>NC_068298.1:32269717-33740342 GCF_025860055.1 Xyrauchen texanus
GGTGAATCACAGTGTTGCCTGGAAGCAGGGAGATTCTTTGTAGCCTTTTTTTCTCCATAGAAAGCTTCTGATCTGCTTTCCCATGTGCCTTGTGCCCTTTCAACATATGGCTGAACCCTGACTGGATTACTCGGTCTCAAAGCCGAGATGTGACATTTCGATGGGACTTTAAGATGTCCAATATTCGAAGGTGGTCTATAACCTTAAAGATAACATGGTTTGGTGATAGATTGCTTTCTGAAACCGGCCGGATGTCTGCACATTTTTGTAGTGACTCATTCTGCATCGACTTTTTTTAATGTTCTCTCAAAGATGATATTGTTTATCAGTAGTAGTAGTTACACAACTTTCTTGAAGGCAAGATTTTTAGCAATCATTTTGTCTGTATATGACAAAATTGGGGGAAAATGCTTTTATTTGTTCTGTATCACCAAAACAGGCTTTTACTCTTACAATTATGACATTACATGTGACAGGGAGCTTTTGTTATGCACCAAAGAACTTATTCAACTCAAATGAACCAACAAACTGATTCCCTCACATCTTCTTTTAAAGGAATATTCTGAGTTCAAGTTAAGCTCAATCGACAGTGTTTATGGCATAATGTTGATTAAATAATTGTTTTCTTAAAAAACTAAAAAGACCACTAATCGCGACCACAAAGAGGTTACCCCATGTGACTCTACCCTCCCTAGTAACTGGGCCAATTTGGTGGCTTAGGAGACCTGGCTGGAGTCAGTCAGCACACCCTGGATTCAAACTTGTGACTCCAGGGTGTGCTGACTGACTCCAGCCAGGTCTCCTAAGCCACCAAATTGGCCCAGTTACTAGGGAGGGTAGAGTCACATGGGGTAACCTCTTTGTGGTCGCGATTAGTGGTTCTCTCTCTCAGTGGGGCATGTGGTAATTTGTGTGTGGTTCGCAGAGAGTAGCATGAGCCTCCACATGCTGTTAGTCTCCACAGTGTCATGCACAACAAGCCACGTGATAAGAAGCGTGGATTGATGGTCTCAGAAGCGGTGAGGCAACTGAGACTTGTCTTCCGCCACCCGGATTGAGGTGAGTAACCGCGCAACCACGAGGTCCTACTAAGTAGTGGGAATTGGGCATTCCAAATTGGGAGAAAAAGGGATACATTTTCTAAATTTTTTATGGGCCAATCCGTAAATATTAAAATATTTACTAATTCAAAAGTATAGCTAAAAGCTGTAAACAATATGTGATTGTAGTGTGATAAAATTATTTGCTAACCTTTTCTGTGTAAATTTATAGCCAATTTTACAACTTTGAAAATTGCCATGACGATGTAATGACATAAACCCTAAAATGACTGTAAAGGTGTTGATGTAAACAACTTTACAGCTCAAATAATACACAAGTTTTACAGAAGAATGAATGTAAGTGCTTTTATAAAATTCTAAGCTTCACATTTCTACGTTTAAACCATCCAAAAATGTATTATAGGTAAATAATAGATTTTAATTTTTTTTTATAAACAAAAGGACATATATTAACATGAACCCAAAATCAAGCTCAATCAACAGCATTTGTGGCATAATGTAGATTTTTTTATATATACACTCACCTAAAGGATTATTAGGAACACCATACTAATACTGTGTTTGACCCCCTTTCGCCTTCAGAACTGCCTTAATTCTACGTGGCATTGATTCAACAAGGTGCTGAAAGCATTCTTTAGAAATGTTGGCCCATATTTATAGGATAGCATCTTGCAGTTGATGGAGATTTGTGGGATGCACATCCAGGGCACGAAGCTCCCTTTCCACCTCATCCCAAAGATGCTCTATTGGGTTGAGGTCTGGTGACTGTGGGGGCCATTTTAGTACAGTGAACTCATTGTCATGTTCAAGAAACCAATTTGAAATGATTCGAGCTTTGTGACATGGTGCATTATCCTGCTGGAAGTAGCCATCAGAGGATGGGTACATGGTGGCCATAAAGGGATGGACATGGTCAGAAACAATGCTCAGGTAGGCCGTGGCATTTAAACGATGCCCAATTGGCACTAAGGGGCCTAAAGTGTGCCAAGAAAACATCCCCCACACCATTACACCACCACCACCAGCCTGCACAGTGGTAACAAGGCATGATGGATCCATGTTCTCATTCTGTTTACGCCAAATTCTGACTCTACCATCTGAATGTCTCAACAGAAATCGAGACTCATCAGACCAGGCAACATTTTTCCAGTCATCAACTGTCCAATTTTGGTGAGCTCTTGCAAATTGTAGCCTCTTTTTCCTATTTGTAGTGGAGATGACTGGTACCCGGTGGGGTCTTCTGCTGTTGTAGCCCATCCGCCTCAAGGTTGTGCGTGTTGTGGCTTCACAAATGCTTTGCTGCATACCTCGGTTGTAACGAGTGGTTATTTCAGGCAAAGTTGCTCTTTTAACAGCTTGAATCAGTCGGCCCATTCTCCTCTGACCTCTAGCATCAACAAGGCTTTTTCGCCCACAGGACTGCCGCATACTGGATGTTTTTCCCTTTTCACACCATTCTTTGTAAACCCTAGAAATGGTTGTGCGTGAAAATCCCAGTAACTGAGCAGATTGTGAAATACTCAGACCGGCCCGTCTGGCACCAACAACCATGCCACGCTCAAAATTGCTTAAATCACCTTTCTTTACCATTCTGACATTCAGTTTGGAGTTCAGGAGATTGTCTTGACCAGGACCACACCCCTAAATGCATTGAAGCAACTGCCATGTGATTGGTTGATTAGATAATTGCATTAATGAGAAATTGAACAGGTGTTCCTAATAATCCTTTAGGTGAGTATATATATATATATATATATATATATATATATATATATATATAATATAATTAAACCTGTCACTTTTTCTTAAAAAGCAAATTACAATGAGGCACTTACTGTACAATGGAAATAAATGGGGCCATTTGGAGGGTTTTAAGAAAGAAATGTCAAGCTTATAATTTTATAAAAGCACTTAAATTAGTTGTTGGAGCTGTGCAGTTGTGGGGAGTTTTTCAGTAGGGTTGAAGGTGTTGTGTTGTCATGGCAATGCAGTTGTAAAATTGGATATAATTTGCACAGAAAAGGTAGTAAACAATCTCATCACACTAAAATCATGTTATCACGCATATTCTTTATGACTCCATTCACTTCCATTGTAAGTGCCTCACTGTAACCCAGTTTTTTTTTTCATTTCATTTTATTTGTTTAATTTAAGAAAAGGAGGGAGAAGTCAAAATGTTTTTTGCTTAAATTGTTTTTAACATTATGCCACAAATGCTGTAGATTGAGCTTAACTTGTATTGAAACCAGAATGTTCATATCATGTCTGCCCTTAAAACATTATTTTATGTGAAGGTTTTATATAAGATATGTTTTATGTGTGTAATTCAAAAGAGCAGCTTTATTTTCATTTAAAAGGACAAATTCTGTAGAACTGTAGTGCTCAAGTAGTTTTGCATCAGGCCCAAGATTTTATATTCAACATCAAGAGGTGACCCAACACAGTATAAAATTGCTTATTATGCAAAGCAAACAGATGTGTCCTTGAAAGAAAACAGTGAACATATTCTCATGACCATGAGCTGCACAGTTATTGAGTGTTTGGTTTCTAAATGTCTCTTGAATTTAAATAGACACATTCTCTCAGCTGTCATCGATCCTGAAAAAGACACCCACCAGATACTGTAAGCTTTGCTTTAAAATACTTATTTTAACATTTTTATCGAGGTGTAAGTCTGATGTAATTGCATCTAACCGATAAGCAACCCTTGTGTAAGACTTGTGTGTTAATTCAATGTGAATTATTACACGTGTGGCACCAGCTCATGAGTCTGTCAAGTGAGACAGCAAATGTGATCATTGTCATAGTGTTGATCTGAAAATAATCCCACATTCATTATTGATTATTTATGAACCATATGAGCCACATTTGCTTGGCAGATACAAAGGCCTCCATTCAGCCAGTGATGGCGTCAAAAGCTGCGTCATTTGACTAGAAGAAGGAGGCATCACATGACGGCGCTTAGCTCCTTGCCTTTTCATGTGTGTGCTATCTGAGAAACTCTTTTATCTCTGTAACCGGCCAGAAGGGGAAAAGCAGAGAGAGCTTGGGTTTTCAACACTGCCCTACGACAAGAGGAATGTATCTTTAAGACAAAGCCACATGTTTTGTTTAACACTTGGTTTGGTGCAGTGCTGGGAAAGCTTTAAAACTGTATTTCCCAATGCTACATGCTACTCATAATTTAATGTAGATAAACTACACTCAGGCTACCCATTTAAAGACCCCATGAAATCAACATTGTCGCTTTGTGACTGCTTGTCCATGAGTGTTAGCTTTGAGACCTTCTATATGCTAGCGTACTCTTAAATGCAGACAAAATTACCTTTTTAACAGTCTGTCAATGGTTCATATTTCACTTCACAGATTTCCGTCCCACTAGAAAGTAACAATTCACGGTTCATGGCTGTGGCATAGCTAAAGCCTAGTGGTTATTTGAAAGCAAAGGCATCACTACTTTGATATGTCCCACCCAAAACTTCTGTTTAAATAGAAAATAGATTAACACAATAGATAAAGGCAGTGTCTAGAATGTAACCCTAAATCTTGTGAGAGCCGTATGGAATGTTCAAACGCTGTGTTTATTTGGTGTCCCACAGAAACCCTACCCTGAAATCTAACCCTAAACATAACCTATGTAACAAGACTCTCGCAACATATTGACAGCTGGGATATCATCAGGCCGCCAGACAACAGCTCTTGTCAAGCAATTTCATGGGGTCTTTAATGGGGCAATATCATACAAAATATAGAACTATCAATTTATATAATCTATAATTTAAAGGGATAGTTCACCCAAAAAAATGACAATTCTCTCATAATTTACTCGCCGTCATGCCATCCCAGATGTCTATATCTTTCTTTCTTCTGCTTAACACAAATGAAGATTTTTAGAAAAATATGCTCTGGAGGTCCACAAAATACAAGTGAATGGTGGTCAGACCTTTGTAAAGGAAAAATGAAAGTAATACATTTCTTTAGAAGTGATATAATAGGTGTGGGTGAGAAGAAGATCAAAATTTAAGTCCTTTTTTTACTCTAAATTTCCAATTTAACTTTCAGTTTCAGATGTGAAGTGAAACTGAACAGGCATCACATTTGACTTTCAGATGTGAAAGTGAAAGTGGAGATTTAGAGTAAAAAAAAAAAAAAAGGACTTACATTTTTATCTGTTTCTTACCCACAGATTATATCGCTTGTGAAGACATTGATTTAAACCCAGGAGTCATATGAATTACTTTTGTGTTTCCTTTATTTGAATTTTGGAGCTACAAAGGTCTGGTCACCATTCACTTGCATTGTATGGACCTACAGATTTGAATCTCATCTCCAACACATTTCACGCTATTCTACCTCTAGTGTGAGATTCCTCCGTCCAACATTTTGGATGGAGGAATTGGAAGATTGAATAATTCAATTGGATTTCCAGTGGCTGCCAGGAAGCTTTAATCAATTGAATCAGAGTGCTGTTCAATTAATGGGAAGATTAGTTAATGTGATTGAGAGCTTTGCTGTTCTTAACATATTCTTATTTCAATGATGGTGATGATGCTTCACAGTATGATACTTCATCTTGATATATACTAGAGACTATTGATGTGTACAGAGTGTTTACACTGCCATCAAAGCGTTTTTGGGAACACAGCCAATGAATCCAAGGGTGTAGATTTGGCTTGAACGGCGGGGGGGGTGTACCTTTCCCCATCACCCTTGGAATCTACGCCACTGAATGAATCTCATGCCAACTGTACTTCTGTGTTTTTATTTTTCATGCAAGATATGGCAAATAGGAAAATAAAATTATGCAATTCAAGATATGAATGGAGCATGATTACATAAAATCTAGTTTTGCAATCTCTGGTAAATACAGATGAAAAGAGGGGTTTTGATTCAGTGCACTCGTTACCTTATGTAAAAGGTTCTTTTCCATTTAAGTGTTGCTCTTGCAGCTCTAATTACGCCTCTTTTTATCACAAGCTTTTAGTAAACCGAAAATATTTTCACATGTAATGTTGCGCACATTGGGTCATTGTTTACAGCTTGTGCATTTAACATTATGTCTGTTTTATATGGATGCCCTTTACAATTTTACAGCAAGCTTGTGAGGCTTTATGCAATGTGATTTCACATGTTTATGGGTATTTCTCATTTGCCACACTGGATTGAGATTGTTGTTGTACTCTTGTGTTCTTTGACCTTTGAAAATAAGTTTTGTGCAAAATACCAGGGTACTTAGATGGTAATTCTATGGCATTTAAATATATATTGGTCAATGACGTGATGCACATTTATTTTTGTCCAGATATATTAAGTTATTTAAAAATACAGAAAAATGCTGTTCATACAAAATCATTCATTACTTGAATGCACCTCTACTGTGATGAACATGCTTTCAATTTCATTGCAAAGTAAACATTTCCCCCTGGGGCTTAAGGTCAATGTTTAAGTGGTGTAACTGTCTGGTATTATTAAAAGCTGTTTTTTTGTTTTCAAAATGTATTTTTGGTATTTTAATCAATATATATATATATATATATATACATACATATATACACACTACCGGTCAAAAGTTTTGAAACACTTGACTGAAATGTTTCTCATAATCTTAAAAATCTTTTGATCTTAAGATATACACTTAAATGTTTGAAATTAGTTTTGTAGACAAAAATATTAATATTAATATTAATTTATTTCATTATAAAACTAAAATTTATATAAAAAAAGTTTTTTGAAATGGATGGCTTGTACCTCAAGAAGTCGGTTGAGAAAATATCAAGAGTTCATGTCTGTAAATTCTAGGTAAAGGGTGACTACTTTGAAGATGCTAAAATATAACACAGTTTTGATTTATTTTGGATTTGGTTTAGTCACAACATAATTCCTATAGTTCCATTTATGTTATTCCATAGTTTTGATGACTTTACTATTATTCTAAAATGTGAAAACATTTAAAAAAAAATTATTATAATAAAGAATGAGTGTGTTTCAAAACTTTTACCGGTAGTGTATATACAGTATATATATATATACAGTGTTGGGGAGTAACGGAATACATGTTATGGGATTATGTATTTAAAATACAAAATATAAGTAACCGTATTCCACTGCAGTTACATTTTAAATCATTGGTAATTAGAATACGCTAAGCTAAAATGCTATTTCTAGCCATTTTACATGCACATGTTACCAGACACAATCATATTTTATTATCAACAAAATGCACGTTGGATCATAATTTCTTTTTTCTATTAAGACCTTTGATATTAGGGCAAAAGTCATATTCTTGATAATCATTTTTTTTTTATTGGTTTCCTATAAAAATATCTAAAAATCTTTAAAACAAGATCTATTTGATTTATCTTGTTTTAGAAACAACACTGAATATGATATTTAGGTTTTTCAGGGAATGTATTTTTAACATGTGTATTTTGTCTTACTGTACTGGCAGAGATTTTATAGTCAAAACTGTGAAAAAAATCTACCAGTGCTGAAGAAGTAATCTGAAGTATTTAGAATACGTTACTGACCTTGAGTAATCTAATGGAGTACGTTCCAAATTACATTTTACAACATGTAATCTGTAGTGCAATACATTTCAAAATGTACCCTCCCAACCCTGTATGTGTGTGTGTGTATATATATATATATATTTATAAGCTTTGAAACAATTTCGTTTTAAAATTTAATTAATATTTGAAAAACATTAAAGTCAGTGTGGTGTAACTAAGTAGCATGCAGGTACGCATACTCATTAATAATGTATTAGATAATGTATGAATATCAAGTATCAATATTTATGAAAAGGCTTATTTTGTTTACGTCAAACTGAGTAACTTTTTTTATAATGTATGACTAAAAAGAACATATTTGTTAAATCATTTCCTTGAAAAAATTGAACAAATATATAAATGCAAATAATTTATATAATTTTCACTTTGAAGTATGTTTTTTTATTTGTTATTAATTATTAGGTTGTTCATTCAAGGTGAAAAGAAACCACTTCACATTTGTAAAGTCATTATTTTATATATATTTTTATTTGTTTTATAGAAGATTCTACAGATTTTTTCAAACACATATGAAACAACACAAACATTTCTTACTGGATCTTTAAAAAAAAATTATCATCTCGGACAAACATGTTTGTCAATGACCCATATACTGTACAAGATTGATAACACCTAGTCATTGTTTATTATTAATAATCTTTATTTCATTTAGTATAAAGTATAGTATAGAGTAATCAGAGATAATAAATAGTAGTGGTACTGTACTGAATACAATATGCATGTACTATAGATTTGACATGATACATTGTAACTGAAAAACTGATGTTGCCATGTTAAATGACTCATACAAATCTTGTAGTCATCTTATAATGGTACCATATCCAAAAATCATGGTAGAAGCATGGTACTTTTTGGTACTTTTTTGTCAGTGTGTTTTTGTGGCTGCTCTTCTCTCAGCGGACAACAGCTCGGCTTCCTACATTAATATGTTTTCCTAATTCACGACAGCAGCTTGTTGACTAATGCAGCTCTACTTTCAGTTTTCAAATTAGGCCCAAAGGCATTCTCATGTGAAAGAACATTATGTTAAACTTGTAAAAGCCTGTGTATAAACCTCCCTTTGTCAGTTTTGAACCGGGCAAAGAGTTTTTACAGTGATGGAGCAGGTCCATAATCTATAGTTGGGGGGAGAATAATGGAAGATTTGGGCGCTGGGGAATATTGTCTAAAATACTTTGATGTGAGTTTTATTTTATGACGCCCTCTATTTGACTTCTGACTAGTTTTAAGAATATCATAATGAAGATAAAGAGCATCTTGTGACAAACATGTATACTTAGCTAAGCAAATCAACTTTTCACTATTTTCTGATCAGTGGCTGACCTCAGATGAACCTTCAATAGGGTCAGGAATCACATTAGTGCTCCAAGCTGGGAATGTTCTTATACATGCTAAAAGTCTTTCTCCTTGAATACACTGATTATAGCAGATCTCCTCTGCCAGAAGAATCTGGCTTCCTTATCAAAAACATGCCAGAAGACAGTAAGAGAGGTTCGATTAGCTTCAGGAACAGAGATAGCTCTTTCAGCAGTGATAGTTTCAGCAGTTAATTCAACTGCCTCTTATTTAATCTGCCCTTCTCTCTGTTTGCTGTGGATAGACAACGAGGAGGAGAATGTGGGTATTATCTTCTTGTGCTTTGCATGATAGTTTGAGTTTTGTTATACAGTATATCTACGCTCAACAGTTTGCAACAGTTAGCATACAAACTGTCAAAACCAGTGTCAGAAAATAATTTTGTATTAAAGGCCAGTATTTGCCCCTGGATTTGATTTTAGGGGCATTATTTTACCTTTAAGATGGCTTTTTTTTTCTAACCTTTTCAAACTGTCTCATCCATTGACTTCAGCTTAATCAATTCATTAATAGAAATTCTAAAGATTGAAAATGCCTCCCTACCTAAAATTAAATGAACATCAACTCATAGTTTATAACACAAAATGTCTAACTAGGACTATAATGGAATATTAAGAACTGTCAGGTGTTATAATACAAAAACAAACAAACAAACAAACCTTATGAGTGCCATTTTTTTTTTGCCCCCACAATTTTGAATTTCTGGAGTATTTTTATCATTTTTGGTTGCATTTTTGCACCGAGCCCCTCTTAATTTCTCACCCTGGTTGAGACAGACTGTAAAGTGATTAATGGAAAGGAGGAGGCGAGAACCGGCTTGACGATATAAATAATAGTTTAATGAAAAACTAAACATAAAGACAAACACACAAAGGTGTCGGACAGCTGCCCTTAAATCTCTCTCTGTGTCCCACTGCAGTCTCCAGTTGGTCTTTATCCCTCTCTGAGGCTTGATTAGCCTGATTAGGGGCTGGGTGTGTAGCATCACGTCCCGGCCCCGCCCTCTGCCCTGTCACACAGACATATTTATTGTATGTGTCAGAATAATAAAGATAATACATTTTATTAAGATACAAAAACTTTAAAACCTCAGTTAATCTAAGTATTAAAGTAACTGATATTATATGTACTTAAGTATGAAAGTACAAGTAAATGGCTTTTAGTTCATTGTTTTAGGTTAAATGGGTTTTGCAAATGGTGTCAAATCTTTAATGATTCATGAACACGGTTCCTTGGTTAAATTTAAGTGGTAACCGCATTTTATTGACTTAAAAACAGTTAAATATTACACATGAACAGTTTGCGAGCAAAGGCTGGAGACATTAGCAAATCGTTTGGCACAAATCTTCTGTTCCTTTTATTATTATTATTATTATTATTATAATACTTATCTGTTAAAATAAAAATAGATAAAACATCCTGATATTATAGTTTTAGCATAAAGTGTAGCTGTACCTGTAGGTGTTTAAATTGTATCAGGTGTAATTTCTCATTTGTCCTGCAGGTGTCTGCATAAGTCTATGTGCTTACGGTGTTCTTAGCGCTATACAATTACTCCAGAGCACTCGTAAATGTACGAGCATTTTCAAGTTCTACATAAGTTACGATGCTTTTGGAAATTGGGCAGCAAAACTATGATGAATTGTACAATGGATTCCAAGATCTACTTTGGCTTACAATACTTTTTGGAAATGAGGCCCAGGACAAAAGTATCCCATGGGGACCCACATATACAGTTTTACCACATATACCATATATGTAACACAATATATACTGGTCTTTTCAATAGGGATGTTAAATAATTAGTACATCAAATAAAACGAGTAAGAAACTTGGTGAAGGATTGTATGCTCAGCAACCTATTATTCAAATGATAAGGTTTATTGGAATTTCATTTGAGTATGAAATGGGCTCACTTAAGGAAAGATTGCAAATTTATCTCTGAATGTCCTTGTATTATACAAGGTAAGAGCATTGTCCATTATGAAGGAAAAGAGGTCCTTAATTTTAGTGCATTTTGGATTGTTTCGAAACATTACGGCTTCTTATGAAGAGCTTTAAGTCCTTACACTTTTATTCGTGAACATTTCTCTTTTCCTCTGACCTTTCAATAGCTCTGTTAAAAGAATTGTACTAGCATTTGACAACTAAATTGCTCCAACATCACTTTTCAGTGAGTTATGAAGTTATGAATAGCTTTGATGGCTGTGGATAACTGATTTTACCTTTCACTGTCTGCAAAGATAGTCTGTTCTTTTATATCATTAATATTCAAGCCAGAATTTTTCAACTTTGATTTCCAGTGGTTTGCTATTTACTGTACCTTAAACGACAGTAAGTTCTGGTCCTCTGATCTGATTGGACAAAGTGGCCTTCCAAGAGTGCACATACAGTATTTAGTAGAACTGCAGTGTTGGGGAAGCTACTTTGAAACTGCAGCCTCCCGAAATACAAGCTACTTATAACTAAAAGTACTTAAACTACAGTCAAGCTACTAACAAGCACCTAACTACATTAAACTACATTTAAAGAAGATTTATTGAAATTTCTTCAAAACAACTGTGGGCTGTTTCAAGAAGAAGTTTTTTTATAAACTTGGTGCTAAAGGAATATTTTTTTTCACAGATTTAGGTCAAAGTGCCGTGTTCATTCATGTATGACACTGCTCATCTCTGTGGGATTCTTCTCAGTATGAAGCCATCTAGTGAGAAAAGAAAAAAAATATCTATGCCTCTTCAGTGCTCTTAGCTTGAAATTGTTCCCTTGGACTAGAATTACATTTTGAGAGTGCATTTTTCTTTGAAGTGTTATATCACATTATGGTGGCTTCCTGTTGAGAGGTGTGAAGAGGAAGGGATTGACTCTATGTGCGGCCTGATCATCTCTCAGATTAGTCATTCCATCTCTCTTTTGCTTTCTCCTTCTGTTTTGCTGTCAGCTTCCTATATAGGCATAGCATAGGCAGTCTACCTGAAATGGAATTTAATAATTGTCTGTTGTTGAGCAACCTATGTTGGCAGGAACTCTATACACCACACAAGAGTAGGCTACTATATTAATTTAACTATATTAATTTATATATACACTGGTGGCCAAAAGTTTGGAATAATGTACAGATTTAGCTGTTTTGGAAGGAAATTGGTACTTTAATTCACCAAAATGGCATTCAACTGATCACAAAGTATAGTCAGGACATTACTGATGTAAAAAACAGCACCATCACTATTTGAAAAATTTCATTTTTTACCAAATCTAGACAGACCCCATTTCCAGCAGCCATCACCCAAAACCTTATCCTTGAGTAATCATGCTAAATTGCTAATTTGTTACTAGAAAATAACTTGCCATTATATCAAACACAGTTGAAAACTATTTGGTTTGTTAAATGAAGCTTAACATTGTCTCTGTTTTTGTTTTTAAGTTGACACAGTATGCACTAGACTGGCATGTCTTAAGGTCAATATTAGGTCAAAAATGGAAGAAAACAAACAGTTTTCTCTAGAAACTGTCAGTCAATCATTGTTTTGAGGAATGAAGGCTATAAAATGCTTGAAATTGCCATAAAATTGAAGATTTCATAAAAAGGTGTACACTACAGTCTTCAAAGTCAAAGGACAACTGGCTCTAACAAGAACAGAAAGCGATGTGAAAGGGCCAGATGTACAAATAAACAAGAGGATAAGTACATCAGAGTCTCTAGTTTGAGAAATAGACACCTCACATGTCTTCAGCTGACAGCTTCATTGAATTCTACCCGCTCAACACCAGTTTCATGTACAACAGTAAAGAGAAGACTCAGGGGTGCAGGCCTCATGGGAAGAATTGCAAAGAAAAAGCCACTTTTGAAACAGAAAAAGAAAAGTTTACAGTGGGCAGAGAAACACAGACATTGGACAACAGATAATTGGAAATGAGTGTTATGGATCTTAACCCCATTGAGATTTTGTGGGATCAGCTAGACTGTAAGGTGTGTGAGAAGTGCCCGACAGACAGACACATCTATGGCAAGTGCTACAGGAAGTGTGGGGGTGAAGCGTCACCTGAGTATCTTGACACGTGGACTTGCAGCATGAGAAATCTTTGAAGTAGTTTAAGAGGTTCTGAACATTTGTTTCAAATTGTAAGTGTAATTTTTCACGTTATTAATGTCCTGATTATACATTGTGATCAGTTGAATGCCACTTTGGTGAATAAAAGTAACAATTTATTTCCATAAGAGCAAAATCTGTATATAATCGCAAACTTTTGGCCACCAGTGTATATCAGTGGGGATTTCTTTAAGACTGCAAGGGAAGCTCAGCTTCCCCTATAATGTCAAAAAAATAATGGTCAAATATGTACTATTGTGTAAA
Organism: Xyrauchen texanus; assembly: GCF_025860055.1. Taxonomy (NCBI): domain Eukaryota; kingdom Metazoa; phylum Chordata; class Actinopteri; order Cypriniformes; family Catostomidae; genus Xyrauchen; species Xyrauchen texanus. The sequence goes on from NC_068298.1 coordinate 32,283,056, forward strand.
CAATTTATTGACTAAAAATGCGTTAGAACACGTTCATCTCGAAGACGAGTTCGTTCAGAATCAGCTACATTACATACAGCAGGTCGGCTGACTCGATTTACTTCTCATACATTCCCGTAGCGTCAGTGCATTTCCCTGTTGAAGCTGAGCGTCCATTGACTTCAATGGGGCTGCTCTGAACAGTTTTTTTCAGTGCTCCGAAAATAGACGGTCATTGGATAAATGCTGCGATTATGTCCCGCCCACGGACGCTCAGCGTCTCTGGAAGTGAATGAGGAGTGGGCTGGCCCGGACTCCGGGCTTCCGCGTGATGATTGGAGGATCTGTCGAAAGACTGCATCTCCTTTTGATTGACAGCGAATCTGTACTATAAGAAGTCACTGAAGCTATTTCGCGCTCAGTCCCATCGCGGATTTCTCAAGTGTAGTCGAAAGACAAACTGCTGCAACCTATTTCTTTATATTTGTTTGGCGAAATTGCTAGTCAATTTGCATAATACATTTCACACAATTATACACCACATTCCTTGTTTCAGTTTTACCAAGTTTAATATATTTTGTTTTAGAGCGTTCATTTGTTCGTTCGTTCGTTCGTTCGTTCATTCGTTCGTTCGTTCATTCATTCATACAGTAGGCTAGGCTAGCGTCGTACGGGTGAAACTGCGCACGATGGCAGATGGTGCTAATATTGTCGACCTGATTTTGGCGAAGCCATTTGAAAGTCTTCCTTACGAAGAAAAAATTAGAATTAAACAGCAGGGCAGATCAACACCTAAGATTGATTTAGTGCAAAAAATAGGGTAAATAAGTTTATAATGTAGGCCGAAAATGAGCTTCCCCTCTTTGAAAGACCAGCAGCCGCCACTGGTGTATATATGCAGTATATAAAGATTACAAAAACTTTGTATTTTTATTTTGGACTAACACGCACTGATATATCGTACACATTAAGATCAGGAGTATGCATTAAGAAAGTAAGTAGGGTCAGTTTTTTGATTTCATGTTGACTTTTAAAGGAATGTTTTGCTTTCAATACAAGTTAAGCTCAATCAACAGCAGTTGTGGCATTATATTGATTACCACAGAAAATAATTCCAACTCGTCCCTCTTTTATATAAAAAATAGCAAATTGGTGATTACTAAAATGGATACAGAATAAGCTCTGTTTGGTTGATGATGTCTGTCTCCTTATGAAAATCCCCACAGATTGTATCCACCAGCCAGCCCTGTATTTTTCAAAGTGCATTAGTATCTAACACCACAGAAATCAACCCTCGTCTCTGCCATGAGGGAATGAGTTTTGGTTTAGCAAGCGGTTAAATAAAGAGTCACTGAAAAATTATTAATATTCCAAGGAGAGGTCAATACACATTCCCTCTCACTGGAGGACCACTGAGCATGACAAAGCTGCATTGCATGTGACCTTGAATTACTTTGAGAGATGTTTTTTTTTCACCTGAGACCGTGCTTGTCTTTTGTCCTTTTCATCCTCCTCTAACTTCCAGCTGAGGAGGTGAAAGGAGCTCAAGGGTTTGTGGGATTGCTTTCTGTTTTTGTCACGAACCCCGCTCCTCTGCCCCATCCCCGCTTCGTCGCACACACACTCACTCCCTCGACCTCACTCCCTGGCTCCGCCCCCTCGAGCTTTTCACGCTCTTTTTGCTCGCTCGAGCCCTCACGCCCACTTTGCTCCTACTCGCTCACATGCTCGTAGGTTATCTCCCTTCCTCGAGTTTCTCACGCGCTTCCAATCCTCCTGCACTTTAGATTTACCTGCACTCATCTCATCACCTTTCATTGTTTACACCTGCACCTTCCCCTATAAATACCACAGCACATCCGTTTCACGGGTGTTGGTTATTGTATTTAGATTCCCGTGTCTTTGCCCCCCGCTAGTCTCGTCTAGTTTTGACCCCCCTTTGATTCGTTACCCCTTAGCTTGCCAGCTCTCTTGTTCCCCTAGCTCCCCTGTTTAGTCCTTCCCGCTACTCTATTCTGATTACCCTGGCTTTGACCCTCGCTTCCCTCGACCATTCTCATTGGATTTGCCCCTTGTTTATACTTTGATTCCCCGGCTTTTGACCCTACGCTTCCCTCGACGATTCTCCCTCTGGATTTACCCTGTTATGTACTTTTGCCTGCTTTATTTTTATTAAAGCAGTTTTTCCTCCGACATTGTGACTGTCTCGTCTTGTGTGTGTGTGTGCGGGTTACAGTTTTTCACAATTTTATCAGCTTTCATTGTTCTACATTTCCAAGAAATCTCTATCATGCAACCATTCTCTCAAACTTATGTCTCTAAAGGATAGTCATGGAAAACATGAAAAATATATTTCTTTTTAGCTGATGATACCCTGCAGGGTTTTTGTAGTGGGATTGCATGAGGACATGCAAAGAGATGCTTTGTTTGCCATTTTTTTTATCTTTATCACCAGGCCAGTGGTTAGATATTTTAAACCGTTCAATGCAGGCCATTGTGTACTCTTAGATTGGAGACAACTTTTTTTGGCCTTTTGATAAAAGGCCTTTATTCAATTTGTTTGATGTTTTGCTTTGTGGAAACGATTTAGATTTATGAAACTACAGTAATTACTGTATCATTGTGTGGGTGCATCTGAGCAGATTTACTTTAGATCTGTCCTGGAAGTAAGAACAGGATACAGATCGGCACTTTTATCCAATGCTAAAAATTTGTCATAAACCAATTCTGATATTTTTATTACACTTGGGATGATGCAGAACCTCCGAGATGTATTCGTGCTTCATCGGTCAAGTGATTAATTTGTGTGATTCTTAGCAGAGCATCACTGATGCAGCACTTACATTTATAAAGACATTAAACCATCACAAGATCATCATAATCTTATCATAATCTTTGTGTCTGTTCCTAATTTAATTTAGGGACTACAGGCTGTATTATATGGAGAGGGGCAAGGCACAGCTTGTTGTGGATTTCAATGCAGTTACAATGTTCAAATACACTTTTGGTCTTATTTTAACTATATTATCTTTTTAACAGTGAGATAAGACATTATGGGAAGAACTGTAACTAGATGCCAGTTTAAAGGGCGCAATGGTCAGAACCATTACTTAGTGGTTAGAGCACATGTTCTGACCCATTGAGCCATAGCGCTCATGAACTTGAGTTCAAATTCCTGATTATGCCATTTCCTGATCCTTTCCTCTCCTAATCATTTCCTACCATCTCAGTACTATTCTGTCAATAAAAAAGGTAAACATCTGTGTTCTTTTTTTTTATTATTGTCTGCTGTTAAGGTATGTAATAATAATGAAATAACTGACGACAACATAAGAACACATTAATGGACATACACCTTACATTTTGTAAGATTACATATTATACCTGTATCCAAGTTTATAACCATAAGATTATGTAACTAGTATAATATTATCTTATACATTGTTATGTTACGTTATATTATATAATGTTATTTTAGAAATGTTTATGTTATATACTGTTACATTATGTAACGTTATATGTTACTTTAGATGTTATGTTACATTATATGTTATAAGTTGTTTGGTGATGTTACTTTTATAAGTAACATTATATTATATGGTAAATTATGTGTTATAGGTTTTTATATGATATGTTACGTTATACTTTATGTTGTTACGTTATAAATTGTTAAATAACGTTATAAGGTGTGTTATGTTAAGTAACATTACATGTTATTGTATTTTATGTTATAAATTATAAGTTATGTTACGTTATATGTTATGTTATAAGTTTTTATGTTAGGTTATTTTATACATTATATGTTATGTTTTGACTTGTTAAGTGATGATTTTTTGTGTTGTTACGTTGTGTTATGTTATAAATTATAATATAATATGTTACGTTATGCTAAGTTTTATATTTAGAACCGGCTTGACAATATAAATAATAGTTTTAATAACAAACTGAACGAAAAACACAAACACACACACAGGACGGACAGCTGCCTGTAAATGTAAACGTACACCCCCTCCCCTTTCCCTGGGGGAGGGCGTGCCTTATACCCTGTCTGCCGGTAGGTCATCCCCACCTTCCTGTATCTGGGAGGGGACAGGGGGAGGGAAACAATAATGAAAAATAGGGGCCGAATTCCCTGTAACAGCGCAGTCCAACAAAATTTTTTTTACATTTTAAAGCGAGGGAAAAGGCCAACGTGGAGCGGCAGTGGGAGAGAGAGAAAAAAAAAACACTTACTTGCCAGTTCTCCGATTCACCATAGCTTGGTCCTCGGCCACTCCTCCACCCTCTAACGGACGGGAGCCGCACCTCCCCGGGTGGATCGGAGGCAGTCCTCCAGCCCCTAGTGGACGGAATGCCCCGCTGTGTTCTCGGGGAACAGAATTGGTCTCCCCCACCCCTGTTTTCCTGCTCCAGGCGGTCGGCAGTGAGCCCCTCCCCGCTCGTGGTCAGTGGTCTCAGACCCCACTGTGTGTCAGCGGCCGGTAGGGGTCTCCTCCGCCCCTTCTCCCCTCGCGGTCGGCGGCCGTTCCTCCACTTCCAGGTGGCCGGGCTCCTCCGTTGGGGAGGATGGTAGCGGCGATAACTCCACTACGGCATATCCCTCCTCGTTCCCGGGTTTTTGGCACCAGTGTAAAGAAGTTTAGACGGGCAAGGAGGAGGTGAGAACCAGCTTGACAAAAAAAAAAAAAACACAAACACACACATAGGACGGACAGCTGCCTGTAAATGTTCTCTTTCTGTTGCACCACCATCTGCAGTCGGCCTTTATCCCTCTCGGAGGCTTGATTAGCCTGATTTGGGGCCAGGTGTGTAAAATCACGACCCGTCCCCGCCCACCGCCCTGTCACAGTCCTTTATTAAACTTGACAGCTCCTGCTCACGATAAACTGTTGTTCTATGGAATAGAGCTGCTTAAAATATAATGTTTTATTTACCAAGAAAAGTAACAGCATTTGAGTTTTGAACATCATAAGGTTGAGTAAATTAGTGAGTAAAAGTACGTTTTTCATTTTTAGGTGAACGGCTCCTTTAATTGGTGGATAATTTTTGGAGCACAGACCTTACAAGGACATACTCAAAATAAAACGGTCTCTAATAAAAGAAGACTTTTAGGAGATGCTGTACAAAATTCACAATGAATTAAAGACCAAGAAATTCTTTAGAAAATCTTATCTAATCTTATATAATACAGTATTTGCATTTAAAAATATATGACACTGTCCTTGCCACAATATACTTACTCAATTGAAGCCAAAAGTAGCAGGTCTTACATGTTCTAGTTCTTATCTATGGATGATAAAGCTCTACTTTGTGTTTTATAGGTCATTTTCTTGGACAATGTCAAGTTAATTTTCTAAAAAGCTTCTTCAAAAGCCTCCCAGATTACCACATTCATTCAATTCCTTTACCATCTACACACTCTTTGTCTTAAACCTGATATGCTGATAGTCCTGTACATTATATGTTTTCAATTTGAAATGGCGAATTTATCCAAATAGAGAATACTTTGCACCCTTGGAAATGACTGTCGGAAGGTACAACATTTAAATCATAAAACAGTGGGCAACTATTGCATGTTTAGTTAGATAAATGTAAATCTTACATGACACTAACACTCTTCTAATGAACTGATTGCTGATGCGTGGAGCTGGAATAATCCATGGTGTTCCAGCTTCCCGGTTAGCTTCTTAAACTAGAGTCCTGTGACTCCCGCCTTCATCGATTTGATTGCTATCTCAAATTCCATTGACAGGCGTGTTAGGCTAGTGAGCACGCTAAACATGTAACTTTTTTAAAACCATGATGTTATTCCTGCAACAACTTAATGACAATTAGACAGCAGTGCATAATGGACTGCAGCAGAACAGCAACAAGGATATCAATTATTGGGGGGAGGGGGTGGATTTGGCCATACCTGATTATTGGGGGGAACTGTCTGGGTAATTCCAAGGAATCTTAAGGTGAAGTGCTCGCCCATTGCTTCAGTTCTTCTTGTGAGGTCATACCAATTCTGAACTGTGTACAGTCAGGTAATACACACCACATGTGACCACATTTATGACAACATTTAATCAGTTAGCTGACACTTTTTTTCCAAAGCTCACAAATAAGAAGGTTGATTTTTTAGGAAGAAACGCCTCCAGTTATTTGTGCTATCAAGGTGGTGCAAATCTATTTTGCACTCTGAGATCCTGAACTTTCCATAAAGGTTCAATGATGTTTAAATATGTTAGACTGGGGAGTTGTCTCACTTCATCCTAGTGTCCATTAAACCACTCTTGAATTCATTCAGCCATTTTTATGAGGGCATTATCATGTTGGAATATGGTAACATTATGAGTGAAGACTGTTTACAATATAGGGTGCACCTGGCACTGTAAAATGTCTGTTCCATGATTATACAGAGCAATTATCAAACATAATGAGGCTGAAATTGGCTGCCTATATATTTATGGATACCCCACCATGTGTTACAGTAGAAAAAGCAACAGAGTATCAAATATAAGCCTAAATATAGGCAATGAGTTGAAAAATGACTACGATAGAGCTACAAATTTTGTCCTTTTGTGTTCAACAGAAAAAAAAGTTTTGTGATAATTTGTTGAAAACATGAAGAGTACACAATGACTCATAATAGACTACATAATCATTTATTTTAGAGTGATTTATTAATGAGTGTATATGAACACGATACAAGAACTACATGATTTTACATTAAAATAGTAAAACAAAAGGTGTGTTGCTTTTTTAGCATTTATTTTGTACATTCATAGCACAGAAGTGACAAAAGCATACAGAACAGTACTCAATGACAGGTTTCAAAACAGGAGGTAAATGTTCAATCGGAGATTATAAAGCATACAGAGTTTTCCCTGAAAAGCGACTGATCTTGGAGTCATTTGTACCTCATTTGAGTGAGATCCATTTTCAAACAGAATATCACAGAAAACAGCAGCTCAGTCTTATCTTTCCCTCAGCGTTCCCCAAGAGAAGCATTTGTCAGTCCAAATCATTCCTTCCTATAATTCATGAGGGCAGTAAAAGGAAAGATGTAAACATTTATACCCAGTTCTTTGTTTGTTTGCCAATCATTCTGATGTATTGATTGAGGGTGGCAAGACTGAAATGTGACCAGTCACACATAGTTGAAATGTCACACATTAACAGTGAACATACTGTATCTGTTCTCTTAAGGGACCGCAGGGGCTTCTCTGAATGAGGGGGAAAACAGAGCAACATGGGGCATTTCACACTGGACATCTTTGTGAATACACATAATAAAACACTGAGAGCTCTACACTCAAGGATATTTTATCTTTTAAAAATTTCCAAGCGAAGATTATAGAGACAGTTCTATGCGTATGACACCAAGACTTCATGTGAGGTCACAATGGATGCTTTCCAATAACATCTGGAAACATTTCAAATGTAGACATCTAAAGGCGTAATATATGCTGTAAAATGCTTTAAAGATAAGTCACAAGAAATGTGTTCTTTTTGCACAAATATAAAGTGGAATGCCATATTCATGATCATGCCAAAAGAGACAGATGGGAGTTTTCACAAATCCACAAATGAACTTGAGTGCAGGATAATATCAGAATGGAAATCATTTACCATTACCCTTTAATGATTAAATGCACAGTTAGGGCAATCAGCATATTTGTTTATTCTTCTCTGACACAAATGAACTTTTTCAACACCAGACATATCCATAAAAACACTGATATTATGTATTATTACAATGACAGTTTATTTTTGAAAGCTACATATTGTGACATAACAATCGTAATTAGTATTTTTGCCTTGTTTTCCAGTAAAAAAATTTAAACATACTTAAAATATTATTGACTTTAGATGCAAGATTGCATAAAGTTTTAAGACTTATTTTTGGAAAATATTCCTTTTAATTCTACATATTTGACCTATCCCATTGGCAAATTGAAATTAAAGGCACATTTTTCCTTCTTTTTCTTTTAAGCATAAATGTAACGAAATTTAGTGAGGTTTATACTGAAAACTGTTTGCCAATGGTGAAAGAAAAATAAAGTCAATAACATAGGATATATTCTCTGACAACAAGACTTATTAGCTTACAAAATTTTGCCTCTTAAGTACATTTATCAAGGATATTTATATAAATTTACTGCAGGATGCAACATGTCAGATGGTTTACTCATTTGATCTTTAAGAAAACACAATTTGTATAATTCTGTATACAGTATACAATGTATATTTTTGATAAATATTTTTTACATGGCCTTTGATCGTAGCCTTTCATTACAACGGCAGGTGTAATGAACACTAGAGGCACTACAACAACAATGACTTTTATTCATTTTCACACAAATCATGAGTGAAATATCAGATTATCAGTTCAGAAACACTTACTTTTCAACCTGTTCCTCACACAATGCTATATTTTGACATCTAAACTCTTTTACTATCGCACATTCGATGCATTTTAACGTTTGCATTACATAACCAACTACATGCACAAGCTAATTGTAGCAGCTCAAACGAAAAATTAGTTCAGAGGAGCATACGAGTTGACGCGCGAGCCTAAAGCACCATAGAAGCGCCACAAAATGACATGGTTGCTTCAGAAATTGTGTTTTTCATCTAACATTTGCTTTTATGACACTATCGGTTAAGGTTTGGAGTATGAAGGTGGTTAGGTTTTTTTATTTAAAAATTGATCAATTGAAAACTCGAACAATAACCTTAAAAACTGCTGCGATAAATGTATTGAACCATGTAATATAATGTACTGCAACAGTCAAATAAAATTCATGACATCAGGCAGGTTTTAAACAACAGATCAATGAACAGTACTACAGTACCAGGACAATACAGTCAGTTTTCCAGAGTGCCACATACCACAAATACAGTCGATTCAATTGTCAGCTCATTGGCTCTTCAGTCACTCCGCTGATTCACTTCAACATCCCTCCTGAAAGTTCTGTTCACTGTGGCATTCACAGATTTCCCCTTTGAAAAACAGTCCAGAGTCTAGGATCTAGTGTTGAAATGCAGGCCTCCACTTTTCTCTTGTTTTTCTCAGTTAGCACGTCAAGTGGGGCTTGGTGGCCATTAGATAACAGTGCATCGATGACTGGTGTTTGGGCTGACGCTTGAGCTTCCGTCGGTTTTAACGGTGGTCTTGGACATGCTGGTCTGGGAGCGCAGTTCCTTGCGGCGGCAGATGCGATCGCGGTAGTTCTGGGCGAAGACGAGCAGCATGAGAGGGTTGATGCAGCTGTGGGAATAGCTTAAGCAGATGCTGATGTTGTATGCGTAAACAAATGCGCTGGTGGGCTGTTTTATGCTGAGGTTGATGACCTGGATGACGTGGTAGGGGGACCAGCAGACCATGAACAGGGCGATCACCATCAGCACTGTCTTAGTGGCCCGTTTGGCCCACACGGACTGCTTGCGCTTGACCCTTCGAATGGAGCGGAACACGTGGTACAATGTGAGAGTGTAAAATGTGCTGATAATAATCAAGGGGACAATGAAACCCAATGTGGACTGGTAAAGCGTATACCAGTACATATCCTTTGGCCCATCTAGGTATATCATACACATGTCCAGGTGTTTTTTAGAAACCACTTTAGCATATATCATGACAGGGATACTCAGAAGGAAGCTGCCCATCCACACCATAATGTTGATGATGATGGTCCATTGAATGGTCCTCTTTTCTGATGTCGGATGTACGATGGCAATGTACCTGAAATAAAAAAATCATCATATTATAAGCAGGCACAATTGTTTTACACAGAGGATGCTTATTTATAGTACTCGAGACTTAAATGAGATCTTTGTTGTTTTATTTAGGCCACCTTCACTCTAATACATTTTTGCTGAGTTGATGCCACTCATCCACACTGGAATGGCATTTTCCACTACAAAAACGAAGACCTTTGAAAACGCTCTCCAATACCAACAATGATAGGCTTGCCGACATCCCATATTTTGGATGAAATTAATACACCAATTGTCAATTTAAATGGCCAATTTAAATGGCGAAATGCTTGAGGGGGACCACCCCGGTGTGATGGTGAAACATTTCATATGGAAACACTCAAAATTTTCAAACATCCCGTATTGCAAGATGGAAATTTTCAACAACATGATCACATCGGAAATCGACCCATTGCTTCTGAATGTTCGTGCACCGTAAAATTAACCCCATTCGACCGGATTACTGAGAAGCGCCATCCCCATCAATCATTTTTTCATTCATTCAAGTGGGAATACACTTTCCTCTGCTTCAAAGTTTTGGCCACCATTTACTTGAATTGTATGGACCAAAAGTTTTAGAAATTCTTCTAAAAACCTTCATTTGAGGAAAGAAAGTCATACAAATCTAGACTGGCATGAGGGTGAGTAAGTGATGAGAGAATTATCCCTTTAACAGTAGAGGTTTGCTATTTCATGCAGTAAGAATGAAGTATTTTTTCTTGGAAAGTGTGACAGAGATCCCATGTGGCTACAGCTGCAACAGCACAGCAAGAGACAAGATTTCTAAGAAATATTCAGTTTTCCATAATCTCGATTTAAACAAGTGAAAAAGTTGTGCATAAAATCGAAATGCATAATTTACACATACAGACACAGTCCAAATAAAATAACTATCTATCTCTCATTAGTCAAGTATTACAGCACTGTCACTCTTGTCAGATAACAATCTATTTTCTCTTGCGATTCCTTATGAAGGGACAGAACACCAGAATGATTTATTGCTTCTGGCTCCATGATGCCCAAAGTAACCATGACTTACCCTTTACTCTTTACCCTTTAAGCAGGATGTAGGATTTGATGCCTTAGCAAAAGATAAAGAAAATGTGTAGCAACGATGCCTTATCTAAGTAACTCTCTGCATGTGACACAGTAACAACCAGCAGAACTCTTGTTTCAGATGGATCTTATAACAACAATGGCACTATATGAGAAAGTTTTACATTGAAACTTTATCATCTAATCATGCAAATATATCTACAACGCCCACAACTACAGTATGCAAAAACCCTTTTCTGCACTCTCTGTATTGTATGTGGACATTTGGTATGAAGGCATGTATGTGCCTTTGCTTTCCATAAATATCAGGAAGGTGATTATTTCCTTTTTTTTTTTCAAAGACACTCACTGCTTGTTGCTAAAGACCAGTATTGCAGACTAATGGTACATAAATGATCAATAAAGATTTTTCAAGGTCGTGTGGTGTGAATTGCACCCTTGAGATTTGCATTGATTTATTTAATTTTGTCTTTCTTTCTTTTTCTTTTGCATAAACTCAGTAGAACCTCTAGATTAGAGGCTGATTAACAGTGATGAACTGCTGAGCTGTAATTTTGTGTTAATGAATTGATTATGTAATAAGAGTTTGAATATAGAATTCAGTAATTTTTCCTCAAAGCTGATGTACTTCATAAAGTAAAATAAAATATAAAATATCTTACTTTTTATAATTATGATACTGTCCATCACTGTATTGGAGTGATTTTCACAAAACTAACATGTCCTGGTCATCGCCCATACTTTGAATCAAAAGAAATGAAAAATAAATTATATTTTGCTTAAAGAAAATTAAGCCTAGGAGCATTAAGATTTCTTTGCATTAAAGTCTGTTTCATTTTATTATTACTATTATTATTATTATTATTATTTGTACTGTGACATTAGTTTCATGACAATTAAGCACATTCTCGTCCTATTTGTCATTGCCATAATGAAGAAAATCCCATTTGCATTACTGTAATATGAAGAAAATATTAATGATATAGTAATTATAGTAAAGTAATTATTCATCATAGTAGTATTTGTTCTACTGGGATAATTTAAAGAAAAAAATACTGTATTTGAATAATGAGAATCAAACGATGACAAAACCTCAGAGGTAAAACTGGATGAATTTTGAAAATGTGCTTAATTTTTTATTTATTAATATATAGTTTTCTTTATTCAATTATATATATATATTATATATATATATATATATATATATATATATATATATATATATATATATATATATATATATATATATATATATATATATATATATATATATATATATATATATATATATATATTCTTTTGTTTTGTTTTTGCCACATATTTAACCATCATGGCCTATTTTTACTGTACCCAGAAGAGTTAACACAATATGAATACAGTAATAATTAAGCCACTGCATTAATGCTCACTACATAAAACATTTCTATCATACAGTATTATATTATTTTGCTTATATATGCAAAACTCTCACCTATCAATGCAGAGCACAGTCACTATCCCCACTGTGGTAAACTGATTACTCACATCCACCACCACCACAGCCTTACACATGAAGTGCCCAAAGATCCATTGCCTGTCCCTCACCAGCTGATGGATGTTAAAGGGCATCACCAACAGAAAGAGCAGGTCTGCGATGGCCAAGTTCAGCACGTAAATGTCGGAGACCATCTTTTTCTTGCATGATGCCACAGCATAGATAACCAAACTGTTGGCCAGAACTCCAACTGAACACAGGATGCCGTAGACAGTGGGGAAGACGTGCATGAAGGACGCGATGTCGATGACGCTGTAAGACGGGACGGTTCGGTTCACACACGACAAGTTTGACGAGTTTGCATGTTCGGAATCGCAAAATATGTCCGAGGTATTCATCGTGAATTTTCAATCAAAACCTTTGGCAGGAGAAAAGTAAACATACAACTATGGAAAGAAATCGCCAAAGTCTGTGGACTTTCACACGCAAGCTTTTACGCGCAGCTCCAGCGCTTCATCTCCAAACCGGCAAAAGTTATAAAAGTTCTTCTTCGGTTCCCCTTTGCCGTCTCGTTGTCATCTGCTATGCTTTTAATGACATTGTTTGATGCATCAGTCTCTTGAGATGCTGTTTTTACACATAGAAGTGCACAAAAGCAGGAGCTAGACCCCTCTGTGTGTCTATCTCTCCCAGTACAGAAGCTGTTTGAACAGATGCAGTGTGTCTCCACCCTTTCAGAAGCCCCTCTCTTATCTCAGCCTTCACACTAGAACAATATCCAAGACAAAAAATGATTTGATGATTCATTTATTGCACAGTCCTTCACAGCAAGATGTTCCAGTTCATCACCATCAATTTTATTCTTTCCAATGTGTCTGCTTTTATGAAATTTGAAGACCTTTTGCAATGCACATCTTGGAATATCAGTTTACTTTAAACAGACAAAGATGTGCTTTGTGTTTAATTATTTGATTAAGTTTTTGCTTTTTTTTTTTTTGTTAATGTATAGTTTTATGCTTTGATGCCTTTGTTTTGTGTAATATGTTTTATATTGGCTTACATGTAGTTGTGTTTAATGTTGGTGACATATATGTAACATCTAAAACACATTTCTGAGATTAGACAAAGCGTTGTTATAATTATGAATATAATCATTATAATTAAATCTGTTAATTCAGTATGTATAGTAAATCAGTGCATAATTCAGTTCAGTAACACTTTACATTAATGTTCCCTTTGTTAAGGGTTTATAAAGGGGTTTATTTATGACTAATAAATCATTTACAAATGCATTATAAAACATTGATTTGCAGTTACAACAACATGAAAAAAGACAATTAACTTGCATGTTATAAATGCTTAGTAAATTCACTTATTCATATTTTTCTTAAACAAAAACATAACAATGCTCATGATTTGACACAATGCAGCATAAATAAACTATTATAGTGAAATTAAAAAGAGGGATAATGTAATTTTGCTACAGTTTGCTATGTGTTTCTATTCATTACTGTAATGTCTTGAATTTCCTTGTCATGTTGACATCAAAAGAATTATGCTACTCCTAGTGCTTTTCCAACTTACCTACTCCGAGTTATCTAAAATCCATCCATCTTCTATAGCCGCTTGTCCTATGCAGGGTGGTAGTGCTGGACCCTATCCCAGCTGTTCTCAAAAAGGCAGAAGACAGGAAAACACCCTGGACAGGTGTCAATCCATCACAGGGCAACACAGACAAACACATACACATTCACACTCTCACACTCACTCTCACTAATACCTATAGCCAATTTGCAGTCTCCAATTAACTTAACCGGCATGTCTTTTTGTGTTAAAATGTTTTGTTTATTTGGAATTACAGCAGACATTTTTTTGTAATTACACTTTTTTATGCCAACACAAAGAATTTACACTATAACAAATGTGCATGAAACAATAAATCACATACACAAATAATAATTACCCCAAAAGGTAAAAAAAACAAATCTCCTCCTCCATGAACTCAAAGCAGAAAATGAAGATATAAAAGAAACATATGAATCACCAGTTTGAAGAAAATAAGTAAAAGGGGACCAGATTTAATCAAATAAAACTATTTTATCCTTTATACCTAATTCTTTCTAAATGTCATATTGTCTGATGTCAGTTCTGTCAGCCACATTTTAAGAGTTGGAACTTCCTTTTTCTTCCAAAACAAAAGAATGAGTTTTTTAGCAGCGATTAGCCCATATGAAACAAACTGTTGTTGTTCCGGTGTAATTCTCAAAGATTCTTCCGAAATGCCAAATATAATTAATACAGGATCCGGTTCAGAATGTATGTCCAACGTATCTGAAAATATCTGAAAAATGTTGTTCCAGAAACATTGTAATTTAGGACACGATATATAACAATGAGACAGGGTGGAATTAAAAAAATTGACATTTGTTGCATAATGCTGACACATCTGGAATGTTTTTTTCAGTTTACACCTTGAATAATGAAGCCTGTGAAACAAATTAAACTGAATAAGACAATGTCTTGCATAAATGGAACATCTGTGGACAAGTTCAAGACTGTATTCCCATATTTCCATAGAAATTTCAAGGTCCTCTTCCCAGGCAGATAACATTTTGTCCATAGACAGCTTTTCCGCCTGTTCCAAAGCTTTTATAGAAAGTAGATTGTACCGTCGCTTCTGTGGCATCTATCCAAAAACAAATCCAGATATGCAGGTGTAGCCGTGATATAATTCAGAATATTAGACTTCATGAAGGCTCTAATCTGAAGATATCTGAAGAAATTATTAGAAGGAATACTATACTTCCCACACAATTGCTGAAAAGAAGCACATTTAACCTCCACATATAGATCCCCTATGTTACATAACCCTAAATATTTCCAAATCTCGAAAGCACCGTCTATCATGGATGGGCAGAAGGCAGGGTAAGCTGAAACAGAGAGCAAAAAACACATTTGGATATATTTAAAATGTGACTTTAATTGTTTCCAAATCCGAATAGAGTTATGAATAACCGGATTATAATTATAAAGTGAACTAGTTATACCTGTGTGTGATAAAATAATTGCATTAATGGAGTATGGAAGAAAATCCACCAGTATCAGCCAATTCTCCCCTACCTGTGGCAAATCAATCCATAAAATTCATAGCTCTCAGATTCGCAGCCCAATAGTAATAAAGAAAATTAGGTAAAGTGAGCCCTCCTTGTGTTTTGGGTTTACAGAGTTGCAGTTTGGAAATCCTGTGAGCTTTATAGTCCCAGATAAAAGGGACCAAGATAGAATCCAGTTTTTAAAAAAAGGATTTAGGCAGAAATACAGGAATGTTCTGCACCAAGTACAGAAACTGTGGGAGAAATATCATCTTAATTGCATTCACCCTTCCCAGAAGAGAGATCGGAAGCATTCTCCAGAACCTGATCATGGATACAATCTTAGGCAGCAGAGGTTGAAAATTAGCTTTGATTAAGTTGGAAAACTTTTTGTTTTGGAATTCCTAAATTCCTAATGTAAATTGTTCTGAAGCAATCTTAAATGGCATGTGATAAAGCAATGAAGGATCTTTGATAGCGACTTGCATTAACACACTCTTGTCCCAGTTCATTTTATACCCTGCAAATGTACTGTTAAAATTAATCAAATTGAGGATATTTGGAATACTGATATTGGGCTCAGAAATACTAAAACTTTATTATCGGTGTCTTTTGTTTTGAGGCCCTTAATACCAGAGTGAGCTTTAATAGCCTCTGCCAAATGTTCAATGGCTAATGTGAACAAGAGTGGTGACAAGGTGCAACCTTGTCTTGTGCCTCTATGTAAAACACAACGAGAGGATATTGTTTGATTTGTGAGAATTCTTGCATACGTTTTAGAGTACAACTTTATCAATGAAATGATTGCCAATATTAAACCTCTTCAAAACCGCAAATAGATAAGTCCATTCAATTTGGTCAAATGCCTTTTCCGCGTCCAATGACAGAATGGCTAGATCCTGCGCCAGACCTCTGGAAGAGTACATGATGTCAAAAAGGTGCCTAAAATTGGAAGAAGAAACCGGTTTGATCTGGTTTCACTAGGTTTCCAATTACAGCGTTTAATTTAAGTGCCAAAGATTTTGTCCAAATTTTTTATCTGTATTTAGGAGTGAAATAGGCCTGTAAGAAACCACCTCCTCCGGCATTCTTCCTTTTTCGGAACCACAATAATAACTGCTTCATCTAAAGAGGGCGGCAGAGCCTTATCTATAAATGCCTGATTATAAACCTCATTTAAATATGGTGATAGTAGCTTGTTTTATACCTTGTAGAATTCATTACAAAATCCATCCAGACCAGGACTTTTGCAGCCTTTTCGAGATTTTATAGTATCTGAAATTTCTTTAGAAGTAATTTCTGCACCTAGCTCTTCAACTTCTTCTTGATTTAACAAGGGAAGTTTCGGTTGGGCTAGAAAATGAGCCATAATTGTAGTATCTATACTTCCCTTTAGATGTGTACAGTGATTCATAAAATGTCCGGAACCTATTATTTATATCCCCGGAGGAAGTGAGAACCTTTATGCAAACATTGAGCTGTCACGGAGGCATTTATGCAAACAATGAGCTATCACGGAGGGTCACTGTCCTTCGGATGGGAGCGGAATGGAGTCATTTTGCCTCTTAGAACAGCCTTCCAGATCCATGCATTTCTTCATGAATTCTGAGACCTCCGTGGACAGATTTTTGACTTGAGCTTGCAGTGTCACAACAGCATCCCATCAGGCCTTAGCAGCCTGTTCAAGACGTTCGAGAGTTGTACGGTGATTATTCACAATTAATTGCATCAATTTTCTTCTCCAGCGTCACCAACTCTCCTCTCAACACACAAAGAACATGCAAACTCCACACAGAAAGGCCCAGTTGAGCCAGGACTTGAACCTAGGACATTCTTGCTGTGAGACAACAGTACTACCCACTGAGCCACCGTGCCATCTCCTTTTCAGGTCTTCATGCTCATTCACAGCATATATCATATAATAAAGCCTGAAGACAATTAAACCACACTGAACTTAGGTTTCTAAACTTGACAACTTCTTAAAAATTGTCCATTTGTGTTCTCTTTACATTAAGTTACATTTTCAAAGGTGAACAATTTTGAATAAGTTATTAAGCATTTATAACATGATAGGTAAAATAGCTCACTATTTGGCAGGTATTTCATTAAAGTCACCTTTTGTAATGTATGCATATTGCTATAACATCACAACAGTGATTTATAATGCATTTATAAATGAATTATTAGTCATTAATTAACCTCTTTATAGATTCTTATTAAAGGGAACATTAATGTCAAGTCCCCTCTAATTCCAATAGACAATGCATTTTCTGTTTTTCATTGAATTTGTACTGCACCGTTAACAAGTGTAAGATAATACATTATGCATACTTTAAAACTAAAGCCTTATCTCCTCAAGAGACTCTCTTAATCAAGTATCAGCACCAGTTGCATAGTCACAGGTGTGCCAGGGTGTCCAAATCCTGCACACCTAAATTAAATGACATATTTTATTTATTGATGCTTAACAGGCATGGTGCATTGATATGAAAATAACATTTCAATACATTAATCACTGAATTGATAATTAATTAATAATAGCAAAAACAATTATTTAAAGCTAAAAACTGCATAGAATGCATTGTTGTCACTGGTACATGTCTCTTTGTTGTACTTCAGTTCTTGCACACCCTATTTTCACTCGGCACACCCAGAGCCTAATTTCAGATCAGCACCACTGAATTCCTGGAGAAATAGTCACTCCATCATCTTGTCTTGGTTTGATAGGAGGGAATGCTTTTGAGAACAGAGTGTGTCCTTTGAAGATTGGAAACTTATTTTCCAAAGATAAAAAGAAGCACTTAAACTAAGCTCAGTCTTTGCTCAATTTATAGACAGTAGTGATGTCCTTGTGGATTTACACAGACCAGAAATGGCATTGATGGGGCAACATGATCACACAAGAAGTCGACATGTTGCTTCTAAGAGTTCCAGTACCCTGACATCAACCCCATCATGCCAAGTTACTTTAAAGCACCATCTTCCATCAGACATTTTTGCATTGATTTAAATATTTTTATCTTTTAATGTGGTTCGACCGGAAGTGTGTTGCATCAGCTGCGTGAGAAGCCAGGTGTTCTGTGCTAAAAAAACAGAAAGTAATCACATTTGTATAATGAGTGACAAACGTGATTCAAGGTTTCCATTTTCCCTCTAAAATTAAATTATACCTGAAGCGATATCATAGGTGTGGGTGACAAACAGAACAAAATTCAAGTACTTTTTTACCCTAAATCTCCATTTTACCTCTCACTTTCAGATTTGAAATTTTTATGTGAAGCATATTGTTCTGTTTCTCACCCACACCTATTATATTGCTTCTGAAGACATGGATTTAACCACTGGAGTCATATGGATTACTTATATGTTTCCTCTATGTGATTTTTGGAGCTCCTAAGGTCTGATCACCATTCACTTGCATTGTATGGACCTACAGAGCTGACATATTTTTCTAAAAATCTAAATGATGAGAGCATTTTCATTTTTGGTTGAACTAACCCTTTAAGCTTACTATAGCTCAAGAACAGTTAACCTGTTGTTTACAAATGCACTGTGAGATCGATTAGTCTGGATAGGGGTAGGTTACAGAGTTTACTATTAAGTGCACAAAACATATTGTTATTATTGTCATTATTAAATAAGAATAATGGCCATTTTATTTCATTTGAAATCACAAGTGCATTGTGGCAGTGTTGAATGCAAATTGTGCAGTGCCTTGAGCCCTTTTTACACCACCAGAGAAAATAAAGGTGCTCACGTTCTTTTCTCACACATCACAGCCCTCTCACACATTCATTCACTCCTTCTGCACACACTCATTTACCGCTGTCACAAATCCACCATATCAACCCCAAAAACTGTGCAAATGTCACCCAGATTCAGATTTCACACTTCATTGTTTTCACGATAAGATAATCAAAGCCACAGTCTTTGTTATGCTGAGGAAATGTCCAGTGTGTGTGTGTGTGTGTGTGTGTGTGTGTTTATCTATGCCTCCATAAAATTAAACTGGGTGAAGAACATTTAGTTGTTATGGTGGATTAGCCTGGGGGTTATTGCATGCCTTGTGATATGGATGAGTGATCAAATGATCTTCAGTCACTCTGTCATTTTCAACCATGACCTTGCCTAGTTAACAGACACCATCCTATACCCATGTTTGTCACTATGCACTGCAACATTTTCCTGATTCATGATGATGACGTGTACCATGTTTAAAGGTTGATTTTGAGGCAAATGTATGTATCTAATGAAAATCCCTGAAATTATCAAACTTTTTTAAAAATCAAAATAATTATTTGTCATTCAAAATTATTAATTCTATTTTTATAATTATCGTTATAATTTTAACTTCATGCCTTTTAAAGAACAAAAATGGCAGTGCTTAGCTGCAAACAGGTGTTTAGGAAAGTGATGCGATTGTGTTTTGTGAGAAAATAAAATTTAAATTGATTTTTGCCCCATTGTACCCTTTTTGACTTCCAAGGCAAAACATTATTATGTACTAAAATGAATAATTAAATCAGACTAATCAATGAGCCTCAAGTGGAAGGTTATGTCTTTGTTCTCAGAGCAGAGGGGAAATTATGGAAAACTTGTCAAAATCTCCAGCACAGCTGACAATATGGTGCAACTCATTACTTCACAGTTGGTTTGTGCTTCTCTTTTCTAAGTCTACTGATTAAGGAACATAATATGCAATTGTTGATACAAGCGAATTCATTCATGTTATAAATGCATTCCCTTATTCATTGTAATCAGCATAAGTAGATTGGTTTCCTTCTTCATTCCTGCTGATGTGAAAGCTCCTTTGTATAGTTTGTGATACAGTCTTTCATCTCAGCAGCAATTTCAACATCACATCTTTTGGAACATGCCTAATTGCATAATATATTACCCAGTGGGTTTGCTATCTTGAATGTTGATTGTTATGCCACAAAAATGTAACACGATGACCAAGATTATTCAAAAGGAAAGTGGAATGCATTCTTACAGGGAAATATTTTACGAAATTCTAAAAAAACACATACAAAAATGTAAATACATATTTTTTAGGAATGATACTTAGATGGATGACCCAAATGAAGGAAAAATGAGAGGAAACAGAGAGTGTGGCTGTTTTATTGCTCTGCAGTCACATGCCTACCCAGATCATATGATGTCTTGTACTACTGCAACATGTTTGGCGGACAAGGATAACAATCTTTGTTTCAAGTCTGTCGGTCTCCCTCCCATGTTTTCTTGATATTTGGTGCCTATGATGCCCAAAATGCTCCCCAAGGCCATGGCACACACACATGGGCGAAGTGCTTCATTATTCTTTGATCAATGCCAAAAAGAAGTTTGAAACAGCTGCGCAATGAGATACTTTTTGCAAACATTTGGAACCCATCACACCGCTGGGGGAGGCTTGATTAGCCTAATACGGGACCGATGCGTAGGATCACGACCCGACCCCGCCCTCCGCCCTGCCACAAGCAGGCATTGTGCAATATAAACATTTCAAAGAGTAGTATGCAACATTGTTGTCACATGACTTCAACATGTTACATGTGAGTGGCGTCCACTTTCATTGGAAAGAGATATTTTGCATTTTACTTAAATTTTGTTTTAAAATGTTTAACTCTTTGCTGTCTGAGTGTAACAGGATCCAGCTGGTACATGCTGTGCAGTGTGTGTAAACCTCACTCCCTTGGCCTCAAGAGGCACACTAGCGACTGATGCTAAGGGATGTAGCCTTTAGCCTCCTCATTAGCGCGGCCGCCTCCCATGCCAGAGACGGCAGTTAAAATCCCGTTCAACATCGTGTTGAGCAGGACTGGTTACAGTGGTGCCGTGAAAAGGGAAAAACATCCAGTATGCGGCAGTCCTGTGGGCGAAAATGCCTTGTTGATGCTAGAGGTCAGAGGAGAATGGGCCGACTGATTCAAGCTGATAGAAGAGCAACTTTGCCTGAAATAACCACTCGTTACAACCGAGGTATGCAGCAAAGCATTTGTGAAGCCACAACACGCACAACCTTGAGGCGGATGGGCTACAACAGCAGAAGACCCCACCGGGTACCACTCATCTCCACTACAAATAGGAAAAAGAGGCTACAATTTGCAAGAGCTCACCAAAATTGGACAGTTGAAGACTGGAAAAATGTTGCCTGGTCTGATGAGTCTCGATTTCTGTTGAGACATTCAGATGGTAGAGTCAGAATTTGGCGTAAACAGAATGAGAACATGGATCCATCATGCCTTGTTACCACTGTGCAGGCTGGTGGTGGTGGTGTAATGGTGTGGGGATGTTTTCTTGGCACACTTTAGGCCCCTTAGTGCCAATTGGGCATCGTTTAAATGCCACGGCCTACCTGAGCATTGTTTCTGACCATGTCCATCCCTTTATGGCCACCATGTACCCATCCTCTGATGGCTACTTCCAGCAGGATAATGCACCATGTCACAAAGCTCGAATCATTTAAAATTGGTTTCTTGAACATGACAATGAGTTCACTGTACTAAAATGGCCCCCACAGTCACCAGATCTCAACCCAATAGAGCATCTTTGGGATGTGGTGGAACGGGAGCTTCGTGCCCTGGATGTGCATCCCACAAATCTCCATCAACTGCAAGATGCTATCCTATCAATATGGGCCAACATTTCTAAAGAATGCTTTCAGCACCTTGTTGAATCAATGCCACGTAGAATTAAGGCAGTTCTGAAGGCGAAAGGGGGTCAAACACAGTATTAGTATGGTGTTCCTAATAATCCTTTAGGTGAGTGTAAAAACATACAGTGTGTTGTCTATTTATGTCTAATACTTAAATTAAATCAATTAACTGAAATTAAATTTGAATTTATTTCTAAAACCATGGCTCTAATGGCTGGTGCATACATCACATATACAAGCTGTAAATAATGCACAGGATTTCATAGCCCAATAAACACTGTCCCAATAAAAAAATAAAAAGTCACTGCAGTATCTGCAGAACCCAAAGTAGATAGGTCAAGAACAGAAAATTGTGAAAAAATACCCAATTTTAAATAACAAACAAAAAAGAAATGAGAAAACAAATCTGGGGCGTTTTTGTCAGTTTTATTGAAATGTTTTGCCCTGAGCCAAGGTTAATTTCTGACCCTGGTTTCAGGTAATAATGTTTCCTGTTTCCAGGGATTGGTCAGTCATGTCTAGATTTCCTTAAGCCACCAGGATCACCACCAGATATTTGTGTTCCCTCAGCTTCAAAATGTAATTTTAACCCCTCTTCACAAAAAAATAAAAATAAAAACACAATCATATTTTCAATAAAATATTATGAAAAAAATAGGTTTTGACCATGTAATTCCATCCTCCAGTCCCTCAGTGGACTTAAGACATGATCTTTAAGTTTGTTTTTTCAGGTACTTTGTCCACAAGAGAGAGAGGACTGTGTGCCTGTACAGCCACTCATCAAAATGTCAAAAGGGATTCAAGGAATATAAAGTGAGTCTGGGCAAAATCATTTAATTTGATTGATTTAACCGCATAGTCTGTTATTTCAAAGGCTCTGGTCAAGTGTAATCAGTCTAATCGTGGTAGTACTGATGGAAAATTGAATTATAAGATCTGGCAGGATTTGTGGTTTCACGGTTAAACTTATGAGAGAAATTGAAGTTCTGCAACTCAAAACCAAATCTATAAACATGGTCACCTTGCATCTTTACAAACATGCACATTAAAGTGCACACTCACATAGACACATATGTGTGCTCAATTTTCTTGCTTAAAAAGCCAGCTTGGAGCAGCCAGAAGACTACACCATGCTAGTCCAGGCTGGTTCATGCTGGTTTGGCAACTTAATCAGCATGGTATGTCTAATGATGCTGGTTGACTATTGTGATATCTTTGGTTTAGCATTCATTTAATAAGTAAACTTGTCATTTAGTTGATGTGTTTTTGCAAAAATGAAGGTAGCACTGATATAAGGACAATTTGCTTGGAGCAATTTGGGGTTTAGTGCTTTGAGCACAGTGAGGACTTTTTGGTATTATGTTCGATCCTTTTGGAGTCTAAACCTGAAATCTATCAATTAGACCAAAGGCTACTACCACCCAAATACTGCCTTTAGGTTAAAGTTCTGGTCAAGGTAGCCAACAAATGAGAGTTGGTTAAGCAGCCTAGTTGAATTAATGTTCAATTCAATTCAATTTGTTTGAGGTTAATGTTTCAACTATTTAACTATTAACTATTTACATTTTCTGCTATTTTTCCATTGTTTTCCATTGTACAACCTTTCGTGGAGCTCCTAAACTGCATGTAAAAACAAAATAAACTGTGGTTGATTGCTTTACATGT
This sequence comes from Xyrauchen texanus, assembly GCF_025860055.1. Classification (NCBI taxonomy): domain Eukaryota; kingdom Metazoa; phylum Chordata; class Actinopteri; order Cypriniformes; family Catostomidae; genus Xyrauchen; species Xyrauchen texanus. Next base: position 32,306,724 of record NC_068298.1, read on the forward strand.
CAGTCAGTTGGTCTCATTCTGTCTAAGTAGGCAGTTGTTGCTCAAAATAATGTGGACCAGGCTTCATGCTTTTTAATCCAATTTCTGACTATGCGAGACATTGGCCCCCAAACACCAGGAACATGCTTATTTGTCCTGGTTTCACATCAGTTTATATATTTCTGACAAACATTTGTATTTAGATATGTATTTAAGAAATTACATTTAGATGACTCCCGAGACATTCGGCGCCAACAATGTGATAATATTCATTACAAAAATATCGCCTACATGCTGTTCGTGCCATTCCTCTTCAACGAGAGCTATTTAATCACTTGAGTTGAGATTTATGGTTGCGTGTACACATACCACCAGTAGGAAATTGTGTTTTTTTAACCTTGCCATGCTCTCTGCATAATTTTTCTGCATGCAGCAAGCCTTTAAGTTACATGTCAGTAAATTAAAAGGTCATGTTATTGCACATGTATGTTAATAAAAATGTGTCCAAGGGCAATGAAAAATAATAGCGTACAATCAGAAGCAGTGCATGAGCCATTAAAAATTTGCCTACTTTAGCTTACGGTGATAATTACGCAAATTGAGTAAAACATTGCAGGTCAAAGGGTCTCCCGCAGTACTTCAAAACATACTAGTCAATGCCAAAACAAAAAAGCCTTTATCATCATCTTACTTGCGTACTGCTCAAAGAGAACACGAAGTGATGTTCAAAACATTGGTTTTAATTTACACACAGTGTCATTCATACAATGCATTACATTAATGTCTCCATCATATACAGTCTTAATATACAGAATACAGTTTTTAAAGATGGAAATCCTATTAGTAAAGGTTTCTTTTATCCCAATATCACAATAAAGGAAACACTGGGGTGAAATGTAAAGAATTTCACTACTTTGCACTAGACTATGCATATTCATTTAATACAAATAATCCAGCAAATGTTATTTTTAATTAAAAAAAATTATTTAAATAAGAAAAAATATTCATTCATTTATTTATTTACATTTAACTTTGTTAAAGATTACTGAATTCACGTCATATATGTCATATTAAATCCTCCAGAATGTCTGGCATGTCCTCTAATATTATTACTTAAATAGCATACTAACTTTTTTTAATCTTACAGAGTTACAGAGTTCAAAGGGTACTGCGCAATAGGAATGACCCTATATTTTTCAACTGTGTATTGCTTCTTGATTATAGAAGTAGGGAGTTTCCATGTTATTACGGTGACCCAGACTGGTTATCGTGCAAATAACAACACTCAGAGTCAATACTGTAACACATGCTAACACATTCCACAGGTTTAATAGAATAATAGACTGACGCACAATCACAGACAGACAGGCAAAATACAGACAAACTAATTACTAACACTAACCCACAATTACCCACTAACATACACAACCCTGAAGTGCCTCTCAACCCTGGCAAGAGAATAGCTGTTGAACGAGAGTCCTCAATGTGAAATGAGATGAGAAGCATATTGATATATGTATTGTGAACGCACAAAAGAGCACACACACACACACACACAGAGAGAGAGAGAGAGAGAGAGAGAGAGAGAGAGAGACTCAATCCATCACCTCCAGTGGAATGAGATTTTGTTGTCATCATTTACAGACTTTCTTTCATTTGTGAAATACAAAAGGACATATTTTAAATAATGTTGTGATCGCTGATTTCCATACAATAGCAGCCAATTTTGACTCACTTTTAAAGCTTAAAAAATAACCCAAAAGTATAAAAAAAGTAGATAGTGTGACTCGTTCATCATATTCCAAATTTTCTTAAGGCATACGTTCACTTTGCAGGATGAACAGACCATCTGCATATTTAATTTGGGCTTCTCTTAATTAGAAGAAAGTTTGGTCTGTTCGTCATACAAAGTGATTGTGTAACTTCAGAAGACTTGGAATATGACACACAAGTCAAATGGAGTGCTTTATAATAGGGTGCTTTTGTAAGCTTTATATTGAGTCACTATTAACTGTAGTTGTATGGAAATCGATTCTATCAAATATGTCCTTGTGTGTTCCCTAAAAGAAAGAATGTCATACGGGTTTGGGATAGCATGAAGATAGTTAAAATAGTTCATGACAACAGAATGTTTTTGGATGTCCTATTCTTTCATATAAACCTCGCTTCACACTGCACATGTGTGGAATCACATGATTTTTGTGAGCGGCCCTGGCTCAGCTGGTGCATATACGCAGGGGCACAAAGCATGTAATGCATGGGAAAAGTCGTGCTAGACCGTGTCATTAATTTCTCGCTGCGGTCAGGATTTCAGCTAACTGAAAAATTGTAGATACAAGATATGTTTGTGGAGTTTGGGGGCTGGGATTAAATCTGATGATCAATTTCCTCTTTTGTTGGTTGTGGGAACAAACAAAAATAGCTACTTAACATCTGGGGGAGGGGGGTATGTACTGGGGTATTATTTAATTTAAGTTGCTGTGCTGTGTGCACATTAATTATCACCAACATATGGTGAGATTTACACTTACTGCACTAGAGATAAAGCTCTTAAGAGACTCACTCCTTGTTTAATAAGAGTGGGTGCTGTTTTATGTGAGCATTTGTCATGCATGGTTGGTATATCTCCCACTTTTAACTTTTAAATGAGCTTTATTCCATTAAACTATTCACAAACTAACTTTAAAACTGTACAGCTTTATCTTTTTCAAGTCCAATCCAGTCTAAGTTCATTTTGCCGATGAAGTCGGTAAAGGAAATGAAATCAAATGGATGTTATCTGTGAAATCTGCTAATTTGGCAGCCACAAGTGTCTTCACACTTGGCTATGCCTTCTCTCTTCGGTTCAACGTCCGTAAGTATAAATTGAACAAGTATTTACAAAGCCACTTCAAGTTAAGCAGTTGGCCACTCCTCCAGGAGTCCAGGAGGGGTTTTGTCTTTTGGTAATGTGTCATTTGATATCACATATATCAAATGTGATAAATATCTGTAATTGTTCATTTGGGAGTTGTTCAGTGGTCAGAGTATGCTATGCTAGTGCTGAAGTCTCTGCTTTATGTTGTTGTTGTTTAGTATTATGTAGTTTCCAGCGTAGCTCAGGGTTCATCCAACAAAATAAAAAGTTATTTTTAATTTCACATAAACAAAGATATTCCTTTCAACAGGCGTAATATGCAGAGTCAAAAGCAAGCAGTCAATCTACTAATCCTTTCATGGCAGTAACGTCAGCCCTATGTTAAATGGTCTCCACCTTGCGGTTGTTTTGTGCTACTGCAGCAATTCTAACGTTAGGCGTTAGGATCCTTTAAAAAAAAAAAGATTACAAATAAATCACCAGCTAGTTTCTTCTTTCTATGGTCTGCATTTATTTTAATTAAATTAAAACCTAAGCCTTGCTTTTGGTTTCCATGGCATCCATTTGTGTGACATATATGCAATTAACCTGTTGTCCATTGCACTCTTATTTTACCTCCTGTTTCTGCCATTCAAACCACCATGAGACTGTTTAACCAAATGTAATGTGACATTTCTATTTCCCTCTTTGCCCTGCATGCGTTGACCTCTCTGTGTATTTACACAAGCTATCAGAAAATGGTGGAGGAAGGGTTCATTCTCTCTGCTCAAACAGCTGATAATGTGCAGCTTGTCAATGGTTTGTGAGAAAGCGGATGTAGGGTGTATTGGTAGAGAGGACAGAGGCTGTTGTCTGTGTCACAGTAAAGTAATATCTGCAATATAAATTAAGTGCTTTTCTGCCTTCCCAAGCAGGTTGTTTCGACACTAATCAGTGCATTTCAATTTTTCTCAGACGCATGAAGTAGCCTATGAATCTTTAGATGACACTTTGCTGTTCATAAATCAATAAATTGATTAATAGATTAAGTAAATCGTTTATTGTGCCTTGGATTAATTTTCCTTGTCTTGGCCAGGTTAGAATTATGTGCCCTATTGTACAGTTCAAAAATTGTAATATTTTAATTGTATATACTACTACTAGTAGTAATAATAATAATAATAATAATACAAATAATGGCATATGTGTTTGCCAGAATTTTTACCATACAAAATACAGTGACAAATGTTTCAGCTGACAATTTATATTATTCTTCATAACAGAATCAGAATGAGCTTTATTGCCAAGTATGCTTACACATATTGTCTTTGTGACAGAAGCTTCCATTGCACAACAATTCAGCAACAAGACAGAGATAATACAAAATAGAATAAAAATAAAAAGTGAACAGAAAATATAAGTATATAAAGAAATACACAATAAGACATAAGACGTGTATATATATATATATATATATATATATATATATATATATATATAAAATATACATATGTACAATTACAAATCTGTTATATACAGATGGACAGCCTGAGGGAAAAACGGTTGTTGTGCCTGATGTTTCTGGTGCTCTGTAGCGCAGGCCAGAGGGCAACAGTTCAAAGAGGTAGTGAGTTGGGTGAGTGTGTGTACTGGCTAACTGTGTGTTATTAAATGATATACGTATGTTTATATACCAAACTTCTTGAGCTACAAAAATCTTGTATATAAATAATATACATATATATTTATACAGTTATTTTTTAAATAATATTAATATATATAATTATTATTATTTTAAAAATCACCTGCTTTATTTTTAATGTAAAAATATGTTTATGTGCCAACCTTCTATACAAACCAAAATCAGATTTGTATTGTAAAATGTACTAATAACTATAATATAATTGGCATAATGACTTCATAAAAATTTGGCTTTCCAGGAATTGTGGTTGATAAATATATTAATTTACATATCTAGTAAAATAATACAAATATTAATAAAATACAAACAAATATATTATTTAAACAAAAATCTATATAAAAAGTTTTACCCACACGAAGACAAAACCTCATCTAGATAACACATTACAAACTTAAATATTTCTTAAATAATTCTTAACTTGAACATAGCCCTACTAAAGAACACAAAATAATATGCATTTACGTAAAATAATGTACATACAATAACTAAAAACAAAAATGAGAGAAACACCCTACTTTTTCCCCACTGTTTTCTTACTGGTTGGCGTTATGATAGTGTGAAGGTAGAAGGCAGACGTGAGGTTCGGGTCTAAATGCGGTTCTTTATTAGCAGGAAAATAATAATGACACAAACACAGGTACAAATGAAAGGTCCACGATGGGAAAAGAAACTAAAACACGGAAGAACATTCAGGGGCCACACAGGTTGGGAAAACATCCACGAAGGGCAGGGTTACCTCGAACGAACACACGAAGGAAACAAGAGTGAACATCAGACAACATACCAGGAGACATCAGCAACAAACATGAAACATCACATTCAACAACGATCGACAAAAGACTGAACAAAGAACCAGGTTTAAATACAGGAGGGAACAAACAAGGGAATGAGGGACACCTGGAGGAAACAATCAGGGAATGATAACCAATCAGGGGAACACCAATGAAACAAAGAATCTACAGAGGACTACAAAAACCAAACAGGAAACAGGAACTAAACTAAACTTCAAAATAACGGTACAAAAACAAAAGACAACAGTGAACGTGACAGTTGGTTTGTAAGGAACTATTTATTGTAAAGCTGCTTTGGAATCATATATGCTGTGAAAAGAACTATAAATCTAAATTGCATTGAATTGAGGAATAAAATATAATCAGATGTGATGGGTGAAGTAGGGACTTCTGGGAACGTTCTCATTTTTTCCTCTGTAAATTAAACTGTAAATAATCCAGTTGAGTTAAATTATGTGTTCATTTAACTCAAATGTATTATGTATATTGTCTAGTTCCATTAATGATCCTAACATCACATAACAGGAGGCCCCTCTTGTGGTGTGTAAGAACATTGCAGAAGAACACACAAGATCACACTCTCTTTGACCACACACTGTTAACTTTAGTAAGAGTGGAATACAAATGCCCACTCTCTTCTAACTTTGACCATTACCACGGGGTACAGCAATGACCTCTGCCAGCCAAACTCTTTGAGTAAATGCCAGGCAAGACGTAAAGGTCACTGACAAGTGTAAAAGTCGGTATAATCAATCTGATAATGGTCTTTCTCCTCCCTATTGAGCCTTCTCATGCATCACATCTAGCCTCACACGGTGTGAGGGGACAGATTATCTCGTTATCAGTGACTGGCGCTGTGCGGTCAGCCCTCAAAATTTCTCACACTCAGACTGGATATGTTAGAGAATGAAAAATCTACATTTGTCCCTCTGCCTAAGATACTGGAGATAGGTGAGACCAAGACTAGTTTTTACACTTTTGTCTCCAGTTAATATTTCTCAAGGCCTTGGCTACAAAAATGCTATTGTACATTTTCGCTATTTTTGTCCAGGAGGGGAAAAAACATTTAATTTAAAAACATGTTGACCTATAGTGACCCCAATATTGTGGCATCTTGGGAACCTACAGTTAAAACAGCCTATTAGAGGCTTTTCAGCAGCATGTAAAGAGACAGGTTTCAGATGAGTTCAGGGAGCAAACTTAAAAAACAGAAATACAAGCATTTATAGGCATATGCAAAATTGCCTTATCTTACATTCTGATTGGTATAAACATACTGTAGGAAGATTACAGAAACTACTCCAAACATGGTATACATCTGACTATGTGACAGCAGCCATTTTTAAGACAAAACATTTATAATCAAAGATTAAATATACACATCACTTGTGACATTATATGATAAATATTATATAACATAATATTACCACATAATATCAAATCATTCATAAGAAGGATTGTTAGTCATTTTATTAAACTCACCAACTAAACCATAGAGAAAAGCATTCGGATATGAAAGGGTGGGGATCTCTTCATAATATACAGTGGTTATAGTTGAGTGGACCATTGTCTTGTCAGTGTGGTTTAATTGTGTTCAGTTGTTTACTACATGGTGAAAATATGATGATATTGACATTTTGGTTTGGAAGATTGAATTCACCTAAAAGGAAATCAAATAAAAGTCGATTTCGCCAACTTATACTATTCTTACAAATTCTCATGAGATCACACTGAAAGAAATATTTGTATAATTGGACTTGTGACTTGACAACATCCTTGTGTGACAACTAGCCCCAGTAACACAACTTTCTTTGTGTTTATTCTTTATTTTTGCCATTTCTTAGAATAAGGATTGCCTATATCTCATTTCGAAGCAGCATCCTCCATTAGATTGACTGCCGATCTCATGATAGTGGTAAAAATAGCAACGGGCTACACAAGAGTTGATTTAATTTAGCAGCCTGGTGTCTCACTGTGAGAAGAGTGTGATGAGAATAGGGAAATGGTGTGTTACTATATGCACACTCTCTTAAAATGAAATTGAAATCTCTGGATTATAACTTATTGGACCGAAGTGAAAGAGATATGCTGGGGAATGCAATTAGAGACAAAAGCGAATTAAAGAAGAATGTTGCAAATGTAAAGAAAAGCTATTGTGTGATAAGTCATGTGTTAAAGACCCCATGACCTTGTTATAAATATACATTTCAGACATTGCTGTTGGAAACTGCTGAGCTGGTCCATCCAGATGCAGTAAGTACCAAATATTAAGATATTGCTGTAACCCTGAAAACAAAGAGAAATAAACAGAGGTGCTCAAGGAATTTGCAAAGTTTAAGTCACAAGCCAGGACATTTGCATTTTTTGCAAAGCTCTTTTATTAAGGCACAATGCCATAAACCTTCAAACTTTGACAAATCTAGCAACATTTATTTCTTTCTTTAGTTTTGCCTCTTTGCAGCCTGCTATCTTCTAAGCTAACTCTAAACATCCTGCAAATTAATAATAGCTTACAATGTGGTTAGAACTATAGGGAGAACATTTTAGTTTTTTAAGTCATGTTTTAAAGTACAAACCTGGTCAAATTCCACACATGCAATCCATCTGCATCCTTCAAAAATAACCCATAACAAACTCTCAATTTCAACATACAACTCTTTAAACACATATGTAACGCAATTTATCAGCATTTACTGTAAAATTTGATATTTTCCCAAAGAATTCTCAAACGATGAACAAAACCGGGAGCTCTCTTACACAATGTATCTTCTCACGTCTCTAACATGAGAGAGTGCCGGAAAGCGGGTGTCACAAAATTCTTAAAGGCCCCTTTGTAAAATTAAGAATTTTCTCAATTAATGACCAGAGATTAATTACATGAAATTTCTCCACTTGGCTACATACAGTATGTTTGAGGTGTTTTGTCCATACAATGAAAGTCAATGAACTCCAAAAGGACATAAAGGCAGCATAGCAATAATCTGTACATCTTCAGTGATTTAATCCATATTTGTTTAGCAACACGATCGCTTTAAGTGAGAAACAAAAATACTTATCAAAATGTAAGTTCTTATTCACCATAAATCTTTACATCTGTAGTCTCCTTGGCATGTTTATTTACATTTACATTTATGCATTTGGCAGATGCTTTTATCCAAAGCGACTTACAGTGCACTTATTACAGGGACAATCCCCCTGGAGCAACCTGGAGTTAAGTGTCTTGCTCAAGGACACAATGGTGGTGGCTGTGGGGCTCGAACCAGCGACCATCTGATTAACAGTTATGTGCTTTAGCCCACTACCACCACCACCACCACTCCTATTTATGAGAGAAGCTCGTTCTATTTTGAAAATGCAGCCGCAAGAAATGATTGAGAGTTTTTTTTTTCACTATATATGAATGGACATGTAAGAAATGTGTAAAAATGGAAATGCAAATGTGAATTTTCTGTTTACATGTAACTCATGGCTACAAACATACATTTACTGTATACACACAAATGTGCATATCCTTTTTGTGTGTACTACAGTATTGTACAGTATAATTTACTTTTAAAATATACCGTGGTCACAAAAAGTTTGATGGTAAACACTAGAAAATTAAAATGCAGCGTCTTATTGATATACAGAGAAGAACATTGAGGCCAAAGCATCAAAGTCTTGAAGCTTGCACTGTATGCATGCTGGATGCCAAGATTTATATTGAAAAACGTTACATTTGATCTGTTTTTCACCCAAAACAGTACCCTTATGTCCATTATGGAGCTTGAAAGTTTTAACTCCTTTGACTTGCTTTGTTCACCTCATCCATTCTTCAAGATATCTTAATTTGTGTTTCACAGAAGAAAGAAAGTCATGCGATTTTGAGACGGCATGAGAGTGAGTAAACAATGAGAGATTTATCTTTTTATTGGTGAACTATCTCTTTAGGGATAGTCTCAGAGCGAAACGATTTTGAATTCATGGAGTGCTTAAGCACAGAACTGCACGTTGTTCTCCATTAGGGTGCATATGTGCATTGTGTGGCGTGTGGCTTTCTTGATGGGGAATATAAGCAGTGCTGTTTTCAAAGAGAAAGAGAGACAGAGAGAGAGAGATGATGCACTTGAATGCTGATAGGGTCTGGGAGTACATCCCCACCTAAGCCTTTAATCTGCAGGTAGCTCATTGTGCTCCTGGGTAGAGTCAGAAAAGCAGAAGTAGCTGTGTGAATTATGGCACACCAGCCGCTGGGGGTAGCGTTCAGCAGGAGAAGGAAGAGAAACATTCTTCGAGAGCTGATCAAAGGAATAGATCACGCAAATTGTAAAATTCGGTCATTATTTATTCACCATCATTTCATTCTAAACCTTTATGACTTTCTTTCTTCCATGGAGATGTTAGTCAATATGTTAGCCTCAGCTACCATTTACTTCATTGCATCTATTTTCCATACATTGAATGTAAATGGTGATTGAAGTTGTCAGTCTTTGAAATTTCATCTCCTTTTGCATCCCACAGAAAAAAGAAAGAAATGCAGAGTTGGAACAACAATAAATGATGATGGAGTTTCTTTTTTTTTGTTGGAGCTCCAGAAGTACCAGCACGCTGATGTGAGCATGCTTAATGGAGAAGATGATAACATCAAGAGAGAGAGTACGGAAAACTGTTCCATTTGCAGTACTAGGTACATTTCATACAATAATGGTGTTCTTGTAACAAAGAGCAAATCCCAAAACTGATAGAGAAATTTTTATTATTATTTAGATTTTATATATATTTTTATCATTCTTTATTTAATACAGTACTTTTTAATTGAATTATTTTGCACTATTATTTTACTTTATTTGTTAACCCTTAAAGGGGTCACGGCATGCCTTTTTTATTATTTTAATATGTTCATTGAGGTTCACCTATGCATCGTGGTGCGTCGATCTATCACAGAAATGTTGATGCATTGATTACGAAATTTAAGAATTGATTATGATTATATTTGACAGTTTTTCTCAATCACTTTGGCTCAAGTCTCAAATGAGAATAATTTTTTCAAAACAATAAGTTCAAATCTCTGAACAATTCGTTTCTTATTCATATGTAAAAAAGTCGATTTCACGTGTTTTGGCTCATGTGTGTAAAAGAGTAAGTACAACTGTCTACATTTTGCACAGTAACTAAATGCACATGGCTTGCCGATCAAAACTAATGAGTTGATTCTCAGTGAAATTGTCATACTCTTCATAACTTCTAAACATTCTTTAATCGCTTGAGCCATCACATGCAAAATGATCCATTCAGTTATCAAAATCTGTCAGACATATATGTATATTTCATAAATATCTATGACATGGAATGTTTTTTCATTGATGCATATTTTATTTTGTTTGTTTGTTTGTTTGTTGTTTGTTTGTTTTTGCATGGATGTAATTTTGTGGTTATTTTCTGTTCACTATATGAATGTACCTGTAAGAAATGTGTAAAAATGGAAATGCAAATGTGAATTTTCTGTTTACATGTAACTCATGGCTACAAACATACATTTACTGTATACACACAAATGTGCATATCCTTTTTGTGTGTACTACAGTAATGTACAGTATTGACTTTCCCAGTAAACATTTACCTACTGTTGAAATCAGTATCTAAAAAGCTCAGTGTGATGCACAATAGCATTCAGCAAGAGTAGTACCGTAAGTCAAAAATTACATTAGTATATAACAAACATTTCCAGGGTTGACTGCCATGATAAAAAAATATCTAAACATTTTGACCAGTATGGCTCACACAACGACAAAAAAAAAAAACGTTTCATTTTGGTGGCATTGGCCAATTTACTAACACAATAACTTGGTTTTGAAGCATGAATTTAATGTTTTGGGTGAGTTACTACATTATGCAGACATGCAATAGAGTTGTGATGTCCCATGAAACAGTTGTGACAATTGCACTTAAGCTGCGTACACACTGCCAGCGACTTTGTCGCTGCAGGTCGCCAGTGGCTGGCGGTGAAGTCGCTAGTGGGTGTTCCCACTACTGGTTGCCTAGTAACGTTTATAAATGACATTCACGGATGTCATTCCATTGCTGTTGACAGCGAATCTCTTTTCTTGCCACTAAAAACAAACATTTTGGAGGGAAAAGACTAAATATAAATGGAATCAGTACATAAAATGCTTTATATCAAAGATGAATGAGAAACAAGGCGTGCTGTTTGCCAGAGCGGCTGTTTATCTGCGTGTGAAAATGCAAATGTTGGTCTGTATGGGTCCATAAAATCCCTGCGATCTCAGATACACCTTTCCACGCAGTATTTTTCTTTAAAATGTCCTTGTACGTGGGAAGAGACATATCATAGAGCACTGGAACATTTCTAACAGCAAGAATTAGCCTTTCATCCATCTTTCCGTTACTGCAGGAGCTGAGAGAAAGAGAGAAGGAGCTCTCCCGTCGTCTCTCCTATTGGCTGTCGCTTCCGTTAGTCGCTCCAAAGTTGAACTTTTCTCAACTTTGTCGCGTCGCTGGACACGCCCACATCTAGCGCCAACGGTCGCGACAGCTCGTATCGCCGGAAGTCGCTGTGCTCGCATTGAAAATGAATGGTATTGAGTCGCTGTTGCGCGCGATGTCGCTGGCAGTGTGTACGTACCTTTACAGTTTAGACAATGTTAAGACTGTTTCAAAAAATGAGCCAAATCGACTGAGAAAAACTGTAATACCAAATGTGTACTTCTCATATTACACAAACCTTCTCGTAGCAGACACGGAGCAGAGCATTCGAGATTGCCCCGCAAACCTAGGATAAAATGAAATAGGATCAAATTGATTGATCACAGGTGACATGCGGCAGCCATGAAAAAATCTAACATTTTTATCTTTCGCAGTGTGTACCACAAACAATCCTGCATGACAATGCGATTTAATTCTCATAAACGGGCTTGACAAGCGGAGGTGTCTCCATTTAGCTGCCTTGCACCTCTTTCCCTATCCCAAAATGAATAGGGAACTCAAGGTTACCACATATTCCATGTTACTACCTTACATGCTACTAATAGACAGTTTTTCATTCCATGACCATGCTTGATTAAAACCTGGATCATATATGCCTGCACGTGACATTTCATCTGTAATTATTGGTTTCAGATTTGACGATGCATTGCGATGTAATCGTTAGGTAGAGAATCGTAATTGAATCAAATCGAATCATTGTCAGCGGAATTGTCACACCCCTAAAAAATAGTCATATATTTGTAAAACGTAATCATTTTCCAACCTCATTCTGACCCTCTGTCAGAAACACTCAGTTTTGGGACTGTTTCTCCTTTAAGATTTGACAGTAAACGCCCACTGTTATGATTGGCTCTCTGCTCTTGACTGACCTGGGCTTCATTTACCAAAAGCATTTGAAGCTTAAGTTGATCATAGAGATCATTCGATCATCGCCAGTGGTTTCTACGTCTACTTAGACTTACTATGCTTTTGGGAAATGCAGCCCTTGCCATCTCACTGTGTTTTTCCCAACATTATCAGATACCTCAGGTCTTCAGTGACCCAACATATCTATCACAAATGGACCTACAAATTGCCTGACATTTCAATGTGTTTTTCAAGACAATTTGAAAATATTAGAATAGTATATATTCTGTTATATTTTGATATATTAAGTTTTCATATGTCAAAGAAATTCTGCAAAAAATGACACATTTTATGAGACACAAATGGCTGTCAAACAAATACTGAGTGCCATTCAGAAGATGGAGACACCATCCATGTTTTTTGGGGGTGTCATAAGATACAGGAGTTCTGGTTGAGGGTCCAGAATTTTATGGGTGACATATTTTGTACTTGGATCTCCTTTTGCCCCAGGCTCTGTATTTTGGGTGACGGGGCGGTCATTGATGTAGGAGATAAGTACATGAAGAAGTGGATCCTGGCCAGTGTTATGGTGGGCAGACAGGTTATCCTTAGAGGATGGAAGTCAGCTAGAGCCTCCATTTCGTGAGTGGTGCGAGGAGATGGGCAGGGTGACAGCTTGGGAAGAGTTGCCATAAAGAAGGCTAGGCAACGTGGATATTTTCATCAGAAGGTGGGGCAGCTATTTGGCCTTTTGGAGGACTCTCGGGGAGGGGCAGTGGAGGGAGACGTGTTGTTTTAAATGTGTATGTTGTATCTTTTTTGTTTTTTTACATACAATATACTTTTTTTAAATGTATTTCTAAATATTTTCTTCTGTTTTATTGTCTGTTTGTGTGTCTTTGTCAATTGTATTTGACCACTGGGGGGTATCTGTTTGTGTTGGGTGGTGGTTTTAATGTTCAGGAGGAAGGGTTGTAAATACTATAATGTGATTCCAAATATTCAGTTTTTTAAAATAATTATTATTATTATTTTATATTTGTTATATGGAATCAATAAAAAAACTTTTAATAACAAAAAAACACATAAGTTGTATATAAGTAACACATCTGTATTTTCTCAGGCACTTGCTGAGTCTATATGTAAGTACAACTTACATCATTCAGTAGTACAATAGCCATATCATACTATCCATGTGATACACTTGCTATAGTTTACTTCCATATTGCTTTTTCATCAAACAGCAATGTCAAATTTAAATCAAGTCAATCACTGAAACATCAGCACCACCTCAAGTAACAAAAAGCATTATTGTGGTGAAAATTGACATGATATAGTACACATTTGTATGTATGTAGTAATCATTGGCATTGTAATAAAGAAAAATAGACCTCCTGTCATAGTCAACTTACTATATAGATATGAAATAATCATAAAACTATGATTTATGGAAGCACAAATTACTTGTGACAATAACTTTTTTATTAAGAGGTGGGTGCATAACTCCCTAACTCGAGGTAGAATGAGGTCCCAGGTCAGTATAGACCCAAGGTATGCATTTAAGGGTTAAAGGTGAAGAATGTATTTTCTGTGCTATGTACTCCACCAAATGGAATTGCTAATAATAAAGATTGTTTCCAAACAAGCTTCCCGAACTCTCCTACTATCTTATATTGGCCGACAGGTTGTTGAATGAACCAATTTGCTATGTTGGGCTGGTTGGAATGCTAAAACAAACAATGTTTTTAGTACGCCTTGGATAGTAGAAAGAATTTTAACGTCAAATTACACACATCAACTTTAATGTTAATTGCTTCTCCATTTTCTTTATTGTTCTACTTTCTATTACTTGCTTACTTAGCAGTTCATGTTGTATGCTGTTAAGCTTTGGCAGTAAAGAGAGAGAGAGAGAGCGACAGAGAGAGAATGTTGATAATGACACAAATATGACATATGGTGAATGCCATAAAAAATCAACAATACCAGACATGATTTTAAATTTGTTTGTCATGCTGTGCACTGACCGTATCCCATCTCTCAATGCCCCAATGGGCACATTTCCCAATTCAGTTGCTTCATTTATGCCATTTTTTGGTGTAGTGGTGAACTGGTTCTGTAGTTACATAAACCTCAGGTTATATCATCTGAGTAGAACTACAGAAAATATTAGAGAAAAGAGATTCGGGAATCTGAAAAAAAGCACAAGGCCATGCAGTTTCTATTATTTGGAGACCTTTTGAAATTCTGTTTCTCCAGCAAACACATTGACGCTTGAGAAAATTCAAGTAATTTTCAGATCTATTTTACTGGATAATACAGAAGAATATGCAGACCACTTCTGAGTGATAAAAACACAATAACCTTGGAGCATGTGACCTATTTTTATGCTGTCAGCCAGTCAATATGCAGAGCTGCAGCATAGCAGCATGGGTAGCAAAGGAGAAACTGACAGACAGGCAGCTCCTTTATGCTGTATCACTGTGTATGTTACAATGAGTTTGAGTGGCATATAGATCTGGATTGCTGATATACTATGCTATCATTTTTTTTTTTGGAGACATTTAGGCCCCAGATATCTCTGGTGGAGGACAGCTAGCTAAACATTGTCAATCTCTGGTGCTTTATGATGTGACTGGTGCAAGACAGTTACCAATTTTTCTCTGCAGAGCTTCTTCCAATTACAGAGCTGCTTAGAGCCCAGTCCCAAAGAGAAGAGAAAGACTACATCCTGACAGTACAACAAATGACAAGAGAGGCTGTGTAACTGGCCCCATTCATCCCCTTTATAAAATAACAATGCCATTTCTCAGCCCCTAATAGAGATGTTAAGTTTGCATTCCTAAAACCGAAAGAGAATTAGCATCTTCTGCCATTGGTTCCCTCGAGAATTTCCAATGGTTTTTAAAATAGTTTTTGATTTGAAGTAAAATATGGTCAGCCAGAATTACATCATTTATAACTCAAAATACAACTCAATTTTGGCACCACGCTATTGATATTTCACCTCAACAACACTTCCAACTTTGGCCACTGGGGGCAGTGGTTTGAATTTCAGTAAGCACAGACTGATTTTAATAGCAGAACTTTCAACCTACTGTCACTGAATTCACAGTGTGACCAGTAGGGATGTGCCTGAAGACCAATAGGCCTACCGTATTCAGAAAGACACGAATAATGATTTCAAAACCAATAACGAATTCATTCAAATAATATAAAAAAAATATTTGTTTGACTAATTATCCAAGAAGCACAAGGATAAAGTGACATTTAAAGAAACATATATAAAATGACAATGCAATGTTGAGTCTGTAAAGCCAATATTACTTAAGTGCAAACCTTATGAATGAAAATGCTCACAGTGTGGGTGCCATTTGGACGCAGTCTTGACATTTGCAGTCTGCATTTATTGTGCTCATAATTAAACATAAACTTAGAAATGATATCATAGACATTTCAAGAAGAGGAAAATGTTAATTTTTAAATGTTAATTTTCACACAATTTACACATTATGATTCCCATGTATTCATTTATAAACCAGAGTGAGATGTTGAATTCCTGACCTGATGTGGTGATTTCGCAGCAGAGCTCATCTATCCATCCTTTAAAGTTGTCCATATTTATAGCCTCATCACAGTTTAAGGTAATTATCTGGTCAGGCCTTAATTCCCAAAAAGTTGAAATGCTCCATAAAGGTTTAAATGCTCCACAGAGTGTACACCTATTCAGAATAGTCCTTCACATGGGAGAAACAAACACATGCTCGTTCTTTTTTTTTTCAAGAATTTTCTATTCTATTTCTATTCTGTGCTCTAGAACGGTGCTATATAAATTAAATGCATTATTATTATAATTATTTTCCCGCTATTCTCTTCTGGAAAAACAAGAGAGGCTCGCTCTTGCCATTTATTCTTCTGCATTTTGCAAATTCTGCACGTTATTTAACTAAATAAGTATGTCCTCCACAATATGTTAATATATATGCACACACATCAGCTATGAGTGTATTGTAAAATTACTAATAGTTAGACTCATGGGGACTTCACCTGTTTGTAGGCTATATTGATTTATTCTATTTTTTTAATGTTTGTATTTACTATTCACTGAAACATGGGTGCATAACATTTCAGAATTGCTTCAAACCTTGTGCCTCTAGAATAACATTGTTATACCTGAACAGACATAAATGACAATACTGTTTAAAAATACATATATACTATAATTAAATAGTAATAATTAGGGATGTGCCCGAAGCCGAATACCTTATTCGGAAAGGTGCAAATAATGACTTTAAAACAAATAACGGATTAATCTGAATAATATAAAAAATATTCATATGACTGATTATCCAAGAGTCACAAGGATTAAATTACATTTTAAGTACACATATCTAAAATTACAACACATTCATGAATCTGTGCAGCCAATATTTCTATAAAAATATTGTATATAAAAGTGTAAACCTTATGAATGAAAATGTGCACGTGGTGTGATCGGATGTGCACGGTCTCGACATGCAGTCTCTGTTAACTGTCTGTGTCTGGAGCTTATCAAATAGAACTTTATTAAAAAAAACTTTATAACATTTTTTTGGAAATGCTCCATAAAGGTTTAAATGCTCAATATAATATTCATCTATTAGGAATATTCCTCCTTATGTAAAACGAAGAAACTGAAACGGAAACTGGTATGGCGCAATATACATTTAACACTATTATTATATTTTAACTATATTATTATAGTTACTTTTATAAGACTAAATACATTTTTATAGTAAATATTGTGTCATATAGTAAATATACTATATCGGTTCTATCCGAATACAGATACAGATCATTTTGCAATAGCAACAGATACAGATAATGGCTTCGCTGCACACCCCAAGTGATCAGTCTGTTCGGGCTGGCGTAAGTCATCTGCCTCTCAACCAGAGATAATATATTTGTGTACATTCGCTGTACATCTATCACATAAGGCAGCATCACGCAGGAAGTCTTTCAAACTGATTTAATCAGCACTGCTCCCTTTGAATGTCCATGCACCTTTTGAAGGATGCAAACCAAAACATCTGTTTGCATCAATATTTCACAGAAGTGCTTCCCATCTGCACGTTACCTCAAACAGTATATGAAATATTTATTATGGTAAAAATACATAGAAATCACAGTTAGGAATGAACCATGGAAAAGGACAAGGAGTTCATGCTAGCAAGTCAGCTTTCTCAGAGAAACAGGACATCAGAGATGCTCATAAGTTTAAAGGCTCTCGAAAGCTATTATGATATATCCTTACATCTCAATGACCCTTTGTCTCACCCCTATACAGCTCTCTTTACCACACATGCAAGTCAGTAGAAGGACCATAAAAACCAAATGGAGATTGTAATGAACATTACATCAATAATGAACATTGTTTTCCTAGTCTGGATCTATTGTTTCACTCTCTGCTTTCTGAAATATAGGGAAAATCATTTAATGGTTCTCTAAAAACATATAGAAGCATAGAAGAAAATGAAACATGACAGCAAAAAGGGTATCTTTGATTTGTTTTCAGAAAATTAGAGTTTACTGTTAGGCTGCATGGAGCTTTTATGATGCTCTGATGTACCTATATGTCCTAATAGCTACTGAAAAGCCCCTGGCTGTGTTTCTTAATGTTTTTTGTGGATTAGATATACATTTCAGCCCAACAAACAAGAGAAGCATGAGAGCATGTGAATCAATCTTCCCTATTCATTTTCTATAATTGTTTATGCAAATAAGAATAAATGTCCTTGTGATCATGTAAAATTTAATGAATGCATGAAAGCATGTTGTTTGAGTTTCAGCTCATAATTGCACAAATTGATCCCTGTATCAAAACAGGAAGAGCCGGGTGAAACAAACGTTCAGAACAAATGTGTTTTCAAATATTTCCATATCAGAGAAAGCAGCAGGGAATTATGAAATGGCAACGAGTTCTTTGAGAAGGTTAAAATGTTTTCTTACCCATTAGAATTGTATTTAATAACCGCCGCAGAATCTGAACTACAGCAGGCATCACTTATTCTTGGAAAATTGCTTTTTTCTGTCAATTATAGAGTACACGTTGGCAATGCAACACCGTGCTATTTAGATTTTGGCATTCTGAAAATGCCAAACAATCAACACTACTTCTACAGACATTTAGTCAATCACTGTACATGTATGTGATAATAACAGATAAGTCATTAATAATGAGTCCATGATCAGTGCTGTTGACAGTGGCTGCCTAACAAGGCAGTATTGCAAGTAGAAGTCTGTGCAAAGGCTGTTTATGCAGTGTCAAAAGTAGACAGTTTCTCCCATCATACTGGCATATCTGAAAATGGAAACACAACTCTTCGGCTGCAGTGGCCATATGATCCGTGATGTTTTTAGTTTGTTTTCCCTGTTCCAATGCATTGCTCCTGGCAATAAATGCCAAGTAAGTTTCAATACTAATCATCTATTTCCTCTTTTTGGGTTGCATTGACAGGCTAAAATACTGCTAAAGTGGATGAATTGCACTTGACAGTAGATTAAGGTAGTTATTTTGCCACGATTGAAGACATACCCAACTGTCACATAGTCATGGAATGTTTACAGTGTAGTGCAGGGGAAATTACTGGATGTTTATTGCCATCCAGTGGGGTTGTATTTCACCATTGTACCTCAGTCCACAGAGCTGTCACTGCATGAGGCCACTGTGGCCAGATATTTCCCAGAAGCCCCTATACTCTTGGACTGTCATACTCCAGACTGCTCTTGTGACTGGGGACATAAAGTTTCTTAAAAAACGAATGAAGTCAACTTTGCATAAAACTTACATAGGCCTACTGTCTCCAGTTTCTTTGTAAGGTCAATTGTAAATGGGTTGCATTGAGGGGCTTGGCTTTCTTTCTATTGTTTTGGATCTCACTCTGTTATCTAATGTGCAGAGGGAATTAATACTGCCCATAAGTCACATGAATGGGTCACAGTAAACCTGAAAAAAACTGGCCTACCAAAACTGGGCTTTGGGCATTTACAAATCTATATTTTATACACTGTGTTATACCGCAGACACTATTATATTAAAAGTGATTTGATCTGGGTAAACATAAATTCAAAATTGACTATATATACCTTCCTAATAAATGTTTCTGCTCTTATTGTGCACGGTTTATCAGTGCATGCTCCACCACTGAAATCGTCTAGGTTACTATTGTAACCTCCATTCCCTGATGGAGGGAACGACCCAGATAGCAATAAGTCGGCGGGCCGCTGGCGGTGCTCCGGCGGCAGTAGAAGCGGCAGAATGGCGATATCGCAAACACGTTTGACGGCGCACCGCCCGGCGGCAGCCGGCAGCCGCCTTCCTACCGCCTTCGTTCCGCGGCCGGCCCGCTGGCCATCCGCCGTTCCGCCGCCGTTATATCGAAGGCGGACCTTCCGCGGAGCGTCGGAGGCAAACGCTTTTTCCAGCGATCTGCCGCCGCTTATTGTGTATATATATATATATATATATACAGAGGCGAACCAACATTGAGTGGGGGCCCCAGGCAAAATTAATCAATGAGGCCCTTCTAAAATATTTTTTTGTAAATATATCTTTGTTACCTAGAGATATAATTATACAACGTACAAAAAGTAGTCAAAACACATCTAACAGAACATAAATTGTTTATTGTTTACAACATTAAAGTACTTAAATGATATGTTGGCTTTAATTAACTTTTTTATGTCAACAGGTTCCATAAATTAACTTATAATTTTTTTGAGTGTACATAAATCTTCATATTAATAATGTATTGTCACCTTAAAAACGCTGCTTACGAGCCTTAGCTACGGCAAATGCTGTCACTATGTCCTCCATATCCAAAGACCTTCGTGTGTTCCGTTCAATGGAAATTAGTGCCAGTGCTGAGAGCCTCTTTTGGTTCATTGTTGACCTGAGGTATGATTTAATCAGCTTTAAAGCTGAAAAACTTCTCTCACCAGAGGCAACAGTGACAGGAAGAGTTAGAAGCAGACGAAGAGCAATGCTCAAGTTTCCATACAAATCTAGAAGTTGCTCCTTGAAGATGTAATCTAACATGTCGCTTGGTGAAGTAGATGAATGATCAGGAAAGGTATGGACAGCAGCCCTGACCTCCATAACCAAATCCTCTGAATGTATGTCATGTAAGGCTCTTTCCAATTTTTTGCAGTTGTCTTCGAGTTGTCCACTATGCATTGCTTCTCTCATGTTTTCTTTTGAGAACAGAAAACTATACATGGCATAAACATCCTCCAGCTTACAGAATCGGTCATTGAGACTTCCAATGGCTGTGTCAACCAAGGGCAGAAAAAAATCTCTTCTGAAAGACTCCTCTGGTGTGGATTGTGTCTGATCTCTGCCCTCATATAGGAATTGCCGTGATGTTTTGCGTTGTCTTTTCTCAGGCAATGTCATGTCAATATCTAGAGCTTCTGCTATCTCTCTTGCATCCGTTTGACAAGCAGCAAGTCCACTTTCCCTGAAATTTTTCAAGTATGTTTGCACTCCCTGAGTTTCCTTTTTAAGTGTTTCTAGAGAAACACTTGGGCTCTGAAGAATTTTGCTCACATGGTTAATCTGATACAAGACATTGTACCAGATTACCACACACAGGACAAAACGCCAAGTCATTAGCTCATTCTGAATGCTGTTTGCTATGGACATTGTCTCCGAGTCTTTCTTCTCCACAGCAAATTTCTGGAGGGCAGACAGGGCTTCCACAATCTCTGGCAGCTGGTAACGTACCACCTTCACACTATCAATTCGAGCCTCCCATCTCGTTGTTGACAAAGATTTGACAGTAAGATGCTTCACATTTTGCTGTAGTACTGCCCAGCGCTGCACAGATGAGCTAAAGAGATTATACAGTCTCTGCAGAACACCAAAGAAAGAGACTGATGTCACAGATGACTTGGCTGCATCTGCCAAGACCAGGTTCAGAGTGTGACTGCTGCATGGGACACACCATGCCTTGTTGTTCAGCTGCAAGATTCTTGTCTGAACTCCCTGTTTACTGCCCATCATATTACTTCCATTGTCATAGGATTGGCCACGACAATCTGAAATCTTTAAGTTGTGCTTCTCAAGTTTTTCCAAAAGGGTATCATATAGACCTTTTCCAGATGTGTCCTGTACATCAATGAATCCACAGAAATGTTCAGTGATGAAGGCTCCAACAGAAGATTCACAATTCACAATTCTCAACACAACAGAAAGTTGTTCAGTATGGCTGACGTCAGGAGTACAGTCCATTATGACAGAATAGTACTTCGCTTTGGTCACCCTGCTAACTATCTCCTGCATTATTTTGTCTCCAATTAATGTTATGATCTCCTCCTGTATTGTACTGCTAAGGTAATGAACCTTTACCTCTTTGTTTTGAATCCTCCTTATGTGTTCATTTAGAATGGGATCGAATTGTGCCATTAACTCTACCTGTGACAAGAAATTGCCATTGTGTGGGTCAAATAAAACATTTGTGTGGCCCCTCAAAGCATGGTTGCGCTCAGCAAGATGGCAGATGATGGCAATCACTCTCCTTACAACACCTTTCCAATGTTGCACTTCAATCTGCATTAAATCTTGATGGACTTGATCAATGGTTGTTTTAGTTAGCAACCTCTTCTGAAGATTATGCCAGCTTTCCATATTCTCAGCATGTGCCTTTGAATACTCATGTTCTTTTAAATGACTGGCTATATTCTTCCATGTGCGAAATCCACCTTTGCTGAGAGCATTTTCACATTTACCAAACAGTGTGCATGCAAAGCAGAATACTGCATCTGTGCTGATAGAGTATATAAGCCACGATCTCTTGATTTTCTCTCCATTTTTCATTACAATCTCAAAATTGTCTTTTGTGAACCGTCGAGGAACTTTTTCGTTATTTTGTGGAAACACTGCATCGGTTACTTGGACTGGGCCATTTCCCACAATTTCACAGCGCTCATGATCTTTAAGAATCCTTGGCCATTTTGCAGGGTCGTGAGACATTAGGAATCTTGTAGTACCTTTGTCAAGATCAACACTACTGCATGTGGAAGAATTGAGTGGTGTTTCCTCATCATTAGCAGGTTGTTGTTGCAATGTCAACAAGGTGGATGGTACTAAAAACATACAGAAGATATTTAGTCACAAAATACTTTCATAAAGCACATATCAGTATACTGAAATATATTAGCACTATATCTGACACTCTGAACTTACCATTTTCACTGTCAGGAGGGACTGGAGAATCCTCTGTCTGAAGTGGTGGTGACAGGAACTTAAGTAATGCTCCTACATAATAAATATATGGTTAGCATCTTATTTAATATTAATTTTATTATTCTATATTAGCACTATCTGACACTCTGAACTTACCATTTTCACTAATTTACTCACCCCAATGCCATCCAAGATATCCATGTATTTCTTGCCTCAGTGGAAGAGAAATTAAGTTTTGTGCACGATCGCAGCTGAGGAAGAGGGTCTTATCTAGCGAAACGATAGGTCATTTTCTAAAAAAATTATATACTTTCGCTCAATGTCGCTGGCGCCGTCGGAAGTACCGCCCCACGGACCATTTTAAACAATAATATGACACAAAGACATAAATATGTCATTCAACATACAATACAATTTGAACAATCCTCCTTCGCACGGTCCCTTTTGTAAACAGTGGGGCGGCGCCGGCGACATCGAGCGTGACCTTTCATCGTGATGACGTAGTTCCCGGCGCGTTGCAGATCAGCTCAATCCGAACAGTTGTAGTTAAAAAGTATATTATTTTTTAGAAAATGACCTATCGTTTCGCTAGATAACACCCTCTTCCTCAGATGCGATCGTACACAGCCCGTTGAAGCACTTCAAAGACCTTTGAAACTGCATTGATTTGGACTTAAAAACGTTGGTTGTCATTGAAGTCCATTATTCGAAGAAAAATCCAGAAATGTTTTCCTCAAAAAAAAAAAATTCTCTTCCACTGAGGAAAAAAAGACATGGATATCTTGGATGGCATTTGGGTAAATTAGTAGGAAAGTTTCATTTTGAGGTGAACTAACGTTAATCCTTTAACGGTATTCTATTTCAGCCTGCATTAATACCGTCTAACGCTTTACATGCTGTTGCTAAGTGCAACCCCCTAGCTAAACAGTTTTTCAGTAACATATTAACGTTACTTGTAATTAATCTTAAGTGAAACTAAACTGAAATTAACAACGTGGATTGTGTGATTTGTTTTGTACATTTCTTAAAATAGCTACCATTACTTAACAGTCACCTCTGATAACAGATCACTCAAGATAACTTACATGTATTTTATGTAAAGGTGCTTTAAAACGATATGTAACGTTACTACTGTGAAAAATAAATGTGAATTGAACGACGAAACGATTTGTTTGTCATTAATTATCCTTAACGTAAATGTTAAGTCAGTTAATCATCATCATCTCATTCTCCATCACTTACCGCAGTCATGTTTTCTCTTTTCCCCATCATCTTGTTTTTTTTTCCGCTTCTGGCTGCCAGATGGATATGTCCTCTTCATTTTTAATACACGAATTCATGCATTTTCGGGTACAGACAGTAAAAGAAAGACAGAAATGCGAGTAAGCGCTGCGACAGTTTGAAAAAGGCGCCAGAAGCAGCAAAAGCATACGCAGCCTTGCGAGAGAGGGGGGCCCACTAAGGGGGATGTGGAGGTGTTGCGGCTTCACTGCGTGTTATATTAATATGAACATTTCTGATTGTTTAAATGATCGGCCCTCGGGGGCCCCCTCAAAATGCGGGGCCCCAGGCAATTGCCTGCCTTGCCTGCCCTATTGCAGCGCCTCTGTATATATATATATATATATATATATATATATATATATATATATATATATATAGAGCATGCAGTTTATCAAGAATAATGATTGATCAAACCAGACAAATTTCCATTTGGCGTTTTAATTACACATTTCAAAGTACAGTAACTGTCATTGAAACAAGATGTCAGATCTCTGAAATATAAATAACAGAAAAATACAAACATTATATATACACACACACACACACACACTAAAGAACATGCAGGTTTCCAATTCAATTTTGGTAAAAAAAAATTTTAAAAACACTATTGTAATACTTACAATAATTGTTAATAATATAAAGAGGTCAAATCTGGGATGAAAAGAATTACCAGTAAACATAAGCAATGAGGATATTTGGTACCAAATAAAGTGCAGGATACCAAATAAATTGAGGTATAACATCATATTTACAAGTCATTTCTAACAATAGGTTAAGTGGTAATAATTTAGAGTAAAGCTCTGGAGTAGAATATACCATTATAACTGCAATGCTGACCTTTGGCACAAGGATTTACAAGCTATATTTAACAATAGAATAACAGTTAAGCACTGTGACGGAATGAAAGAATAATTTTTGGTACTAGTTAATGTGCAATATCAAATATCAGGCATGAAATAGGATTTACAAACTATAATAGAATTGTTAAGCACTAACGGAATGAAATAAGCCAATACTAAAGTCACGGTAAGTAGAATATTTGATACCAGATAATGTGCAAATATCAAGTATTAGATGTATAATCTAGGATTTACAAGCTATATTTAAAAATAGAACAGTTAAGCACTGTAACAATGAAATAAGCAGCAAATTGTATATGAAATAATTGAGATCTTTGGTATCAAGGAATATGCAGGATAACAGGTATAATATACATTTTGACATTCAACTTACACATGACAACAAGTGGGAATAAATATAATTAACAGCAGAAAATCTGGCTGTAGAGAACACAGCCAATCAGAATGTCTGGAGAGGTTGGGGACTGCGTGGCGTAGTGGGCTAAGAATCACCGGTTTTCCCCGACCTCCAGAATGAGGCAGTGCAAATTGGCATATCTTCAGTGATTCCTCGTGCACCTGTATAAAAGGACAAACCATCCCATATTCATCCAAGGAGCTGCCCTCAAAGCAGGGTCACGAGAGAAAAGAAAAAAAAAAAAGAGCAATTTCCACAGTGAACAGTGTGGATTGGGTGAGTGTAGTCTGACACTTTTAGCAGGCTTTTTTAGGGGTCTTGATGTTACTGACTGCAGGATAAAGAAAGGGTTCCAGTTGTCAGTGATGCTGGGGTGTCAGTAGTCAGCCTAGGTTTAAGGGGTCGGCTGTGGGTCCCTCTCAGCTGTGCGGCGCCTTTTTCCACCTTCATGTTCAGATGCTCCTTTCAGGTAATGCGTAACGTTAACCTGGATCGCCTCATCAGTGGCATCCTGGGTTGCCGGGTTCTTCCGGATGGCTCCTGTAGAAAATAAAGATCTGTCATTCTATTTGAATGGCATAAGGTCATACACATCTACTTAAATATAAAAAAAATATCCAACTTACTTTGAACAATGGTCTTCAGGAACATGTCTCTAAAACATGCTTTATCCCCTACACCAGTCCAGGTTGTATTGATGGAAAGGTGATTAGAGAAGATACTCTGAAGCATTCGCCACACGGTTGTCTTTAGGTCCCTCCCACATTTGATTGCCAAAAAACCGAAGCTGAAAATACAAAAAAAACATGTTACAAATTACATTTCTCTGAAGCTTCTCATAAATTTAAAATGTGACAGGCTGTGGATTCAGACTGTAGAATATGCAGTGTACGATCTTAATTTTACTTTTTAGATTAGCCTATGGCGTTATAAACGAAATCGGCACACAAATCGTTGCTGGAGCTCTTTATCCTGCCTCAAACTGTTGTCAAGCAACGCCAAATCTTCCTGGGTGTCTAGGGGGGAGTAACAGATCCCCTGGCAGGGATAACGCTCCAACAGACACATTGGCACTGAAATGTTGCAGCATAGCATTTTGTTGTCCATGCTACGCACAACATCGCCAAACTCCGAGACGTCGCAGCATTAGGATTTGATCTGCACCTACAGGGGTTCCCAGAATAAAAGAATAAAGTAGTCAGTCCTGGTCCTTCAACTACTAAACTATGACATTTATATCTAGGTCTACTACATGTACAGGTGGCCCCAGTGGGAACTAAACCAACAACCACAGGTGTTGTTTGCAAGTTGTACCTGATTGCCCAGTGCGAGCAAATGTCTTCAACATTGTCCCAACTTGCTTCACCTGCTCTTGAAGTGAGCCGCTGTCACCTGGGAAGTAACAATATATTGATTAGCAATACACTAAATATAATAGTAATATAATATAACCACAATTATCATACCAGTAACTTTCCCTGTAATTTCTGTCCACAGTATGTTATGCATGGCATACAAGTTCATAATGAAGAACCCTTATGATAACATCAATTTCATTTTTTTTCTTTGAAGCAGAATATTTGTTTGTAAAAGGGGAGGAAAAAGAAAATAATGAAATATTGGTATACAGATTTTGGTTGATATATCATACTGTACAGTGAAATTTGCTATTGTTATATCCCTACTCACCTGAAGGATGGATAGATCAGGCAAATCTCCAGTCAGGCCTTTGTAGAGTGTGTGCTCCTTTTGAATAAAACTTTCATTAGTGGGAAGTTGCATATCCACAGGTATTTTAATTCAAACATGCAACATATTGTAATAAATCTACAATATTGAGCCTTTACCTTACACCCTCGGTTGTTGCTCTACACTTTTATTATATTAAATACTTATTTATATAGCTTGCTCACTGTATAATCATGATGGCCTAATACTTATAACTCAAGATTGCATCTTAAACGAATGACTGAGTTGAAAACTTGAATAAGAACGCATTTTACACAGAGGGGACCAGCTAGGGAAATTACCTGCCTACAATAACTGTTTTCATTTGAGTTACATTAAACATGAATAACCTTAGCCGAGTCCCCAGGAACACCGGGCTATTAAAGTAACAAGCCTGTAACTGCGGTCTTATCAATTCTAGCTTCACCATACACTCAAATTGTGAGGTATATCTGTTTTCCTCGTGGACCTGTAGCACAATGCCCTGACAGTGACTTCACCTGTGCCCTGATCTTTATTAGAAACTGAGAGGAGAGCAAGTTAATATAATTTATATTACAATTATCACAAAAATTAACAAACAGTCTGCTTTAAAACTAAGAAAAAACAAGCTTCTGTACTAACCTTACATAAAAAATGAACACGTGGCGAATTAGCTTAGCCGCTATCTGCCGGCACACCACATTAGATTAAAATACTTACCCTTGTATTTGTGCAGATAACTCGATATGTAGAGTTTAAAGCCCTTGTCCCTCTTGCTTGTCGGAGCAGAGGACCAGGCATCAACAATGCGATGAACATCGCTGACGCGTATTTTCGGAAGATTCTGGAGACATCGAGTAAAAACAGACATTTTGGGCGACGCGCAAGTAAATCGGAAACAGATATGGCGACAGCGGAACTTCACAGTTCAGTCTTTGTAATGTGTTTTAGCAATACTTTTTTAACATTTATAATGCGTTTAGATTTTTTTTTTATTGCCTTTACAGGGACTTTAACACTTTCTTAAACATTTGTACAGGTTATAATTGCAAAACCTGTAAAAGGTAAAATAACAAAAAAAATTGAGGTTGGAAAAAATTTAGACATAAATGAAATTTCTGCGCAACTGTGAAACCAGAGGATAATTTCGCTTTTTCATTGAGTTTATCCTTTACGTCAAAACAGGGATTTTCATGTTTATGATAGATATCACCATGGTTGCAAATTAATAAAAAAAAATAAAGTATACCCAAGATTTTGGCCATGTTGCAGATGTCTTTCACTGTTCACTGATAGTCAGGCATTCGTGAAAAATCTAACTTCATCAATTTATTCTGCTAAATTGTTCATACCATGAATTAAATATCTATTTTAAAACCTAATCAGAATCATAAAGATATTTATTGCCAAGTATGTTTTACAAAAGGAATTCTTTTTGGTTTATTGGTGCATGTCTCAAATGTGCAGCAATCAAAGAAATGTAAACAATTTTCAAGTGCATAAAATAATTCAATATATTTTACATATATTACTGTATAATCGCTTCAGAGTTTCAAAGTAATTTAAATGTCATTTCCTAAACCTTACCTTATCATGGAATCAAGAGTCAAGACTGTTATAAACCCTAATGGCTTTGGAGCAAAAAATAATAATAGCCAACATGGCTGGTCGATTTTGAGGGTAGAAATCCTTGTATTTCAAAGCGGCTTGCCGCCAGCCGCCCACGGTCGATCAGCCCGAGGCAACCGCCAGAGAAAATGAAGAGGGCGGCCCGCCAGCTTTTCGCGGGCGGCATCTCGCAAGAAATGGGAGTGATGAATTCGGCGGCAAACGTTTCATCCCTGCCAGTGGGATGCACCTATAGCCGACAGCTTAGGGACGGCGGCAAAAAGAAGCCGTGTGGTTATTTTTTGCTATCTGGGGAGACGTTGTGTCGAAGAAACGACACTAGGGGTCTCTCTTGAGAGCCTCATGCATCTCTGAACTTGAGAAATGCTAATGAGAAATTGGCAGACAGAATTAGCATGTCCCGCCCCTGGACATACGGGCATAAAGGGAGGGAAATGCGTCTGTTCATTCAGGATTTTGCCTGAGGAGCCGACAATGAGGTTCGGCCGTAACAGTGGCTCGGTTCAGTGATGTGGCCGGGAGGACGTCCACCCATCAGGGAATGGAGGTTACAACAGTAACCTAGACGTTCCCCGTCTGTCGCTCACTTCAACGTTGTGTCCAAGAAGCGACACTAGGGGTACAATTTTAATCAGGCCATGTGCTGAACCGTGTTCGTGCACTGCTGACACAGGTGCGGACAGGCAGTTGTGTGCCAAAACGACAGACCTTCCCCAACGCTCCATAAGATCATCATAACTTTCTGGTTCCCTATACCCCGATATGGGGGGAACAAGGTGACGTGCCAAGCATGGGAGCAAGCCGCGCCAGCTGCGAGTTTTCTCTCTTTATGTTTCTCACATAGAGTTAAGCAGCTGGGGCCATCTTAACACTATCACATTTCTATTCTTTCAGGGGGGAAAGACCCTGCGGAGACCACACCTGCCCAGGCAGGGGAGGTAAAGAATGGTGGAATACATCACATGGGATTTTAGGTTGCATGTGGAGAATGGCGCGGTGGTAGATCCTACCTCGTTGGGAGGGAGGAGTTGCTACAAACACGCTGACCGGGGGGCAGTGAGGACTGCCCAAGGGAGATGCGGGTCCGCTCGCAAGGGGACCGTACCGCGGAAAATACACACAGGGGGACAAGTCCACATGGGGGCCCGACCTGTGGTGCACCTATTCCAGTACAGAGTAATTTGAGTACTCATAGTGGGTCTGGTCGGGGAATTCCTCCGCTGAATTTGTGGACCAGAGGGCTAGGGAGGAGTCATCCAGGGAGCCGAGTTAGTGGGATCTCCTGGGATAAGAGCGTGCGATATTATCTCAGTGAAGGGAAAGGGCACTAGGTGCAAGCGGTACACCCGGTCAGCTGTTACCGTGTTACCGAGTTCTACCGGCTCAAACCTGAGAAAACACGGGATGAAACTGACTCAACCCTGAGATTGTAAAATCTCGTAAAGGTATTGGGTGTTGCCCAACCCGCTGCCCTGCATATGTTTGCTAAGGAGGTGCCTTTGGCCAGTGCCCACGAGGATGCCACACTTCTCGTCGAGTGTGCTCGAACCCGCAAGGGGGCGGGCACGGCCTGGGTGTGATAGGCCAATGCTATGGTGTCAACCACCAAGTGGGAAAGCCTCTGTTTGGAGACAGTGTTCCCTTTCCGCTGTCCCCCAAAGCAGACAAAGTGCTGCTCAAAATGTCTAAACTCTGCGTGCGGTCCAAATAGATACGCAAAGCACATACCGGACACAGCAACAAAGGGGATGGGTCTGCCTCCTCCCGGGGCAGCGCTTGCAGGTTCACTACCTGGTCTCTGAAGGGAGTCGTAGGAACCTTGGGCACGTAGCCCGGTCGTGGTCTTAGGGTGACGTGAGTGTCTGCCGTAACGAACTCCAGGTAGGTGTCGCTGACAGAAAACGCTTGCAGGTCCCCGACCCTCTTGATGGAGGAAAGCGCGATCAGAAGGGCTGTCTTCAGGGAGAGGGCCTTGAGTTCAACTGATTCTAACGGCTCAAAGGGTGGTCTCTAAAGGCCCGTGAGGACCACTGAGAGCTCCCAGGAGGGGAACAGGCTTGGCCGGGAAGGGTTCAACCTCCGGGCGCCTCTAAGGAACCTGATAACCAAGTTGTGCTTACCCAAAGGCCCGGTTGAAAAATCGCAAGTCCAAGATCGGTCGTAAGCCGCCGCCTTTCTTGGGTACAATGAAGTAAGGGCTGTAGAAACTCTTCTTCATCTCGACAGGCTCTATCACGTCTTTGAGTAAAAGAGTCGCGATTTCCGTGCGCAGGGGGAGCGGAGGCCTGGCGAACTGAATTGCATAAACGAGTCGGATGGTCCTGGCCAGCCAGCGTGACGGATTGGGAAGTGAAAGCCCCACATCCAAGCTCCGTGCTAGGGGCACTAAGGGGAAGATCATTTTTGAAGTACCCGGTGGGGCTTTGTAGCGGGGCGAAGCAGGTAATATGGCGTCAGGAGGCAAAAGTGTGTCCCGAGGCTCTGGTGCTGAGTGAAGACTTGAAGCACTTACCTTGCTCCGCACACCCAGCAGGGGGCGGGTTATTGACTGAGGAGGAGGGTCCCATGGAGGCGTCCTCTAGATTTGTCAGAACCGGCCGGCCGGGGGGAAACAGTCGTGGGTCTAGAGGCCAGAGGTCCGTGTCCGATGTGCAGGGACTGTTGAGGTGTGGCACCGGGGTGCCGTGAGAATGGTATTTGTGGGCCAGGTGACCCAGAGAAAGAGGAAATTGCTCATTTATTGAGAATGAGGGTACCGCAGCCAGAAGGGGGTGCGGCAAAGAAAACGAACTGAACCGAGGAGTCTCCTCCCGGCCCTCCACCGGGGGAAGGAGTGGTCTGCTTACCAGCTCCAGAGCAAACGTCTCGATCTCTGGGTCACCCGTCTCAGGAAGGCTTGGTAGCCTTCCGGGTCCTGGAGGGTGTTCGTGAGACGGGGGGGCGTACGGTTCCTGCGGACCGCTCGACACTGGGGCTGAGAGCTGGGCCCAGGTTGAGGCGGAGCTGCAAGTTTTCTGGAAGCCGCAGGAGGACCCACTCTTCAGGCAGACGGAGCACGCCCCGTGCTGGTGGCGCGAAGGGGCATGATTTGAAAGATGGCCTGCTTCTTCTTCTTCACCACTGAGAACTACTGGGCAAAGTCCTCGACGGCAACACGTCTGTGTCAGGACTACCCAAGTGCAGATCTTTAAGTGCCTTGGCCTGGTGGACTTGCAGGAGGGCCATGGCATGCAAGGCATAAGCAGCCTGTCAGCGGCGCTGTAGGCTTTGTAGGTCAGTGACGACGTCGTCCTACAGGCCCTGGAGGGGAGCACCAGGCGATCCCGCCAGGTGGTGGCATTCTCAGGACACAGGTGGATCGCAACCGCTCTGTCCACCTGGGGGACTGCCGGATAAGCGAAGGGGTCGATTACGGGCAGTAAAAGGTGCCCTCCATGACCACGTAAGCTCATCATGCACTTCCGGGAAGAAAGGAACCGGGGAAGGGTCATGTCTGTGAGCGGTGCCCAGACCCGAGGAACCAATCATCCAGCCGAGATGGCTGTGGGGAGGACGGAGGGTTCCAGTCCAATCCCACACTGACGGCATCCTGGGCAAGCATGTCGGCCATCTGGGCGTCAGCCTCTGACTGGGCGTGCTGACCCGAGGGTGGCAGCCCAATCGAGTCTTCCGCGTCAGACGCCGGAACACTCTCCGATGCTGCGGCAAGCTCATCATCCAGCTCAGGGGGCTCAAGAGGATAGGCAGACTGGCTGTGAGGCGAGCCGCTGTCACCAAGAGCCCTTGCGGAATTCAACGAGCGTGTCGGGGGGCGGGTGGTTCGTGGGGATGTACCTGGTGAAACCGAGCCCGCTACCATCCCCAAATCGCCTCCATTGCCAGCTGGGTCATCCTCAATCCCGTGGGAAGAAGGAGCGACACGGGGGGCAGCTGGAGTGGCGTTCCTTTTTAGGAAGGATAGCTGTGACCGCAGCGTTGACATGGTAAGGTTCTCACAGTGAGAACACGAACTATCCACAAAACGCTGCCTCGTGTGATCACGGCCCAGACACACGAGGCAGTGCCTGTGACCTTCAGGAGCGGAGAAAACTCGACCACATCCAGGAACTACACAGGGGCGGAAGGGCATCTTTATAAAGACGCGTCCTGAAAAGGACGTTCAATGCTGCTGTGTATTGCTCTTTTAGAGAATCAAACTCTTTTACAATATTCTCTTTTAGACAGCACTGTCGAAGCGCCCACGGGCAAAGCTGCACTGCCGTGCAGAGAAGGAGAAAGCCACTGATATGCGCCGAAGATCCAACAGCATACGCTCTTAGAGATGAGGTGAACAGTTTTGTGAATCACAGCTTGCTGATCACACAACCGGTCGGCTCCGAAGAAAATTTCTGAATGAACAGATGCATTTCCCTCCCTTTATACCCGTATGTCCAGGGGCGGGACATGCAAACTCTGTCTGCCAATTTCTCATTGGCCTTTTCTCAAGTTCAGAGATGCAGTGTCGCTTCTTCGACACAATGTCGAAGTGAGCGACAGACGGGGAATATTTTATTTTTCGGCTGATGTCACCTGTGCTGGAAATATGTCTACCAGTAGTCAAACAGCTATTGTTGTTTTTTGTATTATTGTTTTAGGTGGAGTAGGTCTCTCTTTGCTGGTT
The DNA here is from genome assembly GCF_025860055.1 of Xyrauchen texanus. Classification (NCBI taxonomy): domain Eukaryota; kingdom Metazoa; phylum Chordata; class Actinopteri; order Cypriniformes; family Catostomidae; genus Xyrauchen; species Xyrauchen texanus. The sequence continues at coordinate 32,340,123 of NC_068298.1, forward strand.
GTGTAAAAACCTGTGGATGCAGAAGACAAATATTGTCAGCATCCAATATAACACAGATTAAATAAGAATAATTAAGTATTTTTGTACAGCTATAAAAATAAGAAGTGGCTAATTTCAGAAACATACAGGTTTGAAAATGTCAGCTCGAATTACATTTAAAATATGGCGGACAGCCAGTATTTGAAGGCAGGAAAAGCAAACAAAGCAGTTAAACACGTCAAAAGGTAGAGATTTAAAGGAATATTAGGCCTACATCCCAAAATGAAAATTCTGCCATTATGTCTCTCCAAACCTGTATTACACTCTTTCATCTATGGAATAGTGAATAGTGACTCAGGCCTGGCAAGCTTGAAAAAGGATGGGCAGTCTTGAAGCATCTTGCAGCACGAGGAGGCAGCAACCCCCCAACCCCCCAGTTCAATTTATAATTATTACCTGTAAATAACGGCTTGCGTTTAACTTTTCCTGTTCTGCACTGAGATCCTATTTTAGCCATCAAAGTCTGCTTTTAAAAACCATATTTTCTTACAATGTGAAAATCTACCTTTTAGTATCCGACATTCTGTGACACATTTTTATCTCCTCTGAGTCACTGAACATCATGCTTTCCTGTTTTTTGATGTATAGACACTTCAACAGTAACAACATTTTTACAGAAACCAAAAACAAACCACTTGCAAGCAGAGCTCCGCTGTACTCCATTATATGAAGCTCCTTCATCGGAAAGCATGAGTGTCAAAGTAATGAGGTGGAAATTCAACATTTCATCTCCCCACTGTGGTCTGGGTGAGGTGTGACATTGTTCTGTTCCCCCTGACCCATGATTCACACTGTATCACTGCAGTGTAGAGAACATGGATGACTGAACAGTGGAGGGAGAATTGCTGTTTGCTTCCAGATTCACGTTCTCCTAGGAAGTGAACATAGAAGGCTCTGTGCTTTAATAATATGCCAGCTTGATACAGACACTCGTTTTTTAATGAAAACACGTTTAAATAATGAAAAAATGTCTCTTGGGTATGGCGCTTGTCAGTAATTTGGGGTTGACTTCAGCATACATTTGGAAGCAGCATTTCGATTTCCTGTGTGATCATGTTGAAAATGAACATTCTGTAATTATTTAGTATTCCTTAATTGTACATCTAAAGTTAATGAACTATTCCTTTAAAAGTGAAGTGTGTAATTTCTGAGCTACTAGCATCACCAAATGGATTTGCATACTACCATACAACTCTTAAGTCCAAAGTATATTTTGGTCAGTCCTGAACGCTAGGCGTATGCGTATAGAACGTATGCCGCTAATTATTTTCATCAGCTGATTGCTTGAGCACTGCAGGCGTGCAGCCAGATTTCTCTAACCGTGTGTAACAGAAGCCAGCTGGTACGTGATAGTATGTGGTATGTGTAAAACCTGACTTCCTTGTCCTCAAGAGGCGCACTAGCAACTGACGCTTGGGGCTGTAGCCTTTAGCCTCCTTGTTAATACGGCCATCTCCCATGCTAGTTGACACCAGTTGAATTTCGCTTGGAGTGGTCTTGCCTCTAATTTGAAGAAACAGAGGAAACTTTCATAATTCTGCGTGTCTATAACATAGCCTGTTAATTAATGATCTATTACTGAGATTAGTGGGCTGCTGTGAGAGATTAATGCAATGTTATCAATAGGGCTGGGTGATAAAACAATCTTGATGTTTATCTGAATTTCTTTTAAAATAAAATAAGTCCTCGATATCGATGATCAACTTTTGACCAATTTTCTATATTTTTAATACTTATCCTATGTTCCACATCTAGAACAGTGGGGTTCATTACATCGATTGCGATAGCAAGACAACCACTGGTTGATTGATCTAGATGAAATATTAAAGATTTACTTTTTATTTTCTGACGTCTGTTGCTGTGTGCTGTTTGATTGACAGGTGGCTAATTTTTGTGCGCTAATGCGGGTAAAAAATGTGGTCCAAAAATTGGTTAAAATTGTCAAATACACTATAATTCCGCCAATGCCCGTCTTGGTGAGGCAGTAATGTAAACACAGACGGTTTGGTCTTAATGAACGTAAACATTGGGACAAAAAGTGAATTTGCATCAAAATGTTGGACTTGAAGTGTGCATGTATGTGAATTGAGCACTGTCTAGTAGGCTATGTCATATAAAGGTTATTAATCAATCAACATTAACAAGGAAACGAGAAAACCACTCATTAATTTTGGCTGAATAACTTGAGTAGCTTTAAAAGTATTCATGTAATAGAATAAAACATCTCGGGTTATTAACTGTAACCCCTGTTCCTTGATAAAAGCGAAACGAGATGCTACGCTGATTTAGTGCTTTGGGAACAACTTTAGGTGTGACCAGCTGTGAATATGTGTGCAACACATCAGTGAAATTGACCAGAATTTATAGCCTCTGCTGATGACATCATTGGATGCACCTGTAGCAGGGCTATAAATAGATGCGTCACAAGTGCATCGTCAGGAATTTTGTCTGAAGAGCAGTCCTGGGGCATCCTAGTGCAGCAATAAAGTGCAGCAATGAAGTGCAGCAATGAAGCGCAGCATCTCGTTCCGCTTTTATCAGAGAACAGGGGTTACAGTTAAGTAACCCGAGACGTTCCCTGTCAAAAAGCTGCACTTTGATGCTGTGCTGATTTAGCACTTTGGGAACGAGAATACCCACGCCGCCGCACTGTGGATGTCCGGACCCCTTATGGTTGTGTAGTTGTGCTCACAAGAGGTCTCAGACATGAGCTTGTGATGTTGACTGAAAGACATAAGAGCCCGGAGTGGCATGAACATCCAAACTATAAAATCTTATGAATGTATGCGGAGAGGACCAGCCTGCCGCATCACAAACATGCTGCAGAGGGACACCTCTAGCCAAGGCTTTAGAGGAAGCGACCCCTCTGGTAGAGTGAGCCCTGATACCTACTGACGAAGCTTGACCGCGCGCCTCGTAGGCCAGGGCAATAGCGTCCCTCACCCAATGTGACATAGTCTGCTTGGTGGCGGCCGCCCCCCTGTTGCGGCCCCCATGGCAAACAAATAGTTGCCCTGACTTACGCCACTGGCTAGTGCGGTGGACATAAGTCTGAAGGGCACGGACTGGACAAAGTCTGTGAAGTCTTTCCTGCTCCGCCGTTGTAAACGGCGGGGAGCAGAAGGCTATGAGAGTGACTGGATGTACAGAAAGAGAAAGGAACTTTAGGAGGTAGTCAGGATGAGGGTGCAAAATTGCTTTAGCCATTCCTGGGGAAAAATCTAAGCAGGCTGGCAAGACAGAGCCTGTAGATCCCCAATTCTTTTTAGAGAACTAATTGCCATAAGAAAAACCATCTTGAGAGTCAGAAGGTTATCAGATGCTGACTCTAGAGGTTCGAAGGGGGTCTCAACCAGATCCTCAAGGACTATTGCTAATTCCCATGAAGGGATCCTGGTCCTAGCTGGAGGTCTCAGTTGCATGGCTCCACGAACGAAGCGAGCGAGCAGAGGATGTCTCCCCAACGACACCCTGTCAATCAAGGCATGGCAAGCCGATAGAGCGGCCACGTAAAACCTGAGAGTGGCGGGGCATGTGCCTGCTGACAATTTTTTCTGCAGAAAGTACAGAACTGAAGCACTCTGGCAGTTAACTGGATCTGCATTATGTGCATTGCACCATCTTTCAAAGACACCCCATTTATTGGTGTAACCAATAAATGGTGTAATCATGTCGCCCTTTTATTATTTTTTTTTAAATCAGATTCATGTAGTGTTTACAGTATCATATGATAAGTGATGTATTTTAAAAGTTGTCAATCACAAACACCAATAAAATACCTATATTTTTTATTCTTTCTGGCAAACAGCCATAAAAGGGATTGTAAATTATGTGTATGTGTGCTTCATTTTAAATTGCAGCATCAAGTTTTTATTATAATGGGGCATAGATTTCGCAACTCAGTACTCAATACTCACTACTCATGAGTACTTTTAAATGATCTACTCTATTACTCTTACTTAAGTAGTTTTTAGGACAGGTAATTTTACTCTACTGAAACATTTTTTTTTAAGAAGTAACAGTACTTGAGTATTATTTTTCAGTACTCTTTCCACCCCTGATACTCATTTTCATGAGAAATGCTCATTCAATCATGCTATTGGAATTACAGTTTTCTCCGGCCCTGTTCAATAATCTCTGCAGTGTTAGTCAATAACGGGTGAAAAAAAGTTGAAGTGCCGTGGAGTGGGTTTTATAGATCTCGATCGCACTGGGCCAGTGACACCCTAAATGAACTCAAACTTCAATATATTCACACTGACTATATTAATCCACACTGACTCACCGTGAGCCCGTTAGAAAACTGCACATTGACCCAGCTCAAGAGGAAATAAATGTCTCTCTCTTTGGCTCCCAATTTCAGACTTTTTTCTTCCCTAAGCCACTTGACGTCTAAATAGCAAAGTACTTTGAATGACAGTTTCCATGGCAGCCTACCATGGAATGTAAAAATGTGCTAAAATGTATGACAGTCAGAGACATCTGGGTCATTAAAAGCAGTCCTTCAATTCATGCACAAGTCTATGAGAGGATCTGACACTGTTACCTTTTATCGGATAATCAACAAGACTAAGCCTCTACAACAGGGAGCATGTTAAGAGGCCTCACTCATTACCACTGACAATCGAAATGTTTCTTCTTGCATTAATTGCTCTGTGCTCTGTTTGACTTGTTCTCTTTTTGTGTCGAGCACATGCTGTCTTCCACCAATCAAAGGCACTTTTGTTTCAGGAACTCTTGCAATTTACCAAACAGAGCCAGAAAACACTCAATGCATGCGATCCCTCCATGAATAGCTCATTAACTACTTCCTCTTAAATCAGGAGGCACATTACACAACCTATACAATCATTATCTCGCATACAGTCTATCACTGCACACCAATCAATGCAAAATACAATTAAATATCTGTGGCTCTGATATACCGAGCAAAAGTCAATTGGGAATCCGATAAAATGCTAAGCAGGGAAAATGCTATCACACTCAAGGGACCTGCAGGAGATATTGTGTATGCTAGTTTTGTTGAAAATTCCAGATGATAGCTCACGTAACAAATGGTTTATTTCCGGTTTCATCACAGTGTTTTAAACTGCCATAACCTCTCTCTCACCTACTTCTCAATCTACAGTAGTTCCCTTGAGGACCTTAGTGTAAAATGGACCAGTTCCCAAGTGAAGGGCTTGCAAAATAGGGCTGTGCAGCAGATGAACCTAATATCAGAGAGCACCGGAAGCATGTAAGCGAAGAATAGGCCAGAGTTGATAAGCCATTGACTGAGAGTCTTATCCATGCATGAGAAATTATGTCAATTATTACATATATCTCGCAGGCCCTAGAAAAGACCAGCCAACTTATATTAAATGTCACAGTTTAAATGGCTCATAACAACATAGTAGAACACTGTTTAAATAGCACTTCATTCTGTACTTGTGAATAGACAACGTAAGTTACTGGAGAAAGAACTGAAAAGTTGACATTTACATGCTCAAAATTACTATAAAATGCAGAATTTCTTTTCTGTTATTACTGCTGTTGACATTACTGAGAAATGACATTTGTTCTTCCTGATACATCAGGCCACTATGTAGGCATGAACCACAAGGTGGAGCTCACCAGACCCCTATTGAAGACTTCAGACATCAGAGCTTGATTCAGAAATGGCAGTTAGATTTAAATAATGCAAAAAGCATGTCAACATCGGTCCTTAAGGTTTGAATGAACTGCCTAGAAAACACCCAAGCATTGCATTTGCAGGACCCGACTTTCACTCCAGGGCTGTGTTTATCAGTCCACAATTGGCATCATTATGTAAAAAATCAAATCTCCACACGGACAGCATCAGTTTAATGTAATCATTAATTCTGTTAATAAATCGCTGTGGCCATGGAAATGACTGCGCCATGGTGATAAGGGCTCATTGATGACATCATAGTCATCTGAATGTGAGACTGCAGGGATGACTCAGTAGGGTGTGAAGTCATTCTAGACATATTTCCTTTAAAATAATCCTTGTAGCCCCCCTGAGGATGACAGTATCTATTCAGTGTTGATTACAATAGAGATAATTGATTATTTGTTCAGCATTGCACACATGTAAATGTCTTTAAATGTCTCATTTATTACAAACTGTGCCTCACTGTATTTATTTTGGTTATAAAAAAATATACCCCAGGACATCAACAGTACATTCAGTACTGCACATGAAGCCTTTGTTTGAGCATAATATTATACATATTCTTTTAAATATAAGATTTATTATTTAAACCATCCACAAGTTCCAGAAAAGGTCTCACAAAGTCTAGTTTTTCAGGCATTTTTGATGTGTTTGTTTATAAGGCTAATGCCAAAACTGGTTTTGCTTTAGGACTCAGATGTTACATTGGACATCAATTGGTAGAATTGTTCATCATTTAAAGTAAACAAACCTGTCTTTACAATCCAACATTGACATTTATTAAAATGACCATGAACTGCAAAGGCCCAGCAATCTACAATAGATTAGCATGACATAGGCAGAATAGGAAAGTTGCATTAATTTTGATGTTCTCATGCTCTCTGCCAAAAATAGCCAATAGTTAAAGGAATAATTCACCCAAAAAATTAAAATTCTCTCTCATCATGTACTCCCGTCCCAATCATGATTGCCATCACAGATATTTATGTCTTTTTTTTTATCTGTGAACCTGTGAGGCGTTATCTTCTGTACAATGAAGTCAATGGGGTCCAAAACTCCCCATAAATCAAGCTTCAAATAGGACATAAAGACAGCGTAAAAGTAATCTATACAACTCAAGTGGTTTCATCCATATTGTCTGAAGTGATACGATCGGCTTTGGGTGAGAAACAGAACAAATTCATTGTAAATCCTTCCATTCACTGTCTCCTTGTCACTTTCATGAGAGAAGCTCATTCACACAATTTTTCTCGCTTGATTCATGTGCAGAGCGCTGCACAAAAACCAGATACAGTGTTGCCAGGTTTGCATTTTTTTTTCGCCTAGTTGGGCTATTTTTAAAATGCAGACACGAATAAAAATGACAAGTTTTTTTTCTTGGTAAACACTAGAAAATTCAAATGCAACATCTAATTGATGAACAATGATACCGGGATTCACCAAAAGCATATCACTTCAGAATTTGTGGAAAATGCCACTTAAAAGGGATGGATTACTTGTCACGGTTCATAAATCCTGTCTCTTCCTCGTCTCGTGCTCTGTTGTTTACATGTGTGTGTGTGTGTGGATGTGTGTGGGCATGACTGCTCGTTTACGTGTTCAGCGATCAGCTGTAATCACTTCCCTTCACCAGCTGCAACCCATTTCGTCATCCTTAAATACTCACCACTTTCTCATCTCTTTGTCAGATCGTTGTTTTGTGATGTCCGGTTGTGTTGATCCCTCTAAGCTCCAGTTCTGTTCCCTCGTTGTTCCTGTTCGTGTTCGTGTGGATGTTATGTGGATTCGTCGTGTTTGTTCAGCACTCCTCACCACGCTTCTCACCGGATTCATCTGACCATTGGAGTTCCTGCGCCACTAAACCGTCACCCCGGACTTTTCCCCAATCTTCACATTTTGACTGTTAATAAACTTATTGTCACTTGCAACTTGCTTCCTAGCTTCACTCGTTACAGAACAATCTGACCCAAGATGGAAGCAGCGAGTAACAGTTCAGAGAGACTGGAGGAATTCGTGAACAACAGCAGACTTCGTATGGAGAACCAAGAGAAGAATCTCAATTACACAGCTCACGCTGTTCAGGCTTTAGTGGCGCAGGTGTCCGGACTTACCCAGCAAATCCAACTTCTGCGAGCTCCCACTGCGTCGCCCGCACCGCCGATTCCCCAACCACCACCAGCGGATCCCTCCCACTCGGAGCCCCGCCTACCGGTTCCAGAGCCGTATTCAGGTGAACCTAATTTTTGTCGAGCTTTCCTAACACGATGCTCAATGCATTTTTCTCTCCAGCCCAGAACATTCCAGGATGAGAGAACCAAGGTCACCTTTGTCCTGACACTATTGACTGGGAGAGCGGCGCTATGGGGAACAGCGGTTTGGGAAAACCAGGACGAATGCTGCGCCTCGTTCCAAGCCCTGTCTGCCGAGATGAAGCAAGTTTTTGACTGTGCCGCTGCCGGTAGAGAAGCAGCCAGAGTGCTGGCCGATTTGCATCAGGGAGAGAGATCCGTATCGGATTTCTCTATCGAGTTCCGGACCCTAGCGGTGGAGAGCCAATGGAACGAGGAGGCGCAGTGGGACATGTTCCTGCATGGGCTGTCTGACCGCTTCCAATGTGAGATATACGCCATGGATCTTCCCACCAAGCTCAACAACCTCGTTGCACTAGCGTTAAGAGTGGACGCTAGGCTGTCCAGAGTGGAACAGCGAGCACAGACCAACCGTCCTTCGGGAGGACTTGGGGGCCAACGCTCTGGAGGCGGGGACGCGGTCAGCCCCGTCTGCGATCCTGAGCCCATGCAGGTGGGTCGAGCCCGGCTTTCTCGGGAGGAGAAGGAAAGGCGGAGATCCCAGGGCCTCTGCATGTACTGTGGAGGAGCTGGACACTTCGCTTACAACTGTCCTTTAAAAAGGTCCAGCCCGATAGTAAGTGAGGCTACTATCGGGTGGTATCTCCGCCGAGAAGACCTCATCGACATCTACTCTCCTTCCGGTAAGACTCCAATGGTCCACCCACCGTCACAACTGTCGAGCACTCCTGGATTCTGGGGCGGAAGGTAACTTCATGGACTACACGTTTGCACGCAACCACCAAGTTCCCCTCAGGTCCCTCACACATCAGATTGCTGTACACGCCCTCAATGGCCAGGAACTTCCCACCAATTCACTAGCCACTGAAGACATCACCCTCATCACATCAGGCAATCACACCGAAACCATCTCCTTCTACATCCTGGACACTCCTCTCGCCCCCATCGTCCTTGGTCATCCCTGGCTCACCCGTCACAACCCTAAAGTGGACTGGCAATTGAAGTCTGTGTCTGCGTGGAGCACTCAATGTCATAAGTCTTGTCTAATGTCTGCCTGTCCGTCTGTTTCTGTCCCTGTGTTTCAGGAGGAGACCGTGGATTTATCTATCGTGCCCACGGAGTACCTGGACCTGAAGGAGGTGTTCAGTAAGTCTCGGGCTGCTTCTCTCCCTCCACATCGTCCCTATGACTGTGCCATAGAGTTATTGCCAGGTACGTCTCCGCCTAAGGGCAAGTTATATTCACTCTCGGTTCCAGAGAGGGAGGCTATGGAGAAATATATTTCTGATGATCTAGCATCATCCACCCTTCCTCTTCTCCGGCGTGGGCGGGGTTCTTTTTTGTGGGGAAGAGGGATGGATCTCTGCGACCTTGTATTGATTACCGGGGGCTGAACAACATCACGGTAAAGAATACTTATCCTTTGCCGTTGATGTCTTCGGCTTTCGAGAGGTTGCAGGGAGCATCTATCTTCACGAAATTGGATTTACGCAATGCTTATCATTTGGTCCGCATCAGGGAGGGGGATGAATGGAAGACCGCTTTTAACACCCCAGGGGGCACATTGAATACTTGGTCATGTCGTTCGGCCTGTCCAACTCCCCAGCGGTCTTCCAGGCACTTGTTAATAACGTGCTGCGAGACATGGTCGACCAGTTCATATATGTCTACCTGGATGACATATTGATTTTTTCTTCTTCTCTCCAGGAACACATGCAGCACGTCCGGCAAGTGCTTCAGAGGTTGCTAGAGAATGGGCTTTTTGTCAAGGCGGAGAAATGCGCTTTTCATGCACAGTCTGTTCCTTTCCTAGGGTACATCGTGTCGGTTGAGGAAATGCGCATGGATCCTGAGAAGATCAAGGCTGTGGTGGATTGGCCAAGTCCAGATTCCCGTAAGGCTCTACTGAGGTTTCTGGGGTTCGCCAATTTCTACCGGCGTTTCATTCGCAATTTCAGTCAACTAGCCGCGCCTCTGACCACCTTGACCTCTCCCAGAACGACTTTCAGGTGGTCAGACGCAGCCGAGGCTGCGTTCTCCAAACTAAAAGGCTGCTTCGTTTCAGCTCCCATCCTGATATCCCCTGATCTGTCACGTCAGTTCGTGGTAGATGTCGATGTGTCAGAGGTGAGGCGCAGTGTTATCCCAGCGTTCTCCTTCAGACGATAAGATGCATCCTTGCGTGTTTTTTTCTCATCGCTTGTCCTCGGCCGAATGTAATTATGACATTGGTAACAGAGAGTTGTTGGCAGTCAAGTTAGCCTTGGAGGAATGGCGCCACTGGTTGGAGGGTTTGGGGGTACACTTTATCGTCTGGACCGATCACAAGAACTTGGAATACATTCGCACAGCTAAAAGACTAAACTCCAGGCAGGCTCGGTGGGCTCTTTTTTTCGGTCATTTTGATTTTACTCTCTCGTACTGCCCGGGTTCCAAGAACATCAAACCCGATTCTTTATTGCGTATTTTTGATCGCTCCGAACGCCCGTCCACTCCCGAGTGCATTTTACCAGAGACTCTATTCATCTCTTCACTCACATGGGAGATCGAATCGAAGGTCAAGACGGCCTTAGAAGGGGTAACGCCCCCGGCTCGGTGCCCACCGAATCGTTTGTTTGTGCCGGAGGGGTTACGGTCCAGCGTTATTCAGTGGGGACATTGTTCCAATGTGGCTTGTCATCCGGGAGTCAATCGAACTAAGTTTTTAGTCAAGCAACGATTCTGGTGGCCTCAGATGGCTCGCGACGTTCACAGTTTTGTCTTGGCGTGCTCAGTTTGTGCCACTGGTAAGACTTCCAATCGACCCCCAGACGGGTTACTTCAACCACTGCCGGTGCCTTCGAGACCCTGGTCCCACATCACTCTACATTTTATTACCGCCCTCCCACCCTCCCAGGGGTACACGGTAGTTTTAACCGTGGTGAACCGATTCTCGAAGGCGGCTCATTTCATTCCCTTGCCCAAATTACCCTCAGCCAAGGAGACAGCGGTGATCGTCATTGACCACGTCTTTCGATAACATGGCCTCCCGACAGACGTGGTTTCTGACAGAGGACCCCAATTTGTGTCAAAATTTTGGCGAGAGTTTTGCAAACTACTGGGAGCGACTGTCAGTTTGTTCTCAGGGTTTCATCCCCAGAGCAATGGTCAATCTGAGCGAGCCAACCAGGACTTGGAGAGAACGTTACGATGTTTGGTATCCAAGAATCCTTCCTCGTGGAGTCAACAACTCTCTATGGTGGAGTACGCCCACAACATGTTGCCAGTGTCATCCACGGGCCTATCTCCGTTTGAGTGTAGTGTAGGTTACCAGCCACCAATTTTTCCTAGTATGGAATCCGAGGTCGCGGTCCCCTCTGCTCACGCCTTCGTCCAGAGGTGTCACCGCACTTGGGCTAGGGCCCGTGAGACTCTACTCCAAGTGGGGTCGCGCACCAAGGCCAAAGCTGATCGCCACCGGTCTAGGCCTCCCGTATACGTCGCTGGTCAAAAAGTGTGGGTACTGTCATGGTTCATAAATCCTGTCTGTTCCTCGTCTCGTGCTCTGTTGTTTACATGTGTGTGTGTGTGGATGTTTGTGGGCGTGACTGCTCGTTTACGTATTCAGCGTTCGGCTGTAATCACTTCCCTTCACCAGCTGCAACCCATTTCGTCATCCTTAAATACTCACCACTTTCTCATCTCTTTGTCAGATCGTTGTTTTGTGATGTCCGGTTGTGCTGATCCCTCTTAGCTCCAGTTCTGTTCCCTCGTTGTTCCTGTTCGTGTTCGTGTGGATGTTATGTGGATTCGTCGTGTTTGTTCAGCACTCCTCACCACGCTTCTCACCGGATTCATCTGACCATTGGAGTTCCTGCGCCACTAAACCGTCACCCCGGACTTTTCCCCAATCTTCACATTTTGACTGTTAATAAACTTATTGTCACTTGCTTCCTAGCTTCACTCGTTACATTACTGTTAAAACGAACAAATTGTACATTCTTCAAAATATCTTTGTTTGTATTCTGGAGAAGAAAGTCAGTCATACAGGCTTGGAATGGCATGAGGGTAAATAATTTATAATTATAATTTTGAGTGAACCAGTAATGAAGACTGGGTATTTCTCTTATTATTATCTATATTACCTTGCATAGTTTTGTTGATGGTTTTTTAAGGATAAGGGGATGAGAAGCAACCTGGCTGTGTTGCATCTGCCAAATTTAACAGAAAAGAAAAAAAAAGATATGGGTATGTTTTCTCCTCCCTTTTAAAAGCTGATACTGAAAGCCTATTTATTTTGCCATCTTAAATATGTATGATTATATGCCTATTTGTATTTTATGATATGCATTCAGCATTGTTTTTTCCCAGCTGTCCAGAACCCTATTAGAACAAACTTGTGCCACATTTTTGGGTGAAAACATGCCTACTGAGAAACAAGACACATGCAACTACATTCTAACTGAAACTAATTGGAGAAATGCACGAGTTTGAAGCTTGAATAGCACACACATAAAGAGGTCAAAAGGTGATACACTGTACCATGTTTAAAAAGGCTGCTCTTGTTAACTTGAGTGCCGGGGACATTATTGTTTTGGGCTACATTTCAACACGCACCCCTCAACCCATAATGATTAGTATAAGCTTGAATTGGTGCAGAACAATTTCAGGCTCTTTAAAGCAACACTTTTCACATAACCTGACATTGTAACTTTTATCACCAAGGTTGAGGAAGTTCTTTTTCAAATTAACAATTTTTATTGATTCACATATATTAAAAAAGTAAAACAAAACATATATACACAGAATCAATCTTAACTCCCACTATTACCCCTCCCCTCCCAATCCCACCCTGAACCCAACAACATCACAGTGGTCTCAAATGATATAGACACACACACACACACACAAAATAAATAGATAAATAAAAAATAAAAATAATAATAATCACATATCCATAAATGACAAATACTATTTGTCTTCATTTCTCCACGAACATTGTACCTCCCCATTTTTTAAATGCCCCTTCCTCAAAGGCCGCCAGCCTTCCCATCTCCGAGCACCACTTCTGAAAAGCGGGTGCTCCAGCCAACCTCCAGCCCCTTAAAATAATCTGCCTGGCAGAATACTTATGACACTGGTTAAGACCCAACTCTTTATGTGTCTACTTTCAATGTCGATGACCACCCCATCACCCAAGATACAGAGTCTGGGGCAAAATGATACCTGAGTGCCTAATACATCGCACATCAGACTCTGAACCTTTAACCAAAACTTCTGTATCTCAACATGTGTTACAGTATATCTCCGTCCTCTGATTGGCATCACCAGCAGGTGGGTGTGTCTTTAAGACCAAACCTATACAATTTAGAGGGGGTCCAATAGAAAATCTTGAATTGTATAAGGCGCACCCTTGCGTTTCTAGATGCAGTTATGTTTTTTAGAATCTTAGCCCATTCCAAGTTTAAATCTTTCTCCCATAATCTCTTGAAAGTGGTTGAGGCTCTGTCCCCCAGACTCTGAATTAACAAGGAATAATACACTGATGCCTCATGACCTTTTCCAAAGGCAGTAATCACCTCTCCTAGAGTATCTGCTGCTTTAGGAGGGGGGGGGGGTGTATGTTGTTCCCAAAAATAGTAGAGAGCAAATGGCGCAGCTGTAGATACCTAAAAAATTGAGATCCGTGGATCCCAAAATGTTAGACCAAATTTTCAAAGGATCTCAATACACTACTCTCATATAGGTCACTGAGTGTATTAACCCCCCTCGCGATCCACTCTGACCAACAGAAAGGGGACTTATTAATGCATAGTTTGGGGTTCAGCCATAAGGTTGAGGCAACATTTAGATGAATATCTGAATTCAACACTCTGGACACTTTTGTCCATATCGAGGGCAAATGTGAAATAACGAGGTGTGATTTAACTTCTCTGGATAGATTGATAGAAATTTGCAATGGCAAAATAGGGGCAACAACTTCCTGTTCAATACAGAACCAGGGAGGGGCTCTTTCAGGTGGAAGCAACCAATGAGACAAATGTCTGAGACTGAACGCATAATAATGAAACAAAATCTTGGGTAGGCCTAGCCCACCTTTGTCAAACAGCCTATGCAGTTTACTAAAATGTAATCTGGGGTGCTTGCCATTCCAAATGAAGGACTTAACTATGTTCTCAAATTGCTTGAAATAAGAGAGGGGGACATCTATCAGTGACTGTATCAGGTAGTTACATTTTGGAATACAGTTAAATTTAATAACATAAGCCCACCTGTCCACATCGCTCGAAAAACTTTTTATTAAAGGGTCAAAATTAACTCTAGCCAAATCAGACAAATTTGTTGGGAATAAAACACCCAAATACTTAATGCCCTGTTTGTGCCACTGGAAAGGCACCTGGCTGGAAGGCTATTTCTGGACAGTACGCTATCAGAGCCAAAGCTTCAGATTTAGACCAGTTGACTTTTTATACATAGAACTTGGAAAAGGAATGAATGATTCTGTTGGGGCACGGCATAAATCTAGTATGGTCAGAGACAAATAATAAAATATCATCTGCATAAAGCAGAAGCTTATGCACTACACCTTCCGCCACCACTCATCCTCCTTTCTTATCGCGGCTGCTAATGGTTCCAGGGCAAGACAGAACAATAATGGGGAAAGAGGTCAACCCTGCTGGGTGCCCCTATCCAGAGTAAAATTATCTTTAAAGTAACTTTCAACCAATAAATGTACTCCCAAACCCATACATTTCCAAAATCTTAAAAAGATAATCCCATTCTACCATATCAAATGCCTTTTCGACGTCAAGTGAGATGGCAGCAATCAGAGTCTGATCATTCACCACTGACCACATGATATTGATGAAACGCCTAATATTATCAGAAGAGCTACAACCCTGAATAAGCCCCACTTGATCTATATGTATAAGAGATGTCATAACTTTACTTAATTGATTAGCCAAAAGTTTTGCTTTTTTTTTTTTTTTTTACATCTAGCTGGATCAGGGAAATTGGATGGTAACTTTTACTCTTGCTAGGATCTTTGTCCTTTTTAAGAATCGGACTGATCCGGGCTTGCATCATGGTTGGCGGACGCTTTCCATTCTTTCCGTATAAACTTCTAACAAAAGTAGATCCAGTTCTGTAGCATCAGATATAAAAAAATTCAGCAGCAAAACCATCTGGCCCCGGAGCCTTGCCGGGAGTTAAGACATTAATGACCTCGTCAAGTTCCTGAAAGTTTATCTCAGAATCAAGATAATTTTTTTGCTCAGTCGTCAATTTAGGGAGATCTAATGTTTCCACAAAGTTTCTAATATCATCATTAGTAGATGAAGGCATGGAACTATAAAGACCAAGATATAATTCTTTAAAGGCATTATTAATATCAGTGGCCGAGGTAAAAATGTCACCACCAGCAGATTTCACTGAGGGAATAGTAGAAAAAGACTATATATCTAGCCAAAAGCTTTCCTCCTTTGTTCCCCAACTCAAAATATGACTGTCTTGCACTGAATAACCAAAACTCCACTTTCTGTGACACAATAGTATTATATCTGTATATCAATCGGGTCAATTCTCTGAGGCCATTAGATGACATTCTGCAATATTCCCTTCAAACTCCACGACTTCTTGTGCTTTGGATTTTTTGATGAATGAGGCATCTCTCTTCTTTGTCCATCGTAACCGATGAGGACCAGCTTAGATATCCAGGGGTTGAGGGAGTAAAGCAAGTCTGTGAGTGCACAGATGGCTGATGAAGCCAATCTGTGCACAGAGAGTTCTCTGGTAGTGAGGAAAGGGAATGGTGGCTGGACAATGAGGGTTGCTAGCTCTAGCTTTCCTAGCTTGCCGACGTTTCTCTGCTGCAGCAGACCTGTTGGCTTCACAGGTCACAGAGCCATTGTGGACTGCGGAGCGCCACTTGGTTCTGTCCTGGGCTGTCTCCTCCCAGCTGTCTGGGTCGATGCTGTACGCAGTCAGGGAGGCTTCAGTGAATCCTTGAAGTGCTTCTTCTTACCTCCCTGGAACTCCCAGTAACTCTCCGTAAAAGAGACGCTTTGGCAGCCTGTGGTCTGGCATGCAAACAACATGGCCTGCCCATCTCAACTGGGTCTGCATCAAGATTGTGTGGATGCTAGGCAGGCCTGCACGTGCAAGAACCTCTGTGTCAGGGATCTTGTTTTGCCAAGAGTCTTCTGATGCAGTTTGTGAGGAAGTGGTTGAGCTTTTTGGCATGGCGCTGGTAGACTGTCCATGTCTCACAGGCGTACAGCAGCATGGCTAGGATGATTGCCCAGTAAACCTTCAACTTTGTCAGAATACTGATGCCTCTTCTGTTCCATATGTTATCACGCAGTCTCCCGAAGGTAGCACTGGCCTTTGCTATTCTCAAACTGATTTCATCATCTATTATGACACTGCGGGACAAAGTGCTGCCAAGATAGGTGAACTTGTCCACTGCTCTCAGTCTTTGGCCATTGACAGTGATTCTGGGTTCCACATACTGCTTTCCAGGGGCTGGCTGGTGCATCACTTCGGTCTTTGTTGTATTGATGGTAAGACCGAAGTTAGTGCAGGCTTCAGAGAACTTGTCCATGCTATGTTGAATGTCAGCTTCTGATGCAGCATTGTGGACACAGTCATCAGCAACAATAGTCTTGGTTTGTGCTTGCAGCCTCCTCAGGTTCAACACTTTCCCACCTGTGGGGTACTGGAAACCGATTCCTATGTCGCCGTCCCTGAAGGCATCAGTCAGCATGGCTGAAAACATGAAGCTAAAAAGTGCCGGTGCAAGGAAACATCCTTGCTTGACGCCGTTTGTGACAGGGAATTGCTCAGACATCTCATTATTGTCCTGAACTCGTATTTGTTGTTTGTAATTGTCCTGAGCTTGCATACCATCGTGGAATTGTTGCACCATGAAAATGAACTTTGCAGGACACCCATGCTTTGCCATGATCTTCCAGAGGCCATCTCTGCTGACAGTGTCAAAGGCCTTGGTTAGGTCCACGTAGATGGAGAACAGGTAGGTGTTCTGTTCCTGGCATTTTTCCTGCAGCTCTCTGGTAGCAAACACCATATCAATAGTACCTCGCTCTTTGCGGAATCTGCATTGACCCTCTGGAAGCAGTCCTTGGTCCAAGTGTTTAGTGAGGTGGTTGAGAAGCAGTCTGGTGAGGATCTCACCTGCGATGGACAGTAGGGAGGTGCCCAGATAATTATTACAGACATTTTGGTTGCCTTTGCACTTGTACAGGTGGATGATGGAAGTGTCCTTGAAATCCTGGGGGATCTTCATTTGCTGCCACATGACCAGGTAGAGCTGATAAAGTTTCTCAATCAGGGCAGTGCCACTTTCCTTGTAGACCTCAGCTGGAATGGCATCCAAACCAGGTGCTTCACCACTGGAGAGAAGATGGATTGCCTTTTGCAGTTCTTCAAAGGTAGGAGGGTCATCAACGGCTGTGATGACTGGTACCTGCGGCAGCCAACCTATGGCCTCAATGTTCACTGCTGATAGATGATTTAGAATGCTGTTGAAATGTTCCACCCATCTCTCCAGTATTTTCTCCTTATCAGTGATCAGCGCTGTTTCATCTGAACTGAGGAGAGAGGATGATCCGAGAAGGTGGGTTCATAAACCTCTTTCAGTGCTTTGTACAAGTTCTTCATGTTGCGTCTGTCTGCGTATCCTTGAATCTCATCTGCCTTTACACACAGCCAAGAGTCCTGCATCTGTCGCATGAGGCCTACTGTATTATCCAACCCCTAATAACTGCCTTAAGTGCCTCCCAAGCCATGCCTACAGAGGATACTGAGGACCAGTTGATCTCCATAAAGACATTGATTTCAGTCTTTATCATTTGTTGGAAATCAGGATTTTGCAAAAGGGATAATTTAAAGCAGCAGCTGTATGATTTCTTTTTCTCTATATTTGGCACCACCTCTAAACTCACCAGGGCGTGATCTGAGACTAAGATGTTTCCAATTGAGCAATTGACAACGGATGGAATGAAAAAATCTATTCTTGAATAAATCTTATGGACTGATGAAAAGAATGTATAGTCTCTACCAGATGGGTTCAAAAGTTGCCAAATATCTGCAAGACAAAGATTTCTACAAATCAAGTGAAGCATCAACGTTGCTCTATCAAAAGGTCCATGTATGTCTACAAGAGCCCCCACGACAACTTTGCTGTCAGATTGCTCAAGTCTGGTGCTTCTGCACAACTATTGTGAGACTAAATTACATTACAGAAAATACTTTGTAAAACAAACCTCAGCCAATAGGTAGAATAAAAACAAAGAACGTGTAGATTCATTCACAGAATGGGAATGAAGGGAATGAAGGGAAAAGATGTACAAATAATTAGGGATGCACCGAATATTCAGCCACCGAAAGACTTTTATCACCGAAAACAATACGGCCGAAATGTTGTGATGACGCAAACAGAAACTGCGACCTGCACGTGCTTGTCTGAAGCAAACATGTCTGCGGTGTGGACGTATTTCAGTATATCTGAGAAAGACCCACGGACAGCGATTTGCAAAACATGTAATGCCGAAATTTCAAGAGGGGGTGCATCTGCAAAGACTTTCTCCACGTCGGGTTTAATTTATCACCTGAAATCCAAACATTCCGATCGCTACGCTGAATATGAGAGGAACGCGGCACAGAAAAGGAAAACGCCTCCGAGCACGCCCACTCCGTCTGTGGCGGACGTTTTTGAAAAGGCAAGGAAGTTTCCCAGTGATGGTGTCAAGGCAAAGGGCATTACACAAAAGATTATGGAATGCATTGCCTTAGATGATCAGCCATTCTCTGTCGTAGAAGATGTGGGATTTCGTAGGCTGATCGAGCACATTGAGCCCCGTTATGTCATGCCGAGCAGACGACATTTCTCAGAGGTGTGTTTACCTGAGCTGTTTAATGTTGAAAAGTACACTCTTAGAGTCTGTCAGCACACGTTTCACTGAGATCTATTCGGATCCTCTGCACTTCATCGCGACTGTACTTGATCCGTGTTATAAAGACCATTACTTGGATGCGGAAATAAAGCAGCACGCACAAGAAATGATCCAGGCCGCAATGGATGCGGAGAACCCGCGTGGAGACAGAGACGGTGCAGCGCCCAGCGCAGGAGGAGGAGATCAGAGCGCAAAAAAAAAGACTCGTCTCTCTGCACCTGATGAGGGGCATGCACCCTCGTTGTCTGATATGTTCACTGAAATCCTGCAAGAAAGTGCCTCAAATAATAATAATAGGTAGGCTATTCTGTTCTTAGGCTACTATATATGTGACTATATATCAGATTGTAGCCATATTTCTACTAGATATTTTTTTAATTTGATAAAAACATTTTATTTATGCACTGGCCCTATTTAAATACACTCTCTCAAATCTTTCTCAAATGTCAGGCAGATGACAAGCTCAACAGCTCAACAGCTAGATGGTTATCTGTCTGAAGTCCCCATCCCCAGAAGTGATAACCCTCTTGCCTACTGTGTGACCTGGCAAAGATGGCACACAAGTACTTGTCTGCTCTGTGCACAAGCACTGACAGCGAGAGACTGTTCAGTGCAGCAGCTCATGTTCTCGATGAGAAGAGGAACAGACTTCACTGTGATAAAGCAGAGAAGCTACTCTTCATGAAGAAAAACCTGCCACTTTACCTCAAGAAGTAGAATGGGCTTGTCTAGTGCTTAAATATTTATTATCCACTTTGCACATCCGCAATTCTTGGTGCATTTGTTCTACAGTTAACATATGGGCTATGGCAGTCTTTGTTTTGATACACTATTATGTTGAAGGCCTACAGATAAAATATTGTTGTATCTTTAAGCAGTTGCACTTGTTCTGAATGCACTTTCTTGTAGTCCTACAGAGAAAAATGTAAAATGCACTTGACCTAAATGCACTTTGTTTTATGAGAGAACATTTCATTTTAAAACCTTTCTGCAGGCCAGTAGGCCTGTACATTATTATTTAATGTACACATGAGTGGGGTCAAGTTAAACATTTTAGTTTGAATTTTATTTTATACTGTGCATTGTTGCAATGTGCTAAATAAATATTTGCATAATTTGTAATTGATTTATTCTTTGAATATATTAATAAAATATTAACATATAAAATATTAATTTATGCAATTGCAATGCCTTTATTTTAGTAAATTAGTACACAGTCATAGCCATAAATGCAATGGTACTAATAGGCATAATTTATTTCGGTGTTTCGGTTTTCGGCCTTGGTTTCCTCTTTTTCGGTTTCGGCCAAGAATTTTAATTTCGGTGCATCCCTACAAATAATAATATATTTAATTATATAACATATGATATATATATATAATATTAATCATAAAATATTAAGGCTGTCAATCGTTTAAAATTTTTTATCAAATTAATTACATGGTGTCCCGATTAATTAATCGCGATTAATCGCATATACAAATATTTGCTGAGAAAGCCCCTCATATAACAATAATTCAATATATAATGATGAAATAATTATACATAGTTATCTTTAAATATAAAAAAATATTATTATTATTATTTATATGTATATAAAATTAAAACAAATATTCTGATAATTAAAATGCATTACAATCTTGTGGCAGAAGAGATAATCACTGATAAGACAAAAAGTGGCTTAAGAATACAATGTATTGTTTACTACCATATTATTGAACATAAGTCAATCATTGGCATACAGTTCACAGCAATCCATTTCACAAGTGAATTTGTCAATCAGTTGGAGATTTAATATGTGGGCTTATTTAAGTTCCCGTCAATGTACACCTGCGTCAGACATTTTTGTTGAAGGTACAAAGAGTATTTAAATAATATTTCAAGTCTTTACAAAAACATGCAAATAAGGGCTTTATTAGACATAAATTTACACTTATGTATAAAAAAACTTGGCAAGAAAAATAAACACATCAATCAGAAAATTGTCACTTTTTAAATGATCAAAACTGTGGAAACCAAATAAAACGTCTTTATAAAGCAAAGAAAAACTAGTTAAAATAGAGGTACGTACAAACAAACAAAAATTTCTCCAAAATACCAGCGTGGACACATTCCCAAAAAAGGTGAGGGGCAGATTCATCTACAGCATTACAGAAGTAGCAAAGTGGATCTATTTCAGGGAGCATGTTTCTTAAATAAAGATTGACTGTGTAAAAACAGTGTAACAGTTTAAAGGACAGCTCCTTATCCTTGTTGGTAATTAAATATTTGTGAGGTAAAGACCATACGACCTGCGTCAGACATGCTTGTGTCGCGTCTCGGGTGTGTTGCGTCATAAAAATAAAATGTTTAGGTCACTGTGTCAAGTTAAATATAGTTTAATACTCAATCTTTAAACATATCTTGCGATCCCTTAGTTCGCATTTGCGCTCCTTCAAGAGTTTTGAACGCAAGAACGTAACATATGCTTGTGTTGTTGTCTGCTAAAGTGTTTTCTTCACTGTATAATGCTCATACAGCTGAAATTTCACTTACTGCCCTCTGGAGTAAGCAGGTGGTACTACAAGCTTGCATTACTCAGGTATTTCTCAGGAAAGCATTGCGATTAATTGCATACATTTTTTTAACGCGTTATTTTTGGTCAAATGAATTGCATGTTATTAACGCGTTAAATCGACAGCCCTATAAAATATATATCGCCGTTCAGTATCCTCGGACTCTCGATGAATGTTCAGTGAGCTGGCTGTTAATGAGTGCATCAGATGAGGTAATCCTCCCAATGTCCTACAAAAATACTCCACAAAACAAACTCCATCTGACAGGAGGCATAAGCCCAAGGAACGAGCAGATTCATCCGCAACTGTCCTGAAGGAGCATTATTCTACTAAACAACTCCAGCCGTTAGGCAGAGCCAGCACAAAAGGAAAAAAAACAGGCGTACCATTACCTTGGACGGTCAAGAGTGCATTGAGAAAACTTGAAAAAACACACCATGAAAACTTGAAAAAACACACCATGACTTCCTCAGTCCATCAACTTTATAAAAGACATTGTTGTGAACATATAGATATTTTATCCTTAGTATCCATTCTCAATCTGACAAGGAACTTCAGTGTAAAATTGATCTTCCATTGATGTAAGAGTTTCTTGAAAGAGTGTTATTACACAAAACAATCTTCATCCCAAAGATATTGCCCCAAGTGAGGAGTTCAAGTACCTCAGGTCTTGTTCATGAGTGAGGGGACAATGGAGCGGGAGGTTGGCCAGAGAATCGGGGCAGCATTGCACTTGCTCTATCGCACCATTGTCAAGAAAAGAGAGCTGAGCCGGAAGGCAAAGCTCTTGATCTACCGGTCAGTTTTTGTTCCTACCCTCACATATGAACATGAAGGCTGGGTGATGACTGAAAGTCTAGGTCACGAGTACAAGTGGCCGAAATGGGTTTCTTCAGTAGGGTGGCGGTCTTCTCCCTTAGAGATAGGGTGAGGAGCTCAGTCATCCGTGAGGAGCGGTCTCCCTCAGCGGATCTGTGGGCCTGGTCTCTGTGAGTTCGCTCGATTTCCTGCTTGTGGCCTGTTATGTCGAGCAGACTCGTCCAGGAATTTCACCATATCTCTGCCCTCCTCATGTTCAGGAATTACAACAATTTGCACGTTATTCCACCTAGCGTGATTCTCAAGGTCTTCCAACTTTTCAAAAACATGTTGTAAATCTGCCTTGGTTGCCAACGGATTAGCAGCCAATTCCCTCTCCAAAAACTCCAGATAATTGATCCGTTTCTCAAAGTCCACGATTCTTGTAACCAACTCAGATTCCAATTCCAACGCCGTAACCGATCGACATATTAAAACGAGATCCTCCAAGACTGCAACAACTTTCGTCAGCATCACAGACATGTTTGCCAGTTGATGTAGAATTTCTCCCGCTGCGCCATCCAAGTCCCTGGTCTGCGGGCCTGTCAGAGGTTTCAGCTTGGGAACATAAGTGTCTTTTAATATCACCAGAGCCCGAGGACTTTGAATTTTTTGCCATGTTGACTTCAAAGAACAAATATGTTGAAGGATGTGTCGAATCTCACCGATTTATATCACAAAAATAGTTAATAACTAGCAAATCGCACAGAGTTTGTGGTTTACATGTCTGCTCCTCGCATGGCGTAACGTGACCGGTGGTGGAAGTTCTTCATTAATGTCTAGTTTAGCAATCTAATTAAGAGGGCTTTTTCTTTCTCCAGTGCCTGTAGAACGAGAAGTCAATGTTGTTAAAGTACTCGCCCTGCCTTAGCTGCTAATTTTAGATTATTGTCCTCTACAACTAAAGCAATTTCCTCTGTATCTAATTGGTATTACAACCTCTTGGCTTCTCCTGATTTGTCAGATATATTTATTCATTTATTTCAATTGCAGGGAGCTGCAATGCTTTTTCAATGGACAACAACTGTGATTTGCATAACCTGCGGAAAATCTGAATTTCTAAGTGCTAAATTAACAGAGCTGACAATTACCTCAATGGTTATTTTATGTTCCCATAAAAAGGAAACAGAAAGACTAGTAGCAAAAACAACATATTGAAGAGAATAAAACATGCGCCTTCATGCACTGTCATCTTTTTTGTATGGCCATTACGGGCGAGATGCACATGTTTATTTTTTAGTACATCTGGCCTCGTCCAATAACCTGTTTATTGCTCCTCCACTTCATTAAGCTCCAGGAAAAACACTTGGCAGATTTGCTCATTATATTTCCCATTGGCATTCAGGCTTGTGAAGACAAAGTACTTGTCAGCTACATTGCAGTTCCCTCTGCTACCAAAATTGCTTAGCAGTGCATATAGTCTATGTCATATTCTCACAGATCAGTTCACCTACTCTCCACCAAAATAAATATAGACACATAAACTGTAGCCTTTTATGACACATAGTCAGTATGACTATATAATGCATAGATGTAATGGTGTAATCATTTCCATTTGAGGATAAGGTGTGAGTTTCACCAGAGTGGCCTCTCTCTTTCTGCTTGTCTGTGTATCGACTCATTGAGAGGAAAATTTTAGAACACCATTTAAACAGAATAAGTGTTGAATTCGGCGCCAAAGATGAATATGACAAACTTACATAGTGTAACTTCATTATGATTCAAGCTAAAATATAAATGTTTCAAGGAGTCATGGCAGAATCCCATTATAAATTCTCAGAAAATACAAAATGTATCAAATGACAATCATCCACTTGCCTCTATTGTAGAGTACTATGCCCTCTCCATGTAAACTGCTGAAAATTTAAGAATATTGCTATTCATACTACAACTCACCAGGGACTCAGATCTCAATAACTTCCAATATGAGTCAGACACACTTGCTTTGCACACAGTTCTGAGGAAAAAAAAAATACATCTCATACCAGCTGCTCATATCTCACTGCATCCCCTGCCTCCCTATAGAGTTAATGAAGTGGATGAATAGGTCCATGAGATTAACTATAATAGGTAATATAAACACAAGAAAAGAATAGCATAGAAAGAAAGAAAGAAGGACGGACAGTCGGACAGACAGACAGACAAATGATAGATAGACAGACAGACATATGATAAACAGATGGACGGACGGACGGATAGTCGGACAGACAGACAGTTGATAGATAAACAGACATATGATAAAAAGAAGAATGGACAGACAGACAGACAGACAGACAGACAAATGTTAAACAGACAGACAGACGGTTGGACAGAGAGACAAATGATAGATAGACAGACATATGATAAACAGATGGATGGACAGACAGACAAAAAGACATATAATAAACAAATAGACAGATGGATGGACAGACAGACAAATTATAGATATACAGACAGACATATGATAAACAGACAGACGGATAGGCAAATGATAGATAAACAGACAGACAGACACATGATAAAACAGAAGGACGGATAGACAGGGAGATAGAAGGACGGATGGAAAGACAGACAAACATATAGATATTTAGACATACAGACAGATATTTAGACACAGTGAGACAGACAGAATGATAGATACAATTCTGATTAGAATTGTTCTGTATGTTGTCTTGTGTTACCTCCCTTCATATTTTGCACTCTTTTATCTGAACGCAGCTAATCCGAAACTAGATAGAGAGTGAGTGCAGAGTGTGTGAAGAGAAAAGGTTAATTTCGCCAAAACTCCTTTTCACAACTTTCAGTCTGACACCTTCAAATCTGATCCCTGTGCACTGTTTTTTTAAACACCCCCAGCACATAAACTGAACTTCAAATGTTCTAATCTAGAGCCACTCCCTAAAAACACACCTGATGACTCTGACCGCTGGGATCCGCCATCCTTACTCAAGCGACACTCAGCCTAAACACCATACAAACTCTTCCACTTATTACTCTTTCTGTCAAATTTAAGTGGATTATACCTTTTTGGTCGCTGGAAGGAATTAGAAAACATTTACCACAGTGTTTTTGAAGTCTCATCCCTCCATTTTGAGTCTGACGGGAATTTCGAGAGTTTGGTGTGTATGTTTCACTTTTATTTGGCTAATTTAACGGCATTATTTTAATTAATTACGAATATATGCAGCTGTATTTTTGTCAAAATGTGTTAATTTAGTAATACCCCCCGTATATATTGAATATAATTTTAATAGAAAAGCGAAGTTTGTGTTTAAGTTTGTTAGCTCGTTCCTAACTTCACGGGATGTTTGGAATATTTCTGTCTGCCGTTTCATATTTCATTAAGAAAACAAAACTTGTTTGGCTTTATACTTAATGTTTAATGTTTACTTAGAACGCTATTAAAGCGCAGAAGAGCCTATTAATAACTTTTTGTTGCATTAAACGGAAGCTATCCTGGAAACTTTAGTATGGAATGCTACTAGCCGTTAGCCGCACTTCTATATTGGGATAAATGTGTTCGCGTTTAATTCACCGAGAGGTTTATTTCACCACAATAGACAAGGTTGTTGTTCTAGATGTTTGGAAATATTTTCATTTATTTTGTCTGGGAGTATAAAACGCATAAATGGAGTTTATGGAGCATCTGCCTAAAGCACAAACCAGGAATGAAGATCAGTTCAGGCCTTACGTGTGAGCTCATGCCTCTATATAAACACAGGACACAGACTTCACTACCAGCTAGAAGATTGGAAACATTGTTCACATTCTATATAGTATTACATTATCCAATAAAAACAAACAAACAGTGAAGTCATTAACACTATGAACAGACTCAAACAGAAATATGGGTATTTTTTAGTGACCAAAAATGTAAACAAATCTGTCATATTTTTTAATCTTCACAGCTCCGCACACGCAACAAATTTGAGGTGCTATCTGGTATGCTTGGAGTTGTCTTGAAGTACTTCCCATTTACGCTGAACACTTGTTAACCTAGTTGGTTATTAAAGAAACTCAGACGTGAGCACAATGTACATGTTTTCTGCAAAACTAATATAAAGCACTTAAGCATAAGACCTGAGATCAAAAGGTTGTTAAGATCGTGAGAAACATAAATTCAGTCAAGTGTGTCTGAACTTTGTGTGTGTGATGATTGGTACTGTATTCCAATTCTACAACAATGATGATACGATAAAACAATAACTTTATTATTAATATTCCCCCTCCAGCTAAGCCTGTTGATATATGAAAATAAGGTGTATTTACTTTTTAAATACTCATAGCAAGCAGTTGTGTTGGATGTTGGGTCCTTGCTTTGACCTACCTTTTTAAATAGTAATATTTATATATATTTACAGTTAACATTATATATATGTGTGTAGTGTAATATATATATATAAATTATACTACACACATATACACATTCTATATTTTTCCATTATACAATACTCGTCATGCATCTTTCAGTAATGCTGGGCCAAAGTTGAATGCTTTAAGTTTTTCTAGAAACTTTGTGAAGTTAAAAGATTTTATTCCCAATGTGTCGGACATGGAACACTGGCCTCGCACACTTTTATCCATTTAGTCCAGCAGTCTAGTGCTGACAGGCCCCTGCAACAACAGCAGAACCCTGGCAGTAGCCTGATCCTTGTCCTTCAGTGCTAGATGGCTGATCGATAAAGCTGAGGCCACTGTTTGAATGGAAAATAGCAGAGTGGGCCACGGTGCTTCTCTAACAGCATTACTATCAGTTAGTTTTGGTTGGAAGTGTGAGATGTTTACATCTTTGTCAACTATGAATTGCCTACAGGGAATGTAAATACTGTCCATCTTGTGGCCGTCGAATTTAATCTTAATGTGTCATCACCTGTGACATTTTATTGAGACTATATGACAGCCCCAGGCCTCTTATTTGGCTCTTTCTCCCCACCCCTCTTATTTCATTAAATGCTTTTTTTCTCCTCAGAAACTCTGAGAAACATGACAAACATTAACACCGCCAACATCAACTTCAAATGGGATCCCAAGAGCCTGGAGATCCGCACACTGGCTGTGGAAAGACTGCTGGAGCCCCTGGTCACCCAGGTCAGCAAATTATTGTAAACTGCTTGGCTGCTTCAGTTTTTATTTTTCACCAGTGCCACACTTGAGGACAGTTAATAACCAACCGTGACTATTCTTGTGTCTTTTGTAGGTAACCACACTTGTGAACTCCAGCAACAAA
Organism: Xyrauchen texanus; assembly: GCF_025860055.1. Classification (NCBI taxonomy): domain Eukaryota; kingdom Metazoa; phylum Chordata; class Actinopteri; order Cypriniformes; family Catostomidae; genus Xyrauchen; species Xyrauchen texanus. The sequence goes on from NC_068298.1 coordinate 32,367,716, forward strand.
GGACCATCCAACAAGAAAAAGGGGCGCTCCAAGAAAGCTCATATTCTGGCAGCTTCTGTGGAGACAGCCACTCAGAACTTTTTGGAGAAAGGTGAGAAGATAGCTAAAGAGAGCCAGTTCTTAAAGGATGAGCTGACTGCAGCGGTGGAGGATGTTCGCAAGCAAGGTAAATGAACAGAAGGGTATTAATGTTACAAAAAGATTTCAAAGTATCTAAGCTATTGAAACCATCACAAGAAACCATGGATTATCATAATTCACATTATGCCTTATTAATCGATGGCTTATTCTCCTGTTTTCATTATTTGTCTGTGCTTTATCTGCATATTTGGATGGATTTTTGAATTAAGAGGGCTTTGCATGATCGGAGTTGCCACTATCGTGCAGTAGAATGTGTACTTCGCACAAGACTGTTTATACCCTTGCTCAATCTCATGTTCATTACAGAACATCACTGGTATCTTTGCCATGGAGAGAGGATAGAGGAGGCAGGTTAATAGAAGGTTTTAACCCTGTCAAGTTGCACCTCTCATTTCTCTGTCTTGTTTGCCATGCAATTATTATTATTTTTTTTCCTTAATTTTTAAGCCTGCTGATATTGATGCACAGTTACAGAGACACTTTAGTTAAAACACATTTTCTTTGACTCTTATTTAAATGAGACACAATTGCCACGAAATCAGAATGAGCTAAGAGGCCATCAGTTAATGGGGCTGGCATTGCTTTTCCAGCAGTTTGCACTTATTTGTTGGGAAAGGTACATTTGCATGGCATTCTTGAAAGATTGTCACCCATTGATAACTAATCCACGGTATATGTTCATGCTCCCTCTGCTAAAGAGGGATTTTAACATTCATTAACAAACAGCTTGACTTGACTCGCTGCGTTGTTCCATCAAGATATTTTTTATTTATGTTCAGTTGCCAAGAGTATGGGAAAACAACCTGTGTGTATTTATTTATTTATATATATATATATATATATGAGTCTGCCAGTTGTCAAGGGTGATGTCAGATATGAAGGCAACACTTTCTTTTATAAGACATCAGACCATTTCTGTTCACGTGTGACGGAAATAACTTCTAACCATACGTTCTTGTCTGAAGTGAGCGGCTGACGTGAGTTTCCTGACTAGGAGTGCCCCCCCTCCTCTGGAGATATTTCACACTTCAGAGATGCAGAATGCAGACTCTACCCACTTATCACTTGTTGGAATAACATCTTTGTCAGTTTCAGACTCACCACTTAGTGTTTATTGGCTTGGTTTGGGCTGTAAAATTTGTCAGGGGCTGGCCAGTAGTCTGCTGTGATGCCAGGGGTTTGTCACATTGATTTTAGTATGCTGTCATTGGCGGTGGAATCCAGAAGCTGTTGCTCGCTCGTGTCCGAGACTGTCAGCTATGCAGTTTTGTTCATCCATGCATGGTTTGACAGATAATACCGCCATTGTTAAAGGGTTAAATCTTTTCTAAATTGATAAGAGATTCCTGTACCCAGCTGTGGCTTACCAGCTGTTCCGTGAGCAGAAGAAGAGCCTGACTAATGTAATCATTGCATAATGTGCGTTTTAAAAACCACACAATCCTTTTAAACAATTTTCTGCTTACAGATTTGTCGGCTGTTTGTGTATTCTCAACTATAGCATGTCTCTTGGGTCAAATGTTTCTTTTTTTATGTAGCAATCGAAATCAGTTTCTTCACACCTTTCATCGGGATGGACGAAGGCTGCTGGGAATGATAATTCTATCTGCCTTCCCACCGAGAGGATCTGGTTGCTCAATTCTACCTTCATCAGACATCCACTGTAAACATTTCATCATGAGCTTCTGAGGTCCTCTTGTGAGCGGTATTTTAGTAGTGATAGATGTGATTTTATTATGGGTGCACAGATCACTATCAGACCTGTGAAAATGACCTTATTGATTGCACCCTCAGGAGGGAATGACAGTCCCAAGGTTTTTAGTGAGGGGCTGAATCTGGATTTAAGTGATGGGTAAAAATTGGTAGGGTCTTGGAACTACCTTTCGGTGGGAGCTACTCAGTCCCCGCAGGTATCTGTGGCAACCAATGCTTGCACAGTAACCGAGAAAATCCTGTTTTTAGATTGCCATCATTCTCTGGGCCTGACTTCCTGTTACCAGGGAACACAGTGTGCATTATTACAAACATCAACAAAGGAAAGAATGAGACCCCCAAGCACAATGCTTTCACTCACTGCCCCCTCAAATAGATTTTTCTATTCTTTGAGTCAATTTCAGTTTACACTTGTTGTGAACTTGGCCATTACTTGCAGTCTTCATTATCTGCTTTTTTTTTGCATGGCTTGAGTGGTATGCAGAGATCTGCAAGATTGCGTTCAGTTCATTTGGCAATGCAATTGACACTGCAACCCAAGACTCCATCAAATGTGATGTTTGAGGTTGTTTGGCTCGGCTTGTTAAGTTTGATATTTTACAGATGACCATGCATGTCCCTGTTAAAACATTCTACTGTGTTGCATTGAAGTTGTTTAAAGAGCAGTGTTTCCCCCAGGATTTGTTTTTCAGCAGCGGTGCTGTTATGCCGCATCCACAAGCCTGCAACACCGGACCTGTATTAACGTGTGTTGATCAAAGAGTAGATTAAGGGGGCTTTCACACTAGCACTTTTGGTGCGCACCCCGGTTCGAATGACGTCAGAGTTCGGTTCGTTTGGATGATGTGAACGCTGTCTTCCGGACTCTGGTGCGCACCCGCGAACCGTACTCTGGTCCGCTTAAAAAGGTGGTCTGGGGTACGGTTCATGTGAACTCCAGTACGGTTCGCTGCTGATATGAATGCAGTCGAACCAAACCGCAGAAATGAACCGCTATTGATGACGTATAATGTGGTCGTCAGTCTCACACGCGTCACTTTCAAAATGAGCGGAAAGAGTTTACTTTCGTGCGTGCGTGCGTGTGTGTGTGTGTATACACTTACCTTGACGAAAAGCGGGATTGACGCATACGCACTGCAAGCAGAGAGATGATTTCTGCTTGCCTTCGCAAAAATTGTCTTCGGCGGACAGCCCGCTGTCTTTTGAACGATTTCAGTATTTTTGCGGCAGACAGACGCAAGTGTGTTTCTGTACCTTGATGTTGAAAACAAAACCAAAGGTTAAAAAAAAAGAACAAATGTGAACCGAGCAAGTCTATTCATTTTGACGCCTTTTCATTTCGCGGTTATCAAGCAACACGATTACGCACCAGCTGCAGCTTGATGACGCAAGCGTACCGCGGTTCGGAGACAAATATATAATGTGAACACAGTCCATCGGGGGCAGGGGGGAGGGGGGAGCAATCGAACTCGGGTTCGGAACAGGCAATCGAACCAAGTGTGAAAGCCCCCTAAAACAGAAGTGTCAAACTCCATTTCAGCCAGGGCCACATCAGGGTTTATTTGTTCCTTCAAAGGGAACCCCGAAACACCTTGGTTTGTTATTTATTTTAAAGTCCAATAAAGTTTAACACTGCAAGTGTCGCTGGATTCCTCTGCTCCATAATAGTTCATGGTAACCATAGGTAAAACCATGCATGGCTCCTCACTACCATGGTTAGCAACTATGGTTTCTATATAAAGAACTATGATATTTTTGTAATGAAAATACATTTGGAAAGTTTTTCTGCCACAATTATGGTGGGTGGTACAGTTAGTGTTACTGCAGTAAATTCATGGTGAAGTTTTGTAAGCGTTGTGATCTGACAATTGATAAGCCTCCTAATTTGTTTTCTTCTGTTTGCTTTGTCAGTGCCATTTTGGCCTAGTCCATACTAATACATTTTCGTTTGAAAAGCATATTTTTCTCTCCTTTTTGGCCTTCTGTCCACTGAGACAGCGTTTTTGTCTGCAAAAATTTAGCTTTTTGAAAACGCACTCCAAAGTGGATAAATTTGAAAACGCTGTTTTCGCATTGTAGTGTGGAGACTGAAAACAGATGCTTTGGAAAACGGTTACTTTGTTTTGGTTGGAAAAAAATAAATAAAACAAAATAAAGATGGTTGCCTGTGTTATAGCGGCACTTTTGTGCCTGATTCTCACTTTGATTTGTTATAAAACTCAATGTCACTTTGTACAACCTTCACATTGCATTTCTTCAAAGGCGAAAGAAAGTTTACTCAGAATTGGTGTCCGGCGAAGGAACACAAGGACAATTAAGTTTCAGACCGTACACGCAATGGGGATTTTCCGCATGCGCAGTGACACGATTTAAGCATTTTCATACGTTTCAGTGTGGACGAGCAACTTTTGGAAAACGCTTGAAAACGTTTTTGAAACAAATGCCGTTTTCAAATGTATCGAATGTGGGGGCTGTTTGTTTTAAGCTAGTTTTATAACCGATATATAAGAGTTTTGCAACAGACAATTCTGTACCGCATTCAAACAGACTTTACAATCCCCGCTGCGCATTTCACTATTTTTCAAACACATTTAAAATAGTCTGTTGTTCGATTGAGAACAGTCCACAAAGTTATCCATGATTAAGTGGTGTTAATAATTGATCCGTGTAACGTTCCGAGCCCCTGCTATCCTACGTTTCAGAAATAAACTCGATGGCAACTGGAAATGAAGCAAGTTTGACACGTGTTGTTATGCGGCGACGTCACAAGTGGGGTCTCTTTCGCAGTGTAGAAAGCATACAGCTGACTGGGGCTGGCAAGTGTTATGTTGCATCAAGAATATTAAATGAACCATGTAAAATCCCAACAGCGGCAATGCATAGAGGGGAAACACTGAAGAGGGGAAAAAAAGACTGCCGCACGAGCCCACTGCAATGTGAAAGCAGTGATGACACACTTTTTCAGCCACATCAGATAAGATGTCAATGTTATCCAGGGACTCGACCTTCACTGAAAGAACTCTCTTTGTGTGCTAGCATGTGTCAGCATGTGAGCTCTGGCTGTAAGTAGATATGAAGTACGGTTAGAGGCCCTTTGCATTCACTTTCGCCGCCCCTGACTTTCCTCTCCATCTTGCATTTCAGAAAATGACATCCATAATGCAATTAACCCGTCACACCCCTAACTACTAGCATTTATCTTTGAACATGAACACTCACTGCCCAGTTGATTAGCTCTGTATTTCACCTTGTGGTGGTTTATATGAGTTGTTGTCTATGCTCTTGTGATTGACCAACTTAATTGTTGGTTTAAGTTTCATAGCTCACTCTTTAGCTCTTTGTAATGGAATTATTTTTGTTTTTCCCCTGTCGGTCTAATTTTTATTTTGCCCTGTGTGCTCAGACTATCGTCATAGAACTTTTGAGACCTCCTGAGTTTGGGGGACAAAGAAAGTTATAATTCTGGAACTCCCTCACAACAGGTAATTAATGTGTAGCCGCTTCCATGTGTGCTGATTTAATGCTCCTTTGTCTGTTTGTGTCGTCACGTAAGCAACCTTGGATGGTATTATCATTGTCATTTAGCAGAATTTAATTGCATATCATACAATAATTATGTCCCAGTCTTTAGCATTTCAGAGGACTGCTTTGAAAGTAATTGCATCTTCAGATGTTTAGTTATCAGTGATGTCGACATATGCATTGGGAAATTGTAATTTTCCCTTTAAGAGACAACCTTCCATCATAAATTCTTAGAAAGGACAAATAATAACTATTAATGGGTTTTTGCATATCATATGGTTGGGTGATGACATTTTAAGCGGTGTCCTGGAGTATGACATGCTCTTTTTCATCTAAAAAAATGTGTATAGTTGCTTTTGTAATTATTTTCCATTCATTTTTATGATCACATTATTTTAGAGACTATGGTATATTTGTTCTCTTTATTCTAAATTCACTTATCACACTGCAGGTCTATTTTAATGAACTGCCAAAAAGTGTGCTAAAAGTTTGAAAAACGTACAGAATGGTAACTATTTAGCCTACAACGTTAAAATATTGGCTGAATGCTCAAAAATGCTTAAAGTTTGTCAAAATACCCATCTGGTGACTTATCATTGTATGAATGTAAACACAGAGTTATTTCTAAAGTAAACATGAACAGTGGGGAAAAAAGGCTGTGTTTTATCAAAATATTTAAAATATAAATGTGTAATTCCAGGTCTTTTATTTAACCCTTATTTAACCAGGGAAATCCTTTGAGAACAAGTCTCTTTTACGAAGGAGCCCTGGCCAACAAGGCCGCAATAAAAGTTTCACATAAAATACAAAATATACAATAAACATGCAAAACATAATACATTAACAATACAATTAAACAGCCATGCTTAAAATATTTTTTAAATACAATGGCCTTACAACAGTTTTTTTTACTGTTTTTACAAACCTTACAATACAATAGACTTATCCTAATAGAGGTTTCCGATGTAATTGTGTGTGTATATATATATATAGATATATATGAGTGGTGGTTGGCACAGGGCTGTTAATCAGAAGGTCACTGGTTCTAACCCCATGGCCACCACCATTTTGTCCTTGAGCAAGGCACTTAACTCCAGGTTGTTCCGGGGGAATTGTCCCTGTAATAATTGCACTGTAAGTCGCTTTGGATAAAAGCATCTGCCAAATGCATAAATGTAAAATATATATATATATATATATATATCTCTCTCCCCATGAAGGAGGGAACAAAACAAATGTATTCACACATGATATATTTTCCTGGATAACAAAATACCCGACTGGTAGTGAATGCACGGATGAAGCTTCTTTGCCAGAGAGCTGTTCAACTGTTGTAAAGCCATCTTTCAAAAAGTTGAACAACACATTTTAAATGCACTTATTTTTTTTTCCCAGTTTCATTTGAAAGTTTATTTTTTTTTCTCCCCCCGACCAAAGTATCGAAAATGTATCAATGTTTTGAACGAAACCCAGGTGAAGGCTAACCTCTCAATTTTTTTCACTGCTATCCATTTTTAACTCACAAAAAACAAACTCTCTTCTTAATAAAGCTGCATATTGCCTATTTTCTTCACAATAAGATACACAGCACAATGCATATGTATTGATTCAATACATCGCAAGCCATCACATTGTAATCCAATTCCTGCAAGTGTGCACAAGGGATGAATATCTCCACGCGAGTGTGTTTGTCAGCTGGGTGCAGTTTCAATCTCTTTCCCCTTAGTCAAGTTTAGCGCCTTTCACAACACACATCGTTTCAAAGCAAGCTGAAGGTGACTGTGGCAAGAAACACACAACTCTTTAAGTTGTTGATTAATGGAGAAAAATAACCTTGGGAGAAACCAGACTCACTGTGGGGGCCAGTTCCCCTCTGGCTAACATTAATATAATGCCAATATTACATATATATATATATATATATATATATATAGTGCAAGTCATGGTTAAAAATGATTAAAATAAGTGTTAACGGTCAGTGTTTAAACAATGATTTGTTGTTCGCTGATGACTGGTTTTGTTGGCAGTTTATTGATGGTCTATGTATTCCATTTCATGAGTGTAGTCCATCATTAGACTGAGGAGATGCAGGCAGAGATCAGTGAGGTGCATCACAGTTCAACCTGGCTGGTAATTTCTTTTAGGTCTTTCCTAAAGTCCAAGGTTCAGGCAATGGCATATGAAGTATCGCATGTCTTATGGTTTGAGTTGGCCTCAGTTCATCCTCCTGAAGTCCATCGTAATAGACTGAAGTGATGTTTGGCTGGCACCGGCTGCTATTAGTCATAACGCAGCGACACGAAGCAGGAATGGAGCTGGATCCAGCTGGTTCTGGTGACTTCAGGATAGTAGTCACGAGGTTGAGACAGGGAAAAAAATTAAATAATATTAGCATAGATGCCATTCTATTTATTGCACAGTTATAGATCATAATCATATGAAATGATTAGTCGACGTTATAGACAGTGTCAACAATAAAAAAAGAAATTAAACAAAAATGTTAATTGTCGAATAGTCGTTTGATCTTATTTTACGTAACACGAGATCACATTAAACTCTGATGACTCGTGAGTGCAGCACTGCAGCTTGCTCCTGACTGAGGACAGGAAGAATTACACAGATCACAGTCCTGATGCTCTCTAAACCTTCCAAACAGCTTCATCTTGTGTAGATTGCAAAGCACAAGGGTATTCTACATTTACATTTATTCATTTGGCAGACGCTTTTATCCAAAGCGACTTACAGAGCACTTATTACAGGCACAATCCCCCCGGAGCAACCTGGAGTTAAGTGCCTTGCTCAAGGACACAATGGCGGTGGCTGTGGGGTTCGAACCAGTGTCCTTCTGATTACCAGATTACCAGTTATGTGCTTACACCAGCACCACTCCGTCATTTAAATTTACAAAAATAACCAATTAGTAAATACAGAAGCACATTCGTTGTGCTTCTGAAGGAAACACCCCGGTGTTAAATCTTAAATGCAGTTATATTTAATGCGTTGTAGTTTTATTAAAGTTCAAATAATACGGAAGCATGACCTGTAATTTACTACAAACTCCAAAACTGGCATTTCTCTGTGCGGTCAGCGCCTCTTCTATGAGTTGCACGAATGTCCTGATCTAAGGGGAGCTATTTAAACTGCACCTGGCTGATGCACACACTGATGCACACTAGGGCTGGGATAAACGATTATTTTTTAAACGATTAATCTAGCGATAATTTTTTCGATGCATCGATTAATGTAACGATTCGTTTTTTCAGTCCGATTCGATTTCGATTCGATTAATCGACTTGTGACAATACCGGTTTCATCGGGGGTGGGGGTGTATAAAATGTAAAAAAAAAAACATTTGCCGGGAGTTTGATTGACTGGCGATCTGATCAATCAATCATAATACTCCATTTTTGTCCGACAAAGTAGTCAGGAGAGAGAAGATTAACGTCGGTGGATTTGATTTTGAATAATGGATTGTAGGCTACTGTACTGACATCTTTCCGCGGTTAAAACAACAGTCCTTCTGATGTAGGCTACATTCATGTTTAGCCTATTTGATGCTATAAATTAACCAAGGAAAAGATGATCGGTTCACGAGCAGCTTTAACTGAGGCAATCTGTCACGACACATTAAAGAGCCACAAAATAGTAGGCCTATTTATGGTTTAATTTTCTTTGAATGACCAAATTTGAAAGTTGAGACTTTATTAAATGTTACCTGCTTGGTCCTGTCTGTCAGCGTTGTCAGTGTCCTCTATGTATTTTTCACGACATTCATAGCTATAAGCGCATTATTAATAGCTATAAGCGAAAACTTTAGGTGTCGACAACGTATTATAGCCTACTCCAACATCGAGTGCAAAGTGGAGTGTTGAAAAAAAAACTTACGGTGCTCTGTCATCTGCAGCTGCTCCCGGGTGGCGCCTCTTAAGGCGCTGGTGCATTGCCGTGGTGCTAGAATGGAAGGCCATCTCCATTTTGCAAAGACGCCATATCACGGAATTGTTTCCTTTTAAAGAATTCCCATACTTTAGAGGAACGAGTGCATGCCGCTTTGCACTTCTGATAGTCTGAGGAGCCACTCGTGTTGCTACTACTTGCCGGTTCCGCCATCTTTGTTTTGGGTCCGACGAATCGACGCGCATATTTTGCGTCGACGTATTTTTTCCGTCGACGTCATCGACGCGTTGTCCCAGCCCTAATGCACACAACGTCCCTCAAGCTCACACGCTTATTGCAGCTAGATTATAAAGTCATGGCTCATGACTTATTGAATCATAAAATGTCACTGCATTTCTTATCGTGAAGAAAATTGGTAATATGCAGCTTTATTAATACGAGAGAGTTTGTTTTTTAGTGAGTTAAAGATGGATTGAAGTGAACAGAAAGGTGAGAGTGGAAGTCTTCGCCCTATTATACACTGCAACAAAATATGTTTGATTTGTTTTGGCTTGTTTTCCAATATATATATGTAAAACTCTTAAAACAACGTTTTAGCAGCTATACTGCAGAAATTTGTTTTTATCTGAGAATGTTGAATTTAATATTAAAAATACAAATATTTAAAAATATCTAAAAATCATTTAAAGATGCATTCACCTGAGAAGCTGCATATAAGACATTCAGACTTGCTTTTAGAGAATAGATCTTGAATATAAGTATATTTTGTCTTTTCTGCAAGTAAAAAATACACTTGTATACAAAATACACTTATATTTAAGATACATTCTCTTAAAGCACATCTAAATATCTTATATGTTGCTTCTCAATTTTAAATGGAAAACAAGACAAAAAACACTTTAACATTAGTTTTTTTTTTTGCAGTGAATTTACTTTCACTGAATTAAAGGGAAAAATACTTTTTATTAAGTTTAATTCAGTAATGTCATTTAGAGGTATTTTTAAAAGATGTTTTGTCTATTGTTAGTAAGCGCGTTTAATACAACCTTTTAAGTCTGGGCACAAGCTGAATAATCGGTTAAGAGCTAATGATTAATCGTTGCAACTAACGATTATTTTGATAATCGATTAACGATTATTTGAACGATTATTTGGCGATTATTGCAATGACTAATGAGAGTTCTTCTGCATTTACTTAGTAGTTTTGTATAATTCCCTCATACGTTGTGATGGTGTTGTCACGGTACCAAAATTTCAGTAGTCTGTACCAATACCAGTGAAATTTCACGGTACCCTATACCATTTTCTGTACCAAAGCAAAACACAAAAACAGGTTACTAAACAACACTTTTAATAACAAAGTTAACAAAACATTAGCAGCAGAACTAAGAACAGAAATATGCCATTGAGCAACACTTTAATTTAAATATATTATTTTTTAATTATAACAAAACTGAACAATGTATGCTTAAAGTATTTTTGAACACTTATATAAGATTTGCTTCAACTTTTGCAACTTTTTACATTTTTACCAAGTAATAAAAAAACTAAACCTAAATAAACAAGCTTACAATAGAATGAATAAAAAACAATTTCCAAACTAATGTGCAAAGTGCTCTCTTATTAATAAAGCTGCATTTTGCCATTTTTCTTCATGATAAGAAATGCATATGGACATATATATATTAGATATAGATATTATGATTAAATCAATCGCGTTCTAATTGAGCTGCATTAAGCGCTGGAGGGATGAGCGTCCCCGAGGCAGAGTCTCTCTCAGCCTGGTGCAGTTTCTCCCCCTTATATTGGGACATTCACGCAACTTATAGAAGAGACACCGACCACACAGAGAAATGCCAGTTTCTGAGTTTATAGTTATTAACATGATCTGCTTCTGTATTATTTGAACTTTAATAAAGCTGAAACACATTAAATATAACTGCATTTAAGATGTAACGCTGGGATGTTTCCTTTAAAGAGCTCCGGCTCCGCTTATTCCACAATGGTACATGCTTCTGAATGTCTTTTTTTTTTTTTTTTTTTTTTTTATTTATTTTTTTTTTATCATTCCCTAATACTTTGGGATCTACATAAAATGAAGCTGTGGCTGGGCTGATCTGTGTAATTCTTCCTCCATCAGGCGTGAACTGCTGCTCTCACGCGTCGTCGTTACAGTTTATTGTGATTTCATGTTACGTTAAATGAGATGAAACGACTATTCATCAACTAACATTTTTCTCGTCAATTTAGCATTTTCGACAGTGTCGATAATGTTGACTAAACATTTCAGCCCTAATGATAATATGCTTTTAAACTCACCTGCTTTAGTTGCTTGAATAAATCCGGGTGTCTGTCTTTTCAGGTGCTTTATTAAGTTTGATGTGTTTCCTCCTTTTGTCAGAAATTTGCGAAAGCAGTGTTTACAAATTTTGCTGATCGTCTCAGTTACACACGTAACCTCGGTTCCCTGAGACGAAGGGAACGAGACATTGCGTTACTAACGCATATGGGGAGTGCCTTCATACACGACCTATTTGAAACCTCTCTACAATAACTCCAATATTCTAATATTGGCTATGGTGTTTGAGCCAGCCTGTTTTGGCGCGAAACTGACCGCTGCTGCAAAACATATGTCTTGTAAGGACACACCATTTGCCTATGCCCATGAGGAGGCCATGCCTCTATTTGAGTGTGCTTAACACCAATTGGACAAGTCTGAACCTGTGATTCATAAGCCAGGGTAAGAAAGTCTTTGCTTGGAGAAGGACATCCCTTTTGCACATCCTCCATAGCATACAAAGATCTGATCAGACAGTCTGCACTGGCAAGTATGCTCAACATATGTAGCGACCGCACAGGGCATAACACATGCAATGATTTTTCCTCATCTGAATTAAATGGAGGAGGGGAGAAGGCCTGAAGATGAACCACCTGCGCTTTGAAGGGTGTGGTCAGGACCTTGGGTAAATAGCCTTTCCTGGGTTTGACAGTGGCTCTTAACCCTTTCCCCGCCAAACACGGAATTTTCCGTGTTTTATGAAAAAACGCTTCCCCGCCAAACACGGAATGTTCCGTGTTTTAGGTGTTATACGGTAAGGAAGACCCCTGCGCATGTTTTGAAAGAGTACGCAACTGTTTGATCAAAGAAACAGACTGCGATCGTCTCAAACATGAAGAAGTGGAGTATGAGAAGCTCAAAATATCAGACATAAACATGCCTTTTTCTCAGCTTTTTGTCTGAAATGTTGTTTTTGACAAAACCTACCTCTGTTCAAGTCGCAATAAAAAAAGAACAAATGAAGATAAAATAAAATCGTTTTTTTTGCCTAAAAGCAGAGGCCCAGATCTTTATTTTGATATATAGCATCTTCATATATTCATGGAAAAAAATATTCTGCGGGCCATTAAAATTTAGCGAAAATCGTCCAAAACCCTGGCGGTGGCTGGCAACTTTTTTTTAAAAACGCTGGCGGGGAAAGAGTTAAAAGACCAGGCCAAACTCCAGACAATGAATTGTCGACTGAATGCATGTCCAGAGCCAGCAGTAGTGTGGTCTTAATAGAGAGCATACGCAAATCAAAAGAGTCCAAGCATTTAGGACTAAAGTTAAATCCCAAGTCGGGACTGTAGCCTGCCAAGATGGGTTTAATCGTCTTGCTCCTTTAAGGAACTTTATGATTAAATCATACTTGCCTATAGAGGCGCCGGTTTCATGTGCGTGATACGCAGATCTAGTTGCCACATACACTTTTAGCTTTGACGGGGTCCTACGTCTAATCGCTCTTGAAGAAATATTACAATTTCATGTATGGGGCAGTTTACCGGGTCCTTGCTGTGTGAGAGACACCAATCAGCGAACACCTTCCATTTTAGTGCATAGAGGCATCTAGTGGACGGTGCTTTGGCTTGTAAAATGGTGTTTATGACTGAACACATCAGTTCTGGTGCATTTAGTATGCTCCATTCAGGAGCCACACATGCAGGTTCCACAGCTGGGGCTGGGGATGCCAAATTGTGTGCCTGAGAGAGGAGATCCCTCCTCAGTGGTATTTCCTATGGTGAGCTGTACAGCATCTCCATCATTTCCAGAAACCATGGCTGGTTGGCCATTTCGGTGCAACTAATAGAACGTTTCCTTGTCCTCTCAGACTTTGCATATGGCAGAGTGGATCAGGTATACTGGAGGAAACTCATATTTCACCGGCCATTTGTGTGCCATTGCATCCCTTCCCAGCGGGGCTTGGGACTTCGAAGAACAGAGGGGATAGTGGGCATTCTCCACTAAGGCAAATAGATTGATTTCTGCTTTGCTGAATATTTCCCAAATCCTCAGTATAGTTTGAGGATGAAGTCTCCATTCGCCCGGTATCGCCCCTTAGCATAACAGTAGACGTGCACAGTAATTCAGGCAGCCTGGGACATATGTCACTCTCAGGGAGAGATGATGCTCGCTCCATAGGAGGGGGTGACACGTCATTCTCGACAGTGGCGGTGAATGAATTCCGCCTTGGCTGTTTGTATATACCACAACTGTCATGTTGACTGAGCAAACCAGGACATGACAGCTCACTATTTCAGACTGAAAGCCTTTAAGGCTAGAATTACAGCCAATAGCTCCAAGCGGTTGATGTGCCACGCCCTCCTCACACCTGTCCAGGTGCCAAAAGTTGGGTGTCCATTGCACACCGCCCCCCAACCTGTGTTGGAAGCATCCGTGGTCACCTCTTTTCGCCTGACAACTTGGGACTTCGAGTACCAGAGGGGACAGTGAGTATTCTCCACTGAGGCAAATAGATAGATTTCTGCTTTGCCAGATATTTCCCAAATCCTCAATACAGTTTGAGGGTGAAGTCTCCTGAATTCTGCCTTGGCGGTTTATATATGCCACAACTGTCATGTTGTCTGAGCTAACCAGGACATGACAGTTTGATATTTCTGACTGAAAGCCTTTAAGGCTAGGAATACAGCTGATGGCTTTAGGCACCGCGTGACACTTGCCCCAGTGCGACACCTCGCGGTAAAATGCTAGAGGATCTGTCCGTGGTGCTGAACAGAGGCTGGATATAGTGATGCGTATGCGTCATCGTCGCTAAGCACGTCGCGCCACAGCCAGCACTCAAGAGGTCTCATGTGTAAGAGAACTAATGGATGCCGCCGCCACAAATCCCAGTGCTTTCTGAAACAAGTTTCAGTGGAAATGTTCTCCCCAGCTTTAACTGAGATGGACGCTGTAAAATGGCTGAAGCAGTAAAACTGTGCTGGCATAAAAAAACCTCTGATTGTGGCAGTAACAGCCAATTGTCGAGGTAGTTTAGGATGCATGCCGCTCAGTCTCAGAGGGGCGACAACCACATCAATGCACTTTTGAATGTGCGAGGAGCCAAAGACTGTCCGAAGGACAGGACTATGACCAAAAACATCCTGTGATGTCGTACAATTTGGATATGATAGTACGCATCCTTCAGATCTATCAACGCAAACCAATCATGTGGGCGTACATGCGATAAGATCCTTTTCTGAATAATCATTTTGAATAGGCGCTTACAAATGCGCGATTAAAATGTCTCAGATGCAGGATTGGCCGAAGCCCGCCGTCTTTCTTTGGAACAAGAAAATAACAGCTGTAAAACCATTTTGTGCTTGACAATTTGGCACAATCTCGATCGCATTTTTCACGATGAGAGGTGTATTTCGGCTCATAACACTGGCGCGTCATCGGACGAAACCGTGGAAGACAGAACGCCGTTGAAACGGGGTGGCCAGTGTGCAAATAAGGATCGTATATCCTTGTTCGATCGTTTTTGCACCCATTCTGAAATACCCGTTAGGGATCGCCACGCATCCGCATAGTGGGACAGAGGGCAGTTTGGTTTGCTCACTGTATGATATGATGCGACGCTCGTGTGTGCTTTGAAGAGGAAAAGGGGGCTCTTTATTGAGAATGTGAGCATCTCGTGCATTTGCAACGAATGCAGTATTCTTTTCTGCACTTATTGCATTTTTATTTTTGCATTTTTTTGAGTGCAAGACACAGAAACAACATTTTGAATAACAATATCCCTTTCCCGACCAACAAAAGTGGGGAGATGGGGAACAGTGTTTTGTGTCTCTCCAATCGAGCCTTTTTTGGAGCAGACCCGGAGGGAATCGCGGGCTCTGCTTTCTGCTTCAAATGCTATTGCCCGTCAGGAGCGCTTTGATGCGCGTAATGACACGCAGGTGCCTGTGAGGCTTTTAGTCGCGCGCTGACTCGAAACAGAGCGAGGGCGAACCGGCTGTGATATACTCCATGTGGGCATAAAGTGTCTCATAGCCTGTAACTGCTGCTGAATCGCGACATAACGCTCAGCAAACTTATTCATAGAGCCGCCAAAAAGGCCGGCTGGAGACACAAGAGCATCTAAAAGAGTGGCTTTTTCTTTATCACTCATTTCTGCCCTGGAGCGCCTTCATTGTGTGGAGTGCTGATCCAGCTTGTTCTGCTGTCCGCCAGTGCGGACGTTTGTCGACACTGTTTGGAAGAATGTACATGTTACTAGCTGGGCAGAGGTGTGCCGCTACCGCCTCCTCCACAGGGTGTAATTGGGCATATAACCGTTTTCTTTCCCAAAGAAATTATCCACATTAAAGAGGATGGCGTCACTGCGCGAGCGCGCCATATAAGGTCGCGCGCCAGGACTTGAATAGTTTTCATTATGAACTTCGGGGAAGAAATGTGCGGGATGCTGCTGTTTAACGGCGCCCGCACTGCTGGAACCATTCATCGAGGCGAGACGGTTCCTCTGGGGAGACCAGTCAGGGTGAAGCTCTTCGACTGCCCTTGTAAGGACGCGGAGCATCTCCCTGTCAGTGGCGCGTGCACGTTCCTCGCCCTCGCTGGGGGATGGGCGGCAGCATTATCCACTGACCATTTGCCTGATGTGGCGAGAGACATGACATCGTCATCATCCCCAGCGTCAGATCTACCAAACGAGACGAGGCTGCATGCTCATCAGAGGGCTGGAGCTCGTCTCGCACATAGCGTATGAGGATATATGCACTTCATGGAGATTGAGGGGCTCGTGGGGCGTGTGCCGG
Source organism: Xyrauchen texanus (assembly GCF_025860055.1). Lineage (NCBI taxonomy): Eukaryota > Metazoa > Chordata > Actinopteri > Cypriniformes > Catostomidae > Xyrauchen > Xyrauchen texanus. The sequence goes on from NC_068298.1 coordinate 32,384,066, forward strand.
CACGAAATCCACCTCAAGTTCGTCCTGCTCTGCCTCGCGGCCCCGCCGTGCCTCCTCGTGTGAACCCTCGGGAATCACAGAAGGGGCTGGTGGGAGGGCGCGAGAGGCTGAATCGTCCCTCAGAACGAGGGCGATTCGTGAGCGAAGCGACTTGAGACTCACCCCTCCGCGTCCAGGCTGCAAATGAATCGCGCATGGCCGCCGCCGTTCTCGCCCTGGCTTACAGAGCGGGGTATAAATATAAATGTTCACTCACTCTCACACAAAAATAAATCACTGCATTTAAATTGACTCACGACATAGCTTTCCATCCACTCTAGTCTAGTCTCTTGCCAAGTTCGCTTGTGCCAGCTCTCGCTAGTCTTATCAATCTCGATTTACATAGGCCTTTACTACAAAACCCCAACAATCTTTTTAAAGACTAAACCCACAAACATTCTTTTTAAAGATTAGATCAAATCTTAGCCCTAGCCAGTATTTTTTTTTTTAACTGCTATGCAGTAGCTACACTTAGCTAAAACTACCCACACGACTAAGACACACACACACACACTGACGAGGACTACAATCGTTAAGTATTAATATAAAATCTGAATTGTCTGCAAAATAATTATTTTGTTAGTTTAATTAAAGATTGTGCCTAAGTCCCGACTGATTAGCCCCTGATACGTCTCTCAACATACACCACACACACAGTTACATATTGCCTAAACTTTATTGAAAACACATCAAATTGGAGAAATTTCTTGTGAGGACCAACAAGCCAACCGACGCACCACCAAAGCTTCGAAGGTACGATGAAGCATACCTGCAATTTGGGTTTACAGTCACGGCTGATCTGAGACCTCAGTGTGTCGTGTGTGCCGAGGTGCTGGCAAACGACAGTATGAAGCCCTGCAAATTAAAAAGGCACCTCGAAACAAAGCATGCTGGCATTAAAAATAAACCAGCTGAATATTTTAAAAGAAAGCTTGATGGCCTCCATCAGCAACAGGCAACCATTTCAGTGCACAGCACTGTGTCTAAACAGTGTCTAAACAGTATTTGGAGGCATCGTATGTAGTGGCCAAAAGGATCGATAAACTGGGTAAACCGCATTCAATCGCCGAGACTCTCATTTTGCCGGCAGCGCAAGACATGTGCAGAATAATGGTGCAGTACCACTGTCCAATGACACAGTCGCTAGGAGAATTGTAGACATGTCCAATGATATCAGAGAGCAACTGATAGAGTTCGTAAAAAAGAGTCCTTACTACGTGCTGCAGCTGGACGAATCCACTGATATTGCTGGGCAGGCACAGCTCCTCACCTATGTCAGGTATCTGCGGGACAAGGCGATTGAGGAGGATGTCCTGTTTTGCCGGCCTCTTCAGTCGCAGACTACAGGAGAAGCCATTCTCAATGTCCTTGATATTTTTATCCATGAAAATGGTTTGGCTTGGGACCGATGCATTGGCCTATGCACGGATGTTTTAAAAAAACGAAATACCGCAATTGTGCACAAATCGAGGATGATTTGAGGCTATGTTTATCAAACATTGAGCCAAGAATTGAGGATCTTTGCAAGGCAAAGCAGGCTCAGGTCTCACATTAACATCACCTACCACCAAGCTTCTGTAAAAAATGCAGATGATGCCTGCTATTAGGCCTAGTAATAATAACAATAATAAAGCATAAATTAATATCAGAGGTCTGGTGCCAATTCCCAATTATAGCAATAGCCTAGTAATGATAATAGGCCTACTGATGATGATGATAATAATAATAATAACAACAATAAAGCATGTAACCTCATATATTTATATAGCAATAGCCTAGTAATAATGATAGGCCTACTACTACTCATAATAATAGTAATAATAATGCCTGCAAGCTCACATTAGAAGTCTGGTGCTACTGCCAATTATTATTATTATTATTATTATTATAATAATAATAATAATAACAACAACAACAATAAAGCATGGGGCGGGGGGCACTGGGGCCCCAACTGCAATGAACCAGCTTTGGGGGGGCCCAGCTTGCAAAAGGTTGAGAACCCCTGCCCTAAACTATGAATTTCCAAACCTGGCTTTTTCCACTTTGCTTGTCGTCATCTTTTGCTTGTTGTGAGCATTCGAAACTTCCCGAATCTGCATGGGTACCGGGTAGACTCTGTACCCCGGTACCTCCAGAAATTCTGGTGTCGTAAATCATTTTTTGTTTGAGTACTGACTTTGGTACCGGAGTACCGGTATTTTTGACAACACTACTTTGTGATCCACATCACCTGAAGGTGTTTGGAAAGTTTGAAGTGTCTCCGGACTTTGAGCTGTCTCTTCTTCCTCTCCTCAATCAGACGCGAGCTGTAGTGCTCCTCTCGCGCGTCATCATTGGCTTCATATGATCCCAAGTTGCGTTAAATGAGATCAAATGACTATTCGACAATTTGTCAACAATTCTTTTGTTGTCAACTAATCGTTTCATCCCTAATCTGATTAATTAATCAGTACATCATGTGATTTTAATTGTGTTAATATTTCAATCAATTTACAGCTCTAATTGTAATCTTAAATCTTGGTGTTGAAAATGTCCATGTAATTTGTGAACATTCATTTTCTCCAGGAGAATCCATGAAGTTGGCCTCAGGAGAGTTTGCAGAGGATCCCTGTTCTTCAGTGAAAAGAGGCAACATGGTCCGTGCTGCACGTGCCCTTCTGTCTGCTGTCACTCATCTGCTTGTACTGGCGGACATGGCTGATGTATACCAACTCCTGCTTCAGCTCAAACTGGTGAGACACACGTGCTCTCACTCAAAATACTTTTACACATTTTGAATGTTCAATGAAGATGTGACCTGGAGGGGTTTTGAAAATGTGGAGCGAATGTACCCAACAATTTCTTGATGGCTGCTCCCCATCTCTTTTCAGAGCTCACCTCATACCAACTAGCTGAAGTTTTTTCTGGCATAATATCAGGCATAATATCATCTTTAATACACACAACACTTGTTGGAACTAAAGATAAATCTGGAAAGTAGATGAACTTTTGTTTGAGTTCAGTGAAGTTAATGCCTAGATTTGGAGTGGATTGATATCAAGGTTATTTCGAACCTTCATATCTTGCTCCAGCACTTAGACTTAAGTCCACCGCTGATTTTGGAGTGCGCTTTCATTATCTCTAATCCTCGTCAGTCTCTGGATTTGAGCAACAGCTAAAGCTGATGGGAGTGCCACTGGGAACTGGTTTTGGTCCAGAAGGCTTTTATGCTGCTGGTAATGCATACAAAAAAGGCCTGAGTCTAGACCTATTTACCCACTCGTGGTCTGCGCAGGTGTCAGGGCGTCTATTGCCCCCTGGCTTGAATTGCCCAACTCTGCTTGAACTTCCTCCAACAGTGATTCTGTGCATTGCAGACCCATGGTCTGTGTGTGTGTGTGTGTGTGTGTGTGTGTGTGTGTGTGTGTGTGTGTGTATATATATATATATCCACTAATTGTGACCACAAGGAGGTTACCCCATGTGACTCTACCCTCTCTAGCAACTGAGCCAATTTGGTTGCTTAGGAGACCTGGCTCAAGTCCCTCAGCACACCCTGGATTCGAACTAGCGACTCCATGGGAGGTTATCAGTGTCAATACTCGCTGAGCTACCCATGCCCCAACAAAATGACTTTCTAAAGGAATAGTTCAGCACAAAATGATAGTGTCTCACCATTTTCTTACCCTAATGCTGTCTCAAACTTGCATTACTTTATTTCTGCAGAACACAAACAAAGATATTTTGATGGATATATGATGTGAATATATTCATACAAAGTAGGTCAGAGGCCAACACTTTCAAGCACCAAAAAGGCAAAGACAGAATAAATGTAACCCTTATGGTTGTGTGGTTTAATCAATGTCTTCTGTGATATAAGTTTTGAGTGAGAACAGACTGAAATGTATCTCCTTTACCAAGTACTTCTTATTGAATGAGAGTTGGCAGTGACACTGTCCATGGTTGATTACCGCTAGCACATTTGGCAGAAACGAGCGGATGGCAGAGGGCTCTGTTGGGTCTTAAAGCTGTCTTTTTATGCGGCCAGCTATAACTTTTCGTACAATGGCCGAAACTTGTGTGAGTGGGGTGATGGATAAAACATTTTATGAATAAAAATAGGCAATAGAGTGATGGCAAAAGATTTCTTTGTGTTGTGGAAAATTAATTTGTATTATTTCTCATTATGCTTATTTTCTTTTGTATTCTTTCTTATGAATGAAAATAGCTTTCTGTAAATGAACCAAACATGTTCAAATGCTTAGATAAATAGTTTCCCTTTGTGTAGCTAAGTCAGCTGAAGTTTCTTTATTTGGCCATCTCTGCTAGGGCCAGAGAGGAAAAGGGAGGCAGAGGACACAGCCGAAGAGTGAAAAACATCATATTATTATGGAATGTGCTGAGGAAGACTAGTGTGGATGAAGGATAGATCATTTTAGGACTGGAACCTGTCCTTGTTAGGTGAAGATAGGAGGTTCTATGGTAATTACTTTTTATATTTAGCCAATCATTTAGTTGGTTATTTGCCTTTTGAAAAATGAATATACATGATTGTGTTGGATAAATGTTCTGTAATTTGGAACTAACCTTTTGTAGCTCTCTGAGGTATACTTTGGTAGTAGGAGGGCTACCTGGGCTCGTGAGTAAGAGTAAGGATTTTCTTTGATTACATTTTTACCACTGGAGTGGCCTGATTAATTTTACAGGTGACTTTCCACCACAGTGTCAAAAATGTAACTTTTCCCAAATGGGTTAATAGTTGTATTTGCATTTTTATGGCACATTTGAGCACAACTGTTGCACTGTGTAGCACTGCTGCTGTGAGTCATTCATTATTGTTTACGCTTTGTGCAACAGGTAGGCCTGATTTCATATTTGATTTGTTCAGATTTGGTCGATAGGCTGGTACAAACTAAATTACAGCCACCTTCTCTTTCTGAAAGCAGCAAGCTATTGAATCACAGCTTGTGTACTCCTTGATGCAGCTTAGATAGGTCTTATCACGTTTGTGCACAAAATAATTTCACAATGTTGGCAGGCCTGTGAACGCACTGCTTTCCTCTGAGAGATTCCATTGTAAATGTATGATACTAAGGTGAGTGGATTATTTTTTCAGTGTTGCGATTTTAGATTTTGATGCCAGTTTTTTCAGTTGAAATAATTTATGATGGATGTTTGTCCAAGTGGGAGCAGAAGCCTTCTTGTGGAAGGGTAGGTGCTTTTTTTTTTTTTCTCATTTAATTGTTCTGGGAGCTCAGCTTGAATGATTAAATGAGATTTTAAGTATGGTTGTGTGATCATGAAACACTTTCTTATCTGATTTTGACTAATGTACTAATAATTTGAAATGTATTTGTATATCTAATGAGAATAAACATATATGTAAGGGAAATAATCATAAAGTTGCTCAATATAATTTGAATTTAATTTTATATTGTTTTACTGTTGTGGTTGAATGATGTGCATCCGTTACAATCGAACATAGGTGGATAACTTTCTAGCTCACTAGTTAAACTGCACTAATCTTCTCTCAGCACAATGATTTTATATTGATTCACACCTGGTATCTCTGCTTTTCAATTGTACTGCTGTACAGCCATGGCCAAAAGTATTCTGCGTCAGTTGTTATGGTGTTGATTCACATTGTTTCTAGATTATTGTACAGAGTGATCAGACGCATTTTAAATAATTGCAAAAAGCTTCATTGGCCAAAAAAATTATCTTTATCACAAAAACCCAAATTTAACTTTTTTGGTCCTGGCACAAAATGACCAGCTAACATAATTTCGATAATCATATCAGCAAAACCTGGGAAAGTGTGAACGAGTATTAGTCAGGCGTAATCACTATCATTCTGATTGGATTATAAGAGCAGACTGATTGCTATAAAAGGAGGGAAGTGTTTCCAATCATTGGGTTCCTATTTAGCAATGGTTACCTCTAAAATACTTGCAGCCATCATCGCGTTGCATCAAAATGGCCACATGCAAGGAAGTTGCTGCAAAGAATATTGCACTTGAAAGAACCATTTACCGGATCAGCAAGAACTTCAAGGAGAGAGGTTCAACTGCAGTGAAGAAGGCTTCTGAATGTCCAGCAAGCGCCAGGATCACCACCTCCTGAGGAGTCAGCTACGGAATTGTGTCACCACCAGTGCAGAGCTTGCTCAGTATTGGCAGCAGGTTGGTGTGAGTGCATCTGCATGCACAGTGAGGCAAAGCCTTTTGGACAATGGCCTGGTTTCAGGAAGGGCAGCAAAGAAGCCACTTCTCCAAGAAAAACATCAAGGACAGACTGAAATTCTGCTGGAAGGATTTGACAGCAGAAGACTGGTGCAAAGTTATTTTCTCTGAAGCCCCCTTCTGACTGTTAGGGACATCTGGAAAATTGATAGTCCGGAGAAGAAAAGGTGAATGCTACCATGAGTCCTGTGATGTGCCAACAGTGAAGCATCCTGAGACCATCCATGTGTGGGGTTGCTTTTCATCCAAGGGGGAGTGGGCTCTCTCACAATTCTGCCCAAAAACACTGCCATGAATAAAGAATGCTATCAAACCGTCCTGCAAGAGCAACTTCTCCTAACAATCCAGGAGCAAATTGGTGATGATCAGTGCATTTTCCAGCATGATGAATCACCATGTCACAAGGCAAGAGTGATTGATGAAGTGGCTTTGAAATCATTACATTGAAATGTTGGATCCGTGGCCAGGAAACTCCCCGGATCTTAATACCATTGAGAACCTGTGGTCAATCCTCAAAAGACCGGTGGACAAGCAGAAGCCCACAACTGCAAATTTTGTGACTGTAGGTGGGGCCTACAGAAAGACTGTTCCATATTGTAGAGCACATCCAAACGCGGTTAGCGGGAGACGTGATTGTAAACATGGATGCCGTGTGCAACCGCAAAAGCCGGCAAGTTGCACACGTTCACGTTGATGCAATAACTGTCCTGTTTCATCGAGAGGTTGCTTGAATGCTGTGGCGAGATTAACTTGCACAGACTGTTTATGCTTTGCTCGAGACACATGTGGTTGATGTCGCCGCAAATGAGATATGTTAGTTATCAACTTCAGTGAAACAGAGCCGAGGCACAGCCTTCATCCTGTTCACTTCTCGTTGCACAGGATTTCTGTAGTTTACTGTGAAACAATAATGCTCCAAACAACAGATTTTAGAGACTGTGGTGGGTCTTCAATCTCTGGCCTATTTAAGTCTGACATTTTTATAATTTGTTTAGTTCGATCACAGCTGGGAAAAATAGCGAGCTAGCTAGCATAAAATTTGCATGAATTTATCTGATCCGCAGTTTCTAGTGTACCATCTGGCACTCTGTTTTGTTAAGTTTTGGTCTCGTGTTTAGAGGTCGACCGATATTGTTTTTTTTCAGGCCGATGCCGATCTTTTGAAATCCGGGTCGGCTGATGGCCGATTAATGCTGCCGATTTATTTTGGCCGCTATGTGCTTGTTTTTAACCTCTTATTTGAACCTTTTATTTGAAAGATGTAAATGTAAAAACATATTGTATAAATAATGTATAACAAATATATTAAATAAACAAAGCAGGTGTTACGAACTGCTCTATGACACGAAGGTTGAGACCCAAATGCAGCTTTAATTAAGGGGCAATCCAGACACATAATCCAATATTCAGAGAATCCAAGAGAAGCACAGGCATATCTAGGGATGGGTATCGTTAAGGTTTTAATGGTATTACTATCTTACCGATACTGCTTATCGATCCGGTACTTTAACGGTATTCTTAACGGTTCTTTTTATATATATATATATATATATTTTATTTCAGGAAGGTCTACTAACATTACTGTTCAGGTGTGGTCTAAAGAAATCTAATAAAGTAATCAATTGTAAAATAACACTGCATAGTTTATCATAGATTAATGCTTATTAATGCAGAAGTTATTCATTCAAGAGCTGTAAGTGATGTTCTCTTTGCCTTTTGTTGTTTGATTCGCAGTAATGGCTCAATCGTCACGCTTAATAGACAGCTTCCCTTTAAGACCGAAGTTCAGATCTAATAGGCTCCTGATGCAGCATATTTTCTCCCCAACTATTTCCATAACTACGTCCATTTAAGACATAAACTGTGTTTAAGTGAATTTCCAAGCCGGTCGTTTTGACATATTTTTGTGTATAGTTGATCGTTTAGACGCATGAAACCCAAAGTAGCCTATAGTTTGCTTGTCTCTTTGCGTGTGTGTTTCGAGCTGGGCCGCTTTGGGACCGTATCTCTTGCGCTCTTTTTATTATTAAACGCGTCCCGCAATTTAGCAACAGTAGCATTTTACAACAATCACCGATCGTGCTGATTCTGACGTTAAGTTTGAGTTTTAGGGAGAAATGTCAGTGCACCGCTGTGAAGGGAAGGAAGTTGTGCTAGACAGAATGCGACTTATGTATAAATATTCTTTTTATAATCTTTGGAAGGCAAAATCTAAAATAAAATCAGACTAATAATCACAGATCTAAACCAGGCTACGTTTGAATGTTTAGTTCTGTCACTCATTAAGCTGGGCTCGTGTTGGGCTCGTTTTGTGCTCGCTGTGGCATCGCGTGAGCTGAGTTCTCTCTCTCTCTCTCTCTCTCTCTCTCTCTGACTGCGAATAGCTAAATTGCATCACAGACAAATGGTTTCATATTATTATACATAGAAATGGCTGGCGAGATAAATTTACTTTCTCTTTATAGCAATAAAGAATGTATTTTCTTAATTTCTCCAGTACCGACAGCAGAACCAATAACGTCCGAGCTTACCAAAGCCTATAGCGCGTTGGTATCTTTTTTTATTACTTATTTCTCTGCATTGAGTGACAACCCTCTCAAATATAAGACACACAAACAGAACAAATAAAAGTCTCAGATTCACTGTCTGTAATTGCAAAATTCTTGCTTATTGTGACATGATAGCAACCCTTCTGCTGTGATAATGCAAATTCAACTACGCTATCAATATCCAAAGTAGCCGAACGTCATGTCAACTATCGCGTTTGTCACGTTTTTTCTTGAAGTTGGCAGTAACATATCAAAAGTTTTTAATTAAATCTAAAGAAGTTATACAAATGTAATCCTTACTGTTTTCTCCAAGGAATTTAGCTCACTCCTTAGGCACTGGATGAGGTCTGCTCACTCTGCTGGAAAATGACTCTAGGGGCAGCGTGCGTCGAACACGTGTTCCACAACAACACTAGGCTGCCCACAGATGCGCCTGCCTAATAATCGGCTTGATATGCGTGGATATTGGCCGATGCCGATTATGTAAAAAATGCAAAAAATCGGCCTGTATCTGAATCGGCCGGCCGATTAATCGGTCGACCTCTACTCGTGTTGTTCCACAATTGTTCTATGCAGTTTGTGTTTGTTGTTTTAAATTTGGTTTCATGCATGCTAAGATATGTAATCATTCTTGTCACTGCATGTACCATACTGAAGGCCCTGTATCCATTCCATTCAGATACATGTACCATTGCAGCCCTAGTGCAGATGCTCTAGATATGTTTGGCTCATGTGGGAGATACAGGTTTCCAACCTGTGAGGTTTTCTAATCCCGTTCTCTCTCTTCTTAATAAAAAGGGGAAATGGCCCAGAAAGTAGTGTGCAAGCCTATATTAATGTCTGCTTTGGGCCCGTAGCACAAAAATCTGAGATTTATGCCAGACCAACCAACACAAAATCTAAGCCTACAGGATAAACTTACAAATGATTGTTTCAAATGTCACAGACAAAATGGTATTTCAGTGAGATGTTAAGATTGATATATATATATATATATATATATATATATATATATATATATATATATATATATATATATATATATATATATATATATATATATATTTTTTTTTTTAAAAGGTGCTCTCACTAATGTTTTACACTGGCTGATAGACAGTGCATTCAGAAAGTAGCCTATTTCGACCCCTTCATTTATTTTCACATTTGTTTGTTTCAGCCTTATGCTAAAATGCTTTTTTCCCCACATCAATCTACTCTTAACACCCCATAATGACAAGGCAAAAACAAGATTTTTGGTAACTTTGAAAATGTATTAAAAGTAAAAAAAATTAAATATCACATTGACATAAATATTCAGACCCTTAACTCTGTTTTTGGCTGAAGCACCTTTGGCAGGTATTACAGCCTCAAGTCTATTTTGTATGATGTGACAAGCTGCGCACACCTGGATTTGGGTGTTTTCTGCCATTTCTTATCTGCAGATCCTTTCAACCTCTGACAGGTTGGAAAGGGACCGTCGGTGGACAGCCATTTTCAGGTCTCTCCAGTGATGTTCGATTGGGTTCAATCTGGGCTCTGGCTGGGCCACTCAAGGACATTGACAGAGTGTTCCCTGAGCCACACCTGCATTGTCTTGGATGTGTGGTTAAGGTGTTTGTCCTGTTGGAAGGTGAAACTTTGGCCCAGTCTTAGGTCCTGAGTGCTCTGGACCTTTTTTTCATTAAGGAAATCTATGTATTTTGCTGCTTTCAGCAGTGCTCAACGTTAAGTATTTTTTCACTGGCCCCAACACAAAAATGACACCACCATGGCTTTAAAAAATATGTCAGAAGATAAATATTTATTACATATGTATATAATAAATGTCCCTCAAGGGCCTGTGTAGCTTGCCACCACATCTGGAGTCACAAGTTCGAATTAAAGGTGTGCTTTGTGACTCCAGCCAGGTCTCCTAAGCAACCAAATTGGCCTGGTTGCTAGTGAGGGGAGAGTCACATGGGGTAACTTCCTTTTGGTCACTATTATGTGGTTCGCTCTCGGTGGGGTGTGGTTGTGCGTGGATGCTGCGGAGAATAGCGTGAAACCTCCACATGCACTATGTCTCCGTGGTAACGCACTCAAGCCAGGTGATAAGATGCACGGATTCAGTGACTGTCTCAGACGCGGAGGCAACTGAGATTCGTCGTCCACCACCCAGATTGAGGTGAGTCACTACGCCACCATGAGGACTCAGAGTGCATTGGGAATTGGGCATTCCATATTGGAGAGAAAAAAGTGTGAGTAAAAAATATGTCCCCCAAAATTTAATCACATTTATAATTTGTAAGATCTGCCCTATGCAATCCCAAATATGCGCTTTACATGTATAAATTCATAAATGCATCATATTAACCTCAGCCGTCCTGCCATTTACACGTGCTTTTAAACCAATTGTTCTGTGGAGGAGATAATGTGTTTTTTGTCACCCGTTTAGTCATGCTGTCGTGCATCTTTTGCCCATGTGTATTGTTTTCACAAGAAGGATCAAAGATTTAGTCACTGAGTTAAAGATTTGGTTATTGGCTGAGAGAACAGACTTACTACAAAATTGGTTGTGATGTGTAATATACAGTAGGTAGATATTAGGCCTAATCTGTGAATTAACAATGTGTAAATAACATGAAATCAGACAACACAAACATGACCAACACTGACTGATATACAAAGAACAAAAACAAAAATACCTGTATGGTCCAGAAATGAGACATGTAACCGGTGTTTTATGAGGGTGATGGAGTAGATGGTTTCAAATATTCATCTTCACCCTGCAACTGAACAGCTCTGAAAATAATAGCCTAATAGCCATAGTGATCTTGCTGATTTTCGTATCAAATGCCATTCTCATGTCAAATTAATTAATAAGAAAATGTTTACCTTTTAAAACATTACCTAATTAAATGTATACTTTTTGGATATTGAGCAGCTCGTGATTTCCAGACACGTGTATAACTGGGTTTACAAAGTTTATTACGTCTCATTCGGCACTTCATCTCTAAAGGCGAATTTATGAGAGAAAAAGTGTCTGGTTTTTTTCAGTGGGAATAAAACTAGCGCTCTGTCCCTTTACGAGAGCGTATGCATGTTAAACAATCTTACGCTGCATGGAGAGAGATGATGATGAGACATATGCATGGAGAGACATGGATTTTCAGTCCTATAGAAGGAAACTGTTGATTTCTTGTGTGGATTACTACTTTTCACCAACATGTAAAAACAAAAAATGTGGGGTTTTCACACACTGTGAACACTGAATGTGTGGGAAAACTTAAAATGTTACAAAACACGTTAAATCCCTCTACGAAATTCATTAAAATTGGAAGTACATTATTACTGATGTAATTTTAAATCCCGGAACCGGGATCGTGGATTTTAAGATGTTAAGTGGGGTTTTTTTCCTGCTATTTTCTACACATTGGTAATAGCTGCTGCTAAGACACTTGGAAAAGAGCGAGGACAGTGCTAGGAGAGTGCGCACGGTAACTGACTTGTGCGTGTAAGCGACTGTGTGCATATGTTATATATTTGCTCATCTTTGCAAGATAAATATACTCGCACTCTCTCCTTTGTTAGAAGACTTGTTTCACTCCGTGTCATTTTTGTGCTTTGTTGCTTGTGGTTTGCTTGCATGTTATAAATGCAGCACTGGCCTGATCGGGCAAGTGACAGTTCTAGCAACTGGCCCGAATCTTTCTCACACTGGCCCCCGGGCCATCGGACAGTCCTTATTGTCCTTGTTTACTTTAAACCTGACAAGTTCCCCAGTTCCCGCTGCTGAAGAATACCCCCACAGGATGATGCTACCACCACCATGCTTCACCGGTGGGATGGTATTGCGTAGTTGATGAGCGGTGCCTTGTTTCCTCCAGACATGATGCCTGGAATTGAGGCCAAACAGTTCAATCTTCCTTTCGTCAGAACTTTTTTTTTTTTTTTGCTAATTCCAAGTAGGCTTTCATGTGTTTTGCACTGAGAAGAGGACTCTGTCTGACCACTTTGCCATAAAGCCCAGTTCAGTGGAGTGTTGCAGTAATTGTTGTCCTTCTGCAAGTTTCTCGCATCTCCACACATGATCTCTATAGTAGAGCTCAACCAGAGTGACAATTGGGTTCTTAGTCACATCTATTACAAAGGCCCTCTCCCCTAATTGCTCAGTTTGGTAGATATGGCAGTCAGCTGCAGGAAGAGTCCTGTTTGGTCCAACCTTCCATTTTAAGAATTATGGAGGCCACTGTGCTCTTGGGAACCTTCAGTGCAGCCAACATGTTTTTGTAGCCTTCCCCAGATCTGTGCCTCGACACAATCCTGTCTCTGAGCTTTGCAGACAGTTCCTTTGTCCTCATGGCTTGGTTTTTGCTCTAATATGCATTTTCAGCGGTGAGACCTTATATAGACAGGTGTGTGTGCCTTTCCAAATTATATCCAATCAATTGAATTTTCCACAGATGGATTCCAATTAAAGTTGTAGAAACATCTCAAAGATGATCGAGAGAAATGTGATGCAGCTGAGCTAAATTTTAAGTGTCATAGCAAAGGGTCTAAATACATATGTCAATGTGACATTTGAGTTTTACAGAGATAAAATTAGAAGCTTTTGGCTGGCCATGTGTTCTCAACACAGCTCCATTTCAAATAAGTATTTATTAGACTACTGATATGATTGCATTCATCTCATGTGAATGTACTTGATTTAAAAAAAATTCAAAAGTTTGACAGAGCCTGATATTCGGCGCAGGATTGCGTGCATTGCACACAATTTTAACCATTTCCGCATGTTTCACATCCATAATACGGAAATCCCTGACACATTTATTCTCTGTAACCTGTTGTTAAGAATTAGTACTGTATTTTCCGGACTATAAGCCGCAACTTTTTTCCCACGCTTTGAACCTCGCGGCTTAAACAACGACGCGGCTAATATATGGATTTTTCCCGCTTTCAAATTTTATTTAAAAAAAAAAAATAAACATTCTGTGACGTGCTCAGTTTTTTGGCGGCATGAAGCTTTCATTAGACCAATGAAATTGCCGAACGGGTTAAGGTCAAACAACTTTTTTGTTTACTGTTTAGATTAAATCGAGCGCGCTCAAACTTCCCATCATTCTGATTACGGTAGTCATTTTGTCACCCTCAAGACACGGAGAAATGCATATGATGCAGCTTTCATATGCATATGAAGGCGATTGATCTGGCTGTTGGAAAAGGAAATAGAGCTGCTGCCCGGGAGCTTGTCTTAATGAGTCGATGATAAGACGTTGGAAACAGCAGCGTGAGGAATTGACTCTAAAAGACAACTAAAGCTGAGGCTATTCAACTCCAACACCGAAGGAGATGACTTCAGTGGTTTCATGTGCACAAGAGGAGGAAGATAGTGACCAATGACTTTCTTGCTAGGCTACTGTTTACTGCTAATTTTGTATTTTTTGTTACAAGCCGTGTGTGGCAGCGGGGGCGTGGTCAAGCGCCCCTCCGGGAGAGAAAAGCGGTAAGGGCGCTTACACCTGAGCTAATGTCTAACACCTTTGTCTAATTTCAGTAAGCATGGGGAGAGCGGCATAAAAAGGCAGCTGTGAGAGAGTGAGTGAGTGAGTGACAGACAGACAGACACACGTCAGTCTAGTGTTGGCGCATAGAAGTCCAAGAATTGAGAAACTTTATAAAATTGATTGTAAACATTGCTGTGGCCATTAAAAGCCTTACCTGGAACGTCAAATGCCCTGCTTCACGTGTCCTTCTTGGGAAAAGAAGTTTTCAGCACTTGATGTAAGCGCCCTTACCGCTTTTCTCTCCCGGACGGGCGCTTGACCATGCCCCCGCTGCCACACCGTGTTTCGTTAAAGCCTATTAATTTTGTTACATGCCGTGTTTCGTTTAAGTCTATTAATTTTGTTACAAGTCGTTAAAGCCTGTGTAAAGTTCATTTGTTTCAATGTACCGGTAGGCACCTGCGGCTTATAGACAGGTGCGGCTTATTTATGTTCAAAATAATATTTTTTTTTAAATTCAGTGGGTGCGGCTTATATTCAGGTGTGCTCAATAGTCCGGAAATTACGGTAAATGGAACATTTGCAGATGAACAAATAAAAATAAAAATTCTATGGAGTCATTCTATTGTCTTAAACTGTAATTCTAGCATTAAGTTGCAGTCACAGTGAAATTCCACAGGTAAAGATGGCTTGTGTGGACATAGAGCACGTGTGAAACCAGCAAAAATAAAATTGTTAAACAGCATTTTTTAATGCTGCACTTTATACTTATGAGACTTAAGTTATAAAGAGTTCAGTTTACTCATATATTATATTTGTTCATTGGGAATATTAGATACAAAAAAAACTAGAGGTAAGAATTAATAAAATAACTACCCCATTAGTTTTACGTGTGATTTGTAAAAAATGTCCGTTTTAGTATCTCCCCCTTGTGAGGCATTGTATTGGGAATTCCCCTCTCCCCATTTTCAAAAATGATTTTCAGGCCCTGATTGATTTTGTGTAAAACCTTTTTAATGAGTGCACTTCAACCATTTTTATTGCTTAACCCACAGGTGGAGGAGAGCCTGGTGAAGGTGCGTAATGCATGCACGGAGCAAGATTTGGGCATCCAGTACAAAGCTCTAAAGCCGGAGGTGGACAAACTGAACAAGATGGCAGCCAAGAGGCAGCAGGTATAGTTCAGCCGCTCCTCAGTACCTACCGTTTTCTTTACCTGAAGAGATGTTATATCTAGGGGTGTGACGAGATCTTGTGCCACAAGATATTTTATCGTCGAGGTGAAAAGCTGTCTTGCGATATCAGCATGACTGAATTTGAGGGTAAAATTAGGATAGAAGATGCCCCCACCACATTTAAATCATTTGTGTGGCAGCATTTTGGGTACCCGATGGAAACACTAAACGGCAGAGAATGTGACTAGAAATAACAAGAAAATAGTGCTGTACACCGCTGCTAACATAAGCACTATGCAAAGACACCTACAGAACCACCACACTTTAAAATCCACCAGGTCTGAAGAGACTCATGCAGTACCACCGCTCCCTATAAGCAGTCTGCGCAGGGCACCAACTCACTAGGTGGGCACCATTTTACCCTAGGAGGGCAGCAGAAAGTACTTTGTCCTTACTCGCACTTTATACGTTATTCAAGGACTCGAAAGCAGTTGCGGAACACAGATGATCGCTTCACGCTCATATCTGCGTAGGGCATCAATTTGGCCAACGCCAGCCCCTGATTCATGTGAAATCATACAGGAGAGAAGCCAGTCAGTTGAGTTTGTGGCAGAACCTTTTACAGTGCTAGCATATTGTTCTGTCTTTGATAATTCAAACTCCGAAAGTAGAACTGAAGTGACATTCATTACAAGATAATTAGTTAAAACATTTCAAAATGCACCTGCATTTTTTTGCATTTTGTGACTTTCAGTTGAATTAGGGATGGGCAGATCGATACTAAAGTATCCATACTTCTGATACTGATGTGGTATCAAGAATAGTGATATTATTTAGATAACATGAATATTAATGTATCTCAGAAGTTTCAAAGTGGAAAAGAACAATTATGTGAGCAAATTGTTGCATTTGTTCATATCATTGAACTATTATTTCTTTGGCTCGATGCTCAGAAATACTAAAATACACCAGCAGACAGACAGGGATCACACTTTAAGTCACAGCGCTCATTCAAAGAGAGAGCAGTGCTTTCCTGAGGTAATGAACAGATAGATAGATATAGGTATATAAACAGCATCTGGAGTTATTCACACTATAATGACAAGTAATGACAAACCTAGACATGACATGTGTCATAATGGGCTTGTGTGACCACTTTTACAGGTTTATTTAAATTCAGAGGTGTTAAAACATCGATAATGATTTTTAATCCTCAATAAATGATACCCTCATGACAACTACCCATGGATTTAATGTAGTAATATTGTATTAACCATGATTATAAACCACGACTGTAGTGACTGTTTTTAATTAATACATTTTGGCAGTAACCAAGGTTTTGATACAATTAACTATAGTTTTGCTACAGCATTACTGTAGTATCCATATTGTAACTTGCTTTTGGTAATAGTAGCCATATAATAATATCTATGGTTAATTTTGAGGTTTTATATGTGGCTTATACTCATTTTAAAAAGGAAAACAAAGTAGCCTAATAATTTTCTGCTTAAGCCTATAAATATATAACAAATTGAAGTGATAATTTGTTAGAAATTTTATCCAAAGAATTCGTTAAAATACTGGCCAAGTACTTGGTATCGGATCGCCCATCCCCAAGTCGAATAAAAGACCAGTCGTGCGTGCGCACGCGCGGGTGTGTGTGATATCGTCTCTTTCTCGTGAACCCAGTATCGTCTCGTGAAATGGGTGTATCGTCTCGTGAGATGGGTGTATCGTCACACCCCTAGTTATATCATTCAGTTATGCACTGACATCAAATGCCATTACATCTTCCACCCACATGTGCAGTGAAGAGCTTTGTACCTCTGGTTGATTTTATGAGTATAAGCATGAACAAACTTCTTAATACTGGTCGGGGAGTGGAAAACAAGAATGGGTTGGAGCAGCTTGAGTGACAAAATCCATTAAAATGATATGAGAATTCAGTCTTAGGGATTTTTTGGGCATATCGAGTTAAACCGTTGTCAACAGTGATGGATTTCTGGATGAATTTTCCAGGTGAACTCACTGACTAATTGTTTTGCTATTGAGAAGAGATTATAGTATTTTGATGATGCTAATTATTTATGTGTGCATATAGAGTGAAGCTGTTCATTTGATATTTATTCAGTGTGATTTCCCCCTCTGCTTAGGTGGGTTCTTCTAAGTTTATAATTTGAATCAGTCAGCAGACACTCCTTCCAAGGAGCAAATTGCTCCTATTCATTTTGTTCTTTTTTTTTTCTTCAACATTCTATATGAAAAAAGTTTTAGCTCCTTAACTCTTTCCCCGCCAGTGTTTTTAAAAAAAAGTTGCCAGCCACCGCCAGGGTTTTTGACGATTTTCGCTAAACTTTAATGGCCCGCAGAATATTTTCTTCCATGAATATATGAAGATGCTATATATCAAAATAAAGATCTGGGCCTCTGCTTTTAGGCAAAAAAAACCGATTTTATTTTATCTTCATTTGTTCTTTTTTATTGCGACTTGAACAGAGGTAGGTTTTGTCAAAAACAACATTTCAGACAAAAAGCTGAGAAAAAGGCATGTTTATGTCTGATATTTTGAGCTTCTCATACTCCACTTCTTCATGTTTGAGACGATCGCAGTCTGTTTCTTTGATGAAAGAGTTGCGTACTCTTTCAAAACGTGCAGGGGTCTTCCTTACCGTATAACACCTAAAACACGGAAACCCGAAAAATTCTGTGTTTGGCGGGGAAGCGTTTTTTCATAAAACATGGAAAATTCCGTGTTTGGCGGGGAAAGAGTTAAAGAGGTCATTTTTGTTTGGAAAACGCATTGATCGTGTGAAACTATGCTGCAGATTGCCAGGCTGTGCTTTAATGATCTGATTATGAACATGTGTAGACCCTTGGGGGTGAAGAGGATTTGCTCTATCAAAATGCTTCAATGTTCTTACTATGACAGGTCTTTAACATCACCCCTGAACCCTCCCTATTTCCCTCTATATGACAGGAGCTCAAGGACGTCCATCACAAAGACCAAATGGCAGCGGCCCGCGGCGTCCTGCAGAGGAACGTTCCAATGCTGTATACAGCCTCGCATGCCTGCCTGCAGCATCCAGACGTGGCCGCATACAAGGCCAACCGCGACCTCATCTACAAGCAGCTGCAGCATGCTGTCTCTGGCATATCTAATGCAGCTCAGGCTACCAGCAGTGAGGACTCCAGTTTCTCCCACCCTGCAGGTGGAGGAGAGCTGGCCTACGCCCTTAACAACTTTGATGTAAGTAGTGTTTCCTACAGGATTTCTTTTTTTTTTTACCATGCTAAACCATAATCAATGCTATTTTTTCCATCATATCTGTTTTAATTGCAATTATTAGAACTCAAACTTAAATGTTACAAATCAAATAGTTTTTTTTTACCATGTTATCATATGAACAACCAGTTCATGTTTTTCAAATTTGCATTTTTAAAGGAGTAGTTCACCCAAGTTTCTGTTGTCATTTACTCACCTTCATGTCATAACACATATGACTTTGTTTTTCATGGAACACAAAAGGAGATCTTGAGCAAAATGCTGGCCTCAGTCACTATTCACTTTAATTGCTTAGAGAAAAGTTAGGGTAAAATTAGACTTACAATACCATAATTTTCACACCGGTGCAGTGTTCATGTTCAAACCAACTAACACTGGTATTACCGCTGGCTGGACACTAAGTGGTACTATGGGGTAATTTTCATTAAACAATAGCCTGCACAATAACATAAGGCAGGGGGCCTGGGTAGCTCAGCGAATATTGAGGCTGACTACCACCCCTGCAGTCACAAGTTTGAATCCAGGGTGTGCTGAGTGACTCCAGCCAGGTCTCCTAAGCAACTAAATCAGGGCTCTACAGTGTGAGAATTTAACTCTCATTTGCCCTTAAAATAGATATGTGTGAAGTGGAAAAATTATTTATTTGCACACTGTGTGATTTAAAGATTACAACCGTAATCTATTCCCCATTGCTTTTGCTTTAAAAATTTAATTTGTTTAAACATGAAAAACTTAAAATACAATTCTAAATTCAAATTGCACTCTAAACGAAATGAAAAAAGAAATAAAAAATAACAGTGATTAAAAATCTTATAACCACCTCCCAAAATCCAAACATTTACCGTTTCCAACGGCCCATTTGCCATCACGCAAGCATCAGTCAACAACGCCAGGTGAAAAATTACTAACTGCATACAAATTAAGAACTAAAGACAATTATAACGGTAAAGATAATTATAATAATCATTACAATAAATAAGCCTATTAAATTCCCTCGTGTTCCCAAAAAATGCTGCCAAATGTGTTCTTATCAAATTTGTGTTTGTATTGCGTTTGTTACAGTTATTGCTGCCTAAAGAAAAGAAAATAGAACTCAATTTTAGGTTCAAAGTCTTGTATTACTTTATGATTTAATCATTTTCATCTTTGTTTCTTTAATACAAAGATACCTGTAAATATTAGTGAACCTGCAGAGTTGCGTTCACAATGTGTATGAGTGTACTGCTCCGTCACAGTACCTTACGAGATGAATGGAGATCATTTGCAGCATTCTCATAGATAACATTATTCTTGCAAGCAGTTTTCAGTTGAATGAAACGGATAAAGGATTGATAAGTCTTTACATGCGCTTGTTTCACGAGACATGGTCCCGTTGTATGCCTCTGAAAAAACAGTCAATCCAACATGAGCATTGATGGCTTTTCTTTTGTCTGTCCTTAAAAATATTATAAAGTGTTTCTTCAAGCGCATCTTTTTGACTAACAGCATTTCTTGTCATGTGTCTCTCGAGATGTCTTACAGGTCACCCACCTGTTGCGGGTCAATTAACAAAATTACTCTCGCATGAAATACATTTGAACGAGGAGCTTGTGAACTGGATTGAGTCTCATTTTGCGGGTGCTATATCACATCCTGGGTGCACTTAAAGAATATTCATAAAATCACTTGTAGAAAATGCTCTTAAGAGCTAAGATCAATAGTTATTGGGAAGGGAGGCCCAGAACTCTATGAATGTGCATGTCTTGGAGAAGCGCTTTCATTGCACTCGTGAACAGCATAGCTCACTGCGCACATATATTAAATCAGATGTGTATCTGCAGCTGTCAACTGTTCAAAATATAATCACGTTTCGTCACGTCCTTCTTTGTGTTTAATGCCTTGTAATAAATCACTCTGAGAAGTCTTACAGGTCACCTTCCACAGTAGCTGGTACATCAGCAAAATGTCGCTGTCCTTTTCTGCATATTGCAGCGCCGTTTTGTTATCCATTCTGCATAACGCGGCGGCACATTACAGCTTATCGCGGCCCGTTTGTGGCTGGCCCGCTCGGTTCTCCCGATGGCCAGTCCGCCCCTGCACAATGAGCCATGTGATAAAATGGGCGGATTTACTCTCAGAAGCGGAGGCAACTGAGACTTGTCCTCCCCCACCCGGATTGAGGGAAGTAACCACAAAACCATGAGGATCTACTAAGTAGTGGAAATTGGGCATTCCAAATTAGGAGAAAGGGGGATAAAAAAAATTACACAAAGCAGCTTGCTTTCCAACTTTTAACTTTTTTTTTACATTTATGTTTACTAAAAATCCATATGAAACTGGTAAAAAAATGCAATTAAAATGTGTGTTCAACTTTTTGAAAGATGGCTTTTCAACAGTTATGAAGGGCAACATCTCTTTGGCAACAAACCTATTTCATCTGTGCATTCTCTCCATCATGGGCTACCAGTCGGATATTTTGTTGTCCGGGCAAATATATCACTTACTCTGGGTTGTTACATTTATAATTTATAAAAATGCATTTCTGGGTTAACACAATGTGCACCCAACAAATTTAATCTGAATGTATAAAAATGTCCTCTGAAGCACAGCAACTATTGAACGGTCATGAGATTTGTGATTGAAACTGTTTACTCGCAGGTCTTGACATTTTTAACTGCCCCATCCTTCAATAACTGTTTCTTTCCAAACCTTGAATCATATTGTGACTGGTTAAAGCAATCCACGCTTATATGAGCTGTGAACGCATACAATGCATGCTGAAATGTTTTGAATACGCAAGCGTAATAGAGTCTATGGTGATGTTGGTTGCTTCAACGGGCCAAAGAAGAGACACTGGTCTTTACATCTCAGATCTTCCGTGTTTGTTTGCATGTGTTTCTCCCAGTGGTAGCAGCAGAATGAAATTAGTTTTTTAAAAGTTGCGCTTGTACCATTCTTAAAACGTGCTGGAAATGCATTAAAACAATTAAAGATGTCCATATAGTGCATGTGTACAAAAGTCTAACCACTAAAAAATAGCACAGATGGGTGCAAACGCCTTCAAAACAGCACAGCTGTGGTGACGTCACTCTTCTTACATTTAATATATAATTTACTGGTTTTAAATTTATAATTTGAAAAAATAAATTACATCTTTTCAAAGGTCAAAGGGTTCAACATTGATATCCGATCTCTATTTCACGATAGCAATGCTCCAGAAACAGCAATTTAGTTATTTGTTCCAGGAGTTCAAATGAAAACATGCAAAACGGGACTTCATACATTTGTTATGAAAACACGATCGCCAGATGAATCCAGTTCGCCACACTTGGGTCAATTGTCCATGACAAGTGTTCATTGAAAAACATCCTATAGCAATTTTTGTCCATAAGTGATAAATCTGAGAAATATTTGTAGGATATTTGGTACTGATGAATTTACAGTTAACTTGCCCGTCTTCTAACACCAACATATGTAAGGGAATTTAGGGTCTTGAAATATGTGAGCTATGAACTAAATTAAACTGCCCTTATTGTACATTATTAGGTAATGAAATGTATAATGGAATTAGTCGCGTTCGACAACCGTCATAAATTAGATAAATGACAAATAACTAGATTAATTCTGAATAAATTCTCCACCATTAGAATCGTAATACAACATCTCGTTGTATCCACTCACAATTTCTACTGTAATTCGCTTTAATAAGTGAATTATGATTAATTCACTTATCGGAGTGATCTTATTCTCATGGTTTATTGAAAATAATATCACACATATTTAGGTACAGCGTTGAAGCGAAGTCTTTTAGAAACAGTGATGAGATTATTTATCAAAGTATACTTTAAAGTATACAAAGTATACATTACTAGATCTAAGTGTAGTCATTCATTTTGAATACAGGCAAACTTTATTGTTATTTTAAACATAAATCTAATCTAACACATATATACATAAGACAGGTTAGTGAGAAGAGTGACAGCATGTGAAATAAATGATCAATACAGTGAAAATGAACTTTATGGAGTGTTGACAATGTCTTAAGAACCATTTAACCATATTTGAGTCTCAGATTAATAACATTGATTTGCTATCAGATTACCCAAGTATTTAACAAATACACCAGCACTTTGAGCACAATATTGGAGATGTACTTGTGTGTAGTGGTGTTTTCTTGCGTTCTTTGTGTTGCTTGGTTCTTGGCTCTTGGTCAAGTTTGTTCCGTCGATGTTTTGGACCTCTGTAAGATCGGATGGTTATTGTCTGTATGAGTGGTGAGGTTGGCTTTGAAGCAAGGCCTCTCATGGGTGTGTGAACCGTAGAGAGTGACGAGCTTCCTCGGGACTTCGAGTCTGAACTGAAATTGTCCGCATCCAGAATTGACTTTTCAGAGTCGCATGGTCAACTGGGCTGTCTTTTCCTTTTTGTTTCAGATTCTTTTACAAAATTCCCAACCAAAATAGTGCATTTTTAATCATTAACTTTATATCTTGCAAATGGTACAATGAGACATGATATTCGTTGTCATCAGCTTCTCTATGTAACCAAGCAAACCGTTGCATACCAAGCATGACATTCTTTCATGGATATTGTATTTGTAGGTAACAAAACATGAAAATCTCTGGTTACAAATCATACTGGTTAATTAATTGGTTATACAACATGGATAAAACTTTACACACATTTTAAAGAGATATATCAGGCTATAATCATTCATTTGTCAGTTATACAAGTTACCACAGTTCAAAGCAATTGTCAGAATTGCCTAGTAAGCTAATAGACTAATAAGTAGTATTTAAGGCTGTAACGATATGCAATATGAAATCGAAATCGCGATACGCAGGTCCACGATCCTGTATCGCGATGTGAGAAGGCAGAATCGCGATCGACACACCCCTTCCAACTCCCAGATTTATCCTTCCTGTCCAGATCCAATGCTACCACATCTTTAAATTACTATTAGTATTATTTGAAGTTAACGTTATAAAATACGTAGACCTACACCACAAAAATAGTTGAGGATAAATTAAAATAAATAAATGTAATTTTATCTGTAAGCGTCCTCCAATTGCATGTGCTACCTTAACCTTTTTCATGTGACGCGTCACGCGAGCTAGTTGAAGACCGTGAGGAAACATGGCAACAAACCCAGACATCGCGGACCCTCCTAATACTTTTAAGTCAGCAGTATGGCAACATTTCGGCTACCCGGTGGAGAACAAGGATGGCAATCGTGTTGTCGACAAGACCCACACAATTTGCCGTAAGTGTTTCAAGAAGCTTCCCCAACCGGCCGGCAACACAACCAACATGCAGATGCATATCTTAAGGCACCATCCCGACATCAGTTTAGCTCGTCCACAGAAAAAAACCCAACAGCAGCAGCCTACACTGCCTAGTTTATTCCAAGCGAAGTTTCCAGCCAATTCAGATCGAGCACAAAAAATTACTGATGCAATTGGAATTTTGATGTCACTGGATATGCGCCCCTTTTCGGTAGTTGAAAACGAGGGATTCAAGTATTTACTTAGTGTGCTCGAGCCCCGTTATGCATTACCAAGCCGGGCGCATTTCTCTCAAAATGTGCTACCAAAACTTCTGGAGAAAACAAACGCTAAGGTGGAGGAAGGGTTGAGTACTGCTGAATCCATCGCAATCACCACCGATGGATGGACGTCCCGTCCAACAGACAGCTATATGACCATAACCGCACACTATATTACGGCTGATTGGCAAATAGCAAACCCCGTCCTCCAAACACGCCCTGTGTATGAGAGCCATACAAGCGACCATTTATCGGAAATACTTAAGAGGCTGTGATAGATTGGAAAATCAGCAGAAAAAACGTTCCCGTGACAACAGACAACGCCAGAAATATTGCCAATGCTGTCGAAGCGGCCGGATTTTCACCGCATATACGATGCTTTGCTCACACTGTTAATCTGGCTGCGCAGAGAGGGATAGGCATTCACCACATGTCCCGACTCCTCGGCAGAGTGAGGAAAGTGGTCACGTTTTTCCACCGCAGCACAACAGCTGCAGCTGTGTTGAAGGAGAAACAGGTGATGCTACAGCTGCCCTTACACAAGCTGGTCCAGGATGTGGCTACTAGGTGGAACTCAAGCCACGACATGCTCGAACGCTACCTTGAGCAGCAGGCTGCTGTTTTCTCTACATTAACAGACAAGAGTGTCAAGAAGAACATTAAAGACATCGTCACTCTGTCTGATGATGATGTGAAACTAGCTGAGGACGTGGTGCAGGTTCTTAAACCTTTGAAAACTGTGACTACCCTCATGAGCACTGAGCAGATGCCAACTATTTCAATGATCGTGCCATTGAAACACAGAATCCTGGCCTCCATGAAGCACAGTGTCTCTGACTCAACAGTAGTGAAAGACATCAAAGCTGCTATTGCACATGACTTTGAGGACAGATACCCTGATTCGGATAGGGCACTAATTCAGTTTCTTCATATGAGCACTGTACTTGACCCCGTTTCAAATCTCTACCTTTCCTTGATGAGACCACCCATGACACAATCTTCAAGAGTCTGACTGAGAGAATTCTGGAAGATTGTTCACAGACTGTTCAGGTATTTGATTGTTTAAATATTAGTATATTAAATAAAGTGCTGTGTAAATCAGTTAGGCCTATTTAATTAAAGTCAGTATTTATTTTAAAGTCAGTATTTAAATATAGTCAGATAAAAAATACTTTATTAAACTAACTTTATTCATGTAATTGTCCTGGATTTCATATCCTCCATTGTATCTAACATTATGTTGCAATTGTTCACAGACTGTTCAGGTATTTGATTGTTTTAATATTAATATATTAAAAAAAAGTGCTGTGTAAATCAGTTAGGCTTATTTAATTAAAGTCAGTATTTAAATATAGTCAGATAATAAATACTTAACTTTATTAAACTAACTTTATTTGTGTAATTGTCCTGGATTTCATATCCTCCATTGTATCTAACATTATGTTGCAATTGTGTAATGGATTTTGTCTGTTAGGCCCAGACTTCAACGGAAGAGCAATCAGAGACAGCCTCAAACTGCAGTAACTGTCCTCCTCCAGCCAAAAGAGCACCAATGATGGCTGAACTGTTTGGAGACTTCTTTCCAATGGAACAGGCATCGTCATCATCCAAGCCTTTGTCTGCAGTGGTGGATGAGGAGGTGCAGCATTACAGAGCAGTGCAGAGCCTCTCATTGGAGTCAAATCCACTTATGTGGTGGAAGGACAACCAGAACCAGTTCCCCCATTTAGCCAAGTTGGCTAAAATGTACCTTGGAATCCCAGCCACATCTGTCCCTAGTGAGAGAGTGTTTTCCACTGCAGGGGACATTGTCACAGCACAGAGAGCAAGCCTCTCACCAGACAATGTGGACATGATGGTGTTTCTGAAGAAGAATTTTCAACTCCCTTAAATCAAATCCACAACGAGTTTGGTTTTCTTAAGAGAAAGTTGTTTATTTGTTTAATGTTTGTTTACTTGATTTGTGGTTTACAGCACAGACAGTAAGCCTCAGTTACCTCAGTGTGAAAAAACAGAAACCATTTAATTTTCTTTGTAAATGTAAGATTGATTGAAGAAGACTTTTCAACATGCTTGAATCATCTCCTCTATGGACTTTAGTTCTGTTTGTTTTTCAACAGTATTTTGTTACAAAGAAAACAGAAGTGTTATAGCTTTGGCTATATAATTTAATTTACTTAGGTATATTGTTAATAATTTGCATAGTTAATATTGTTATTTGGTGTTCAGTTTATACAGGTTTTTCAAATGTTATTTAATAAAAATATATATTTTTCCTCAAAATATCTTTTGAACTGTTTTGTCCCCACCCCTCTGCCGCCCCGCCCCGCCATCCCATATCGAGGTTTGTATCGTATCGTGGGTCAAAAATCGTGATACGAACCGAATCGTGGGTTTGGTGTATCGTTACAGCCCTAGTAGTATTGTATAAATTGTGGAATTGAATGCATTATGTACATTTTAGAAGGTTAAATCGGTAAAGTACTGTGACTGTGTAGAATGTTCCTGGATTAAGATGAAATGTGTTGGTAAATTTGAGTCTTGCAAATCTGATGGTCTTTTGGAAACCTTTCAAAGAGAAGTCTGCTTTAATTCTGTGTGGAAGTTCAGAAGGTCATGCTGAGGGGCCTTTCTGACCAGTGACCCTTTTTGCTTTAAATTAAGTTGTTAAATTAAGAGTGTCTTGACCATTTTATTGTCCAAAGACGGGCCATCATTAGGAAGTTGAAACTTGGTCTGTTAATTTATGATGCTGAGGAATTCAAGGATTAAAAAGGTTGGGTTTTTCCTAGATTTAAATCATGTCATTTCAATTCTTCTGCATGTATAATCCAGCATATTGATATATTTTCCATTGTTTACGTGATATCTCGCCTCGATCTTCAACAATCTATTCAATCTGAGCAGCATTCATGTTGTAAAACTGTATATTATCTTATATATTAGAGTGTCATAAACAAAATGAGTGTCTCCAAAGTCTATTTTTAAAAATGGGGTGTAGTTTTATTCATAATTGCCAAGCCATGCAATCAGAATTTGTGCCGTCTTGAAAGGTGGAGCCTTAATTTTACTCTGTATGGTTCCAGCGATTTTACAGAGAAAAAAGTTTGCTGGAACCTAATTTTTTGTTAGATCATCTTCAAATTTGAAACATAACTTCTTTAGACGTGTGGCTTTGAGAACATTGTATTTCTGGGTTGTCTTGGTACTTTTATTATTTATTTTTTTAGACTTCTCTAACTTAAAAAAATAACAACATATATTAATTCTTAATCTTGGGAAATAATGCCCAAAGTGTCTCAAAAGATACTACAACCGTGTCCAGTAAATAAAACCATTTAAGTTCAGGTATGTTATTTTCATTGTGTACAAAAAGGGGGTTTATATCAACAGGTTAAATAAAGGCACTTTTTCTTTTAAGGAAGACATTTTCAGTTCTAATTCTTACAGTATGTTTTTAACATTTGATTCCACAAGTCATAAGAGTTCTTCTCAAGCATATATGGTTGTATTGTTTTCATCATATCTGATTTATATGTTGAATATCTTGAAATGGCGGTGAGTGTGTAATGACCGTGTTGTAAAGCGAAGTGCTGCAAAAGCATGTGAACCAAGCATTGCACCATTGTGGTACTCAAAATATTTTCCTAAGGTTGGCAGGTCTGAAGTTGTGTGAGGGGTTTTATTACATCTGTTTAAAATGGATATGTGCATATTAGCAGATGGTATGTATGATATTTGTTTTATTAATATTTGCCTTTTTATTTTTTGACAAGAGAGTTCAAAGTTACAGGGAACTGTTGAGTAGACTGAGGAAGAATGAAACATTAGGAGCTCAAACGCATCTGCTCCATGGTTTGGAAATTTTCCGATATTAGAATTCTTTATTTTGGTCACACATTATACACACAGTTCTCTTACGAGAGGTTCTCTCGTATTGCGTAAGCTAGCTTACGCTACGGGAAAGATTAATCTTTTCTGAGATATTGAAGCCAAAAAATTATCCTTAATTTTGTATCCATTGTCAACGCAGTGCAGCAACTGCATACCTTGAGCGGGCTAGCTAGCGAGCTCATAGGTTGCTCTGCGGCAACTGCTGCAGCCTATAGACGAACTTGAGTGAACTTGCGCCCAATAACAGGCGCCACGCTGTCACTGCATCAAAGCCCGCCAAAATGGCCGTGGCTAGAGTGCATATAAGCGTAAGTTCAGTAGGCTGGAACCCTGATTTTCATCTATTCAGCGAAGCTCTTCGCATCTCTGAACTGCAGAAGCCGCGTGCCGCTCGAGGGGCATCTAGCAAGCTTGGACAGCGTCGAAGAAGCCGGCCGTCTTCGCCACCTTCAGCCGTCCTGCGAGCTACGCCATCCGGCGACGTATCCTTTTAGAGCAAGCAAGTTCCTCAGCTGAACTTCACAAAAAGAGCAACGAGCGTCTTTTTAAGATGCCTCGCACCACCTGCGCCTCATGCGGCGCCCCTCTCAGCGCCGGAGACCGCCACCTCATCTGCGCTCTCTGCCTGGGACTGGAACATGCAGAGCTCGCCCTCACTGACGGCGGATGCGACCTCTGCGAGGAGCTTCCGATGTCGACCCTGTGGGCTCGACTCGAAGCACTCAAAACCGAAGCCGCCGTGCCGCCTTTCGTTTCGCAGCGCAGAAAGAAGCGCCGCTCCCAAAGGCTGCCGGAGCCGGTGTTAGAAGCGACTACCTCGCCGGAGCCTCTCCCTCGAGCCTCGCTTTCACCCTCCCCGCCCTCCCGGGACACGCAGTTGCCGCCGAGTGGCCGCACTGTTGCCATCTTGGATGACGAGGCGGAGGATAAGGGCTGCTGTTCCATCATGGCTTCTGACAGCTGATGAGTGGTCAGGCTCCCAAGCCTCCTCCTCGGCCCAGGAATCCAGCAGGACCCGCGCCGGAGTCGAAGAAGAACTAACGCGCCTCCTTACACAGGCCGTTGACAGCCTCGGGCTCGAGTGGTCACCGCCCTCTGAGCAGGCTCCCAACAGACGCGACGGCTGCTTTCTTCAGAGCCGTCGCCACGCCGCCCTTCCTGCCGGAACTCCACGCCGAGCTCTCTAAATCGTGGAACGCGCCTCTCTCGGCCAGGAACCGATCCCACGTCTCCACCTCTCTTGCTCTGGTGGACGGCGCCACCGAGAGGGGCTACTCTTCAATCCCCCCGGTCGAGGATTCGGTAGCAGCACACCTTTGCCCGCCCTCTGCGAGATGGCGGTCTAAGCCAGTGCTCCCGTCTAAGGCCAGCAGAACTACTTACGCCTGTGTTGGCCGCGCCTATGCCGCCGCCAGCCAAGCCGCATCTGCTCTGCATTCCATGGCTGTTTTACAGATCTTCCAAGCGGACCTTCTTCGAGAATGGGATGAGAAAGGCAGGCACCCAGAGGCTGTTTCAGATCTAAGGAGCGCGACGGATCTCGCCCTTCGCGCCACCAAAGCTGCAGCTCAAGCCCTAGGGAAGTGCATGGCCGCGCCGACTGTGACCGAGAGACACCTATGGCTAACACTAGCCGATATGGGAGAAGCTGAACGCTCCACGTTCCTCAACGCACCGCTCTCTCCGTCCGGTCTCTTCGGTTCCGCAGTGAGTGGCATTGTTGACCGTTTTTTGAAGTCCAGAAAGCCATCCAAGCCATGAATCACTTCCTGCCTCGTCGCGCTAGCTCCTCTTTAGGCCGCCCACGTGACCAGCCTCCTGCACGAGCCTCTTCACAGCGCCCAGCTCAGCAAAGCCAGACTTCTCAGCGTCGACAGGGCGGCCGCCCTACAATGCGCTCAGACAGCGGCCACAGACCGCCGCCCCCCCGCGGGCCTCGGCCTAAGATTGCGTTGAAACCTGAGCAGCCGAAGTCCTCCTAGCTTTAAGGAAACGACGGCTCAGTCCCGCTGCGGCCGGACCACCGTCAAAGCTTCGCCCCCGTCAGTCCCCTTCTCTCAGGCTACTGCAGTGGTGGATTCAGCAGCCAACAAGCCGGTGATACTGCCCACTTGCCTGCACTCAAATGCCGTTTTCACGGCGACCCAAAGAAATCTTGTAAAAAGCAAACATGCCTTATGTGTAGAAAATGTGCCCACAATCCAGTGTTCACCCCTACACACAAGCATTACACTTCCGTGTCCCTATCAGAGCCCACTCACATAAAGCAGGCACAGCCAGCTCGAGTGTTAGTCAATAAACGCCCCACCTAATCCGTGCGCGCGCCCCTTCTCTGCCCGCTCTGTCACACGGCCAGCAAACACCTCTGTATGTAAGTCCCATGCCCGTGACTATGCTCGCGCATCACTTCACAGATGCGACTCTTTCCCCATTCACTTCAATCGGGAAGTCACTCACAGAACAGCCTGTCCCTGCTGTCTGCGAGCAGTCATGCATAAGCACAGTAAGCGGCCACACATTCTGTTCAGCTCGCTGTGTGCGGCAATCAGGGCGACTTGGCCATTCACCCTCTAGCGTTACGCTTCAAAGCGTGGAAAGCTATCCCAGGGATATCCAAATGGTGTTAAGCACAATAAAACAGGGTTATTTGCTACAGTTCGTTCGCCGCCCTCCCCGCTTCGGAGCGTGGCTCGAAACTACTGTGAACACGGAAGCAGCCTGCATGCTTCGTTCAGAAATAGCAAACCTTCTGTGCAAAAGGGCCATAGAGAGTGTGCCACCTTCTCTGAGCGAGTCGGGGTTTTACAGCCGTTATTTTCTTGTCCCCAAGAAAGACGGCGGCCTCAGACCAATATTAGATCTCAGGGTTTTGAACAAGGTGCTCGCAAAAAGACCGCTCAAAATGCTTACAATCAGGAAACTCCTCGCGCATGTGCGCCAGGGGACTGGTTTATTTCTCTCGATCTGAAAGATGCCTACTTTCAGATTCAGATAAATCCCCGTCACAGGCCATTCTTGAGATTTGCCTTCGACGGCCAGGTTTATCAATACACCGTCCTTCCGTTCGGCCTGTCTTTAGCACCCCGTACTTTCACGAAGTGCATGGATGCGGCACTCGCACCCCTGCGGAGTCAGGGCTTGCGAATTCTGAACTATTTGGACTATTGGCTGATTTTGGCACAGTCACATACGGAGCTTCTGTCTCACAGGACAGTTCTCCACAGTCATCTGAACAGTTTCGGTCTTGCAGTCAATTGGACCAAGAGCTCACTACAGCCCAGTCAGGCAATTTCCTTCCTTGGAATAGAACTAGACTCCATGGCGAAGACGGCTCGCTTATCTACACGCAGCGCCGTGTTCAGCTGACTAGCCAGCGTCCTTTCAGATGAACAGCCTCACGCCTCTGAAAAAATTTCAGAGAATGCTAGGTTACATGGCCTCAGCCGCAGCAGTACTTCAGCTGGGCTTACTGTGCATGCGCCCGCTTCAGCATTGGCTAAACACCCGCGCGTCTCGCCGGGCTTGGGCCACGGGCCACGGGCCGCCAGCCGATCAGAGTGACTCAGACCTGTATCTCAGCTCTGCAGCCCTGGGCAGTGGCCGAATGGTATCAGCGGGGAGTGACGATGGGAGCTGTATCTCGCCGAAAATTTATCTCGACAGACGCGTCCAACAGGGGTTGGGGCACGGTCCACGAGGGCTCTCCGGTTTTTGGCCTATGGTCAGTTCAGGAAAAGCTCCTTCACATAAATTGTCTGGAAATGATAGTGGTCGAGTACGCGCTCGTGCGCTTCCTCCCGGTCATTCAGGGTCACCATGTCCTGGTCCGTTCGGACAACAGATCTGTGGTATACTATCTAAACCGTCAGGGCGGTGTCAGATCCAGGAACCTCTTCCATCTGACAAAGCGCATACTGAGTTGGTCCCAGTGCCACCTGCGCTCGCTGAGGCGACGCACGTGCCAGGCCACCTGAACGACGGCCCAGACAACTGTCCAGAGACAATATTTCCCCAGGGGAATGGTCCCTGCACGCTCAAACAGTCCAGAAGTTATGGAGCATATTCGGCAGAGCAGAGATAGACCTCTTTGCATCAGAAGAGAACTCTCACTGCCCAGTATTTTTCTCGAAAAGCGAGGACGCGCTGGCCCAGGACTGGCCCAACCGCCCGCTTTACACCTCCCGTCTCGCTATTGCCACAGGTAATACAGAGGATCAGGGAAACGCGTCACTCCGGTGCTCCTCATAGCCCCGCGCTGGGAGAATCAGACATGGTTCCCGGAGCTTACGCAGCTGTCACTGACAGCCCTGTGGCCCATTCCAGTGAGAGCAGATCTCCTCTCTCAAGCTCGCGGCACGATCTGGCATCCCCACCCAGAGCGCTGGGCGCTGCACGCGTGGGTGATCAACGACTACCCGTCGCTTTGCCAGAAGGAGTAATAAACACTATCATACACACTAGAGCCCCTTCCACGAGAAGACTATGCGTCCAAATGGTCTGTGTTTTCAAAATGGTGCACCGACAGAGACCTGGACCCATGGACATGTGGGGTGTCGTCGCTGCTCGTGTTTTTACAAGAGTTGCTGGATAAGGGCAGATCCCCATCCACACTCAAAGTGTACGTGGCGGCCATCACAGCGTTCACTGAACCCCTGTACGGCCAGTCACTGGGAAAAAAACGAGCTGGTCATCCGCTTCCTCAGGGGAGCTAGAAGGATGAACCCCCCGCGCCCCCCTTCGGTTCCTATCTGGGATCTTTCCGTAGTTCTCGAAGCTATGAAAGCCTCCCCTTTCGAACCGCTTCAATCCGTGGATTTGAAATACCTTTCACTCAAAACTGTTTTTCTGACTGCCCTGTCATCAGTTAAACGTGTGGGAGACCTTCTTGCGCTGTCTGTCAGCGCTGCGTGTCTTGAGTTTGGACCAAGTGACTCCAAGGTCATTGTAAAGCCTAGACACGGCTATGTCCCCAAGGTGATCGGTACTCCTTTCAGAGCACAAATCATTTCCCTATCGGCGCTGCCAGCATCCGATAGCGAACGCGACACCAATCTCCTTTGCCCAGTCAGAGCACTGAGATTGTATACTGCGCGCTCTGCCTCTTTCAGACGCTCTGAGCAGCTTTTCGTTTCGTTCGGAGGGCACACCAAAGGTTTCGCCGCCTCGAAACAGACACTGTCTAGATGGATAGTGGACACTATTGCTGCCGCGTACGCGTCAAAAGACCTGCCATGCCCGTTAGGCATTAGGGCTCACTCCACTAGAGGCATGGCCTCCTCGTGGGCATGGTCCAGCGGGATTTCCATTCACGACATATGTGTGGCAGCGGGCTGGCTTCCCCCTCCACCTTTGTCAGATTTTACAATCTGGAAGTGCCCGCCCTGCAGGCGAAACTACTAGCAGTTTAATACGCTACAGCTCCCCTGGTGAGCTGCAATGATGGGACACATTCCACACAGACCGGCACCGCCGCTCTGTCTTTTCCTTCCCACTATGTGCTTATGTATTACACACACACTGGCCCGCACTCTTGCCGGCCAAATGTTATTTCCCCACTCACAAGGGCTCCCCCGGGTCCCCCCCACCCCCGGGGCTCATGCAGTGGATGCTTGACGCGCACAGCGTTGACAATGGGATCCTGTAGCGTAAGCTAGCTTACGCAATACGAGAGAACCTCTCGTAAGAGAACTAATCGGTTACCTTACGTAACCTCGGTTCTCTCTAGAAGAGGGAACGAGTGTTGCGTAGCCGGCCGTGCTCGCGCCACGAGCGATTTTCGCTTCATTCAATGAAAACCAGGGTTCCAGCCTACGAACTTACGCTTATATGCACTCTAGCCATGCCCATTTTGGCGGGCTTTGATGCAGTGACGGCGCGGGCGCCTGTCATTGGACGCAAGTTCACTCAAGTTCATCTATAGGCTGCATCAGTTGCCGCAGAGCAACCTATGAGCTCGCTAGCTAGCCCGCTCAAGGTATGCAGTTGCTGCACTGCGTTGACAATGGATACAAAATTAAGGATAATTTTTTGGCTTCAATATCTCAGAAAAGATGAATCTTTCCCGTAGCGTAAGCTAGCATACGCAATACTCGTTCCCTCTTCTAGAGAGAACAGAGGTTACGTAAGGTAACCGATTCATTTTTTTTGCATTTATACAGTGAAATGTATTAGTTTTTTCACATATCCCAGCTAAGCTGGGGTCAGAGTGCAGGGTCATCCACGATACGGCACCCCTGGAGCAGATGGGGCGCCAATAATGGCATCTTGGTGGTGCTGGGGCTTGAACCCCTGACCTTCTGGTCATTAACCCTGAGCCTCAACCACTGAGCCACCACTGCCTATTGTTGATCATTGTCTGTCAATGAGTGTTGCAATCTGGATATTTGTCATATCATGGATTATCTGATTACATCATCTTATTGCCCAGCCCTATTGACTAAATATATTGTAAATATATTATTTTGTAGCGCTCCATATTTTTTTCCTCATTACTAGATCTAAAACATGCACCGTGACACTGTAGAAAAAGCAGATCCACTCCTGAATGGTGGTACAGGATACACTTTGCAATTCCTTGGGCTGTCGTTGGAGGTCACATTTTGGACCAGTTTTTCTGATCCAGACCAAAATAGCAAACTAATAAGTGGTGTCAGTGGAGAATTGTCATTCAGCGTCAAGACCAAGACTAAATTGAGAAACTGCCTCTAATTGAAGGAACGTGCTCCGTGTGCGTTGTCATTGATTTGAGCAGTTTTGGGTACTATGCATATTGGATTGGGTCAAACCTTACTGCAACCTACTGTGAAGTGCCAATCTCAAGGGCACAATGGGCATATAATAGAATTGTGACCTGAAGATTTCAATCCATTGAAAGTTTATGGATAGTTGGCATGAAATACATCTGGAAAGTTCACATGTACTGTGGTATACTGTGCTTTACAACCATCTAAATCTATCTTAAACTGCATTTTGCTAATTATTTATAATTTGTATGAATACATGGTAGGCTTGTCGATAATCAGAAAATGTTCCTGATGATTATGGGGCTATATTGGTATTTTTTCATATAAATTGTGCTACTCATCCCACAATAGTTTCTTCACACACATATTTCTCCACACAATTTTGGAAAAGTGTGAGCAGCAGGGTTACTTAACCTGTTAACCTGCACCAGTGCGCAGTCGCACCGAAGAGTCCCTCCCCCCCCCCAGTTTAATGTTTATGAATAGATTTAACGTGAAAGAACATCATTAATCTTGGCAAACTATATATCATTTTAAAGGTGTAAGCCTCAAGCATCGATGATAGAGCTCTGTTTTTCGATGAAAAGCTTATAACGAATGTATTTCTTGCATTTATGTAAGCAATACAGATCAAACAAACGTAATCAAAAACGGAGTACTTACCAGTAGTGTCGTAATAACGAGCCACACACGCATCCACTGCTAAAAGTTCCAGATTGGATGGAAAGGTGAGGGTCCACTGAATAACATCCCATAGAGCATTTTTAGTCCAAAGAAACAATAACGTTGTAACATTGATGGTTATTCCTTTGTTTACATCGAGTTTCTTCAGGGTGAAGTATCATACTTGTCGGTTATGCAATAAAATTATGCATAAAAACAGACTCCGGTAGCCGAACGTTATATGGGTGTGTTGCTTAGAGTGTAATGAACAAATTAAGACCGCACACACACACACAAATACAAAGATAGGCAATATATAGGTCGAAATATCCAAACACTGCCGTCAGTTTTTTGACGTCATGATATGCTGATCCTATTGTTTTGTCTTTACAAACGAAAGCCAATGAAAGAATTGAAATGATATGACTGATAGAAAATGTAGCCAAGCAGTGCACGATTCCAACGATATCCGGGAAGTTTAAATTCCTCGCGAACAAGATGTTTTTTATTTATTTGAATCAGCCACTCTAACCTGCGAATTAGGCTGTGACCACACCCCGTCATTTGACAACAAACGAGCCATAGTAAAAAGACGGTTCCCCAGTCAACATCTGTTTTCGCGTCTTACTTACTGGACGGATTATCTCATCAAATGGATCGTCAAAAGAAGTTTTTTTTCTGCTGAAGATGTTTTATTTGAGATCACTCGAAGCAGCGATGACGAAATTGAGGAGTGAATACAGCGACGACGGTGATATACTTGAGGACGGAAAAGATGGTCCAATTTTACATCGGTGAGTTGCTATGTAACATGCACACATTATACGTGTGTGTGTGTGAGAGAGAGAGAGAGAGAGAGAGAGAGAGAGAGAGTGTGTGTGTGTGTGTGTGTGTGTGTGTGTGTGTGTGTTTGTTTGTTTTCCCATTTGATTTATATGGTAAATGCATTGTGGTCTGAAAAGACCAAATATAAAACAAATGGCTTGTCTGATGGCTGGCTATCAGTGTGATTGTTTGTTGGTTCTATGTCTGACCATCCATATGAATGCTGTCTGTATCACTGGCCATCACCAGCCATTGAATGTTGAATGGGCGACTATCGGTATGAATAGTGTATATGACTAAAATAGCTTGCAGTACCCTTCATAACATTTGATCATTAGGTTGCTTTTTGAGGTATCCAAGGAGGCTTCTTGGTACCTGGACATAGTCTCGGAAAAAATATTGCAGAAATCTCATTTTTCATAATATCTTCCTCAAATGTGAAATATAAACTGATGAGACTTGTGGCTTTCAATCAATTGCCTAACTGGATTCATCCAGGTTTGTTTTCATTGATTTTTCCATAAAATAATGAAATGTTACTTGCAGTACAAATTATCTTCAAGACACTTTAAATTCTATAAATTTTTGTCTGTGTAAGTTTTTTCAACTTTTACATTTGGGTAATAAACTCCAAAGTGTCTTCTTTTTAAATATGTCTAAATTGTGCATGTAGAGCAAATTGTTCAGTAACTACAATTATTTTAGTTTGGGGATGTCATTTCTGGGGATGTGCCTCAGGCAGGGGAGGTAGAAAGGGAACCGACATAGTCTTGGAAAAAAGCTTGCAGGAACCCCATTTTTCATTATATCTTCCTCAAATTTGAAATATAAACTGATGAGACTTGTGGCTTTCAATCCTTTACGTAATTGGATTCCTCCAGGTCTATTTTTATATATTTGTACATGAAATAATAAAACATTTTTTGAAGTTCACATTATTTATGAGGCACTTCAACTTTTATAACTTTTTATTTGTTTGAGCATTATCAACTCTGATTTGTTGTTAGTAGAGTGCCAAGTGTCTTCTTTCCAAAGAGACCTTAATTGTGCCTGTGGTACACTGTTCTCAGGAGCTATATTTATTTTAATTCAGGTATGTCATTTTCAGCTGCGAGCCCCTGAGTGGGGGTGCAGGTTAACAGGTTAAAGGGGGTTGCACACCGGATATGGCTGGTGGATGACATGGCAAATATTAAATGTGTTATATTGTTTTTATTTAGAATATAATTTTTTATGAAGGCGCACACACCGCTGCTTCTATGACACTGGAGGCTGCTCAGAATTCTGCAGCACCACGTAGAACAACTCTGGGTAGTTTTCCAAGAAATTTGACCCAAATTATATGAAAATTCTGCCATTTGTATGCACAGAGTTTTGTAGCCAGTTATGAAGATCAGAATACTGTCAGTGGTATTGAACAGCAGGAACTTCATCACCCTCTGAAACTGATCCACACAAGAGGCAAAGAGCGCAAGAGCAGCTCTGACAAATCCGGTGTGATTGAAGTGTGTCAAGAAGACTGTAATCCAGGATTGAATCAGATTAAATTTGTATGTTTAAACAAAGCCGATCTACTGACCTTTATGGAGTCTTTCACAAGATTGAATGTCTACTGCAGAGTTGAACCAGGTCACTACTTTGGCAGTTCTACACAAACACCAAAAGCTTAGGATGTAGGGCATAGATTTTACTGTATAGGGAATGTATTAATTAAATAGTATTGTGACTGAGGCTGTCACTCTGACTCGTCTCATTTTTTATTCCATGACAGAATTTCCGCTTTTGGGTGAACTATCCCGTAAAAGAATTAAGATCAATTAAGGTTAATCGTAGCATGTAATCATTATCCATCCATCATTTATTTTGCATTCTAAACTCTTTAATTTCTTACCGGAATAGGGTGCAAACCAATAGCCTAGCTGTTTTTGGTCTGTTGCACTCTCAACGTTTTAAACAATCGGTTAGTGTAAAATATTCAAATGATGTGCATGAACTGAAATGTTGCCATAGAGATCATATAGAAGTAAAGTAGATTATAACAACACCAGTTGTGTTATTTTGCACTGGGTGTCCAGATGTGTTAATTTTGAATGTGTTTGTGTTTAATGTAAAAGGTACTTTGTTATTGTACCCAATGGAAAACTCTTGGTATCTTAATCTCTTGAGATTTTCAGTCCAATTTGTCTGAATCTAGATTTTGCTCTGACTGAACCAGGTGCATCTAATGAATGCTTGATAATGTCACAGCAGTGTATTTAAACAGCACTTATTAAAATATGATGTTCAAAATATGCTGTTTTTATATGCTTTGATATGGATGCTTTTGTCATGAAATAATGATGAGACAAGGATTGTGGAGACTAGCACAGCACTTGAACGTTCCTAATTAGAGCCTGTCTATTGGTCCAGCTCATATCAACACCATTCTGTTTAACGCGGATGTGTGGGAAAACGTACAACCAAGCAAAAAACTCTTTAAATTATAAATGTAAAACAAAGTCAATTTAGGTGATGTGCTCGGCTTCAGCCGATTTTGCCGGGGCTTCAGCCCCGAATGTTTTGAGTGTAGCCACGAATGTATTTTGAAAAGTTGACTGACAAATATGAAACCGGACAATAGCCTATGTAAACCTCCGAAATCATAAGTTGCCTTATTTCATTGTGCTTTGGCTTTGCACATACTGCATACAGCCTGTAAAAATAGACTTTGGTCTTAAAAATAATCTAGCCTATAGAATAAGTTTCTTTGCTGTCGGTAGCCTATGGGCTACTCTGTTTCTTCCTCTCTGTTGAATATGCAGCAGGTAGGGGAGGAGCTTGCACAGTTGTTGACATCAACTAACGTTACTTAGAGGCAAGTTAAAAGCAGTTAGCAGGAAAGACCGCAAAAATGAGGCTTTGGGGATTTTTCTGAAAGAAGTCAGTGGGTAAGAATTCAAATTTTTTTTGGTCCTTAAAGTCTGAAGATCGTCGTCTGGCTGGCTTTCACCCACAGTAGGCTAAACCTCACTCTCCTAACCTCAAGAGGTGGACTAGCGACTGCATTAAAGGTTGTAGCCTATAGCTTCGTTGTTAGCGCACCCTCCTCCCACTCCGGAGACGTTGGTTTGAGTCCCGTGCGGAGCGTACTTTCCTTATTTATCAGGTGTTGTTTTCTCTAAGGATAACCAATGAGCATTAACATAAAATGTATGTGTGACTTGTTTTGTGATATTAGTTTGTATTAAATATACACTGATTTGATTCAATGGTTTTGTAGAGGGTAGGAAAGATGAGCTACTGACTGAGGAGCCAGCAGCAGCAGCTGTGCCAGAATCAGGCATGGAAACTGCTAACAATTAATCAGTCACTTTACTTTAGAGAAAGTTAAAAGTGAAACATTGTTTATCCCAATGCTCCTAATGAAAGGATTTTGACAGATGAACATTGAGAATTATCTACAGTTCGATGCCATGTTGTGTCAATAAACGTAGACTTAAGTCATTCATGTATTGCTTTAACTTAGTCAAAATGATGTATAAGATCCTATGTCAAAAAATATAAATGATTTATATTAAATATTTTGTCTTTTTACTTCACTTTACTGACTATAATATAACTCTTTTGTGATGACTTTATGTTAATGTACATGAAAATTCAAGAATCATGATAGCTATTAGGGCAATCCCACTGATCTGCTCTTCCCAATACATTTTCTTCAATTGTATTGATCTACAATTTGAAATATGTAGCACTTGATGAATTAGTTGTTTGAAGCTGATTTGCAATAAGTTATGTGCTGTATCTGTTCTTTTGCATCACAGATGATTCGGGGAGGAGAGAGGATGTGTTAGTCGAGGATAGTACTAGAGTAAAAGATTTAGGAACTGTAGAAACAGGCCCAGCCAGAGCAAAACTCAAAGAATACCCTCTCACCAGCTTTGGACTACAGAGAAGTGGTTGCTAGTGTGAAAATAAAATTGTCTGGGCTAAGCCCCGGATGTCCTTCAATGCTGGAAACGCCTCTGGCATCAACCTGCTTGCAACAAATCATTCTCTGCAGGTACCCGTCTCTGTCTCTTGTGGCAGAAGTGTTTGCTCATCAATTTGCTTCGGTCTTGATTATCTCTTGAAAGATTTCACATGCAATGGTGTCAGGAGCATTGTCATGCTGTTAAAGAGAGCACTATCAAATCGAACCCTGTCACTCTGTTCTCTCGCCATTGATGTTTTCTTTTTGGAAGGGTGAGTTTTCATCCTCCATGCTGGGGCCAATTCATTATTGAAGTAATGGGTTATTGCTGTGTTTTGGGTGCTTTTTTTGGGTCACCTTTGTTTCTCCAAACTGTCTCTTGGGTTGTTTGGCTCTGAGCTCAGAGACTCCTTTAGAAAGCTCTGATCTTCAAAATCTGCTCCGTCTCTGGGGCTCTCATGCACTTGTTACATGACGAGGCTTTTATTTTCTGTCTCGTCTCTTTTTTTTGCTTTCTCACTCTTGGGGATGAAACCACCCAGCTTTATTCATCTTCCCACTTGACTGCGAATACATAGATTAATGCAGAATTAATTAGTCATCAACAGAGCTGTAGGTGTAGTAGCATAAGACAGTCTCTCTCAATTCTTGCATTTTTGCTCCCCTCCACATCTCGTTTCCTTTTCCCATTTAATTGCTGCAATTATCCCCTGTCACTCTTCAACAATAAACTGACATCTTCTGTAGGCCAGAGTGCATTGTTTGTCTCATTTGTCAATGGGCAAATCAACTGTATTTTTCCTCTTTATTTTATACCCAGGGTTTCAATCCACAGCATTATGCCTTTATAGTAGTTTGTTGTTCTTTGTCCTTTCCTTTGAGCTTAAAACCATTAGGAAGTGACAATTTAGAAAATTTCAAGTCACTGAAATAAGGTCATATAACACACACTAAACATTTGTCCACAAGTCTTTTGAGAACTGGATCTTGTAACCTAGAGCTTTTGCTACAAAATGATGTGAAAACCATCCTGATCACTCAATATGCGATTGAGTGATCTAATATGCGAGGTGGCGTGAACTATCATGAATATGGATGTATTTCACACCTGAGAGACAAAGACCCCTCCCCTGGGCCTATCAATCAGGGATAGAGAATGAATGTGAGGAGACTTAATGATCCAAATCAAGTTAAGTTAAAAGTAGTAATCTGATTATATATTTTCTTTACATAAAGACTTTACTTAATTTTAGACCTACACTACCGTTAAAAGAAGTCTCTTCTGCTCACCAAGACTGGATTTATTTGAGCCAAAATACAGAAACAACATTGATATTGTGAACTCTTTTTACAATTTAAAATAACAGCTTTCTATTTAAATATAGTGTAAAATGAAATTTGTGATCAAAGCTGAATTTTCATAATAAAATATAATCTAAACATTCATATTATTTTTATATCATATTACATATAATATTTATATCATACAGCATACAAATTAAATACCTGCTTTAGCCTAAACAGCATTTAAATGTAACTGAAACTTGCTTATTAGGATATATTTTTATTAGGACATAGGACAAATGTCAATACCCTGAATCCTGTCTGGCAAGTCTGGAAACAGTCCCACTAGTAAAATATGTACATGTTTATATAAAATAGCATGTCAACTAATGAAAACTAAATTACTTACTCGTCTGAAATTGTATCATCGGCTGGATCAAGTCTCTCTTAAAAATACAAATGTTCATCGGATTCCCACTCTTCTTCTGAGGAAAATGTTAACTCTTCCATACTATCCTGGAGCTCTCTCACCTGTGTCAAATTCATACACATAGTGTATGAATGGCGCGCTCTGCTGGTGGGTGGGATCACATTACAGATAATGAGATGGAGCAGTAAAAATTGCACATCGCTTAGTTTCAAACAGATTGCATTGCAGGAGAATATTTGTTTTAAATTTGAATTGTTTTATTTAAAAGTAGACATTTTAAGCTTTCTTTAGACATATGTTTCATGCTTATGTGATAAGTATTCGCGGAGCTTCGGTTCATTTTAGTGACGTGTTTCTGAAATCTGCTCGTGAACACAGACAGTGTTCTCACCCTTTTTATTTATTTTACAAAAGCACAAGATTTTGTTGTTATTGTGAGTGTACACAAATAAAAGTAGACCCTTTATAGTCTCTAATTATGTCCTACACTTATCTGTATACCCAAAAATGGAGTATTTTAAGTGGTTTCTGCTGTAATGAAAATATCCAGCAGGACTCGCCGGCGCATCCGTCGACCCCAGAGGGTTAATCTTGAAGCCAGACTGCAGGATGCATCGCGAGTGTGTGAGGGGAATGGACTTTTAAAGCTGGCAACAAAATTTATTTCATAGATTTATTTTTCTCATTGTGTATAGTTTTGCCCTCCTACTTGGTTTCGGTTTCTTCTTGGTTTGAAAGGGGCAATAAATATGAGCTGATTTAAATGAATTTGGAGGTTTCAAAACGATGCATCGTGGTGACCGAAGTCTAATGATATAGCATAATGGTTAATTGTAAGTGAAGCAAATGTCCTGAATTTTTTTCTTACTCAACCAATCAATACTCTGTTCAAAGCATGCCAAGATTTCTCAGAGCCATAGGCAGCCCACAGCTCTATCTGTACCTGTGCCTGGTTGAATTATCGGTACCCTCAGACCTTCATTATATTGATTGTGCTGTACTTTGTGATTGGCCCAGTTTTTACTCTTGACCTTGCATTCTACTTTTCGGGGGGGATTTTGAAAGTATATAGAGCTCATCTCACCAGATCGATCTGTGCACAGCTGAATTATTATTACTCTATCACCTTCTCTCATAATGATATCCAGTGATAATAAAAGCCACTGTAGGCTAGTTTTTTATGTTTTTGAATGGGTGAACATGAACTTAACCCTATATAGGCATTGCCTTAAGTCACTGGGTGACACTTGTGAATATAATTTTTTTTGACTCTAGTCTTCTAAATGCTCTCACTATCAAGGATAAGGTCTTGAGGAAAGGGGGTATTCATACAGGACATGTAATTGCATCTGGCCCATGTTTTTTTGTTTTGTTTCTTTGGGTATATTTGCTTTTACATTTTAGTCATTTATCAGATGCGTTTATCCAATGCGACTTACAAATCAGATATATAAGCCATACTATTTTATATATTTGTCATACTAAATCGAAAATTCCTGCAGTATCGTATTGCCAAGTTCCATGAGTATCTAGAGTAGTGTACAAGCAAATGCATGCATTTTCTGTCAGATTAGCACTTTTGGTTTTATTACTTCTCTTTTTTTTTAGCTTCTTGCTCCATGAGCATTTCGTTTTTCTTTTAAGTAAAAAATATTTAATTATTATTTTTAAAAAAAGATTTTGTTA
Source organism: Xyrauchen texanus (assembly GCF_025860055.1). Classification (NCBI taxonomy): domain Eukaryota; kingdom Metazoa; phylum Chordata; class Actinopteri; order Cypriniformes; family Catostomidae; genus Xyrauchen; species Xyrauchen texanus. The sequence goes on from NC_068298.1 coordinate 32,427,817, forward strand.
ACTTTATTTTAAACTGATTGAAACTTTTTAAAGACTCATTTTGAGACTTTCTATTCCAATCTTTTGCGCTCCATCTTGCTGTTTTTAAACATAAGAATGCTTCCGTGTGAATGGCCTCCAAGTCTTTGAGCCAATTTCCCTTGTGGGTAACATAATGAAAATGTTACCAAGCATCTAGAACTATCAACACTTGTTTCTCATAATTATGTAACGCCTGCATTGCTTCCCTGCTCATGCACCCATAATCTGAGTTTATGGGATCTATATCACACTTGTTGTGCAAGACAAAGTCTAAATAATGGTGGCACTTGTGTGCAGTTTGGGTGATGCTATGTGTAATGTTGCTTTGTACTGACTTTTTTTTTTTTATTTGCTCTGCACCGATAGGACTTCATCAGCTGTTTGTATTGCAAACACTTGTATATTCTAACTGTGCATGGGTTAAGCCAATTGGATATGTAACTGATTTATTATTAGAAGCAGTTTTAGGAGGCCTTACACCCACACAAAGGAGAGGCAGTCCTGTGCCCAGACAGATGGCATAAATGAGTGTGTGTGTGTGTGAGCGAGAGAGAGCGCGATAGGGAATGCTTGGTACCTCGCAAGTCTTTAATTTCCTGGTGACTGTGCAGAAACATCAGCACACATGCAAATTTTTTCCGCATCACTTCTTGCTGCTTAGTTGAAGCTGAAGCAACTTTGTAGTGAGTCAGAGAGAGCGAGAGGGGCTTGTTGCCATGCCAATGTGACACGCAAGCAAAGAATGTCCGATGAGATGAGGCTAATAAACTCATTCTAACAACTGAATTGTTGAATATGTCACTGCCTATATGCCATCAGATGGAGGGGCTCATGTTTTTGGAAGAATGATTCCATCTGCCGCTGACTGTGCCGCCCATTTCCTATTTCTTCCTAGGGAGCTATTGCTTTTCTGGCACAGCAGTGACTCTTATCTGTTTTAATTGCACCTGACGTTGACAAGTTTATTCTTCTAAACGACAAGTGCGTTGTCCCTAAATGAATGTACCTAGCAGAAATGGCAACTAGGGACATTTTAAACGTCTCCCTGGGCCAAATAGGAAAAATAGCAATGGTTTATATGCACAACTGCTTTCTAATGGCTCTGCAGTATAGGGATAGTAGCCACAAATATGCTCTTGTACTAACTGCAGTGTTTACTAAAACAGTTCTCTGAGCAATGCTGAAACACCCCTTAAGGATGTACAACCTAGTCTGATAATCTGCAGATAAGCCTGAGTTTTGTCCTGCTTGTTTTAACTTCTAAGAAGCTGCATGTTACATTCTGATTTTAAAAGCCAATTGAAGCGCGCAGGGACGCTAATGCAGCCTCTGAGCAAGCTCGTTGGCCTCAAATTGCATCAGGGCCTCAGACCATCATCTCAGATCTTGTGAAATATTTATTCCTCCAGTTAATGAATATCTCAGCTTGTTCCTCAGTGTTAGGGGAGACAGATTCCAAAATGCTGCTCCTCTGCTTGTCACTGGCTGTGCAGCTAATGATGACCATTTAACTCTTGTGAAAGTAGGACATTTGGTGTGTAAAAGCATAAATCACACTTTTTTTTGCCTTTTGCAAATAAATACTGACTGGCCTCTTCCTGTCTCACTCCCCCTACTGTATCTTTTTATCTCATGTTCATGCACAATTTTCTTCTTTCCTCTTCAGAAGCAGATCATCGTAGACCCACTGAGTTTCAGCGAGGAGAGGTTCCGCCCTTCTCTGGAGGAACGTCTGGAGAGCATCATCAGTGGCGCTGCCCTTATGGCCGACTCGTCATGCACACGTGATGATCGCCGGGAGCGCATTGTGGCCGAATGCAATTCTGTTCGCCAGGCGCTGCAGGATCTTCTCTCTGAGTACATGGGGAATGTAGGTGCACTTCAAATTCTGATTTTCCTTCTCATTTGCTGCTTTTCCCCATCTTTAGTAATTGCCCCTTTGACTGCCTTATCTCTGAATGACAGCAAGAACCCACCTGCTACCTGAGACTGATGCACTCCTGCAGGGAGTGAGAGGGGAGTTTAATTCCAGCGACAATGCACACATCACATTCTCTTGTTGGTGTTGTATAAAGTCCTCCAGTCTGATCACAATTTGTCCTGTGCCATCTGGCTTTTAAAGTGAGGGGCTCAGTACACACAAATCTCCCTGCTGTGCTTCTGATCTGTGCGTTGAATTGTTTGACTTCTGTTGTTTTCAAATAATTCCCTTTGTTTGCTCACCAATATTGGTTTTATTCTCCCCCCCAATCCCAATCCTTCATTTAATTTATTTTCCTCTGCGGTTATCCTGTAGTCACAAATTCATTGTTTTCCACTGCTAGGCCTGTTGAATCCTGAGTAGTTAAAGAAATATCAGTTGAACAGGAACTGTTTTTCAGCCCTGGAGCATACAGCTCAACTGATGATTTAATGCTCTTTTGGTTCAGTAACTAAATGAAGAACATGTGGATTTTACATTTAAGCTTAAACAATTTGGCAGAATTTGGTATACATAGAGAAAATTGGCCACTTTCTTGGCCCAAACTAGTGGGACGATTGGTCACTTGTTCAGTCGGTCCATTTAAAATTATGGTTTCCCAGTGCCATGTGGAAAAGCACCTATAGAAGTTGCCGTGACGACATTAGGAAATATTTTAATTTTTATGAATATTTTGGGCTTGTTTACATTACTTGCTTCTTGAGTGATACGTTTTTATTAATCAATCTGATAATTGATCTAAAAATGTTAGAAGGTATCAATACAATATTATGAGAGGAAAAACTGCTTTATATTATTATATTGGCACAACACTTTATTGATATTTAAAACCACAACCTAATTTTTATGTGCACTGCAGGCTGATTTGTTCCTGCAAAAGAAACAACTTAAAGTCTTGTCTCTATCATGCTTTGTCAGTTGATCTTTCTCTCTTTTCCTTTTTCTTTGTTTGAACCTCTATTTCCCCATCTTCGTCGACATCTCATTTAGAAGCGGCATTGCCTCCGTTTCCAATAAAAGATGCAACCAATCAGACTTTTTTGGCTGCATTGATGCTTCATTCCATCGGTTTGAAGGAAATAATAACAAATCTCTCAATTTGTAGATATCTGGGAAGATTTGATGATGAACGTTACATTTATATAGCACTTTTCTGACACTACACTCAACGGGCTTTACACAGTGAACAGGGGACTCTCCTCCACCACCATCAGTGTGCAGCGTCCACCTGGATGATGCGACGGCAGCCATAGTGCACCAGAACGCCCACCACACTCCAGCTATTCGTGTAGAGGAGAGGGAATGCCCCCCAACTCTGTGGAAAATGTCCCATTTTTCAATTTTGCATTGAGAATATCCTGTTTAATGGATCTCTCCCCACCCCCCAAAAAATCTGTACCCCTAGTGCAACGAAACTTACATTTTCTGTCACACATTAATAGCAGTGTGTGGTCAGCTGATGTGTTGTCACAAACTGCTGAAGATATTCTTGGAGGTGATGTCTCACAGGTGTCATCGACTATTTATGTCAATCTTTCAAAACGTCAGGCAGCAGCAGGTCCTCAGCACTGTCTAGAATCTAAACGGTTTTCTCTGCAACTTGAGCTGACGCACTCCATATGGCGCATTGCAGACCAGGATTCTGAGCAAATGCCTCTGTCATTACAGCCCAATTTTAACTCTGCAGCACGAAAGCCTGAAAACAGCTGTCCGATAATATCTATCACAGACTTTAGTGTGGATAAAGCACAAGCATTCAATAAGTCAAATTCCAGTGCTGTTTTAAGTGATCAACATGGAGTGCTCAGGAAAGGAAAAGAAAGGAAAAAGTTATATCAAATTGATTCCAGCAGTGATGGTAATCACTAATATGCAGCTATCATTGTAATAAGCTGGTTTTGTCATCCAACATTTGCGATATTACCATCACTGCATGAGAAATGCTAATATAATTGGACAGGATCTTTATAGAGAAATGCCGGCTGGAAGAGCCTTATGTATAAAATTTCTTATGCATTCATATGGCTATGTCCAAATAAATGACACGCAGCCATATTTCTCCAAAGAGACACCCGTCCTTTTGAATACAGATGAGCGATGTCCATGAGACATACTTTTCTGTGATTACTTTATTGCCCATCCCTGGTGCTGCAGGTTTAAGGGAGCCACAGATTAATCCAAGTAGCACTTGTGTCATTTGAAACAGGTTTTCTACTCAACTAGGCCTTTGCGCCATGTCTGCCCCAACACACAAAGCGCTGCTCCCCTGCCCTAAAGCACAGTTGACATGACAAGGCTCTGGTGCTCAGACAGGAGAAACAGAGGATGATGATATGTCCATCATTCCCGGCTAGCTCGACTCTCAGGCACAGCCTTCTGAATCCTTTTTTGCACAGAGTGCCTGTTAAAGGTTACTCTACTCTGGATGTGCACGTTATGGAGGATCTGGGGATGTCCAGCCCCCTACAGTCGAGGCATTTGTTTCGAATCACCTTCACCCTGATCGATAAGCCGACAAATTGATGCGGGTGCACCGGATGCGGCGTTGTGGGTAGAAATCTGCGTTATTGTGGATCTCAACCTACGTACATCAAGAGGGGCTGTCCAGAGCTTTTGCCGTAGCATGGGTCTCGCCGTTGTGAGCGAACAAGCTATTTGGCTCGGTCTATCTGGCCTGTTTGAGAGTGAGAAGACAGATTTCCTCATTCTCCCAGTAGATTCGAAAGCCTTTTTTGGAGTACGGTGTCCACAATGTAGCTGCAGTGTGATTTTGAGGAAAAAGGATGGGCAAGCGTTCGAGACCGACCTTCCCTAAAATTCCACCGCTCACCCCCCGCAGCCGTCATGTTCCGGGTTCACCACCCAATTAAGAGGTGGACAATCTGGTTTTAGAACCATACCAGGCCGCCTCCACTGCTCCAGCAGTCAGGGCAGGGAGGGTCGCAGCCGAAACGGCACCAGCCGAGAAGCAAGGCTTCTGTCATGGTGGCGGTTGCCAAACATTGTAAGAATGATCCTCAGGGGAACAAGAAGAGATGAATGGAATCAGACAGTTTTGCCTAATCCGGGCAGTAGCATCGCAATTTCGCACTCTGTTTTAGAAGTCCTTGGAAGGCGCGTATGCTCTAACCTAGTTGTCATGGCAACTGAATAAACAAAACCTCGCCTGGTCAATATTTACTCATGATCAGAATAAGGAAAATGCCCTGGCTATTGTAATCTATTGTGCTGTAGGTGTTTTGGGTTTAGTGTTAAAACTGAATGATATCAACATTGAACATTGTTATATATTTTTTTTATTAATTAGAAGATGAATTCCATGTAGGGATACATGCAGTAGTCCCAACAAGCATTTGCTTATTTTAAATGAAACTGTGTTTTTTTTAGTTGGTAGATCTTATTGAGTTGGTCATTTAAAAGTAGATCATCGCACAAAAAAGTGTGGGCACCCCTGCTCTAGCTCATCCTTGGCCAAACAAACTATGCTTTTCATCCACCAAGTCTGATCATTCCAACTCTAAAGAGTAAGAGAATATGGTCACTCCGACATACTTATCTCCCCCGAATTGGCGGGGGAAACTGTGGCTGGTGGAGAATTGATCTTTTGTGCACTCAGCCGTAGCAGCTCCCGCTGTGCAGGAATCTCCTGTAGCATGCGCGGGGGAAATATTTCACCCCTCCCTGGACTGAGTAGCTCTTTGGGCCTGGCCCATGAGAGGCTAAATTTGAGTGTCACAGTCCCCCCCCACCCCCCAGAAACTATTTGGAGCACAAGAGCTGCTTCAACACACTCCTTAAATAGGACCGGAAATGGGCTGTGTTTGAGCAGTGGTGTGCACACAGACACACAGTTCCATTTTTATGTTCATTGACAGCTGTGTTGTGTTTTCTGCTGGAACTTTTTGATAAAGGCAGGGCCTTTTCTGCTGTCAAGGTTTATCTAGGAATATACACTCACCTAAAGGATTATTAGGAACACCATACTAATACTGTGTTTGACCCCCTTTCGCCTTCAGAACTGCCTTAATTCTACGTGGCATTGATTCAACAAGGTGCTGAAAGCATTCTTTAGAAATGTTGGCCCATATTGATAGGATAGCATCTTGCAGTTGATGGAGATTTGTGGGATGCACATCCAGGGCATGAAGCTCCCGTTCCACCACATCCCAAAGATGCTCTATTGGGTTGAGATCTGGTGACTGTGAGGGCCATTTTAGTACAGTGAACTCATTGTCATGTTCAAGAAACCAATATGAAATGATTCGAGCTTTGTGACATGGTGCATTATCCTGCTGGAAGTAGCCATCAGAGGATGGGTACATGGTGGCCATAAAGGGATGGACATGGTCAGAAACAATGCTCAGGTAGGCTGTGGCATTTAAACGATGCCCAATTGGCACTAAGGGGCCTAAAGTGTGCCAAGAAAACATCCCCCACACCATTACACCACCACCACCAGCCTGCACAGTGGTAACAAGGCATGATGGAGCCATGTTCTCATTCTGTTTACACCAAATTCTGACTCTACCATCTGAATGTCTCAACAGAAATCGAGACTCATCAGACCAGGCAACATTTTTCCAGTCTTCAACTGTCCAATTTTGGTGAGCTCTTGCAAACTGTAGCCTCTTTTTCCTATTTGTAGTGGAGATGAGTGGTACCCGGTGGGGTCTTCTGCTGTTGTAGCCCATCCGCCTCAAGGTTGTGCGTGTTGTGGCTTCACAAATGCTTTGCTGCATACCTCGTTGTAACGAGTGGTTATTTCAGGCAAAGTTGCTCTTCTATCAGCTTGAATCAGTTGGCCCATTCTCCTCTGACCTCTAGCATCAACAAGGCATTTTCGCCCACAGCACTACCGCATACTGGATGTTTTTCCCTTTTCACACCATTCTTTGTAAACCCTAGAAATGGTTGTGCGTGAAAATCCCAGTAACTGAGCAGATTGTGAAATACTCAGACCGGCCCGTCTGGCACCAACAACCATGCCACGCTCAAAATTGCTTAAATCACCTTTCTTTCCCATTCTGACATTCAGTTTGGAGTTCAGGAGATTGTCTTGACCAGGACCACACCCCTAAATGCATTGAAGCAACTGCCGTGTGATTGGTTGATTAGATAATTGCATTAATGAGAAATTGAACAGGTGTTCCTAATAATCCTTTAGGTGAGTGTACAATGGGTCAACACCCACTTGTTTGCATGTTTGTGAGGGACGCAAGACATTTGAAAAGGGTGTAAAAAAAAAAAAAAAAAACACTGGTTCCGTCATGGGATCTGTCCATGGTCCTGAATGCGCTTTCTCAGCCTCCCTTTGAGCCAGATGAAAGTATAGAATTAATGCTCCTTTCACTAAAGGCAGCTTTATTATTGTCCTTAACAACTGCAAAGCGGTTTAGTGACCTACATGCTTTGTCAGTTCATCACTGTTGTATGCACATTGTGGTGGATTTATCAAGAGTGTCTCTTGAAACCTATCTAGTCTTTGTGCCTAAGGTGAGCAACTCTGTGCTCAGCTGTAAGAAAACACATTTCTGCAAAATTTCAAACAAACTTTTCACATTGTCATTATGGGGTATTGTTTGAGGAAAATAATGAATTTAATCAATTTTTGAATAAGGCTGTAACAAAAAGTGAAGTGCTGTGAATACTTTCCAGATGTGCTGTATATAGGTAGGTGAGACTCCATCACTGCTGTGATTGGTCTGTCAATTGACAGACTGTGTGTTATTGGTGCTTCCAGGATTGGCTTTAATGTGGCGTTACCCATAGTGAGAGAACTCACTCCTGTTATCAGAGAACTGAGGTTACATGAGTAACCTAAAGTTTCATTTCACACATCTTGAATGCTATATATTTTTATTTTTCAGATGAGAAGTTTGATGGTTCACATTTTTGCATTTTTTAACATATTCGGCATCGCCCAATATCCAAGTATATCAAGCCGATTATTAGGCAGACGCATCTGTGGGCAGCCTAGTGTTGTTGTGGAACATGTGTTCGACGCACACTGCCTCTAGAGTCATTTTCCAGCAGAGTGAGCAGATCTCATCCAGTGCTAAGTTCCTTGGGGAAAACGGTAAGGATTAAATTTGTGTAACTTCTTTATATTTAATTAAAAATGTTTGATATGTTACTGCCAACTTCAAGAAAAAACGCGACATGACGTTCGGCTACTTTGGATATTGATAGCGTAGTTGAAATTGCATTATCACAGCAGAAGGGTTGCTATCATGTCACCTTAAGTAAGCAAGAATTTTGCAATTACAGACAGTGAATCTGAGACTTTTATTTGTTCTGTTTGTGTGTCTTATATTTGAGAGGGTTGTCACTCAATGCAGAGAAATAAGTAATAAAAAAGATACCAACGCGCTATAGGCTTTGGTAAGCTCGGACGTTATTGGTTCTGCTGTCGGTACTGGAGAAATTAAGAAAATACATTTATTATTGCTATAAAGAGAAAGTTATTTTATCTCGCCAGCCATTTCTATGTATAATAATATGAAACCATTTGTCTGTGATGCAATTTAGCTATTCGCAGTGAGAGAGAGAGATCTCGCTGACACAGTGCTACAGCGAGCACAACATGAGCCCTGCATAACGACCGGCTTGGAGATTCACTTAAACACAGATTATGTCTTAAATGGACGTAGTTATTGAAATAGTTGGGAGAAAATATGGTGCTTCAGGAGTCTATTAGATCTGAACTCGGTCTTAAAGGGGAAGCGGTCTAATGAACATGCTGACGATTGAGCTATTACTGCGAACAAAAGGCAAAGAGAAAATCACTTACAGCTCTTGAATGAATAACTTCTGCATTAATAAGCATTAATCTATCTATATAAACTATGCAGTGTTATTTTACAATTGATTACTTTATTAGATTTCTTTAGACCACACCTGAAGAGTAATGTTAGTAGACCTTCCTGAAATAAAATATATATATATATAAAAAAGAACTGTTAAGAATACCGTTAAAGTACCGGATCGATAAGCAGTATCGGTAAGATAGTAATACCATTAAAACCTTAACGATACCCATCCCTAGTTATGCCTGTGCTTCTCTTGGATGCTCTGAATATTGGATTACGTGTCTGGATTGCCCCTTAATTAAAGCTGCATTTGGGTCTCAACCTTCGTGTCTTGGAGCAGTTGGTAACACCTGCTTTGTTTATTTAATATATTTGTTATACATTATTTATACAATATGTTTTTACATTATACATTTTTAATTTAAGTGTACAAGTGCAGATTGGTCAAGTGTTCAATAAATGGATTTGTTGAGAAATTGTGTCTATCTTAATTATTTGTGTTACATTTTATCTTTCAAATAAAAGGTTCAAATAAAAAGTTAAAAACAAGCACATATCGGCCAAATATCGGCCAAAATAAATCGGCAGCAGTAATCGGCCATCGGCCGACCCAGATTTCAAAAGAACGGTATCGGCCTGAAAAAACCAATATCGGTCGACCTCTAGTTCACATGCATTTCGACAGTCTTCTCAAATCAGCTGGTAAACCAGACATTAATATTCTTTAGATTAAATGCAAGGTTTTAAGAGGTTAACCTGCAATACGCTTGTAACCTCAGGCAGCTGTCTGATGATGAATATATAAAATTTTTTAAATGGCATAGTGTAGACCAGCTTAGTTTCTTGTTGTTTTGACTGACCGAAGTGCTATAAAATTGCTCAGTGTCATGAACCTTTTTTTTTTCCGCATCATTTTGGTTTAATGTCCTTTGATTGACAGAACAAGGTCTTTGCTTTTAGCCTTGCCTCAGTCACATATTTAAAATTAGTTTTTGTCACAGAGCCACAAAATAATCAAACCTCAATTTATATAATCCTTAGAATGCTAACATTTTATCACTGTAATGTGACCTGGATTTTACAGGTTTGATTATCTTTGAGCAGAAATGGGAAGACATGCATTGCATGACTGCCGCAGCCTATTTTGGTTTGAGTTTATCAAAAGCATGTTTTGGGCAGTTCAAAAATAGATTGTAATTAATTGCCGATTAACACAGAAATTGATCTGGCCTTTGTTACCGGGAAAATATCAGTAATCGTTTTGGAGGACCTTAAACAGAGTGCCCGGCCTGTGCTGCAACCCGAATTCAGTCAATCAAATTTCGACTTAAAAGTCCAACCTTGACTTATTAGTGGCATGATTAACAATGCAGAGCACAGCTAAACAAACAAGGCTCTCCACTTTGCCGAGCACAAGCTCATAGTTTTAAATGTTGAGGTTCAAGCACGTATTTAGTTATTCCACCCTCTCGTGGCTACTTCATATGACATGTCTGTTCGGAGCTTTACTTCTGCATTTTATTAATAAAACATTTCAGACCTCCAGACACTTGTTGTAGAGGTGATTGTACACAAGGCGAGCTGGCAGTAATAAGGTTTGACATGTAAAGCTTTTGACATTTTAAATGCTTGAAACTTGAAGGCAAACATCTGAAGAATCTGTAAAAACACTGATGCCTGCCAACTCAAGGCATCTATGGACTGACGGAAGGGGTCTCTCTTACACACACAAAAAACCACCCATACTTACCTTTTTCTTTACCCTCTGTTGTCTACTTGACTTTTTCTTCAACAAGATTGACATCTGGTCATGTTGCATGACAACCTCTGTTTTTAGTAACATCTTAACATGAGACTTGACCCTTTTTTATAATTTCTCTGTTCTTTCCTTATAGTACAGTGCTTTGAAATAGTATTTACCACATCCTGGTTTCTTCTGTTTTTGTGTATATCACATATTAATTAAAAAAATATTATTCAAGCAGAATCTAACATAAAACAAAGGCAATCTGAGTAAACAAAAATACAGTTTTTAAATTTTTATTTTTTGAAGCAAAAAAGTTACCCGATACCAACTGGGCCTTTTATGAAAAAATATTTGCCCCCTTAGTTAATAAATCCCTTAAGCTATGAAACTGCATTCATAATGGGGTTCAGCTGGACTAGACACACCCAGGCCTGATTACTGCCAGACCTGTTTGTAACCCACACAAGGTTACTGGAGTGCAATTCTCTACTCCGCCAGAGGGTGGCGTGAATTTTCTAGCAACACTCACTTTTCCTTTCTTCCGGTGGAGATGTTGCGAGAAAGCATCAAGCACTGGTTGAAAGCTGTGAGAGAGTGAGTTGAGCCGCATGACTCTGAGCTCCTCAAGATACCTCCGATTGTTGTTTTTTTTTCTTTTTTTTTTTTTTAGAGAGAGAGAGAGATCATCTGAATCTGACCCTGGCGGTCAGTGGCAAGCCAAACGCAGAAGTCGACAGTGAACGGACCAAGAGCCTGGTGTGGCATCTTTGGAGCCATCATTATCCTGTTCTTTCATTTGAGATACAGATAAGATCACACGTAAACCTACCCGGGTAGTGAGAAGAACATACATGCTTCAAGAAACACACACACACACACACACACACACACACACACACACACACACACACACACACACACACACAAGAACTTTCATGGACTCAAAAGGAAGCAACTTTAATTTCTTTAATTTCTTTAACTCTGTTTGGAAAAATTTCACAAAGACACTTTTGTTTGGAGTAATTTATTTTGGGTCCCTTTATTGTGCGCCTGTACACTCAGGAAGCCAGCATAGGTAGGCAGGGAATGTAAATAACTGTTTTATAATTTTATATAATTTATTTCTTAAACTTACCTGTTTTGTGTTGTCTGTTCTCTGCTGACCGTTTACTACTTCAGGCGCCGTAGTCATACCTAGAGTTTCTGATATTGGCCCAGTTTTACTTCATAGCTAATCAAATTAGTTATCAGTTGCACTTACCAAGAGTCGCGGGTTACAAGTTCAATCAGTTTAACACCTAAAAGGCCTCACCCAGTAGCACACTATGCCAAGGATGAAGGAAATCCCAGAAATTATGGTGATTGAAATACACCAGTCTAGGAAGGGTTACAAAGCTATTTCTAAGGCTCTAGGACTCAAACCACAGTTTAGAACACTTTGCACAGTAGTGAACCATCCTAGAAGACGACCTTCCAAATTTTCCCCAAGAGCACAGCGACTTATCCAGGAAGTCACAAAAAAAGGCAAGGACAACATCCAAGGTACTGCAGGCCTCGCATCAATAAAGGTCACTGTTCATGACTCCACTATCAGAAAGACACTGGACAAAAATGGCAACCATGGAAGCGAGGCGAAAACCACTGCTAACCCAGAAGGCTTGTTTGAATTTTGCCAAAATGCACCTTGATGATTCTCAAGCCATTTGGGAGAGTGTTCTGTAGACTGATGAGTCAAAAGTGGAACTGTTTGGAAAACAGGGGTCCAGTTATCTCAGGTGTAAATCAAAAACAGAATTCCACAAAAAGATAATTATACCTACATTCCAGCATGGTGGTGGTAGTGTGATGGTGTGGGGATGCTTTGCTGCTTCAGGGCCAGAGTCATGGCTACCTTGTGGGTGGTGTTTAAAGGCATTTCAGTTCAGATAATTTTTGGAGTGGCCTAGGCAATGTCCTGACAGATGCTGTGGCAGGACCTTAAACAGGCAGTTCATTCTAGAAAATCCTCCAGTGTGGCTGTACTAAAGAAGTTCTGCAAAGAGCGGGCCAAAATTCCACGCAAGCTTAGTGAAAGACTTATCTCCAGTTATCAAAAGCGTTGGTTGCAGTTGTTGCTGCTAAAGGTGGCACAACCAGCTATTAAGTTTAAGGGGGCAGTTAGTTTTCACATGGTTGAAATGGGTGTTAAATGACTTTTTTGCTTAAAGAAAATATTTTTGAAACCTGCATTTTGTTTACTCTGGTTGCATTTGTTTTATTGTTATACAGGGCTTGAGGGCAAGGATTTTTTCCACTGGCCTGGTCGGGCCAGTGCTCCAGGTTTTTATTTGCCCTGCTAAAATAATAAAAAAATCCATCTCTAAAATCCCTGTTTTTACCATCATGGCTTTTAAAGAAAATTGTACAAAGCTAACATTTTATATAATATACACTCACCTAAAGGATTATTAGGAACACCTGTTCAATTTCTCATTAATGCAATTATCTAATCAACCAATCACATGGCAGTTGCTTCAATGCATTTAGGGGTGTGTTCCTGGTCAAGACAATCTCCTGAACTCCAAACTGAATGTCAGAATGGGAAAGAAAGGTGATTTAAGCAATTTTGAGCGTGGCATGGTTGTTGGTGCCAGACGGGTCGGTCTGAGTATTTCACAATCTGCTCAGTTACTGGGATTTTCACGCACAACCTTTTCTAGGGTTTACAAAGAATGGTGTGAAAAGGGAAAAACATCCAGTATGCGGCAGTCCTGTGGGCTGAAAATGCCTTGTTGATGCTAGAGGTCAGAGGAGAATGGGCCGACTGATTCAAGCTGATAGAAGAGCAACTTTGCCTGAAATAACCACTCGTTACAACCGAGGTATGCAGCAAAGCATTTGTGAAGCCACAACACGCACAACCTTGAGGCGGATGGGCTACAACAGCAGAAGACCCCACCGGGTACCACTCATCTCCACTACAAATAGGAAAAAGAGGCTACAGTTTGCAAGAGCTCACCAAAATTGGACAGTTGAAGACTGGAAAAATGTTGCCTGGTCTGATGAGTCTCGATTTCTGTTGAGACATTCAGATGGTAGAGTCAGAATTTGGCGTAAACAGAATGAGAACATGGATCCACCATGCCTTGTTACCACTGTGCAGGCTGGTGGTGGTGGTGTAAAGGTGTGGGGGATGTTTTCTTGGCACACTTTAGGCCCCTTAGTGCCAATTGGGCATCGTTTAAATGCCACGGCCTACCTGAGCATTGTTTCTGACCATGTCCATCCCTTTATGGCCACCATGTACCCATCCTCTGATGGCTACTTCCAGCAGGATAATGCACCATGTCACAAAGCTCGAATCATTTCAAATTGGTTTCTTGAACATGACAATGAGTTCACTGTACTAAAATGGCCCCCACAGTCACCAGATCTCAACCCAATAGAGCATCTTTGGGATGTGGTGAAACGGGAGCTTCATGCCCTGGATGTGCATCCCACAAATCTCCATCAACTGCAAGATGCTGTCCTATAAATTTGGGCCAACATTTCTAAAGAATGCTTTCAGCACCTTGTTGAATCAATGCCACGTAGAATTAAGGCAGTTCTGAAGGCGAAAGGGGGTCAAACACAGTATTAGTATGGTGTTCCTAATAATCCTTTAGGTGAGTGTGTGTATGTATATATATATATATATATATATATATATATATATATATATATATATATATATATATACACACACATTTTGTGCCTTATGTAATCTCATATTGGCGCTTTACAGATATAAATGCATTATATTAACCTCACACTTCCTGCCATTTACACATGTTTTTCAGTAGAGTTCGTTGGAGAAGATTATGGGCTTTTGGTCACAAGTCATGCTGTCAACTTTTGAGCCATGTGTAGTGTTTTCACAAGCAGGATCAAAGTTTTAGTCATTAAAGATTTGATTATTGACTGAATTTAATAAACATTCTTGAGAGAGGAGACCTGCAGCTAAATCGGTTTTGACGTGTAATATACAGTAGGTAGATATTAGGCCTAATTTGTGGAGATAAACATGAAATTTGACAACCCAAAAAGACCAAAACTGACTGATACACAAAGCATAATGAAAATATTTGTACAGTCCAGAAAAGAAACGTGTAACGGGTGTTATGAGAATGATATGAAGTAGACTGTTTTAAATGTAATCTTCGAGCTGAACAAATCTTCTAATAAAAATAGCCATCATGATTTTGCTGCTTTTCATAGCAAACACCATTATCATTTAGAATGAATGTTAACTCTTAAACATTATCCAGTATTTAACAAAGTTTATTGTGTTTCATTCAGCGCCTCATCTCTGAAGGTGAAATAATGAAAGCAATTATATATATATATATATATATATATATATATATATATATATATATATATATATATATGTTTACTGGGGAATAACACTTGTGCTCTGTCTATTTACGAGAGCGCATGCATGCACATTAAACGGCTTCTAATCTGCCTAGTGAGAGGGAGATATGAATGGGGAGTGATGGATTTACAGTCCAATAGAAAAAAACTGTTGATTTCTTGTGTTACAGTGTGTATTACAAATTTTTGCCAACATGTTAAAAGACAAATGTAGAAATTTCACACACTGCGAACACTGAATGTACAGGGAATGTGGGTAATTCAAATGTGCAATCTTGCTCCGAAATTCATGGTGGGATTTTTTTTTTCCTGCAATTTTCTTCACGTTGTTATTGTTGCCAAGACACTGAAAGAGTGAGGACCGTTCTAGGAGAGCACACTCCATCTGCATGCCCTTGTGCTCCTAACTGTGCCTCAGTGCGCCCATTTATATTATGCGCTAGCGAGTTTGTGAGCTAAATTTGATCAAGCTCGCACATTTCTTAGTACGTGATTGGAAGACTTAGTTTGCTCCGTGTAATTTTTTGTGCTCCCTCTTTGCTTGCACTTTGTAAAAGTAGCATTAGCCCGATTGGGCAAGTGAAGGTTCTAGCAACTGACCCAAATCTCTCACACTGACCCTGGGCCATCGGGCAGTCCTTATATTCAAGTCCTGTTATATCTCGTTTGAAAATCTAAAATAATTTAGTATTGAAAAATATACAAAAATATAAGAAATCAGGAAGGGAGCATATACTTTTCACAACACTGTAGCTTTCGAAATGTAGTTTTGTCTTATCACTGTATAGTTACCCTTGAATAAATCTCTTTTTTCATAAATGGCAATAGCATTTGAACAGTAAGTGCAGATCATTACCATCTGACCTTTTCTGCTTCAATTTTCTGTGCTACGAAATTCAGAGTAGGGACACTTGGACTTAATGAGTCGTTTGGTATTTGGGTGACTTCTGGTTTTCCCAAATATTTGCCAAATTTAATTAAGTTGTAGTCAAGAGTTCCTGCAGCATTCTGCTGTTTGGTGCTACCTTCAAAAGAAATAATTCGCTTTATGGACCCTTTTTACACTTCCGGGTTTTAGAATGCAGAAGTAAACGATTGCAGGGTAAACTTCGATAGCGGTGAATGGGAGACCATGGCAAATATAGTTTTTGCTTATCCATTTGCTCCAACATCAAAAGAAAAACACCACTTATGTTTCCACAGCTTTCCAAATTAAGTTAAAAAAATGTTATAGTGATGATAACGACCGTCATGAGAGATGGCACATTTACTGTCACATAGTAGCTGTTTTAGAAACCTCATTGCATCTGTGTTAACTTGTTTTTTTTAAAAAGTTATTATAAATTCTAAATAATAAAAACACAAATGTTAGCTATATTTACGCTGCTAAATAAGACAAACATGTCATCGCAGACTGTGTAAAAGGTCCATTCTCTATCTTTACATATCTTCCATATTTCAGAGGAACTGGCCTTTGGCCAAATTGATGGCCTTCGCAGAGCTCCACGATCGTCGGACGGGGTGGGGTGTTGGTATGAAATTTGAGAGGCGCGGTGCGAGCACGAGACGATCGTCTGTGTTCCGCAACTGCTACTGGGTCCTTGAATAACGTATAACATTTGAGGAAGGGCAGCCAGTGGGCTTTCTGGTGCCCCCCTAGGGTAAGATAGTGCCCCCCTAGGGAGTTGGTATCCCTGGTTCAGCTGTCTTTTATAACACTGCTTACTGCTTGATGCACATTTTTTTTAACCCTTCAAATTCACAGCTCGTGTTTGTCAACTTTTGCTGAAATATAGCTGTATTTTATCACTAAATCTTGCCTGATAAGTATTGGAAAGAAACAGTGTGCCGATTTGGAGTTTTCGATTGTTATTTCAGGCGAACAACTGTTGTAATTTCATTGTGTGCTTAACCAATTAAGACTTACTGTATATCCATCAATAGGGCTTTTCTCACTGTGCTCAAGAAAAGGAGGGATGAGTCAAAATACATTTTTGTGGTAATCAACATTATGCCACAAATGCTGATGATTTGATCTTAATTTGTTTTGAACCTAGAATATTCCTTTTTAAAGCGTTTAGCTACTACATAATGCAATAACTCATGTTGCATGAAAATTGGTGCCTGGGATGTTCTTGAAGCTTTAGCTGGCCTGACCTCTCATACAATGCAAATAGAAGCTGATAAAATGCATGTTCAGGGGATGGAGGTGTGGCACTCAGAGGATTTATGCCCTGCTCTCTGCAGTCTCATTGCCCATAGCGTGCTGGGAGAGGTATCGTTTGTGTGTGTGAGAGAGAGACCGAACCTCTGTAGATTCCATTATTTTCATTCATCTCTCTTATCCTTGTGGGTCTTAGTCTGTGGCTGTCTGCTGCAGCAGAGCTGCTGCACCACTCCATGACAGACCGTTTCTATTAAGGCCCCTTAAAGTCTTTGACATAAATGTTTAAATGACAGCTTATACCTGTTGAAAGTTATGTTAAGTACCATTTCACCACATTCAGGATGCTAAATGACCTTTGTTGTACCGAGTAGCCTTGTGCCTTCCTGCACCTTTTGCATATGTAAACTCTTAAATTAAATGTCATCTCACTTTTAACTGCCTTTATTTTCAGCAAACTTAACATGTGTAAATATTTTTATGAATATAAAAAGATTCAACAAATGAGACTGAACAAGTTTCACAGACATGTTACTAACAAAAATGCAATAATGATGTGTCCCTGAAAGGGGGAGGGGGGTCAAAATCAAAAGTAACAGTCAGTATCTGGTGTGGCCACCAGCTGCATTAAATTCTGCAGTGCATCTGCTCCTCATGGACTGCACCAGATGCCAGTTTTTGCTTTGAGATTTTACCCCACACTTCCACCAAGCCACTTGCAATTTCCCAGACATTTCTGGGGGGATTGACCCTAGCCCTCACCCTTCAATCTAACAGGTCCCAGACGTACTCAATTGGATTGAGATCTGGGCTCTTCGCTGGCCATAGCAAAACACTGACATTACTGTCTTGCAGGAAATCATGCACTGAATGAGCAGTATGGCTGGTGGCATTGTCATGCTGGAGTATCATATCAGGATGAGCCTGCAGGAAGGGTACTACATGAGGGAGGATGTCTTCCCTGAAACGCAGAGTGTTGAGATTGCCTGCAATGACAACAAGCTCAGTCCAAAGATGCTGTGACACCCCAGACCATGGGGTGGTCAGTTGCTAGAACCTCCACTTCCAAATCAATCCTGCTCCAGAGTACAGGCCTCAGTGTAATGCTCATTCCTTCGACAATAAACGCGAGTCCAACCATCACCCCTGGTGAGACAAATCCGCGACTTGTCAGTGAAGAGCACTTTTTGTCGGTCCTGTCGGGTCCAGCGAAAGGTGGGTTTGTGCCCATAGGCAACGTTGTTGCCGGTGATGTCTGGTTACGACCTGCCTTACAACAGGCCTACAAGCCCTCAGTCCAGCCTCTCTCAGCCTATTGCGGACAGCCTAAGCACTGATGGAGGGATTGTGTGTTCCTAGTGTGACTTGGGTAGTTGTTTTTGCCATCCTGTACCTGTCCCGCAGGTGTGATATTCGGATATACCGATCCTGTGCAGGTCTTCTTACATGTGGTTTGCCACTGCAAGGACAATCAGCTGTTCTTAATGTCTCCCTGTAGTGATGTCTTGGGCATCTTACAATTGCAATTTATTGCCCTGGCCACATCTGTAGTCCTCATGCCTCCATACAGCATGCCTAAGGCACGTTCATGCAGATGAGCAGGGACCCTGGTCATCTCTCCTTTGGTGTTTTTCAGAGTCAGTAGAAAGGTCTCTTTAGTGTCCTGAGTTTTTATAACTGTGACCTTAATTGCCTTCTGTCTGTAAGCTGTTAGTGTCTTAATGACCGTTCCATAGGTGCATGTTCATTAATTGTTTATGGTTCATTGAACAAGCCATGGAAAACATTGTTTAAACCCTTTACAATGAAGATCTGTGATGTTATTAGAATTTTTAAAAAAATATTTTTAAAATACAGTCTCCTGAAAAAGGGATGTTTCTTTAGAGTTTATGTAATGTTTTTATATACGTTTTGTCACTCATAGAATCAATTACTCTCCTATGTTGGTTCAAAAGGCAGTTTAGTGTGTGCATGCTGTGGGACAGTATATTCAGTGCTTGAGCTGCATACAGTTGAATCATACAGTATTGCAATGCAGAGGGAGAAAAATTAGCTTAATAACGATAGATGGCAATAAATTGCACTGGAAAATGGCTCTTCAGACCTGATTTTTTTTTTTCCTCTGTCTTTTCTAATGCAATTTTGACGAGCTACAGTCCAGAGGGTGAACTCTTGTTAACCTTTTTATTTTTCCCGTCGTGTAAAAAAATGTCCTCTGACATTTTGTTCCTACTCAAAAGCTGTAGTGTCTGGCAGAGCTAGTGTGATACCACACATCAGCGGTGCTTTACTCTATCCTCTCTTGCTGTGTATATATTTTGCTATTTCTTTCTGGCACCAAGAACACTTGAGTGAGCTCTATACACTTTGGATACAAGGTGGGACGGTTCTTTTCAGCTACTGTCTGTGATTGGAAAAATGTCCCCATCATACAGCTCCAGTCTTTTACACAATAATTGATTATAAACACTGTTAAATGATCATGCTGGATCATGCAATGATAATTTACTGCAGCCTCTGCTAATTTGAAGGATTCAAATTTTAGTTTTGGAGTGCTGTACTACAGTAGGGAGTACAAATCAACCTCTGTCAGAGGAGAGAAAATCACCAGCAACTTTGAAAAGTGAATTATAATTAATATTGATCGGGGTGTTTCCTGGCTCAAATTGAGGCAGAGGTGATGCCACACTGACATGAAAAACGCATAAACGTTGGCTTTGCATTGATATCCTACTAATGACCTGGAAACTGAATACTAGTGTTCATTTTTTCAGCTGTTTTTTTTTTATTTGGTCTTAATCCGGTGTCAAATGTCCTTTTTTAGTTTTTATCATGTTTAGTCAACTGTGTCTTATTTTTTAGTCAAGTTTTAGTTGACAAAGTCTGGGCTTTATGTAGTTTTAGTCAATGAAAACTGTTGACATTTTTGTCATATTTTAGTAACATTTAGTCATTGACATTTTAGTCACTGAACACTGTACATTTACATTTATGCATTTGGCAGACGCTTTTATCCAAAGCGACTTACAGTGCACTTAATACAGGCACAATCCCCCCGGAGCAACCTGGAGTTAAGTGCCTTGCTCAAGAGCCCAACAGTGGCAATTTGGTGGTGCTGGGGCTTGAACCCCAGACCTTCTGGTCAGTAACCCTGAGCCTCAACCACTGAGCCATTCACAGATTTGTCAATCTTGTCTATCCAATATATATATATATATTTGAGCCAAGCTATGCCTGTGTTTCTAACAGACACTGCAGTGCTGCAGTGCTCCTCTAGTCTCGTGTGCCCTTAAATATGACTAGATTAATAATTTTGCCCAACCCCTCATACCTAATATCTTACAAGTTCTATTTGACAAATTTCTACAAGGACTGTTGACATTCTGTGGTGATTTTGAGGGTGAGTGTAACTTTAGATTAATTTAAAATGTAATTCCAACTTTCAAATATCACTTCAGGGCCTATATTCACAAATAATCTTAATGCTTAAAGTGGCTCCTAACATGGACATTTTGGAGCATTTCTTAAAAATGAGGGATGTCACTCCTAATTTTACGACTCGTAAAATTTTCTTCTAAGAGTAATTCTTAAAGACGCTTAAAGTAGCTCCTGAACCCACAACAGCTTTGAAGTCGTGAATATGTATTTTAATAATACAACATAATATTATAAACATAATATCGTCTGAATTGCACAGGTGTTTTCATTATTGCAAAGTCATTCATTGCACAAACCCTGGATGAAGTGTTTCTTCGGCCAAAACAAAATATATATCTATTGATTGATTGATCATTAGTGCAATTTGTCAGCAAGTTCCTCATAGATAGTGGGATATATACAGTATAATGAACTATATTGATTGATCTCTATCGATTGTTATAAGGTATGTGCAAGACTAGTCGAATAATGGTTCTGATCCTGAAATTATTGGTCCTTTAATATTTTTCCCCATTTAAGCTGTTATTTTATTTATTTTTTTACAGCGGCTGCACTTCAATTGCTGTCATATTAATGTTAAACGTTTTAAATATAATTAATATTAGAGCAGATACAAAGTTTAATTTCACCTCAGGCTGTGCATGGTTGTTCCCCTCTCACTTGTGCAGGAAAATGTTCTCTTGCTAGACAAGAAACTCAAAGTTGCTATAGAAATAATTTTGGTGGTGGTGCGGGAAGCGGATTGTGTTGGAAATGTTGACTTGAAAGTTGGATGTTTTCACATTTGATTCTTAAATCTGTTCTTCCTCCAGTTATTTTGCTGCTGAGCTGGCTTTTTCAAGTGCAGGTTAGCCGCCTCAGGTGAGTCTTTCACCAGACCATGTTGTGTGTTAATTTTACTCATCCAAATATTTATGCTTTTAAGTAGCCTAGAAAATTACTGTTTTGGGTAAATGATCCCCATTTTTTTTTTATAAAATTTTTTTTATCTGCTGTTTAATGAGGCTATTATCAATGATGTGCCGACTGCTTAACAGAATAAACTATCTTTATTCTATATGCATGTCATATTTACAATAGATTAGGTTCTTTGTAGGCTAAATCACAGGCCTTTTATTTATTTTTTTTACTTCGTAACTGTTATTGGTTAACATTCTTTACAGAACAGCGGTCATATTAGATAACACGTTGTGCAACTGCACATTTTTTTCTATTTCATAGATTTGGCTTAGCCTACCTGCTAATTATTTTCAAAAATATCCTGAAAGTTTTAATATGTTAAGTAACTTTTGGTGAATTACATTTAGAACAGGCTATTAGAGTTGCACTATGTGCTGAACGACTAATTTCATTGATGTTTAAATAAAATTTTGGAATGGAATTGTCCCCAAAAGGAATGATCAGTGATTCCAGGAACTGTCGGTTTAAAACCCAAAGTATTCTTCGAGGCATATGCATATAGGATGTTTAACTCAAATATCTTTGATCCGAAGATTGCTTGAGCTCAGGACACTTGTGGCAACTGGATGCAGTAGTTTGCTTTTGGGATAATTTGCACTAAAAAGTGGGTCCACAATGTGGCAACACTCACAATTGAGCCTTTGCTGCCATGAAGAAGTGCTAGAACAAGATGTAATAGCTGGTAAACAACAGCAGATGAAGGTGGAAACGACAATAGTGAGTGTGAGGAGGTCAGGAGACCTGCATTTGTATAACTTGAGTCTGAAGGAATATAAAGACGACATTATGGGTCTAATCCCCTGAAGAGAAATAGTCGAATATCTCAAGAGTCACAACGCACATTCGCCAACTGCCTGTCTGTGTGTGCAGAGTCTTATGAAGAATACTTTTAAAGGCTAGCCTATGACTGTTGACTGTTGCAACTCTAATCGTTCATGTCAAAACCAAAGTATACTTTGAGCTTTAGTTGTAGGCCTCTATCTTGAATTTAATAAAAAAAATATATATACTAATTAGGTGTGATTACGTCATATAATTTATTTGCAATAAGTGAGACATTCTGAGCCCTCCTTGGAATTTTGATGAGCACCCCTGTTTGAGAAGCACTGGTGTAATTTAAACGAGTTGAAGAAACGAAGGTATTGAAATTCATGAACATTGCTTCCTTTGTCCTATTCCGATGAAAGATTACATGACCTGCTGAAGAATGATTGCATGTGACTGTGACCTTGAGCTACTTATTTTTTCTGCAGATTGAAAAAGTGCACAACTCCTTTAGTGCGCTCCATCAAATGTATTGTCAGCTGGATTTACAAATGATGGTTAAACCCCAAATTATATATGCAAACCCAGCAATGGTTTGCTAGAAGAAAACTAAAATAATAACTTTAAATGCATATATGTTTAATGCACTGTCTCTTGCTAGAGAAACACATTGAGTGCTCAAGCACAAAGACTTCGTTGCTTTAGATATATTTTAAATTGTTTTCTGATCCGCTGGGGACTGGAGTTGTGGTGCACAGTCTCTGCCAGATTTAGACCAACATTTAGACTTTTAATCTAGGAGAGATGGTCCAGGGAATTTGCATTACACTCTTCCTGAAATGCCTTGTAATTGCATTTAATAAGTGTCTACAGGAGCTGAATAAATTGTTTTCCAGCAGATAAATGAGGTTAGGCCATGATTAATTGCTTTGAACCCCCCAAAACAAATATTTCAATTAGTTTGACCCAAACACAAATGGTGCTACATGGTTTCAAAAACCACTAAGTCCCATGGACCAGGTTGATTTATCTTTTAGTTTAAATGCTTGGACTGTTGCACTACTTTTTCATGACTCTCTGTATGTGGGAGTCTTTTCATATTCATAATTTAAGTTATGGTGTATCATATTTTGATACTTTTATTATGTTGGCTCTTTGAAGTATAAACATTGAAGCAGCTAAGAGAAAATTACTGCCCAAATGCTGGCTTGTTCTATTGTGCATTTTACTGGATCTTGCTGTGTAAGACAAAGCTGTTTATAAAATGCACACAGACTAGCAAGGCTTTGAATGGTTCATAAACAGAAATCAATGGCTTGCTCAGGCTTCAAAAGCTAGCGTGGCTCTTTTGGCTTAGTTTTGATCAGTGAGTGTTTGCAGTTCCAGCTAGAATATTTTCTTTTGTGGGAAAACAATTTTAGAGAAGTGTCCCAGCACCCTCCCTTTAACCATCCACCCCCAAAATAAAAAGATTAAATATTTTCCTATTTTAGGAGCTGTTAAGAAGCTGTCATTGATAATGTTCCCACATTCACTTCAGGGATTTGTCATTCCTTACCCTAAACTGATGCCTGTGACTTTGCAGTTGTGATTGTCGAGGGCACCATTGCCCTTGTAGGTAATGCAGAACACATTTTATCCAACATATTGTCAAGATCCAAAGAGAAACAGTTCTTTAATAGTTGCACCATCTTTTTTCTTGCCACATTGGCTCCCTTACAGTCTCTTGTAATCTTAAAAAAGATTTAGTGTCACATGATAGAAATCAGCCTTAAAGCATGACGAAAAGGTAGGCTATACATACTTGAAAGCCATTTTATTATACGTGATTATGGATTGATGTTAACGGCATGTAGATTCGATGCTTCAAACATGAGACTTCCAGAAGTGCAAACACAGAAAACAAATGAATGGCCACTGTTTGTGATTAATTTATTCTCGGTAGCCATCCGTTTGTTTATTAAAGTTGCTTTTACACACCATTCAAAATAATAGACTGCAGTCACGGAATTAGCCCTCAATACAAAAATATAGAATTTCTGTGCACAACGATGTTTACAATTAAAAATAAATACACCGTACAAGGAGAAAAGCTTAAGTTTATTTTTGAAAAAATGCCTGCAAAATTTCCTGTATTAAATAAAATAAATTACCAAACGAAAAAAGCATTAAATTATATTTTTAGACCTATATATGCCTTTTCTTTCTTAAATGTTCCGTTAACTTCGGATCACATTTGCTGAGCTTCTTCAGAAAATGTCAATTGCATCATGATGCAATTCACAAATTAATTTTAGATGATAATCAAGTTCAGTTGGTTGTTAAAAGTTGCTGGACAAATATGCAGAACATAATGCACTTGTGATGGCGATGCTTTAGATGATTGATCAAAATTAACCTATTGAATATCAGGAATGTATAATATGTAAACCCTGATATTACACCGCATCAGTTTTTCTTTAATAGCTGTGCAAACAGCATATACACATTGTTGGATGGTCCTTATACTAAGACTGAAAGTTTCCCCGCTACTTAGTCCAGGTTGCCAGCTTTAACAGGGCCACAACGATTCACTTTCGGGTCGGAACCGGTGGCAGCCTCAGGACTAGTGTTCGACCGATTAATCGGCCGATTTTTTTGCATTTTTGAACATAATCGGCATTGGCCAATATCCAAGCATATCAAGCCGATTATTAGGCAGGCGCATCTGTGGGCAGCCTAGTGTTGTTGTGGAACACGTGTTCGAAGCACACTGCCTCGAGTCATTTTCCAGTGAGCAGACCTCATCTAGTGCCTAAGGAAGGAGCTAAGTTCCTTGGAGAAAACAGTAAGGATTAAATTTGTATAACTTCTTTATATTTAATTAAAAACTTTTGATATGTTACTGCCAACTTCAAGAAAAAACGCGACATGACGTTCGGCTACTTTGGATATTGATAGCGTAGTTGAAATTGCATTATCACAGCAGAAGGGTTGCTATCATGTCACAATAAGTAAGCAAGAATTTTGCAATTACAGACAGTGAATCTGAGACTTTTATTTGTTCTGTTTGTGTGTCTTATATTTGAGAGGGTTGTCACTCAATGCAGAGAAATAAGTAATAAAAAAAGATACCAACGCGCTATAGGCTTTGGTAAGCTCGGACGTTATCGGTTCTGCTGTCGGTACTGGAGAAATTAAGAAAATACATTTATTATTGCTATAAAGAGAAAGTTATTTTATCTCGCCAGCCATTTCTATGTATAATAATATGAAACCATTTGTCTGTGATGCAATTTAGCTATTCGCAGTGAGAGAGAGAGATCTCGCTGACGCAGTGCTACAGCGAGCACAACATGAGCCCTGCATAATGATTGACGATGGAGGACAGAACTAAACATTCAAACATAGCCTGGTTTAGATCTGTGATTATTAGTCTGATTTTATTTTAGATTTCGCCTTCCAAAGATTATAAAAAGAATATTTATACATATGCCGCATTCTGTCTAGCACAACTTCCTTCCCTTCACAGCGGTGCACTGACATTTCTCCCTAAAACTCAAACTTAACGTCAGAATCAGCACGATCGGTGATTGTTGTAAAATGCAGTCTAGCTACTGTTGCTAAATTGCAGGACGCGTTTAATAATAAAAAGAGCGCAAGAGATACCGGTCCCAAGGCGGCCCGCGCTCCGAAACACACCGCAAAGAGACAAGCAAACTATAGGCTACTTTGGGTTTCATGTGCGCGTGCGTCTAAATGATCAACTATACACAAAAGTATGTCAAAACGACCGGCTTGGAGATTCATTTAAACACAGATTGTCTTAAATGGATGTAGTTATTGAAATAGTTGGGAGAAAATATGGTGCATCAGGAGCCTATTAGATCTGAACTCTGTCTTAAAGGGGAAGCGGTCTAATGAACATGCTGACGATTGAGCTATTACTGCGAATCAAACAACAAAAGGCAAAGAGAAAATCACTTACAGCTCTTGAATGAATAACTTCTGCATTAATAAGCATTAATCTATCTATGATAAACTATGCAGTGTTATTTTACAATTGATTACTTTATTAGATTTCTTTTTAGACCACACCTGAAGAGTAATGTTAGTAGACCTTCCTGAAATTAAATCACTGTGCCTATATAACGTTTATCTTTGTGTAATATATAACAAAAAGAACCGTTAAGAATACCGTTAAAGTACCGGATCGATAAGCAGTATCGGTAAGATAGTAATACCACTAAAACCTTAACGATACCCATCCCTAGTTATGCCTGTGCTTCTCTTGGATGCTGTGAATATTGGATTACGTGTCTGGAGTGCTCCTTAATTAAAGCTGCATTTGGGTCTCAACCTTCGTGTCTTGGAGCAGTTCGTAACACCTGCTTTGTTTATTTAATATATTTGTTATACATTATTTATACAATATGTTTTTACATTATACATTTTTAATTTAAGTGTACAAGTGCAGATTGGTCAAGTGTTCAATAAATGTATTTGTTGAGAAATTGTGTCTATCTTAAGTAATTATTTGTGTTACATTTTATCTTTCAAATAAAAGGTTCAAATAAGAAGTTAAAAACAAGCATATATCGGCCAAAATAAACCGGCAACATTAATCGGCCATCGGCCGACCCGGATTTCAAAAGATCGGCATCGGCCTGAGAAAAACCAATATCGGTCGACCTCTACTCAGGATCACAACAGTAGGACCAATATTACAGTCCTATCAGAAGGGCAACTGTTCCCTTTTGATTGCAATTCATCCTCAGATTACTTTTATTTGTGAAATTATAATGACAGTAAGCTGGCTAATTTCAATGAATTGTCTCAACACTCTCCCCATTTTACCGAAAAAATTTGACATCTGTGAGGCAAATTAGCGATAAATGCACATTTCTGTATGGAAATGGCTTAAGGGCAGATTTCTTTTTACTGTGTCACACAAGTTTTCCCAAATCTTTTGTGACAGTATGTTTTACGCATTTTCACTTTGTTGATAACAAAATAGCATGAAAAGTGGATGGAAACTAGGCTATTGACTGTTTTGCAAATTGCATATTAAAAGTTAATACCCTGGTCCTTTATCGTCTTGACTTGAACACATTTGACAATGCATTCTGATGTGTGGTTCATTTTCAAGGTCAACCATTATATATTGGGTTTAAATCAAAGTCTGTGTTATCACCAAAGGCTTATATTATTGTAGTATTGGAAATGAGCCTTGCTTGGTCATAAACCAGACCTACAACGTCCATGTGTGCCTTGTGATTTTTCTATGGTTAATGCAGGTCTTTTTGCTTCATTGTAGTGTTTTTGTGATCTACTCCAGTTCTCTTGGGGAGTGGTCATGCCAAATATCCCAGGTTACAGAAATGTTTACAAATTTGCTACACTTTATTTCCCAGTTGTCATTGTTAAATTAACTCAGAATTTTTGTCAGAGTAATTTATTAGCGATAACTCAAAGACAAATCTACTGTGATGTTGTTAATCAATGGCATATGCTTTTGCTGAAGCCATCGATTTACGTTATTTAAAAACAAACGTGCTAACAAAATTCCTGCTGAAGAAATGCAGTACTCATGATCCTGAGGGAGAAACAATTGAATTGCATCAAACAAACCTTTGTCTGATTTCCAAATACGTTCTTTTTTTGCTCTAAATCAGAGTTTGTAATAGTGGTCGACCGAGATATTGCAGAGATATATTTAATTTTTGGCATCGCCGATATATTTTCACATTTAGGCATTTTGTTTAAGGCTGCGAGGGCACCAATAATCACCTGCTTGAACATAAAAGATCCGTCTGAGGCATGTGAATGACCAATCACAGTTTGTTTTGTTACATGCCATCGTGTAACTAAAACAATAAACCTGTGTGCAACGCAGTCATATTTAAATGGTCCACATATCAGAACAGTGACAGATGCATGTGAGCTCATAACATTTAAGTGCTCACCTGCTTCATTCTCCCTATCATATACTGTAATGTCTATATATATATATATATACTGTTGTTTCTGTCAAGCTCTCATATAATATCTTCCTATGAACTGAAGCATTGGTTCTGTCAGCCTGGATCAAAACTTAATTCCTCTGATTTACAAATGTTTCATGACTCTCAGTCCTTGACAATCCAAGCAGGTGATACGGGATGTTTTAACTCAGTAGATTTGCTGCTTGCTGGATCTTCATGAGCACGTGAGATCAACTTCAAAGTAAAAGTGCTTCATGTGTGTTATGAGGTAAAGTCATATTCACAATGACAAAGTTAAAGTTTTGAGTGAAATTGGAAATATTTTTATATGTTTACTATATACTGCTAAATGAAATCGAAACTAGATTTTTAGTTACTATATCAGCCACCCTGCTCTCTTTATATCAGCATTGGTCATTAAAAAAACATACATATTGGTCCACCTGTACTTTTGTAATGTTGATATTCATGGCTTGGAAAATTTTTAAAGGATTTTAAATCCCTAGGAAAACAGTCAATGGGAAGAAAAACTTCTGGAACCACGATGGCAGATATTTCAATATTTATTTATTTATTTATTTTTTTGCCTGAATGGTCTCTAAGCAACAGTCATTGCATTAATATTAATGAATTAATATTCATTAATTCATTAAATTAAAAGGGCAAGAAGTGAGCATTTTAAGTCATGCTTGTGTCTTTTCACTCAACATCATGTGGGAATTACTGATGAAGGGACCGTAGTGTCACAGACATGCTATGATAGTTTGACTTATGGGCTTGTATTCAAATTGGCCAAGGATCATTCCCAAGGTAATTCGGGTGCAGGAATGGCAGCATAAAATCATGTTGAACATGCTTAATAAATCAAAATTGTGATCTCGTCACCTTTTCTAGGAGAGATGGTTTAATTTTTATGGATCAACAAAGTCTGTGTGAATCAGAAAAAAATCCCACAGGATCAGTCCATCTCAAGTGGTCCAATGCAGGTTGCTTGACCATTTTTTTATTTTCCTGTTTTTTAAATGATTACCTCCATGTATTGATATTGCAAAACCGTCATTTTTTTTTTTTATTTGTATTTTACTTGGTTTAACTACAACGGCCATCTTTTTGTCATGGCACACGACACATTTTGGTTGTGCAGCTGTTTACGGAACCCTCAATATCTCGACTCAGGATTGTCCTAGCTCCTTCGAACTGATCTTTAGAACACATTACAATGTACATGAACCTATACAAACATTTTGCACATTCTTGTTCCTTAGACTAAGTTCTAATGTAATGCTTCAAATGTTCCACAATTAGCATCAAATTATAAATGGAAGGGGTCCAGTCTCAGTCTTAAAATTTTTTGGGGGGGTACCTAGTATAGTGTGAATGCAGAACATTTCAGGTTTGAGAATTCAATTTTTTTTTTAAATTCCGCTCACTTTCCGGTGGAATATCTCACCTCCGTGATGTTGGCACCCCATATAATTAAATCAACTCAAGCTATACCATTCGTTTGTGCCGCTAAAACGAGCGTTTGTGCTGATTTGGTGTTTGTGACGTCACTCTCCACCCTATGTTGTCCAGATCACTTGATTTGTGCTTTGTTGTGCCGTTAAAATTAACTTTGTACCTATTTCCCTTTCTTGGAAATAACGGCTTGTATTCGTGAGCAGTGGTGTCACTCTCCACCCCATGAAGTAAAAATTGCTTCAAATCGGTGCCATTAGTTTGTGCTCGATTTGTGCCATTTAAAATGAACACTGTACCTATTCCTCTTTCTTAAAAATACCAGCTTTTGTTCTCTGTAGCACCCCATTTCAAAATGGGCATGTAAGGGGGGCTCTTTAGCTCCCCCATTTTCACCTACATAACCAAAATTGGTACGTATATAGTTCTCAAGCCAAACAACTTTCATGCTCAGAAATTAGCTCCGCCCAACAGGAAGTCAGCCATTTTGGATTTTCTTTAAATAATACTCCTAAGGGATTCATTTGACTGGCTCCAAATTTGTGCAACATCATGCAAAGACATTGCAGATGCTAAATTGTGAACAGATTGTTGATATTTTGAATGTTGTCTCCATGGCGAAGCAATACATTTATGGCAAAAAATGGAAAACAGGAAGTTCCTTATCTTCTGTGTGCACTGTGATTTTGATGAAAATTCAGCCGTATGTTTGGCAAGGGCTGCTGATCATATGGATGTGGCTATTATGGGTCATGGTAGTACCAACAACTGACAGCAGAAAGTATGGCAATTAACATACTTTGTCATTGCCATGACAATGCATTAATTATTTATTTATTCCTATTTTTTTTTAAGAAAATTTGCATGCTTGGTTTCATGAAATTTTGCACACACAAGAGTTGTCGTCCATTGTGACTGGGTGGGGGTTACACTGTACCTCCTCCTTTAAAATGGGCATGTAACTGGGTCTCTCTAGCACCCCCATTTTCATCTAGAGTCACCGAACTTAGTACATGTATAGTTCTCATCAAGCTGGACAACTTTAACAATTATAGTTATTAGCTCCACTCTACAGGAAGTCAGACATTTTTGATTTTCTGAATATTGCAGTCTCTTAAATTTCAAATACTCCTCCTAGGGGATTTATGTGACTGTCACCACAATAAACATTATGCCAAGACATTGAAGATGCTAAATTTTGAACATATTTTTGATATTGAATGGTGCTGCTATGGCGAGGCATTCAATTAATGGCGAAAAATGGGAAACAGGAATCTTCTGTGTGCAAATGTGTAATTTAGATCAAAATTTACATTTAGACTTTGGGGCTAATCACATGGATGTGACCAATTTTGGGTCACAGTCATAGGCAGAAGACTTACAACAGACTTTTAAAATAGTCCTTATTAATAGTCTTATATTTACCCAAATTGCTTCACAATTGTTTAGAATAATGCCAAATGTATGTGTCCACTTTACATTGTTTTCCGAAAGCCACCGGGTGGAAATGGACCCATGGTGCTTGGACACTTCATCGCTGATTGCAGATATATTTATTATTTGTTATGCTTATTACATCTGTTCATTTCTCAAAATGCACAAATAAAGTAGGCATTTCCCCAGATTTCTACTAGCCCCTAGCTCTGTAGTTGAATAACAAACAATTTTTTTTTTTTTTACTGCAGAATGCTACTGTACAGTAGAGGACTTATTTCTGTGAAAATGTTGTTTCTATCTGGTCCCCCACCAGAGATATTAAACCTGAAAGTGAGGGGAATTTAAAATAAATTGCACTTTCTTGCCCCATAAAAAAATTAGAGAATTCTGAAACCTGAAATGTTCTGCATGCACACTATACTTACCTAGGTACCCCCTTTAAAAAAGTCTAAGGAGCAATAATGTGCAAAATGTTTATATAAGTACATATACCTTGTAATGTGCTCTAGAGATCAGTAATTGTTCCAAGGACCTAGAACCATTCCAAGGAGCAGTATAACCAAAATTTGTCGTGTTCCATGACACAAAGGTGGCCATAGTGTTTTAACAAAGTAAAATACAAAACTGGAGGTTTTGCAACACATGGAGGTAATCACAAAAAAAAGGGAAATTAAAATATAGTCAAGCAACCAACTTTACAATTATTTGACCACTTGAGATGGATTGACCCCACAGTGAACGAGCATTGGTATTCACACCCTCAAGCTTCAATAACCCACCTTGGAATTGGCCTCACAGCAAGCTTCATCCTAAAGTTTACAGTATAAAGACATTGCATGCTATGCTTATTAACCACTCCATGCGATTTGCCAGCAGTGACTGGATGCCACAACTGATTGCTCTGTGAAGACAGATTAATGTTGCCAAGCTTGGCATGCCCCTTTCTCTGCCCCTCAATCCCAAGTGAAAGGCTTGTAAGTGGATAGAGACGTGCAGATCTGGACTACTGTTTTCAGTATTATGATGTGGAATGAGTCCTGTTGCAGTTGTCTTCATTAGACCCATGAATTTTCAGTGGTTATATGGTCCCTTATGGCCGCACACTAAGTTCTGTTCCTTGTCTGTGACAAGTAGGTGTATGAAATGAAAAGGTCATGCTTGTATGGATAAGGAACCAAGCTGTTTTTATTGACACTTCACGGTTGGAAAAGTCATGTTTCTAAATATGGCGGTCAATTGCGACGCTGTCAAAGGTTCAGTTTAATTTGAAATTGTGTAATTGTCATTAAAGGGTTAGTTCACCCCAAAATTCTAATTGTCTTCCTTTTACTCAAACTCATATCATAACAAACCTGTATGACTTTAATATTTTGAGACAACATTTTGATTTTGATTTGGATGGTTAAATTAGTGTTTTAATATCACATGCAATGTTATTGTACTTTAATGGATCTTTTCTTAAAATCCTGAACTATTTAGGTTACTGAATAAAATAACTTATTTTAGGCAGAGTTTTGGCAGACAGAGGGTTTTGGCTCATCCTCCTGCTTGTGTATATCCTTGTTATGGGTTTGTGACCGAGCTTAATTGTTTGTGTCTCGTCCGTTCCAAGATGTGTTTTTGGGTCCTGGGAGGAGCAACTTAAAATGCGGAAAGCAGTAAACATTATGAAGGTATTTGCTGACGGGGATCCAGATCGATGCATCCTCCAGTGTAAGCATTTTCAAGATTAATTGGATGCTCATAATAAATGCTTGAAACATGCTGCTCTGGAGTCCTTGTGAACCCTGTTCCCAATTGCTGCATCACTCAAGTACTTCCTCAACTGGCTTTTTCATGACTTTAAACCATGTGCAGTTGGCCTAGTAGAAAAATACCTATTCTATTCCTATTCAATTCTATTCCAGGTGATATTTTGATGGGAATGGACTATATTGATGGCACATGTTTGGTCTTTAAGATCGGTTTAAAAATAATTTCAATGTATATGATTGCTTTTCAAGAGTGCCTCTCTCGAGGTAATTGCATTTCCCTAAAACAAAATGTGCACATGGTCTCTTGACTCTATTCAGCGAGTCAATGGTGAGTGTGATGTGGATGTGATGGAATCCAGATAAGATTAACTATAGCACACATGCATCACATTTGATTATGAAGACCATTTGGGTGGAAGTGTGCAGCCCATGCAAATAGATTTTTCCTTCTGCCTAACACGATTGTGAAATCTGCACAGCTTATTTTACAGATGAGTATTGTTCTTGGTATTTGTTTGAAGGAAAATAAAAAAATACTTACGTTTGTGCAACTGCTTTTGTTACTATACTGGCTAGCATCAGAAGATCACCTATGTTTACAAGTCAAAGAACCATGTCAGGTGGACCGGTGCAATTGGGGTCCTTAACCTGCTATAGTAAAATAGTACCTTAAAATCTGATATTTAGTCCTCCTAAAAATGTATCTCAAATTCCCATGATTAGGGCTACATGACGTTACTGCTGGTCAGAACAAGGATAATGAATCTCTTTGTTCGTCACACCCTAGATAGTAATGAACACAAACTCGGTTTGGCTGAACACTGTTTCCTTGGCAACCATGTGAGAGAGAAATGGAGTGTTTTATCATTTTAATCCACATCCATCTTAGCGATGGTCATCATTAACAATGTAGAATCAAACGTGACAGCTTTTTCCTTTCTCTGCTGTCTGGTGATTATACAACAGGTCGATAAAATAAAAATACTGCTTAAATGTGTACTTCTCTTGGTTATATTTCCTTTGCTGCATCCATTGCCATGAATTGCATCATGGATATTATAAACTACAGCTGTAAACTTTAACAGGGCCTCTGTCCTCCAGACCCTACACACACACATCCCCTTTACCTTTACAGCTTTTAAAAAAGCTTTTTGGTTGACTCATGAAAGACAACAAAACATTTTTATAGAATTTAATTATACATTTCATATAGAAAATTACTCCACCCCATTTCTGTTCCCATTGTTTTTAGTTATTCTCGTCACCGTATCATTGTAGTAATAAAAACAAAATACTCTTGTACCATTTTTTGGTAAAAATGAAAAACTGTACCAAAGGAGTACTGTTATTATATATAAATACTTAATTTAAATAATAAAAAAAAAAATATATATATATGAGGGCTGTCAATTGTTAAATCATTTTGCAAATTAATACATGGGTTAGGGTTAGGTTATCTACTTCATATATATATATATATATATATATATATATATATATATATATATATATATATATATATATATATATATATATATAATACACAAATATATAAAATACAAATATTCCGATAATTAAAATGCATTACATTCTTGTGGCAGAAGAGTTAATCACTGATAAGACAAAAAGCGGCTTAAGAATACAATGTATTGTTTACTACCATATTATTGATCATAAGACAATCATTGGCACACAGTTCACAGAAATCCATTTCACAAGTGAATTTGTCAATCAGTTGGAGATTTATTATGAGGGCTTGTTTAAGAACCCGTCAATTTACACCTGCGTCAGATGTAGCGTCTAACGCATGTTTGTGGTGTTCTGCTGTTCAAGGGTGTTTTTCTTCACTATAAACTGCGCATTGCCACACAGCTGAAGTTTCAATTAGTGCCCTCTGGAGTAAACGGGTGGTACTACAAGCTTGCATTTCTCAGGAATCTTCCATATTACGTTCCGGGGGCATTGCGATTAATGCACTCACAACAACGAGCAGAGTGCCGGGTGGCTAAAGCACAGCAAGTTTGCACAGTAGGGGGCACAGGAGGTGCATCAGCCAGTCATCTCAGTCAGTTGACCCGTGTCACCTGTTGGATCTGTTCCGTGACCTCTTGCCAGGGGTGTTCGAAAATTCACTTGGCCTCAACATGCACATAGCCTGGCACAAGCGTCGTGGTGACGTCACCGCCAATGGCGGTTTTTGTTGTTATATATTTGTGTGTGTGTGTGTGTGTGTGTGTGTGTGTGTGTGTGTGTATATGTGTATGTATGTATCATGTATATGTATGTATATATAAAAATAAATAAAATATTTTCCTTTTGATTTTGGATTAAAATAGAATCTGGACATGGTTTCCTGACTGGTTTCATGAAAATCACCCTTACGCCCCCTTTTGTTTTTACTGAGAAAAGTTAAAAGCTAAATTAAAAAAAATAATAATAATAATTTCTCCACTAAAAACAAGCTTGCAAATTAACGTTTAAAGTGCGTGCATTAGTACAATAGGTAAATAGTTTGTCTAAAGTATTTACCCATTTCTATCTGTCTCGATTTGCCTGTTCTCTTGTGTCTGTTCAGTGGCTTCCTGCAGGGTTAAAACAAACCTTCATAATTGGGTACTTGCCGTACAGTTTGAGTGAAAAGTTGAGACTGCAAATATCCTCTTGCCTCTTTGATCATCTAAGTGTGCTTAAATCCTAATTTAAATCACTTCTGTTTTCATTTTCTCAGAAATGGACAGACCTCTGCCACAGAGCCACAACCAAATTAAAATGTGACCTTTGGAGTTAATAGCTTCCTTTGCAGTGAGGGGAAAGGCATTAGAAAACCACTGCATTCGAAGCCTCTGCTAGCACAAAACCTCTTCTGTTACAGACTTAGTCTGGCCAAGACATTACAGTTCTCTATAAATCATGTTCTACTTCAGCCATTCTGCCTTGTCCCCCTCAACAACCCTTCTCCTCTTTCCTTGAGAAAATGCCTAAAGGCACAGCATCTTTCAACCAGTGGTCAACAGCTGCCTGGAGGGAGGGATGTTCTGAGAAAATGGTCCAATCACTTCTTACCTTCGTAACATTGTTACTTTATGCCTACAGTAAAATCATTAAAACAATTTTATCATCTAAATTAAAAGATTTTTGGACTATAACATACTTGCAAGATCAGATTTAAAGCTTCCTTTAAAAACTTTAAAGAAATATTTCTGGTTCAATACAAGTTAAGCTCAATCAACCGCATTGGAGACAAAATGTTGATTTAAATAATTGAGTAGACCGATCAGCCACCACAATTAAAACCACCGGCCTAATATTGTTTAGGTCCCCCTCGTGCTGCCAAAACAGCCTCAACCTGCTTCTCAGAACTGCATTCTGAGATGCTATTCTTCTCACCACAATTGTTCTGAGTAGTTATGAGTTACCGTAGACTTTGTCAGTTCGAACCAGTCTGGACATTTTCTGTTGACCTCTCTCATCAACAAGGCATTTCCATCCGCAGAACTGTGCTCACTGAATCTTGTTTTTTGTTTGTTTTTTAGCACCATTCGGTGTAGTCAGGACATTTAATAACGTGAAAAATAACTATTACAATTTAAAAAAATATTCTGAACTTATTAAACTACTTCAAAGATCCTCCTTGTGCAGCAATGACGGCTTTGCAGATCCTTGGAATTCTAGCTGTCGGTTTGTCCAGATACTCATGTGACATTTCACCCTACGCTTTCTGTAACACTTGCCAGAAATGTGGATGTCTTCTTGGGCACTTCTCACACACCTTACAGTCTAGCTGATCCCACAAAAGCTCAATGAGGTTAAGATCCATAACACACTTCTGATTATCTGTTGTCCAATGTCTATGTTTCTTTGCTCACTGTAACCTTTTCTTTTAGATTTCGGTTTCAAAAGTGGCTTTTTTTACAGTATGAGTCTTCTCTTTTCTGTTGTACATGAAGCTGGTGTTGAGTGGGTAGAATTCAATGAAGCTGTCAGCTGAGGAAATGTGAGGCGTCTCTTTCTCAAACTAGAGACTCTGATGTACTTATCCTCTTCTTTAGTTGCACATCTGTACTTCCACATCTCTTTCTGTCCTTGTTAGAGACAGTTGTCCGTTGTCTTTGAAGACTGTAGTGTACACCTTTGTATGAAAGCTTCCGTTTTTTGGGGGGGGGGGCAATTTCAAGCATTTTATAGCCTTCATTTCTCAAAACGATGATTGACTGAGTTTCTAGAAAGCATTTTTTTTTTTACCTAATATTGACCTCATGACATGCCAGTCTATTGCGTACTGTGTCAACTCAAAAACAAACACAAAGACAATGTTAAGCTTCATTTAACAAACCAAAAAGCTTTCAACTGTGATGATATAATGGCAAGTGATTTTCTAGTACCAAATTATCAATTTAGCATGATTACTCAAGGATAAGGTGTTTGAGTGATGGCTGCTGGAAATGGGCCTTTTTTTAATTTTTTTATATATAAATAGTGATGGTGCTGTTTTTTAAATCAGTAATGTCCTGACTAGGGCTGGGTATCTAGTTCGATACATTGTAGGCACCGACCAAAAATAATCCAGTATCGAAAAATGTCTAGTTGTTCGGTACCAAATTTTGATACCTAAGGTCAGTGATAAGCATATAGCATGCTAGATGTGCCCAAATCTATAAGTGCTGGTGATTGGCTGTGTTTAGGCATAAAAAAAAACCATTAGTATCAGAAAATGTTCCAGGGCTGAGAAAGAATGTTATCAGTAACATTGCTAACACTGTTGTACATTTAAAGAGAAATACTAAACCGTAATAATGAGCCTTTAAAATAAATTTTTTACAAGCGCACGCATGAAGCGAGCCGGAGCGACACCGGGAAAAGCGGTAATGATTCTGAATGTGTCGGAAAATCCAGCAAGAGACTGTCTGAACATTTTGTTAATTTATAGAGAGAAATGCACATTAGGGTTGTGCTGACAGATGATGATCTCGGGATCAATGATGGGTCAGAGTGATCACCAATAGCTATAATGATATTTGGCTTGTTTTCCCATTAATCTATTAAATTATTATTATTAGACTATTATTATTACAAATAATTTGCCCATAGAGACACAGACACGCGTTTGAAAAACACGCTTTATTATATTAAGTACAGAAAACAGAAAAGCTGTATATGGGCAGTCTCGTGAAACACGCGCATGTAAGGATCTCACACTTTGTTCCTCCCTTCTGGTTTTTATTTTTATGAGTGCTGCAAATGACCTCAGACATCCTTGTTCAGGAGGTGCTTTAAGTTCAGTTCACTTTATTTCCACAATACAGTTTATTGTGAACAACTCTGCAACCTGTAAAATAATACAAACTATATAAAATACAAACTATATAAAATAATACAAACACATTCACCTCGAACATGATTTATATTTCAGTGAGTTATCATCATTACCATTATTATTTTTACATTTTATAATTGTTTTTAAGTCTTCATTTGTATAAGTAAATTTCCGCCTGCTTGTTTAGACTGATTTTTGCCTGATGGTAAATGGAAAGGTTGTTACGTATATATTACATCAAATATATATATATTACATCAAATATGTATTATTTGATCACTTTATTATTTATTTTTTTGCTTTTTCGTTTAGTTTGGAGTGCAATTTGGATTTAGAAAAGTATTTGATTAAAATAAATAAATTATAAAATTTTCAATGCAAAATCACTAAAGCAAGAATATTCACTAATCTCTCAACGCCGAGGTTTCCGATGTAATTGTGTGTGTATGTGTGTGTATATATATGTCTATATCGTGAAGAAGGGAATTAAACAAATGTGTTCACATACATGATATAATTTCCTGGATAACGAAATATCCAACGGGTAGAGTACGGATGAAGCTTCTTTGCCTGAGTGATGTTCACAACTGTTGTAAAGCCATCTTTCAAAAAGTTGAACACTTTTTTTTTTTTTTTTCGACCAAAGTATCGAAAAAAGTATCGTTTAGGAACCGTTATCGAAGTCAAGGTATTGGTATCGATATAGAACATTTTTGAATGATACCCAGCCCTAGTCCTGACTATACTTTGTGATCAGTTAAATGCAACTTTGGTGAATTAAAGTACCAATTTCCTTCAGAAACAGCAAAATCTGTACATTTATTCAAATTTTTTTGGCTGCCAGTGTATATATGCAGTGCCTTCAAAAAGTATTCAGACCCTTTCATTTTTTTCACATTTACTAATGTCACAGCCTTATGCTAATATGCTTTAAATATTTGTTTTCAAATCAATCTACACTCCATACCCCTTAATGACAAAGCAAAAAATATTATTTTTGCTAACCTTTGCAAATTTATTAAAGAAAAAACTGATATCACATTGACAAGTATTCAGACCATTTGCTATGACACTTTTAATTTGTCTCAGATGCATCCCATTTCTCTGGATCATCTTTGAGATGTTTCTATAATTTTGGGGCTTTTCCACTGTGGATAGTACTTTGGTCCTACCAACAGTGTAAGTGACTTTAAGTGACCACAGAACCATCAAGGAAAAATTTTAAGTGTTTCGACCAAATGGACGCTATCTAGACCAGCGAGCAATGGGAGGGAGAGTGTCCACGGTTGGAGTTCATGATGGAAGATGGAAAGTTAACTCTATAGTCTGCTTGAAAGCTTCACTTTATTTAGTTGACCGGCTACTGGAAAGCTTGCTTCTAAAACAACCAGGCCAATTTAACGGTTACACTTGTGTAAAATCACCATGCTACAACTGCATTATGCAGCACAATGAGCTAGTAGGTAACAACTAGTGATCATGTTATTGTTTCGAGTCACGTTTAAAATGATGTCACTGCAGTAGAGGAGGTACAACTATGACGATCAGCCTATAATCCCACCCACATTGAGGTGGCACTAAACAGCAGTGGAAAAGCAAGCTCAGAAAAGTAATTAGCGATTAGAGTTGAGTCAAACCGCAATGTGCAGTGGAAGTGCCGTTTTGTCCACCTGTGGCAAATTCAATTGATTAGCCATAATTTGGAAAGGCACACACCTGTCTATATAAGTTCTCACAGCTGAAAATGCATATCAGAGCAAAAACCAAGCCATGAGGTCATTGGAACTGCCTGCAGAGCTCAGAGCAATGATTGTGTCAAGCCACAGATCTGGAGAAGGCTACAAAACAATCTAGCTCCATTGAAGGTTCCCAGGAGCACCATAGCCTCCATAATTTTAAAAATAAATTTGAAACAACCAGGACTCCTCTTGGAGCTGGCTACCCTGCAAAACTGAGCAATTGGTGAAGGGCCTTGATAAGAGATGTGAGAGGTGTCACTCTGGTTGAGCTCCAAAGATCATATGTGGAGAAAGGAGAAGCTTGCAGAAGGACTACCATTACTACAACACTCCACTGATCTGGTCTTAATGGTGGCCAGACAGAAGCCTCTCTTCAGTGCAAGACACATGAAAGCCTGCTTGGAATTTGCAAGACAGACTGTGAGAAACAAGATTCTCTGGTCTAATGAAACGAAGATTGAGCTGTTTGGCCTCAATTCCAAGTGTCAAATCTGTAGGAAACCAGGCACTGTGCAATACCAGCCCAACGGTAAAGCATGTTGGGTGGTAGCATCATGCTGTGGGGGTGTTTTTCAGTGGCAGGGACTGGTCAGGGTTGAAGGAAACCTGAACGCAGCAAAATACAGAGATATCCTTAATGAAAACCTGGTCCGGAGTGCTCAGGACCTCAAGACTAGGCTGAAGGTTCACCTTCCAATAGGACAATGACCCAAAGCACACAGCCAAGGCAAGGCAAGACTGGATTAGGGACAAATCAATGTCTTTGAGTGGCCCAGCCAGAGCCCGGACTTGAACCCAATCAAACATCTCTGGAGAGACCTGAAAATGGCTGTCCACCGACGGTCCCTTTCCAACCTGTCAGAGGTTGAGAGGATCTGCATAGAAGAATGGCAAAAAATACCCAAATCCAGGTGTGCAAACATTTTCTCATCATACCCAAAAAGACTTGAGGCTGTAATTGCTGCCAAAGGTGCTTCAACTGAGTTAAGTGTCTGAATTCTTAAAGTGATATTTAAGGTTTTTCTTTTTAATAAATTTGCAAAGTTATCAAACATATGGTTTTAATTTGTTACTATTGAAGTGTAGATTGATGTGGAAAATATATATATATACACAGTGGGTACGGAAAGTATTCAGACCCCCTTAAATTTTTCACTCTGTTATATTGCAGCCATTTGCTAAAATCATTTAAGTTCATTTTCTTTCCTCATTATTGTACACACAGCACCCCATACTGACAGAAAAACACAGAATTGTTGACATTTTTGCACATTTATTAAAAAAGAAAAACTGAAATATCACATGGTCCTAAGTATTCAGACCCTTTGTTCAGTATTTAGTAGAAGCACCCTTTTGATCTAAAACAGCCATGAGTCTTTCTGCGAAAGATGCAACAAGTTTTTCACATCTGGATTTGGGTATCCTCTGCCATTCCTCCTTGCAGATCCTCTCCAGTTCTGTCAGGTTGGATGGTAAATGTTGGTGGACAGCCATTTTCAGGTCTCTCCAGAGATGCTCAATTGGGTTTAAGTCAGGGCTCTGGCTGGGCCATTAAAGAACAGTCACGGAGTTGTTGTGAAGCCACTCCTTCGTTATTTTAGCGGTGTGCTTAGGGTCATTGTCTTGTTGGAAGGTGAACCTTCGGCCCAGTCTGAGGTCCAGAGCACTCTGGAGAAGGTTTTCATCCAGGATATCCCTGTACTTGGCCGCATTCATCTTTCCCTCGATTGCAACCAGTCGTCCTGTCCCTGCAGCTGAAAAACACCCCCACAGCATGATGCTGCCACCACCATGCTTCACTGTTGAGACTGTATTGGACAGGTGATGAGCAGTGCCTGGTTTTCTCCACACATACCGCTTAGAATTAAGGCCAAAAGTTCTATCTTGGTCTCATCAGACCAGAGAATCTTATTCATCACCATCTTGGAGTCCTTCAGGTGTTTTTTAGCAAACTCCATGCAGGCTTTCATGTGTCTTGCACTGAGGAGAGGCTTCCGTCGGGCCACTCTGCCATAAAGCCCCGACTGGTGGATGGCTGCAGTGATGGTTGACTTACTACAACTTTCTCCCATCTCCCGACTGCATCTCTGGAGCTCAGCCACAGTGATCTTTGGGTTCTTCTTTACCTCTCTCACCAAGGCTCTTCTCCCCCAATAGCTCAGTTTGGCCGGACGGCCAGCTCTAGGAAGGGTTCTGGTCGTCCCAAACGTCTTCCATTTAAGGATTATGGAGGCCACTGTGCTCTTATGAACCTTAATGGCAGCAGAATTTTTTTTTTTTTTTTTTTGCCACAATTCTGTCTCTGAGCTCTTCAGGCAGTTCCTTTGACCTCATGATTCTCATTTGCTCTGACATGCACTGTGAGCTGTAAGGTCTTATATAGACAGGTGTGTGGCTTTCCTAATCAAGTCCAATCAGTATGGACTCCAAACACAGCTGGACTCAATTGAAGGTGTAGAACCATCTCGAGGATGATCAGAAATGGACAGCACCTGAGTTAAATATATGAGTGTCACAGCAAAGGGTCTGAATACTTAGGACCATGTGATATTTCAGTTTTTCTTTTTTAATAAATGTGCAAAAATGTCAACAATTCTGTGTTTTTCTGTCAATATGGGGTGCCGTGTGTACAATAATGAGGAAACAAAATGAACTTAAATGATTTTAGCAAATGGCTGCCATTTATTACAGCGACCAAAACATTAACAACCCGTCAGCAGACAACAACACAAACGTGCGTTACGTTCTTGTGTTCAAAACACCTGAAGGAGCGCAAATGCCAATGGATCTCAATATGTGTTTGAAGATTGAGTGTTAAACTATATTTAACTTGACAAAGTTACCTAAAGATTTTATTTTTATGAAGCAACACGTCTGACGCAGGTCGTATGGTCTTTACCTCACAAATATTTAATTACCAACAAGGTTAAGGAGCTGTCCTTTAAACTGTTACACTGTTTTTACACAGTCAATCTTTATTTAAGAAACATGCTCCCTGAAATAGATCCACTTTGCTCCTGTAATGCTGTAGATGAATCTGCCCCTCACCTTTTTTGGGAATGTGTCCACGCTGTAGTATTTTGCTGAAAATTTTGTTTGCTTCTATGTTCCTCTATTTTAACTAGTTTTTCTTTGCTTTATAAAGACGTTTTATTTTGTTTTCACAGTTTTCATAACTTAAGTGTAAATTTATGTCTATAAAGCCCCTATTTGCATTTTTTTGTAAGACTTTTATTTATATTATATTATTTAAATACTCTTTGTACCTCCAACAACTCCAAAGCATTGAAAACCATTGCACTATGTAATTAATATAATGTCTTGGCATTATTGTAAAATATATCTGTAGTATTGTGTACTATGTAAACCCCTGGCGCCTAAAAAAAAAAACACCTAACGCAGGTATACATTCGTCATTGTCCTTAAACAAGCCCTCATAATAAATCTCCAACTGATTGACAAATTCACTTGTGAAATGGATTTCTGTGAACTGTATGCCAATGATTGTCTTATGATCAATAATATGGTAGTAAACAATACATTGTATTCTTAAGCCGCTTTTTGTCTTATCAGTGATTAACTCTTCTGCCAGAAGAATGTAATGCATTTTAATTATCAGAATATTTTTTTATTAAATATATATTTATTTAAAGATAACTATGTATAATTATTTCATCATTATATATTGAATTATTGTTATATGAGGGGCTTTCTCAGCAAATATTTTTATATGTGATTAATCAGGACACCATGTAATTAATTAGATTAAAAATGAATCGATTGACAGCCCTTATATATATATATATATATATATATATATATATATATATATCACACACACACACTCCGGTCAGTCACAACATTTAAACCACCTGCCTATTATTGTGTTGGTCTCCCTCATGACGCCAAAGCAGTATCAACCCGCATCTCTGAATACTGTTCAGAGATGCTATTCTTCTCAACCCAAATGTGCAGAGAGTTTATATGAGTTACTGTAGACTTTGTCACACTTTTGTGAACCAGTCTGGCCATTCTCTGTTGACATCTCTCACCAACGAGTTATTTCCATCCACAGAACGTGTGGGGCCTGGGTAGCTCAGCAAGTAAAGACGCTGACTACTACACCTGGAGTCACAAGGTCGAATCCAGGGTGTGCTGAGTGACTCCAGTCAGGCTTCCTAAGCCACCAATTGGCCCGGTTGCTAGGGTGGGTAGAGCCATGTTGGGTTAACTTCGTGGTCGCTATAATGTGGTTCTCGGTCTTGATGGCGGCTCGAGGTGAGTTGTACGTGGATGCCGCTGAGAATAGTGTGAAGACTCCACATGAGCTAGGTCTCCATGGTAATGCGCTCAGCAAGCCACGTGATAGATGCGTGGGTTGACAGTCAAAAAAAGAAAGAAAAATAGTGAGGTAATAACTGAATATCACACATAAATCATTGTTTAAATGTCTGGATAAAGCTTCCTTTTAAAATCTTTAAATGGTGAGACAGCTATTGTGGATGACAAACACAATGTTATTTTTGAATAATTAACTGTATTTATAGAGAACCATTATTCTTTCAGAATAATGCTGTTGGGATGAAAATCAGTAATGTGGTTTCAGAGTGACTAGCTTGCCTTTCATTTATTTTTGGAAAAGTATTTTGAGAGAGTCTGAGACCTCAGTAATTTCCCACTGGTGCTGTCGTGCATCAGCACTAGGGTTGCACTGTTTAGCGGTACGCAAAACGAAGTATCGCAATACCAAAAAAATGGAAACTGTA
This sequence comes from Xyrauchen texanus, assembly GCF_025860055.1. Classification (NCBI taxonomy): domain Eukaryota; kingdom Metazoa; phylum Chordata; class Actinopteri; order Cypriniformes; family Catostomidae; genus Xyrauchen; species Xyrauchen texanus. The sequence continues at coordinate 32,472,528 of NC_068298.1, forward strand.
CAATATCATGTTGTTGCTAATTTCTGTATGCTGTAATCAGCTAAATTACTAGAGATGTGACAGATTTAAGATGAAATCAATGATAATTTCATAATAAAAAACAAAAAATAAAAAACCTCTGGATATGGCCATGTGTAATCATTAAACAGCAGAAAGATATAATTAAATATTATACAATCACATGCGCTGCACACTAGAGAATGAACGAGGTGCTGCTCTGTTCTGTGATCTGCTTCACACACATGCATGTGCACACACTCACGCAAATGCAACGCACTACTGGTGCTTAATTTTCATGCAGTCTGTTAGAGTATAAATGGCTGCTAATACTTAAATGAACTCCTCCGGTGCAGCTCAGAGACTTCAGCTTGGGAGTCCTGATGGGATTATCCCAGCATTAATGGGAAGCTTGATATAACTAAACTGTCAAAAACCGGAAGAACTCCGGGCTTTTAATATAAAATTCCCACTTAAATGAAAGCTCTATTCAACTGATTAGGTGAAATGGAAGACAGAAAAATATAACTACTGTATAAAAATATAATATTCATAAAGTAGCAATAATACTCATAACGATTCTATAATATTAATATTGTAGTGGTTTTAATATTATTATTATTATTATTATTATTATTATTAAAGATATTATTATCTGTAAGCAATATCACAATATCACGTGTTCAATCAGCATGTTGTGATACTGCCATAGCAGCCTTGTGCCACAGGTAATCAGATTTTTTTTTCCCATTAATGTTTTCATTTATACTGCAGCTCTGTGGTGCAGTGTTTTAATTTACCAAAAATAAAATCACAATTTTGTTTTGTAAAAATAAAATAAAAAATAAACAAAACACTGATGGCCAAAAGTTTGGAATAATGTACAGATTTTGCGGTTTCGGAAGGAAATTGGTACTTTAATTCACCAAAGTGGTATTCAACAGATCACAAAGTATAGTCAGGACATTACTGATGTAAAAAAACAGCACCATCACTAGTTGAAAAGTCATTTTTGATAAAATCTAGACAGACCAATTTCCAGCAGCCATCACTCCAAAACCTTTTCCTTGAGTAATCATGCTAAATTGCTAATTTGGTACTAAAAAATCACTCGCCAGTATATCAAACACAGCTGAAAGCTATTTGGTTTGTTAAATGAAGCTTAACATTGTCTTTGTGTTAGTTTTTGAGTTGCCACAGATGCAAAATTTAAGGTCAATATTAGGTCAAAATAGAAACCGCTTGCTCTAGAAACTCGTCCGTCAATCATTGTTTTTAGGAATGAAGGCAATAAGATGCTTGAAATGGCCAGAAACTGAAGATTTCATACAAAGGTGTACACTACATTCTTCAAAGTCAAAGGACAACTGTCTCTAACAAGGACAGAATGAGATGTGGAAGACCAGATGTACAACTAAACAAGAGGATAAGTACATCAGTGTCTCTAGTTTGAGAAATAGACACCTCACATGTCCTCAGCTGACAGCTTCATTGAATTCTACCCGCTCAACATCAGTTTCATGTACAACAGTAAAGAGAAGACTCAGGGGTGCAGGCCTCATGGGAAGAATTGCAAAGACAAAGCAACTTTTGAAACACAAAAAGAAATGTTAGAGTGGGCAAAGAAACAGACATTGGACAACAGATAATTGGAAAAGAGTGTTCTGGATCTTAACACCATTGAGCTTTTTGTGGGATCAGCTAGACTGTAAGGTGTGTGAGAAGTGCCCGACAAGACATCCACATCTCTGGCAAATGCTACAGGAAGCCTGGGGTGAAATGTCACATGAGTATCTGGACAAACTGACAGCTAGAATGCCAAGGATCTGCAAAAGCTGTCATTGCTGCATGTGGAGATTTGTTTTTTTTTTTTTTAAGTATTAAGAAGTTCTAAAATTTGTTTTCAAATTGTAATAGTCATTTTTCACATTATTAATGTCTTAACTATACTTTGTGATCAGTTGAATGCCACTTTGGTGAATAAAAGTAACAATTTATTTCCATAAGAGCAAAGTCTGTACATTATTCCAAACTTTTGGCCTCCGTGTGTGTGTGTATGTGTGTATGTATGTGTATATATATATATATATATATATATATATATATATATATATATATATATATATATATATATATATTTTATATTTATTTATTTTTATTTGATTAAAGCTATATGTATCAATTAGATTAAACACCATTCGATCATAACATTTAATTAAAACATTTAACATTGAATAATCTGAGGCTTTTGTTGTTGATTATAATATTGATTTCTTCATCGTACTGAAGCCAAAATGTTGGTATCGGAGCAACCCTAATCAGCACCACTTGGTTTCTGATCGCCAAAGATTAAAGAGCCTGAAGGAATATAGATGGGAAAACCTGTCCAGATAGATATATACAGTGCATCCGGAAAGTATTCATAGCCTTTCACTTTTTCCACATTTTGTTATGTTACAGCCTTATTCCAAAATGGATTAAATTTATTTTTTTCCTCAAAATTCTACAAACAATACCCCACAAAGACAACATGAAAAACAAATTGAAATCTTTGCAAATGTATTAAAAAAAAAATTAAATAAAAATATCACATGTACATAAGTATTCACAGCCTTTGCCATGATCCACTGATCATCCTTGATGTTTCTAAAACTTGATTGGAGTCCACCTGTGGTAAATTCAGTTGATTGGACATGATTTGGAAAGGCACACACCTGTCTATATAAGGTCCCACAGTTAACAGTGCATGTCAGAGCACAAACCAATTCATGAAGTCCAAGGAAGTGTCTGTAGACCTCAGAGACAGGATTGTATCAAGGCACAGATCTGAGGAAGGGTACAGAAACATTTCTGCAGCATTGAAGGTCCCAATGAGCACAGTGGCCTTCCCTCCACAGTGGAAGAAGTTTGGAACCACCAGGACTCTTCCTAGAGCTGGCTGCCTGGAGTTTGCCAAAAAGCACCTGATTGGACTATCAGACCATGAGAAACAAAAGATTGAACTCTTTGGCCTGAATGGCAAGCAATGGAGAGATCTGAAAATGGCTGTGCACTGATGCTCCCCATCCAACCTCGTGGAGCTTGAGAGGTCCTGCAAAGAAGAATGGGAGAAACTGCCAAAAATAGGTGTGCCAAGCTTGTAGCATCATACACAAAAAGACTTGAGGCTGTAATTGGTGCCAAAGGTGCTTCAACAAAGTTTTGAGCAAAGGCTGTGAATACTTATGTACATGTGATTCTTTTCGTTTTTTATTTTTAATACATTTGCAAAGATTTCAAACAAACTTTTCACGTTGTCATTATGGGGTGTTGTTTGTAGAATTTTGAGGAAAATAATGAAGTTAATCAATTTTGGAATAAGGCTGTAACATAACAAAATGTGGAAAAAGTGAAGCGCTGTGAAAACTTTCTGGATGCACTGTATGTCCAAAGAGCTATTCAGTATATCACTTGAGCGAAGCAGTGGTCACGCGTAGTTTTCCGGCAAAAATGTGAGCTTGTTTACTGCCACACTCAACCAATCACCATCATTTAGATTTTATTTAAATCAAACACCATTGATCTAGATAATCATTTTAAACAAATATCAATCATTTGGTGTTTATAATAGTGTTTTAAGCTGATTTGCCTTGGGCTAGAGTGGAATCATGGATATGTTGTTGTTTTTGATGCAAGTCTTTCAGGCAGGTTGATATCTCTGTTTAGAGAACAGGTGAGTGCCTGAGTTATGATAATGTTAATGATATCAGGAGCCATTTACTTCAGAAGGGCACCTTGCCTGAATCCCAGACTAAAAACCTTGAGTGCACAATCCTTAAAAGCCTTTCAGACATCTCTCTATTCAGCATACTCTACATGATAACGCTTCTATAATTATTTGTGTAGAAAATATTATATATGTGTATGTATAATATGCTTTTGAGTTTGGCGAAATGTGACTTGGGCTGCTTTTCTTAAAAGCATCGCCAGCTTAAGTTGATTGTAGAGACTATTGGTGCCGGTGGTTTCTTTGATCTACCCTGGACATGTTTTTGTGACATTCACCCATGTATAAAGACCTTGTGTACCAGAAGAGAATATTAGACCAAAACATTCATAAATTGTAAAAATGTTATTAAAAAAATATACTACTTAAAAAAAAAAAAAGATCTTTTCTGTTGGCCAAATCTTTACCCACTATACAGATATGAAAAAGTACATCTTGCAAAACAAAAGGGAAAAAGCGGGGTTTGTGGAGAGGTTGGTGAGAAGCATTCATTTTTGCACCGAGTTTTTGGGGTTGTGACTTGAGGGGGGGGCTGTTTATCCTCCTGTCAGATCAGGATAGAAAGCTAATCGGGCTAATCATGTTCTGATTTGCATGTGTTTTATTCAAACATGCAAGGTGTTTTTGGAGGAAAGCAAAGGTTGGCATCACTAAATCCAAAACAAAGGAACAATGTTTGTTAAAGAGAGGGTGGATGTTCTTGGCTCATAAAATGTTAGTGTAGTTTGCTTTGTAAAGTGAACAGAATTAGAAAAATCAATTTTGGGTTGTAAATTCAAAGCTACACCCCTGGATATACTGAAAAGATCAGCTACACAGACCTACATTCCTTTTGTATTTGTCTTACCAACTGTAATTAATTGTATTTTGCATGGTTTGTGGAATAAGATGACCAAAGCTCTTAACTGTGGAGTGGTGCTGGGTTTTTGAATGAACATTTTTGGTATTTTACAGCACTCTCTGGAGGACACCTTACACTAACCAGTCTTTTCAAGCATGAATACTTTCTGTGATAGAAAATTAATCATGTCCTATTTCATGTTTGTCAAAAATTATTACTGTTGTTTTATACTGTTGGGTAGACAAAAAAGGACTTCGATATGGCTGCGAATTTCTCAGATTTGTATTTATACCACCAAAGCCAGGATTTGATGATGTTTATTTTGTAGCTGTTTTACTTTAAGTTACAGCTTGATGAATCATTATTTTCTGCAAAGAGGCAAAATACCTTATTGCAGCTCAGACAGAATGGTTTCCAGGTCTTGCCCATGATGTTGTCATTCACTGTTTTGTCATGTTTACCTGTCCTTCTAATGGCTTTGCTACCCTGATTCAGCCCCGCTACATGGCTCCTAAAATACTTGTGGACTTCCATTAGACAGTAAGCAGTGTGTGGCTCCCATGTATCCCTCCGTGCATCCCTGCCCCCAACTCCTGTGAGAGAAACAGAGCAACTGCAGCAGCAACTTCTGTAGTATAGTGCTAATGTCTGTCCTCTTAGTGCTGCTTACAAATGTGTCCTGACCTAGCCTCTAGCTTCTGCATGCTCTCCTAAGAGTTTCACAATACTTCAGTCTTACTATATGTCTATCGCTTTCTTGTGACGCTTTCATTTCCTTTTTCTGAGGTTCACCCTCTCAATATTTCTCAAACGCGCATACAATAAAAGGCTTTTATGCCGTTATGGACCAATGGAATGAGGGCTTTGAAGAAAAAGAACGTCCTTGTTTCCACGGAAGAGGAAGACCCTATGTAATTCTACTGGTCAAGAAGGCTGAATCTTGCAGCGGAAGAGGTTTTGGTGACCAGAATATAAGATTAGTTTTTCCCAGGCCTAATTGACTCAATGTTGAAGCTGTCAGGTGTGATCACACTCTTTGCTGCATTCAAGCAGTGCGATGCCAAGCTTTTCTTTTTTTTTGGAGACAAATGTCTGTGTCCTCTCCATTTTTCTCTCTTGCCTTGTCCCTAGAAAATTATTTACTCACTGGTGTTTTCATCGTCATCTAGAATACTTTGGTCTATTTTATTAATTAATGGTTCAATGTTCTAAGCAGCATTGTTTAATCACAGTGAAGGATGTCTGTGTTTTGAGCCAGGTTATGTAAGCCCATATGCACAATGATAAATAAGCAATTGTCTCTAGTTAACATTTAATAAAATCCTGAAGTCAGAGTTTAGGGAGCTTATTCAGACATTTTGTCAGAACCAGTGCAGAGTGGTATTGGACATTAACCTTTTCACAAAGTGCTAGGCTTTAAGATTTCAAGGAAGTGGACAGAGTTTATTGAATTTCACCAAATGCAGAAATGGGAAGGCTGTTAAGTGTTCTCATTAGTTCAAATTTAAACCTCAAAGTGAAACGATAATTTCTGCCACTCAAGTATGCCAACTAATCTGAGCGCCTTGAATTCTCTGTTCAATACTAAATTCCATTATGTGGCACAATTTGTAACAGCATTTGTTCTCAATTTAGAAAGGTGAGTAAAAAAATGCTTTGTATTCATCTGATTCACTATGTCCTCTTTTCACAAAAGTAAATATGTGAGTTATATCTAGTGTTGCCTAATGTGCACCATTTAAAAAAATAAAATAAATATATATATATTTCACTGCTCAGCATATGTAACTTTTTCATGGAAGAAATTATTTTTATTTTACCATTTATCAGCATGTCATTTTATAAACACTTTTTTTCCAGAGCACAAGGTTCCAAGAGGTTTGGCTATGGATTTTTATTTTTATTATCTCTGCTGCAGAATAGATAGTACACAAACTGTTGATGCAGTGACACATCTCACATCCAGCCTTCAGCTGCTGAGATTGATTTCCCCAGCTAAGAGATGAACCTTGCATTTGTATTACAAAAATAAATTTGTGAATTTCTCTATATTTCCTTTTTTCAGATTCATCCCAGTCATCTCAAGCTTTCATAGATTTCAAAGCTTACAATTTCAAAGAAAAAATGCCTGTTCGTACAAACTGAAGAGAAAAAGTTCAAAAGCAAACCCTGTATCTTTTTAAATGGATAAATGGTAAACCCATAAACAGAAGGAATAAACAGTTTTATACTTCACACTCTTTGTAAGGCAGTTGCTGACATTTGCACTGCCCATAGCCATTGATGATCACGAGTGCACCCTCCTCATGACTGGGCTCGTACTCGTTATAGGGCACCTGTGTTGCCAGGTCTGCCATCGGCTGCCTCTGCTGGGTCCTCATCTGTCGTCGGTTCTGAATGGCCGAGCAATGGCGGATCCGCCTCAGAGTAGGAGGGCAGCATTTTCGTGATATGTACACTACAAAAATTATAAGAAAGAAGGAAAACAACAGAGCCATAGTGCCAATAATGACTCTCTGGGTCAGCACTGTGTTGTCCATTGCAGAGTAGTCCTCCGTAAATTCTGCCCCCTCCACTGTCATGGTAGTAGCGAGGGCAGTGCGTGGGGATTGGGTAGTAGTGGTGGTAGAAGTGACAATTGTAAAGCTCCCAAAATCCTCTGCATAGAAGTCTTGCGTAGGGGTCTGCATATTTCCAAACAGGGAGCTTGTGATCTCAGGGAGCATGGTCTCTGTGGTAGTACTGGTCAGTACAACCGGCGCCGAGAAATTTTGGCAAAGTTGGAATCCGTAAACGGCATCCAGTATTTCCTCACCCTGTGCGTAATCAGGACTGTGGCAAAGGATAGAATGCTCCCATCGACCCTTAAAGGTACTCAGCCAAGTAGCCAAATTGCAGATCCTTTTGGTACATTCCCAAAGGTTGCTGGACAGCCCAATAGCACTTAAGGACTTCCACATATCCATGATTTGGGTATCGAGGCTGGTCAGTTTGTTGTTATCCAGCAGCAGGATCTTTAGGTTGGGCAAAGTCTCGAAGACATCAGGGGTAATTATGCGTATCTCATTCCCAGTGAGATCCAGTTTCTCCAGAGTTGTCCATTTCCATTCCATGGTGGACGTTAAATTGTTGATCTTGTTCCACTGTAGATAAAGGAACTGGAGGGTGACTAGTCGAGGGAAGTGTGCCAAGTTAATCTTGGTCAAGTGATTGTGTTCCAGATGGAGCTCCCGCAGTTTAATTAACCCAGCAAAGCCATTCCGGGCCAGGCTACGGAGGCGGTTGTTGCTCAGACCAAGGTATTCCAGACTTCGGCAGTCCCAGAAGGCCCGGACGGGTGTAGTGCGCAGGGAGTTTGATCGTAGGTGAAGGATCTGAAGCTTCCGGAGCCCATGAAAGAGCTCTGGCTCCAACGCTGTCATCTGGTTGAAGGAGAGATCCAATATCTGCAGGTTGATGAGGTGAATGAAGGTTGTGTTTGGCAGCTTGGTGATGCGGTTGGAGCTCAGGTTCAGGTCCTTGAGCTTGTACAGCCCCTGGAAGGCATCCTCATGCACTGTGATTATTTGGTTGTGATCCAGGTGGAGCCAGGTTAGCAGAGTGAAACCAAGGAACTGGTCTGAGCTGAGCTCACTGATACTGTTGTGTCTGAGCGACAGTCCAAGGGCCCCTTTATTCACGCTGTCTGGGGGTGCCAGGAGCCCCTGCGTGTCGCAGTAAAACTGCAGGTCTTCACATCGGCATTTCTGGGGGCAGGTTGTGCATGACATGGGAGGGATGCACAGCAGCATGCTGATCACACAAAGTGCCGCTGGTGCTTGTCCCACCAATGGCCACCTTGAATGGAATCCTGGGAGGGTTTAAAGAAAGAAAAATAAACCGGGGGAGGGAAAACTCATCTCTGCAGTGCATGGAATTAAATATATTTGGCTGTAATGTGCTCTCTGTATTTGTCAACATATTCAATGCAATCTGCTTGTTGATCCAAGAATATTGTTAACAACATTTTAAGGGGATGTTTAGCCTTTCAACTGTATTCAAGTGAGTTGCACTGATACTTGGAAAATGTATTAGTATATAGTCATTTAAATGCACTAATAATCAATTCATGTGTAAATGCAAGATTGGAACGTTACCGTTTATACTTGGATAAAAAATGTTTATTTTTACTTTCACTGCCTTTTCATTGATGCAGTTTATCATTTTTTTTCCTGTGCCTTGAAAGTCAGCTTTTTTCTCTGCTGCAAAAGACTGCTCGTTTAATATTACAAGTGCAAGTCATGACTTTATACAGACCAAAAAAAAAAAATGGAAAGCAGCATTTTAAGTAAATAGATGACTGCCAGTCACTGTCCCCCCTCCTATTCACTACATTGCCTATTCAGGTCCAGACTCTGAATAAAAGGGGTAACTTACCCATTCTTTTGTGTACATCGGAGGCTGCATTCAACTGTCTTTTTCCACAGACTTTTGGAGCAGCCAGTTGGAAGGGAAATCCAAAGGGAAAAAAACCTTTCGAGTAAATACAAAAGGAATCAAGCTCTTCAGAAATAAAGAAGCGCTGAGCCCCCCTAGTTGAAACAAATTCAGGAATTCCATGTCCTAGGATGCTGTTTATTTTTGGTCTGTTTCCTTTTTCTTTCCCTCTTTTCAATTCCCAGATTAAGAAAAGACCAGTATTATTTGCCTTCCAAGCTTAATTTTGAAGTTGATGATTTGCATCCAAAGCGACACTGCTGAGCAGATTCTCTGTCCCTTAGCTGCCTCTTTCCTTTTCCACCGCAATGATGTCAGCTCAATTGGTTAATTGAAGCACACACATCCCTCTTTCATTGCTTGAGGTCCTTCATCCCTAACTTGTTGATGGCAGGCAGAGGCTGCATTTGCGACGGCAGTTCCGTGTGACTACTGTATTGTGTTGAGTTCTCTGCACCGAGGAAGGGAGATGCAGTGAGGGGAGAAGCGAAGGGAGAAGAGCCGAGATGTTGTTCCGTGCTTTTGTTGCAGCCACTCACTGCTACAGAGTGGTGGCAGGCTGGCGTTGATCATCAGTGCGGTTTCTCTCTCTCCCTCTCCTGCTCGCTCCCTCTTCCACTATCTCTCCTTCTACTGCTCTCTCATGCGCTTTGGTTGGCTCCCTGGCTCGCTCACTTTCTGCCTTGTACTCTTGCACAGAGCTTTTGCGTTTGATTCAATGCACCCTCTCCTCCCTCATATTTCTTCCCTCTGATTCGTCACTGTTAGAATATTGGTAACTGCAACATGTTGCGGCAGTTCAGTTGAAATGAACAAATACGAAATCTCTTCATCTACTTCCTGTCTGGTCAGATTCTATGTCTTGTGTATGTATTGTAACGTTACAGTGCTGGAGAGTTCTTCTAATTTCCTTGTAAGCTGTTGCTTCATTTTTGTGATAAAGCTGGATGCATTGTAACAGTAAAATAAATCATTAAATCACTAAAGGAAAAATTTTATATATATATATATATATATATATATATATATATATTTATATATATATATATATATATATAATTTTCCTTTAGTGATTTATATATATATTATATATATATATATATATATATATATATATATATATATATATATATATATATATATATATATATATATATATAAAAATGATACAGGCAAGGTTTAACTTAAATTAAATGTTATATAAAAATGTGCTGTATAATTACGTTTGCACAGGAAGCAGATGCTTAATGTGGTATACAATGGCTTTCAATCTGACAACGTTTTCTCTTCTCTCCCTCTTGCTGTTTTTAGATTTTCAAAACTAAACATGTCATGAGCAAACTGACATCATAGAGATCTTTACATTCCTGTTGATATGTGGCGGTGGTTTTTGGGGGGAGGGGTTGTGGGGGTTACAGGGTCAGAATGCTGGACTTAGTAGAGCATTCACTCTTCAGAGGCCCACAGAAAATTTCACATAACACAAGATATGCACAACTAAGCTGTTGTCTGCATGTTTCTCTGCTTTTCTGTCTAATGGCTGATTTTGTTGATGCAAATTTTCTGAACTGTGTCATTCGGGTCAATGCATGTAAAACAAGTACAGTAAAATAATGTAAAACATAGCCTGACTTTTTTGATAAAAGCCTATGCGAGTCTAGAGGCTAAACTCGGATGTGAATTCATGTCCCAAAAATGCTGATGCATTATGCAAATTAGAAACATTATTTTTTGAGGATTTATTGGAAGGGTCTCTAGTATGGAGGACAAAACATGCAAAAATAATAAATAAATAAATGTAATAATAAGAAAATAAAGGAATAAATGTCTTGCTAAAACAAATATAATTAGTTTTTAATGAAAGTTATTCCTGAATTTATTTTTGTATGACTTTATTCCTTTATTATTTTCTATATTTATTTTTATTCTTTAACTTTATATTCTTTCATTTGTTTTTTTTTAATTATTATTTATGCATTCATTTATTTCTATATTTAAATATTCCCACATTTATTTATTTTTGTATTCTTACATTTCTGTCTCTTGTATGATAATTATGTGGGCTGGTCCTGCTTACCATTGGCTCATGGCATAAGAGCTTAAGTCAATCCAAGATTTATTGGTTATACTACAATCACAAAATAAATGGGGAGCTGTTTCTTCAATAAATCCACAAAATGAGCAAGTTTCATAAATTATATGATTTAACCTTATGCTTTTCTCTTTTTTTCTGTGTATATAACTTCATATTTTGATGTCCGCAAATCCATACTATTGATTTCTGTTGTTATGATTGTTCATTGTAGAAGATACAACCATGCTTCATATCCCTGATCGTTTATGTATGTATAAGTTCTGCAATAATATAAAAAAAATAAAAAAAACATAGCTGACGCTTCACATATATCTAGAGAGTTGCGCAACTTATGAATGAAGTCGATAACCACGCATCAAATGACTGTTTCATTTAGAGTAGAGAGCTGTATGCTGGTATGAATGTTGAAGCACATACTGAATTGTTAAACTCTCTGCAAAACGTTCCCAGCATATTCAAAATCTGTGTGAGTCAGAGGATGCTAAGGTGGGACGTCCATCTGCTTCCGATAAGTACTATTGAGCTCATAACCAATGATGCACTGAAGCTACGCAAGGACCGCCTCTCTCATTTCCATGTTGCACACAGAAAAGTACAAATAAATACATGTATAAATAAATAAATATATATGGGAATAAATATATGTGGGAATAAATGAATATAAAAAATGAACACATAAAAACAATATGCAAAATAAATGAATAAATAATTAAAATTTAAAAAGAATAAAAATAAATTTAAAAATAAATATAGAAAATAATAAAGGAATAAAGTCATACAATAATAAATTCAGGAATAAATTGAATTAAAAACTATTTATAATTGTTTTATCAAGACATTTATTCCTTTTATTTTTTTATTATTACATTTATTTATTTATTATTTATAAAGGTTTGGGCCTCCATATTCTAGTCGTCCAACAGCCAACTAGTTTATGGAAATATTTTTATTTTGAAATATCAAAATATTAACTTTTCCAGCTTTTAATTATTTGGCTTTAAATTTGTTTTTAAAAGCAATGCCACTACAGCCATAATAATTTGTTTAATCTGTCATTTACCTAATTGAAGGGCTGTGTTGCATTCATTCTGCCCCTCTTTTTTGTATACACACATGTAGATGGGTGTCTTTGGTTGTTACTTGAGACTGCTGGAATCTATTCCATTCAGTTAAGCTCTGTCTTTGTTTTTGAACACCAGAACACACCCCCTTAAGAAGCATGTGTGTCCCTAAACTAATGTGTAGTTTTGTACAGCCCTAGTTATTTCACTTCACCTGTGCATATGGAGGGTTGTAGGTTGTGCTAAAATTGCTTTAGTGGCATTGAACATACTGTGCTTAATTTGAATATCTGTGTTCCTTTTTTTTGGGTTGGTCACTTTCTAGAATGACCTGCACAATTTTATATGTGTGTGATTTATTTGTGTCAGTTCTATCTGTAGGTCATATTACTTTTTACAGATCCCTTTTGTCTCTGTTGTTTAAACTGTCCCTCTGGGATGTCTCTGCTGAAAACGACTGTTTTAAAATGTTTTAATCCAATCAGTGGGGAGATTTTGCATTTGCAGTGAGGCTGGCTCTACCTGTTTTATCATTATCTGTGTATGAAAACACAGTGTAAACTAGTGTGAGGAGTCAGATGACTGCCCAATTAAGTGGAGCTGCTTGGAGCAAAATCAATATTGAGCGATCAATGTCATTTTGCCCTAAGAGGAACATGTGATCAAATAATTTAGATTTGTCAAGTTTTCTTAGTTGCACTATAGATGGATGCACCATTCACACTAATCTAATCTATTTTTGTGGATGGAATTGCTTAATCACAATGAGCAACACATCTGAAAGTGAGTGATTAAGAATTGACAGTGCCTCACCATTACACTCATGTCTGCATCGGCCATTCTGAAGTGCTTTCATATGACTGGCACAAAATCAGGAGGGTATTAAGGCTGATGGCATTCACTTGCCTCCTACAGTGTACCACATATTGGTTTGGGGGGGGGGGTACTTTGAGTCCCACTGCCATATTTCATTGGCTGTCATGCTTCTGCTGCTTGTGCCCCTGTGATGGACTTTCCTCTGGCTTCCCCCTGTGCTGAGATTTACCTACCCACTGTACATGACACATTTGTCTGGGGCATGAGAGTGAGATCCACACTCCCAACACTAACTGACATAACTGGAAGTGCTGGTGAGGATACCTTGATGTTAGCCATTTGCCTCCAAAGCGAAATATTGCTCAGATTTATCGCTGACATCATAATGCTGATTGATCATCAACTGCAGATCATTGAGACAGTGAACAGGTTAACTCAATTTGACCAGGCTTAACTCCTGCTTACATTTCTCTGAACTTTAGCTTTTTTTAAGAGCTGTCTGATCCATCATTGTTTTGTTTTTTTAAAAAAGATGTAAGCTCTTTGCATACATTTTAATCCTGTAAGTTTGGGGAGGGGAGAATTGGACAACAGTTCAAAAGCTTTTGTCGCATTGTAACTAATCTTTAAGCAGCAGTTTCCCCCTCTTTGTACTCTCACTGGAGGAGAGCTATTTGTGTCGTGAATTATTTCAATTGCTACTTAAGGAAGTGACAGACAAAAACTCTTGTGTTAGCTCAAAAATGTGTCAGGGAAGGAATGTGGGTAGGTGTCTCCTGACAGTACCACAAGTTACATTAGTCAGATGCAACAATAACTGCCAAAGGGGGGAATAGAAAAAAAAAAAAACACGTGTTCAAAATTTTAATGAAATATTTGCCAGGGAGGGTAGTCCAATGATTCATGTTGTTATACTCTCTTCCTCCCCCTGTGGAAAATTTTACGTATTTATTATTTTAAGTTTGTCTTGTCCTTTTAGAGTTTCAATAAGAAAGATGAAGCTCTAAATTTATTTTTTCCCCCCACAGACTGGGCGCAAAGAGAAGAGTGATGCCCTTAATATGGCCATCGACAGGATGACTAAGAAGACCCGTGACCTACGTAGACAGGTTTGTATACCACCACATTTCTTCAGTGGAGAGGTCCATAAAACTGATCACAGAATCACATTTATTTTTATATAGATGTCAGTGTATGAATTCTTATTTTTATGTAGCTCTGCTTAATAAGGGAGAATTCAGGTAATTTGTGCCACTTGTAGCCATTCATTTCAATGACAGATTGGCCCAGTTTACCTGAATTCAACATCACAAACGGTCCATTTCTTGATGCATGCAGATTTTAATTTGCATGTTAAAAATAAATTAATCAAGCCAAGGGGAGTTCAGTGATCATATACTGGCTAAGGAACCTAATGTCTGCATATTCATATTTTCAGCTGCGAAAGGCTGTGATGGACCATGTGTCAGACTCTTTTCTGGAGACCAATGTTCCACTGCTGGTATTGATCGAGGCTGCCAAGAATGGTAATGAAAAGGAGGTTAAGGAATATGCCCAAGTTTTCCGTGAGCATGCCAACAAACTGATTGAGGTAGGCACCTGTTTCTGCTGTGTAAAGTGCCAATTACTGTCCCTGGCCTATTGCAGATTTTAAATTCTGGATTTGTTTCAAAACAAATTATGGAACATTAAAACTCATACATTAATACTAATGCAAAATGGCTATTCTTGTTTAAATATTGCATCTCAAAAAGAGCAAACATAAGCGTTGAGCAAAATGGTGATTGTAGGATGGAGTTGATTAGAACAAAATCATGTCATCTTTGGTTAAGACATCTGTTTCTCTTGATGTTTTGAGTAGGTGTTTATCAGTTAGATAAGCCTTCATCTCTGGGTCTTTAATTGCTCTCTAATTATAAGAGGTGTTTATGCAGAAATGTGGAGCTCTAATCTTGACTAGACTAGATTGAAAGCCGACATGGGTCAGGATTGATGACCAACAAGCAATGTGTTTATCTAGTTTTCTTTTTCTAAATCTATTTTTTCTTTCTTTTTGCGATTCCTCTTTAAAGTGGATCAATTTAGAAGCTTTTCAGAGAGGGTTTAGGCCTGCTGTGCTTTGACATGTTGCATCTATAAATTAATCCCTATCAGTAAGTATTTTGTTATAAATTCACCACCTTCAACAATATATTTCAAGAATATTATTGTCTGACTTCAAATTGCTTGCTGTGAGCAATGTTCCCAGCAACTAGACAATTTTGAAAATGTGCAGTTTTCATCATCCCTAATTTAAAAGTCTCTTATGCCAACCACAAAATGGGAAGAAAAGAATAGAAACTGTCTCTTTCATTAATAGTTATTTGCACTTGAATGGGGAGACATTTTGGGTTTCTGATGTGTCAACAAGCAAACTGTTGCATAAATAGAATACATTTTAATCAATATCCAGCTTCATAACTATTTATGCCGGCATGTGCCGAAAGGCTCTCTGTCATGACTACTTGATCTGAGCAAGCCATAGCCTTTTATTGTTAATGCTTCATATTTGTTTGTGACGTATCAGACAGGAGTCGACAAACGTGTATTTTATAGTGCGGGACAAATGCAGCAAGGCGCTTGTGTTTACGGTGCCAAAGTGGGGGAATCTCTGTATTTGTATGGACTGTCACAATTGTGAACCACGTTTCGAGCCCAAACAAAGAGTGAGACTCCTTTGAGTCCAAGTTTAAGTGTTGCATTGGGTGAATCATGAAATAGCTGAATGTCCTGCATCTTATTGATGGACTTCATGGAGAAATCTGTATTGTCGTGTCTGTTTGCGGCAAACTGTATTCACGACTGATAATTAGACTGCGTCTTTTGTGGCGTTTTATATTCCAGATAGATATTTTCACGCGGAATCACTGGGGTTTTTATATCTGATGCTCGTATTGGCAGGGCCAGCGACAAGCTGACAGAAATGTTAGTCGTTCTCATTAGTTTTTCAAATCTGTTCATCTTAGTCCCTGTGGTAACACGTCATACACTGACATTTCAGACTGACCTCTCCCCACAGGGGGCAGGCCTTGCCCTCTGTGTGACATGACGTGTATAGATGATGGGCTGGTGAAGGAAATCAAATTGAAGGCAAAAGGAGGGGTAATGAGTAAAAGCCTTTGGGTCCCACTGGGTGCTGAAGATAGTCAAAGCATAACATGTCTACAAAAGTCACATTTATCTCCATTTCTCCCTCTTTTCCCCCCTTGTTCCTACTCCTTTCTGCCACCCCCTTCCAGTGCCTACACTTGACACCAGCAAGTGGTAGCACCATGTGGATTCCAACCATAATCCAGACACAGATTACATGCAGAAAACATGGGCTCATCTTTTGATAATTCCGTTTTAGAGGCGTTCACAGATGATTTTGCATACTGTGTGGCAAGGTTTGTCTTCCTTGTATATATTGGAATGCAAATATTCCATTGTAACAAAATGGATTGCATAAAGCCAGTTTAAAGTTGGAAAATGCTGATATACGGTATCTCACAAAAGTGAGTACACCCCTCACATTTATGTAAATATTTGATTATATCTTTTCATGCGACAACACTGAAGAAATGACACTTTGCTACAATGCAAAGTAGTGCGTGTACAGCTTGTATAACAGTGTAAATTTGCTGTCCCCTCAAAATAACTCCACACACAGCCATTAATGTCTAAACCGCTGGCAACAAAAGTGAGTACACCCCTAAGTGAAAATGTCCAAATTGGGCCCAAAGTGTCAATATATTTTGTGTGGCCACCATTATTTTCCAGCACTGCTTTAACCCTCTTGGGCATGGAGTTCACCAGTGCTTCACAGGTTGCCACTGGAGTCCTCTTCCACTCCTCCATGACGACATCACGGAACTGGTGGTTGTCAGAGACCTTGTGCTCCTCCACCTTCCATTTGAGGATGCCCCACAGATGCTCAATAGGGTTTAGGTCTGGAGACATGCTTGGCCAGTCCATCACCTTCACCCTCAGCTTCTTTAGCAAGGCAGTGGTCATCTTGGAGGAGTGTTTGGGGTCGTAATCATGCTGGAATACTGCCCAGCGGCCCAGTCTTGAAGGGAGGGGATCATGCTCCGCTTCAGTATGTCACAGTACATGTTGGCATTCATGGTTCCCTCAATGAACTGTAGCTCCCCAGTGCTGAAAGCACTCATGCAGCCCCAGACCATGACACTCCCAACACCATGCTTCACTGTAGGCAAGACACACTTGTCTTTGTACTCCTCACCTGGTTTCCGCCACACACGCTTGACACCATCTGAACTAAATAATTTTATCTTGGTCTCATCAGACCACAGGACATGGTTTCAGTAATCCATGTCCTTAGTCTGCTTGTCTTCAGCAAACTGTTTGCAGGCTTTCTTATGCATCATCTTTAGAAGAGGCTTCCTTCTGGGACGACAGCCATGCAGACCAATTTGAAGCAGTGTGCGATGTATGGTCTGAGCACTGACAGACCTCTGCAGCAATGCTGACAGCACTCATACATCTTTTTCCCAAAGACAACCTCTGGATATGATGAGGAGCACGTGCACTCAACTTCTTTGGGCGACTATGACGAGGCCGGTTCTGAGTGGAACCTGTCCTGTTAAACCGCTGTATGGTCTTGGCCTCCATGCTGCAGCTCAGTGTCAGGGTCTTGGCAATCTTCTTATAGCCTTTTGTAGGGCAACAATTCTTTTTGTCAGATCCTCAGAGAGTTCTTTGCCATGAGGTGCCATGTTGAGCTTCCAGTGACCAAATTTAAAACATCTGCTCCTCATTCATACCTGAGAACTAGTAACACTAACGAGTCACATGACACCGGGGAGGGAAAATGGCTAATTAGGCCTAATTTGGACATTTTCACTTAGGGGTGTACTCACGTTTGTTGCCAGCGGTTTAGACATTATTGGCTGTGTTTTGAGTTTTTTTGAGGGGACAGCAAATTTACACTGTTATACAAGCTGTACACTCACTACTTTACATTGTAGCAAAGTGTCATTTCTTCAGTGTTGTCACATGAAAAGATATATTTAATATTAACAAAAATGTGAGGGGTGTACTCACTTTTGTGAGATACTGTGTGTGTGTATGTATATACACACACACATATATACACATATATATATATATATATATATATATATATATATATATATATATATATATATATATATATATATATATATATATATATATATATATGTATATTAGGGATGCTCGAAATTTTGGCCGGTGAAAATTTTCGGCCGAAAATGGCACTTTCGGTTTTTGCCCGAAAGAGAAAAAAGGCCGAAAATATGAGCCAAAAATATATACCTCCTCGCCCTGCCCCTCAGTGCTCAGATTTCACTCTGGATCGATCTAGCCCTTATCACGGCACTACCAAACAAAGGCGATCATGTCAGCGGTGTGGAAATTCTTAAAAGTTTCTGATAAGGACATCAAATTTGCAATCTGCAGTGTTTGTTCAGCAGAAATTTCAATATATATATATATATATATATATATATATATATATATATATATATACAAGAGATTCTACAGGAAAGTGCCCTGATCCACAGCAGTGCCACAAATAGCGCAGCTACACCACAACTTGAGATGTATCTAGCGGAACTACGCCAGAAGCGACAATCCCCTTGACTACGGTCGCATAAACAAAGACCGCTTTCCTTTGCTTGTGCGGATTGCGCACAGGTATTTATCTGCCCAAGCACCAGCACAGAGAGTGAGAGACTGTTCAGTGCAGCATCTCATGTTCTTGATGAGCTTTCTGACAGGAGAGACTGTCAGAAAGTTTAGCAACTTTTGTTCTTGAAGAGAAACCTGTCACTTGTACTTAAATAGAAAGCGGTCCAATTTGATGTGTATAGCAATTACATTACACTTGTTCTTCACTTGAGGATACATATGTAGTTTACAGTTGAGGTTGGATTTAGTTCAATTACTGCTGTTTTGCACTGTTGTTTTGCACAATAATTTTCACTTAAAGTGTACATACGTTTACATGAACAGAATAGAGCACTGATCTATATATATAATTATATATTATAGTTATATATAGATCAGTGGAATAGAGGCCCTCTGCCATTCTGTGTTCTGCCTTTTTGTTTTAATTAAAATTACTGTTCACATTTAAACTTTTTGAAAGATGCTAGCTAAGTTCATTACTTGACTGTTGTTTTGCATATAATATTTTTCTAAAACTTTACATTATTTGGATAATTGTTAATAAAATCTGTAAAATTAGATTTTTACAGAACTGAATGAAGAATAATATTTAATATAGTTGTAATATATTTTTTGTCCAATTTTGGTGTGTTACTTTCAATAAAACTGTGATTTATTTTATTGGTTTGTAGTTTTTCAATTCAGATTCATTAAATTCATGAAATTAATGAAAAAGTATAATATTAATAAAAAAAATGTTTTAAATAGGTACAAAAATTTGGTTTCGGTTTTCGGCCAAGTGCATCCTGGATTTTCGGTTTCGGCCCAGAATTTTAATTTCGGTGCATCCCTAATAAATAAATAAATAAATAAATAAATATATATATATACACTCACCTAAAGGATTATTAGGAACACCATACTAATACTGTGTTTGACCCCCTTTCGCCTTCAGAACTGCCTTAATTCTACGTGGCATTGATTCAACAAGGTGCTGAAAGCATTCTTTAGAAATGTTGGCCCATATTGATAGGATAGCATCTTGCAGTTGGAGATTTGTGGGATGCACATCCAGGGCACGAATCTCCTGTTCCACCACATCGAAAAGATGCTCTATTGGGTTGAGATCTGGTGACTGTGGGGGCCATTTTAGTACAGTGAACTCATTGTCATGTTCAAGAAACCAATTTGAAATGATTCGAGCTTTGTGACATGGTGCATTATCCTGCTGGAAGTAGCCATCAGAGGATGGGTACATGGTGGCCATAAAGGGATGGACATGGTCAGAAACAATGCTCAGGTAGGCCGTGCCATTTAAACGATGCCCAATTGGCACTAAGGGGCCTAAAGTGTGCCAAGAAAACATCCCCCACACCATTACACCACCACCACCAGCCTGCACAGTGGTTACAAGGCATGGTGGATCCATGTTCTCATTCTGTTTACGCCAAATTCTGACTCTACCATCTGAATGTCTCAACAGAAATTGAGACTCATCAGACCAGGCAACATTTTTACAGTCTTCAACTGTCCAATTTTGGTGAGCTCTTGCAAATTGTAGCCTCTTTTTCCTATTTGTAGTGGAGATGAGTGGTACCCGGTGGGGTCTTCTGCTGTTGTAGCCCATCCGCCTCAAGGTTGTGCGTTTTGTGGCTTAACAAATGCTTTGCTGCATACCTCGGTTGTAACGAGTGGTTATTTCAGGCAAAGTTGCTCTTCTATCAGCTTGAATCAGTCGGCCCATTCTCCTCTGACCTCTAGCATCAACAAGGCATTTTCAGCCCACAGGACTGCCGCGATACTGGATGTTTTTCCCTTTTCACACCATTCTTTGTAAACCCTAGACATAGTTGTGCGTGAAAATCCCAGTAACTGAGCAGATTGTGAAATACTCAGACCGGCCCGTCTGGCACCAACAACCATGTCACGCTCAAAATTGCTTAAATCACCTTTCTTTCCCATTCTGACATTCAGTTTGTAGTTCAGGAGATTGTCTTGACCAGGACCACACCCCTAAATGCATTGAAGCAACTGCCATGTGATTGGTTGATTAGATAATTGCATTAATGACAAATTGAACAGGTGTTCCTAATAATCCTTTAGGTGAGTGTGTGTGTATATATATATATATATATATATATATATATATATATATATATATATATATATATATATATATATATCAGAGTTTCCGCTAGAAAAAATGGTGCCGGTCAAAGTGACCGGCAGAGGTTTCGTTTTACGGACATTTTGATGATATGCCAGTCAAATATATCGCCTCTTAATTAGTCAAGTTGAGGAAAACTGGAGGCAGTCTATGTAACTTAAAAAATGACATAATCAGGCCGTATAGAATGCAACATATTATTATTAGCTTAACTTTCAAATAGACGGAAAAAAAACATGAACGTCCGATTGGCGTCAATCAGCGCCAATTGTTTTTTACTGTGGTTTCACACACATTCACTTTTTGAAACATTGAGGCACGGATGTACCTAATACAAATAAATAAAACATCTCCAGTTAACTAGCAGATCATTAATTTAGTACGTTATTAAATAAGAGATCTAGCGCTAAAATCTGTTGTTTTTTAAATCAAGCTGAGCGCTCGTGTCCGCTGCTATCAGTTGCATGGACGACGCGCTGCGCCGAAGTTGCGTAATCTTCACTAGGACGCCGCGTTTCAATCTATTGCCGTTGCGGAGACTCTCTATTAATTCGGTGAAATCACAAAATAAAATGCACACAAACGTGTGCCTGCTTGATATAGACTGTAACCATGCACTGATGAACATAGGCTATTCAGTTTTGATGATAGAGAAAAAAACTGCACGTAATGCGCGGATTAGAAGCACTGATCTATCTATAATGAGATGTTCCTGATTCACCATCGTCTGGCCTCTGAAAAAGCTTTTAAAGCTAGTCTGCCTGGGCCTGGCCATATTTGAAACGTCTCACTCAATCGTTCGTTGTTTAGGTCTATATTGCAGCCGTTTTAGGCGTGCGCTTTATTTGAAATGCAGCATGCGATGTTTCATAACTTTCAAACGATAGAGCCTGTTCCTTTATAACATAGCAAGAGATCAGTGTATTTTTGCTTTATACATTTTAGGCTTATTCTCAAATTCAGATTGTGTTAGGGTGACGGGATTATTAGGCAATTTTAATCGGACAATTTGTCCGGAGAGATTTAATTTTCTCGGACATTTAATTTTTTACCGCCAATGTCCGTAATTACCGACAACGGAAACCCTGATATATATATGTAGTGTGTGTGTGTGTGTGTGTATATATATATATATATACATATACATATATATATATATACACATATACATTTATATATATATACATACACATATACACATTTATATATATATATATATATATATATATACATATATATACACATATACACATTTATATATATACCTGTGATTGCACATTCTATAGTGATATTCCAAATTGTTGTTGCTTTTACATAAATGGCCTACAGTTAGGCTAATTAACTTGTAATACAGCAATTACTATCACTGATAAAATTAACTATTTAGTGAACATTGGTGTATTTTATCATATAACTTGCTGCTGTTTTATAAAACACTTCGTATTAAGCCTATGAATACCCCTTATCCATGGTAACATCACAAATGCATGCCGCCTTTGTGGCTTTTTTTTGTTGTTGTATAAAACAAATGAATAATGCGCTAAGCTTGTAGTCCAGCTGTGTAGAGGTTCAGATAATACATGACCCTTTTTTTGTCTGTGTTGTATCATGGATCTTAGGTAATGAGGTTTTGAATATGTAGGTTATAAAAAAAGAAATGCATTGTCCAGAATAGATGGAGTGTCTTATTCTTGGTTCGTATTCAATCTGTTGGCAAGGAAACGTATGCTTGTGCATTACAGATTTTTCTGACAATACAGCTGTGGCCAAAAGTATTGGCAGTGACATACATTTTGTGTTTTCGCGAAGTTTTCTGCTTCAGTTGTTGTGGTGTTGATTCACATTGTTTCTAGATTGTTGTGCAGAGTGATCAGATACATTTTAAATAATTACAAAAAGCTTCATTGGCCAAATAAATGAACTATCACATAAAACCAAATTTTACAGTTTTTTGGCCCTGGCACAAAATGACCAGCTAACATCATTTCAATAATCATATCAACAGCACCTGGGAAAGTGTGAACGAGTACTAGTAAGGTGAAGTCACTCTATCATTCTGATTGGATTATAAGAGCAGACTGATCGCTATAAAAGGAGGGAAGAAGTGCTTCCAATCATTGTGTTCTTGTTAGCAATGGTTATCTCTAAAGAAAGTTGTGCAGTCATCATCTCGTTGCATCAAAATTGCCTCACATGCAAGGAAATTGCTACAAAGAATATTGCACCTGAAAGAACCATTTACTGGATCATCAAGAACTTCAAGGAGAGGTTCAACTGCAGTGAAGGAGGCTTCAGGACGTCCCAGAGTGTCCAGCAAGGACATCGTGTCACCACCAGTGCAGAGCTTAATATTGGCATCTGTTTGGTGTGAGTGCATATGTACGCACAGTGAGGCAAAGACTTTTGGCACATGGCCTGGTGTCAAGAAGGGCAGCAAAGAAGCCACATCTCTGCAAGAAAAACATCAAGGACCGACTGAAATTCTGCTGGAAGTACAAGGATTGGACAGCAGAAGACTGGTGAAAAGTTATTTTCTCTGATGAAGCCCCCTTCCGACTGTTTGGGACATCTGGAAAATCGATAGTCTGGAGAAGAAAAGGTGAACGCTACCATTAGTCCTGTGTCATGTCAACAGTGAAGCATCCTGAGACCATCGATTTGTGGGGTTGCTTTTCATCCAAGGGAGTGGGCTCTCTCACAATTCTGCCCAAAAACACTGCCATGAATAAAGAATGCTATCAAAACGTCCTGCAAGAGCAACTTCTCCCAAAGATCCAGCAGCAATTTGGTGATGATCCCGTGCATTTTCCAGCATGATGGATTTTCACACCATGTCACAAGGCAAGAGTGATAAGGCTCGGAGATCATTACACTGAAATTTTGGATCCGTGGCCAGGCTAATTTTTGTATCCATGGTCCCCGGATCTTAATCCCATAGAGAACCTGTGGTCAATCCTCAAAAGGCGAGTGGACAAGCAGAAGCCCACAAATTGTGATCAACTCTGAGCACTAATAAGGCAAGAATGGATCGCCATCAGTTAGGATTTGGCCCAGAAGCTGATATCCGCATGCCAGAGTGAATTGCAGAGGTTATGAAGAACAAGGGTCAGCTCTGTAAATATTGACTTTGCATATAATGAATGTTTTTGCCAATAAAAGCCTTTAAAAATGATGAAATGCTTATCATTGTTTTCCAGTGTACTTTAGAAACATGAGAAAAAATAATCTACAAATACTGAAGCAGCAAACTTAGCAAAACAAACTTTTGGTCACGGCTGTACACTCATGAAGTTGCCTTCTGTTACAAAATAAACACAGTGGGAAAGTCCTTTGTTTAGCAATTGATTTCATCAATAAGAAAAACATTTTTGACAGGCAGTTAAGACTAGCCTTGCAGCAAGAGTTGGTAGTGGAGGGAATAATCTTAACCTTAACTCTGCTTGAATTAGTTCTCGTCCTTCAATATGGTAACAATTATCCTCAACTTTTGTAAACTTTTTTTTTTTTTGGTAAAGAAAGTTGACCTAATGACCAAGTACTTACAGTACACACAAAATGTGGTGTTCATTCTTGATCTGTAAAGTACGAAAAGCTGTGTTATATTGTGAAATATAGTCCCGACTAATGGGCATTGCTAGACACATTCAGCTGTGACTGTTCAGAATATGGAATGTTCTTGAGTGTCATATATTAAAATAATTGGTTAAATATTATTATTATTATTATTATTAATTAAATATTAAAGGGATAGTTTACCAAAACAATACATTCTCACCCTCATGTTGTTCCAAACCCGTTTTACTTTTTCTCTTCAGTGGAACATTAAAGGAGATGTTTGGCACAATGTTAGCCTCAGGCACAAATAACTTATTCCATACAATGAAAGTAATTGGTGACTGAGACTGACATAACTTTGTGTTCTATTGAGGAAACTGTATCTGGGTTTGGAACAACATGGTGTTTAAATGATGACAAAATGTTTGGTTGGGAAAAAAACAAACAGATTTTCATTAAAACAAAAGGTGCCATCATTTCGCTTGTGTATATAGTCCTTGGCATGTAAAATTAGATTAAAAGATGATCTCTTTGGGTGCTATGCAGTGACATACATTATAAATAGTTGAACAGGTATTTTACATCATAGCTATTTCTATAATGCTGTATTGATAGTCATCTGTTTAAACATTAATGCATTATTAAAAATAATAATACATAATTGAGTTAAATTGTTTTTTTTGGTACACATGATAACCTGCTAACCACATTACCCAACCAAGTGAGATGATTTATGGTGTATTGATAATTTTCCCTTGGTCAGTTTAAAGTTCAAATATTGATGTGGATATTGCTGTAGGGAAGCAGTTTAATTTGCAGTACGCTGAAGCATCCATGGGTACAGCAGGGATAGACTAGCAGCCAACTCTTCCCTCATTCTTTTTCCTTTTGCAAAAGGCATTAAGTCAACACACTCCAGGGGCTGTAAAAAGTGCTAAATTTTTAGAGGCCTTTACATCAAGTCATTACAATTGTTGGAGGCCCTCCTGGTAACCTGCAAACATCACAAGAGAACTCTGCAGTATCCAGTTTGTGAAGGTTCTATTTTTTTCAGTCCTGAATGCCAATTATGTTGACATTGAATGTTTGAGATTGCAGGAAGAGCAGCAACTTGGCTCAGAGTTTTTGCACTTAGTCATAGAAACACATGGAGGTTCAGTTTTTCTAGCGTGAATAGCCTCATTCCTGAAACAGGCTAAAAATAGAGCAAGCTTAGTTTTATTGCCTCGAGGCCTTGTTCTCAGAGGTTCATGGCTGCTCAAGGAAAGCTTACATTTTTCGGGAACTATTACTGTCGTGCGACAGAGAGTGAGGGAAAGAGTGGGACAGGGAGAAGGAAATGAGACAAAAATTTGATTGTATCGCACGTTATGTATTTTAACGCAGGGGCTGTGTGGTGTTTCGACCAGCTGCAAATGAAGAACAGTCGACTCCGATTTGCGCTTTGAATGTGTTGAAATATTTCAACATGGACGAATAAACTATGCAACCATCTGACCCAATTTGATGTATTCCATTCAAAACTATGAGCTAGAAGTGAGAAATATTGATAGTTTTTGTCCTTAACTTTCTTCTTAATGCCTGATACTCCTGCAGATTGTACGGTTATGAATGAAGTCAGAAATTATCTTTTTACATTACAATATTTCACAAAAAGCATTTGTATTTAAATGTGGTATTGTCATTTATTTCTGCTCTTGAAAAATATTTTATTATTATAACAAATATAAAAACAGTAGTAATAACACTAATAATAATAAAAAATACTTGGCCTATTCGATTCATTTGTCTGCTCCACAAAATCACACGTAGTAACTGTTAGGTTAGTGTTAGTAGCAAACCTCAGAATACAAACTCGCATAACCAACAACAATCAACTTTCTTTAACACTTTTTCTTTTTTGATCTTTCTAAATCTCAAGGGACTGCATGTTCTGATATTGCGATTTGCAAGTGTCTTCTCACGTGCAACAAACAGTCCATTGCAAGCATATATATTATACACACACACACATATATTATACACACACACACATATATATAATACACACACACACATATATATACACACACACACACACACACATATATATATACACACACACACACACACACACACACACACACACACACACACACACACACACACACACACACATATATATATATATATATATATATATGTGTGTGTGTGTATATCAGCAAAAAAAGAAACTTCCTCTCACTTTCAACTGCTTTTATTTTCAGCAAACTTGACGTGTAAATATTTGTATGACCCTAAAAAGATTAATCAACTAAAAATTAAAACAAGTTTCACAGACATGTGACTAACAGAAATTGTATATTGTGTCCCCGAACAAAGGGGGGGTCAAAATCAAAAGTAACAGTCAGTATCTGGTGTGGCCACCAGCTGCATTAAGAACTGCAGTACATCTCCTCCTCATGGACTGCACCAGATGCCAGTTCTTGCTGTGAGATGTTACCCCACTCTTCCACAAAGGCACTTGCAAGTTCCCGGATATTTCTGGGGGGAAAGCACCACTCACATTTTTGAAAATCAAGTTCAAATTCTACACAAGTTAGGGTTTTAAATAGGATGGAATCTTTTTCACATTGAGAGAATTAGATGTTTTATGTATACAGGTTGGTGGAATTTGTGTCCATAGCTTTCACGCGACATTGCCATAGAATGGCACCATGAGCTTAATACAGGGACAATCCCCCTGGAGAAACCTGGGGTTAAATGTCTTGCTCATGGCACAATGGTGATAGAACACTCCTTCTGGGGATTATTCCAGCAAACCTCCAAGTCTCAAACACATGGAGATAGAGCTGTAGTCTTCCAGATTGGCCAAAAGATATGCAGTTGAGTGGCCCTCAGGACAGCTTTCCATCAGACAGTTCAAGCCAAGCTGTGTGTATCAGGGTGACCACATTAACAAAGGTGTGCTTCAAATTCTCCCCTGGCCACTGAGGTTAGTTGCCTGAGGTGGTTTCAAGTCTTATAAAATGAGAGGAGAACAGCTAAACACTATTGTGCATACTGAAGTGCTCCTTGTTCAAACTCTTGGCATGTATACACGTTTTTAATGCTTTACTAGTGTGTTTTCTAATGGCATCCTGCTGCTCGAGATCCCCTGTATGGTGCTTGAGCGAGAAAAAGAGAGCGGAAGAGTGGTGTTGTCTCTGGTACTTCTGTAGTCAGTGGGGTGCTTTCTGCAACAACAATGATCTTGCTTAAAATATACACTCCACTGTATTCTGTATTTTTCCTCTGTAAACACCAGTTCTCACACATTATACAAAGGTGGAAGAACTCCTAGCAGTCCCACTACACCAGGGCTGTACTATTTTTTTTCGCATAAGCGAATCGTTCCTGTGTGACATAATTAATTTCTGCCTATGAGGAGCATTGCAACAAAGAACAGTACAATTAGTCTAGTGTCTGCTTTGCTATTACCATATCAAGCGTTCAGATGTTGTCAGGGTCGCTGTAATGTTCCTTCGATTGCACTCACGAGTCTTCCGTTACAGTCTGCGATCAAAAAGTAGCAGGAACTGATGCAAATATATAATGACTTGCCATGTTATTACATATTTAGTGTTATTATTAGCTCTCAAAGTCTGTGAGCATTTAGTTGCTTGATTTTCTGGGGATCAACTTAAACACACTTGTGCTTTTGACTCTGATATACTGGATTCAGCATGTTTCTGAGATTCAGAGAAACACAATAATGGGATGCGCTCAATAACCTATTCATATTAGAGCTTGATGGACATTGTTTTTTCAGCATTAAACCATTAAAATCAATGTGTTAATAAAAATTCTTAAGTATTATTATTTATTTCAGAGCAGGAAATACAAACTCTGGGGTGGTGTTGGGGGCAAATGGCCAGTAAAGATAATTACAAAGGTGTAGCACCATGATTTATCTTGTGATGAATAGTTATAATAGTGAAAATATATCATCAAATATATCATTAAAAATGACATCAAAATGTTTGTAGGCCTAAATAATAAAAATAGTAATTTAAAAAGAACCGACTATACTCTTGTGTGCTAATAATTTTTAAGTGAATGGATTTTTTTTGTACTTCACTAGCACCAGTGCTAACTCCTAAAAAAGAAATTCTTCTCAGTAAAATATAAATAAAATTACTCTTGCCCCAAGTAATTGAGGTATTTAGTACTGTGCTGTAGTTGTTTATTATGGCTTATGATTGTGCAGTCAATGCGAGGCAGCAAAACCATTGCAGTTCCAAAAAAAATTATTTCCTTAAATTGACCTCTGTAAATTGATGCTAATTATGTCTCTATTTGCTCTGAATGTTTTAGGGAATCATGGGTAAGAAGGGAGATTTGTCGGTCAGTGTGACAATTTACTCTTTAACACTGAAAAGGGCCTGCGTTTGCTTACCTCAGCACTCTGGATTTTAGCAGACTGTGAAGTTTCTGAAAGTGTCAGGCATATTTGCTTCACATTCCTGAGGTAACAGCAGCGTGGCACAGCGGTGATTTAATCATCTGTAGGAACGCTGTCAGCCATCATCCTGTGAATTAAATTAAATATATTCCCCATGTGGGGAAAAGACCAGTCCTCAATTTTAGGCCCAGTTTTTGTTTTTTGCTTAATCCGTGGGGGCCCTTCTTTCTTCAATATTATTTTACCATTTTATCAAATAATCAGATCAACAGTTGACAGCAGGTGTGTATTATATTAAAACTGATGGAAGGATAAGTAAAAAAAATCTTTTTTACTCATTTGTCATGTCACTAAAAGCTGCATTGTGTTCTATTTTAGGTAGCTAACCTTGCATGCTCCATCTCCAATAACGAGGAGGGAGTGAAACTGGTGCGGATGGCCGCTTCCCAGCTGGAAACGCTTTGCCCTCAGGTACTGTGCGCAGCATCTTCCGGATTCCCCAGTGGCACGTTTACTCCACCCTCAATCCACTGCAGCTCTAACATCTATTTAATCTGAGCTACAATTACTTTTATTCATCCTGGGTCTTTGAACTCAACACATGAAGCTCTCCAGGACAGTAAATGTGGCTTAATCTCAATCCAAATCTGCAACAATTTATCATACAGTATTTGTGGATCAGGGAGGCAGATGAAAATAAATTATCACTGATAATCAAGACACATGCTTGCAATCATGTTTTCGGTTCTCTTGCGTCTTACCGGTGGATTAATACTTTGTTTGTGGTAATTGCAGGTGATTAATGCGGCCTTGGCCCTGGCTACCAAGCCTAACAGTAAGGTGGCCCAGGATAACATGAACTTGTTTAAGGAGCAGTGGGAGAAACAGGTGCGAGTGCTTACTGACGCGGTGGATGACATCACTTCCATTGATGACTTCCTCTGTGTGTCTGGTAAGCCGACGTCACAAAACGTCAAGCGTGATATTGGCTCTGAGACATTGGCTTTTTCTGAAACCAAAAGCAGCTGCCTTGCTGCCCAGTCAGTCAAAAGCTAGGTAGCTCCAATGAAAACTGTTTTCAGGGGACTTTTCCAAGGAACATGATCTAGATCAAGGTCAGCATTACCTTTGTGAGTATACTGTTCTGACCACAACCGAATACAAACACGTTTGATGCATGCCCACTACAAATTCTTTGTGAAACTCTTTTAGTATTCAATGGCCGGTGCATACGCCGATGATGCGCACAAATCTGGCCGACACGCGGACTGGATTGACAATTTACTTCAAGCATACTGTCCCAGGGCTCCATACTGCAACTAAAATAGTCACAAATGAGACCAGAAATAATTAATTGGGACAATTTTACATCTAGTCGCCATTGCCGATATTCGGGTTGTGTGCGTTCATATGTGGTTTCGTCAGTTATCATCTTGTGAGTTATTGAATACATCTTTATAGTGTGCACCACCAGTGTGTCTCGTACTGCTTTTTACGCATTCTGCTTCTGACGAGCACTGCATGCAACAACAAACCCAGTGCGAGAAGCAGTGAACAAATGATTCTCTTGAACCAGGTCTTTTTCATGAATCACCCGAAAAGAACTGCGGGTTTGAACTCAGGTGCTTAGGTTAGCAGTTTGAATCAGATTCACTTTCTCAGCAAATCAGCCATCAGTGTCCTCACTTCTGTGAGTGCAGACATTTCAAAATAAGAGTCCCAAGTGTATTTCGGGCTTCTTTATATTTAAAAGTCCCGTATTGTTTACCACTTTTTTCACATTATTGATTAGGTTTGGAGTAGCACAATAAACACACAAGGTGCAAACATTCATTGATGCTCAAGAAGACAACACACTACTATGTGCATATTATACTTTATGTAATTATTTTTTATGTAGATTCTGAAGAGCAGTATAAAATAAAAAATCTTATATTTGTATCAATTATGAAAGGGGTGTGAACATTTGAGACAAAAGGGAATACAAACGTATCTTCTCAACAATATATTCGGTTTATTATACCTCCGATTAATGGGTTATCAGCTGTCTTCGGCTTTATATCTTGTTTCTGAACAGCAATCTAAATAAAGAGTAATTCTGTGATTTGGTGACTAAAAACAGCCATTTGGCTCCTTAATGGCTTCCAAGTCATTTTTTTGGACTGGAGCCCTGCTGTGCACTGAGCAATCAGCAACGCAGATGTGGCAAGTATGCTTTGGCCTTTAGGCTGACTGACTGCCTTTACCTCCAGTCAAGGACAGATTGTAGTTTACTGCGTTGATTTGCATTTTGTAGACACCCTTTGCTAAACTGTCTGTGTGTTTGTGTGCAATCTTTTTTTCTGCTACCCTTGTGATTTCCGTTAATGTTCTTAAGCCAGGACAATGTAAATACAGCATGAAGGATGTGGATTGCCTGTCTTTATGCATGTGGTTAGCGCTCTGAAGTCTCTCCAATGCCTTGTTCTTGTGTTACATGAGTCACTTCAAACATTGTTTTCTCTTGTTTTTCTCTCTTTTTGCTCTAGAAAACCACATTCTGGAAGATGTTAACAAGTGTGTCATCGCCCTGCAAGAGAAGGATGTCGATGGGCTTGATCGCACTGCTGGAGCCATTCGAGGAAGAGCTGCACGCGTGGTCCATGTGGTCACCTCTGAGATGGACAACTATGAACCTGGAGTCTACACAGAGAAGGTTCTTGAGGCCACCAAGCTTCTCACTGATACAGGTACAAAACAGTTAAACACTATAGGTCTGAAATTGTTTTGAGGTAAATGTCCAAAGCTGATAAACATTTTTAGATTATTCATCTAAATAAAATTAGCTCCTTATTGAAATCTGCTTTTTCAAATAATCAATGCCTGTGGGATACATTATTTTTGGAGATGGTGTGTGGGTGTGTGTGTGTGTCTCTGTGTGTCTGTCTGTCTGTCTGTCTGTCTGTCCAAAAATGGCTTTGCTGCCAACTAGGCCTGAATTTCCTCAATTATGTTTGTAGTGTTTAGGGACAAGAGTGCTGGTTTAAAATAATGTTAACAATTTCTGCCCTGCTCACCATTCTGCATAACATGGCTACACCTCTGAGGCCCGAAAATGCTGTTTAGATGGGCAAATCACAAGGTTTGGAGACACTACCCAGGACCAGCATCTGCACAATATTATGTAATATTATTTCTGCAATGTGAAATGTAATATTACTCTAATGTGTGATTACATAATAGCTTTAGGATGCCATCATGTTGGAAGCACAGAGATGGTTTATTCCACTGGGACACAGTGTAAGATCCAGTTCATTGCAGGACCTTCTCTTGGGAAATGCTATGTCACATCTTTTTTGCTCAGCAAAGCAGTGCTATAATCTTAACAGCTGGATAGTGGGCTATATGGGCACTAAAAAGTATGCGTTATGTCACTAAAGATGGCTTTAATTACTTTTAGATTTCATTTGGCCTTAAACCCTCTGTGTATGCAAAGCTCATCGTCATTCTTTTCAACTTGTATCTTACCAATGTACTCTCCAGTACAGTCCTAAATTGTGAATGAGATGGGTTATAATGTAGACGTGCTTGGTGCCTATGGGGAGGGACCATTACTTTATGGCTAGGAGGTAGTGCGAAGCTAGTGGGGGCTGGCTTTCCAAAGTGCTTGAGCAAATAGCCACAGATCATGTTAAATCATGTACCTCGTTCCACCAAATTTCACAAGGGTTTGGTCTAGGTTTGCTTGGGCTAACTACATTCCCTGTTGCTCATGCTGCCTGAATTTTAGGAGGAAATCCAGTTGCTAGACTTGCATTTTCCAGCCATAAAAGCTTTTTGTAATCATAACCCAAATAAAGTTAATTATTTAACAGGCAATCTGTTAGTTCGGTTTACTACTTAATCAGAAAAAGGAAAAAAAAAAACTTTAAGGAACCAAATTAAGCTTTCATGCTGGAAGACATTCATTTCTGTTGTGCTCACAGAGGAAGTTGAAGATTATGCCATGTTAAAAATCCTTTGGGAATAGATTAGGTATGAGCTCTGTCCCTTGCACAAAACAGGGGAAGTCCCTCCTTCCAGCAAGACTCCGGCTCCTAAAGCCTCTGAATGCAAAGAGTGTTTGTGTGCCTTTTGCAGTCTCGTTGACACCTGTCTTTTGATTGATTAATATAAGAGTGCCTCTGGATTAAGTGTACTCATCTGTCAGTCTTGGCATTAAGTAAAGCCTGATTAAAAGTTTGCCCTGAGCAGTCATTAAAATCCACCAACACATCCAGCATGAATTTCTGTGTTTGGCGCAGCTGTGTTGCAGTCGTTCCAAGTCGGACAAAAGAAAAAAATTGATTAATCAGATCTAATTTGACTTATGCATTTCTACAGGCGTACTGTCTTGATTGAATTGCACTTCAGCTGACTCCTATTTACCACGTTGAAATATAATTATTACCAGTGAAATTAATCTCTAATCTATCTTTTTGTTTCTAGATTACTGATAAATGTTTCTGACCTTGTATTTACAGTGATGCCACGTTTCACTGAGCAGGTAGAGGCAGCCGTGGAAGCCCTCAGCTCCAACCCAAGCCTGCCAGTTGACGAGAACGAGTTCATTGACGCTTCGCGACTGGTGTATGATGGCGTGAGGGACATCAGGAAGGCCGTACTCATGATCAGGGTGAGCAGTAAAAACGTTTCTCTTCCTGACATTAAAAAGCATTGGAGTAGAAAATATTTTTTGTAATTTACTTTTGTAGCTGTGTCAGCCACAAAGGTCTTAAGGGCATCCTGAAATTCATGCACTTCCATGTGCATTTTAGCCTTTTATCTTTTTTTTATCTCTCGTGAGAGCTTGTATTTATAAGGTAAACTCCAATAAAATTAATCAAAACTCATTTGGTATGAGAGGCAAGGAGAAGGCAGGGTTAATTAGTGGTTTGCTCAGTTAGCATATGATGCAGCAGATGGAAAATTACTTCAATAAATCATATCATTAGTAGAAGGAATAACACATTTTATTTGTACAGAAATTAGTCAAATGAATAAAATGTGAATAAATGAAAGTATAAAGTAAAAAAAAAAAAAAAAGAGAAGTTTGGTTCTTTAATGTGAAGTAGTATATCTTAAGGATATATCCAAGGATTAAGTCCTGGAATTAATCTAACAATACTATGTCTTGTCTAGTGAAAATTAATGAAATGAAAGAAGTCAAAGTTAAAGATGAGGCCTCAAAGTTGGAGATCAGATGCGAAGAGTGAGTGAGTTGAGTTGTTAGTCTCTCTGAGGACCAAAAATTTAGTTAATGTATTTATACCCTCTTAAGACTGTGCCAAGAAGATTCCTTATTTGGTACAGCACGTTCTGCACGGTTTGGCGTTAACTCAAGGTTTTAAGAACATTATTGTTATGACCCATTGAAGTGCAAAGCGTGCAGTTAAGTGGCCTTGAGAACCGGGATCATGATGTGTGTCTTATCCTGTGTGTGCGTATGTGCAAGGTTACCGTCTGCACATTGCTTGTAACAATAACATCTATAGTTATATCTAAGTTGGCACCAAGCTCTCTGAATTCAGCTCTGAATCCTCATCAGGACAAAAGGGCAACAAGTTTGTATACTAGGAGTCTAAAATGTATATACTTTGTCCCAAACAGTGCATTTACATGGACAGAGAACGAGCATGAAGTAATCTTCTAACACACACATATTGAACAAATAAGGCTTGTGCCTGGTAACATGTATACAACACAGGAATACTAGGAATACATAGATTCTTAATACAATGATAATGCCATTATGAAGTATATTATAGTATTATATAGTATACTAATTCAAAGGTTGTGGATACATGAATATGCTTTTATAATATCAAGCAAAAGTATAAAATATAGGAATGTCTCTAGCCACTTGCATCAGCATATAATTAACTTGGAATAATACTTTACCTAGACTGAATTGTTTGTGTGCGTGAGAGAGGATGCCAGAGACCGATAAAGTGCTTGTGGTGTCTTATTATTAACTAATGGTGAATATGTTTTGGGTAAGTGGTACCCTAACTGAACAGATTTCCCTATACATGTGCACTAATATGGGAGCTGTAGTTGTCTGAGGGTTAATGGTCTTTGCCTGAGCAGATAGTTAACATCGGACAGATGGTGGCTAGCTTGCAGTGAAGCGTTAGCTTACAGACTGACAGTGAGCAGACAACAGTCCTCTCCTGCCATGCTGGGAAACACGCAGACCCTTTAACTCCACTTGCACCAAGCAACTAGGTTAAAGGCAGTAATTCAAGCAAATATAATTTTGTAGTTGCAGACTAAGTTTAATTAATTGAAAAGATAATGTACACTGAATTTCAATAATTGTCAAATAAGGAAGTGTTTTAAAATGAATTAGAGCCTTTAGTTAAAGCAAAGAGTGCGGTCACGACCAGCATAATGAAGCCGAAGGAGCATGTGATTAAAGGAACTTTTTTAAATGGTCATAGACCATACAAACACGTGTATCTTCTATTGATGATTGTGCTCTGATTACAATGATGCTTGTATTCATCACCTCTGGCTCTCTGCATTTATTTGCAGCAATTGTGTGCGTGCACGTTGTTTGCTAAACATCAACCAACCCTGTCCTTTCAAACGTCAAATTAATGAGAATTTGTATCGACTCCAGTTGTTTGCATACAAAACCACATGTCCAAGTTGTACTGAGGTTTTCATTAATAACTGAGGGCTTGAATTGGAATAAACACCAAATAAGATGGGGGACCCATTACAATGTATTTGCATTATAATACGTAATTGGTTTTTAGAAAGGGGATTTAATTAGCATTTTTCCCTTTAATTTCACATGCTGAGAGATCTGTAGTGCCACATTTGTTTTCCACTCTACATACCCTTCTCTAGTTATGTAGATTGAATGAATAAAAAAAAAACTGTAGCAGTCACTATATACTGTTTGTTGTTGTTTTTTTTTTACATGGCCAAGCCTTTAACAAGCCTTTGCTTTGAAACATGTCATGGCTATGTTGTCTTTTATAGGTAGGCAAGCATGATCTTTGCCATCTAGTTTGTTCTGTTCAGACTGAATGTATATAGGGAATTATTTTGGAATGTTCCAGTGCCCTTGTTCTAAGACGGGCTATTTTTTTTCCAAACCGATAAACCACCCAAAGCTCTGGCAGTCGTTTTAATGGAGTTGTTAAGAGTGTCCTGTTTTATACACACTGCAGACATTCTGAGATGGCAAAAAAGAAAAATTCCTCCTCTATTGTTCTCGTTTACTGGTTATTCCCTGTACCACGTCAAGCTCACGCGTTTGGACAGAGCATGAGAACTAACCAATCGACCAACGCTAGTGCCCAGTGGGTATCAATTTAACTACCACACGAGAACTCCTCGATCGGAACAGACAAGTGTGCCACTTGGGCTACTTAAGATGGACAGACTCTTTAACCTCAGTAAGTACTGCGCTTGCAGTCCTCGCCGGCCAGCCGTCACCTTATATTTGATAGCCAGGCAGCTCTTGACTCCTATTGAGGGGATGTCACCAGTACTAATGGCCCATAGCCGCACATCCTTATAGATGCCGAGCGGCTACTGTAGCAGGTAAAGGCCCTGTCTGTACCTCACTTTGCCCACACTGCTTCAGGCAACTTCTACTGTTTATTCTAATCCCTGCTCAGTACTGCCCCAGTTTATAGACATGAGGCATTCTCTTGGATGGCAGTTCCTCTCGCCCTCACACAGTAAATCATGTACAGTGCTGTGAAAAATGTATTTGCCCCATCCTGATTTCTTCTGTTTTTGTGTATATCTCATACAAAATTGTTTCAAAAATTCTAACAAAATCTAACATAAAACAAAGGCAATCTGAGTAAACACAAAATACGTTTTTTAAATGATAATGCCATTTATTGAAGCAAAAAGTTATCCAATACCAACTGTGCCTGTGTGAAAACGTATTTGCCCCCTTAGTTACATAATGGGGTTCAGCTGGAGTAGACACACCCAGGCCTGATTAATGCCAGCCAGTTTAATCAAATAAACACCAAAATATAACTTTTTCTACAGCATGAATTTGGTTAAAAGGTCTCACCCAGTCGCACACTATGCCAAAGTCGAAAGAAATTCCAGAAATTATTAGGAAAAAGTCGATTAAAATACATCAGTCTGGGAAGGGTTACAAAGCTATTACAAAGGCTCTGGGACTCCAAAGAACCACTGTGAGAGACATTATCTCCAAATGGAGAAAACTTGGCACAGTAGTGAACCTTCCCAGAAGTGGCCGACCTTCCAAAATTTCTACAAGAGCACAGCAACAACTCATCCAGGAATTCACAAAAAAAGCCAAGGACAACATCCAAGGAACTGCAAACCTCCCTCGCATCAAGAATAGTCACTGTTCATGAGTCAACTATCAGAAAGACACTGGACAAAAATGGCATCCATGGAAGAGTAGCAAGGCAAAAATCACTGCTAACCCAGAAGAACATTAAGGCTCAACTGAATTTGGCCAACACACACCTTAATGATCCTCCAAACCTTTTGGGATAATGTTCTCTGGACTAATTAGTTGAAAGTGGAACTGTGTGTAAGACAGGGGTCCCGTTACATCTGGCATAAATCAAACACAGAATTCCACAAAAAGTACATCATACCTACAGTCAAGCTATCTATCTATAGTGTGTGTGTGTGTGTGTGTGTGTGTGTGTGTGTGTGTATATATGTATGTATGTGTGTGTGTGTGTGTGTATATATATATATATATATACACATATGCATATGGATATGAATGTTATAAGATGGTCTGTTCATTTTGAATCATAATGAAGGGTGTGTGTGTGTGTGTGTGTGTGTGTGTATGTATATATGTATATATATATATATATATATATATATATATATATACACACACACACCTTCATTATGATTCAAAATGAACAGACCATCTTATAACATTCATATGCATATATATATATATATATATATATATATATATATATATATATATATATATATATATATATATATATATACATATATATATATATACACATATGCATATGGATATGTGCAAAGAGCATCAACATGTACAGTGGTCCGTCAATAAATTTGACAGTAAAACTTTAAAAGTAGCGATTGAAACAGTGGATTCTAATTTGAGAGACTTTTGTAAAGTGTTCCAATAATTTGCAGCAGAAAATTTAAAAGAAGAGTGGCCAAGAGAGGTGCGGGCTTTAGTAGAGTCTAAACAGATATATTTACTCGAACGCAGGTTAAATACAGGCACTGATATGGTTATTAAAGTACTTAGGTAAGATGGTGTTTTGCCTAGTATGGACTTGTAAATTAATTGATACCAGTGATTTAAGCGCCGATTGTGTAACCAAGGCCATCCAACTAGTGAGTAAAGAGTGCAGTGGTGGGTATTATATGGAGCTTTAGTAATAAAACGAATAGCACTGTGGTAAACAACGTCCAATTTCTTGAGTAAAGAATTAGAAGCAGTTCTGTAGACAACATCACTGAAGTCAAGCATTGGGATGATGGTCATTTTCACAAGGGCCTGTTTTGCAGGAAGAGTAAATGAAGCTTTATTTCGAAATAGAAACCCGATCCTTGACTTGATCTTTGACTGGAGATGGTTTATGTGGGTTTGAAAGGAAAGTGAGGGGTCTAGCCAGACCCCTAGGTATTTGTATTTCTCCACATATTCCAGCTTAGACCCATTCATGGTGGTGATATTTATTGGGCACGAAGATACAGAATGTGTACGATTAAAAATCATGCATTTTGTTTTACTAGAGTTTAGAGACAATTTAAGATCACAGAAGGCTAATTGAATGTCTTCAAAACTCTTTTGAAGTTTTTCTAAAACGTTTTCCAGTGTCGAGCCTGAAGTGTACAGAACGGTGTCGTCTGCGTAAAGATGAATAAGAGAGTTGCCCACAGCACGAGCGATATCATTAGTATATACAGAGAATAACATCGGGCCGAGAATCGAGCCCTGGGGCACCCCCATAGATACAGCCAAAGGCTCAGACAACAGGCCCTCAGACTTAACACACTGAAATCTGTCAGTGAAATAATTAGAAAACCAGGAAAGGCACGTGTATTTGAGAGACCCAGGGCCTTAAGTTTTCCAATAAGAATACTGTGATTGACAGAATCTAAAGCTTTGGCCAAGTCAATAAAAACAGCAGCACAGTGTTGTTTTTGGTCAAGAGCTGTTATAACATCGTTTAGAACCTTTAGTGTTGCTGAGGTGCACCCATGACCAGCTCTGAAGCCAGATTGCATATCAGAGAGGAAATGTTGTGACTCAAGATAACCTATTATCTGTTTGTTGATTTGACTTTCAAAGACTTTTGAAAGGCAGGACAGAACGGAGATGGGTCGGTAACAGTTTGGGTCTGCAGTGTCCCCCTCTTTGAATAGGGGGATAACTGCAGTAACTTTCCAGTTTTTAGGTATCTCTGATGAAACCCGTGAGAGATTAAAAAGGCTAGTGATGGGTGAGGCAATAATTGCAGCTGACATCTTCAAAAAGAAGGGGTCCAGATTGTCAAGTCCAGCTGATTTGTATGGGTTGAGGTTTAGTAGCTCTCTCAAGACATCTTCAGTTTGAATTTCAGCAAAGGAGAATTGTAGGTGGTTAGAGCCGGATGCTAACGTAGGTGCTGTATAGTTGGGCCGGGTAGATGCTGCCAGGTGGAATGCATGGCCAGCCATAGTGAAGTGCTTATTGAATCCCTCTATTATAGTGGACTTGTCGGTGGTGACGATGTCTCCTAGCTTTAAAGCTGTGGGCAGTTGGGCGGAGGTGTTCTTGTTTTCCATTGATTTGACTGTGTCCCAGAACTTTGTAGAATTGGTACTGCAAGAAGCAAATTTATGTTTATAGATGCTAGCCTTAGCTTCCCTCACTGCCTGTGTGTACCGGTTTCTGATTTCCTTAAAAAGCTGCATATCATGAGGATTAATTGAGGCAAGTGCAGTCCGCCATAAAATGTTTTTATGCTTGCTGAGGGCGGTCAGTTCCAGAGTAAACCAAGGACTATATCTGTTTTTAGTTCTGAACTTTTTAAAAGGAGCATGCTTATTCAGTATAGAAATAAAAGCATCCTTAAAAAAGAACCAGGCATCTTCCACATATGGTATCAGGTCAATGTCCTTCCAGGGTACCTGGGCAAGATCTGTTAAAAAGGCCTGTTCGCTGAAGTGCTTTAGTGAGCGTTTGATGGTGATGAGGGGAGGTCTTTTAACTGCAGACCCATTACGAACACATGCGATAAGACAGTGATCACTTAGATCCTGACTGAAGACTGCTGGAATATATTTTGAAGGCATATTAGTCAGAGCTATATCAATTAAAGTGCATTTGTTTGTAGATTTTAAATTATATCTAGTGGGTTCATTAATCAATTGTGTAAGGTTAAGTGCATCCAGTATAGACTGTATAACGGAGTTATACAAGTTCACAGTTTAGACTGTATATTTTTTGAGACATTTAACATGTCCAAATTTAAATCTCCTAATAATAAGAACTCAGAAGATAAGTATGGGGCAATCAATTCGCATAATGTATCTATAGCACAACTGGGAGCTGAAGGAGGTCTATAACAAACAGCTACTGTAAGTGACTTGTCTTTAGAAAAATGGATTTTTAAAATTAAGATCTCAAACATTTTGGGGGCAGACCTAGATAAAACAACGGAACATAGTAGATTATCTCTGCAATAAAATCCAACTCTGCCCCCTTTTGCAGATCTGTCTTGACGGAAGATATTGTAGTTTGGGATAGATATTTCTGAATTTATGGATTTCTTAAGCCAAGATTCAGACACAGCTAAAATATCAGGATTAGCTGAGTGTGTCAGTGCAGTGACTAAGTCAATTTTAGGGAGGAGGCTTCTAATGTTAATGTGCATGAAACCAAAACTTGTACGATTACAGAAGTTATCAAATGAAAATAAATGAGGCGTTAAGTTTTCAACAGAGGTTACAGGGCCAGGATTTAACTGGACGTCACCTGAGGAAAATAGGAGAAGAAGGATAAGAGCCCGGCTGATGGCTATGAAAACTGGCCGTTTAGTGCACTTAGGAAAATAAAATAAAGGGATAGGATTATGATCATCTCTAACTTTTTTTTTTTTTTCTTGTACTGGACCCCTATGGCTTACATTATTTACTTGACGTAGCCCCTGAGATTTCATGAACACACAGGACAGAGGTAGATAAACAGTGTTAACTTTTCTCTCAAAAAGAGTTATTTCTTAAACTGAACAATGCACATCTGTAATATTCCATTTCATTTGAATCGCTTTGACATAACTGCTAGTTGTCAAATAATTAGCAAAAATAAAAACATATATAGAATGTGATTGAACCCAAATCATTAATAATTACCATATACTTTTTATTAAATAAATATTATAAAAATTATGGAATTACTTAGTCCACAAAGAGTGGTGAAGTTAAGCTTATGCTGCAGAGATATTGCTGCTTGCCTTCAGCATAGCGTCCAATGTCATCTCATTAATGTTTGTACAAATTACAATATTTCTTACTCGTTGAGCTTCGATGATAATTAAATTCCATGCAAAGACTACAAATGACATGTCTTTTGTTAAACGTCCAGTCTGGGTTGATTAATAAATGTGTCCTTAGAAGAACTTTCTCTGGTAACAAAGAATGTGTGTGTGTCTGTCTGTCTGTCTGTCTGTGCATCTAAATATTAAGATACCCATGCTGCTTTTCTAGGGTCCCAAATTTCCCAGCAAGTCTTTAGAAATCATACACAATAGAGTGAAGCCATCATAAAATCAAATTCTAAAGCGCAAAATGTAATTAGTTAATTTAGCAGGGTACAATATATTTCACTAAGCTCAAAGGGGTTGTATTTGTTTAATTAAATTTAACATGACTGCTTTTATCACAATCTTGAACCACCAATTAAAAAGAAACCCTGCTCTAGATATATCGCAAGTCTGTTTACGAAATGAAGCTGACCACTTTGTCTCTAAGAAACTTGTTCAAACTCAGCAGATCAGCTGGACGATGTTTTCATGGCATTTTCTTCAGCTGGGTTTTGGGATGCTTGAGGTGTCTATTATTAGAGCAGCTGCACCGTGAGCCAGTCAAAATCTCATAAATGGATTGTATAGACAGTCTGATAAGCACGGATTTACAGCCTTATCTTCTCACATCTCATCCTCTCCTGTATCAAGCTGAAATGCATTTTCTTGTCAGTGAGGCCCCCCCCAACACCCCTCTCCACTTTCTTCACCATTTTCCTCTGCAAACGGGTCCCTCTGCTCGCAAGTGCATACTAATAGAGCAGTAGAGTTATAAGAGGCGTGTTTGGCATTCAGTGCAGGGATTAGAGCGAAAGAGAGTTAGTTTAGTTCTGTATGGGGAAAACGCAGTGTACTTACTGCACCGTTGCAGTAGATCATTCTTTTTCCTCTCCATGAGAAAGATTAAATGTTTTACTGTAAACACTTCCAGTGTTACATTCACTCGAAAGATGCACAGGCTGCTTGATCATTTAAAAAGAAGCTTGATCATTTAACAAACAATGTGAACAGTTAAATACAGAGATAAAAAATAAATCTGATAAATGTCTGAATACGATGTATATTCCACATGCAGTTCAATAAGATAATAGTCATACTTTCCCATTGCTACATCCAATTCAACCTCTTGCATCTTCCCATCCTATGCACTTTTGTTACCTATTCATTTATTTTATCTTTTAGCATATTAGTAGCATTTTGTATTTTTGTTAGTTATTCTTGTTTATCATTTTGAAAATAAAGCTTATTTTATTACATTTACATTTATGCATTTGGCAGACGCTTTTATCCAAAGCGACTTACAGTGCACTTATTACAGGGACAATCCCCCTGGAGCAACCTGGAGTTAAGTGCCTTGCTCAAGGCCACAATGGTGGTGGCCATGGGGTTAGAACCTGTGACCTTCTGATTAACAGCCCTGTGCTTTAGCCACTACGCCACCACCACTCCAAAAATCTTTGTATCAACACAAGATTTTATTAAGAACAGAAGAACTCTAAAGGGTTAGGCTGCTCTCGAATCTTTCAGATTATTCAGATGACCAACTGCCTACAATTTACATAATTTGTATTTATTGAATTGTCCATTTGGATCACTTTTACTGTTAAGGTGAAACTCCTTAGTTGGTGCCCCGAGGATGGAGGGGCCATCTGATAATAAACACACACACACCCCTTAATTGACGTGTGATTAAAAATCACCACATACTTTGGTGTGTTGTGCGAGGCCCAGTTCATTTCAATTTGTGCCAGTGTGATTCTCACTACACCAGTAAGCAACCACATAACAATGTACTAAACATTCAGAACAGCCTAACAACTATTCCACCTTAGTAACTGCATAGCAATGCCCTGAAAACCACCTTCAGCATCAGCATTGCGGTGGATATTTGGCAAAGGCAAGCACCACTCAGATTTCCTGTAATTGCATACTTTTTGCCATTTAATAATACAGACAGTAGAGAGGACACAAAATAATGGGGACTTGAGGGGGGAATGAAATTGTCAAATTATTCACTGCTGAATTTGAACTTGCATTGCCCACATGAGCACATGGCTCAACGTGTGACAGCATGTTGTGCTAACTGCTAGGCCACTGCTCCGACAGCCAGAATATATTACATATTTTTCAGGTTCCCATGAAAGACCACTATTTGTTCCAGCCAGTGTTGACATGTGAAAAGCATCTGCCATAGATCTTCATCATGTAAAGGTATTCAAATAGCTTGCTAATGTTTCTTTATATCTTTCCCATGCTTTTGTTTCTATTCCCACAGACCCCAGAGGAGCTCGATGACTCTGACTTTGAGACGGAAGACTTTGATACACGCAGCCGGACTAGTGTGCAAACGGAAGACGATCAGCTCATCGCCGGACAGAGCGCTCGGGTAAGACATGGGGCTTTTGTAACTCACACCAGAGCTGTGGTTTCACAGCTTGCAACCTATGAATCTACTTTGTCCGGACTCCCCTTACCCCTGCCATCACTGTATTAGATGCTTTATCATTACCATTTTTGAAACATGTTAGTGTTGTCCTCAGTGGTCCCTGAAATCTGTTATGTTCAGGGACATATTTGCCATGTCATATTAGCAGTAGTTTCCAATTATTTTACAGGTTCTAACTCTCTGTGGTCATTAAAAATCCCTGGGCTTTTCTTGTAAATAGTAGGGGTGTAACCTCTGTGTTCTGGTCAAATTCCCCCCATTGGCCCTTCTCAGTCATGGCCTCCTAATAATCCCAATCCATTAATTGGCTCTGTAACTCTACTCTCTCCACTCCACCAATAGCTGGGGTGTGGTGAGCCTACTGGCACACTATGGCTGCTGTCGCATCATCCAAGTAGATGCTGCACATTGGTGGTGGTTGAGGAGAGTCCCCTATGAAGCACTTTGAGTGTAGTGTCAGAAGCGTTTTATAAATGTACCG
This sequence comes from Xyrauchen texanus, assembly GCF_025860055.1. Classification (NCBI taxonomy): domain Eukaryota; kingdom Metazoa; phylum Chordata; class Actinopteri; order Cypriniformes; family Catostomidae; genus Xyrauchen; species Xyrauchen texanus. Next base: position 32,516,894 of record NC_068298.1, read on the forward strand.
TTCATTCTTTCATTCATTCATACATTCATTCATACATTAACACAGGAACTCTGAATCAGATTTTGTACTGATTTCAAGTCAACAGCACTCCCAATGTTTCCACCAGCGAAACCAACATCAAATCCCTCTCTCCCCCTCTCTCTCTCTCTCTCTCTCTCTCTCTCTCTCTCTCTCTCTCTCTCTCTCTCCCCCCCCCCTTCACATCTTCCCCTGTTGCCTTGGTAATGCTTATGAACATCCATCCTGACATGTCTGGAAGGAACATTGTAGATATATCTTTTTTTTGTTATTAGTTTGAATGTAGTCTCTAGTCTACAGCTGTGGTGATAGTAGGCAATGCTGGTGATTGTCGTGCTTCTTTCCTTTTTAAATTCAGTGTTGTATGATAGTGGTAAAGAGAGACAGAAGTAACAGGAACCAAGTTGTGTTTGGGGATCTTGTTAGTAAGAGTGCTAGCTTCCCTGTGAACACATCTTTCACTGCCTGATAACAATTTATGTGACAGCACATTTATGTGGAGCACAAGTGTGCCCAACTTTGAATGCATGCTCCAAATTTGAAATGTGAACACCCTTTTTTTTTTTTTCTTTTTTTTTCTTTCCAATTGTCAGAAGAGATGTTCCTGGCTGGAAAAGGTTGTCAGCTATTCGCATTTTCATCTAACTTGCAGAATGCAGATTCTGTGGTCCCCAAGCTTGAACGAATATAATTATAGACCTCTCACCCTCCTTCCTCGTACAGTGAGGCACTGCATGTTGATGAAATAAAAAAAAAAAAAAAAAAATAGTTTAAAGATTCAATCCTAATAATCTAGGGTATGACAGGGGACTTTGTTTCTTCACAAGACACTTGTTAAGAGATAAAGGCCTTGCAGAAGGCTTTCATTTTCAATTTGAGATGTGTGTTGGGAAAGTGAGTAGTGGTCGTGATAGTTGTAGAAAACAGGGCCATGGAGGTTGTGGTTGAGTGAGAATGTGATTATACAAGTCTGTAATCACTGTCCAGCCTCCTGTTCCAACCCCCCAGAGGCTTTTGATTTAGTCCTTGTCTCCAGTGGGAATCCCAGACAGTCAACTAATGTGTGAAAAACTTTACTGTAAGAGGACCGGTTAGTGAGGTAGGTCACAGTTAAGAAAGTCCATTGGCTTAGTCAGCGTGTTTACATGCATGATATAGGGAAACTATAATATCCGTGATGTGAAAAATGAGGAAGGAATTGCAAAATTATTGTGAAAAGATATCACATCTAAATTATATATATATATATATATATATATATATATATATATATATATATATATATATATATATATATATATATATATATATATATATTTTTTAAATATTATTATTGTTAATAATAATAATAGTAATTCTATATTTCAGTCTCTGGCTTTAATTTTGGCTGCGTATCATGAGCAGCGTTTGCTGTGTGTGTCAGCAGCAAAGCAGCGCTCATTCACTGATGTTGACTGTATATTTTCTTATCAGATGAATTCATTGCGCTTTACAAAACTGATGTAAGGCTTCAAAATACTTTTAATATAATGTAGGAGTCATACAGACTACTTTAATGGTGATTTAATGCTTCTTTAATGTCATATTAGAGTTTGATTGTAATGACACACAATAACACATAATTTTATTGATGTGCTAATGACCAAGAGAGCGATAAATTGTGATTTGGACCGTGGCATGATTGTTGGTGACTAGGGCTGGGTTCCGTTAAAAAATTTCGATAACGATACCTTGACTTCGATACTGGTTCCTAAATGATACTTTTTTCGATACCAATTTAATGAAATCCATTTTAACAAGATTACAGACATTACCTCAAAAATAATGTTGGTTTTATTTTTTCAGTTTGTTGGCTTTTTTTACAGACTCAAAGACTCCTCTCCTGAGCCTTCTAGTCTCCTCATGCCAGGGTCGGCACGGGCAGAGGCTATAACATTAATGTGAAGAGAAAAAAAAACAAGAAAACTGTTAACTCAGCCAACCCTAAGGATAAGCACGGTTTAACAAGATAACTAGTTTAATGTATGTTAAACTTGATCAGTTACTGTCAACCTTAAAGCATTTTTAGCATTGATTTGGCTAGCTAGCTAGCTATCTATAGCCATACATCCAAACAATATCTAATGTTACGTAGGTCCCAGTTTATAGGACTATGTCACCACGCACAGAAACATTAATTTAACGAGTACACAAGCATGTACCACTACAAGTTAACCGATTTAGTTTGTTGGTTTGTTTGCTAAACATTAACCTTACCTGTCGGTGTCCCAGTCATGGCACTGCTGCATTCATCAGTAGTTTTGAAGGAAGCTCTGTGGCAGGACGCTGAGTGGATGACTGCACCGGCTCGGTCTTCTTGCAGTTGAAGACGGAGCAAATTTCTGCTCTAAGTTTTTTCTGTGCACTGTCAAGTGCTTCATCAGATTTGTCGTTTTGCCGGTTTTGGCAGCAATTATCTTGTCGCAAATATTGCATCACGTGCTGTTGGCATCGAGCCTGGTGAAATGTAGCTACACTTTTGATCTTTTCCACATCGTTTACATCTATAGGGGTTGGAACGCATACACACTATAGTGTCACATGTGAGCTGCGTCTCTGGGCATAACCGGCATAAACTAGTGTTTTTTCTTGATGCCTAAACACAGCCAACTAACATTGACGAGATTAACCCCTTATGTATCGAACGGCAAGAAATTTTTCAATACTCTGTTGTTTAGAGGCAATTCGGTTGGTGCCTAAAATGTATCGAACTCGATACCCTGCCCTATTGGTGACCGACAATTGTTTGAGTATTTCTGTAACTGCTGATCTTCTGGGATTTTCACGCACAAAAGTCTCTAGAATTTACTCAGAATGGTGCCAAAAACAAAAAACATCCAGTGAGTGGCAGATTCTTGCATATTTTTATTATAGTTATTGGTAAACTATTTTTTAGCATGACGTCTTATCCTAAGGCGTGATACAGCAGTTTTCCAAACATAAATTGTGTCTGTCCACAAGACAAGCAATAATGTCCACAAGTACATTGTTACAAGTCAGAACATTATTTATATTTAATATACATTCTTATGGAACAGGATTTTGGCCAATGAGATTTGACTCTGGGCAGGGCTACTTTCATAACATCACAGAAATCAAAATCAGTTGATCATCAAAATGTCCTGTCGCTTTTCACGTTCGTAGCAGTGTAGGACAAAAACCCAGATTTACTTGGAAGACATTTTATTGCATTGTGCTTGGCTAGGAGAGTGTTATTTATCCATTAATAGATCCCGCTATTTTTTTACTGGTGCTTTCCGTTGATTGTTGATGTGCTGAGTGTAAGGAAAAAAAACATACGTATTGGCTTTAAAACATTTGTGCATAGAGGGAGTATTGAGACCATAGAAAGCATTGCTCTGCATTGTTATAAAAGGTTGCGAACCTTTTACAGAATTCAAGGTATGAAGTTTCACAGCCCATACCCCACCAGCCAAAGCTGTAAAATCTCTCCTACTCACACAGGCTAGGCCGGTCATGCAAGAAATGAGAGGAAGGGGGAGAGAGAAAGGACAAAGAAATGTGTTAGAAAGAAGGCAAGAAAGGAGCAGTAGGGGATATTGAACACCAATTTTCTCTTTTTAATTGCATATCCTTTGTCATCTCTTTTCCTCGTTAATAGTCAAAGATCAGTGTATAGGGAGCAGATCATTATGGGTTTTGTTACATATAAGGTTCTCTTTGGAATTGGCAGGCCATCATGGCTCAGTTGCCCCAGGAGCAGAAGGAAAAGATTGCAGAGCAGGTGGCCAGTTTCCAGGAGGAGAAGAGCAAGCTGGATGCTGAGGTGTCCAAGTGGGATGACAGTGGAAATGACATCATCGTTCTGGCCAAGCAGATGTGCATGATCATGATGGAGATGACAGATTTCACCAGGTGAGAGCAAACCTTTCTATTCAGTGCTTGACTTGCTGTCAGAGACTACACACACACACACACACACACACACACACACTCCTATTTTTCAACTCATTAGGCCTAGCTGGCCATGCATTACTGCTTCTCTTTCACAGTGTCTCGGCTCAGCAGTTCAACTTTATATTGGTTTGTATTGCAGTTTGCGTTGGTAATGAAATATGCACTAGTCTTTTTAAAGGCAGACCTTTTTTCCAATATTAAAAGACTGGCTGGTCAGTTTTTATACCTAATTTCCGCTGTAATTTGCCTAAATCACCCATCAATTAGTAAGGTCTAATATTAACTGAGACCATCTCATGACGGACTGTTCCATCTCATGTTATTTTTTTATTTCTTTTTTTAAGCATATGTGCTGTGGATTGTTTTGTGGGCTTTTTACCTGCCTCATCCCTGCCTCCTTGTCTTTTAAGACATCCTTGCATTTCCCCCTTTACCGAACACAGAGGTTGAAGGGGAAAGATTCATTTTTGCTGTCTCCACTCTATGTCTTGAGTTCATTTTAAAAACAGCACAAGACAAGCACTACTAGTGGAAGAAAAGGTCACCTGAATTCCTCCCCTGTACACTGGTGAAATCAGGGAAAAGGCCATTTTAGGTCTGACAGAGCATGCACACTCATGGACCGCAAACCTGAGAGTGACTGCCATCTGCTCTCCTAAAGGACACTCTGTGTGTGTGACAGACAGATAGAACAAAACAATTTCTATCTATTTTCCCTTCCTGTACTAACCAAGACCCCTTTTTAAGTGGATCATACTGACCATTTCCCAATTTTGCTCATATTCTATGGACTGTAGGATAGCTGTCACTCAACCTTATCTGCAGAATAGTGAAAAAACACACCTTTTGTCTGCCTCTTCCTCCTCTTTAGGAACATGTCTCCATTCCTTCCCAATGCAATGAACACCTGAATGCTATATTTATAACTGATTGACTAATATTTATCAGCCTCAACTGATTTTTGCAGATTTATCAGTGGGCTAAGTAAAATTATAAAATGGTTAGTTTGGGTCCTGGATGCCGAAAATTAAATCCCGTTTTCCTGTCTAACCACAGTGTTGCTTGAGTGTTTTCCTTTATCAGCAATGTAAAAACTTCTAAAACTAGTTATGCCAATGAAGAATAACCATTTCAAGTGTTAAGGCCCAACTTGTGCAGTTTTTGAATGTCATAATTCAAAGTAGCAAATTATATCAGCGTAACACCTCCAGCCATAGCTTTGTCATCTACTCACTCAAACTTTGCTGGGGGAGGCACTATCAAAAGATAGTCATCATGACACTGTTAAGTATCGGCACTATGTTAATCACATTCTTTTTGCCAATTTGTACAAATTCAATACGTTAAACATATTTCCAGTGCTAAGAACAGGTGCAAGTGAAAACACTGGAGAACAGAAAACGAAATGGGCTTCCGGTGTGAATACTTCACTATTCTGCAGATAAGGTTGAGTGACAGCTATCCTACAGTCCATAGAATATGAGCAAAATTGGGAAATGGACAGTATTTTAATGCATTTTTACTTGGTTACACCACTTGACATTTTTAAGGTTGTTTTCTTTAGTAATTTCTTTGTAGAAAATGCTATTTTATATATATAGATATATATATATATATTTTTTTTTTTTTTCCAAAAAAATATAGAAGCAACTTGGACACAATTACATCTATGCACTTGTTTGAACTTGGCAAGTTTTAAACTAGATTTGTATATATTTTTTCACCTCGGACAACCTTATTTGTCAACTACCTACCTAATCAATATAACATTAGTTCTATCTATTAGATGTTGCAGCCCTAAATGCAACATGTATATACAGCTGATGTACTATGTTGGAGGGATGTGCATATCATTTTTGGTTAAGCTTAAATAGTCAGTCACACCTTGTTGAAGGAAATCTTTCAGTCACTCAAATAAAAAGCATCAAGACTGGAATACATCTGTCGATGAGGTTGCACAAATTTGGTGGCGTTTGCATGAAAAATGGCAATCGGCACTGATGTGTCACCTGCAAAACTGTGCTGAGTGAAGGTCTCAGCAAGTTAATTCAGTCTACGGCCAAATTATTACCCCTCGACCTCGAGTCGGCACACAGTCCCATGAAGGTTAATGCTATAAAGAGGAAATTCATTTGAGGAGTCTTTATCCGGCCTCAAAACCTGCAGAGAAGGACTTGCCACCAGTACTGCTTATGTCCCTTTCTGCTCATGAATAAAGCATGCATCGTCGGGATTCGTGTCACATATTTTGGAGCCACCTGTCTGTGCATGCTGTGGTCCAGTGCTTGAGCGGGTTATTTGCCACACACACACACACACAATCGCACTACCCCATCTGGAACAAGTATCTGTGGCTAATTCATGGGCACTCAGTCAGAGTTGCATATCTGATGTGGGATTGTCAAGTGAGCTAGAGTCACCCTCGCTCGACAGTCACATTGTAGGAGCCTCCCTCATACAACTATCCTCCATGTCATAGCGTGTTAAGGCAATGCCACCACCGCCACCATTTGCAGAGTGCAATCAAAATGAGCCATCTTTTTTAATCTATTTTTTAATCTTAAAAGACAAAAGTTTTTGTCCATTTGCTATTCGTTGGGTTTATTCTATAAGACATGTCTCTGATGAATTCCAGTGAATGTTTTAATGGATGCAGTTCTGCATCAGCATGTGCTTCCAGGAGGATCCTGTCTGAATGGCATAGAAAAAGAGAGAAACGTAACAGGGAGGGTTGACTTCTCTAAAGAGAGGGAGATCACAAAATTCCATCTGTTGTGGGTTGGATTGTTCAGTTTAGCCTGAAGAGAGCAGCTTTGAATCCAGGTTGCGCCACTTGCCAACTGTGCCCCGCATTCCCTTGTGGGCACACAGAGCTGGCAAATGGCTGACCAGTTCATAGCCAGGGTACTCGGGGGGCGGGATGGGATGTTGGGACGGATGAGGCCAGAACTGTTAAATGAACTGAAATGGCAGTGACCCCAGGAAGCTGACCAGACATCACAGAAGTGGGTGGGAGCCGCTGTTAGCTCATGCCATCTGTCTATTTCTGTCTCACTCTTTGTCTTTCTCTCTTTCTAACCACTCTTTGTTTACAAGCTGAGAGTGAATTGACGCATGTTGAAGGGGGTTTTTCCTTTTAATGAGATTAATCAATTGAAAGGGATATTACCCAAATAGCCCTGTACAAGCTGGGCAGTGTTCCCTTGAGCGAGACTAGCCTGTTTTTTTTCTTCAGTCTTATCAAAATGACAGCAAATGCCAACCATTCTTATCTGTTGGATGTGTTGACTGCTTGTCTTGTATCAGACATAGTCCACAGTCCCACCTACTGTCAAGTACACGCCAATGCGGACTGCTCACAAAACCGTTCCAAACTACACCTTCAACACACCGTAATTGTGAATGAAACTGAATCCTTTTTTTTTTCAGGGGCAAAGGACCACTAAAAAACACCTCTGATGTCATCAGTGCAGCGAAGAAGATTGCTGAAGCCGGCTCGAGAATGGACAAACTTGGCCGTGCTATTGCAGATCAAGTAAGTTCAGCTCGCACAGTCTTGTTTTGTAAGGACATCGTTGCTCAGTGAATTATCCTTGCTCTTGTGTTTCACTTAAGGATTTTAATCCTTAAGAAACACTCCAGTGAAACACAACATTGCATAATTTATCTCCCCACCAACTCGTATCCATAGCTTTTTCCCAGAAACTTTTGAAACTGTGATGGAGCCTGTGATGGTAAATCACCACTATTGATCTGTTGTAAATGCAATCCCCACAGTCCGTCACTTATTTTTATTCTGGAAAGCTGCTCTTATTCCTGAAGCTGAGTGACAATGACACAGGCTTTGTGAAAATAATACAAGAAAATGTCCAGTTAACATCATATTGCGGTATGTGCTGCAAAGGTTCTTTCTGATTTAAATTTTCTTTCTCAATAGCGAGGTTTGAAAGGGATTTTTTGAGCTTAGGAAAGGGTTTTGCACAGCAAAATCATCACCCATCATTCATCCCGACACGAAAGCCTCTCCTCTCAGTTTGTTATTTAATTAAAACTGGATGCTACGCTAGCATCACCCTGCAGCATGAAGACTGCCAATTGACATGTCTAGAACTGTCATGGTAATGAAACCTGACTGACGATTAATTGTCAAACAAATAATTGCGATTATGACGATTAATTATCTGTTTTAGGGCTGCGACAATAAATGGTCTCATTAAGAGCTTTCACGATGAATTGTCATAAATTGTAATATTTTTAAGGTGTGCTTTTTCTAAATGTGGTCTTCATACAACTTAAGAATTATTTTTACATATTTAACTTGAAATATATAAATCAAATAATAAAATGGAGATAAACAATGATTTCCTTTTTAAGGCTTTAAAAAGTGATTAATGACATGAATATTGTTATACATATCAAAATATTTCTAAATACTTCAAATATGTCTAACTTTTTGGTCAACTTCAGGTATGGTCAATTTTACATTTCCACTTGTTTTTAATTGTAATAAATATGTTATAAATGTTTTATTATATTTGTATTATATTATGCAATAGAAAAATATTTTTTTCCTCATTTCTTCAATTGCACATGTTATTTTAATGCTCTGATTAAACACAGCTTTATTTTTCATGAAGCAAAATCATTCAGATCCTGTCTGAAAGACGGGATGTATCTTTGCGGGAGTTTGGCGTGAACCCTGCTGACAGCGCGCGTGTCAGAGCGCTTCATGCGCTCTTTCAGACAGAATCTGGAATCTTTTCAGACATGTCCCCTAAATTGGCAGTTGACGATGTTGACAGCAAAACATCACGATGGACGATGATATCGTCGGGGGGGGTGGTGGTGTTTAATATAATTTCATATAATTTTCAAAAATGATATGAAAAATTATTATTTCGTTATTTTACTAACCCAACTAATGACTCGTCGGCGCTTTATCAGTAGGTTGCACGACACGTGAAACATTTTTTTTTTCTAGCTTTCACTTAAGAAGAGTTGTGCGCTTTTTATTTTAATATATCTCTTTACATAAATACTATTTTCCACTTAAAATCAATAATTTCGTTATTTTACTCACTGATGAGCAAAAGGTCGAGGCAGAAATGACCATGTACCTGCAGGAAATGGCCATTGATGGGGAAGAGGACCCGCTGACTTGGTGGAAAACGAACGACAAAAGGTTTCCGTTCATGGCAAGATTAGCACGGAAATATCTGTGCATCCGTGCTACCAGTACTCCATCAGAGCGGGTCTTCAGCACAGCGGGTAGTGTAGTTACTCCAATCCGCAGCTTATTAAAACCAGATAAAGTGAATATGTTGGTATTTCTGGCCAGAAACATCGAAATTTAAACATGGTCTATGGTGAAAGATATTAAACTTCTTTACGTATTTTTTGCCCCTCCGTTGCGGAGCTATTCGATTTTGCATATTATTTTTTAAACGTTCATTTGTGTAGTTCATATGACCACTTTACAATATTTCAATAACAATTTATTTTGTAGCCTGTGCTGAAGTTAATTGTGCTGCTAATTATAAGTGAAATGTTAATGCCGAGTTTCGGTCTGAGTGTTGTTCCCGTTTTCTAGTTCTTTATTTGTTGTTTTAATAAATGTGTGTTATTCATATTCACCTTGTTTCTTTCATTTGATTTGACATTATGGATTTATGGCCAAGGAAATTTTTCTTTAAAAGTATTAACCAGACAAAAGTTATTTGACGTTCGCTGGTCTGGGTTTATCTTAAACTGCCGCTTCAGTGTAGTGTAGTGTTCTTTCTGAGACACTACAACTACTAATAATTAATTAATAAAGGCTATTTTCTTGTAGCCTACAACATAAAATATTTTAATCTAAATGTACAGTGTAAGACATGTAAAAAAAAGACAAGAAGCTAACAATGTCAAGATCAATATTTGTGTAGCCTGCCTGACACGGTATTTTCACAGACTAACGTCACGTCTCTGGCATATACTACAGTATTTAAAATAGCATATATGCATTAGTTATATTCTCAATTTAATTTACAGAGCAATCCCTGCAAAGTTTTTAGGTTAACTATAGAAGAGACTAGGATTAGTGAGTCACACTAGCAAGACTCGCAAAAGGGGGGCGTGGCATCACGATGGTGGCTCTACATCGTGATGTTGGTCAGCCATCACGATGGACGATGGTATCGGCACAACCCTACTGAGAACAGTGCCTGACCTTGTGAAGCCTGGGGTCATGCTATATATTAATTTCTGTCAAAATGGCATTTTTTTTACAAAGAAATTACTAAAGAAAATGACTTTAAAAATGTCAAGTGGTGTAACCAAGTAAAAATCCATTAAAATACTGTCCTTGCACCTTGAAGTGAAAACAACTTGATCATTAATCAAATTATTTTATTATTTTATTTTTTTACTAATATCGTGACATTTAATTAGCCATGCCTGCTAACATCTGCAGTGTGCTATCAAAAAGATTTCTTTAACATAATCTTCCATAATAAGCATCCTTTGTGCAAACAGCAGCTCTGTACTTTTTATATTTTATTTAGATCACACTTTGATCTGACGAGAGGCAGCTACACTTCTGTAGTAATGTTACCTGTGCTGACCCAATTGTAGAGGAATACTAAATGACCAGTTCAGAGATGGGGAAAGCTTTCATAGCAAGTCACATCCCATAAAGTCTTTGATGTTGCTTATTTATTGTGATGAACACAATGATATCCCCTACAGAAAACAGATGGGTAACTTGCAGGTGCTAGTGTGTGCGTCTGTGCGTCAAACTAGTGTATAAATGAAAATGCTTTAGTGTATTCTGAAAATGGATTCAGTTCTTCTGGATTTATTTGTGTGTAGTTAATAGAGGACTTGAAATGCCTGAAATGCTTTGTGTATTGATGAAGTGTATTGGCAGTGGGAGGAACAGGGTCTGCATGTGATTATTGACCTAGAAATAGTGCAGAAACCTAAATATTTTTTATTTTACTTAACATTTTTCATAATTTAAATTAGATTTTAAATCCAAGATATTCAGTATGAACTTGTCAGCCCCAATTTATGATTGTACTGTGCTGCCAAAAAATTTCTGGCAGGTTTAAGAATCAGTTAAATGGCTGTAACAGAGCTCGATTAAAGTTTAAAGAAATGAGTGAAGTGCTGGGATGAGGATGCAGAATTTAGGTCATTGCCACACAAAGGTCTGCACTGCAGTTTATTAAGAATTTATAAGCAGATTTTGCAGGGCACCCTCTGAGGATTTCATCGAAGCACTGTGATAAACAAATAATTCTATGTAATTGAGATTTATAATGTAAATGTGGCAGCCACAACACTGCCCATAAATATTCTCCCATGCACAGGAGGACAAGAAATTGCCACACATGGACACTATCACACAATATCAGGGTTGCATATTTAACTAATCCGGCCTGCGGGCGGCAGTACATGTGCTGTATCCTGGTGATGTATACCGACATACATAGTGTACTTTTCCAATATACATTCAATCATGCAAGATTTATGGTGATCCATAATCACCACCACAGGTTGGATTAATCCTAGCTCTGGCCCCTGGCTGCTTAACGGTGACAACCCTGTAAATTTCCCTCTACTGTATTATAAATATCAAGGAGCAACCCCACCAATTCTCAGCTCTGCACTTCAAGGGTTGGAACCTTACAAGACACCAACCAGCCTGGATCTCCTTGTGTTTGTGTTGAAATTGAGTGCAAGCTGTGTTGCATAGTATTACCATGACTTATTATGCAACGTTTCTTTTGTATTTGATCATTTATTTTTTCTTATTTTAGACATCTGAATATATAATGCAGCATGGAAGTATTCATACAAAAGTATTCATACCCTTAAACAGTGTTCTCATTATTCTGAATTACAAATGCTTCATAGAAGAGTTTCAAAAGTTAGAGATAAACAGAGATGAGTGTACAAAATGCTATCCCGGTGTCCCACTGGACACTAACTTTCAGTTTTATGAAAGTAAATGCAATAACAAACCTTCCAGACACCTTTAAGTTGTCCAAACTTTTCTCTGAGAACAAGAATTATTTTAGTCTGCTTTAAAAAAAGAGCTTAGAAGGTTTATATTTGAAGAAGTATAGTGACCCGAACATGAGGCCAAATAAACCCTGGGGGGTCCTGATCCTAGTCCATTTGAGATTCTGTGACACCTTTTAAAAATAGTTGCACAGGTTTTATCCAGCTTGAACAACATGGAACATATTTGCATGTTATTTTAAAAAATGTAATCCTACAAAATGCTCATATATAGGAATTCTTTATTTTTTTTACAAATGCAGTGGCTTTGTCTCATCCTAGTGAGCTCCCTTACTAGACAGCATGTTTGACATTTTCAGAATGTGCCTTAAAATAAAGTAGGAAGTGCATTCGGTTTTAAATTAAAGCCAGTGTTACACTCAGGTTCAGTGAAATCATATAAATATTCATAAAAATTTCACACAGCACAAAATTTCAATGTTAATTTTAAATTGAGTAAAATGAAAGAACTGTTTAATGGTTTCAATAAAAACTGTTTTAAATGGGTGCTTTTAAATCCTTTTTCTAGTAGCCAGTCCTATTAATAACTTTCTGTTTGGGAAGTGCTTTCTCTCCCTCACTTTTTTTTTTTTTTTTTGTACAGCTGATTGTGGCTTTTGCCATGTCATGATTTGGCAAGTTGCTCGCTCGATCAATGATGCCCATGAGTAAAAGCACACATTTAATATTTTATTAGACATCCTCACATACCTTGAAATTGGAGTTGCTGATTCAAGATCAGTTTTTGCTTTTGTCACTATGATTGAGTTCAGAACAACTCCTGATCCTAGATCAAGATAAACAGTGACTGAATGGAATTGGCATTGGCAAATATTGGGAGTCCTCTATTTTTTTTTTTCTTTGGGTAATTGGGTGGGATAGGAGCAAGATCATCACTCTGTTTCAAATGCCCCTTGATTGATTATCATGGTCCCTGATGGCTTTTATATTTAGCCGTTAAAAAAACCCAAAAACAAGCGCACCAGCAGACCGTTTAAATGTAATATAAAACACATTAGCCACACAAACGGACAGAATAATCTTTTATCTCTGTAAAAAATTACTTTGATATTAACAGGTGCTTTTAAATGAACCTTCAATTGCTTTGGGTACATTGCTGTTCCTAGTTTGGACGTTGAATACTGATGACTGAGTGGGCTGGATTCCCTGTCCCTCTTCGCCTCCGTAGAAGGAATTTGTGCAATGATATGAATGTTTTTGTGCTACCACCTTTGTTTTTTATGTTTTTGAATGTGTGTAGGGTATCAGTTTTTATTGCTGTTGTATCCAAGAATTTCCGCAGCTCTTGTATATATGGTGCTTGCACAGCCTGTAAATACAATCTAGAATAAGTTCATACCTGAGAGATGTACTGGAACATCACGTTTCCACCAGGTGAGGAGTATATTTGTAGTCCAAATAGTTGTCCAATTCAGGTCACAGTCAGGATGTCAAATCTCTACCTGCACTATTCTCTCTTTTTTTTTTCTTTTCCAATTGATGCATTTATGGAAGTTGAAGCTTGCTTGCTTCAGGCATTCTTCTTATTTATGAATATATTTATAATATTTGTTGCCTACACTACAATCATCCACAAGCAGCTGTCCATTCTGGCCTTTATACAATGTATTTTGGAAGGGCAGAATTAAGCTATTTAGTGGTGCCTGTGTTAAATGATTCTAAGTTTAGTCCTGAGCTGATATCAAATCAACTCCATATGTCATCTGTTCTCTGCTTATTGGAGAGAAAACTCAGCTCATACAGTCCAGTCTCGAGAGGAGTGCAGAAAGCATGGTATCAGTATCTCCTTGGGTGTTAGTGGGCATAACCAACAAAAGAATGCTTTACCCAAGAAGCTCAATTTGTAATCAGGGCTGATCTGCATTAAAATGCTGCAATGTCCGTGAATATGGGAAAGTGGCATTTCTCCTCCCTGATGTGTTGAGAAAGGTCAGAACCCTGCCCGTGCTTTTCTACTACCTCCGCCCATTTAGAATAGAATTCAGCAGGCCAGATGACATTTCCTGTGATGTGGCCTGACCTTCCTACTCACTTTTACAGCAGGATATTTTTAATGTTGAAGTGTGAAATCAGTAATTTTTTCATCATCGGCATTCTCTTCTGCTCTTCAATCCTGATATTTGATGTCCTTTTCATTGTTTTGAATGATTTTCTCTGTATAGTCTGATTTAAAAATGTGTTTGTCGTTTAATCCCCAATGCCATGTGGGACAGAAACGCACACTTATTTATGTCAGAATAAACACTTCACCTGCAGGTTAATTAATACTCTTGCCCTATTAAAACTGCTTTGCTTGCCACTAACTGAACTTTAAGTATAAGCTATTACTTTTCAACACCAAGTTCACTATTAGACAGCATATTCAAGCAATTTCTCTTTCATTAGCTCATTCCTATAAAATTAAATTACCCTCTGGGGGGAAAAAAAGGATGTTTTTGCTTATGAAGATAAACTATTTGAAAAGTTATTATATCCTCCGTCTCGGGCTGAATGAGCCTCCTTAAAATTTTCATTAAAGTCTTTATTTTTTATTTATTTATGTTTTGCAGAAAACTCCTCGTGCACAATCCAAAGGCCACTGATGATTTTAGATTGTCAACCAAGTAAAATCACATTCCTTAAGTAACTGCATTTACATAACAGGTTGAAATGAGGCAGAAGTTGAATGTAAGGTTACAGTATGTACTTGGGGGCTATATGGATTTCATAAGAAGAAACATTTCTCAGAAGTCACACATTTTTACATAGTGGCAGATAAAAGCAAAATCAGCTCTTGGGTTAACCTGATAAAGGACTTACCCGGACACAATGCCCCGCAAAAAATAAAACCGCTGTGGTAGTGCAGTTTTTTTTGCCGCTCTGTGGGTCTGGAATAGACTACATGGGCAGAACTGCTTGTGAACTGCATACAGCCCTCGCAAGTGGAGGAAGCACATGTCGAGGAAGAAAGGTGGAAATACTTTTGTTTGACATGTGGTCATGTATTCACATGTGTCTAAGTTAGAGCAGGCAGGCTGCATTTCCTGTTCAACTTGGATGAATTCAGCAGCTGAGCATGCACAAATGATGCTTTCAGAGGGGAAATTCGAGCCGTCTCTAACAGGAGAGCCTCTAATTAGTATGCTTAGCAGGTTTCATTTTAGCAGGGCTCTGTTCTGATGCACCACCGTCATCCTCTCTCTCCCTTTCTCCACCTCGTTCTGCTGTTTGTCTGACTTCCTCTGCAGTAAGATCTCTTGCTCTAGGGAAAGAAAGGAGCTCAGTGATTGATAAAAATTTGGTGCTTTATTAATGACTGCTGAAATAATGGGTGGAATAGCAAAGCAGATGAGGCGGGTTGCCTGTGCGAGCCAGATGCTTGAGTAAGGACACTCTAGTGCTGCTGCTGGCTCTTTATGATAAAGCTAGAGAGAAATTCTGCCTAGACATGTCCAGCCATACTGAGTTCCCACAGGGTAGTGCTGATGTGCCCAGCTGGATGATCTTTACTACAAATCCCACAATGCTTAGAGCCAGCTGGAGTGGCCACCGTAAACGGCAAATAACCACTGAATATTACATCTGCTCTGCTGGGGCTTACAGCGTAGCCAGACTTGTTGCTGGATCAAGAAGCCACCCCAGCCAGATGTAGGGATGAGAAACAGAACTATCTCTGATAGGCAAGAAACTCTGTGCTTTATATTGCTGCAACTGTAATCCTCCCCTCCAACTCTTGGTACAAAATGCAGTATCCTGCAGTCATAAAGTCAGTGAATGTGTAAATGCTAGAGGTGGCTTCCCTCCTGGGCCAAAAAATACAATAAAAATCCTTTTTATAGTATTTTTCTAAATGGAATATTTAGCTGCCCACGTGTTGTTGACTTCTTTCTTCCTTTGGAGACACCAGAAGAAAAGAGTGAAAGTAGCAGTTTCTGTTTAAATAATAGTTATGATCTGGGGTTGCTTCAATTGGTCAGGTCTAGGCTCAGCAATGTTATGCAGAAATAAAATATCAGCTGAGTACCTGAATGTACTGAATTAACAGGTTATCCCATCAATGGATTTTTTTCTTACCTGATGGCAGGGCCATATTCCAGGATGACAATGTCAATATTCATCAGACTCAAATTGTGAAAAAGTGGTTCAGGGAGCATGAGGAACATCACACATGAATTGGCTACCACAGAGTCCTGACCTTAACCCCATCGAAAGTCTTTGGGATGTGCTGGAGCAAGGACAACAAAAAAGAAAGAAACCCCATAAGTTTCAGAATTACTTTTCCAAGTCTTATGAAGGTTTGTGATAACATTGTGTAAAGAGTATAATAAATTTGATGTGTATAGCACCTTTCATACATAAAATGCAGTTCAAAGTGCTTCATAGTTGGAAGTATAAAAACATAGAATTCAGAGTAAACAAACCATTGAAATAAAAGTTAAACAGTACAAAAATAAAATGTATTAAATGAAATGTAGGGAGAACACAATTCTAAAGATGATGCACAAGAAAGCCTGCAAACAGTTTGCTGAAGACAAGCAGACTAAGGACATGGATTACTGGAACCATGTCCTGTGGTCTGATGAGACCAAGATAAACTTATTTGGTTCAGATGGTGTCAAGCGTGTTTGGCAGAAACCAGGTGAGGAGTACAAAGACAAGTGTGTCTTGCCTACAGTCAAGCATGGTGGTGGGAGTGTCATGGTCTGGAGCTGCATGAGTGCTGCCGGCACTGGGGAGCTACAGTTCATTGAGGGAACCATGAATGCCAACATGTACTGTGACATACTGAAGCAGAGCATGATCCCCTCCCTTCAAGACTGGGCCGCAGGGCAGTATTCCAGCATGATAACGACCCCAAACACCGCCAAGACGACCACTGCCTTGCTAAAGAAGCTGAGGGTGAAGGTGATGGACTGGCCAAGCATGTCTCCAGAACTAAACCCTATTGAGCATCTGTGGGGCATCCTCAAACGGAAGGTGGAGGAGCACAAGGTCTCTGACAACCACCAGTTCCGTGATGTCGTCATGGAGGAGTGGAAGAGGACTCCAGTGGCAACCTGTGAAGCTCTGCTGAACTCCATGCCCAAGAGGGTTAAAGCAGTGCTGGAAAATATTGGTGGCCACACAAAATATATTGACACTTTGGGCCCAATTTGGACATTTTCACTTAGGGGTTTACTCACTTTTGTTGCCAGCGGTTTAGACATTAATAGCTGTGTGTGGAGTTATTTTGAGGGGACAGAAAATTTACACTGTTATACAAGCTGTACACTCACTACTTTGCATTGTAGCAAAGTGTCATTTCTTCAGTGTTGTCACATGAAAAGATATAATCAAATATTTACATAAATGTGAGGGGTATACTCACTTTTGTGAAATAGTGTGTGTGTGTGTGTGTGTGTGTGTGTGTGTGTGTGTGTGTGTGTGTGTGTGTGATATATATATATATATATATATATATATATATATATATATATATTAGGTAAGCCAGTATAAAGAGCATTACAAAAGTCAATGTGAGAAAAAAGCATGAATCAATTTTTTTGCACCATGTGAAACAAAGTGTTGCATTTGTGCAATATTTCTAAGATGATAAAAACAGGTTTTAGTAACAATTTATTTGAGACTTAAAATTCAGATCACAATCTAGAATAACTCCAAGGTTCTTCACCTCTGTCTTTTTTTTTTTTTATTCCCTTTTCTCCCCAATTTGGAATACCCAATTCCCACTACTTGCTAGGTCCTTGTGGTGGCACGGTTACTCACCTCAATCCGGGTGGCGGAGGACGGTTACTCACCTCAATCCGGGTGGCGGAGGACAAGTCTCAGTTGCCTCCGCTTCTGAGATAGTCAATTTGCACATCTTATCATATGGCTCGCTGTGCATGACACCGCTGAGACTCGTTGCATGTGGAGGCTCATGCTACACTCTGCGATCTATGCACAACTTACCACACGCCCCATTGAGAGTGAGAACCACTTAATCGTTACCATGAGGAGGTTACCCCATGTGACTACCGTCCCTAGCAACCAGGCCAATTTGGTTGCTTAGGAGACCTGGCTGGATTCACTTTCTCCTCTGTCTTTGACTGCAAAGTGCAGTTTCAATTCTTTGAAAGAACAAAAATAATGTCCTGTTTTGTCAGATGTATGATCTGATCCAATTTAAGACTGAGAGGCCTATGAGGTTCTCAAGTCTGTTAAGCAGTGTACTGTGATCTACAGTGTTGAAGGCTGCACTTGGGTCCAGAAGGATTAGACTGATGCATTCCTCCTTATCAGTATTTAGTCTTAAGATCATTCACCACTTTTAGTAATGATGTTTCAGTACAATGACTGTTTCTGAAACTCAACTGATACTTCTCATGCAAGTTGTTTTCATTTAAAATGTATTGAGCTGTTTAATTTTTTTTTTTTAAATAAATCTCAAATCTGTAAATGTTATATAGAAATTGAAGGTGTTATTCACCACAATCATACCTATCAAATCTCATTTGCACATGCAAGTTTTCAAACGTGACTTATCAAGATGTCGCGCCAGGTTTACAATTATTAAAACAAAATGGCATTGGTTCTTGCGTGTCTCATCTAACATAGTGCACTAAGTTTGAGTAAGCACATACACATGTGATTTGAGAATCCAGCCTTTGGGAGCTTGACAGCCCCTGGTGATTCTTTAAAATATTGAAGCAATGACATGAGGATGAATAAATGACAAGTTTCATTAGTTGGACAAATATATATTCATATAGGAAGATTATTTAGAATACTTATTTGGTATGTATCATTATTGCAGTTCCCTTAGGTGCCACTATTGGCACTTATCACACACTTCACCTTTTAGTTTACAAGCAAAACTTCAAGAGGATTACAGTTGTCCAATGGCAGATCATTCTCAGTGTCATAAAAGATGAGCAATCGTTTGCCCTCTACATCAATCTTCCTCTTGTGCTCTCAGCCCTGATCTTCCTTAGTCTAACACACTCTTAGCCCACTTGTCTACCATCTCTCTCCATTTTCCTGTATTTCTCTCTCGTCTCTGTCAGTCTCTCCCTCTCTATCTCTCTTTCTCAGTGGGGTGTATAGAAGCTTATGATTATTAATAAAGCATGGTAAAGATAGCCTGACCTAGACTCAGTGTTCCAATGCATTAGCGCAAGTACCGTAACCATCATTGTTACCTTTATATCTCCCCTAGCTGCCAGTTGCATCTCCCACAGGCTCTCTGTAAACTTTACTTTTTATTCTAGTCCCATATCATGAGTTACTAGCCTCAAATATTAAAATGGATGGATGTTGAGAGCTCATTTGGCAAAATGCTTGCAGTGCCTTTTGAATGATATTATACTTGAATTTAAAGTAAAGGTTGAAGACGGTTGCCTCTTCATCCTTCAATGAATCAGCACTATGTCACTCTTGTTTAGTCATCCTCTGAAATGCATTCTTTAATCACAAGGAAGTTTTTTTGACAGGTTAGATGTAAGGTGTTGTAAACAGTCTTTTGATTATGCAGTCACTGGAAGATCTAAATTATTGTATTTAATTGCCTAGTTTTAGTTCCAATGTCCCATTGTTTACCTGCATAGTTAATTACAGTTAATTACATTGTCTAGGGTCTCGTGCCCCTTTTTTGTGCATTATGGCTAACTGTGCACAATTTTTGACTTGGCTTTATAACTAGTCTTAAAATCATTTGCAACAGAATTTTTGTTACAAATTGTAATTGGTGTATTTTGCTACACAATTAATTATTCATATGATGTCTTTGAGCGTCTTTCCTGTGGTTTAAGTATGCATGAGCAATCTAGCTGTTTAAACTGTTGAAAACATGACATTTTCCCAAATGCACACTAATCTAACTAAGGCCACCGCCATCACAAAAGCACTGTTGGGAAGCGGAGTTGGTATAATTGTGAGCAGGCCCCCTCAAGGTCTGCTTGTTCAGAGCAATTCAGTGCAAAGATTTATGGCCAGGGCTATCTGGAAATTATAACTGTGAAGGAGGTATCATTACTTTAGCAACTGTTAAAGTATGGTGAGGTATTGATATTAGAGGTCAACCGATTAATCGGCATTTTTTGCATTTTTTACATATCGGCATCGGCCAATATCCACGCATATCAAGCCGATTATTAGGCAGGCGCATCTGTGGGCAGCCTAGTGTTGTTGTGGAACACGTGTTCGAAGCACGCTGCCTCGAGTCATTTTCCAGTGAGCAGACCTCATCCAGTGCCTAAGGAAGGAGCTAAGTTCCTTGGAGAAAACAGTAAGGATTAAATTTGTATAACTTCTTTAGATTTAATTAAAAACTTTTGATATGTTACTGCCAACTTCAAGAAAAAACGTGACAAACGCGATAGTTGACATGACGTTCGGCTACTTTGGATATTGATAGCGTAGTTGAAGTTGCATTATCACAGCAGGCACATCAAGGGTTGCACATCAAGGGTTGCTATCATGTCACAATAAGCAAGAATTTTGCAATTACAGACAGTGAATCTGAGACTTTTATTTGTTCTGTTTGTGTGTCTTATATTTGAGAGGGTTGTCACTCAATGCAGATAAATAAGTAATAAAAATATACCAACGCAGTATTGAAGGACTGGCTTTGGTAAGCTCGGACGTTATCGGTTCTGCTGTCGGTACTGGAGAAATTAAGAAAATACATTCTTTATTGCTATAAAGAGAAAGTTATTTTATCTCGCCAGCCATTTCTATGTATAATAATATGAAACCATTTGTCTGTGATGCAATTTAGCTATTCGCAGTCAGAGAGAGAGAGAGAGAGAGAGAGCTCACATGCTGCCACAGCGATGCACACAGCGAGCACAACACGAGCCCAGCTTAATGAGTGACAGAACTAAACATTCAAACGTAGCCTGGTTTAGATCTGTGATTATTAGTCTGATTTTATTTTAGATTTTGCCTTCCAAAGATTATAAAAAGAATATTTATACATAAGCCGCATTCTGTCTAGCACAACTTCCTTCCCTTCACAGCGGTGCACTGACATTTCTCCCTAAAACTCAAACTTAACGTCAGAATCAGCACGATCGGTGATTGTTGTAAAATGCTACAGTTGCTAAATTGCGGGACGCGTTTAATAATAAAAAGAGCGCAAGAGATACCGTTCCCAAGGCGGCGCGCGCTCCGAAACACACCGCAAAGAGAGACACCGCAAAGAGACAAGCGAAGTATAGGCTATTTTGGGTTTCATGCGTCTAAACGATCAACTATACACAAAAATATGTCAAAACGACCGGCTTGGAGATTCACTTAAACACAGATTATGTCTTAAATGGACGTAGTTATGGAAATAGTTGGGAGAAAATTTGCTGCATCAGGAGTCTATTAGATCTGAACTCGGTCTTAAAGGGGAAGCGGTCTAATGAACATGCTGACGATTGAGCCATTACTGCGAATCAAACAACAAAAGGCAAAGAGAAAATCACTTACAGCTCTTGAATGAATAACTTCTGCATTAATAAGCATTAATCTATCTATATAAACTATGCAGTGTTATTTTACAATTGATTACTTTATTAGATTTCTTTAGACCACACCTGAAGAGTAATGTTAGTAGACCTTCCTGAATTAAATCACTGTGCCTATATAACGTTTATATTTGTGTAATATATATATATATAAACAAAAAGAACCGTTAAGAATACCGTTAAAGTACCGGATCGATAAGCAGTATCGGTAAGATAGTAATACCACTAAAACCTTAACGATACCCATCCCTAGTTATGCCTGTGCTTCTCTTGGATGCTGTGAATATTGGATTACGTGTCTGGAGTGCTCCTTAATTAAAGCTGCATTTGGGTCTCAACCTTCGTGTCTTGGAGCAGTTCAGTAACACCTGCTTTGTTTATTTAATATATTTGTTATACATTATTTATACAATATGTTTTTACATTATACATTTTTAATTTAAGTGTACAAGTGCAGATTGGTCAAGTGTTCAATAAATGTATTTGTTGAGAAATTGTGTCTATCTTAAGTAATTATTTGTGTTACATTTTATCTTTCAAATAAAAGGTTCAAATAAGAGGTTAAAAACAAGCACATATCGGCCAAATATCGGCAAAAATAAATCGGCAGCATTAATCGGCCATCGGCCGACCCGGATTTCAAAAGATCGGCATCGGCCTGAAAAAACCAATATCGGTCGACCTCTAATTGATATTGGTTGGCAACATTATTGGAAAAAAAACAAGTACTGGTGCTTCATACCGCACAAATGACTGGTACATTTAGTCAGTAATCCATTCTATCACTTGCCAGCACTGCAGGCATTTAATTTTTATTCTACACAAGTATTAGTGGGTGGGCTAAAACTGCTTAAGTTAGGATCCAAATCCCCAGATCCATTTTCTTTTTTCATTTAAAGGAATTAAGCGTTCAATACAAGTTAAACCATCAACAGCATTTGAGGCATAACGTTGATTATCACAGAACAACTTGAACTCGTCACAAAAAACGTGTGGTTACGGTAAGGCACTTTGAAATGAAGTAAATGCAGAAAGATAATAAACATTAAAATGCACTCTTTCAAAATTATAGCCATATACTTAAACATTTTGTGTTATTGTGAGACTAGTGCGATAGATGGGGATGGGCAGGTCAATCTTAAAATATCCAATACTGATGTTGTACTGAGAATATTGATCTTCACCAAAAAAAATGCTTTTAAAAGGTTTTTAAACCAACAGTCTTTCCTTCCATTCATAATGCACAGAACTGCTAAAAGACCAGCAGTCCAACACTTGAGCCCCTCAGTCACAGTGCTCGTTCAAACAAGGAGCAGCAGCAGCTTAGCTAAGGTAGCTTTTTTGTATTTTGCTTCCAGCTTTGTCATGAGGGTGAAATACACGCTGCCTCTCGTGTGACACAAGCACTTGGGAAAGATCACGCGAGTCATGATACATGAAATACGGAAGTGCAGTGTTGTTTACAACAGAGCATAGATCATCATAAATGGATGCCTCATTTGGCTGGTTTGTACACGTCAGCTGCGGCACCATAGTGGAATGGTCAACAAGGAGACCTGTTTGAATGCAAGATAATGGAGGAGATGCCTCAGACCGAGCTCCTTGCTCAGACCGCATTGTGTGGAAACAGTATTGCGGTCCAAAGGAACAGCTGCTAATATGGTATCTATGGATAAATATCTATGCAGAGGAGGCTTACACACTTACGTCACACGAGAGGCAGTTTTAACTCCACTCTGTCAACAAGCTGTTGGGAGCAAACATCCACTCTGTCAACAAGCTGGTCAGAAGCTAAAATATTTTTGTAAAAAAAATATATATA
Organism: Xyrauchen texanus; assembly: GCF_025860055.1. Taxonomy (NCBI): domain Eukaryota; kingdom Metazoa; phylum Chordata; class Actinopteri; order Cypriniformes; family Catostomidae; genus Xyrauchen; species Xyrauchen texanus. The sequence goes on from NC_068298.1 coordinate 32,540,231, forward strand.
TATTTTACACCTAGTGTTTCGCTACAGAAGACATTAGTTTATCCACTGGAATCATATGGATTAATTTTATGTTTGCTATATGTGTTTTTTGTTGCTTAAAAAATTTGCCACCCATTCACCTACAGAACTGAAATATTCTTCTAAAAACCTTAGTGTTCCTTTGAAAAAAAGACAATCATACAGATCTGGGATGGCATGAGGGTGAGTAAATGATGAGAACTATTCTTTTAAGAACGGTAGTGCTGTAAGCCTTACAGTGGCCCAGCTCCCCTGCCACGATGAGGATTTGAGTGAATTTGACTGCCACATGCATCTTGGTAGGTGACTGTGGAGGCATTAGGGTATACACAGGCAACAGTCAAAGATCCTCAAAACAACCAGCTTTTTTAAGTCACAATGTTTTAGGATGTTGCGGTCCTTTACTGTCCCTGTTGCGTTTTTTTTTTTTCTCATATTTCACAAAAATCCTTCCATGGAGAAAATTCAGTAAGGAAGCACATGTGTTTAAGAGGAATTCACTTGAGTTGAAAACATGTTTTACTTCAGATATCAGTTAAAGTTTTACTATATAGACACTTGTCTGACTCATTCTGCAATTATGTGCTTTTACAATCACCATTTGTCACATTCTGTCAGGTTTTTCAAAAGCTTCTGTATCATTATCTTGATGTACATTGATGTACACAATTTCTTTATTTGTTTATGTTGTACAATAAGTAACCACTTTCTGTCTCTTGGTTTTCTTCTTGTAGTGTCCAGATTCAGCATGCAAGCAAGATCTATTGGCCTATCTTCAGCGTATCGCCCTGTACTGCCACCAGCTCAATATCTGCAGTAAAGTAAAAGCAGAGGTGCAGAATCTGGGAGGAGAACTTGTGGTGTCTGGGGTAAGTCTTCATATTTACTGAGAAGAACAAAAGAGAAAGGAAACAGACTAGTTTCTCTCTGGTGAAAAACAAGAACTTAATTATCTTTTGCTCAATAAAATACATGCTATTTCCACTTGCACAGCCAAGTTCATTTATTTTCCTGTTTTTGGCGTGCAGCTCAATAGTCTTTGCTGCATGCGCATTTACAGCCCTGGTTTTTAAACAGATTTTATTTTTTAATGTTTGTCTAATTGTAGATCATTAACCTTAATTACTTGGCCTTTTATATAATGGGCATGTTTGTATTTGGACAATCCCAGCTGATATTGTCCTTATCTGAGCACTTTGAAAAAGGCAAATGTTCTCTCTGATGGTGATTTTTATTTTCCCCCTCAAAGGTTACAAACATTCATGTTTTTCCAAAGTAGCTTGTTGTAGATTAAACGGGCATACATTTAGTTTTATCTTAGTTTTAGCAATGTTATTGTGAGCATGTGGGCATGAGTCTAAATAACCTAAAGCAATATGTTTTTATGTGCTGGTCTTTACCATTTCCTCTTCATTTGCAGGTGGACAGTGCTATGTCTCTGATTCAGGCTGCCAAGAATTTGATGAATTCGGTGGTGTCCACAGTGAAGGCTTCCTATGTGGCATCCACTAAGTACCAAAAGTCTCAAGGAATGCAAAACCTCAACATGCCTGCCATCTCCTGGAGGATGAAAGCTCCAGAGAAGAAGCCGCTGGTCAAGCGTGAGAAGCAAGATGATGGTCAGACAAACAAAGTGAAGAGGTCCTCTCAAAAGAAATTTGTCAACCCTGTGCAGGCCCTGAGTGAATTCAAAGCAATGGATAGTATTTAAGCAGCCCTTATGGCATTTCACCAGATGGCAGTAGATTTTACTTCAGATGTACATTGAGCCTTACAGTTACTCCGATTTAGAAAGGAAATATTTACACACATTCCTGTACCTTAGTTACAAACCTGCCTTTTTTTTTTCATAAATGCAGTGGCTGTGCTGTGTGCACTGAGGTCCATATAGAATTTTTTGTTCTGTTCATAATTTCTATTTATATTTTTACATATGCATTCTGCTCAATCTGTAAACGCAAGATTTTCCTGGCGACAGGTAGGGGAATACATTTAATTCATGGCATTCCCTCACATTTCTATGTACCGTCTGAAAACCTATTTACATTTTTTTGAATTGTATTTTACAAGGAGGCTATGTTCCACACTTAGGGCTTTGATATTGCCCATCAATGTCATATCATTGATAATTTAGTGTCAGTCTCAATAACAAAGTCATTGTATTTGCTGTGCCTAATAAAACGTTTGATAACTTTTTAAGCCTTTCTAGTTTTAGCTGTTAACATTAACAAATTAAAAAAAAGTCCTGTGATTGTTGCTGCAAACACCTTGCATTAAAGTCTAATGAAAAGACTAAAAACTTTGGAGGTAGAACTAAAATCCATCGAACCGGTTGCTTTGCTCAGTCACTAGAGTTGCCTAAAGAGAGAACAATATTAATAATGCCTTCGTAATCTCAAGGTGCAGTAGGGCAACGCAAAATGTGAAAGGGAGACTGAGATCAAGTGAGTTCAATCTTCTAGCCCTCGATTTAAATTCAGAAGACTGGCCGTAGGCCTCTCCTCCTCCCACCCTTCCGTGACTCAGACACTGATTAAATGAATCAACACGCCTCTTATTCAGTTGAGTGCTCACTAAGAGGTGGAGAACTCTTGGGCTAAATGGTTGTGGATGGACTAGGCCAGAAGTCTGCGAGCTGCCAAGCACCGCCAACGTTAAATGGGATCAACCACCTCGAACACCCAAAACGAGCTTCCAAATCGCAGCGATCAATATTCTTCAAAAGGCCATGTTAGTTAATGAGTTTGTTATTGGCTCATCTGTTGAGTATCTCTGGCAAGCAGTGGATAAAACATAAATGTCTCTCAGCCCTCAAGCATTTATAAAGTACATGCTATATGTAACATTTCTCTCACAATAAATACATTCTTGATTGTGAAAGTGCAGGATGATGTGTGATGTGTTGTGTGAAGGGTATGACCTCAAATGGAGTTGCTCAGAGATTTGACTGGTCAACAGGGAAAAAGCGTTACACATTAGTCGGAGCAGTGGGTGGTAAAGTGTTGCTTCTTAAGCTTCATCTAGCTGTGCATACACATTGCTGTCATGCATGGATCTGTGACTGTTCTTTGAAGTCTGAAGACTGTTTGCCACTTCCAGCCTGGTCCCAGCTTAATAAAAATGCATTTATTTGTTTCTGTATGTATAAACAATGGTAAATTCGGTCATTGGAGTGACATGACGGATTGCTTGAGGGATGTTTTTGATTTGTTAGTTTTGATAACAGCTTGTCGCAGTTATCAAACACTTTCTGTATAAATGCCTGTAAATATGTCATTCTTATTGACACTACTCTGAGACATTCTGCCTCTTAGAGCAAGTGAGAAATACTTGTTTTTGTCAAAGTTGTTATTCAAATCAGACTGTTCCCTTTTTGTTTCAGGACATCAAACATTGCTGCTGCTTTTTTTCAAACCCACAAGCTTTTTTTTTTATATATATATATATATATATATATATATATATATATATATATATATGTTTTGTCATTATTGCAAGCCCTTTTATTCAGAAACGTAAAATGTATTCACATGTCGGATATCAATTACAAATTTAAATGTAATTGTTTTTTTGTTAAAATGCTACTAGATACTAGGAATTAAATTACTACTAGTGTAAGTGCAATGTTTTTATATACAGTACACAAAATTGGCCTTTTAACTAGTTTTTAATTCAACTCGATATAAGGAATACATTTTTTGTACTAGTAACAATGTAATTATTGATATCAAAAATATATATAAGTGATTTGGAAGCCCAACCATTCTGTAATTGTTTTTTTAATAATATTCTGATAGTGAAAGTGCAGTTATAAATATCAACATTTATGACTTTTACTTTATTATTAAAAATTACATAATTATTGATCTATCTATAATTCATATACTGCATGTGATTATATGTTGGCAGTACTGTCATGCCATATACATGAAATGGCTCCTTGTTTTGTTTAGCCATTAAAGGTAGTATACATGTAATTTACATTTATGACACATTTCAGACATAAATGTTATGAGCAAAGTTACTGAATGTCAACCCATACTCAACTTATGTAATGGACCTTTTCCTCTACACAAAGATTTTCAGATATAGAGTGATGTTCTCTCTCTCTGTGTTTCTCTCACACATTACTCATACTGTCTGTGGTTGACCTTTCCCTCTAGACATTACGGTTCTCAAATAGGAAATGTACTATTGTGAGAGAGGTGGGGTGGACAAGCTTGGTACAAGTTCACCGCTGAGATCAGGTGCATTTACAATTGGGTCTTGATGCTGAAACTGAAAACATGAAACCTTGAGTTGGTGAATACAATCTAGCTCAGTGTAGTCTACCTACTCAGAGATACTGTATGTTTGTCAGGAGAAACTCAACTTGTTCTGCATCGTACTGTGTGAATTAGTCATAAACAGGATTGTTAGATTTGTCGCAAGATGTTCGACAAGCACAGTGAACTTGAAGTTGACTTCCTTGTTGGCATTGCTCTGTTTATTAGGAGTTTAACACCTTCCTTTACACTTCACATTGGAGTAGTTTAACCCACGCACTCACTGAAAACATTCTGTCACGCTTCAGCTGTCAATTAATTTAGAATTGAGTTTCGTCATAATTGCAGCATCTGTCATCTGACCCGACCTCCTGATTTCTCCTTAGTCCTTCAAATAATAGGCTCCCTAAATAGTCTTTGTGCAGATGGTCATCTGGGTATTTTATGCATGCTGTTTGATACAGAAAAGCCTATCCAGTTTTACCTGGAGAGCTTCATTTGAAAGTCTAGCTAAGGTCAAAGTTACCTGCTGCTGGACAGTGGTGGTTATTTTTGACAGGTGAGTGGACTAGAGTGTTAACTGTCTGAGACTCTGATGTTTGAGGTTATTTTTTAGTCTCTTTGGGTTAACTTCTCTGTCAGACCATGGACAATGCCAAGCTCGCCTGATTGTTTAAAGAAAAAGAAAAATGCTTTTTTCCGTTTTTTAACTTGACATGTAACGGTCTCACCTGGCCTCAAACTCTTGCATTTTCTCTCTTAGGATCCGTCACCAACTCCACTCGCATCTGAAATTGGCATGACATGATTGGTTGAAATGTGATCAATCAAAAAACTTGTTTTTTGACAGTTCAATCAATTGCAAGAGTATTCTCTCGGTTTACAACCAATGATTCCGAGGCTTGATGCGTATGAAAAGAAATGTGTGAGAGGTATTGCCCATCCACTGGCCGTGAGAAGACAGGCAGCAAATTTAAATCCACACTTACACTTGAATCTCCGGGCATTAAATTGACTTGGATGGCTGAGAGGTTTTGTTAGATGGTTGTGATTGGTAACATCCATCTCTTAAACAACAATTCTACCTTTCAAACAAGCATTTTCACTCTGTGAGGGAAATACTCGACTCTTGAACATCGAAGATTGCTAAAAGTGCAAGTTGACAGAAGAAAAGCAGTAAAGGCACTCAAATGGTTATCATAGTTTTGAGATCTTTGTGTATTTTATTTTCAGTTTGTCCTTACACTTTTGTTTACTAACTTTAACTCTGTTTTAGATTATGAAGTTTTTTGAGTTTTAGATTCAGTGTTGTTAGCATATTTTTATATTACATTTTAGGGCTGCCAAAGTTAGTAAGTTAACAGATATCACATTTCATTGAGTGTAATATTGCTTTTACACAACAGTTCAATAAACAAGTAGATAATATTAAGTTACTTGCTTAGAGTAAGCCAATTTCTGACAAAAACTCGCTAGTTTGCTATTTCCTCTCCGCAAGCAAAAAGTAATTAAATCCAAAATAAGCCAAGGGATCAATAAAAACTCCACTCTTTGGGCTCCATTCATACTCTGGTTGGATCTGAACTAGTGGTGTTTCTTTGGTATACAAATCAGTTTTCTCATTAAACATTTGTGTTCACTTCCATTGGGTCTGTGCTGAATGACCGTTTTTTTTTTTTTTTTTTTTTTAACAAATCAGGTGAGTAATTGAATGACTCATAACATAAAGGATGCTCATATTTCGCCACCTACTGGCATGAATGTGAATTCTCATGGTATGATCACTGAAAAAAATCAGTTACTGAAATCAAAATCCCCACCATTATTTGGAAAGCCACAAACATGGAGAAGCAGACTGATACAAAAAGTGAAGCATCTCAGTGATGTTGGACTGCCAAATCTGCACTCGTCACTTTTCCTATTAGATTCATGGATCGGTGCAAACAGTTCATTTTTATTTAATTTAGTCACCAAATCACAAAAACCTGCTGTCTACACTACCTGAATGAGTGGAGATGTTTTATGGCTGGTGGGAGGGAACGGCTGATCTTTGAGAACTCATCTTAAATGAGTCTTAATCACCCAATTTTCTTAGTTCTTGTAATATGCTTCTCATAATTTCGAATTGGGGAAGCTTTTAAAAATAATTCTCCAGACATGACACGGTTGAAAAATAAGGTTTCATGTGCAGCTAGATTTGCATTTCTTAAAGTAAATACCAGTGCTTGAAAGGCAGCAAAAGAATATTGCTAGTTTTATGTACTATGAATTGATAGAAAAGTTGAGAGATTGATTTCAATACGCAAATTAGATCCTTAAAGTAGATGAAGGGAAGAAAAGTCTATCACAATTCAGTATGCAAATATGTCATTGTTATCAGAAATGCAATTCTTGTGTCCATCCCCCATCTAAACATGCACTAAACTTCTATTTTTGACTATTGTGATGTCTTGTCTCACTCATATACATTGCATTTTTAAAACATTAAGTTAAAAATGGTTAGACTTATAAGAAACATATTCCGTGCTGCCTTGAAAGCACTGCAATTAATATGAATATATTTTCTGCTTAGGTGTGAAAATTCTCTCTGTAATTAAAAATGTATATACTGTTTACAAGAATGTATTCTGACACCTTGAGCTGAGGTGCTTAGGTGGGCGATGGCAGTTCAAAACTTTACTGGTGGCCAAAAGTTTGGAATAATGTATACATTTAGCAGTTTTGGAAGGAAATTGGTAATTTAATTCACCAAAGTGGCATTCAGCTGATTACAAAATACAGTCAGGACATTAGTAATGTAAAAAACAGCACCATCACTATTTGAAAAAAGTCATTTTTTATCAAATCTAGACAGGCCCCATTTCCAGCAGCCATCACTCCAACACCTTATCCTTGAGTAATCATGATAAATTGCTAATTTGGTACTAGAAAATCACTTGCCATTATATCAAACACAGTTGAAAACTATTCGGTTTGTTAAATGAAGCTTAACATGGTCTTTGTGTTTGTTTTTAAGTTGACACCGATGCAATAGACTAGCATGTCTTAAGGTCAATAATAGGTCAAAAATGGCAAAAAAATAAACAGTTTTCTCTAGAAACTCGTCAGTCAATCATTGTTTTGAGGAATGAAGGCTACGCAATGCTTGAAATTGCCAAAAAAAAAAAAAAACTAAAAAGGACAACTGGCTCTAACAAGGACAGAAAGAGATGTGGAAGTACAGATGTACAACTAAAGAAGAGGATAAGTACATCAGAGTCTCTAGTTTGAGAAATAGATGACTCGCATGTCCTCTGCTGACAGCTTCATTGAAAACAGATAATTGGAAAAGAGTGTTATGGATCTTAACCCCATTTATCTTTTGTGGGATTAACTAGACCAGGGGTGACCAACCCTGCTCCTGCAGAGTTTAGATCAATAAAACACACCTGAACCAGCTTATCAAGGTCTTTAGGATTACTTGAAAATGACAGGCAGGTGTGTTGGAGCTAAACTGTACAGGAAGGTAGCTCTCCAGGAGCAGGGTTGGTCACCCCTGAACTAGACAGTAAGGTGTGTGAGAAGTGCCAGACAAGACAGTCACATCTATGGCAAGTGCTACAGGAAGTGTGGTGTGAAATGTCATCTGAGTATCTGGACAAACAGACAGCTAGAATGTAAAGGATCTGCAAAGCTGTCATTGCTGCACGTGGAGGAATTTTTGATAACACTTTGAAGTAGTTTTAAAAAAATAAAAATCACATTGTAATAGTCTTTTTTCATGTTATTTATGTCCAGATTATACATTGTGATCAGTTGAATGCCATGTTGGTGAATAAAAGTACCAATATCATTCCATAGGGGTAAAATCTGTACATTATTCCCAAACCTTTGGCCACATGTGTAGCTCGCAACATTTTCTACCCCCACCCCCTATGTTATTTCATTAAATGATAATACAAATGTTTACGAAGTCTTTCGGGTTATTCTTTGAGACCATTTTGAAAACTGTCTACATCTGACTCATACATGCCGTCTTCATGTACAGTGAAGCAGTTCAAACACTCCACCAAGCAATATTATTTCATGCTTGTTTTGTGGATGAGCCTCTAACACCCACACTCTCTAATGCCTAACATAAATTTCCTTCAAAACCCCACTGGGTGAAAAATGCACATTTCCAAAGTACTTTTTATACATTTATTTCTTTTCTGTATAAAAAACTAATTCAAGGGTCTTGCTGAGATCATTTCTTAAAGGAATTGGTGGTAAATTGTCTGCTAAAGCCTGGGAATATATATATTATTTTAAAGCAGTGGTTCTGAAATAATAATAATAATAATAATAATAACAATAAAGTCTTATCTCATGTTTTTGAAAAGTTGATAAGCCTATTATTTTGCTATCCTATCTATGCACCATTATTTGTGAAGTTGCATTTTTGTAATTGCATTTAGCATAGTTTTTTTCCCCTAACTGTATGTTCCCTATCAAGACAGATTCACCAGTTTAGTAACACTGTTTTAAAGATCCTTTTTTGAGATGAGAGGCATCTACATCATCTACTAGACGTTGTAAAACTGCAGCCAGTGAAAATTTGACACATTAGTTTTCGCATGTGGCCCTGTATGCACCCCCTTGTCCGAGTCGATTTGCTGTAATTACAGCTAAAACGCTTTTCAGCTGACTCTTTAATTGCTTTCCTGGAGTGATTGGTGGTGATCGAGTTCTTCATTGTGGAATGCTTTTGTCTTCATTCAAGGCTTCCGGATTATTTTTGGTGGTGGCTGGGATTTGAATCCCAGGAAACGACGTGTTTGATCAGCTCAAGTACCACCAGAACACACACAAACACACAACCGATTAGTTCTTCTTATCACGCCAATTTTAATTCAGTTGCACAGTATAAACATCTTATCTTTCTGTCAGCTGTTCAAGTGCAGATAAAGGTGTTTAACGTGAAATAAACCTTCTATGCAATTCCAAGAGCTAAAAATAAACGTACATCTGGCTCCATAGAAAGTTGTGATATGGGATGAGATGACCTCATACATACTAGAGTTTCACTTGCTCTCTTTTTTAAATGTCATCCTGCCATTTCTTGATGGGTTTTGAGTGTGATTTATTTTTTTCCAGGTCATTAGTCACCATCATATTTACAGATTTGGAGACCTACATTCTCCCACTAGGTACTTTTAATCACTTTCCATTAAATTATTTTCCTGGAAGAGGATGATGATGTCTATGTGAAAATGTACGGTTCTTATATGGCTACTAGGGTTCTCCTGATACCTTAATTGCAATACAGTATGATACCAGCAAACATATCACCAAACCACTTTGCTGTTTTACATTAAATGAATGCATTTGTAATATTCAATAAAATAAAGAAAATAATGCACGAAAGTGTAGACAAATCAATAATTATTGCATAATAAATGATTATACTATATTACACAACATTTAGTTCTGGTCCTCGAATCTGTTTGGACGAGATGCATTCCAAGTGTGCTGATATACAGTCCAACAGCACTGGGACACTTTACTGTTTGTATGACTCCTTTCCAAATAGTGGTAGGGATTGTGATTCACCAATAATTTTGATTTCATTCACTACTTTGTTCAGTCACCATTTCTGGAGATTGCATATACAATAACACCAGTAGGTGGCGACAAATATCATCACTCAGCAGATTTGTTGAAAAAGTAATTCACCACCAAAATAATAAAAGTGAACGAGAACGATTTGTTAATTTAAAAGCCTCATTCAAATATGTTTAGTTTTTGGATTAAACCACTGTTTGAAATGGAGTACAAGAGCAGCACAGAGAGCGAGTTGTGTTTGATGATTTGTCTTTTGAAACTATTTTGACTGTCGGATAAGAAATGATCAAACTAACAGGTCAATTGTTGTTAAATTTAAGTTATTTAATATTATGTATTTGTTTGTTAAACTGCTGTATATTGCTGTATAACAATTTCGCAATAGTGCTGTTGTTTTGTATATCAGCACAGATTACCTGCAACCTTGTGCTTCCGACCAAATCACAGCCGTGCTGATATACAAAACAACAACACTGTTGCAAGTGTGATATTGCTTTCATATATATTTTGTCATAATTTCTTCACTTTCATGTAGCATTTTAGTGTGGTCTGTTCAATTCAGAAACATTTACATAGAAAACTGCAGGAAGACCTCTGTTTATTTCTGTGTCTAGTTGACAGTCTTTTTAATACGCTCCTCATTCAAGAGCTACAGAATTGATGTCAGCTACACTGATGCATTAGCTTTGTATGGTAACAGGCAAAAACTGCACAATTATGCAAATATCAAAATAAAGTGAAACTGGGGTGCTCTGTATTCACAATGCATGTTAATGCACATTTAAAAAACATACTGTATTGTGATGTCAGTCTTGGTGTGGAGCATATGAAAACCACACTTTTACTGTAGAAGATGCAGTCCTTATATTGTTTTATTTTTCATTGTCATGTAATGTTAAAGGGGAGACCGGGATAGTTGTCACATGGGAAAGTTGTCACAAAAGCTATTTCTTGGTAAAGACAAGCTTTTCTCAAGCAGAGACACCTGATTCAAAACCCTCAAATTAGAATAACCTTTGTAAATTCTTACTATAATGTTATTGTTTTAGCTCTTGGGTAAAGAAGTGAACTTAATCAAACCACACTGGCATACATTCAGTCAAGGCAGTTCTTAGGAGAACTCTTAGGTATTTTTCATGAAAGTCAGGTGATTCACACTTTTATCAGGGCAGGTTGTCATGTTTTTGAGATGTCATACATTATTTGTTGTTTTTTTTATATATATATATTTTGTACAGTATGTTACCATTTCTATTTTTGTTGTTTAATGAATCGTTTTGTGCTTCGTAATTGTTTTACTTTTTAAATTTAGCTGAAAAGACTATAATAACCCATTTGAGGCAGGAGTAGATTTTGTTTTGGTCACTATCGCCTATATATGTTGTCACAGAAGGTCAACGTATGTTCAATGAACTGTTTTTTCCTGGGCAAGAACAGTGAAAATGTTCACTAGCTTTTTTTGTGGTCAAGATTTCAAGGTATATGATTATGCAAAAATTCACTATCAGAAATAAACCTACCCTTAGTAATACACAGTGGAGTATGACAACTAGCCTCACTCTCACATATACTGTATATTATTGCAGACAAATTTAATTTTATTCAAATTTTGGTTGAGCAAGTAATATTAGTACCATACATACAATGTTACGGTACTGCCATGTTTACAATACTAACATTTGAAGAATTACGTGGCACTGGCAGTATTATACCAAGATACTATTGTGGTATTGGTATACTATGCAGCGCCGACACATTTCCTGGCCTAGAACCTCAATGCAGGATCTAATTTTTTTCCCTGTATTCTTTTCCCCTTTTCTAGTTCTAAATTACTCTGTGTTTATCCTGCCTTCACTATTAAATCACGTTGGCAGCGCTGAGATTAATCGAACACCTAGACATTGCCTCTCCAGGAAAGTGTGTGCATGCATCCATGTGTGTTAGTTGTCTACGAGGACTATGTGACCTGCCCCTGCACCAGTCTTTAATCTCCAACTGAACTGAATCAGGAGAGATATATTGTCAGCATGTTTGTGATTGATATTTTTGTTGCCCAGCCATGGACAGAAATTAAACAAAATCACTCAAACATATTATTTGACCCTCATAGTTAGATCACTCTTATACCCAATGAGGTCAGAAACTATCGTGATTTTCATGTTCCTCACTCAGCTCTCGGAATATATTAAGTGGTAATATATACGGAGCAGTATTAAAATTCAAAACATTCACTTTTATTAGCAGTCCTTCAAGAGACTGGAACATGAGCAAATTATCACACCCTGCTGTTCACTCTGAAGCAAAAGAGGACAGCATTAAATGTAATGTAGTTACAAGTACTGTTCCTTAAAGGGATAGTTACAATACAGTGAAAGTGAATGGTGACCAAGGGTTGTCAAGCTCAAAATATGACAAAAAGTACCACTGAAGCAGTCCAAGATTTTCAGTGGATCATGACTTAAATTTTAGGTCTGTTACTCAAACAAATCTATTGTTATATGGCTTTAAAAGTCTTAGCAATAGTTTCGACAAGTCATGCACTTTATTTCTATGGTACTTTTATGGTGCTTTGTGTAATTGTTAGTCACCATTTATTTTAATTGTATGGAACAGTGTTTTTATAACGGGAAATAAATCATACAGGATGAAGATGACTAACTTACATTGAGACAAATTGGTCATTTTTGGGTGTACTATCCCTTTAAACCTGATTTTACAGTCTTTAATAAAGTTTATTTTCATTCTCCATCTCTTTCCATATTTATCTCTCTTTTTCTTACAGCAACATCAATGGGAAATATGCTACAATCACGTAATGTACTCGCCTGCCAGCACTTTACATATGAGCCTGAAATGTTTTCCATTGAGTAAATGTTTATTTTTATTGGTGTTCTTTATGGGAAAGGCCGGTGATGATTTTCAAATGCACCTGTGTGATTTGTGGCCAGAGATTTAGATTATAGCATGTGACACTTTGTGTATGTGTGTCTCTGTGAGTGTGTGGATGGAGCTGGATCTGCCGATGGGGAGCAGGTTTTTGCAAACACCTCTTGCCCTGGCCTGTAGGTATGGAAGAGACACACCTGCAATGTCAGCATGGAGCGGTGAGAAAATGACAGCGTTTAAACCGAAGGCTACATTTCCCTTCCTGCATGTAAATCAACCTGAAAGAGTTGTCATGGGCGGCTCGCTTAGATGGTTGCCATACCAACACATGTTAAAGATCCAATAAAATCAAAATGCTTTTGGGGAAGCTACTTTGAAACTGTAGCTTTCAAAAATAGTTAGCAACAAAAGCCACTAACTAATAATAGCTAACCACCTGAACACTATTTAAGAAGTTATTTAGAAGAAATTATTTTAAGTCACATAACAATTTGATTATATTCTTAATTCTGCAATTCACCTGATAGTTATACTGTATATTTAATATATAATGTGATACTCAGTAACCATAGTTTAATCATGGTATTTGTAAAGCCACAGTAACCACAAAACTAACCATGGTTACTACAATATTATTTTAGAAAAGCCATGGTTACTGTAAGGATACTATAGTAATACTGCAGGAAGACCATAGTTGATTGTACCAAAACCATGGTTTCCACCAAAAACAAAACAGTCACGGTTACTATAATATTACTATGGCAAATCCATGGTTTTTGCAAAAAAAAAAAAAGCTTACTACAGTAATTGTGACTACATTCTTATTAGTAAATCCATGGTTTCTGCAAAAAAATTAAATATGGTTAGTACAGTCACGGTTACACCTACAATATTAATATAGTAAAACCATGGTTTCTGCCATAAAAAAAAAAAAAAAAGAAACACGGAAATTGTTAGTACATTTCCGCCATTTAAAAAACTAAACAAACAAACAAAAAAGCATTGTTACTACAGTAATGGTTACAAGAATATTACTATGGTAAATCCATTGTTTCCAGTGGCGGATTTAGGCACGGCGACATGAGCTACTGCTTCTTTTAGTTAACTACTCCCCAACACTGAAATGTACATTTTCATACTAAAAATATTGTTGACTCATACCCAGACAGCAACACATGTCGACCCAGATCCGGCCCACATCTGGGCCGTGTGGAATCCACGTGTATAAGATGTGGGCCGGATCTGGGCCGACACTATGTTGCTGTCTGGATACTCACTAATTTTGTCCAATCAAAAGCTCACTAGAATGAGAATATACCTCCCCCAAATACCACCTACATCTGACTAACAATATCAAATAGCAAATCATGTTAACAGCTGTGGCATAAACTATTGGGTGTTTAAAAAGACAAGTTGTCCTGCACAAATTTCCTGTTTCAATATGAAAAATAAAACTGCACTCGTCAAGTGATTTCATGTGGATTTTATGGCTTTTTTTGAAGATAGAGTCCTGTGCTGTTAGGAATGCATTTCAAATGTAGAATTCATTAATATGTTATTTTTCCAAGTAAACTGCTGGTCTCTTGTGGCCTGTATATGAGGACATTAAACATGTATCAAGGCCCAAGAGGTACAGCCTATAAAGAAGTCCATAAAGATTAGGTGCATTAGCATTGTAATATTCATCACAGACATCCCTTTCTCATTCGAGCAGGGAAAAATATCCCACAGTTATGCGTCACTTGCATGTGTGTACCGCAGAAAATGTTTATGCGGGATTTTTCGCTCACCACAAAAGTGATCTATTTAGTGATCTCTTTTAGTGATCTATCTTGCTGTGTGGCGCTAAATTAACTGCATCTGTGCTGTTGCTCATCTGGTTGATATTTTAGGACCAGAGGTGTCCAGTTCTGTTTCCAGACACGGGTTTTTAAAAGCTGTGTGTATTTAAATTTTTTATAAGCTGAGAGCCAGGAAAGAAGAAATGAATTGACACAATGAAGAACTAGTGCCCTTCAGAGTCACTGTATGTGTGTGGGTATATAATAGAAAAATAAAATGAAATGCACCCTCACTGCTGTGGCCAGTACACATTTTATCTGAAAGTGATTTAGCCTGGGGTGGAACCACTGTTGTGAACATTGTTATCAGTTTGTCAATGTTAAGGAGTAGGCCTGAACGATTGATTGAAATTCAATCGAAATTGCAATATGACCAAGTGCGATTATCAAACCTCGAGGGCTGCGACTGAATTAAATAAATAAATAGTATGAAAGCAATGCCCACTGTTATGTCTGCTGCGTGTAGGGTTTCCTTAGTGCATGTAAACGTGGTCAGTGTGTACAACACATACCCTGAGCAAGCATGAAGCTCATGATACTGTGTTTTCATTAGGGCTGGGAATTGTCACAGACCACCTGTTTCGTAATATCAATGATATTTATTTGCCAAATCATTATGAATTTAAATTATCAAAGGGATAGTGCACAAAAAAGGGTGATTTACTCACCCTTGTGACATCCCAGATGTGTATGACACATTCTTTTGCAGAACACAAATTAAGATTTTTAGAAGAATATTTCAGCTCTGTAGGTCCATACAATGCAAGTGAATGGGTGCCAACATTTTTAATCTGTAGAGGGCACTAAGAACCAAAGACTTCATGCTATTCTCCGCGATATCCATACACAACTCACCACACGCCCCACCCAGAGCACATTATAGAGACCACGAGGAGGTTAACCCAATGTGACTCTACCCACCCCAGCAACAGGGCCAATTGGTTGCTATGGGAGCCTGACTGGAGTCACTCAGCACGCTCTGGATTCTAACTTGCGACTCCAGGTTTGGTAGTCAGCATCTTTACCACTGAGCTGCCCAAGAAATGGTGCTCTTATAAGAATAATGCAGCAACTGGGGCAAGGTTTCAGTATCAAATCTGCTTATAAAAGGCACAATCTAATCCTATTTACATTGAATTAGCAGATAAAAACTGTTGTTATTACAAAAAGATTATATGATATGATTGTATATTTTATACAGGTATATTTTAAGTATATGAATGATATATTTTAAAAGCATTTGCCCCCTTGTATAGCTTCAATACTTTCTAGCAAAATGTATTAGTAGCTTGGCTAACTACATTTTTAAAAGAGTAGCTTTACTGTAATTTAACTACTTTAAATTAAGAGAAGCTTGCCCCTTGGGAAGCAACAGTTTCAAAGCCGCTTCCCCAATGCAGCAGAATATTAATGCTGTCATCCAGGTTAAATGTATAAGAGGGTTCATGATAAGTTTGACTGGGCTAAACAAATGGACAGTTGCATAAAAGCGAATGAGCTAAAATCTGAGTAAATCAACCTTTCATTAAAATTAGCCATTAGCTTAATTAAAAGTGCTTTAAAAATTTGGGAACATGATCGTGGTGTGAACCTGACTTGTGTTTAATGACAGTGCGGTGGATTATCCATCCTTTCCTTATCACCGGAATCTCTGTAGACAGCAAAGCTACAGCACATTGGAAAAAGCCTTTCACCCAACCAGCTTGAAATGGAGATTTTTTTTTCCAGAATTTCAGTTGTATTGATTTTGTCTGCTCTATAATAATGTCCTTCCTGGTGGCATTAAAGCACTCTGATTGTTAGACTGTATATTTTATGAAGGGCACAAAGGCCCATCAGAGCACAGGAAGGAGTGTGTGCACGTCTGAGTGGTTCCGATATTCACTATTTCCCTAAGTTATCCTGATCAAAAAGGAGTCATTGTGTGCTGTAGGTCAGTGGTTTTCAACTGGTTTTGAGTCAGGGCCAGATTTATATGGGACAACATGTGGCGAACCATGCAGTACCATTTATCGTGCATAAGTAAAACAATTCCTTAAAATCAAACTTTGAAATTATTGATGATTTGTTTTGATGTGCTCAGATCCAGTTACGTTGTTTTGAAAAGGTTAACAGGCTTGTCTTAAAGGCCAAAGTACACTTTGGTTGTCTGAGTTGCTAATTGGAACACGCACAGTATGCGTGGGGCAAATTCCGTTGTCTGCGCAGACTGTCCGAATGCAGCCATGATTTTCTTGTCACATGGACAGTCCTCTTCTATCGCTTGCGGTTGACTGTCCTAAAATATTATCACAAGGCAGTCTAAGTGCAGATGTGTCGAACACATTTGTATTTGCTCAGGTCGAAAGAGTACCCCATATTTGAAGTATGTCCGTGCCTTTATATTGAATTTGAATACTTTCATGCTCTCTGTTGCCAATAATTCCCAACAAAAAACACATTGTGGCCGGCACTAAAACAAGTTGCATATTTGCATAATTTTGATCATGGCTTTCTAGAATGACATAATGTCACATGACTTGTCCATGCTGATACCTGCCTAATTGGAAATTAGTCCGCCGGGGTTTGGAGGACTCGCGGCCGTCTGCTGGGGGAGGAGCGAGCTGGCGGCCACAAGAGGACAGAGGAGCGGTTGAGGACCGGGCAACAGCACGTCCAAGAGCCGGCGAGCAAGTTCATCTCTCTCTCTCTCTCTCTCTCTCTCTCTCTCTCTCTCTCTGTGTCTCTGCTCACCTTTTCCCTCTCCCCACACCTCCCCTCGTCACTCCCCCATATTCGCAGGAGGCGGGGTGGACCACCGGCTGACAGAAAGGCCGTAGGGTCAGCATCTCCTCTCCAGAGATGGGTGGAGTTAGTCAGACGGGTGGCGCCCCGGCCTGAATTGGGTGGGGGAGGAGTATAATGAGGAGGAGGGTGTGGCAAGGCCGTGATTGAGCATGGCCGGTGCTGAATCAGCTGATCAGCGGGAGAGCGAGATACAGTAAAGTGCAGCCGTGGCAGTGCTGCATGTTTGTCTGTTTGTTTATGTTTAAGTTTTTAAGCATTTATATCATTAAACCTTTATGTTGATTTGCCTGTCCCTATACTGTTACAGTACTTTAAAAGATACCATAAAATAAAATACATGTCAAAAACCTTGTTATCACAGACCATGTCTGAAAATAAACAAATGAACAAGTGTAATACCATGATGGTTTTTGTGAGAAATATAACAAAATAGGCTATTATTTGTGAAAAAGGAAAAATTAAAAAAAGGATGTACATTATATATATATATATATATATATATATATAAGAAAATTGTTAAATACTCAAAAAGCAAAGAAATTAGTTAAGTATATATAATTACTACTCATTAAAAAAAATTATCCTTCCTCCTCTGTCCCTGCTAATGTCTGTGCACATCACTGATTCCGAACCAAGCACTATCTACTGTAAACTCAAAGAATCGTGAGCACAAATGTTTTTAACACTTAAATCCAACGAGCTGAGATTTGTAAACAAAATTAATATGCGTCATACAAGTTGAAGGGTGCGTGTGCAAGTGATGTGTAAAATATTGTGCTCAACTTCCAGAAAAAGTGCAAAGTTTAATGAAGTAGAAGATGCTTTTAAATTTGCAAAGCAGCTGTTTGAATTTTCTTGCTGCTTAGCAGATAATTGTGTTTATGGGTGGATAGCAGGGGGCAGGTATACCCCAGGCTGCAATAGAATAGATAGACATACACTCACCTAAAGGATTATTAGGAACGCCATACTAATACTGTGTTTGACCCCCTTTGGCCTTCAGAACTGCCTTAATTCTACGTGGCATTGATTCAACAAGGTGCTGAAAGCATTCTTTAGAAATGTTGGCCCATATTGATAGGATAGCATCTTGCAGTTGATGGAGATTTGTGGGATGCACATCCAGGGCACGAAGCTCCCGTTCCACCACATCCCAAAGATGCTCTATTGGGTTGAGATCTGGTGACTGTGGGGGCCATTTTAGTACAGTGAACTCATTGTCATGTTCAAGAAACCAATTTGAAATGATTCGAGCTTTGTGCCATGGTGCATTATCCTGCTGGAAGTAGCCATCAGAGGATGGGTACATGGTGGCCATAAAGGGATGGACATGGTCAGAAACAATGCTCAGGTAGGCCGTGGCATTTAAACGATGCTCAATTGGCACTTAGGGGCCTAAAGTGTGCCAAGAAAACATCCCCCACACCATTACACCACCACCACCAGCCTGCACAGTGGTAACAAGGCATGGTGGAGCCATGTTCTCATTCTGTTTAGCCAAATTCTGACTCTACCATCTGAATGTCTCAACAGAAATCGAGACTCATCAGACCAGGCAACATTTTTCCAGTCTTCAACGGTCCAATTTTGGTGAGCTCTTGCAAATTGTAGCCTCTTTTTCCTATTTGTAGTGGAGATGAGTGGTACCCGGTGGGGTCTTCTGCTGTTGTAGCCCACCCGCCTCAAGGTTGTGCGTGTTGTGGCTTCACAAATGCTTTGCTGCATACCTCGGTTGTAACGAGTGGTTATTTCAGGCAAAGTTGCTCTTCTATCAGCTTGAATCAGTTGGCCCATTCTCCTCTGACCTCTAGCATCAACAAGGCATTTTCGCCCACAGGACTGCCACATGCTGGATGTTTTTCCCTTTTCACACCATTCTTTGTAAACCCTAGAAATGGTTGTGCGTGAAAATCCCAGTAACTGAGCAGATTGTGAAATACTCAGACCGGCCCGTCTGGCACCAACAACCATGCCACACTCAAAATTGCTTAAATCACCTTTCTTTCCCATTCTGACATTCAGTTTGGAGTTCAGGAGATTGTCTTGACCAGGAACACACCCCTAAATGCATTGAAGCAACTGCCATGTGATTGGTTGATTAGATAATTGCATTAATGAGAAGTTGAACAGGTGTTCCTAATAATCCTTTAGGTGAGTGTATACACGCACTGTATTAGTTTAAAATGGCCAAATTATATACAAAAGTATTACATTTTAGTGCTAATATTACAGTAGGACAATATAGAATTGTATATAAGTCATCCCAGCTCAAGCTTCTGTTCTATTTGCTTTTCATAATTTGTGAACTTGTGTTCTCTGACATTCATATGGTATTTGTTTTTTAGACTGATCTCCAGAACTTTATTGGGGATTTTTATGGTTTAAATTGGTTAAATTTCATATCACAATTAAAGCAGCATTTCATCTGAAGAAAATGCTTTTTAAAAAGTTGCCTGCAGTTGTAAAGAATGTTCTTAATGTTGGGTTGAGTAAAATGGCGGTTGGTTTGATCCTGTTCCTTTAAACTATTTTACTTTTCTTGACAAAAATTGACTGGGCAAGTAAGCTACTAAAACTCAAGCAATCATTCATTCAATGCATTGCCAGTCAACCTGCCTGACAGCAGTAAATAACTTCAGATAAGGCAAGAAATTGCCCGACCCGTATCAGTTCTGCGCTCTGAGAAAATGAGTCTTTTCAGTACTGGGAGGCCTGTGCACTAATCAGTCATCTTTGCAATGTTTTGACATAAAAGTGTGCCGTAAATCATTCACCCTACAGAGTTAACAATTATCATAATAACAGTATCATTTATTATAAAATATGGTGTATAGTGCAAATGCAATTGGCATATTGGTACCTTAATGAATGAGTCTGTAGGTTCTAACTTGTATTCAGTGCTGGGATGACTATTTTTGAATTGTAATCTGGTACTTATTACACATTGCATGACAGAAATTGTTGTCAGTAACATAATCTCTTGGATTACATAAAGTTAAACAATTTGGACTTAATGTTGCTTAAATGCATTAAGTAAAGCTAGCTAAATATATAAACATATGAGAACTGATGTGATTGTCCTTGTGAGCATCTGCAGTATCTTATTTGACTGGCTTCTACCAAGTGGCAGAATTTGATGTCAAAAACATGTATAGTGTTTTGTCCCCCTTTTTAAAGGTAACATTTATTATAACAATGCATAATTTTAGGGTTAGTTTCATTATATTATTTGCATTTAGTCTTTCAGATCAGACTGGAAGAAAAATGAAAGGAATGTTAAAGGACCGTTCAAGTATTAATCGAGATTGATAACAATGAGTTGCTTGTGTTACATCATGTTGTCCACTTTGCAGATGTATGTTTTCATCTGAAAATCTGAAACTGGATTTGTATACATAGTATAAAAAGTATAGATGGGACCATGATGAATATTGATAATACTGCTTATTGATTCCCCGTGATTGATTGGTTCCCATTACGTACCAGAGGAAGACTATGAGGTGGACGTCCAGGTTACTTTCGTAACCTCTATTCCCTGATGGAGAGAATGAGATGTTGTGTCAATGTAGTGACACTAGGGGTCCCCCTTGGGAGCCCCAAACACCTCTGATCTTTGAGAAAAGGCCAATGAGAATTGGTGAGTGGACATACGGGTATAAAAGGAGCTGGCTTGCAACCACTCATACAGGTTTTGTGCTGAGGAGCCGAGACAAAGTCCTTTTTTATTTTATTTCAGAGGGTAGTTCAGTGTTGTGGCAGGAGGGACACAATGTCTCATTCCCGCCATCAGGGAACAGAGGTTACGAAAGTAACCAGGACGTTCCCTATCTGTCACTCACTTGATGTTGTGTTGATGTAGTGACACAAGGGGTCCCTACACAAAACCCCAAGACTAACTGTACAAACTGAACATGGACTGGGGGTGCGAGACGGGCAGACATTTGTGTGCCTCATAGCTAGCGCACCTGGCATCTTGGTGAAGAGGCGGCTTGTCCAGCAGCACTGTAAGCCTATGTCGCCAGTGACGACGTAAACCTACGGGCCTTGGACGGGAGTCTCGGATGGTTCCGCCAGGTTGTGGTGCTCTGCAGGCTCAGGTGCACCTCATCGGCCTTATCCACCTGGGGGATCGCTGAGTACCCCCTGGCAGCCCCACCATTGAGGGAAATGAGAGAAAGGGACTGGGCTCATGCACCTCCTGGAAGAAAGTGGCTAGGGCGGGGCCATGAGAGGCGCTCCAGGCCCAGGAACCAATCTCAAGCCACAAGGGTTCAGGGGAAGCATGGCCATCATCTGCGCATGGTGTCAGACTGAACCAGCCCGCTCTCTGATGCTGTAATGGAAAGCTCATCTTCGAGATGAGCTGGTGGTCCCATTGCAGAACTCGCTGGGGCAAACGAGCATGCTGGGGAATGGGAGGTCCGTGGGGGTCTACCCATCGGAGCAGCACCCATTGAAATCCCCAAATCCCTCCCAGTGCTAACAGACCCGTAGGTAGAAGGACCTCTGCGGGGAGCCGCTGTGGTGGCTTTCCCTCTAGGGTCTAGGGGACCCTCGCAGTGAGAACATGACCCATCCACGAATGCTGTCCCGTGTGGGCAGCGCCCAGCACATGAGCGATCATGGCTGTGGGAAGCGGAGAGGTAACGATCACATCCAGGAATATACACAAACGGAAAAGCATCTTTAAAAAGACGCTCTCCATGAGTGTCACTCTGTGACAGGGCGGAGGCCGGGGCCGTGTTGTGATTATGCACACCCGGTCCCTTATCAGTAAATAAGCCTCCGAGAGGGATAAAGGCAGATGGCAGATGGTGGTGCGACGAGAGAGAGAGAGCATTTACGGACATGTCCGTCGTGTGTGTTTGTCTTTTGTTTCAGTTTTATATTAAACTATTATTTATATTATCAAGCTGGTTCTCAATTCCTCCTTCCCATTGAACTATGTTACACTGGTGCCAAAGCCCGGGCAGGGCGGAGGGCGTGGCCGGGTTGTGATTATACACACCTGGTCCCTTTTCAGGCTAATTAAGCCTCCGAGAGGGATAAAGGCCGATGGTGATGCGACGAGAGAGAGCTTTTACGGACATGTCCGTCGTGTGTGTTTGTCTTTTGTTTCAGTTTTATTTTAAACCATTATTAATATTATCAAGCCGGTTCTCGCCTCCTCATTCCCATTGAACTATGTTACACACTCTTTTAGAAGGGAAATATACTCTTTTAGAGGAAGAATATACTCTTTTAAGCTGCTGAAGCACCCAGGGGCATTCTCTGCACTCAAACAGTGCAAGAGAGGGAGAAGCCGCTGTAATGCACCATAAATCCTACAGCTTTTGTAGAGGTGAATGGATCGGCAGGGGAATGGATTCCGCTTGTCCATAGCTGTCAACCCTCCCGTTTTTTCCGGGTTTCTCACGTATTTTAGCTCTTTTCCCGCTGTCTTCCCATTTTAGTATTTTCCCGTAAAATATCCCGTATTTTTACGCTCTGATTGTGTTAACTCAGAACCAGAACACGCAACTATCTGTGTCTGTGAAGTGGCTTGCACTTGGGTTGCTAGACCTCCAGTAAAGCAGGTGGCAGTATACAGACAGTAGCTTAAGCTACTGTCGAAGAAGAAGAAGACAGTTGCAGCAGCGGCGGGCGGGAGGAAGAGGGAAAAAGTAGTCAAGGAGAGTAGAGAACGTTAGATGAGTGTGATGATGGATCAGGACGCTGACGGCCAAAATCACCGTGACCTAATTAACCACCAACCAAAACTGAGGACATTATGCAGATATTTAAGTAAATGGGAGACCACCTTCCACTACCTGACAAGTAGCCATGTAGGTCCAAATTATGCCCGCTGCAAAATGTGTCGCTGTAATATCAGTGTTGGTCATGGGGGGAAAAACGACGTTTCGCAGCACGACAAGTCACAGAAACACAAGCGCGCGAGTGAGTCAGCTAGGCACACAACATCATTACCATCATTTGTGGTGAACCGTGCCTCGTCTGAAGCTGACCAAATTTTGAAAGCTGAGGTGAAAATGTCTATGCTAATTGCCAAAAATAACATCGTGTTCAGTTTTTTGGATGACTTCAACCGTAGTATCAGCCACATATGTATACAATAGGGCTCATGCTTCACACCAGGAAGGGTGGCAAGGTTATCTTTACTGTCTCTATCCATTTGTTCAACTGCCTCTTAGACACATTCTGTCTATCTCTTTCTCTCTGTTTCTTTCTCACTCTGTCTCCCAACATTAAGCTACAACACGTTGTAGCAAATTAAAATGTGTAAGTAATGTTTACTTCGTTCATAAATAAAGCACTTTAAACATATCCATTGGTCTGTCATTCTTTAATATATATTGTGTAGTTTTAAACTCTTTAGACTGTTAATGATTAGTCCTTTCTTTTAAAAAGTTTGTGGGTAAGAATGGCTGAAAAAAAATCCCTTATTTTGGGGATGGATTCCGGGAAATCTCCCTTATTTTCAATGTTCAATGTTGACAGCTATGCGCTTGTCTCTGAAGAAAACATCTGAATGAGTGGTTGCATGCCAGCTCATTATATGCACCTTTAATACCCGTATGTCAGGGGGAGTGGCATACAAATTCCACTCGTTAATTCCCATTGGCCTTTTCTCAAAGATCAGAGATGTTTGGGGCTCTTAAGGGCAACCCCTAGTGTCACTACATGGACACATTATCATGTGAGTGAAAGATATGGAACCATGGTTACTTTGATACACTTAGGGAGTTCCTCATGCTACTGTCACCTTGTGCTTGCTCCATGGACCACTCTAGGCTTCATGATAACTATTAATTAAAAATGTTCACATATTCTGACAGTCTTTCAATTGGGATGTCACATTAAAGTTTTGTTTGGGTAGTCACCTGCTGTGGGATTGGATAAGTATTCCATATATTCTGAGGCTACAATGCTAAAGCTAAAGATTTGAGTGAAGTTTTGTGTTAAAGGTGCTGTAAGCAATTTTGTTTTTGGAGACCACGCATAAAAATAAACCTGACAGATATCACTGAAATAGTTGTCCTGAGAAATCACACCTGTCAGTCAGCGCAAAAAAAAAAAAAAAAGATGGCCAGTTTATTTTAGCAAACAATCTCTGGCTGTGAATCATTTTGCTCTTTTAGGGTTGCTTTTGTAGCATGTCTTTGGAGAGAGGGCGTGTGGCTGAAGTTAGCAAAATATCTAAAATCGCTTACAAAAATGTATAATAAATAAAAATATATATTTTAAATTTTCACTATTTTATTTTATTTTTTTTTTGCTGGAAATGAACTTTTCATTGTTACATAGGTCTTGGACTCAGCATCACACTAAAGAAAGTTATACCAGTTTTTACCAGTCCCACTGCAGAAATAACCTACTCATTGTCACTCATGATCGATTTATCTTTCAACCGAACGTTTTTGATAATGGGGAGTTTACGGAAATAAGGTGAGTAGAATTTGAGTAGTCAGGCTGATTGGTTTGTGAATGTGTGTGTGTGAATGGGTGATTGGGACACAGTGTAAAGCGCTTTGGTAACCTCTAAGGTTAAAAAAGGAGCTATATAAGTGCAGACCATTTAAGTGCAGACCATGGCTGCTACCACGAGGGGGGCCCCACAAAATAGCCACCATTATGACTGTAGACTTCCTCTCATCTGCGTTTAATCTTGGGCTATTTGTCAAAAGTACTTAGTGCACTGTCATTCTGACAATTTTGCTAGTAACCTCAATTTTCACGTGTTATCATTAAAAAGAAGTGAAAAAAAAAACAGATCCATCCAAGGCTGGATATCTGTGTGACACCCTACATCTAAATGACTCTCTGAATTTTGGTAAAAAACTTATTTTTGGACACTTTTTGGTTTATTATTGATTTTCTCAGCTTTCAAATTATGTTAGTGTTGTCATGAAATTCAAACCACAAATGTAGTTTTTTTTTTGCTTCTCAATGCCATTGGCTGAATTGGCAAATCAATATTTGTATAGTTTGTTAGCTTGATAAAAGAACTGTAGAGAAGATTGTTAAAACTTTAAATACCATCACTATCAGAGATGTGACAACAAATATGGAGTGGATGCAACTGATTTCAGAGAATTTAACTGCTTTGGCGCTTAACCCTTGTATTGTCTTCACTTTTGGGACCCTCCGGTATCCCTCGGGTCAAATTGACCCAGAACATATTTTGGGTTTTATTTCAGCACAATTCTGAAATAAAAATGTACTTCATAAACCATTAACATATATTGTCTTCATCTCAATTTCAAACAATTGAGATAACATATATGTTTAAGGATTGCAATCATTCTCTACTAGAACACAATTAATAATGGAAGTGTGATTTGTTTTTTTGTCATAAGGTTATAATTGATCCACTATACTCAATACTTGGGTGTCATAAATCACGCTTATCTTGGAAAAAATGAAGAGAGACAATGTTTTCATTAACATTTCTTATTTTTAATGCAAACTTTCAATACATCAACTGGAACTTCAACAATCAATCACTTTTATCTTATGTAATGCAGATGAACAACTGAGGCATAGTCCTTGCAACAGGGGGTGGTGCTTGGGAAAAAAGACAGGCATGCCTGTTTACAAAATACATGCATTACAAAATTGAGGCCTTGTGACATATCTAGCACCACTCGTGTCCCCTGGTTTCTTTCAGCAGCTCCTCCTTCTGGCTTCCCTATATAAATGTGCATGTTCCATGCATAAGATGAAACAGCATCACAGGCTGCCCAGATTTTGATGCCATACCTTGCTGGTTTTGAGGGCATATACTGCTTGAAAGGGCAGCGGCCTCTAAACCTCACAAGCCGTTCATCCACAGTTACATTGGGCCTAGGGTTGTAAAGATGGGGAAGCCGGTCCACCCACTGGTCCCACACAGTGCGGATTGCTGCCAACTTGTCCCCTCGCCATCTAACAGGTCTTGATTCCCGGTCGTCAAATCTGATGATACTTGAGAATACATGGAAGCTCTTCAGAGACATTGTGGCTCTAAAGTTGCTCTCACTGTCTCAGCATCCCACAGACTTTCAGTCGATTCCCTTCTTGACCTGTAGACACCAGCAAGAATGAGGATGCAAAAGTAGCCATGCAGATGCATGATGTCCATCTCTTTCCACTGGTCACCAAAAACACATCTCCCCTCAAGATTGCTCATGGGGATGAGTGGCTGGCTCTTCCAGTGGCTGGCTGTGGGGCTCTTTCAGTGGCTGGCTGTGGGGCTCTTCCAGTGGCTGGCTATGGGGCTCTTTCAGTGGTTGGCTCTTGGGCTGCTCCAGCGGCCACCTGTGGTGCTCCTTGTGGTGCATCCGCATAGAGTGAAGGCCATCTTCAAATTCACTTTCAGAATCAGAATACTCTGAATATTTATCTAAATCATATTCAGAGACATCTTCCATTTCAACATCGCTGAGTGCCTGAATCTCTTCAAAAATGAGCACTAAAGCCCTCTGACAGCTAAATCTTCTGGTCATACTGAGGGTGGAAGATTGTGTACTGTGATGTAGAGGTATTTATCCCTTTTGTCCCACCCCCTTGATTTGCAGGTTCGAGGCGCATAGTGCGAGAAAATGTTTGATATTTCGAATGTTATGGAATAAGATTCTAAAAAAGGGGTTTGCTGGTGGACACATGAAAGAGGGTAAAAAGTGCGAGAAAGTGAGCGCAAACAGCTTCTATGTGCTTAGATTATAATAATGTATGTGTGTCTATGTCTGTGTGTGTGTTTGTGTCTGTGTATGTGTGTGTTGGCATGTTTCTGTGTGTCTCTGTGTATGTGGGTCAAACTGACCCGAAGACCATATGAAGGATGTAAATGTGTGGGGTATAGTAGCATGTGTGCTCAATAATTTTTTTTTTGTTTGTACATGTTTATCACAGAAAATAAACTAAGGCCATTGAGTTTCAGGTAGAAAAAATGTATACTTGTACCATTTTTCATCTTGTAAAAATTTGAAACGGGTCAATTTGACCCGAATACAAGGGTTAAAAATCTCAGCGTGGATACGTGAATGGAGTCTTTTAAGGCAGTTTCTCAAAAACAAGGTTTTACAACAGCCAACATTCAAATGATTATATCTCAGCAATGGTTTGGTATAGAAGCATACAAATTATATAATTAGAAATCTGAGTCATGCCTGTTTACTTTATTGCATAAAACTCAAAATGTAATTCTGGGTCAGTCCGACTCAAAATTATGGAGCAAATAGACATTTAGTGCAGAACTGTTATCTGAGAAGAGTTTTTGATATATATAGTGTTTGATATATTCAGAGGTCAGGGTCGAACAGTGTGCCCCTGTGGCCAAAATCAAGCAGCACATTAATCTATCCTCAAACACAGAGTGCCTCAACCCTGCCTGTTCCTAATTGGTGTTTTGCTCTTTGCCTCGGGCCAGCAAACTGACTAACTGACCTGCAAAAAATTGTGGCCACTGGTCTCCAGTTTTACATCCACACTGCAAAAGCAGAAAGTTTTGGAGGCCAGACATCATGTTTATATGTGTAAACAGAAGAAAACCTTAGCCTCTTTCATTCTTTACCCCCGTCAAATCTTGGGCAGATTGACAGATGAACATAAGGTTTGCTGGGTATTTATAGTGCTTGTTTATGTTTGCCTTCAGATATTTAGTTTAGGGGACACATATTATATCTCTTCAAACGGAATGTCAAAACATGCATTTTTTTGAGAGCAATTTTTATGATAATAATAATAATAATACATTTTATTTAAAGCGCCTTATCAGGATACCCAAGGACACTGTACAAAACAGATAAAAACCATTAAAACAGTAAACAATAAAATTGGCAAAACAACATTGAGGTGATATGGGTCAGGCGGAATATGATTGTCTAAACAAGTGAGTTTTGAGTTTGGATTTGAAAAGATTAAATGAGTTGATGGTACGAAGATCTGGAGGGAGGGAATTCCAAAGATGGGGAGCAGAGCGACTAAACGCCCTGTTCCCCATTGTGACAAGACGAGCAGGGGGAACAGAAAGATGGCAGGTGTGAGATGACCGGAGTGAACGAGTAGGGATGTTTAAATGGAGAAGATCTGAGATATATAGAGGAGCCATGTTATGAACTGCTTTGTAAGTAATGAGAAGTATTTTAAAGATGATCCTCTGTTTGACAGGAAGCCAGTGAAGTTGTTGCAAGACGGGAGTGATATGATGAAAAATAGGGGTCTGAGTAATCAGGCGTGCAGCAGAGTTCTGTAGGAGCTGCAGCTTCTGGAGCGACTTATTAGGGAGGCCAAACAGGAGTGAGTTGCAGTAATCTAACCGAGATGTGATAAGACTGTGAACCAGGATGGCGGTGGTTTTTGGATGTGATCTCACTGCACATTGGTTAATACATTTACCTTTCATCTCCATTTCAATGTCACGGAAGAGCTGTTTTTCCAACAATAGCCACGTGCCTCCATGTTTGGTGAGATTCACTGTTTTTTTTCCGTCTCCCAGCAATGAGTTGACATTGATACATTGGTGGTTGCCAGAGGCAGAATCTGGAAGACAAATATGCAGGAATGTGTATTTGTTGACCAAAGACTATTAATGTTGTTTTTCTTTCAGTATGTGCAGCACTTAAGTAAACAAAAGACTATGTCAGATCACACTAATAGCATTGATAATTAATGAAAGAGTACAATATTTACATTTTTGGCAGATGCTTTTATCCAAAGTGACTTACAGTGCATTCAAAGTAGACATTATATCAGTATGTGTGCTCTCCTAGGAATTAAACCATGACGTGCCCTGCCACATTCTTCCCATTTTACTTCCAGTGTGATTTTCATTATAATTTTTTGTTTTTCAGTAAAAATTTCCTTTGCAGAGATTATTTTGCATTTTATTGTCATTTGTTTAATTTAATATTTAGTCCTTTCAGATGGAAAACATTTATACATAGAAATGATGTGATCCAAAGTGCATTTGAACAGCGGTGAAACACTTTCTTATGATGTGTTACATTCATACTAGCAGACAGAGAAGTACGTTTGAAGTAAGTTTGGAGCAGAAGAAATAGAAATAAACTTTGCGTATATTGTCATTTTTAAGCTAAGCTAAAATGCTATTTAACATGCACGTTACCAGACACGATTAATTTTTTTATCAATAAAATTCACATTGGATCATAATTTATTTTTTGTTATTTTGGGAACTTTGATATTAGGGCAAAAATCTTATTCTTGATAATTATTTTTGTATTGTTTTCCTGTAAAAATATCTAAAAGTCCATAAAATAAGATCAATTTTAGAATTAAATATATTAAAACCTAAATATCATATGCAGTGTTGTTACATGTAATGGAAAATGTTTGTGGTTATTCATTCATGTTCATTTCACGCTGGAGGAGACCCCGCCTGCTTTATTCCTGTGGAGATGATAAAATGAAAAAAAAAAAAAAAAAACACATTTTCAGATACACACAGGATCTCAAATGTTTTCATAAAAGGTGAAATAAAGGTTTGTGGGTTTAATTGGAGAGCTTTAACATTACGTTTAAAAGTCAAGAATTTAGAACAGAAATATTATACTATTGCATATTGTAGTCAAATAGAATTACACTACTTATGGTGAATGTGTATTTAGCATCATTTTATCATCATAATCAAGTATATGTATAGCAATTGTTAGCCAAATTTCATAATCGTGACTGCCATGGGGCCTGAGTTCTTAAAGAGTTGTCGTGTAAATAACAAATGGTCTGAGACCACATCAATGCTGAGGACCAAAAAAGAAACTGGGTCCTCTTTTTAGTCCAATTACTGTCATGAATCTGCTACATTAGTCTTAGTTTATTCTTTTTGTGGCGGGATCATAACAGCCACCTCCACCCATTGTTGTGTTTTCAGTAGCTTTAGAGTGGGAATACATCACATGGTCTTTCCAAGTCCGGAAAGCACGTCATGTGGAAGGGTCCCTTAGTAGATCCTACCCGAAGGGGGAGGAGTTACTACAAACACGGTGACTGAGGGCAGAGAGGCCTCTGCCCAAGTAAGATGCGGTTTACCCACAGGGAAACCCTTTGTGTGGAAAATACATCACACTGGGTTACCAACGGGATAACATATGCATGTGGAGCACCTACCACAGTACAGGGCCTAATCGACACACGTACTGGGCCAGTGGCGAGTTTCTCTGAAAACAAAGGAGAAGGTCCAGGGTCCACACTTTTGTGAACTCGACTGGGGGAAGGCAAGCGTCTTCGCCTCAAGGGAGGGGTACACCCGGGTAGCTGTCCCTAGACTTACCTGTCATGGCATCAATGACCCAGTGGGCAATTCTCTGTTTGGAGAGCAGCTTGGAGTTTCTATAGCTCTGAGTGCGATCCAAATAGATGCACATGTAATTCTATCCCTGGGCAATATTTTAAGGTTTTAAACTTATGAAGGAAAACATATAGCCCTATTTTATTAAATGCTTCCAAGTTAAATAATTAAATGACTACTTATGGTGAATGTGTATTTAGCATCATTTTATCATCATAATCAAGTATATGTATAGCAATTTATTGTTAGCCAAATTTCATAATCGTGACTGCCATGGGGCCTGAGTTCTTAAAGAGTTGTCGTGTAAATAACAAATGGTCTGAGACCACATCAGAATCAGAAAAAGCTTTATTGCCAAGTAAGTTTTTTATGCATACAAGGAATTTGTTGTGGTGTTGTAGGTGCGTTCACACAGTCGCTAAAAATATGAACAAGAATAAAAATAAAGCAATATAAATATGTCCACGCAGTATCAATTAAAAGTAAGTATAAAATAAAAGAGAGCAGAGTAGTGCAGTGAAATGTAGAGCTAGAGGTGGAGTGTGGAGAGTGTCAGGGTGGGTACCGGGCATTGTTGATAAGGCAAGTGGTGGATGGGAAGAAACTGTTCTTGTGGCGTGAGGTTTTTGTCCTGATGGACCTCAGCCTTCTGCCAGAGGTAAGTGTCTCAAAGAGAGATCAGCCACAATCTTTCCAGCACGCTTCAGGGTCCTGGAGTCGTACAGGTCCTGGAGCGGCGGCAGATTGCAGCCAATCATCTTCTCTGTAGACCGGATGACACGCTGCAGTCTTCCCTTGTCCTTGGCAGTAGTAGCAGCGTACCAGATAGTGATGGAGGAAGTGAGGATGGACTTGATGATGGCTGTGTAGAAGTGCACCATCATTGACTTTTGCAGGTTGAATTTCTTCAGCTGCCGCAGGAAGTACATCCTCTGTTGTGCTTTCTTGATGAGGGCGCTGATGTTCAGCTCCCACTTGAGGTCCTGGGAGATGATAGTTCCCAGGAAGCGGAATGACTCCACAGTGTCAATTGTAGAGTCGCAGAGGGTGATGGGGCAGGTGCAGGTGAGGCACCTGCCTCACCTGAGTTCTTCCTGAAGTCCACAACCATCTTCACTGTCTTTAGAGCGTTGAGCTCTAGGTTGTTTTGGTTGCACCAGGTCACCAGGAGGTCGACCTCCCACCTGTAAGCGGACTCGTCACCATCAGAGATGAGTCCGATGAGGGAGGTGTCGTCCGCAAACTTCAGAAGCTTGACGGACTGGTGACTGGAGGTGCAACTGTTAGTGTACAGGGAGAAGAGCAGAGGAGAAAGAATGCAGCCCTGGGGGGATCCAGTGCTAATGGACTGTGAGTCGGAGACGTGTTTCCCCAGCCTCATGTGCTGATTCCTGTCAGACTGGAAGTCAGTGATCCACCTGCAGGGTGGAGGCACACTTAGCTGGGAGAGCTTCTCCTGGAGCAGAGCCGGGATGATGGTGTTAAAGGCAGAGCTGAAATCAACAAACAGAATCCTGGCGTAGGTTTCTGCGGAGTCCAGGTTCTGGAGGATGTAGTGGAGGGCCAAGTTGACTGCATCGTCTACAGATCTTTTGGCTCTGTACATCAATGCTGAGGACCAAAAAAGAAACTAGCTAGCTGTCCCTAGACTTACCTGTTTGAACCTGACAACACACGGGATGAAACCAGCTCAAACCAGAGGTTTTAGAACCTTGCAAAGGTGTTAGGTGTTTCCAAGGCCACTGCTCTACAAATGCCTGCAAGAGAGGCGCCATTGGTCAGAGCCTCTGGTCCTGGTAGAATGGGGCGCAGCCCCGCAGTGGGAGGCACATCCTGGGCATGATATGCCATAGCGATGGCATCAATGACCCAGTGGGCAATCCTCTGTTTGGAGAGCAGCTTGGAGTTTCTAAAGCTCTGAGTGCGATCCAAATAGATGCACAAAGCATGCACCGGACACAGTAACGCCAAGTCTGGGTCTGCCTCCTCCTGGGGCAGTGCTTGAGGTTCACCACCTGATCCCTGAATGGAGTTGTGGGAACCTTGGCACATCACATGAGAGTAACCCAGACCAAACTCCAGGCATGGTTTGCTGACATAGAACACCTGCATTTCCCCTATCCTCTTGATGGAGGTGAGTGCCATCAGGAGGGCAGTCTTAAAGGAGAGTGCCTTTAACTCAAATGGAGCTCCCCATAGGCCCCGAAGGACCACAGAGAGGTCCCATGAGGGAACGAGGCACGGTCTGGGGGGGTTTAACCTCTCAGGAACCTGACGATCAAGTCGTGCTTCCCTAAATACTTACCGTATATACGTATATACATATACGCATTGTGATGTGCCAATATAGTGGCTACATACACCCTCAAGGTGGAGGGGGACAGCCGCCCCTCCAGCCTCTCCTGCAGAAAGGAAAGCACTGATCTGACTGCACATCTCTGGGGTCTTCTCTTCATGAAGAACACCACTTAGCAAACAGACACCACTTCAGGTCATACAGGTGCATTGTCGAGGGAGCCCTGGCCTGAGTGATCGTGTCTACCACTTAATAGGTGTGGTCTCGGGTGCCAGATGGTGCCCCGTCCTTGAAAAGAAGGTCCTTCCTCAGGTTAATTTGTTGGGGGGGGGGGCTTTTGCGAGGAGTGTGATGTCTGAGAACCAAGTCCGGGTGGGTCAATAAGGAGCCACTAGGATGACCTGTTCCTTGACCTCCCTGACCTTGCACAACATCTGTGCAAGTAGGCTCACTGGGGGGAATGCATATTTGCGCACCCCCAGGGGCCAGCTGTGTGTCAGCATGTCTGTGCCGAGGGGAGCCTCATTCAGAGAAAAGCAGAGCAGGCAGTGGGAGGATTCCCAGGAAGCGAACAGGTCCACCTGCGCTTGACCGAATCAACTCCAAATCAGCTAGACCACTTGTGGGTGGAGTCTCCACTCTCCCCTGAGTGTGACGTGCCGCGACAGCACTCCCGCTGTGCTGTTGAGGTGGCCCAAAATGACTTGAGTCACTGGTGAATCCAGAGGAGGAGACGGCGGGCAAGTTGCGACATTCAACAAGAGCGTGGGCCGCCTTGGCGGTTGATGTACGCAATAGTCGCTGTGCTGTCCATCCGGAGCAACATGCGCTTGCCCCAGATCAATGGCAAGAGCCTCCACAGGGCAAGCAATACTGCCAGCAACTTGAGGCAGGTGATGTGCCAGTGTAGTTTTGGGCCAGTCCAAGGAATGGCGGCTGCGTGCCCATTGCACACGGCACCCCAGACATGCTTGGAGGTGTCCGTCGTCACCAGCATAACTCCTGCCCGTAGTAATGCTGGGTCAGACCAAGGGTTGAACAGACAGCGGCAGACCTGAACGAAAGAACATGCGCCATGGTGCCATGCCCATCTTGTGACTTTAGTCTTAAGCCAGTGCTGAAGCGGTCTCATATGCATCATCTGACGTTGTAGCAAACTGAATTACCTCTGCAGGGGGACGCCCTTGGCGATGAGCAGACGGGGTGCGGGGTCTTGAGCCGTGCAGGGGCAGGATGTTTGAATAGCCTCCATCTGCTTTCTCACCGGCGAAAACTATCAGGCGAAGTCTCCGACGGTGATGCCGAACAGGCCAAACTGGGAGATGGGGGCATCAAGGAATCGAACCTTGTTAGCCTCTCTCGACTCGACCAGGTTGAGCTAAAGGTGGTGTTCCTGGACCACCAGGGTGGACATCGCTTGCCCGAGAGGCCATGACATTTTTCCGAGATTGGTCGCTGAGCACAGCTCCTGCATCAATCCCGGGTCAGGACTACCCTCGTGCAGTTCTTTAAGGGCCTTGCCTTGGTGCACCTGCAGGAGAGCCATGGCATACAGGGTTGAGGTGGCACATCCTAGCAGTGCCATAGGCCTTAGCCTGTAGAGAGTGACGACGTCCAAACTGACGACCACATTTCTGAGATCTGATCATAATGCTGATGACAGTGGCGAATTCTCAGGACCAGCAAAGCCTTCTCAGCTGGCCTAACATGCCTAATAAATAAATATTTTTCATCCTTTCATTCTCAATCACCTTTTTGCCTATGCATTTTTAGTCACTTTTCACTCTTAATTAATCTACAAACAATAGAGAAAAATAAAAAGTTTAGAATTACAACTTGTAGCCTCGTGCAGAAATTCTCAACTCTGATTTTGCCAAGATGCAAATATGTAGACACTCAGGGAGATATACAAAGTAAGTGATAAACACTCACTTTATTAAGTAATATCGATAAATGAGTTAGTTTCCACATTACATGATAAGTTTGTTTAACAAATAATTGCAGAAACAGGTATATAAAACATTATATTCTCTTTTGATAATTGTACACCTGAAGCACAAGTGCTAGTGCTGCAGCATTGTTTATCAGTTGGGTTGCTAGCAGACATCTCTAATGAATGTAAAACCCCTGCTAAGCTAACGGGAGCATTGCAGTTCTGAATATCGGGAATGGCATGCATTTTTTACTTTTTAGGATGAGTAAGCAGGAAGGCTTGGTTGTTTCTCCCATAAATAACATCAAATATATGACAAAGACTGTAATCTCTTTTAGATGCACATATGCAGAAAGCAACTCAAAGGTTTGTTGGGATACAAATCTTATCCCAAACTTACCCCTTCAACTGCACAGATTTACAGAGTGCATCTTCTTCTCTGTATTTTTAAGCCACTACAGAAAACTATGAAAGCTGCCTGTTCTGGTCTTGAAAACGGCTATATTTGAAATTCATTTCTACCGGCTAGACTGAAACTGCACAGACAATGCATTTTCAGATTCTGACTGGTTACTCACTAGCTCCCACTATACACTGATAGTGCTTAGTCACACACTCATGTAGCCACGCTAATTATCCTCACCATGGCAACTGTATCTTAGTGATAACAAAACTCTTATTGAGAATTCACAAATGCACACTTTCTTTTTTTGCTTCATTCTTTCAATGCAGCATTGTAGGGGTTGATAACTGCTGTTCATGCAAAACCACAGTCCCTCAGGGTGTTGTGGGAGAAAATTGTTTTGTGTTATCCTGTCCTGTTACTTAATGAAGAGTGGGCTTGCATAACATGCATAACATGATTTTTTTTGCTTCCATGTTTGCAAATTAACTGCCACAAAACATACTGTGCTTTTGTTTAATTCTCAATTAATAATTCAGAAACATGCACTTCTATAATCCTTTCACACTGATTATGAGTTATTTCCTATAGACTCTGAGGCTTATTTCTTCCAAAATACAGTGGGGTTCAAATGTCTGAATTCACTGAAAATCTGGTATTCAAAATCTAAATTAAACCAGGAAATAGACATTAGTCTTGTCTCTTCATTTATGCATTCAAACCCTCTAAAATTCACTTTCATTGTAAATGGTTCTCTGTAACATAGATTGTTGCTATTTTAAAGAAAAGTAAAGCGTATGATTTTATATATATATATATATATATATATATATATATATATATATATATATATATATATATATATATATATATATATATATACTTTCGAACATAACTGTATGCACACAATGCAAAAACAGGGACTTCAATAAAGTTATTATTTCATTCATATAATAAAAGTTTTTACTCATGGTCATCCCCTTTGACTCAAACAATTCCAACACAGGAAAAAAAAAAAAAACTCTATGCCTGTTATCTGCTTCCAATTCACTGCAGCCTAAGGGATAACCTGTGCAGAGCAGAGTTTTAAGACATTTAAAAAAAAATATGTGGCAAAATGTTCTTCCTCTGTAATTGGGGACTTTTATCTCTCTAATGTAATGTCACTTTTACTTTGCTCACTAGAGACAACACTTGAGTGGCACTTAAACTCTCAAATAAAATAGTGCATAATCACAAATTATGCACTATTTTATGACAAAGCATTTGAAAGTAACTGTACCAGAGTGTTATAAATGTTTGTCACTAAATGGCTGTTAACGGAGTTGAAATGTTGTAATGTATTGTTCTTTTTAATTCAGAGAAGTCAAGAATGTCTATTAATTTATTTCCTTGGTTATGTTAGAAATTCAACCTGATCACATGAAAGTGACATGGCTATGGCAACGTTTTTGCAAAATGAAATTACGTGGTTCATCACATTGCAGAACTGTTGAGGTAAAATGTCCACATATTTAATTTTTTTAAAGTTTAATGTACTGTACAGTAGGAATAAAACCTTCCTCCCTAACCTAAACCTTTAACGTAACCAACAGTGTAATTAAAGACAAATGTGAGATGATAGAGCATTAACTTTAAAAACATTCCAAAAATTAAAAAAATTAAATAAAACCCAACATCCCTAAACCAAACCTTAAACCTTATCTTAACCGACAGTGTCATTAAAGCAAATATGAGATGAAAAACACAATAGCTGAAACAACCACATCATATTGTGGCATGTCATGGCTCTCGTGTTGACTCAAACCCTGGTTTTTCTGTTTTTTCACATTCAAAGTCCAATGCTCACTTGAGCTACCGCAAATCTCAGTCATGTTGCAATAAGCTTGTAATTGTTTTTGTAATATAATCATTAAAATGTATTGTCTTTAAAACCATGCGTTATAGAAAAAGTCATAAGATAGCATTGTATGATGAAACACTATGAAATGTATGTGTTTACGGACTGTTAATCTTCCATTTTACTTGTAATAGTATGAAAGTGAATAAAACTTGTTGTTTTAGCGCTTCTAAACCAGAAAAGTGTGTGCAATACTGTAGAACTAGGCACTTTAATGTGCAAAGATGTAGTTATAGTAATGTGATTCTTTGAGACCAGGTTGCTGTAAAAGAATACTAGCTTAGCTGAATAGAAATATTGCAGAATACCTTTACACTTGCAAGTGTTTTTATTTATTTATTAATTATTAATAGTACATTATGTGAAACTTACATAGCCCATTAAAGGATGGAATTCATTTTCTGGAAATGTTTTGCATTCCATTGCAGTAGTTTTGCAATACCTTTATTCATCTATTAGGAAAATTAACTATGATTTTACTACAGTATCAATACTTGAAATATGTAGGCATTTCTAGTTAAACTATAGTAACCACAAAATGTACAATGCAATGGAAGAGTCAGAAGACAGTGAAGCAGGGTCAAGGTCAGTTCTTTAATTTGGAATGCTTGGTTAAACACACACACAATGGTAACTGTCGCTGTGAACATCAAAATAATAATGTCAGACCTGCTCTCCCCTTGTAGCTTTCTGGCGTGCCTTTTATATCTCCCTCCGCATCATTATAACGAGAGACAGATGTTAGGGGTAATTATGAACCAGGTGACAAGCTTTACTGCTCTCTCTCTCTCCTGCAGACCGACACATGACCACATCCTCCGTGCCTTCGATGTTGTGTCGAGTGAAGCAACACTAGGGGACTTTCTTGAAGGCCTCGGTTACCTCTGAACTTGAGAAAAGGCCAATGAGAATTTGGCAAACAATTTGCATGTCCCTCCCCCGGACATACGGGTATAAAGGGCAGGAATCATGCCTCTGTTCATTCAGATTTCTTCTTCGGAGCCGAGCGGTTGTGCGATCAATGAGCTGTGATCACTACTGTTCCACTCACCTCTGTAGAGCATTGCTGTTGGCGCATCTACGGCGCATATCAGCGGCTTTCTCCTTCTCTAAACGGCAGTGCAGCTTTGCCCCTGGGCACTTCGACAGCATTTCCTTAAAGATTAAAAAGTATATTTTCTCTAAAAGAGTAAACACATTGGCATTGAACATATTTTTAAAGATGTCTTTCTGCCTTTGTGTAGTTCCTGGATGTGGCAGTAATCTCTCAGCTTCTGACAGTCATAAGAGCTGCCTCGTGTGCCTGAGCTGTGATCACACGCAGGCAGTGTTATATGAATGGTTCTTGTTCTCAGTGCGAGAACATAACCATGGCAACATTGCAGTCGCGGCTGTCTTTCCTCCAAGAGAAAGCCACTTCAGCCGCCATGTGCCCCCCATGCCGCACCTCCTTCCTACGGGATTGGGGCCGGCGATGAAGGTGATTTGGGGAGTGCAGCGGGTCACCTAACCGGCACCACTACACACCGTTCTCATGATGGTCTGGCGCAAAGCACCTACAGTCACGGCACCATGGACGCGACCCCCTCGCCTCCATGCCCTCGACTGTAGACTCCCAGTGGGGAGTCTAGAGGACACCTCCATAGGACCTCCTCATGGTATCCTCCAGCCGGGTACGTGGAGGTAGGTAAGTGCTTTGAGTTTTTTTCTCAGCACAATTGTTTCGGGACACAACTTTGCTCCCCGACTTATTACCTGCTCCCCCCTCTGTGAAGCCCCACTGGATACGTCATACGTGATTGTCCCCTTAATGCCCCCAGCTCGAAGCTTGGACGCATCGCTTATGCTTCCAACCCGCTATGCTTCAGAGCATCTCTTTTCTCAGCATGTAGTTAGACTCAGTCTCAATGACAGCGCACCTCACAAACGAGCGTACACAGCCGGTGCTGAACTGCCTAAGTTCGCTCAGATAAGTCACAGCGGCTCCATTGCGGCGGTTCCAGCTGCTCCTGGGGCATATGACATCCTCAGTGGTGGCCGCGCCACTCGGGTTGATGCATGTGAGAGCGCTTCAGCACTGGCTTCAGACTCGAGTCCCGAGATGCCGTGGAACGTACCGTGTATTGATCACCTCTTTCTGCCACCAGACATCCAACCCTTAGTCAGACCTCTGTTTTCTGCGGACAGGATTCCCCCTACATCATGTGTCCCGACGCGTCACCTCAGATGCCTCCAAACAGGGTTGGGGCGCCGTGTGTATTGGGCACGCAGCTGCCGGCTCCTGGATGGGGCCCCGGCTGGGTTGGCACATCAACTGCCTAGAATTGCTGTAAATTCTTGCCCTGCAGAGGTTTCTCCTGCTATTTCGAGGCAATCACATCTTGATTCGCTCAGACAACACTACCACAATAGCGTACATAAAATGCCAAGGTGGTGTGCGCTCTCATCACATGTCACAACTTGCCCGCCATCTACTCCTTTGAAGCCAGTCGCTACTCAGGTCATTACACGGCACTCATATCCCGGGCAACCTCAACATGGCAGCGGAGGTGCTGTCTTGACAGGGCTTGTTCAGCGGAGAGTCGATGCTTCACTCCCAGGCATTCCAGCTGATTTGGGAGCGGTTCGGCAAAGCACAGGTAGACCTGTTTGCTTCCCAAGAGACCTCCCATTGCCTGCTCTGGTACTCCCTAGCGGAGGCTCCCCTCGGGACAGACGTGCTGGCAAACAGCTGGCCCCAGGGGCTGCGTAAGGTCAGGGAGGACGAGGAAAAAGTCACTCTGGTGACAACATACTGGCCCACATGGACTTGGTTCTCGGCTCTCACACTCCTCGTGACAGCCCCTCCCTGGCGAATTCCCCTGAGAAAGGACCTTCTTTCACAAGGACGGGGCAGCCTCTGGCATCCGTGCCCAGACCTCTAGAACCTCCATGTCTGGCCCCTGGATGGGATTCAGAAGATCTAAGTGGCCTACCACCTGTTATTGTAGACATGGTCAACCAAGCCAGAGCTCCCTCTACCAGGCAACTTTATGCCCTAAAGTGGCACTTTTGGTTTCTTCGCAAATTGGTGTTCTTCCCAATCTGAAGACCTGCAGAGATGCGCAGTCGGGTCAGTGCTCTTGTTTCTACAAGAGAAGCTGGAGGGGAGGCTGTCCCTCTCCACCTTGAACGTTTTTGTAGCTGCCATATCGGCTCACCATGACGCAGTGGACGGTAAGTCCCTAGGGATGCACGATCTGATTATCACATTCCTTAGAGGCACCCGGAGGCTGAACCTATGCCTGTTATCCTCATGAGATCTCTCCGTGGTCCTTTCAGGCCTTCAGAGACCCCTCTTTGAGCCACTAGAATGTGTTGAGCTCAAAGTCATCCCCTTTCCATCAACAGGGTTGGGGACCTGCAAGCATTCTCTGTCAGTGATACTTACCTGGAGTTCGGTCTGGCAGACACCCATTTTGTCCTAAGAACGCGATCAGGCTACGTGCCCAAGGTTCCTATGACCCCCTTCAGGGACCAGGTAGTGAACCTGCCAGCGAAGCTGCCCCGGGAAGAGGCAGACCCAGCCTTTTCATTGCTGTGTCCGGTGCGTGTTTGCGTACCTATGTGGACCGCACACAGAGCTTTAGATGTTCTGAGCAGCTCTTTGTCTGCTTTGGTGCAAAGCGGAAAGGGAACGTTGTCTCCAAGCAGAGGCTTTCCCACTGGGTTGTTGAAGCCATCACTTTGGCCTATCACACCCAGGCCGTGCCCGCCCCCTTGCAGGTTCGAGCACACTCAATGCGAAGTGTGGCATCCTCATGGGCACTGGCCAACAGCACCTCCCTAGCAGACATCTGCAGAGCAGCGGGCTAGGCAACACTCAATACATTTACGAGATTTTACAATCTCAGGGTTGAGTTGGTCTAGTCCCGTGTTCTCTCAGGTCCGTCTGACCGGGTGTTCCACTTGCACATAGCACCTTTCCCCTCCACTGAGTTGATCATGTGTGCTCTTTTCATCCAAAAGAGTCCACTAAACTGACGCTCCCTGGATGTTCTTCCTCCCAAGCCCTCTGGTCCGCAAATTAATTGAGGAATTCCTCGATCAGACCCTTTACGGTAACTAAAATGACTCTGTACTGGAATAGGTGCTCCACAGGATTGGCCTTTTGTGGACTAATCACCCTGTGTGTATTTTCTGTGGTACGGTTCCCCTACTGGCGGGCCCTCTTCTCCCTTGGGCAGTCCCCGCTGCCCCCGGTCACCGTGTTTGAAGCAACTCCTCCCTCGCAGCAGGTAGGATCTACCACCGTGCCATTTCCCCATGTGTCCAGAAAAACCCATGTGACTTATTTCACCACACTCCATGGGGTCTTTCCCCCCTGAAAGAATAGGAGTTGGAAAAGGTTGCCTTACCTGATGCGTGTTTTGCCATTTTTGGAGACCTGAGAAAAGAATAGTCTTATTTTTCCCTTTCTGTTGCCTTTGACATCACAGCTCATGCACCGGAAAATGGCTTGAGACTGGGTGCATTCTTGCCATTCTGAATTCAGCCTTGTTTTTCTTTGCTGGTGACTATGCTTGAGAGACTGTGGGTGTGTCCTGTAAGAAATGAATGAACTGATCAGTCTGTAGTTGGTAATCTACTAATGAGAGTGATTTTCTAATTATTGCAGTCAGGTACTGGCAGCTGCATTGGTGTGGAGACAAGACTTTAAAAGGCCACAAGGAGCTTTAGATTCGGAAGAAGAAATTTAACATAACATAAAGGCTGCTTTTGATTGTTACAATTCCCTGGTAATCTAGTTCTGTTTATTTGTCACAAATTTTAATTGCTGTCCTCCTCGTCTCCTCTCACATACATACTGCGACTAGGCCTGTCACGATAACTACTTTTGTTGGATAATATGTTGTCCCAGAAATAATTGCGAAAAACTATATTTGTCATTTTAAGACCATTTTATGCCACTGATATAATGATCATATATTAGCATAATAATGCTAGTACACCCTATCAAAGAGCAATGAATTTTAAATTCTTAAGAATATTGAGACATTGGAATTGGAATGTCCATCTCCAACTGCGGTATTTGTTCCCAGCTTGGAAAACTGGATGGGATGATTGTTTTAGATGAGCTTTTAGGTTAGTTGTATTGCCACTTTGCATTGCCACTGTTTTTAAACAAAGTCAACATACCGGCTCGTTCTCTCTCATTCGGCTTTAAGCCAAAATGTTTCCACACCGGAGCTGTGGAATGCAGCTTTGAAACCAAGTCCATTTGGACTTATTATTCCAAACTTTCTTGCTGTAATTATGCAGTTGTCAGGAAAAACACCTTTTAAAACACCAATTAGCCTTGAGTAACACGTAATCTTCAACTGTCGCTGTCCATTATGTGTGTGTGGAGGAGCTGCCTGAGCCCCACCTCCGACACAGAGAGCAGACGAGAGGACAGAAGCAGCGTGACTGTTATGAACAGAAGGCAGCGAAGGCAGACGAGGAGACTGGATCTAAACGCAGGCTTACTTTATTTAACAAAATCAAAACAAACACAAAGGAAAACCCTCAATGGGGAAATAAACACAACACTGAGAATACGGGCAGGGAAAACACACCGGGCTAACAACGTTCACAGTGAACGAGGAACCGCAGGCCAGTAGAGTCTCCTCCACAAATGCGCGGAGCGTCCAGCCGCGTGTTGCCGGTGGCAACCGCTCCTTGATCGCACTGTTCAGGTTCGCACGAAAAAACACGACCAGGGAGGAGTCAGGGAAGCCAGAGACACTCGCCAGCTCGAGGAAGTCACCGACATGATCCTCCACCGGTCGGTTCTCTTGCCGCAGGCAGAGCAGGCGATAGTTGGCTTGCTGAACCGCTGGATCCATTGTGGGTCTGTCGTTGAATGTTGTTGATGTTCGCGCCCATGCCTGTGTTCCCGTGTTCCCAGCTCCAGTGTTTTCATGTTTTGTTTTCATTTTGCCCATCGTGGTAGTTTTGTTTGTTCATGTCTGTTTGTTTCCTTTCGTGTCAATAAAGAGAACTGCTTTTGGATCCGCACCCCCTCGTCTGCCTTCGTTGCCTCATTCGTAACAGTGACTGGCTAAAATGTTGGTGATATTCATTCTTATGTAAACAAACGAATGTAAACACAATGGGTAATATCGAGGTCAGCAAACATTATTGAGGTAATGTCCATATATTGTATGATCAGTCGATAAAGTAATTATCGTGACAGGCCTGTGTGCGACAATGATATGTTTTTTTTGAGTAAAGCTTTATGTTGCTCTGCAGTGTTGTTGTACTGCGACACCTTAAAGACAAAAGCTTTACTTCCTTTAAGGAGCATTTAGTCTTGTTTTTGTTCTTTTATTGCAAATGGCTAGAGAGACCATGTGCAGGTCATAATAAATCGCCATTTGATGGCGAAATACCCTGATCTTTGCAGCACAAAGGATTTAGCTTAAAAGTTTAAGTCTGGGCTATTGGCACATCTTCAAAAGCAAACTGCAAAAAAAACAAGCTTACAATATTATCAGGAAAGATTTACAGTATATTTTCCAATCTCAAACATTAGCCAGATCACATTCGAAAAATATGTCTCTGTAATGGACAGGGCACTATCGAATCCTTATTTAAGGTAATGTGTCAGACCGTTCCATGTAATACTCTCTCACAGATTTGGAGTAATTTCCACAGGATTCAATGCAGCTCTTTGTACTGTTTTACATTGGCACATGGGTTTACATGGGTTTTTTAGCTTTGAAATTTGGAATGATGTATTAAGCTGAGCTTTTATCGCTACGCTGGTGTTATTAAAGATAATAAACATTATGTGGTCCAATTTTTGTCCATAACCCCTGGTGCAAAAATCACACCAGTTAGACATAACATATTCCTTATCTATTGCTGTTGAAATTTAATAGATTGGAAACACTGTTGCAATCTCTGTATCCATTAGAGGAATAATCAAACTTTCAGAGTCATAAAACAATGCAGTCTAAGCATGTGTGAATGATGGCTAACACACTCTTTCATATGAATGTAGATGTATAAAATGCCTAGGTTTATTCCTGCCACCAGCGAAAAATGAATGGTTCTGTTTTTGTCCAACCAGGTGTGAAATTACTGTTATATTTGGCAGTGGTGTATGTGGGTTAATTTACTCTCTGCAGCTTTCAAGCTCCCATAGGTCTTCTCTTACATGCGCTCAGAGATGGAATAGGCAGAATATGGTGGAGTTGCAATTTTAATAGCCTTATTGAATGCGAGGCAACGTTGTCTGCAGCAGGCAGAGGTTGTGTTGTTGTGAAGGGAGCTGAAAGCGTCTAGTGATGAATGAATTCATTGGGTAACAGCAGTGCACCCCGGACATGCTGGCTTTGATATGAAAAGCTTAAAAATGCTGTATCGAACCATTTCTTATAGAGTGTAAGTAATCTTTTCCTTAGAGCAAGCTAGTCATTTCGAATCCTGGGACAGTGCACCTCTTCTGGGAAGTAATCTTCCCCAGTCCCTCTCTCTGTGCAACCGAAACTATTTCAAGTTTTTGTTGCGAAACCTTCAGAGTTAGCTTTGTGATGCACCATCGAGTTCTGGATCCCTTTTCATCTAGTCAACTGCAGGCTGGAGACTTGTACAAACACCAGTCTAGCATGCAAGAAAAGTAATCAGCGCTAACAGGCATGTTGCCATGGCTGTCTGTGATAATTGTTTTATGGAATGTGACACTCCCCTTTTTCTGATAGTCTCCTAAATGCC
This sequence comes from Xyrauchen texanus, assembly GCF_025860055.1. Taxonomy (NCBI): domain Eukaryota; kingdom Metazoa; phylum Chordata; class Actinopteri; order Cypriniformes; family Catostomidae; genus Xyrauchen; species Xyrauchen texanus. The sequence continues at coordinate 32,585,171 of NC_068298.1, forward strand.
AGCGGAAAAAGAAAAGAGGAGGCTGTCTGGGTACCTGGAATCCCTCTAAGCTCTTTGATCAAACTCTGCAGTCATAACCCTCATGTTCTATGAGGTCTAAGAGACCAAGGCCCTTTTAACATGAAAAAAGGGATAGTTTACCCAAAAATGAATCATCTATCATCATTTACTTCCCCATTTGCCATTTAAAACCAATATTACCTTCTTTTAATAGGATAGCGCCACCTAGTGTCAGATGGATGTGTGTTTATGCACCTGATTAGTGGGTGGTTTGGGACCATCCCACCAAATTTGGGATCTCTATGATTTACGGTGCACCTTACCTTCTTTATTTCAAGTTCACTCCTATTTTAAGGACTCAAATAAAATTGTGCATCTAAGAGTAATTTATGGAGCATTTTAACACTAAAAGTAGCTCCTAAACCACAACAACTTAAAAGTTGCCCTGAGGACTTCTAAATCCTTAGGAGTGAATCACAAATGATCTGAAACATGGCTACTGTCATCAATCCAAGCAGCTTTCGAGTCAATGTAATAGAATATCTTTAAGACATTGACCTTTTAAAAATCTGCCTGTCTATAATGCATTTGCTAACAAATAGCAGTTCCCTGTCTTCCAATCACTTTGGGTGATTTAAGAGAGTGCGTTTGTATACTGTAACATTGATTTTTGAATAGGTATTAAACAGAAACTCTTAAAGTAGCAAGAAACTCTAGGTATAAATTAGACACACGTTAACTGAATTAACAGAAGAGCCAAATGTGTAATTTATCCTTAATACTTAATAGTGTATTTTTGATACATTTTTATGAGGCCAAACAGAGAATACCTCAGGGCTCAGTTCTTGGCCCTCTGCTCTTCTCTATAAAAATAATGAATCAGTAAATATTGATTCACATCTTTTAATTTATTGTCTTCTCAACATTCATGTTTATCTTTCTTCAGAAAAGTATTAAAAAATATATGCCAGGGAAGTTTCTGAAATGTGGTTTATTTAACATGAAATAATCATATTGTACTTGTCTACAATGTGTTTTGTTGTGGTCATATTGACTCCAAACAGAAACAATGTTATCATGTTGGATTATAATTCCAAAAAAATATCACATTAAAAAAATAACACAAGTCTACCTAGTACAATAATACAACATAAGGTTACATCTTCAACAATATATTAAATAATTACTTTTGACTAGGTCAGAGGAACATATTAGAAGAATATAAGAAAACAACAGGGTAAATTCAAAAAGATTTTTATTTTTACTCAGACATAATTTCTCACCCTCATGTTATTCAAGAACTGAAAAACTTTGATTGTATGAAAAAAAGATGAAATTACAGTCAATGTTGACTCTAGGCTGTAATTGTCTCTAACATCTTCTTTTGTGTTCCATGAAAGAAAAATGTAATTTGGGTTTGAAACAACATGAGGATGATTAAATTATGATAGGAATGTCATTTTTGGCTGAACTGTCCCTTTAAATTTAAATAAAGAGAAAGAAGTTCAGTCCAAAACTTAGTATTTCTTCCCAAACACTTGCACAAATACATACAGGGCACATCCTCCACAGCGCACTTACACAATAAATCAAACGCTACAGGTTCAAAACAATGTTCATCCGTATTCTCAAAGACTGGGGTGGAAAAAGGAGGTCTTGTCTCAGATCAGTAGTGTTGTATTTGTTTTCCTTCTGAATGTTGCCTTTGTGGTGCTTCTATTATGAATGCTTGGATGCACAAGATACCCAGCATACTGTAAATGCCTCCAATATCAGTCTGTGTGGATTGTGTATTGAGATTTCCTTTCAGTTGCTTGTTCGTACCGCCGGTATCCCTGGGGAGAGCAAGTTGATTGCAGGGGGTCCCCGGGGCATGGGCTCCAAGCCTCGGGCTGCAAGAACAGATTAAGTCCAAGATGGAATTTCTGATTTGTTTACTCAGTCTTTTTTTCACAGTTCCACAAGTGCAAAAGTCCTTACTGCTTTTCCAGTCCTCAGCATTGCTCCAGGCCATTTAATGCAGCAAAGCTAATTTCAGAACTCTTTATTGGGCATCATTTTTGTTGGTGTTTCATTTTTAGCAGTAAAAAAGAGATTGTTGGCAGTTTTACTGCTAATAGCAACATCTGCTCTATTTAATGGATGACTAAAGGTTCATTCACAGATGAGGGAAAAAGTTTTCACACAGATATTCATCTAATCTTCATATCTAGACCAAACCAGCTAAAACTGCAGTAAATATAACTTGCAGGATTCCGTTTGACTTATATTAGCTCTGTTACAAAACATATATAAATACAAATTATATATATATATATATATATATATATATATATATATATATATATATATATATACAGTACTGTGTAAAAGTCTTGTTTTTCAAAAACATTTGTTTCACAAAAACATTTGTCTTAAGATGGTTACTTATATTTGCTACTTTAGTGTGTCAATAGGAAATATACACTTTATACTCCCAAATATTCCTTTTGCAAATAGAATAGAAAAGAAGAAGCCCTGCAACAGATGGCATGGCCCTCATAGATCCCCCACTGAACATCGACTCAGTCTGAGATTACATGAAGCAATTGAGACAGCCTAAATAAATAAAAGAACTGTGGTAAATTCTCCAAAAGCTTGAAACATCCTATCTGCCAACAACCAAGAAAAACTGTGTCCAGGTGTAAGTAGGAGAAGTGGTGATGTTTTGAAGGCAAAAGTGGTCACACCAAATATTGATTTAGTGCTTTCCCTGCTTACTGGACTTTGTATGATGTTAATTGATTCATGAAAACTATTTATGTCATTATTTTTTAAAGAAATCCTCACTTTGAAGGTTTTTCACAAGTGCCTAAAACTTTTACACAGCACTGTATATATATATATATATATATATATATATATATATATATATATATATATATATATATATTCACATACATGTATTCAATGAAAAGGCAAATTTAGGCATCTTTTGATGTCAATAGTGAATCATCTTGAGTTGCTGCTGCTGTAGAACACTGTTAGGATGCTGCCTATGTATGCAGTAGACAGCAAGGCAACTTACTAGCTTTTGGAACAGATCCATTGTTGGCATATAAGATTAGCCTCATGACCAGATACACCAGTGCTGCACTTTGCATTATGGGAAGTCACCTATGTTACTTTTGGCACAGTGGCACACAGTGTTGGGGATTTACTAACTACAATTAGTGACGCTACTAACTACATTGACGCTACTGTCAAGCTACATTTTTAAATAGCTTGACAGTAGCTTAGCTGCTTTTAATATAGAGTAGCTTTTCCAGTAGTGAGCTACTTTTTCCAACAAGTAGCAGTGTAGTGTGACCAAAGGCCTCATCATGTTGGTCAGATTATAAATAACAGCATAGAGGCCAAACGTCTGGCGAACTTGAAGCATATTTTGGCTGCTGCTCAGAATTATGGAGCGTATTTCTTCTTCTTTTGTAGTGGCTAAATCTATCACAACCAAAATGCCATCTACAGGCAGCTTATTACAGCTCTCTTGGATAAGAGGAGGTTTACTGATGGTTATGTAAAGCGAAAAAACACAGTTTGTTTACCTTTACAAGAGGTACAGGGGCGGGAACATCTGAAAATGATAAAAGAACACCATTCTGTTCTATGGAACAAAGAATGTTTCAGACAGTTTGTTCCTAATATATCACACAACAGCATATTTACCTTTACTAATTTAAATTAAATAATTCAAAAACGTATTATTGCCTTTTGTGAGATTTTGTTTCTGTTCTGAATATGTATATATTCAATTCTCATCATCTGTGTGTTATTGGGAGCAGCAAGAAAATAATAATTATAATATATATTATAATATATATATGAATATATAGTAATTATTATAGTAATTCCTATCATGCATAACTATTTGATTTGATCCTCCATTTCTTAGCATTTAACTATTATTTTCATGTAAAATAAATAAAATTATTGGTAAAAGAAATAATTTCTAATGGCATTTATTATTATGCAACAGTCTAGGGTGACCATACATACTCTTTTTTTTTTTGGACCTGAACAAATCGAACAAATATTTGTAGTGCAACCTCTGTATGTGACCTGTAAAGCTGGCAATAGCAAAAAAAAAAAAAAACAGTGAGAAAGTTTGTCATTAAAATTTTATATTTTGGGAAGAAGGCTACACCTGGCCACAGCAGGACTGAGAAGTGTGAAGTATAGTATACAAATATTTTTTTTAATGGCGCCTGATCTTTTTATTTAGTATTTTATGTTGTTGTGTTCCCCTTCTGTCGCTCTCTTACGTTGTGTCAGAGAACGACACTAGGGGTCTCTCTTGAGCGCCGATATTCACCTCTGTACTATGAAAAAAGGCCAATGAGAGTTGGCAGCCAGTATTTGCATGTCCCGCCCCCGGACATACGGGTATTTAAGCGGCGCAAATACGGGAGTTCATTCAGAAAATTTCTTCGGAGCCGATGGTCGTGTTTGCAGTCTGCTGCGTTACTACACACCGAGTTCCTGCTATCCTCTGCTGCATGCTGTTGGATTCTGCGGCGCACAACAGTGGCTTTCTCCTGGTTGCACGGCTGTGCACTTCCTGCCCCTGAGCGCATCGACAGTTGCAGATAGAAAGATCTCTCACGAGTCTTTCATTCATAAAAGAGTGATTTTATTTAAAAGAGTAATTTCCTCTAAAAGAGCAAAAACACAGCGGCGTTGAACGTCCTTTTCAGGACGCGTCTTTTTAAAGATGCCTTTCCGCCCCTGTGTTGTTTCTGGATGCGGTAGAGTACTCTCCGCTTCCGACGGCCACAGGCGTTGTCTCGTGTGTCTGGGCAGCGATCACACCGAGGCTGCGTTTGTGGATGGTTCATGTTCTCATTGCGAGAACATGACCATGACAACGTTACCGGACGCGCCGCTTCCACCCTGCATGCCATGGCTCTCCTGCAGGTCCACCAAGCCAAGGCACTCCGCAACATGCACGGGGGTGGCCCTGATCCCGACACGCTGCAGGAACTGCGCTCAGTGACCGACCTCGCCCTGAGAGCGACGAAGGTCACAGCGCGGGCACTCGGGCAGGCGATGGCCACTCTGGTGGTCCAGGAACGTCAGCAATGGCTGGACTTGGTTGAGATGCGTGAAGCCGACAAGACTCGCTTCCTCAACGCCCCTGTCTCCCAGTTCGGCCTCTTCGGCGACACCGTGGAGGACTTTGCCCAGCAGTTCTCCCTGGTGAAGAAGCAGACGGAGGCCATTTCTCACATCATGCCGCGCCGCAAGCCTGCCGCCACGGCCCAGGCCCCATCTGCTTGCCGAGGGCGTCCTCCTGCGGCCAGAAGACCTTCTGCTCCGCCCCAACCTGGGCCCAGCTCTCAGCCCCTGCGTCGAGCAAACCGCAGGAAGCGTACGCCCCCTGCCTCACGGACCCCGTCGAGGACCCGGAAGGCTCCCAAACGTCCCTGAGACAGCGGACCGAGAGGACGAGAAGTTAGCTCCGGAGATGGTGAGACCGCTCCGTCCCCGGTGGAGGGCCGGAGGAGAATCTTGTGTTTTTCATTTGCCGCACCCCTGACAGGGGCTGCGGTACCCAAATTCTCAATAAAAGAGCTATTTCCTTTACCTCTGGGTCACATGGCCCGCAAATGCCGTTCTCACGGCACTTGTGTTTCAGGCCTCAACAGTCCTGGCGCCCAGGATGCGGTGCTCCCGCCCTCAGCCCCACGACTGTTCCCCGGCCGGCCGGTTCAGACGAGTCCAGAGGACGCCGACATCAGACCTCCTCCTCTGTCACTGAACCCGCCCCTGCCAGGTGCGCTGAACAAGGTAAGTGCTTTGAGCTTATTCTCAGCACCAGAGCCTCGGACGCCACAGAGCCTCCCGACGCTGCGCTACCTGTTCCGCGACCGCTGCGAAGCCCCACCGGTACGCCCAAAATACTTGTCCCCTTGGTGCCCCTAGCACAGAGCGCAGAGGCATGGCTTTCTCTGCCCAGCTCGTCACGCTGGCTGCACCGACCATTCGACTCGGTTACGCAATTCAGTTTGCCAGGTCTCCGCCCTCTTCCTGGGCGTTCGTTCCTCCGCAGTGCACGGCGTAACATGCCCTCTCCCTGCGCGAGGAAATCGCCTCCCTTCTAATCAAGGACGCGATAGAGCCTGTCCCTCCAACCTAAACGAAGAAGGGTTTCTACAGCCCTTACTTCATTGTACCCAAGAAAGGCGGTGGCATACTGACCGATCTTGGACCTGCGAAGTTTTCAATCGGACCTTGTCCAAACTCCCGCTCAAAATGCTCACCCAGAAACAAATTCTATCTGGCGCTCGGCATCTAGATTGGTTCGCAGCGGTAGACCTGAAGGACGCCGTACTTTCACGCCTCAATTCACCCTCGACACCGACCCTTTCTACAGTTCGCATTCGACGGCCAGGCGTATCAGTACAAGGTCCTCCCCTTCGCCTGTCTCTGTCCCTCGCGTCTTCACGAAGGTCGCAGAGGCGGCTCTTGCCCCGCTACGAGGAGCGGGCATACGATACTCAATTACCTCGACGATTGGCTCATTCTGGCCCCCTCGCAGGAATTACTATGCGCACACAGAGACCAGGTGCTCGAGCACCTCCGCCGCTTGGGGCTTCAGGTCAACTGGGAGAAGAGCAAGCTCACCCCAGTCCAGAGCATCTCTTTTCTCGGTTTGGAGTTAGACTCAGTCTCAATGACAGCACGCTCTCCAACTAACGTGCTCAGTCAGTGCTGGAATGCCTCGCTTCCTTCAAGCCAGGCACCGTGGTCCCGTTGAAACGTTTCCAACAGCTCCTGGGGCATATGGCATCCTCCGCGGCGGTCGCGCCACTGGGGTTGATGCATATGAGACCACTTCAGCACTGGCTCCAGACTCGAGTCCCGAGACGAGCATGGCGCCACGGCACGCACGGCGTGGAAATTACCACTGCCTGCCTCCAAACCTTCAAACCCTGGACAGACCTCTGCTTTCTTCGGGCAGGGGTACCCTTGCAGCAGGTGTCCCGTCGCGTTCTGGTTACAACCGACGCCTCAAATTGGGTTGGGGCGCCGTGTAACGGGCGCAAGCAGTCGCAGGCCGGTGGAACCAAGGCTCGCTGCGCTGGCACATCAACTGCCTAGAGCTGCTGGCCGCTCGTCTTGCCCTGAAGAAATTTCTTCCGATGATTCGTGGCAAACATGTCCTGGTCAGGACAGACAGCACCACGGTGGTGGCTTACATAAACCGCCAAGGCGGAGTACGCTCCCCACATGTCACAGCTCGCCCGCCGCCTCCTCCTTTGGAGTCAGCAGCGACTGGAGTCGCTGCGCGCCACTCACATCCCCGGCAACCTCAATGTGATAGCGGACGCGCTGTCAAGACAAACCTTGCCTGGCGGAGAGTGGAGGCTCCACCCCCAATCGGTCCAGCTGATTTGGGACAGGTTCGGCAAGGCCCAGGTAGACCTGTTTGCCTCCCAGGAAACCTCCCACTGTCCGGCTCTGGTATGCCCTCACAGAGGCTCCCCTGGGGACAGATGCTCTGGCTCACAGCTGGCCCGTGGGGCTGCGCAAGCACGCTTTTCCCCAGTGAGCCTTCTTGCACAGGTGCTATGCAAGGTCAGGGAGGACAAGGAGCAAGTCACTCTGGTGGCCCCCTACTGGCCCAACCGGACGTGGTTTTCGGATCTCACGCTCCTTATGACAGCCCCTCCCTGGCGAATTCCCCTGAGGAAGGACCTTCTTCTCAGGGACGGGCACGCTCTGGCACCCGCTCCAGACCTCTGGAATCTCCACGCCTGGTCCCTGGACGGACGCTGAGGGTCTAGCCGGCCTACCTTTAGCCGTCATAGACACTATTAACCAAGCCAGAGCCCCTTCGACCAGGCATCTTTACGCCCTGAAGTGGCGTCTGTTCGCTGAACTGGTGTTCTTCCCGAGCCGAAGACCCGCAGAAGTGCGCAGTTAGGTCAGTGCTCGTGTTTCTTCAGGAGAGGCTGGAGAGGAGGCTGTCCCCTCCACCCTCAAGGTGTATGTTGCTGCTATCGCGGCCCACCATGACACGGTAGATGGCAAGTCTCTTTGCAAGCACGACTTAATCGTCAGGTTCCTAAAAGGTGCCCGGAGGATGATTCCCTCCCGGCCTAACCTATTTCCCTCCTGGGATCTCTCGGTCGCCCTGAGGGGACTCCGAGACCCCCTTCGAGCCGCTTGACTCAGTTGGACTCAGGGCCCTCTCTCTCAAGACCGCCCTGCTGATCGCTCGCCTCCATCAAGAGGGTCGGGGACCTGCATGCGTTCTCTGTTAGCGACGCCTGTCTGGAGTTCGGTCCGGCAGACACTTTCGTGATCCTAAGACCGCGACCAGGCTACGTGCCCAAGGTTCCTACCACACCCTTCAGGGATCAGGTGGTGAACCTGCAAGCGCTGCCTCGGAGGAGGCAGACCCAGCCCTCTCACTGCTGTGTCCGGCACGTGCCTTACGTATTTACCTGGACCGCACACAGAGCACCAGATGCTCTGAGCAGCTCTTCGCCTGCTTTGGGGGACAGCAGAAAGGGAACGCTGTCTCCAAGCAGAGACTCGCCCACTGGGTTGTCGATGCCATTTCCCTGGCTTATCACACCCAGGCCGTGCCCCCCTTTGCGGGTCCCGAGCCCACTCCACCAGGAGTGTTAGCGTCCTCATGGGCACTGGCTAGGGGCACTGCCCTAGCAGACATTTGTAGAGCTGCGGGCTGGGCAACACCTAACACTTTTGCGAGATTCTACAATCTCCGAAGTTGAGTCAGTTTCGTCCCGTGTTCTCTCAGGTACCGAGCCCGTGAGAACTCGGTGACACGCCGACGATCTGACCGGGTGGATCGCTTGCACCCAGCTCCTTCCCCTAACCAGGGGAAACAGTGCGCCTTCTTCCCAGGAGATCCCAGGCTTGGGACACTGGTTGGCTCCTCCCCTAGCCCTTGCGGGTCGCAGTTCTGCGGAGGGACTCGCACGACCCAAACCACTGCGGGTACCGCTAGCTACCCTGTACTGGTATAGGGGCCCCACAGGTAAGGCCTCCTGCTCTGACTCCCCTGTGTGTAAAACCACGGTTCTATCCCCTCACGTGAGTTGACGCCGTGTTTCCCTTAGGCAGTCACAGCTGCCTCAGGTGCCGTGCTGTATGCCCCCTCTCTGAGGCTGGTGCTACCACTGCACTACTGTTCAAGATAAGGCCTAGGTATAGGCCATGCGATGTATGTGCCACTCAAATTTGCCTCCCTCCGGGTAGGTGTGGCCTCCGCAGAGGTCTTCCCCGCCCTACCAAGGGCTAAGACCCCCTTCCCTCACGCGCGTAAGGGCCCCGGCCGTAGTTGCTCTATGCGAGAAACATAGAGAGAAAAGAGGCCCAGCCAGGCTGGCCCGCTCCCATGTTGGCGGTCGTCACCTTGTTCCCTCCTCCGGGTAACGATAAGGAATCCTGATGGCTTAAATGGGGCATTGGGGAAGGGTACGCGCGGCTGATACAGTTGGTCGTTCTGCACGTAGGAATACCTGCTCGCTCCTGTATCAGCGGATCACGCATACGGCTCAGCGCATGGCGCTTTTAAGTGGACCCCTAGTGTCGCTCTCTGACACAACGTAAGAGAGCGACAGAAGGGGAACGTCTAGGTTACGTATGTAACCTCAGTTCCCCGATGGAGGGAACGAGACGTTGTGTCCCCCTTGCCACGTCGCTGAGCCGAGCCCCTGTTGTGGCCGGACCATTTCCGGCTCCTCCGAAAAATCCTGAATGAACTCCCGTATTTGCGTCGCTTAAATACCCGTATGTCCGGGGGCGGGACATGCAAATACTGGCTGCCAACTCTCATTGGCCTTTTTTCATAGTACAGAGGTGAATATCGGCGCTCAAGAGAGACCCCTAGTGTCGTTCTCTGACACAACGTCTCGTTCCCTCCATCGGGGAACTGAGGTTACATACGTAACCTAGACATTTTATTTTATGGCCATTATTAACTGTACTAATGTTACTATCCAATACATGTATTAAATAAATGTAAGATATTTAAATAAATACATGAAATGTATTTCATGAATCAAGATGCTGTCACAGAGTAGACACGTTTTTCAGGTAGCTCCGGTGACATCACTTCAAATACCAGTCACATTTATGCATTCACTCAGTGAATTAATTCTATATATTTTGGCAGTTGCTGTACAATGTCACTAGATCACTACTTTTCTAAAGGATCGAACAAAATTCCCAGATCTAAGAATATTTCGTCAAAGAGTTCTGCTAAAGGTGATGGTGAGCAAAATGATAATGTGGAAGACACAAACACAAATATTCACGAGGAAGAGACATATTTACCGAAAACATCACAAAGGTTATAGATGCAATGGTGGACACTGTTCTAACCGCTATAAGTAAGCAAACGATCAAATTTCAGGCATTGGTGTGTAAGGATTACCCTGGCAACCAGAAGGGGTTGCTATGTATATTTATTGTTCATTCTGAGTCTTTCTTTTTATTATGGGTTTTGTAGTTCTTTTCATTGGTTCTTATAATTATTAGTCCCAAGTGTTCCTTGTAGAGTTGGGGGTACTCGAGTGTGGACTCTGACTCGAGTCCAAGTAACAAGTCTAATTTTAATGGACTTGGACTTGTCAAAGACTCGGATACCTTTTTACTCTGACTTGACTCAGACTCAAGCCTTTGGGACTTTGAGTCAAGCCGAGTCCATGACATATGATAGGCAATTAAATAAATAAATAACAAAACAGAAATTAATGAACACATTTCTGTCTGCATGCAGCAGTATTAGCCTCTGAAGTCGTAGATGTGTTGTTACTGTGTTTAAGCAAGCACACATATGCACAGGTCACACTCATCAGTCAACAATATGCTTGAAGACGGGAATGTATCCAGTGTATTAGAAACTAACCAGGTAGTTTTACACGACACGGGACCTGACAACTTGTAAAATTGCATGTGGTGTGCATGCAGCCAAGATGGTGCTCGCATTGTGGTTTCATCATGGTTAAAAACTTAACATTGAGTCAGGTCACCCACATCATGTCTCTCACAGTTTACAAAAAAAAAGTACATTCATATTGCATATTAAGTCTTTTTAGGTGTAATACACATGTAGGCTTCTGTAGTCTCTTGTGGTCCACGTAGCGTTGTCAGCTTGAACTGGTCAATAATAGCTTGATGAATTATCTGTGAACATTTAAAATAGTCTGGGAAAAAGTGTTATTGCTAAAGCAGACAGCAAATATAAACAGATAAACAGCACCTGTTTATTATAGATTGACTATTTTCAAAACATTTAACAGCTGCTTAAAAATACTTTTTGTAATATATATATATATATATATATATATATATATATATATATATATATATATATATATATATATATATTTTACAGCATTTGTCCACCATTCACAACAATCAACCATGCACAATAAAATATTAGGATATTTTGTGCAGTGAAATGTAAATAAAACGTATACATCTTCTTTTAGACTATATCGCTGACACTTTTAAGGACAATTCTGTTAAATTTATGACTCAAAATTATTATTCTCCATGTTTTTGTGGTTAAAGAATAGCTCAATTATACTTTCTTTGGTTGGTTTTTAAAAATTTCAGACTGAAATTGCAGACCAACGTGGCATTATAATTGTTTTAATCTTCTGTGGCAGCTGCTGTGAGACGCACACGGACGCATCATGGATTTAGGTACACGAACAACATGCAGATCTGCCCTGCATTGTGCGGTTTCCTACAAATTAACTAGAAAATGATGTCCGTGATGACATGGCCCTAATTGGATGTAGCATTTGCAGTTAAATCGTGAGACGTAACTTCTTAGCGAGTGCTAATTACAACTGTGTTGACTCATTTGTATGTACTGTGTTTTAATAAAATCAGTCGGCAGATAGAGAAAAAATTCAGAAAGAAATCTCAGTATAAACTATTATTTCTTTAGATAGGGATAATTTTAAATAAAAATACATTCAATTGAATTGACAAATTGATAAAGTAGAAATAAAAACGAAATAAGCATTTGAAACATAACCTTGGTTCTCTTACGAGAGGTTCTCTCGTATTGCGTAAGCTAGCGTTACGGGAAAGATTCATCTTTTCTGAGATATTGAAGCCAAAAAATTATCCTTAATTTTGTATCCATTGTCAACGCAGTGCAGCAGCTGCATACCTTGAGCGGGCTAGCTAGCGAGCTCATTGGTTGCTCTGCGGCAACTGCTGCAGCCTATATATGAACTTGAGTGAACTCGCGTCCAATGAGAGGCGCCCGCGCCGTCAGTGTATCAAAGCCCGCCAGAATGGGCGTGGCTAGAGTGCATATAAGCGTAAGTTCGTAGGCTGGAACCCCGATTTTCATCTATTCAGCGAAGCTCTTCGCATCTCTGAACTGCAGAAGCCGCGTCGCCGTTCGAGGGGCATCTAGCAAGCTTGGACAGTGCTCGAAGAAGCCGGCCGTCTTCGCCACCTTCAGCCATCCTGTGAGTTACGCCATCCGGCGACGTATCCTTTTAGAGCAAGCTAGTTCCTCAGCGAACTTCACAAAAAGAGCAACGAGCGTCTTTTAAAGATGCTCAGCACCACCTGCGCCTCATGCCGCGCCCTCTCAGCCGGAGACCGCCACCTCATCTGGCGCTTTCTGCCTGGGACTGGAACGTGCAGAGCTCGCCCTCGCTGATGGCGGATGCGACCTCTGCGAGGATCTTCCGATGTCGACCTTGCGGGCTCGACTTGAAGCACTCAAGACCGAAGCCGCCGCGCCGCCTTTCGTTTCGCCGCGCAGAAAGAAGCGCCGCTCCCAAAGGCTGCCGGAACCGGTGTTAGAAGCGACTACCTCGCCGGAGCCTCTCCCTCGAGCCTCGCTTTCACCCTCCCTGCCCCCGGACGCCGCAGTTGCCGCCGAGCGCCGCGACTGCTGCCATCTCAGATGACGAGGCGGAGGATAAGGGCTGCTGTTCCATCATGGCTTCGGACAGTATGGAGTGGTCAGGCTCCCAAGCCTCCTCCTCGGCCCAGGAATCCAGCAGGACCCGCGCCGGAGTCGAAGAAGAACTAACACACCTCCTCACACAGGCCGTCGACCGCCTCGGGCTCGAGTGGTCACCGTCCTCTGAGCAGGCTCCCAACAGAATCGACAGCTGCTTTCTTCAGAGCCATCGCCGCGCGGCCCGGGCCGCTCCCTTCCTGCCGGAACTCCACGCCGAGCTCTCTAAATCGTGGAAAGCGCCTCTCTCTGCCAGGAACCGATCCCATGTCTCCACCTCTCTCGCTTCGGTGGACGGCGCCACTGAGAGGGGCTACTCTTCCATCCCCCCGGTCGAGGATTCGGTAGCAGCACACCTTTGCCCGCCCTCCGCGAGATGGCGGTCTAAGCCAGTGCTCCCGTCTAAGGCCTGCAGAACTACTTCCACCTGTGTTGGCCGCACCTATGCCGCCGCCGGCCAAGCCGCATCTGCTCTGCATTCCATGGCCATCTTACAGATCCTCCAAGCGGACCTTCTTCGAGAGTGGGATGAGAAAGGCAGGCACCCAGAGGCTGTTTCAGATCTAAGGAGCGCGACGGATCTCGCCCTTCGCGCCACCAAAGCTGCAGCGCAAGCCCTAGGGAAGTGCATGGCCACGCCGACTGTGACCGAGAGACACCTATGGCGAGACACCGACATGGGAGAAGCTGAACGCTCCACGTTCCTCAACGTGCCGCTCTCTCCGTCCGGTCTCTTCGGTTCCGCGGTGAGTGGCATTGTTGACCGTTTCTCGGAAGTCCAGAAAGCCACCCAAGCCATGAATCTCTTCCTGCCTCGTCGCGCTAGCTTCTCTGCAGGCCGCCCACGTGACCAGCCTCCTGCACGAGCCTCTTCACAGCGCCCAGCTCAGCAAAGCCAGACTTCTCAGCGTCGACAGGGCGGCCGCCCTAGATCACGCTTAGACAGCCGCCGCAGACCGCCGCCCCCCGCGGGCCTCGGCCTAAGATTGCGCTGAAACCTGAGCAACCGAAGTCCTCCTAGCTTTGTTGAGGAAACGACAGCTCAGTCCCGCCGCGGCTGGACCACCGTCAAAGCTTCGCCCCCTGTCAGTCCCCTTCTCTCAGGCTACTGCAGTGGTGGATTCAGCAGCCAACAAGCCGGTGATACTGCCCGCTTGCCTGCACTCAAATGCCGTTTTCACGGCGACTCAAAGAAATCTTGTAAAAAGCAAACATGCCTTATGTGTAGAAAATGTGCCCACAATCCAGTGTTCACCCCTACACACAAGCATTACACTTCCCGTGTCCCTATCAGAGCCCACTCACATAAAGCGGGCACAGCCAGCTCGAGTGTTAGAGTCAAGAAACCCACGAGTCCGTGCGCGCGCCCCTTCTCTGCCCGCTCTGTCACACGGCCAGCAAACACCTCTCTGTATGTAAGTCCCATGCCCGTGACTATGCTCGCGCATCACTTAACAGATGTGAGTCTTTCCCCATTCACCTCAATCGGGAAGTCACTCAGAGAACAGCCTGTCCCTGCTGTCTGCGAGCAGTCATGCATAAGCACAGTAAGCGCGCTCACACATTCTGTTCAGCTCGCTGTGTGCGGCAATCAGGGCGACTTGGCCATTCACCCTCTAGCGTTACGCTTCAAAGCGTGGAAAGCTATCCCAGGGATATCCAAATGGGTGTTAAGCACAATAAAACAGGGCTATTTGCTACAGTTCGATCGCCGCCCTCTCCGCTTCAGAGCGCGGCTTGAAACTACTGTGAACACGGAAGCAGCCTGCATGCTTCGTTCAGAAATAGCAAACCTTCTGTGCAAAAGGGCCATAGAGAGAGTGCCACCTTCTCTGAGCGAGTCGGGGTTTTATAGCCGTTATTTTCTTGTCCCCAAGAAAGACAGCGGCCTCAGACCAATATTAGATCTCAGGGTTTTGAACAAGGTGCTCGCAAAAAGACCACAATCAGGAAACTCCTCACGCATGTGCGCCAGGGGAACTGGTTTATTTCTCTCGATCTGAAAGATGCCTACTTTCAGATTCAGATAAATCCCCGTCACAGGCCATTCTTGAGATTCGCCTTCGACGGCCAGGTTTATCAATACACCGTCCTTCCGTTCGGCCTGTCTTTAGCACCCCGTACTTTCACAAAGTACACGGATGCGACGCTCGCACCCCTGCGGAGTCAGGGCTTGCGAATTCTGAACTATTTGGACGATTGGCTGATTTTGGCATAGTCACATACAGAGCTCCTGTCTGACAGGACAGTTCTCCTCAGTCATCTGAACAGTTTGGGTCTTGCAGTCAATTGGACCAAGAGCTCACTACAGCCCAGTCAGGCAATTTCCTTCCTTGGAATAGAACTAGACTCCATGGCGATGACGGCTCGCTTATCTACACAGCGCGCGCGTCCTTTCAGATGAACAGCCTCACGCCTCTGAAAAGAATTTCAGAGAATGCTAGGTTACATGGCCTCAGCCGCAGCAGTACTTCAGCTGGGTTTACTGTGCATGCGCCCGCTTCAGCATTGGCTAAACACCCGCGCATCTCGCCGGGCTTGGGCCACGGGCCGCCAGCCGATCAGAGTGACTCAGACCTGTATCTCAGCTCTGCAGCCCTGGGCAGTGGCCGAATGGTATCAGCGGGGAGTGACGATGGGAGCTGTATCTCGCCGAAAAGTCATCTGGACAGACGCGTCCAACACGGGTTGGGGCGCGGTCTACGAGGGCTCTCCGGTTTTTGGCCTATGGTCAGTTCAGGAAAAGCTCCTTCACATAAATTGTCTGGAAATGATAGTGGTCGAGTACACGCTCGTGTGCTTCCTCCCGGTCATTCAGGGTCACCACGTCCTGGTCCGTTCGGACAACAGATCTGTGGTATCCTATCTAAACCGTCAGGGCGGTGTCAGATCCAGGAACCTCTTCCATCTGACAAAACGCATACTGAGTTGGTCCCAGTGCCACCTGCGCTCGCTGAGGGCGACGCACGTGCCAGGCCACCTGAACGACGGCCCAGACAGACTGTCCAGAGACAATATTTCCCCAGGGGAATGGTCCCTGCACGCTCAAACAGTCCAGAAGTTATGGAGCATATTCGGCAGAGCAGAGATAGACCTCTTTGCATCAGAAGAGAAATCTCACTGCCCAGTATTTTCTCGAAGCGAGGACGCGCTGGCCCAGGACTGGCCCAACCGCCCGCTTTACGCCTTCCCTCCCATCTCGCTATTGCCACAGGTAATGCAGGGGATCAGTGAAACGCGTCACTCGGTGCTCCTCATAGCCCAGCGCTGGGAGAATCAGACATGGTTCCCGGAGCTTACGCAGCTGTCACTGACAGCCCCGTGGCCCATTCCAGTGAGAGCAGATCTCCTCTCTCAAGCTCGCGGCACGATCTGGCATCCCAGAGCGCTGGGCGCTGCACGCGTGGGTGATCAACGACTACCCGTCGCTTTGCCAGAAGGAGTAATAAACACTATCATACACGCTAGAGCCCCTTCCACGAGAAGACTCTATGCGTCCAAATGCTCTGTGTTTTCAAAATGGTGCACCGACAGAGACCTGGACCCACGGACATGTGGGGTGTCGTCACTGCTCGTGTTTTTACAAGAGCTGCTGGATAAGGGCAGATCCCCATCCACGCTCAAAGTGTACGTGGCGGCCGTCGCGGCATTCGCTGAACCCCTGCACGGCCAGTCACTGGGAAAAAACGAGCTGGTCATCCGCTTCCTCAGGGGAGCTAGAAGGATGAACCCCCCGTGCCCCCCATCGGTTCCTATCTGGGATTTTTCTGTAGTTATCGAAGCTATGAAAGCCCCCCCTTTCGAACCGCTTCAATCCATGGATTTGAAATACCTTTCACTCAAAACCGTTTTTCTAACTGCCCTGTCATCAGTTAAACGTGTGGGAGACCTTCACGCGCTGTCTGTCAACCTTCACAGGCTGCGTGTCTTGAGTTTGGACCAAGTGACTCCAAGGTCATTTTAAAGCCTAGACACGGCTATGTCCCCAAGGTGATCGGTACTCCTTTCAGAGCACAAATCATTTCCCTATTGGCGCTGCCAGCATCCGATAGCGAACGCGACGCCAATCTCCTTTGCCCAGTCAGAGCACTGAGATTGTATACTGCTATATACTGTATACTCTGAGCAGCTTTTCGTTTCGTTCGGAGGGCGCACCAAAGGTTTCGCCGACTCGAAACAGACACTGTCTAGATGGATAGTGGACGCTATTGCTGCTGCGTGCAGCGCCAAAAGACCTACCATGCCCGTTAGGCATTAGGGCTCACTCCACTAGAGGCATGGCCTCCTCGTGGGCATGGTCCAGCGGGATTTCCATTCACGACATATGTGTGGCAGCGGGCTGGGCTTCCCTCCACCTTTGTCAGATTTTACAATCTGGAAGTGCCCGCCCTGCAGGCAAAACTACTAGCGGTTTAATACGCTACAGCTCCCTGGTGAGCTGCACTGACGGGACACATTCCACACAGACCGGCACCGCCTCTGTCTTTCCCTTCCCACTATGTGCTTATGTACTACACACACTGGCCCGCACTCTTGCCGGCCAAATATTATTCCCCACTCACAAGGGCTCCACCGGGTCCCCACCCCCGGGCTCATGCAGTGGATGCTTGAGCGCACGGCGTTGACAATGGGTTCCCGTAGCGTAGCTAGCTACGCAATACGAGAGAACCTCTCGTGAAGAGAACGAATCGGTTACCTAACGTAACCTCGGTTCTCTCTAGATGAGGGAATGAGTATTGCGTAGCCGGCCGTGCTCGCGCCACGAGCGACTTTCGCTTCATTCAATGAAAACCAGGGTTCCAGCCTACGAACTTACGCTTATATGCACTCTAGCCACGCCCATTCTGGCGGGCTTTGATACAGTGACGGCGCGGGCGCCTCTCCTTGGACACGAGTTCACTCAAGTTCGTCTATAGGCTGCAGCAGTTGCCGCAGAGCAACCAATGAGCTCGCTAGCTAGCCCGCTCAAGGTATGCAGCTGCTGCACTGCGTTGACAATGGATACAAAATTAAGGATAATTTTTTGGCTTCAATATCTCAGAAAAGATGAATCTTTCCCGTAGCGTAAGCTAGCTTACGCAATACTCGTTCCCTCATCTAGAGAGAACCGAGGTTACGTTAGGTAACCGATTCGTTTTAATGACTACCGCAGCTTTCACTTTTTTTTTTGTATGTTGTGTGGAGGGAATATACAACAAATAATTGAAATGTCAACAGAACGCAATAAGAAGTGTGTTGAAGGACAGTTTTGTCTTCACCAAAAGCATATACTTTCATTCTGAAACCACTTTGAAGTTTGTTCAGCAGGAAACTAAACATAAAATATATATAAATGCAACAGAGGTGTTTGTGTTACATTTATATTGACAAACAGTTTTTCTTAGTTGTGAATTTTAAAATATTGATGTTGAGTTTATTTTTACAATTTTAATTCAGATTCATGAACAGATTAATTCTGACTTGACTCGTACTCGGACTGTTATGGACTCTCCTTCGGCGCCGCACCCTGAGACTCCATTCATTGAGACTCCTTTGGATCCAACCCCTGAGCCTCTTGCGACTGTGCCCTTGAGACTCATCCACCTTAATCATTTTTATTATTTTGTTATGGTTTGAGTCCACGTCAACTGATCTGATGATACACGAGTAGTATCAATAAACATTGTTCATTATCGTACAACTCGATGAGTGACCGAGTGGCATGTTGCCAGGTGCAAAGTGTGATTTGTGTTTATCCTATGTTTAGGCATGTGAGCTGAGATTGGGTAGGCAGGTGGAGGCTTGCCGAAGAAGAGAAAGTGATTGGTTTGCCCTGCATGTTTAGCAGGGTCATACCCTCATATATAGTTGTTTGTTTTTTGATACAAGCAGTTTGCTTTGTTCTTTATATTTTGTTCTATTTCTCCGATTTTTCAAACGCACACTTGCATGAACACGACTTGATGTAAATGGAAATATATTTACACTGATACTAGACATCAGGGCTGGACTGGGAAGAGAAATCGGCCAACTGGGGGTTGTTCGCTGTCCTTTTCTGCATATCGCGGTGTTAGGGGTATAATAGTTATGACCCAGACCAGATATGGAGAAAGAAAACCAGGAGTCGAGAAATTCAATTAAAGAATCAAAATTTACTGAAGAATAGTTTGCAGTGAAATTGGTAGAGCCAGCGACAAAGTCTCACGAGGAGATCGAAAGCTAACTCGTACCTTACACAAAATCTTACATCAATTATACCATTTGCAAGGACGTACATTCCATTATTTTACTCCTGATTGGCTAAAAGAACATAAAGTCACAACATATAGATAGTTAAATGGCCTATCAACATTAATCAGCGCACTTGTCGTCCGCACCCGAGATTTACGTCTGAAGTGACCTCGCAGATGGTCGTGGGCATCTTCGAGTCGGCCTGGTGTGCATCCCTGGTTCAAAACCTAGGTAGAAGGTCAAACGCACACACAAAACACCGACGAACGACAGTCCTTCTCTGGGCACAAGACAGCTAGAGCACACATTATCAGGCCATTTAAACCAAAACAGAGAGATAAAATATTCACTCCTCGGGCAGAGGAGAGGGTTGAAATAACATACATTTCTTCCCTAAAGAAATAATAAGAGAAAATCACACTTCTACTATTCAGGTATTATTACATAGGACTTTAAACCATATAATTAGTCATGGAAAGGTAACAATCAAACACAGAATACATCTGGAACACATGTTTAACGCATTCCCCTGACCCCCTCCCTGAGAGGCGGAGAGCATCACAAATAAGCTTATCCCCCAAAAGACCTTCAGCCGACATGCAGGACAGAGAGACTCTGGAATGTTCCTAAAAGAGACTAATTAACATTCAACACACATATGATTCAAAGTATATTTCAATTATGCATAAGAAAATAGAATTGATTATGTGATCATGCATATAGTTAATTCATCACTTTATTAAAGAAGTTAAGCAACAGAATACAGATAGATATTGATATAAAAGGATATATATATATATATATATATATATATATATATATATATATATATATATATATATATATATGTATTGATATATCTGAAAAGCCAAGGGATTTTGACCCTCACCCTTCAGTCCCCGTTTTAGACCAATGTGGGGTCCAATACCGCCACGTCTGGTCTACCAAGTGAGGTCACTACGGAAGGTGGAGTGGTAGCATGCTTCCCTGACGGGTCACACTTGTCTCTTCACCTCATTGCGGACATGCTGGATACTAAAAATTCCCAGTCCCCACGCGAAGGCTCTCCCACCTTCCACTCACAACAGGGCATGGATGTTATCCTTCTTAAGTTTCTCTTCCAAGCGTGTCGTCAGTTTTCTCAGTCGGTTCTCCTCCTCGGAAGGGTTCAAGTTACTGCAAGCAGACCTGAATACATAAGAAAAACAGAAACGAACACACATCCACACACACAGACAGAGGACACCCACTCCCAAAAGAGCTCCAAAAGCATATAACACATATTTAACAGCTCCCATGACCAAATCCTCTGATGCAGCCACAAACTCCTCCCAAGCTTCCTCCACATATTCCTCCACTGTTTCCGTCATGTCAGTAAATGTTGCTCCTACCGAAAAAGCCAAAACCAATGCTACTGCTATAGCAGACGGAGGTTCCGAATCAGTATACCATGGAGTGCCCTTAGATTTAAGCCATACAGAATTCAAATACTCATAACCTGCAAATGGATCATTAGTTTTTATCTGTTCCAGAAATGCAGTGATAAATTTCTGCCGAGCTGTTTGCTCCTTCAACCGAGGAAAATTATTCAGTCTTCTGCTTCAACTCTGCAACACAAAGAGACAGCTCTGCTTCGTTAGCTTTACTCTCACCTTTTCTAGATTTTAACAAATATCGATTAACCATATCCATTCATATGGAGCATGCACTCACGTTTTCACGAGCTATGTGGTCAGGGATCCAGCTCATTGAACTGAAATCTCCTTCAAACAGGTCAACGCCTCCACTCCTCATCCACCGACCTTTTTGCATAATGAGGGTAGTATCGGGATAATTTGGGGAGTGACCAAGCCAATAGGTCACTGTCTCATTTCCGTCCAGACGATAACAACGATCATTTACCTTTTGGTACATGGTCGGAATTAAATTTAGACCCTCAGTTGAATTTAGACATGGGTATTGTACCCATGATGGACGATTATCGATCTCCTCACAATCCCAATGAGTTGAAAATGCATGGAATCTCCCTGTCCAAATTGAAATTTGAATCCACATCAAAAATGATAAAGCGATCAGAATTAAAAATACCAACGAGGCGGAAGTACCAGTCGGATGAAAGCTCGTTTCACTTTCAGTCGTCTCTCACTACGCACTTCTTCTTGAAGAATTAGCAGCTTCAGTATGTCGTCAGATTCAGCCATCTGTAATGATAAACATTTGTTCTAGAATTCTAGAATTTTAACATACACGACAGACATTTAATGATCCGAGGTAGTAAGTTGTTACACTTTTCAAGTGGTTTCACCTGTGACCAATGTCTCCATACGGTACCCAAAACCCCCCTGTCCAGTAGAACAGAGGTGTTAGTGGTCAATACCACCTGATAAGGCCCATCAAATTTCGGACCTAAGGGGGAAACTATCTCCCGCTGTAACATTACATTGTCACCTATTTCAGGCAAAGCAGGCATGTCTTTTTGCTCAACATTATCTCGATCTGCTTGTCGTGTGCTAACACTAACAAGTGTGTCTCGCAGACTGTCATCCAAAGCTTTCAGATAATTTTGTAAAGCGTCTTTCAAAGGCCCGGATGGTCCCTCATGTTGCACCTGTCATTACCTCAAAAGGGCTGAGCTGTGTAGTCTTGTTAGGGCTGGCTCTCATGCTTAACAAAATCGCTGGGACAGCCGCATGCCACCCTTTCTCCCACTCCAACAATCTCTTTCTCAATGAAGTTTTAAGCGTACGATTAGTGTGTTCAATAGATCCGCTAGATTGGGGCCTAAATGGAATGTGAAAGTGTTGCCTCACCCCCATCAATTTCATGACATTTTTCATCACCTTCCCAGTAAAATGTGTACCCTGATCTGAATCAATTTGTAAACGCAAACCCCATCTTGGGAAAACTTCATTCAACATAATCTTGGCGGTTGCATCTGCGATGCAGTTTCTCAGTGGAAATGCCTCAACCCATCTGGAAAACAGATCAACAATCATTAGAATGTATGTAAAACCTCCACTAGGGGGCAGTGGACCTATGAAATCAATTTGGAGGTGTCTCCACGGCCCTTGAGGTCGAGGGACATGTCCTAAGGGAATTTTCAGCTTAGAAGAAGAATTAACCTTAAGGCATACTAGACATCTCTTACAAAAATCATTGCAAGAAGCCCTCAGTCGGGGCCACCACCAGGTTTTGGAAATCATTGCATGTAGTTTTTCAGGACCTGCATGTGCCAAACCATGATACAAAGACATTAGTTCAGTTCTAGCAGAAACAGGACAAACAAAATGCTCATTAAATTTCCACAGTCCTTCTGCATTTTTCTGAGCTCCTAATTTTGTCCATTGTTCTATCTCTTCAGGGTCATCCTCATCATAGAGTTTAAAAAGGTCTCTGGGGGTCTCACTCTCCTGAGGAGCAAGAGCCATAACACTAACGCAAGTCTCAGTCCGTGTTGCAGCCTCTCTGGCAGCTGTGTCAGCAGCTCGGTTTCCTGTGGCCTCAGGAGAATTGTCCGTTGCATGTCCAGTGACTTTGATAACTGCTCCTGTTGCAGGAAGATCACAGGCATTCATAAGTTCTTTACCTGCTGTTGATGAGAGATCGGCAGACCGGCAGTGGTTAGAAATCCTCTGCGTCTCCACACAGGGCCGAAGTCATGAACAGCACCATATGCATAATGGCTGTCAGTGTAAACATTGACTCGTTTCCCCTGGCCATACTGCAATGCTCGTGTCAATGCGACCAGCTCGGCCACTTGAGCCCCTCCTCCTGAAAGAGAACCACAGTCAACAGTTTCACCATGTTCATTTACAACAGCCCAGCCAGTGAAGCGTTTTCCCTGTTCATGAAAGCTGGAACCATCCACGAACAGCTTCATGGCATCAGAAAGTGGTTCAGATTGAAGAGGGCTCTGGCTGTCCGTCTCGATCAGTCGGGCACAGTTGTGTACAGTTCCTTCTTCTGGAAGCAAGGAGGCAGGCAGTGTTAATTTCGTTGACGAAGACTATGACGAAAATTATTCGTCAACGAACCTTTTACACGGACGAAAACTAAATAAAAGCTAAATAAAAAGTCAGATATGATGACGAAAATTGTGACGAAATATAACTGACACTTTAGTCAACGAATAAAAACGAGACGAAAATATTAGGGAGGGACGAATGGAGAAGAGATCCAATCATAACTACTCTTTTTGTGGGACAAATGGGAAGAAATCCAATCAGAGCGAATCTTTGAGGGTAGGTTGATCTATGCAGAAGAAGCAGCCATTTTAAAAAGCCGCGGCAAATGCAGGCGCCGGCGCCGCGCAACAGCTAAACAAGCGCAGCAGCAGTTTACAAGGGAGGAGAATAAAAGACGAGTTGAGTTTGCTGAACTTTGCACAGTTTCGATGACGTTTTCACAACAGTTATGGTGTTTACATTATATTTAGTAGTGTTTAGTTGCACAGTCTTGGACTTAGTTACACAGCTTTGGCTGATTTCAGTTGACTTTCCTCGTTAGCAACACGCTAACGTTTTTCATGAACAATAGAAATGTCAGAGCTAGGTCTAGGACGAAAACGAAGAATTGACGTCTGGTCACACTTCACATATGACAACAAGGACAACAAGTCCGCCTGTAAACCGTGTGGAGCAAAAATCGCTGGGAAAAACACCACCAACTTGAAGCGACATTTACAGACAACTCATCCAGAAATACATGCGAAGGTAAGCAGACACGCTAAGTTTATTTTATCAGATAATCCACCGTGTTTCCGCTAAACTTGGAATAAAATATAAGCAAAAGGAAACCACCTCTCAACTGTATTGATTAGACGATTGTCTCGCTGAATTAATATGAGTATAAATATTAAATGTCCTGAAATTAAATCAAATGTGTACTATTATAGTAACGTTAGATGTTGTGGTGTTGTAATGTATATGACTGGACAAAGGGTGTGTGTGTGTGTGTGTGTGTGTGTGAGAGAGAGGGAGAGATCTGGAGATTGGGCAAGAAAGAAAAAAAAAATCACAACTTGATTCCCCTTTTCACCCTCACAAATAAAGAAGACGTCTGATGACAAAAATGACCATAGGCCAAGTGGAAATAAAGCTAGTACTGCTAGTGCAACCCAGCAGCAGGCCATCTCTACAGCTTTCCTTAGTTCTTCAAAGTACAATACTGAATCGAAGGAACAACAGACCAAGGAGCAGGCCATAGCTAGATGGATTGGACGCACAGGTTTACCACTCACAACAATTGAAGATGAGGACTTTGTGCTAATGATGGAGATAGTGGATAGGAGACTAACAGTTCCAAAGAAAACTAAAATGAGCAATTTGATTGAAACACAGTACGAACATGAAAGACAAAAATTCAAAGAGAGACTGGCTGCTGCACGGAGAGTATCCATTGGCCTTGACTTGTGGACAAAAAAAGGACTGACAGCCTCATTCCTTGCTATAAGCACATGCTACTTTTGTGTTGAACAAAGTAAACCTGTACACATATTGTTGGCCCTTGAACAAGTAGCTCACCCACACACTGCACAGTCTATTAAGGCATGTGTGGACAAATGTATGCAAGAGTGGGCCATACCAAAGGAGAAGATCCTGACGGTAATAACGGACAATGGGAGTAACATGGTGGCAGCCTTTAAAAACACCAGAGCAGAAGAAACCAGCTCTGAGGACGACTCCCCTGGGTCCACTATGGAAAGTGACTCTGAAATTGATGAACAGCGGTGAGCCATGTTTGGTTTATTCTTTTACATGACAGTCAATTATAACATGAATGAATTTCCCCCTGCCTCACACTACATATATACAGTATATACAGACACACACCAGCCAATTTATTAAGTTTAGACTTGGTTGTCTTTTCTTCTTGTTATTAGGTACCATCATGTCGAAATGGACCGGACACCGTGCGTGGTGCATACCATACAACTTGTGGTCCACATGTTGCAGAAAGAGACAAATGTCAAAAGAGTCCTCGATAAAGCAAGGTTTGTGGTGAAGCTCTTTCGCAAGTCCTCAGTTGCAACACAGAGGTTATTGGACCAGTGTGGTGTTATTGTTGTAAATGACTGCCCCACACGCTGGTCAAGCACATTCAACATGGTCACACGACTCCTCACAGTCAAAGATGCAGTCTGTCAAATCACAAATGACATGGGATGGGACAGTTTGCTTACTAGTGAGTGGCAAAAGCTTTCATCATTGCATGACCTACTGCTGCCTTTTGCGGAACACACTAAAACCCTCCAGAGTGACACCACATCTATGTCTCTAGTGGTTCCTGCCCTCTTTGATCTGTTGAGCCACCTAACTGACTTTGCACAGAACACTCAGTACAGAGACCTCGCCACTCTTGCAGAGAAAATGAGATCAAATCTGAACCAGCGTTTTGCTTGCCTCTTAGATTCAACTGATGAAAAGTTCTCAGCACTTGCAGCAGCTGCATGCTTTGTCAACCCAACTGTCTGTGAAATCCTTGTTAATGTTGATGTGGCTGATGGAAATATCCAGGAACTGCTGAAACAGGCAGAAGACTATGTGGTCAAATGCACTTGCCAGGAGGACCAGTCTGAAGATGATGCAGAAGAAGAGGTTATTGAGGAACCAGAAGCAACGCCATCCTCAAAGCAGCCGGTGTTTAGGTTCCTCTCAAAATGCCGCACCACAAGGCCTAAACAGAAAACCTCCACAACCAGCATCAGGCAGCAGATTATCAAGTACAAGGAAGAACTTTCACATCCCATCACTGAGGACACAGGGACAGACTTCTGGCTGGAAAAGAGTGGCAGTTTTTATCACAGTTTAAAACCTTTTGCATTAGACTTGTTGGCTATGCCGGCTTCTCAAGCTTTTGCAGAGAGGGTATTCAGCATCACAGGTGACCTCACAAGAGGACGGCGCAACAGAGGAAGGGTCACATTGGAGCGAAGTGCTTTCCTTAAAATGAACAGAAACAAATAGAACTGTTGTATTCACTGCTATTTACAGCATTTCCTGTAGTAGTATATGCACAACTTGAAAGTTACTGATTTTGTTGTTCCATGCAATAATGTCATTACAGCTTAGCATGTAATTCACTTGTCTTGAGTTGAGCTCATTGATACTACTTTTAATTATTAACAGAAGAATATTTCATTTTGTGTGCAATGGCATTACATCCAATACATCTTTTATTCTACATTTGAGAATTGCACTAATCTGTTCTGTTCAACAGATCTTGTTGATTTTGCACAGAGTAGCAATGCATTGTAAGGCATTCTAAGGCATTGTAGCCTAGCAGTTATTTAACTTCTCTTGAGGTACGTGAACATTAACAGTAGTGA
This sequence comes from Xyrauchen texanus, assembly GCF_025860055.1. Lineage (NCBI taxonomy): Eukaryota > Metazoa > Chordata > Actinopteri > Cypriniformes > Catostomidae > Xyrauchen > Xyrauchen texanus. Next base: position 32,611,723 of record NC_068298.1, read on the forward strand.
ATTATCTGTAGATACCTTGTGCAATGGCATTACAAACAATAGTTTTATTATTTTTAAGAATTGCTCTTTATTTTTCTTAAAGTTTTTGATTTTGCACAGTCCGTAGAAGACAGTAAGTTCAGAGTTAGGTGGTTATCTATTTCAATAGTATTGTACTTCATCGTGAAAGAATGTCATATGCGGAGAATGCATATCTTTTTCAGGGAGCAAGTATATTTTTCTGGGAGAGCAGGCCGTATGCTTATTTTATGTGAGATTATCTTTTGTGAAAAAGCCACAGTGAGTGTTTTTGACATTAAGAATAAAATAAAATACATGTTTTGTATTACAGCTGTTAAATCTGTGTCTGTATTGCATATTCAAATCTTAATACCATGGGTACTTCCAATGACTGGAAATTTTGGAGAAACATTTAGTCAAGTCAACTAAGTCCACTGTAGGTTTAGTCGACTAAATTTGATCTACAAAAACTAGACTAAAACTCTTATTATATTTAGTCGACTAAAACTAGACTAAGACTAAAAGATTTCAGATGACTAAAATATGACTAAAACTAAATGGTGTGTTATTCAAAAGACTAAGACTAAGACTAAATCAGAATTTGCTGCCAAAATTAACACTGGAGGCAGGGTTGATAGCAGTTTCAATGTCAATATTTATATCCATATTTTTACTCAAGAGAGTGGCCTCCCATTTAGCTCGTCTTTGATTAGAGATAGAGCCTAAACGAGTGTTTGTTAACAATTTCAGAATCTGGTGTCTACTGTGCAGTATCACCTTCTGATGAGTCACAATGTCCTCGGTAATCTTTACAGCCCACTCTGCACAGTCGCATATCAACAGGCACGGATGCTGTCCTGCCATTGAAACAGAAATAGGGGCAGAATAATATCCTACCATCCCATAGGAGTTTCTTCCTGGAACCCTTTGACCCAGGGCCGCTGAATAGGATCGAGTTCCCACCCATGTCCATAGATGGAACGGCCTGCTGGCATCGGCATGACGTAATGCTGGGGAGGAAGCAAGAGTTTCTTTGATACTCACAAATGCCTCCTCCATCTCCTCAGTCCAGTCGATCAGCTCCGATCCAGGTTTTCCTCCTTTCAGCGCCTCTGTGAGTGGTTTAGAAAGTTTAGTGTATTCAGAAACATACTGGCGGCAATAATTCAAAAGACCCATTACTTGCCATAGACCAGTGACCGTGCTTGGTTTTGGAAGTTCAATGATAGCTTTAACTCGTTCAGGAGTGATGCGTCTGCCGTGCACACCCACAATTTGCTCCAAATAAGTCACTTCAGGCAGTGCTAGCTGTGCTTTCTTCAAGTTCACTTTGAATCCCCCGTTTTGGAGGGCATTCAAAACAGTCTGTACAGCAGTCAAATGTTTGAACTTGGTTGGACTAGCAATTAAAATGTCATCCACATATTGTAGGACAACAGATCCGTCATATTCAATTTGTTTTCTTACCGGATCGATGAAGGATGCTAGTACCTGATGAAACAGTGTGGGTAAGTTGCAGAAACCTTGTGGCAAACGACTCCATGTCCATTGGCGACCCCTGCTGGTGAAATGGTTTGCATAATTCATCTACAACAGTGTCATCCCCCTCTCGAGCATCATTTTTCAAAGGATATTGTCTTTTGGCTTCATGTAAAGGACCTGGGATGCTCAGTGTGCTAAACCACAATCATATTTATCTTTTGCCCATACATCAGGAAATTTGGAAATTATAAACTTACACTCAGAGCGAGTCTCAGCTAGACTAGCAGGTTCAGCCACTGCACATCTCTGCTCATGGTGGGAGCCACACTGAGATAAGCGAATTGTTTCATTGCAGCCAAGCACTAGCTTATCTTGAGAAAGCAAAACATCAGCTTCGAGTTCTTTCAGAATGTCAACACCGATTAGAGTCCCTACAGTATTTTCCCCTACCCAAAATTCAGTCCAATATACTTTTTCAGAGTTAGAAATGGTTAGAGGGACAGGAACAGATTTATGATATACATTTGTGCCATTTAGGCCTTCTATATACACAAAGTTTCAGAAGTGATCTCAAGATCGAGATCTGTAATTGATACAGTCGCGCCCGTGTCAATCAAAATAAGGCATTGCCGGCCTCCTAACAACGCATGTATGAATGGGCGGGTGTCTGCATAATTACATGAACCGGAGGCCGCTGACCCCTATTCGTCCCCTATCAGCTGCCTCAGCTTTTTGAGCTCAGCTGTAGTCAGAGAGTTAAGCTTCGGAGCATCACTGTTGACAGAAACATAATTTTTAGGACCTTCCTTTTTCTCATTTCTGTGATTTTTTTGTTTACCACTACGACAATGTCTAGTAATGTGGCCCTCTCTGTTACAATTTCTGCATCTGGCAACAGGCTTGGTACAATCTCTAGAGGTGTGACCTCTCTCGTCACAATTATAGCAGGTTATGTTATTGCAGGGACTCATTTCCACTTCAACTGACGCAGCAGATACTTTACCCACATTAACATCATCACGTGCTTGCAAACGGCTCCAGCTTACAGAGCACCAACGAAGCAAATCCTCCCAATATCTGATGTCAATGGCACTGTTCAACAACATGTCTCATTTTTCACAGCATTTTCTGCCTTCTCACAAACAGCCTCGAAACCCTTACTCAAACTACACAGATCACAGCCGACTTCCTGCCCAATAATTTTTGCCACTCTATCACGCTGGGCAATCAAACTAGACCATCCGTCCATCACATTTGGAATTGCCTTTTCATGGTTTAACGGTATACCACCCAGTTTACAAATCCATGAATAGGCAAACATGGATAGATATTTGGCCCTATCAGCGTCTTTTTTGTTCTGCAGCCAGTCAATCTGCTGCATGACGTTCCAATCAGAATCAAACCCCTGACTGACCATTTTCTTAATGAGTTGTGCACATTTCTTTGATTTGAGCTCGTCAGAGCAGAGCTGTTTACAGTGTGTGCCCTCCTTGTTTTGGTCAGAACTACTCAGAAAATTCCCTCTATCAGTCATTTTTCTTGGTCACAGTTGAAAATCACTACCGAAAAGATTTTAGCAGCAAATATTTTACGCGGATAAATTAACTATAGCAGCAACAATACTGGATTTCTACCAATTTCACCACAAAGTATTCTTCACAAACATCCTGGTCACATATACTGATCCATACCAATTCGGGTCATAATTTATTTATTTACTTGGGACCGCTCCTGATGCATCCCTGGCAAAACAATCCCTATTGTATTTTATTTTATTTTATACCCAATATCTGAATCCCTAACTGCTTGATTCACTAAGCTCGGGGTACTCCTATCTGAGGTGGAAGAGATTGAGCAGGTTTACGGTGCCACTGGACCTCCCATCCAGGGACGCACTCTGCCGGGGTGGTGCTACACCAATGCCCACTTGGGCACCCCACAGAGCAAGTTTCACTTGCGCTGTTTGCTGTTTTAACCCTTAACAGCTCTCTCAGCGACTTCTTATACTCTCAATAGTATAATTAAATTACTCTTCACTCGCCTCGTCGGAGTGAAGCTCTCCCGCTCCCCTTCAAAATCTCTTCCAGTCAGACAGCCCTAACAATTAATAAAAGCTTCCTACCTTGTTTGCTGATTTGCCAGAGATGTCACCACGGAGTGATTGCCCGCCCAATCCTCCACCAAACTGTTAGGGGTATAACAGTTATGACCCAGACCAGATATGGAGAAAGAAAACCAGGAGTCGAGAAATTCATTTAAAGAATCAAAATTTACTGAAGAATAGTTTGCAGTGAAATTGGTAGAGCCAGCGACAAAGTCTCACGAGGAGATCGAAAGCTAACTCGTACCTTACACAAAATCTTACATCAATTATACCATTTGCAAGGACGTACATTCCATTATTTTACTCCTGATTGGCTAAAAGAACATAAAGTCACAACATACAGATAGTTAAATGGCCTATCAACATTAATCAGCGCACTTGTCGTCCGCGCCCGAGATTTACGTCTGAAGTGACCTCGCAGATGGTCGCGGGGCATCTTCGAGTCGGCCTGGTGTGCATCCCTGGTTCAAAACCTAGGTAGAAGGTCAAACGCACACACAAAACACTGACGAACGACAGTCCTTCTCTGGGCACAAGACAGCTAGAGCACACATTATCAGGCCATTTAAACCAAAACAGAGAGATAAAATATTCACTCCTCGGGCAGAGGAGAGGGTTGAAATAACATACATTTCTTCCCTAAAGAAATAATAAGAGAAAATCACACTTCTACTATTCAGGTATTATTACATAGGACTTTAAACCATATAATTAGTCATGGAAAGGTAACAATCAAACACAGAATACATCTGGAACACATGTTTAACGCATTCCCCTGACCCCCTCCCTGAGAGGCGGAGAGCATCACAAATAAGCTTATCCCCCAAAAGACCTTCAGCCGACGTGCAGGACAGAGAGACTCTGGAATGTTCCTAAAAGAGACTAATTAACATTCAACACACATATGATTCAAAGTATATTTCAATTATGCATAAGAAAATAGAATTGATTATGTGATCATGCATATAGTTAATTCATCACTTTATTAAAGAAGTTAAGCAACAGAATACAGATAGATATTGATATAAAAGGATATATATATATGTATTGATATATCTGAAGAGCCAAGGGATTTTGACCCTCACCCTTCAGCGGTGCCATTTTGTGGTCCGTTCTGCATAACGTGGTGGCTCATTTTAGCTTATCGTGGCCCATTATGTCCGTTTCGCGGCCGACCCACTGGCCCGCTCAGCTCTCCCGATGGCCAGTCCGCCCCTGATCAGCCCCAAAGTGCATCGGCCCACCGGGAAAATGCCCGGTGTATTTAATGATGTCTGGTATGCTTAGAATTTGCACTTGGAACATACTGGGTATTCATAACCCTGTAAAACAGAGCAACTTACCTTCTTGAAAAAAGGTCATATGGGTATTGCCCTTCTGCAAGAGACTCATTTGAATGATGCAGATCATTTTAAATGACGACAGGGTATTTTTGGAAAGGTTTATTTTTCATCTCATTCATCAAGAAATATGGGTGTTGCTATCCTCATCAAACATACTTTGCTTTTTAAAGTTTCAAGCTGTGTTAAAGATAGGGATGGTTTTATGTTATAATTACGGGTATGTTACAGGGACAGGTTATTCTCATACTAAACATGTATTATCCTCCAGCTCATCCATCTGACTTTATTACTAAAGGACCTTTCTGTCGTGTTAGAAGATTTGATGATTGTGGGTGGAGATTTCAATTATGTGATGAATCCATTTACAGTATGGACAGATACCCACATAGTTCTGCACCTCTTACAACCCAGGCCAGGTCTCTTCAGGCCATTTGCAAGGATCTTGGTTTTGTTGATGTATGGATCCTTTAGATAAAGAATATATTCTTTTTTCTGCTTCCTATTGCTGTCAATCTAGATTAGATGATTTATTTTTCTTCCTAAAACTGACCTACATCTTCTAATATACAAAGTATTTTACTTTCAGATCATTCTAGTATGACCATGGAGCCCTGCGCAGTGGTCGAGACAGTGGATACTTAATACTATGACTCTTAGGGACAGTGACTTCTTATATTACTTCTCCTGAATTTAAATCCTTTCAGTCTATTAATTCATTATCTATATATAATCCGTCATTATTACCTGTAAAGTTTATGCAAGAGGGCTAATTATTTCATATTCTTCCTCTATTAAACATCAAAGAATGGCAAATCAGAGGGCTTTGGATACGGAGTTATTTGATAAAGGAAACATTTATAATAGTTCTCCTTCAGCAGACTTATTAAAGGAGTTACAGGCAATTAGATTGGCCCTAGAATGTTTCCTTACTGCAGCTGCAGAGAAAAAATAAGATACTTGAGACAAAGATTTTATGCACATGGAGATAAGTCGGGACGTATCATGGAAATCTTTCAAATCAAAGTGTAACATCCCAATTTATTGTGACTATTGTTGATTCAGACATCAATAGTTTTCATTATAATAGAAATATCAACAAGCCTTTCAATTTTAAATGAATCTTTATTCATCTGATCTAACAGGGGACCATCTTAAACAAATGGATGATATTTTCTCCCAGATTAATCTCCCACAATTTCAGAAAGATGCTCTTAATGGCCCAATTAATAGACAAGAGATAATTAACACTATTATTGGTAAAAAAAAAATGGAAATTCACCAGGACCAGATGGGTTTTGCTGTGAGTCTTTTAAAGAGTTTCAAGATTTGCTTGTTGATTTGTTGCTTGATAGGTTTAATTATTATTTTGTGGTTAAAGAAGACCCTTAAAGAAGCAAACATTTCTCTTCTCCTAAAAAAAGGTAAAAGCCCTGATTTGTGTTCTTCATATAGACCAATTGCTTTCCAAAATTTTAGCTGTGCACCTTGAAAAATGTCCTGCCAACTATTATTGCAGGTGACCAAACAGGATTTATACAGGGAAGGAACTCTTCAAACAATATTAGACGCCTCCTGAATGTTATTCAGGATTTTAAATGAAACTCCATATATTGGCTTGTACTGGAGGCTTCAGTAGTAAATGCAGGATATTGATTTATTGTAGAGTTACACACAGATTACTATTTATAGTACACACAGAGTTGGTCTCGAGAGCAACTGAACTGATGCTATGGGGCTTTATCATTTATTGTCTAGTTGCCCCTCTTTTTTATTGTAGCTTTCTTAGATTGATGTATTTCTAAAAAATGTCTGCGTCATCATATTGTTGCTTTCTTAGATTGACGTAAATCTAAAAACTGTCTGCGCCATCATAATCACAGGATTGTTTTCCCACTATCATTGATCAGCCTCTTGTATCTATTTTAATATAATGGGGGATGGTGGATGTGCGTGGGTTACTCCCCGCCTCTTATGCAGTCAACCTCCCCTATATTATTCTATCATCGTTCACTGTGAGTCACATGAGGCTATGCATGAGTTCATTGGGTTATAATGATCATGTGAATATACATTTTGGTTCAACTTTCCTCATTTGATTTTGAATCCTTTTTTTCATGATTTTCATAAAAAAGAAATTTGTTAAAAATCTCAAATGTATAAGACAGATAATGTTTATGAAAATCCTAATATAGATAATACCCTGAAAGCATGGAGATCAGTTTGTCATCTTGAAGGAAGATCTAAATGAACTTCCTCCTTTATCCCCTGTACTAAATAATTTTGACTTCGCCCCTGGGATTACGGACAAAGGTTTTAAACATTGTTGTAGCAGAAGGGTGATTAGGTTAGGAGATGAAGTTTGAAGTTTGAAGTATTACAGGTTGAAGTAATTTGAGGAATTGGTTCAGAAATACCAACTACCCAAACATAAATGTTTTGTTTTCTCCAATTAAGACACTATATTACAAATAATACAACCCTTATTAAGAACCCTGAAGTATCTTCTATTGATAACTTGTTGTTTTCAACATCTGGGAAGATGTCTCTGAGTTTCTTTTGATCTTCATCTAATAAAATTATCAATTGTCACACACATTTCTGCATATACATGGTGAAATTATTTATTTTTTACATATCCCAGCTAAGCTGGGGTCAGAGTGCAGGGTCAGCCATGATACAGCACCCCCTGGAGCAGATAGGTTCAAGGGCCTTTGGCCCAAGAGTGGTGTCTTGAACCCCTGACCTTCTGGTCAGTAACCCAGAGCCTTAACCGCTGAGCCACCACTGCCCATCTGTTGACACACAGAGGGTAAAATCTATATGGGAAGAAGAGTTATCAGTTGCTATTGATGATGAGAAATGGGATGAAATTTGGTCCCATGCTAAAAAGATGTCCATTTGTATTCGTACAAGAGCAATACAATTTAAAATGATCCATAGATTGCATATTCCCCCCCAGCCACAGACATTTTTTTGAACCCCTCCCTTTCACCCATGTGCTTAAAATGTCAAACTGAAATAGGCACTTTAACACACTGTATATGTTCATGTAGTAAATTGCAGGGGTGTTGGTCTTTGGTACTGGGTGAAATGGAAAAGATTTTTGATACTTAGTTGGAATTTGATCCTGTGTCTTTGGTGTTGGGAGTCCCAAGCGGACACATTAAAACATCTGCCAATAGGACATTACTGTATATAACATATTAACCTTTGTTGCAAGAAAAATATTCTGTTGAACAGGGTCAGTTCGATTAAAGGGTGGCATAAGGTTATTTTTTAATTAATTCCACTGGAACGTCTTCCTTTTGTAATATGTTAAAAAACACATATTTGGACTAATTAGAGCCCCATCTCAGCCCTAATATACTACAAGGAGTTTTGTAATTTTACACCCCTTGTATATTTATAGTATTTTTTATTTCTGACTCTGTACACATACCTGTCTGTAACATTTCTGTATTGATGAGCTATGTTTTCATTTCTTCTTCTTTTCACTGTTGTTGTTTTGTTGGTGTCATTTGTACTCCAGTTGTGTTAAATTGAAAAGCTCAATAAATATAATGTTTAAAAAAAAAGGTTTTTATTTAATTAATTTGTTCAACTAATACATGTTATTAGTGTAAATGTTGTTATTGGTTTGATTGAACATAGCTAGCTACTTTTTGATTGTAACTTGTGGTGTAGCTACTGTAACTACTTTTTCAAAAGAGTAGCTTGACTGTCGCTTATCTACTTTAAATTATGATTAGCTTGTAGCTTGTCAAACTACAGTTTCAAAGTAGCTTCCCCAATACTGCAGACACAGAGAGAATAAAATGTAAAGAATATAATAAAATATAAAACTAGCTTTTAGGCAAGATGTGTTTAAAACTGTAAAGTCATTTAAAATGATTGAAAGAACTAAGCATAAGTTCTGACTGTATTTATTTGTGCCTCTAGCTTTCAAGTGGGAGAGACAATGTGTAAATGGCAATGTTCCTCCTGCATAAATGCCAGTGTGAGATAGGTGTGCTAGTTAATAGAGATACATGCAGTCATGCTGCAATTGGACCTGTTCAAACTGACAGGCAATGGCTATTGTGAGATAAGTGATCATCTTATTGATAAACGTTGGGATTAAAGCACTCTAATTGTGTATTGTGCTAATGGTACAATGTGACAAAGAGGAATTGACATCGAGCAAATGCTCTATGCTCTGTTAGTTTCCCTACTTTTTTTTGTTTTTTTTTTGTCTGAGGTACATCCACAGCCCCATCAGTAAGGCTCAATCAGACTTCATCGACACCAAACCTGAAATGTGTGTCTTTTAACTCATATTAAGATGGAGTTCCTTAAAGAACGGAATCTTTTCCCTTAAGTAGACATACAAGAAGTTGTGGTAAATGAACCACTTACCACTAAATGAACCGGTTTGTTTCCCCCCCTTTGTTTTAGCGTCTTGTGAGCACAGCAGGTGCTCTTGGCTCAAGCATTCATTTATTTTCCCAGCTCAAATTGACAACCAGCAGGTGACAACCAATATGAAATTAACCCACTGTGTCATGTACTGTAGTTCAGGTTGTTAGGTGACCCAGTATTTGGTCGGGTTTGGCCACAATCTAGTCTTTTGGCTCTGATGAAATTAAAGGATCATTTTATTTGATATATTTAATCTCTGTATTGCGTGTACCGAGCAATTTCTCACAGAGAGGGACTAGAGCCAGGTGGCCATGTAAATGTACAGATTCTCTCTGCCAGCATTACAAACTGTGTGTGTGCATTGAGTATGTGGGTATTAAAACTATAAAAATATACCTATGTTAATTAAACACTAGCAGGCATTTTTAAAGCAATCAAACCATAACATCCCTATTTTAGTTGTTGTGCTCTCATTGCTGGTCCTTTTGAAATGAGATGCAAATTTCTCTCTATAAATATATGCAGTAAGTTTTATTTCATCGCTATAGTTTGATTCCTGGTCCTGAATGCTTGTTGTCCGCTGAATTGCAAATGAGTTTGAATGAAGTCACATGAGGAGGTGAAGGACTGAGGCTACTTAACCAAAGTGAGTCATAAAGGCAGTTGTATACTGGCAGCTTAGCCATGAGCTATGTTGATAGGGTTTGAACTAACAGGTTGATAGGACTGTTCACTAGATTAGGACCTTTAATTTACTTTTTAACTCTCTAAAACTCAATGTAGCAAAATTGCAACACATGTTGTTTTTAATAAGCAATTAGGCAATTCAATGTAGCCAAAATGTAGAAATGTAATTTAATTTAAATGTAATGTAATTTAACTCTAGTTATAAATGCCAGTTTTGTGACACCCACTTCCCGGCACACTCTCATGTTGGAGACGTGTGAAAATGCATTGTGCAAGATAGCTCCAGGTTTTGCTCATCGGTTGATAATTATTTGCATAAATATAAAATTGTACACAAAATTTTGTTGTTTAATTGCATTAAATATGTGTTCACAAGAGTCATATGTTAAAACTGAGTGTTTGTAATCGGTTATTTTTGAAGGACGCATATGGATTGCATATGGAGTTTGACCATGTTTGCAAGAACTGGGTATATAAATTTAGTATTAATCATATCTTATTTAATGATTTATAGCCCAGAGTGTTTTTCAATTAAGTGAGCATGTGTGATGAGAACCTTTAATACAGGTCCTTAAATCCTGTTTAGAAATGCATATAATATTGTGAGAGTTTAAGCATGTGTTAAATGCGTAAGATGCTTTGAGTGATTTGAGCAAGCACTTAAGTGCTTGAATGCACTGACGTGCACAGAATGGGGGCAGCATGGGTGCAAGCCATTAAGTAAGTTCATCAAAAGAATAATACTCGATTGCTACCACATTTCTGACATTGCACTCCTGCAGTGTAGACAGATTTATTAATTATAATGGAAGCAGCCGCGTTGCTTTCAGATATATACATTTTATTTGCCTTTTATAGAATATTGATATACACTGAAGGAGCCGTCAGGTTCAGCCAAAGTCAGATAGGCTTTGTTGAAAATAATAAGCCATTAGACTAATCTCTTTCAGAAAAATACCATTAGGCTTCCACAGTACCTCCCTATATACATATTACACAGTCTGCGTAGGGCACCAACTCCCTAGGGGGGCACCATCATACCTTAGGAGGGCACCAGAAACTCTACCAGCTGCACTTACGCGAAAGTTAAATGGTATTCAAGGACCCTGTAGCATTGGCAGAGCACAGTCTTTCTTTTCGAGTCCTCGCACCCGCACTTTCTCATCACACCTTCGCACTGTGCACCACGTTACCAGAGTAATGCCATGGTACTGAATGATTGATCATGTTCATATTTCATGATACTGTCACAGTACTCTAAGGTTTTACTTTGACACATGTCATAAACATGGGGTTATCACAGACCACAAAACAAATAAACAAGTGTAATACCATAGTGCTTTTTGTGAAAAATATAACAGAATAGGCTATTATTTGTGATAAAGGAAAAATGAAAAAATAAAATAAAATGTAAATTTTATATATATATATATTTGGGCTGTCAATCGATTACAAATTGTAATCAAATTAATTACATGGTGTCCCGATTAATTACTCGAGATTAATCGCATATACAAATATTTGCTGAAAGCCCCTCATATAACAATAATTCAATATATAATGATGGAATAATTATACATAGTTATCTTTGCGCTCCATCATGTGTTTTGAACGCAAGAACGTAACGTGTTTTCTTCACTGTATAAACTGCACGTTGCCACACAGCTGAAGTAAACTCTGGAGTAAACAGGTGGTACTACAAGCTTGCATTTCTCAGGAATCTTACTTATTATTTTAATAAGTAAAGGGCATTGCGATTAATTGCGTAAATGTTTTTAACACGTTATTTTTTATAAAATTAATCGCACTGAATTAACACGTTAAATCGACAGCCCTAATATATATATATATATATATGCCTGCTAAGGTCTGTGCATGTCACTGCTTGAATGTATAAAATACTGTGAATGTTATAATGTCATAACCATAAGTCTGTGTTGAAGTATATGGTGGTTAAGCTAATGCACTGTTTGTTTTTTCTTTTGACATTAACCTCTACCTGAAACACCTGAGAATTTTACCCTAGCGGCCACCAGAGGTCGCTAGGTGTTTAAGAGACTTTTAGTTTTAAGTTTTGTTTACCTGCTTGTGTCTCTGTTCCTATTTCCTGCCCTGATTGTTCCCAGCTGTTTCTCGTTTACCTTGTTTGCCCCAATGTATTTAATGTCCTTGTTTTTGCTTGTGTCTGTTATTGTTTCCTGTTACCCCCATGGATATGATGTTTTGTCCTGTGTTTTGGCCAATGAGCTAATGCCCACGGCTGCCACAGCCCACACCTGCCAGTCTGTTCTTGAAGTCTCGTCTGTCCCAGAGCCAGCATTCTAGACTTGTCCATCCCAGAGTCAACATTCACGCCCGCTTCAGCCCTTATGGAATTTTTGGGGGACACCCTTCGAGCCTCCCATGGCTCCACACTTCGAGCCTCCCATGGCTCTGCCTTCCTTCATCGAGCCTCCCATGGTTCCGCCTTCTGAGTCTCTCACAGCTGTGCTCACGGCCGTCTGGAAACGGAAGAGAAGAAGGGCTCCTACTTCTGATGCTTATGACCACGGAGGTCATTCCTTTGTTACTGCCCGTACTCACGAACGCAGAGGTCGTTCCACTATCACTGCCCGTGCTCACGACAACGGAGGTAAATCCACTGTCACTGCCCATGCTTATGACCATAGAGGTCGTTCCCGTCACTGCCAGTGCTCACGACCATGGAGGTTGTTCCCCTGTAACTGCCCATGCTCACGACCATGGAGGTTGTTTCCCAGTTGCTGCCAGCACTCCTGACTACAGTGACTCCAGCCTCAGCGTCTTCCACGACTCCGGCCTCAGCGTCTTCCACGACTCCGGCCTCAACGTCTTCCACGACTCCGGCCTCAGCGTCTTCCACGACTCCGGCCTCAGCGTCTTCCACGACTCCGGCCTCAGCGTCTTCCACGACTCCGGACTCAGCGTCTTCCACGACTCGGGCCTCAGCGTCTTCCACGACTCGGGCCTCAGCGTCTTCCACGACTCGGGCCTCAGCGTCTTCCACGACTCCGCCCACTCTCCCAGAGGCTCCTCCTCCAGCGGTTATGTCTGCCCTCCCTGAGACTCCTCTTACAGCAGCTCCGTCTGCTCCTCCTCCAGCGGCTCCTGTGGCTCCACTGCCTGACCCAGTCCCGGCCCTATGGCCACCTCCCAGGCCTCCTGACCCAGTACCGGCCCGGTGGCTGCTTCCCAGGCCTCCTGACAAAGTTTCAGCCCTGTGGCCTCCTGATTGTCCGCAAGCTCCTCCCATTTACTTTTTTGTTTTTTTGGTGTTATGTTTAGGAGTGCAAGGAGTTGCTTCTGGCTACCAGAGGTCACTAGGTGTTTAAGAGACTTTTATTTTGAAGTTTTGTTTACCTTCTTGTGTCTCTGTTCCTGGTTCCTGATCCCATGGATGTGACGTTTGTTCTGTTCCCAAGTTTTGTTTTGTTCCTTTGTTTTTCAAGTTTTGTATCTGGACTAGTTTTCTTATTAAAGTAAAGCTGCACTTGGATTCTGCTCTCTTGACTCTTCCTGCATTCATACACTACAGTATTTGATTATAGTGAGTTTCAGCATTGTACTGAAATTTACTGAATAAGTTTTGCTCTCCTTTGGGACATTGCTCTTTGTGAGTCACATTTACAAATTGTCAGAAAACTCCTCGATTATAATCACATTTTTCAAATAAGCACAAAGGTACAGTTTTGTATTTTATTTATTTTATTTTTTAAATACAAAACAACCCATCAATCGCTGTAATTTTTCTGAGACAGCAGTCAGAATAAAAACCCCAAAATATATTTTTGTATCTTGTGTTGATTATTTACAACCACTGGCTACATAATTAGTACTTGTATTGGTGTTACCACATGATTCGAGAAAAACAACTTCAACCCACACTCTGAAAAGTATCAAAATTTTGGCAGGAACTTATTTACAATTTAAATCTGCCTGTATGCGAAAGTCACTCAACATGATCACTGTATACTAGAGATGTAACGGTTTCACAATATACACGTATCTAGGCTTTAAACCTGGCAGTTCCACTTCTGTCACTCACTAGACGTTGTGTCAATTGTAGTGACACAAGGGGTCTCTTCAGAGAGCCTCACGTACCTCTGCACTTGAGAAAAGGCCAATGTCAAGTTGGCAGACAGAATTTGTGTGCCCCGCCCCAGGACATATGTGTATAAAGGGGAGCGGGGGAGCGAATGTCAGACAGATTTTTTCTTCGGAGCCAGGCGATTGTGAACAGCAAAGCTGAGTTCACCACTGTTCCACTCACCTCTACTGGCGATAAGCACTGCTGTTGGATCTACGCCACATTCCAGCAGCTTTCTCCTCTCTGCACGCTGTGCAGTCCACGCCCCTGGGCACTTCGACAGCACTTTCATTGCCTGAAAGAGTGTTTCTCCTCCTAAAAGAGTTTATTTCCTTTAAAAGAGTTTGAGTTTGCAGTCATAAAATAGCAATACACAGCAGGCGTTGAACGTCCTTTTCAGGACGCGTCTTTTTCAAAATACCCTTCCACTTCTGTGTACTTCCTGTATACGGTCGATTTCTCTCCACTTCTGACGGTCATAAAAAGCTGCCTCGTGTGCCTGGGCTGCGAACACACGTTGGCAGCATTTTCTGAATGGTTCCCAGTGTGAGAACATAGCCATGGCAACATTGCGGTCATGGCTTTCTTTTCTCACAAGATCTTTTCTCTGCCATCCCTCACGTCGTTGTTCCTACGGGATTGAGGACGACCCGGCTGGAATTAAAGGTGATTCGGGGATGACGACGGGCTCGGTTTTGCCAGGTAAAACCCCACAAATCATCCGGCACGCTTGCTTCGGCATTCTCGTTCGAGCCCCCGAATTGGATGGTTGATTTAGCCGCTGCATCGTAGAGCGTCAGAGCGGCGTCTGATGCTGATGACTCGTCTGGGCTGCAACCTTCGGGTCTGCTCGCCCAGTCCGAGCCTGACGCATGGATGTCCACTATGCTTTCCTGGACCGTCGCGAGCGCAAGGTGGACTGGAAACCTCCGCCCCCCCCCCTCACGGCTACTTTATTGGTTCCTCAGGCCAGTGTGTCGCTCATAGCCACGCCCACCCCGCAGTACCTTTCTTCCCGGAAGTGCATGACGATCTGACAAGTTCAGGGAGGGCACCTTTTACTGCCCTGAACTGACCTCCTCGCTCGTCCACTCACAACCCTGGACGGTGGGGTGGTCCACGGATACACGGAGGTCCCTCAGGTGGGCAAGGCGGTTGCGATCCACTTGTGTCCCAAGAATGCCGCCACCTGGCGGGACCGCCCTTTATTCTCCTCCAAGGCCTGTAGGACAACATCGTCACTGACTACAAAGCCTACAGCGCCACTGGACAGGCCGCCTCCACCCTGCATGCCGTGGCTCTCCTGCAAGTTCACCAAGCCAAGGCACTTAAAGATCTGCACCTGGGTAGTCCCAATCCCGTTGTGCTGCAGGAACTGCGCCCTGCCTCCAAACTCACTCTCAGAGCTACGAGGGTCACAGTGCAAGCACTTGGGTGGGCGATGGCCACCCTCGTGGTCCAGGAACGCACGGGGGTGTGCTGAAGCTGGTTTCGTTCAGGGCGCCAAAACAAGCTATAACCGCTACTGCAACAAATTTTGAACTGTCAACCTGGGCAGTAATCATTACAAATGACAAGTTTTGTCTGTGTGTGTGTGTTTGCTCAATTTTATTTTATAAATCTTAAAATAATAATTC
Source organism: Xyrauchen texanus (assembly GCF_025860055.1). Lineage (NCBI taxonomy): Eukaryota > Metazoa > Chordata > Actinopteri > Cypriniformes > Catostomidae > Xyrauchen > Xyrauchen texanus. The sequence goes on from NC_068298.1 coordinate 32,627,479, forward strand.
AAAAATAATTGTGGATATTATGGCATACAATTAAATTGCAATAGGGAACATGTATTATTTATATATTTATATTTATATATTAATTATAACTACAGTTATTTAAGTATAACTGTAGTTATAATTAATTATGAAACTGATAATATTAGCAATGCTCAGTGATATGTAATACCATTATATTTTTTTGTGACTGTTATGATACCATGACAGTCTAAAACGCCTAATGTCAACAGACACTATTACTGACTTAAATGTATTTGACCTGTAATATTTTATGTCTAATAATTGTTTATATTATTCAGCACAATAGAACCATTTCAATTAATAATACTTTATATATATATATATATATATATATATATATATATATATATATATATATATATATATATATATATATATTCCAAATGAATTGACATAGCCAAATTAAACTTTGGGGAAGGGGGGGAGGGCAGCTCTGAGATGAACATGCTGACATTTCAGCCTTCTAGCTTGCTGGAAAGGCTTTGATAAAGGTCAATGCAACTGTGTGGTAGCTCTATAAATATGCATTTTCAGGTACTATTACAGGGGGGTCAGTGAGGTGTAGGAATATTCCCAGATCATGAAACTTTAAAGAGTGTCAGAGGACTGCTCTGAGAGGAACATGTCCATATTTCAGCATCCTAGCTTGCAAGGAATGCTGCACAAGAAAATCAAAGCATGTGTACTTGTATAATTTCACCATAAAAAGTGGTGACATTTTCCAACCTTTAAAACCCCTTGTTTTCTAAAATTAACCAGTGGCTTCCTAAAAGCTCTTTTCAGAGGAAAACTGGAAATGCATCCATATAAATGCTTAGGTCTCAGATGGATTACTTCAATTCTCTCCATCCCCACTAAGATCACTTAGCATGAAATCATATCAGCTGAAATTCGTCATGTTCTTTTTTGAGCAATGCAAGAAGTAACAGAAAGTGCAGGAGAGAACAGAAAAAAAGAAAGAAAGAAACAAGTGCAGACCCCCACGCCAAGACTGCAAAATGCTAATTTATGACCGCTCTGCCACATTCTATAGCTTTGTGACTTTACAACTAAACTGATTTGGGCTGAATCAGGGCGCAATCAGCGCAGCAGGTACAGAGTAGAGGCCTCACCAACCAGGCCTGCCATGTGAAACCTAAGCAAACCAATGGACAACTGTCATCATATATAGAGTTGGCGCCTCTTATTTTTCACAACACATCCATCATCATGAGACTGCTCCAGTTCACTGCCCGAGGGTCATATATGCCTTTCTAGTGCCCAGCACACCCTGTGACATATTGACTGTGACATTCCAACCTTTTGTGTGAAATTTTCCAGATAAACATAGCTTTACATGGAGGAAGCTGGTGATATAGGTTTGGATGGGTGGATGGGAAAAGGTAATCTGCTTAGATGCGGGAAGGAAAAGAGAAGCGTCAACTTTGATTTTCTTTCGTTCTCTGTGGGGGTGTTTGTGGCACTGAAAACAATATTAGGCCCTACACACTTTGTCAGTGAGAAGGCAGCGAATGGGGGAATACTGCAACTTTTAGCACTTCTTTCATTCTTTCTCTCATGCTATCATTTGCACAGTAAAACACATGCAGTAATAGGTTGTTGGAGAGTAACTTACTGAAACTAATCCACTTAATGCTACTCTTAAGACTATTTAACCCCTTTAGTCCTGCTGCATATTTTTGGCTGCATGCAATTTTTCACACCCAAATTTAAAAGCTCACATTAATATACACACAAGCAGTGGATTATTTGCCAAATATTGGTCTCATTAAACAAACAAGCCTAAGTAAAAATAAACAAATAAATAATAAATAATCCATAATCATAATTTTCCATAATAATTATTAAATAATCTTGTTTACAGTCTTATGATGAACATACATTTATTTTATCCTGTTTTTGAAAGTGTGTGATTCAGGTACTTTGTGCTCTGTGTCCCTTCAAAAAGGGTTAATTCATTCAGCGTCAGCCAGTTGTTGGTCCACCACAGGGTTGGGGGTAGGAGTCCTGTTATTTGTGAGTTGTTTCATGCCACTCAACACTGATGCAGGGTCATTAGCTGAAAACTTGTTTTCTAGCTTCTCAGAGTAACTTCTTTTAGCCCCTCTGATTTCCCTTTTCAGTGTGTTTCTGGGTATACAAGACTTTATCCCACCCCTGTAAGCATCCTCTTTGGCATGACTAAGCTGTCTGAGTTTTCCTGTAAACCATGGTTTATCATTAATTAATGATAAATAATCCTAGTAGGAATGCACATATCCTCACAGAAATTGATATATGATGTAACAGTATCTGTGAGCTCGTCCAGGTGTGTGGCTGCAGCTTCAAAAACACTCCAATCAATGCAGTCAAAGCAAGATTTCAGTTCCCGCTCTGCTTCATTAGTCATCTCTGTACAGTCCTAACTACTGGCTTGGTTGATTTTAGTTTCTGCCTCTAGTTTGGAAGAAAATGAACCATACAGTGATCAGAGAGTCCCAAAGCTGCTCTAGGGACAGAGCGATATGCATCCTTTATTGTTGTGTAACAGTATATTTCTGTCTCTGGTGGGGTATGTAATTTGCTGTTTGTATTTGGGCAGTTCACGTGTGAGATTTAATTTGCTAAAATCCCCAAGAATAATAATAACTGAGTCTGGGTATTGTTGTTCTGTGTCTGTGATTTGATCACACACATGTTTGGCGCGATATACACACACCAGAATGAACAAGGAAAACTCCCGTGGCGAGAAAAATGGCTTAAAGTTAATAAAAAGTGCTTCCAAATTAGGACAGCATACCTCTTTAACGTTGTTACATCTGTACACCAACTTTCATTGATGTAAAAGCATGTTCCACCGCCTCTCATTTTCCCCATTAACTCCACGATGCGATCCGCTCTGAACAGCTGAAAGCACTGCAGATGTAATGCGCTGTATGGAATGGCTTCACTCAGCTAGGTTTCTGTGAAGCACAAGGCAGCAGAGTTTGAAAAGTCCTTGTTTGTACATGTAAGGAGATGTAGTTCGTCCGTATTGTGAGGAAGAGAGCGGAGGTTCGCTAGAGGAATGCTCAGCAGTTCCGTATGAAAGCCGCGCCGATGGAGCTTCACCAGCACACCAGCTTGTCTCCCTCACCTGCGTCTCGTAGCGCATTTAAACAATACAGTTGCACCTCCGACTAGAATGTCCAGTAAAATGTCTGAATATTCAAAACTGGGAACAGGTTGACTGGTATATGCTGCTGAATGTTCAGCAGTTTGTCCCTGGCAAGTGTGCTGCACAAGCCCTCAAAAGTGAAGCCAAAACGTCTCGATCGCCCCCCGGTGACTGGTCCTAGTATAGGTCATAAACCCCGCCTCCCCATGTTATTCAACGGGATGGTAGACAAACTAAACAATTAAATTACACTTCACATATCTTTAGTTCAAGATAAGATAGTTTCTGTCATTTACTGTAGTTTCTATCACGTTGATGTAATTTCAAGGGTTTGTTTTCAAAATAAGTTTGTTTTTAATTAGTTATTTGATGCTATAAAAACGGTGCTGTGACATCATGATTGACAGCTGTGATTGACAGCGAAGTAGTCACTGAAGCACTAACAGATTTTTTTTCGGGATCTTCGGAGGACTGAGGAGATTGGAGCTTTAAATTTAATATCTAAATTTCTATAATTAATTATTTCACACCGTCATAAGTCAAAAGTCAAAAGTGCAGGGGCGTGTCCTTGCGATTGATTCAGCGAGTGAGGGCGGGGCCTTGATTTCGCGGCCTTACTTCCTGCTCACTACTGCGCAGGTCTGGTCCCAAAATCGCAACTGCGCAGACTCAAGTCCCAAGATGTCAGCGCCATATCGGGACACTGGCGGCTTCAGTTATCACCAATTGAAAACAGCGAAGGGGCGTCGTCCATCTTTTTTTACAGTCTATGGTCCCTGTTAAACCTGACTGGAAAAAGATTACTAAACACCGGACAAGCAAAAAAAAAAACTGAAGAGCTCCAAACCAAGGCAGCCATTCGAGGCGCCATCATCTCTATCTCTCTAACTATCTAAAATCATTCTAAATGTGGTGTTATGTCAACTAAATAAATGGCATAGTCTTCATTCCTGACTTGTCTATTTTAGTGCTATCTGAAAAACTTTCATATTTCTACATAATTACCACACACATTTGCAACATGGAACATTACAGATCTTAATTTTTTTTATAAATAAATAAATAAATATATGATATATTTCCTCCTTGAAACCAGTAAGTAATCACGTTTACATAATCAGTGAGGAGCACGATTCAGAAGTTAAATTGTCCTTCTTTAACATTACATTTATACACCTCTGATGGTTAAGTTTAGGCTTTGCTTTGGGTTTAGGGGGTTCAGTTTATTGAATATGCATTCCTCTTCATTATATTACAGACTGAACAGCTGAAAACAACTCGTTTACAACTCACTCTTGGTGCCACTCTGTGGAAATTACACCCCGAAAGTTGATCTCACACACATATGCCAAACAACACTTAACACTCTGGCCAATGGCGGAAGTGTTTCACATTTCAGGAAGCACAGACTGATTTGAGCTAAATAAAAGTCCCAGGATACATTAAAGGGTTCAGCAATATTCGCTGTAGGCAAAGGTTGCATGATCGTGTGTGTAATAGTGTGTAATTAAGCATACCTAAAAAAAAAGTAACTTATTTTCATTTTTAAAAATGGTAGTTTGCTCTTTTAATTGTAAGGCAGGACTACATGCATTATGACTTATGATTTCTCCTATTTGATATGTATACGAGTAGGCCATCTCATCTCCTCATAGTGTTTCTGGTTAGTGAACATGGACAAGTGGAGTAATGGAAATATTAAATTACAGCACTCTTGGAAGCCACTTGTCCTGTCAAATTAGAGTACTGGAAGCAACTGCAAATTCCACTGTTGAACAATAATTACAAAAACTAATGAACAGGCTTCAATTGTGGATTTATGCTAATAACTCATGAGTTGATGGCCTCCAACTTCTTCTGTCACATACATTTAATTTACTGGCAAAGATTTAATTTTAGATTGAAAGGTCAGATGGATCCAACCAACCTCCAGAAGCATAAGTTCTTCCAAGTCCTTTGCAAGAGGGCAAATACAGCAGAAGGGATTATGACTTCATGGGAGTTAGATACTTAAAGATCAAGGTCCCCTCAGGCATGGAGATCCCAGGGGGATTTATGTTCTTTTGGACAGGTGGCTGACTCCTAGGCCAGATTTGTTTAATTTTATACAGAGAGAACATCATGTACTCAATAGTGTTACTCCATAGTGAACGCCGAGATAGCCAATGGGTGGCCTACAGATTCCTGGACAGCAGGGAATAAGAGGGATTGTGCTGTGAGCACAGAAAGTCAATTCACCCCACTGGATTCTAAATGCCTCATCACACTCTTTAATTACACTTTGTGCTATTAGTGTGTTTTTCTATCAAAAAGTAGCTTCTAAGAGAAGCACTTAGCACTGTGTAAAGACTGAATGATAATGAAGGAAAGCTCTTATTGATGTTGGTTGTGCTTCTACGGTATGAACGTCCATGTTGCATTTGGTATTGACAATGATGAAACCAAATATTCAACAAAGTCTCAAGAGAATTCGTCACAAAACCATGAATTTGTACTAATTTAGTCTACATTTCATATGAAATATAAAACGTATTCTCCAACTAATCACACAACACGTTAATGAATGATTAACGTTAATGAATGACACGGCTTTCATCCGTATTATACATCAAGGCTTTTAACATTACTATATTATGCTTGTGATTAGGCTCTGGATAGGGTAATGTGTTACACTCTATGGTTAAATTTAGAGATGAGGTTCGGGGTTAGGTTAGGAGTTAAATTACGAAAACACAGTTTAGGCTCTGGATAGGGTAATGTGTTACACTCTATGGTTAAATTTAGAGATGAGGTTTGGGGTTAGGTTAGGAGTTAAATTACGAAAACACAGTTTAGGCTCTGGATAGGGTAATGTGCTACACTCTATGGTTAAATTTAGAGATGAGGTTCGGGGTTAGGTTAGGAGTTAAATTACGAAAACACAGTTTAGGCTCTGGATAGGGTAATGCGCTACACTCTATGGTTAAATTTAGAGATGAGGTTCGGGGTTAGGTTAGGAGTTAAATTACGAAAACACAGTTTAGGCTCTGGATAGGGTAATGTGCTACACTCTATGGTTAAATTTAGAGATGAGGTTCGGGGTTAGGTTAGGAGTTAAATTACGAAAACACAGTTTAGGCTCTGGATAGGGTAATGTGCTACACTCTATGGTTAAATTTAGAGATGAGGTTCGGGGTTAGGTTAGGAGTTAAATTACGAAAACACAGTTTAGGCTCTGGATAGGGTAATGCGCTACACTCTATGGTTAAATTTAGAGATGAGGTTCGGGGTTAGGTTAGGAGTTAAATTACGAAAACACAGTTTAGGCTCTGGATAGGGTAATGTGCTACACTCTATGGTTAAATTTAGAGATGAGGTTCGGGGTTAGGTTAGGAGTTAAATTACGAAAACACAGTTTTGGATTAACTTGGAGCAAACGCCACATTGGGAACTACAAGGACATGTGGGAAGTGTCTCACATTGGTCGGTGTAATTGGTACAAATTTGGCACTTCACACTATGTGAAGAATTATTGTGACATCAGGCTGAAAATTTTATAAAATTTGAGAATCAGTGATTGAAAACCCAAATGGATCAACTAATCATCTGGATAATGGAGGGGATGTGCCACACTCAATGTCTATGGTAGTTACAATCATGGTTATTCAAACTTCCAAAGGTTTCTTGTAAACTCAACCTCAGACAGCATGCCCACAGACCATCCACAGTCCATTTACTGACCATATGATGCATATTGCACTCAAAAATAGTGAATAGTAAATTACAGTGATATCACACAGTAGGCAACTATGCGTCCAGGTTTTTCAGAGCAGCTTTCAATGGTGGAAATGAACAGCGCTGAACTGATAATTTGTTAAGAATTACCAGAGGTGGGTATTAACAAACTACATTTACTTCGTTACATTTACTTGAGTAACTTTTTGGGGAAAGTTTTATTTTTAGAGTAAGTTTAAAGTGTGTAATTTACTCTCACTTAAGTACATTTCTAATAATTTTTTTAACTTTTAATTCTTTACAATGTGTGGCATTACTGTCATTACGTTTAATTTGAATTAATATGTAATTTATTGAGAGATTATTGAATGGGACTTTTACCTGAGTGGAAGTTCACAGCTGCGCACGATGAGACGCTCCCACTTGAGTGACGAGACTGTCACTCAAGTCATCAGTGCAGCAGCATCAAACTCTTCAAAGTGAAACACTTTCTTTACTCCACACAGTGAAAAAAAGAATAGTTTCGTCATGCAATGCCTTCTTTTAACACCAAGACAAGCTGATATTTCAAGATTAAAGTCACAGCTCCAACTTCAGGCAGCACGCTGAGTTATGTTTTGGCTCTAATTCTAACGCAGGCTTTTCTGTGTAATGAGATGGTCATTTTCAAGGTGATTCTGTAACTGGGCTCTTATGACATCAGTTTTTAAGTGTACATTTTTAAATCAGTGCAGCAATATATCAGTGTGCTTTGTCCTGCATGTCATAAGCAGTATTTATGCATTTACTCTGCGTCCTCGCGGGGGTACTGGAAACTATCACAGCTACTTCAGGCGGATTAACTGTATTAATCCATGTAAACATCCAAGTTGAGTGTAAATCACTGCCATTCGCGTGATCGACAACTGGAGCATGAACAGACAGCATTTCTATGTGTGCACAGCGAGGTGAGCGGGGCGCGCGCATGTGAGATGTGCAGGCACGAGGTGATTGTATGGTGAAGAAGAGTGGCTGTGTCCACAATCATTCATTAATTCACTATTTCCTAGCAGTTTGTGCAGTATATCTCAGCAGTAAGTGAACGAAATGAGTGAATTTGGACGAGAGTGTTGGAGCTCTGGGACTGGTGCAGAAACGTCACTTTATTAAATATTAAAATGCTTGGTCTTTATTTGTTATTCTTATTAAATAATATGTTGTATATTAATACAATAATTTTTCATTCTGTTTGTCATTTTTAATAAATACTGTGTGTTAATATAAAGAGTAAACACATTTGATCAAATAAAGAGTACATTTTAAAATGTATCTGTATGTTTTATTTCTATGTAATTATGTTATTTTAATCCAGTAATGATTTGTCAAAAAGTAATTTACTACATTTAGCATGAAATAAAACATTGCAAGAGTGAAGGAAGCAGTAAACTCCTCCCTCATACGTCTTCCCCATGGTGGATTGTGGGAAATTAACCATCATCAAGTGTTCTTGAAATGTACACTTGAAATTAGAGTGCATTGTGGGTAAGAATGAGTAAACAAAAGTAGAGAACGAGTGGCTCATTCAGAATTCAGACACTCCTACAAAATAGCATAAACTCGATATAGTGCACTATATAGTCGATAGGGGGTGGTTTCAGACACAGTGAGTGTTCTACGATCAGGGTTGGTGCCCTACGTAGGTTGTCCACTCTGCATTTAGAGACCAGCATTACTGCTTATTATCTAAATACTTACGACACTGAAAACTGTAACTACACTGAAATAAGAATCCACACAGGACTTTAAAAGCTATAAAATAGCAAATCCTCATTGCTCAGGAACAACCAACAACAACAAACAATTTGCGGTAAGTCATGGCATCCGCTCATGTTATTTCTTCCTGCATTGCATGTCACATGTTTACAATCACCCACTGAGAATCATGTTGAAAGAGCCCTTGCTATTGGTGATTCTATTGTAAGGAACGTGGAAATAGTGACTCCAGCCACTATTGTTAATTGTATTTCGGTTGCCAGAGCATCTGACATCAAATAAAATTTACAAGTGCTGGCTAATGCTAAATGTAGGTTTTCTAAAATTTTTATTCATGTCGGCACTAACGATGTACGGCTTCGCCAGTCGGTGATCACTAAAGATAATGTTAAAGAGGTGAGTGAATTTGCAAAACCTATGTCAGACACTGTTATATGCTCTGGTCCCCTCCCTGCTTGTCGTGGTTTATAGTAGATTAGTGTCACTGAATGGCTGGATGTCTGAGGGGTGTCTGAAAAATAAAATAGGAATTAAAGACAATTGGAAGAGTTTTTGGGGAAGACCTGACCTGCTAAAGAGAGACGGACTCCATCCCTCCATCTCAGGGAAGGTGCTTCACTAATAACTTCCATATTTTTCTTATACACTCAAGTAAACCCCACAACTTGATCCTGGAGAACTGGCTAATTATAGACCGATTTCAAATCTCATGTTTATGTAGAAAATACTAGAAAAGGTAGTATCCTCTCAAATATATTCATTTCTACAGCGAAATAGTATATACAAAGAATTTCAATCAGGATTTAGGCACAGTAGATCACAGTACAGAGAGTGCACTTAACAGAGTTACAAATGACTTGCTCTTATCATCTGATCGCGGCTGCATTTCTCTTCTAGGGCTTTTAGATCTTAGTGCTGCATTCACAATAGATCACGACATTCTCTTGAATAGGCAAGAGAATTATGTTGGCATTTGTGGAGTTGCATTAGCTTGGTTTAGGTCCTATTTAGCAGTCTATGTAAATGAGTAAACCAAACAAAAGTAAAGTATTGAGTGCCGCCATCAATAACCCAAATAGCAATAAGTCGGCGGTCCGCTGGCGGTGCGCCGGCGGCAGTAGAAGCGGCAGAATGGCGACATCGCAAACACGTTTGACGGCGGCCCGCTGGCAGCAGCCGCTTTTTAAAAGCGGCAGCCGCCTTCCTACCGCCTTCGATACGCGGACGGCCCGCTGGCCAGCCACCGCTCCGCCGCTGTTATATCGAAGGCGGACCGTCGGAGGCAAACGCTTTTTTCGAGCGATCTGCCGCCGCTTATTGTGTGTCTATATATATATATTTATAGCATGCAGTTTATCAAGAATAATTATTGATCAAACCAGACAAATTTCCATTTGACGTTTTAATTCCACATTTCAAAGTACAGTAACTGTCATTGAAACAAGATGTCAGATCACTGAAATATAAATAACAGAAAAATACAAACATTATATATACACACACACACAAAAGAACATGCAGGTTTCCAATTTCTTTTTTTAAAAAAACACTATTGTAACACTTACAATAATTGTTAATAATATAAAGAGGTCAGCTCTGGGATGAAAAGAATTACCAGTAAACACAAGCAATGAGGATATTTGGTACCAAAGAAAGTGCAGGATACCAAATAAATTGAGTTATAACATCATATTTACAAGTCATTTCTAACAATAGGTTAAGTGGTAATAATTTAGAGTAAAGCTCTGGAGTAGAATATACCATTATAACTGCAATGCTGACCTGTGGCACAAGGATTTACAAGCTATATGTAACAATAGAATAACAGATAAGAACTGTGATGGAATGAAAGTATAATTTTTGGTACTAGTTAATGTGCAATATCAAGTATCAGAGGTATGAAACAGGATTTACAAACTATAATAGAATTGTTAAGCACTGACGGAATGAAATAAGCCAATACTAAAGTCACGGTAAGTAGAATATTTGATACCAGATAATGTGCAAATATCAAGTATTAGATGTATAATCTAGGATTTACAAGCTATATTTAAAAATAGAATAGTTAAGCACTGTAACAATGAAATAAACAGCAAATTGTATATGAAATAATTGAGATCTTTGGTATCAAGGAATGTGCAGGATAACAGGTATAATATACATTTTGACATTCAACTTACACATGACAACAAGTGGGAATAAATATAATTAACAGCAGAAAATCTGGCTGTAGAGAACACAGCCAATCAGAATGTCTGGAGAGGTTGGGGACTGTGTGGCGTAGTGGGCTAAGAATCACCGGTTTTCCCGACCTCCAGAATGAGGCAGTGCAAATTAGCATATCTTCAGTGATTCCTCGTGCGCCTGTATAAAAGGACAAACCATCCCATATTCATCCAAGGAGCTGCCCTCAAAGCAGGGTCACGAGAAAAAAAAAAAAAAAAGAGCAATTTCCACAGTGAACAGTGTGGATTGGGTGAGTGTAGTCTGACACTTTTAGCAGGCTTTTTAGGGGTCTTGATGTTACTGACTGCAGGATAAAGAAAGGGTTCCAGTTGTCAGTGATGCTGGGGTGTCAGTAGTCAGCCTAGGTTTAAGGGGTCGGCTGTGGGTCCCTCTCAGCTGTGCTGGCCTTTTTCCACCTTCATGTTCAGATGCTCCTTTCAGGTAACGTTAACCTGGATTGCCTCATCAGCGGCATCCTGTGTTGCCGGGTTCTTCCGGATGGCTCCTGTAGAAAATAAAGATCTGTCATTCCATTTGAATGGCATAAGGTCATACACATCTACTTAAATATAAAAAAATATCCAACTTACTTTGAACAATGGTCTTCAGGAACATGTCTCTAAAACATGCTTTATCCCCTACACCAGTCCAGGTTGTATTGATGGAAAGGTGATTAGAGAAGATACTCTGAAGCATTCGCCACACGGTTGTCTTTAGGTCCCTCCCACATTTGATTGCCAAAAACCGAAGCTGAAAATACAAAAAAAAAAACATGTTACAAATTACATTTCTCTGAAGCTTCTCATAAATTTAAAATGTGACAGGCTGTGGATTCAGACTGTAGAATATGCAGTGTACGATCTTAATTGTACTTTTTAGATTACCCTATACCATTATAAACGAAATCGGCACACTTACAAATCGTTGCTGGAGCTCTTTATCCTGCCTCAAACTGTTGTCAAGCAACGCCAAATCTTCCTGGGTGTCTAGGTGGGAGTAACAGATCCCCTGGCAGGGATAACTCTCCAACAGACACATTGGCACTGAAATGTTGCAGCATAGCATTTTGTCGTCCATGTTACGCACAACATCGCCAAATTCCAAGACGTCGCAGCATTAGGGTTTGATCTGCATCTACAGGGGTTCCCAGAATAAAAGAATAAAGTAGTCAGTCCTGGTCCTTCAACTACTAAACTATGACATTTATATCTAGGTCTACTACATGTACAGGTGGCCCCAGTGGGAATTAAACCAACAACCACAGGTGTTGTTTGCAAGTTGTACCTGATTGCCCAGTGCGAGCAAATGTCTTCAACATTGTCCCAACTTGCTTCACCTGCTCTTGAAGCGAGCCGCTGTCATCTGGGTAGTAACAATATATTGATTAGCAATACACTAAATATAATAGTAATATAATATAACCACAATTATCATACCAGTAACTTTCCCTGTAATTTCTGTCCACAGTATGTTATGCATGGCATACAAGTTCATAATGAAGAACCCTTATGATAACATCAATTTCATTTTTTTCTTTGAAGCAGAATATTTGTTTGTAAAAGGGAGGAAAAAGAAAATGAAATATTGGTATACAGATTTTGGTTGATATATCATACTGTACAGTGAAATGTGCTATTGTTATATCCCTACTCACCTGAAGGACGGATAGATCAGGCAAATCTCCAGTCAGGCCTTTGTAGAGTGTGTGCTCCTGCATATCCACAGGTATTTTAATTCAAACATGCAACATATTGCAATAAATCTACAATATTCAGCCTTTACCTTACACCCTCGGTTGTTGCTCTACACTTTTATTATATTAAATACTTATTTATATAGCTTGCTCACTGTATAATCATGATAGACTAATACTTATAACACAAGATTGCATCTTAAACGAATGACTGAGTTGAAAACTTGAATAAGAACGCATTTTACACAGAGGGGACCAGCTAGGGAAACTTACCTGCCTACAATAACTGTTTTCATTTGATTTGAGTTACATTAAACATGAATAACCTTAGCCGAGTCCCCAGGAACATCGGGCTATTAAAGTAACAAGCCTATAACTGCGGTCTTATTAATTCTAGCTTTACCATACACTCAAACTGTGAGGTTTATCTGCTTTTACTTACATTGCTCTGTACATAATATACTGTTTTTTGTTCTTTATATACAGATTGTATTAGATTTGCACTACGTGTGTGTATGTGGGTATGTATGAAGGTGAGTGTATGTACGTATATGTATAATTATTTATTTTGTGTTCTTTTTTGTTTTTAATTACCTATGTCTTGCTGCTGTTTTTTGGTATTGTTTGTATTGTTGTTGACTGGTAGCTCCTGTCACCTAGACAAATTCCTTGTATGTGTAAGCATACTTGGCAATAAAGCTGATTCTGATTCTGATTTTCTCATGGACCTGTAACACAATGCCCTGACAGTGACTTCACCGGTGTCCTGATCTTTATTAGAAACTGAGAGGAGACCAAGATAATATAATTGATATCACAATTATCACAAAAATTAACAAACAGTCTGCTTTAAAACTAAGAAAAAACAAGCTTCTATACTGACGTTACATTAAAAATGAACACGTGGCGAACTAGCTTAGCCGCTATCTGCCGGCACACCACATTAGATTAAAATACTTACCCTTGTAGTTGTGCAGATAACTCGATATGTAGAGTTTAAAGCCCTTGTCCCTCTTGCTTGTCGGAGCAGGGGACCAGGCATCAACAATGCGATGAACATCGCTGATGCGTATTTTCGGAAGATTCTGGAGACATCGAGTAAAAAGACATTTTGGACGACGCGCAAGTAAACCGGAAACAGATATGGCGACAGCGGAACTTCACAGTTCAGTCTTTGTCATGTGTTTTAGCAATACATTTTTAACATTTATAATGCGTTTAGATTTTTTTATTGCCTTTACAGGGACTTTAACACTTTCTTAAACATTTGTACAGGTCATAATTGCAAAACCTGTAAAAGGTAAAATAACAAAAAAATCGAGGTTGGAAAAAATGTAGACATAAACGAAATTTCTGCGTAACTGTGAAACCAGAGGATAATTTCGCTTTTTCATTGAGTTTATCCTTCACGTCAAAACAGGGATTTTCATGTTTATGATAGATATCAGCATGGTTGCAAATTAATAAAAAATAATTAAAGTATACCCGATATTTTGGCCATGTTGCAGATGTCTTTCACTGTTCACTGATACAGGCATTGGTGAAAAGTCTAACTTCATCAATTTATTCTATAGAAATGTAAACAATTTTCACCTGTGCATAAATAATTCAATATATTTTACATATATTACTGTATAATCGCTTCAGAGTTTCAAAGTAATTTAAATGTCATTTCCTAAACCTTACCTTATCATGGAATCAAGAGTCAAGAATCTGTTATAAACCCTAATGGCTTTGGAGCAAAAAATAATAATAGCCAACATGGCTGGTCGATTTTGAGAGTCTAAGCTGTCCTTGTAGGCTATTTCAAAGCGGCTTGCCGCCGGTCAGCCGCGGTCGATTGCCGCGAGGCAACCGGCAGAGAAAATGAAGCGGGCGGCCCGCCGTCTGACCGCCAGCGGCATCTCGCAAGAAATGGGAGTGACGAATTCGGCGGCAAACGCTTCATCCCCGCCAGTGGGACGCACCTATAGCCGACAGCTTGGGGACGGCGGCAAAAAGAAGCCGTGCGGACATTTTTTGCTATCTGGGAAGCCGCTAAAATATAATTTGACTCTCGATGGCTGTACTGTTACATCATCTTCAACAGTGAATAACTTAGGTGTTATATTTGATACCAATCTGTCCCTCGAAAATCAAATTACCAAATTTTGTTAATAGCATTTTTTTCACCTAAGAAATATTGCTAAATTACGGCACATGCTCTGTTGCTGATGCCTCAAAACTAATGAATGCGCTCATGATGTCAAGACTAGATTATTGTAATGCATTACTGGTAGGATGTCCAGCAAGATCAATAAATAAACTTCAATTGGTTCAAAATGCAGCAGCCAGAGTGCTAACGAGAACCAAGAAATATGATCATATTAGCCCCATTTCATTGTTACATTGGCTACCTGTTAAATTTCATATTAATTTTTAAATTCAGTTAACTACATACAAAGCTTTGAATGGTCTAGCTCCACCCCAGATAGCAATAAGTCGGCGGTGCGCCGGCGGTAGTAGAAGCGGCAGAATGGCAATATCGCAAACACGTTTGATGGCGGTCCGCCGGCGGCAGCCTTCCTACCGCCTTCGATATGCGGACGGCCCGCTGGCCAGCCGCCGCTCCGCCGCCTTTATATCGAAGGCGGACCGTCGGAGGCAAACGCTTTTTTCGAGCGATCTGCCGCCGCTTATTGTGTATATATATATATATATATATATATATATATATTTATAGCATGCAGTTTATCAAGAATAATGATTGATCAAACCAGACAAATTTCCATTTGGCGTTTTAATTCCACATTTCAAAGTACAGTAACTGTCATTGAAACAAGATGTCAGATCACTGAAATATAAATAACAGAAAAATACAAACATTATATATATACACACACACACACACACACACACACACACAAAAGAACATGCAGGTTTCCAATTTCTTTTTTTTTTTAAAAACACTATTGTAACACTTACAATAATTGTTAATAATATAAAGAGGTCAGCTCTGGGATGAAAAGAATTACCAGTAAACACAAGCAATGAGGATATTTGGTACCAAAGAAAGTGCAGGATACCAAATAAATTGAGGTATAACATCATATTTACAAGTCATTTCTAACAATAGGTTAAGTGGTAATAATTTAGAGTAAAGCTCTGAAGTAGAATATACCATTATAACTGCAATGCTGACCTGTGGCACAAGGATTTACAAGCTATATTTAACAATAGAATAACAGTTAAGCACAGTGATGGAATGAAAGTATAATTTTTGGTACTAGTTAATGTGCAATATCAAGTATCAGAGGTATGAAATAGGATTTACAAACTATAATAGAATCGTTAAGCACTGACGGAATGAAATAAGCCAATACTAAAGTCACGGTAAGTAGAATATTTGATACCAGATAATGTGCAAATATCAAGTATTAGATGTATAATCTAGGATTTACAAGCTATATTTAAAAATAGAATAGTTAAGCACTGTAACAATGAAATAAGCAGCAAATTGTATATGAAATAATTGAGATCTTTGGTATCAAGGAATGTGCAGGATAACAGGTATAATATACATTTTGACATTCAACTTACACATGACAACAAGTGGGAATAAATATAATTAACAGCAGAAAATCTGGCTGTAGAGAACACAGCCTATCAGAATGTCTGGAGAGGTTGGGGACTGTGTGGCGTAGTGGGCTAAGAATCACCGGTTTTCCCCGACCTCCAGAATGAGGCAGTGCAAATTAGCATATCTTCAGTGATTCCTCGTGCGCCTGTATAAAAGGACAAACCATCCCATATTCATCCAAGGAGCTGCCCTCAAAGCAGGGTCACGAGAAAAAAAAAAAAAAAAAAAAAGAGCAATTTCCACAGTGAACAGTGTGGATTGGGTGAGTGTAGTCTGACACTTTTAGCAGGCTTTTTTAGGGGTCTTGATGTTACTGACTGCAGGATAAAGAAAGGGTTCCAGTTGTCAGTGATGCTGGGGTGTCAGTAGTCAGCCTAGGTTTAAGGGGTCGGCTGTGGGTCCCTCTCAGCTGTGCGGCGCCTTTTTCCACCTTCATGTTCAGATGCTCCTTTCAGGTAATGTTAACCTGGATCGCCTCATCAGTGGCATCCTGTGTTGCCGGGTTCTTCCGGATGGCTCCTGTAGAAAATAAAGATCTGTCATTCCATTTGAATGGCATAAGGTCATACACATCTACTTAAATATAAAAAAATATCCAACTTACTTTGAACAATGGTCTTCAGGAACATGTCTCTAAAACATGCTTTATCCCCTACACCAGTCCAGGTTGTATTGATGGAAAGGTGATTAGAGAAGATACTCTGAGGCATTCAGCCACACGGTTGTCTTTAGGTCCCTCCCACATTTGATTGCCAAAAACCGAAGCTGAAAATACAAAAAAAAACATGTTACAAATTACATTTCTCTGAAGCTTCTCATAAATTTAAAATGTGACAGGCTGTGGATTCAGACTGTAGAATATGCAGTGTACGATCTTAATTGTACTTTTTAGATTACCCTATACCGTTATAAATGAAATCGGCACACTTACAAATCGTTGCTGGAGCTCTTTATCCTGCCTCAAACTGTTGTCACGCTAACGCCAAATCTTCCTGGGTGTCTAGGGGAGTAACAGATCCCCTGGCAGGGATAACTCTCCAACAGACACATTGGCACTGAAACGTTGCAGCATAGCATTTTGTCGTCCATGCTACGCACAACATCGCCAAATTCCAAGACGTCGCAGCATTAGGGTTTGATCTGCACCAACAGGGGTTCCCAGAATAAAAGAATAAAGTAGTCAGTCCTGGTCCTTCAACTACTAAACTATGACATTTATATCTAGGTCTACTACATGTACAGGTGGCCCCAGTGGGAATTAAACCAACAACCACAGGTGTTGTTTGCAAGTTGTACCTGATTGCCCAGTGCGAGCAAACGTCTTCAGCATTGTCCCAACTTGCTTCACCTGCTCTTGAAGTGAGCCGCTGTCATCTGGGAAGTAACAATATATTGATTAGCAATACACTAAATATAATAGTAATATAATATAACCACAATTATCATACCAGTAACTTTCCCTGTAATTTCTATCCACAGTATGTTATGCATGGCATACAAGTTCATAATGAAGAACCCTTATGATAACATCAATTTCATTTTTTTTCTTTGAAGCAGAATATTTGTTTGTAAAAGGGGAGGAAAAAGAAAATGAAATACTGGTATACAGATTTTGGTTGATATATCATACTGTGCAGTGAAATGTGCTATTGTTATATCCCTACTCACCTGAAGGATGGATAGATCAGGCAAATCTCCAGTCAGGCCTTTGTAGAGTGTGTGCTCCTTTTGAATAAAACTTTCATTAGTGGGAAGTTGTATATCCACAGGTATTTTAATTCAAACATGCAACATATTGTAATAAATCTACAATATTGAGCCTTTACCTTACACCCTCGGTTGTTGCTCTACACTTTTATTATATTAAATACTTATTTATATAGCTTGCTCACTGTATAATCATGATAGCCTAATACTTATAACACAAGATTGCATCTTAAACGAATGACTGAGTTGAAAACTTGAATAAGAACGCATTTTACCCAGAGGGGACCAGCTAGGGAAACTTACCTGCCTACAATAACTGTTTTCATTTGATTTGAGTTACATTAAACATGAATAACCTTAGCCGAGTCCCCAGGAACATCGGGCTATTAAAGTAACAAGCCTATAACTGCGGTCTTATTAATTCTAGCTTCACCATACACTCAAACTGTGAGGTTTATCTGCTTTTACTTACATTGCTCTGTACATAATATACTGTTTTTTGTTCTTTATATACAGATTGTATTAGATTTGCACTACGTGTGTGTATGTGGGTATGTATGAAGGTGAGTGTATGTACGTATATGTATAATTATTTATTTTGTGTTCTTTTTTGTTTTTAATTACCTATGTCTTGCTGCTGTTTTTTGGTATTGTTTGTATTTGACAAATTCCTTGTATGTGTAAGCATACTTGGCAATAAAGCTGATTCTGATTCTGATTTTCTCATGGACCTGTAACACAATGCCCTGACAGTGACTTCATCGGTGTCCTGATCTTTATTAGAAACTGAGAGGAGACCAAGTTAATATAATTGATATCACAATTATCACAAAAATTAACAAACAGTCTGCTTTAAAACTAAGAAAAAACAAGCTTCTATACTAACGTTACATTAAAAATGAACACGTGGCTGAACTAGCTTAGCCGCTATCTGCCGGCACACCACATTAGATTAAAATACTTACCCTTGTAGTTGTGCAGATAACTCGATATGTAGAGTTTAAAGCCCTTGTCCCTCTTGCTTGTCGGAGCAGGGGACCAGGCATCAACAATGCGATGAACATCGCTGACGCCAGTATTTTCGGAAGATTCTGGAGACATCGAGTAAAAAGACATTTTGGGCGACGCGCAAGTAAACCGGAAACAGATATGGCGACAGCGGAACTTCACAGTTCAGTCTTTGTCATGTGTTTTAGCAATACATTTTTTAACATTTATAATGCGTTTAGATTTTTTTTATTGCCTTTACAGGGACTTTAACACTTTCTTAAACATTTGTACAGGTCATAATTGCAAAACCTGTAAAAGGTAAAATAACAAAAAAAATCGAGGTTGGAAAAAATGTAGACATAAACGAAATTTCTGAACAAATGTGAAACCAGAGGATAATTTCGCTTTTTCATTGAGTTTATCCTTCACGTCAAAACAGGGATTTTCATGTTTATGATAGATATCACCATGGTTGCAAATTAATAAAAAATAATTAAAGTATACCCGATATTTTGGCCATGTTGCAGATGTCTTTCACTGTTCACTGATACAGGCATTGGTGAAAAGTCTAACTTCATCAATTTATTCTATAGAAATGTAAACAATTTTCACCTGTGCATAAATAATTCAATATATTTTACATATATTACTGTATAATCGCTTCAGAGTTTCAAAGTAATTTAAATGTCATTTCCTAAACCTTACCTTATCATGGAATCAAGAGTCAAGAATCTGTTATAAACCCTAATGGCTTTGGAGCAAAAAATAATAATAGCCAACATGGCTGGTCGATTTTGAGAGTCTAAGCTGTCCTTGTAGGCTATTTCAAAGCGGCTTGCCGCCGGCCGGCCGCGGTCGATTGCCGCCGGTCGGCCGCGGTCGATTGCCGCGAGGCAACCGGCAGAGAAAATGAAGCGGGCGGCCCGCCGTCTGACCGCCGGCGGCATCTCGCAAGAAATGGGAGTGACGAATTCGGCGGCAAACGCTTCATCCCCGCCAGTGGGACGCACCTATAGCCGACAGCTTGGGGACGGCGGCAAAAAGAAGCCGTGCGGACATTTTTTGCTATCTGGGACAGTACTTAAGTGATCATGATCTATAACTCTGCAATAAATTGAATGGTATCTATGCTTACATATATTATTTTATTTGTTTCCCTGGACTATCCTGAGGTCACCAGAACCTGGTGATGGACTTCAGAGGATGAACTGATGCCATCTCCAACCATATGACATGGGATACTTCATATGCCGTTGTCTGAATCTTGGACTTAGGATGGACCACACAGAACCTCAATGAAATTACCGGCCAGGTTGAACTGCGATGAACCTCACTGATCTCTGCCTGCATCACCTCGGTCTATTGATAGACTACGAAGACTCTTGAAATGGAATACATAGACTAACAATTGCTAGCAAAACCTTAATCAGCCAATTAAGGAAAATTGCATCCATGTGAACTTCTGCAGTTAATTCAGGATGGACTTCAAAGACATTGGTCATTAATCATACAGTTCATACAAAATCTATGTTTAAACACTGACCCTTAACACTTACTTAGTTTAATAATTTTAAACCATGACTTTATCTATACATAAGTAATATTTACAGAATATTCATGATGATAGCCTGATGGAAACTGGCCCCCACAGTGAGTCTGGTTTCTCCTAAGGTTATTTTTCTCCCATTAACCAACATCTTATAGAGTTTTGTGTTCCTTGCCAGTCGCCTTCGGCTTGCTCACTTATTTAATTACTTATATTTAAACACAATTAAATATCTTATTTTATCTAATTACACCATGATAATTCATACATTATAGACATTACAGTTGTATCTTCTGTTAATGCCTGATCTTCTGTAAAGCTGCTTTGAAACAATGTGTGTTGTGAAAGGCACTATACAAATAAAATTGACTTGAAATTGACTTGACTGTGAAATGTGCAAAAAGAAGGCATTATATTTCAGCATTATATATAATGTCCGTTAACGTTTTCACTGTAATTACTAGTAATGTTTCCAAACCTCTCTTCTTATTGACAAATTCATCCAGAACTGACATGAGCCCTTAAAGGGTTAGTTCACCCAAAAAATACAATTATCATTATTTACTCACCCTCATGCAACCCCAGATGTGTAGGAAGGAATTCATACACATCTGGGATGGCATAAGGGTGAGTAAATGATGAGAGAATTAGGTGAACTATCTCTTTAAAGTGATAGCTCATCCATAATTTAATATTCTGTCATCATATCTCTACATTCATGTTGTTCCAAACCAGTGTGAGGCTTTGTATTATGTTGAACACCAAATATATTAGACAGATTGTTAGGCACTGACAGTCTCGGTCACCATTCACTATCAATATATATAAACATTCACTGAAAGTAAATAGTGACTCAGGCAAACATTCTGTCTAATATCTCCTTATTGTGTTGCATGGAAGAAAGAAAGTCAGATGGGTTTGGAACAACATTAAAAATAATAATAATTCTGTAGTACATGTTAAATGTGTAATATGTAATGGAACATAGGGGAGTAAACGTCTATTATGTCATTTGTGAAAGTAATGAGTTACTCACTACTTGAGTACTCTTTTAATTGGATACTTTCTTACTCTTACTCAAGAAATTATTTATGTTAGTACTTTTACTTCTACTTGAGTAATTATGTTTTTGAAGTAATTGTACTTTTAATTGAGTACAATTTTTGGCTACTCTACCCACCTCTGAGATTTATGTAGGGTATTACATATATAATTTAGAGATGTGGACGGGGTCAGTTAAAATGGGTATTTTGCACACATTTTACCACCATTATATGTAGGGTAATTTGCACGTATGCTACATTTAAAAGGGAATTTAGACTTTCTAAATATGTGAGCTATGAACTAAGTTAAACTGTCCTTATTTGGTAAGGAAATGTATAACAGAATTAGTCGCGTTTGACAACCGTTATAAATGAGATAAATGACAAATAACTAGATAATTTGTCTTAATAGATTCTCCACGATTGAAATCGTAATACAACGTCTAGTTGTATCAGCTCACAATTTCTACTGTAAGGAATTAGCTGTAATAAGGGAATTATGATTAATTCACTTACTGGAGTGATATTATTCTAAAATAAAATAATATCACATGATAAATAACTGATCAGTGCAGTGAAGATGAACTTTACGGAGTCTGTTGACAATACCTTAAGAACCATTTCTTCTTTGAGTCTACATCGATTTGCTATCGGATTACACAAATTATTTGATTAATACACTAGCACTTTGAGCACAATATTGGAGATGTGTCTTTGTCTTGTCTTTGTGGTGTTTCCTTGCATTCTTTGTGTTGTTTGGTTCTTGGTCGAAAGATCGTTCCGTCGATATTTTAACTTCTGTATGATCGAATTTATTGTTGATAATGAGTTGATAATTTGAGCTGTGAAGTGAGGCCTTCTCACTCCTCGGGACGTCGAGTCCCGAGCTTCCGTGGATCTCACATGGCATGGACCTGGTTCCGACAAGATCCAGAGAAGACCACGAGGGATGTGTCAGAGCGAAGTCTGAGAAGTCAGGAGTGGCCGGACAGAAGAGCAGAGAAGAAGAAGAGAGCAAGAGAGAGAGTTCTTCCTGTTTGGAACTATTTGAACTGAGATTGGCACCAAAGGTGTCCTGCGCCAATCAGAAGTGACTTTTCAGAGTCACATGGTCAACTGGGCTGTCTTTTCCAACAGTTGAGTTATGGTCCTTTGTTTCAGACACTTAAAAATTTCCCGCTCAAAAATAGTGCATATTTAATCATGAGCTTTCACATCTTGAGATTGGTACAACAGACATGATATTAATTTTCACCAGATTTCTCTTCATACACCAGCGAACGCTTACATACTAAACATGACATTTTTTATGGATGTAATACGTGTTTGGCCTAATTTCTGTCACAGCGCTTGCACTTTGGAAATTAAAAACAGCTTTTTATAATCAGAGTTTTTGTGATTCCTTCATAAAAAGTTAAAACCTAGCAACAACAGCTGCTGTGCAATCAGGTTATGTTTGAGCAGATGCAATAACAGTGATGGAAACTCGTGAAACATCACAATTTATGTAAAATCCTGAGTTTGTCCTGATCCACCGATCCGAATGAATTATTAAAGATGCCCAAATCTCCAATAATCTTTCAGAAACGTTTGGTTACGTATGTAACCTCCGTTCCCCGAGGGAGGGAACGACACGTTGTGTCGGAGAAGCGACACTAGGGGTCTCTCTGGAGCGCCGATATTCACCTCTGACCTATTGAAAAGGGCCAATGAGAGTTGGCAGTCAGTATTTGCATACCCCGCCCCCGCATACGGGTATTTAAGCGGGGCAAATACGGAAGTTTAGTCAGGATTTTTCTGAGGAGCCGGAAATGGTCCGGCCACAACAGTGGCTCGGTTCAGCGACATGGCGGAGGAAAGACACAACGTGTCGTTCCCTCCCTCGGGGAACGGAGGTTACATACGTAACCAAACGTTCCCCTTCTGTCGCTCTCTCCACGTTGTGTCGGAGAAGCGACACTAGGGGACCCATTCCAATCTTGCCATGTGCTGAACCATGTACGTGAACTGCCGATACAGAGGCGGGCAGGGATTCATCCAGTGCCACGCATCGTCTGTACCCGGCTGCACGTACCCTTCCCCAATGCCCCATACGAACATCGGGATCGTTCTAGTTACCCTGAGAGGGGAACAAGGCGATGTTTGCCAACATGGGAACGGGCCAGCCTGGCTGGGCCTCTTTTCTCTCTATGTTTCTCGCATAGAGCAATCACAGCCGGGGCCCGAAAGGGGGGAGTTGCTACAGCACGGCGACCGGGGCAGCTGTAACTGCCTAAGGGAGACACGGGGGTCCGCTCGTAAGGGGACAGAACCATGGAAATACACACAGGGGGAGTCCGAGCAGGAGGCCTTACCTGTGGAGCACCTATACCAGTACAGGGTAGCCATCAGGGTACCCGCAGTGGCTTGGGTCGGCGAGTTCCTCCGCTGAACTGCGGACCTGGAGGGCTGGGGAGGAATCGACCAGGGTCCCGACTCGGAGTGGGGCACCCTGGGAAAAAAGGCACACTACTTAACCTTGACGTCAGGAAAATGGCGCTGGGCGCAAGCGATCCACCCGGCCGGTCGGTCTACGTGTTACCGAGTTCTACGGGCTCGGACCTGACAAAACACGAGACGCAACCGACTCAACGCGGAGGTTGCCCAACCCGCGGCTCTACAGATGTCTGCTAGGGGGGTTCCCTTGGCCAGTGCCCACGAGGACGCAACACCCCTTGTTGAGTGAGCTCGAACCCGCAAGGGTAGGGGCACGGCCTGGGTGTGATAAGCCAGTGTGATGGCGTCGAAAACCCAGTGGGCGAGCCTCTGTTTGGAGACGGCATTCCCTTTCTGCCGTCCCCCAAAGCAGACAAAGAGCTGCTCAGAGCGTCTGGTGCTCTGTGTGCGGTCCAGGTAAATGCGCAGGGCGCGCACTGGACATAGCGGGGCTCTCCACGTAGACGTCAGCTCATCATGCACCTCCGGGAAAAACAGGACCGGGGGGATGCGAGGCCGCGAACGGCGCGCTGCCCCCAGGAACCAATCTTCCACCCGTGAAGGCTGTGGGGAGGACGGAGGGTTCCAATCCAACCCCACGCTCACGGCGGCCCGGGAAAGCATGTCGGACATCTGAGCGTCGGCCTCAGCCTGGGCCTGCTGGCCCAAAGGCGGCAGTCCAGGGGAGTCATGGTCATGACTCCCCTGTCTCCTTCTCGCAGTGAGAACATGAACCATCCACAAACACTGCCTCGGTATGATCGCAGCCCAAACACACGAGACAGCGCCTGTGGCCGTCTGAAGCGGAGAGACTTCTACCGCATCCAGGAACGACACAGGGGCGGAAAGGCATCTTGAAAAAGACGCGTCCTTAAAAGGACGTTCAACGCCGCTGTGTTTGCTCTTTTAGAGAAATTTGCTCTTTTAAAGGAAATCACTCTTTTAATACACAGTGTGTGTGTGTTTGTCTGCGCTGTCGAAGCGCTCAGGGGCAACAATGCACGCCGTGCAAAGTACAGAGAAAGCCGCTGTTGTGCGCCGTCAAATCCAACAGCAAGCAGATCGTCAGAGATACAGGAACGTTCAGGGTGTGTATTCTCGCAGCAGACTGCAAATAGACCATCGGCTCCGAAGAAATTTTCTGACTAAACTTCCGTAATTGCCCCGCTTAAATACCCGTATGCGGGGGCGGGGTATGCAAATACTGACTGCCAACTCTCATTGGCCCTTTTCAATAGGTCAGAGGTGAATATCGGCGCTCAAGAGAGACCCCTAGTGTCGCTTCTCTGACACAACGTGGAGAGAGCGACAGAAGGGGAACTGTATGTTTTAACCCCACAAAAAGCACTTTAGAGGCATTTTCAGCCTCAATTTAATAGAAGTGCCCATTGATAGCAGTTCTTTTCTGAGTTCCCAAAATAACTGAGAAGTGTTGCAGTCTAGCCGATGTTCTCCATTAACATCAATCTAAACTTACAGTAGCGGAACGGAAATGGTGCAAACCAAAAGATCTTGCTGAGTATGTATCAGTCACTCCTCTCTTCCTTCTCCACTTATGTCTCCACTGCAAAAGACATCATTCTATCACAACAAAATTTTCCAAAACCTTTTCCTCACTCACATCCTTAATACATCTCTTCTCACCGCTACCTTTCCCACTGCATTTAAGTAGGCTCGGGTAACCTCACTGCTTAAGAAACCCACCCTAATCCCTACACATTTAGAAAACTACAGACCAGTATCCCTCCCATTCATCGCTAAAACATTTGAACGAGTCATGTTAAACCAAGTTTCATCTTTTTTTACATAGAACAACCTGCAAAACAGCAACCAGTCTGGCTTTAAAGCCAGACACTCTACAGAGACTGCCCTGCTGTCAGTTACTGAAGCTCTGAGACTGGTGAGAGCAGCATCCAAGTCATCCATACTCATACAGCTAGATCTGTCTGCTGCTTTCAACACAGTAAACCACCAGATTCTCCTGTTAACCCTCACAACAAAGGGTATCACAAGAACTGCATTCCACTGGTTCAAGTCTTACCTCACAGGTAGGTCTTTAAGGGAGTCTTGCAGGGGAAATGTGTCTAAGTCTCACCAACTAGCTACCAGGTTGCCTCAGGGTTCAGTGCTTGGATCATTCCTCTTCTCCATATACATATCATCAGTAGGATCCATCATTCAGGCACATGCCTTTTCCTTTCACTGCTATGCTAATGACACAACTCTACCTCTCATTCCAGCCTGATGATCCGATGGTAGCGGCCCAGATCTCAGCCTGCCTAGCAGACATTTCATGAGGGTTGAAAGATCACCACCTCCAACTCAATCTTGCTAATGGGGCTTTTCCACTGCACGGTACAACTCGACTCGACTCAACTCGACTCTGCTCGCTTTTTGGGGGTTTTCCCCTGTGGATAGTACCTGGTACCTGATACTTTTTTTAGTACCACCTCAGTCGAGGTTCCAAGCGAGCCAAGCCGATACTAAATGTGACATCAAAATCCTGCAGACAACTGATTGGTCAGGGAGAATTGTCACTACCAGCATCACTGGATTTCCAACACATGACATCAACCCACTAGTTTTAAAGATAGCAACAGCAATAACAGTATCGTTTGTTCACGTGACATTCGAATTGTGAAAAAATAAATGGCTGTGCACAAAACCACGCTGTGGTCAATAAACGAGGTGCAGACGGTCCACTTGTTAGCGATGAGTGAAAAGATAAAGTCTCTCAGGAAGTGTATCAGCTGTTGGCCGCACACGGCTACCACCGGACCTACCAACAGTGTAGGGAAAAGTAAAGAAATGTAATAAAATTGACAACAGAACTATCAAGGAAAAGTGGAAGTGGTTCGACCAAATGGACGCTATCTGAACCGGCGAGCAATGGGAGGGAGAGTGCCCTGGACTGGTGTTGATCCACGATGGAGGATGGTATGGTTTGTTATGTTAACTCTATACTCTGCTTGAAAGCTTCACTTTATTTAGTTAACCAGCTACCGGAAGCTTGCTTCTAAAACAACCTGGCCAATTTAACTGTTGCACTTGTGTAAAATCACATTGCAACAACTGATTTATGCAGCACAATGAGCTAGTAGCTAACAGCTAGCGGTCGTGATATTGTTTTGGTCAGTTTGTGTCATGTTTAAGTGTCATGTTGATATCACGGCAGTAGAGGTAGAACTATGACGATCAGCCTATAATCCCACCCACGTTGAGGTGGCACTAAACTGCAATGGAAATGCAAGCTCAGAAATGTAAAGAGAGTATAGATGAGGCGAGTCGAACCATAACATGCAGTGAAAAAGTGCCATAAGACAGAGCTGCTCATGCTTCCAGCGAACACAGCAATACATCACTTCACCATTCAGCTAGACTCTTCATGATTACACCATCCAGGACAGCCAGAAATCTTGGAGTTGTGCTTGACGATCAGTTAAACTTCACAGAACTCATTGCAAGGACTGCTCAATCATGCAGATTTGCCTTGTACAACATTAGGAATATCAGGCCCTTCCTATTGGAGCATCCTACACAACTCCTTGTCCAAGCTCTTGTGCTATCCAAGCTGGACTATTGAAATGTTCTTCTGGCAGGCCTTCCAGCATATACTGCCAAACCTCTGCAATTGACCCAGAATACAGCAGTGAGAGTGGTCTTCCACGAGCCCAAGAGAGTGCATGTCATGCCTCTCTTCATCAAATTGCACTGGCTGCCAATGGTTGCTCGCGTTAAGTTACAGAACAACCACTCACTCTGCATCCCTCTATATAAACTCACTACTTCAGACTTATGTGCCCTCCAGAAGCCTGCGTTCTGTGGGTGAACGGTGCCTCATGGTGCCATCTCATAGAGGTTCAAAATCACTGTCCCATACCTTTATCTTGACTGTTACCCGTTGATGGAATGACCAGCCTAATACCACCTGAGCAGCTTTAGCCTCTTTCAAAAAACAGCTTAAGATGTCGTGAACGCATAACTCATTCATACTTACGCACTACCTTCATGTTCTTTAAGAAATAACTTGCCTTGTTATGTGTACTGCTCTAAGCTATGTGAGACTTGTATTACAGCACTTATTATATTGTTGCCTTTTTTGTTGGATGAATCGCTTCTATTGTTCTTATAATTTGTAAGTCACTTTGGATAAATGCGTCTGCAAAATGAATACATTTTAAATGTAAAATATATATTTGCATGTAAATTTACATGCATATATATCCATAGTAAGCACTAGATCAAATCTTCAGTTCCGATCTGATTGGCTGGCTAAAAAAAAAAATTTCATTAAGCAATGTTGATACAATGGGCACTTTTGATAAAGAACTAATAACTGGATTTGCCAAAGTTTGCAAGGTTAGTGACATTGAAAATTTTGTGACAGATTTATGTTTTAGGCATTTAGTAGAAGTAAACTATATATCCATGACCATGTACATATTATTATAAAAGCTGTATATTCTGGTTCTACATTGTTAATTCATTTTGATTGTGATTTGTCTCTTAACTGATGACACAGTTTCTATGCACAAATTAGTGGCATCTCATTTCAGGGTTCTTGAGAGAAGAGATGGCCAAGATGCCCTTGCTACAGAAAGACACCTAGTGAACAAGGGGAATCGGTTGTTCATTGCAACCAATTCAATCTTGAATTCAATATGCCCTTGTGTGAATTTTACCCATAAAGCACAGGTCATTATCACTGTGCTCAGATTAGAGGCGTTTCAATGTGTCAGAACGATTCATCTCAGTCTCTGGTGCAAATAAATATTGTGACACACATTGCACTCTCAACAACTGTAAAAAAAAAAACTGAATCCTCAAGGCCCAATTAATTGAAATTCAGAAGAAAAGTCTGGTTTTAATGATTATGATTTATATCAGGTTTCCAAAGGCAGAAGTTCCTTCGTAATTCCCCCTTGCGTAACTTTGATGTGCAGTGCTGTACATGAAATCCCCCCAGGCATGTAATCTAAACTGCTTTTGAAACGTTTTTGTTTTCATGTAAGAAAAGGGAAATGAAATGGATGTATTGAAAGTACATAGGCACATGTGGTGTTTGTGGAATAATTGTTTGGACTGGTGGGTGTCTTTCTTTTGATTGTCTGTGCAGAATAATAGTTGTTATTATCGGCACTGTTGCTGTTGTGAAAATGCAGGCAACAAGCACGGCAGCAGCCTGACGTTTTTGCCACAGGGAAGTAGGCATTTCATATATAATCTGTTAAAATTACTATGTCCTCTTGAGACTAGAGAAGCGCCTCAATGTCTTTTTTCACACCTAACGACCTCAATTTGAAATTAAAACAGTGTCCTTGAGCCTCAACTATCTTTTGAAAAAATATACATAATTGAACTAGGCCAATTTGCAATTATACAAAAGGACTCTGTGAATGTGTATCTTTTGATATCGTATTCTCAGTTAATTGGCAGTTATATGTCCAAAATTATAGATAAGTGTAAATTTTTATGCATGTGTTTCTAGTCATGTTTTTATATTTTGGCAATCTCTGTTTACACTAAGTGCAAATAGAGTGCAACAGTCTGGTTCCAGCAGTAAAATTCCCATACATTTTTTTCCATCTGGAAATTGATGATTGACAACTTAAACAACTGAAAATAGACCTAGAGTGAGCTATGAGGTTGTTATTTGATGGTTAATGCTGCTGTTGAAGCCATTATTCAGTGTTATGTCTTCTTAATTAATTAAAAATAATTAATAGCATAATTCCTGGAAAGATCTACACTACCCATGGTCCTAAAAGGTAACAATCAACCAATAAGAGAATCAAAGAAGCTCTGCAGCGACCGCCCACTCCCATGATGCACTGTAACTCATAAAGTTAAAGTCAGAAGTTTACATACACCTTAGCCAAATACATTTAAACTCATATTTTCACAAGTCCTGTCATTTAATCATAGAAAACATTAGGTCAGTTAGGATCAGTACTTTATTTTAATAATGTGACATGTCAGAATAATAGTAGAGAGAATGATTTATTTCAGCTTTTATTTCTTTCATCACATTCCCAGTGGGTCAGAAGTTTACATACACCTTGCTAGAATTTGGTTGCATTGCCTTTAAATTGTTTAACTTGGGTCAAATGTTTTGGGTATCCTTCCACAAGCTTCTCAAAATAAGTTAACTGGTGTAACTGACTTTGTAGGCCTCCTTGCTTTTACATGCTTTTTCAGTTCTGCCCACAAATTTAGGACATTTCACAAATCGGATTGAGGTCAGGGCTTTGTGATATCCACTCCAATACCTTGAATACCTTTATTGTCCTTAAGCCATTTTGCCACAAATTTGGAGGTATGCTTGGAGTCATTGTCCGTTTGGAAGACCCATTTTAGACCAAGCTTTAACTTCATGGCTGATGTCTTGAGATGTTGCTTCTATAAATCCACATAACTTTCCTTTCTCATGATGCCATATATTTTGTGAAGTGCACCAGTCCCTCCTGCAGCAAAGCACCCCCACATCATGATGCTGCCACCCCCATGCTTCATGGTTGGTAGGGTGTTCTTCTGCTTGCAAGCCTCACCCTTATCCTCCCAACATAAAGATGGTCTTATGTCCAAAAAGTTTTAATTTTTGTTTCATCAGACCAGAGTTAATTTCTCAAAAAAATACAATATTTGTTCCCATATGCACTTGCAAACTGTAGTCTGGCTTTTTTATGGTGGTATATATATATATTGCAATAACCTTTATATAAACGAATTCTTTACTTACTTGAAATCAATAGTTTTGTTTTTTCATTGTTTTTCATTGGATTACTTGATTTAAAATGCTTTATGGTATAGTAGTTCCTTCCCTCATTAAAGATGCGAAGTATACAATCTTGCACCTTTGTCTTTTTGCCGTTTTCCAAATACTTTTTATTTGTGGTTATTTCAATCAAACTTCATAATGTTAAGATAAACCTCAGAGCTGGTTGGTTTGCTTAAAGCTCTTTATTAAAGGATTTTATGAAATACTTCTAAAACAAAATAAATGTGAAAGATGCTTCCAGCTGAAAGGTCTGCGTCCTATAGCAGTAAAAGCAGATAGCACAATGCTTGCTTGCTTTATTGCAGACGAAGTGGAATTCAGATCGACAGATGCTTGAATGTTACATCAAATTACATAAAAAGTGTCCTTAGGATGGCCTTGGCTATTCATATTTGGTGTAAACATTATCCACCAATTTACCAGTATATCCACTATTTAAAAAAAAAATTCCTCACCACATGGAATGCCCAATTCCCAATGCACTCTAAATCCTCGTGGTGGCGTAGTGACTTGCCTTAATCTCAGTTGCCTCCGAGACCATCAACCCGCCCATCTTATCACGTGGGTTGTTGAGCACGTTACCGCGGAGGCTTTGCAACATCCAATCCACCGCGGCATCCACGTACAACTCACCATGCGCCCCACCAAGAGTGAACCACATTATAGTGACCATGATGAGGTTACCCCATGTGACTCTACCCTCCCTAGCAACTTGGACAATTTGGCTGCTTAGGAGACCTGGCTGGAGTCACCCAGCATGCCTTGGATTCAAATTTTCAAACTCAAGGTGTGTTACCTTCCATTACACTAAGCTTCTGAAGAATATGAATCAAATAAATTTTATGTGGAGGTAACTGCAAATAACTAGACATAAAATCAAAATAAAACAAGACCGACTTGCACATACTGTAGTGCAACTGTGAGAAATGTAATCAAGTCCTCTGGATCATTTGTCCCTACAAGCTAGATGTCAATCAAGTGTAAACATAATGTGTGTTTTACCTGCGGCTGCCTCTGCAGCCTTCCCTCACGTCCACACTGTGTGTGTGTTGGCAGCAGTAATTGGAATGCAGTGTGTGACTTCAGGCAGCAGAGAAAGAGAGATAGAGAAAGAGAGAGAGTGCTGTCTGATGAGCCCATTTGTCTCAGAGCGCCATTGCAGATCCTCCCTCCTTTCACTAATTGCAGTGTTTGGCTGCATGCATTATATGCAAATGGAGAGCGGGGACGTCACACCTCACTTTCTCTATCACATTGGTCCTTCATTGAGAGATATTGTGCTTGTATGATACATGCAAAAGCAGTAAACAAAGCCAGAAGAACAAGAGAGACGAGACAATGCCATAATACATAGTTAACTCTTTTTTTTTTTTAAGCTTTTGACTAACGCATCAGAAACATTATATTTAAAAATGGAACTGCTTGATATCATAGTGATGCTAGCTGGCTGGTATAAAAATTCATCCACATAATAGGAGTGGTGGTGGCGTAGTGGGCTAAACCACATAACTGGTAATCAGAAGGTCGCTGGTTCGAACCCCACAGCCACCACCATTGTGTCCTTGAGCAAGGCACTTAACTCCAGGTTGCTCCGGTGGGATTGTCCCTGTAGTAAGTGCACTGTAAGTCGCTTTGGATAAAAGCGTCTGCCAAATGCATAAATGTAAATTTAAATGTTATAATTTTCCTCATTTCAATTGTCTGGACCAACAATTCCATTTAAAGAAAATTGTCAATAAATACAAACGCATGCACAGTTTATATTAGCATTTAGATTAGAATGTTTTTGAGAGAATAATGTGGCGGAATGTCATCGTCATCGCCCTTCCCCTCACACTCCACATCCCTTTGGAAGACAGGCCATGACAGAAGCCACTCACACCCTGAAGCATCCCATGAACACTTTCCTTTCCTACACAGAGCCCTGATTCACCACAAGGATGCCAGATTCCCCATTTATTTGGACACTAATGGACACATTATTCCCCTTTATGAATTTTTTTTGTTTATTATTATTTCCAATAAATGTCTGTCTCTTACTTCCCACCCCACCCCCCACAATAAGAAACACAAATTCAGTCAAGTGTGTCCAAACTTCTGTCTGGTGGTGTATATTAATGGATATGTATAAATGAAGTGTGTAATTAAAATCGCCACAGAGTCATAGCGTTTACACTCTTTGGGGAACCCATCCAAATAATACCTCACTTATATTTGTTTTTGCATATTGAACTGCAGTATGATAAATTATTTAGCAGATTTTTTATTTATTTATTAATTTATTAGATTAACAACGAAACTGTTGTGTTTTTTAACACAGTGTACAAAAAAGGGACAGTTTCTTGAAGACTTGAACACATCACAATTAAATTAAATCAGGCTTTTGAATAACTGTATTAAGTAGTAGAAGTGTTGTTAAGTATTATTATAAAACACAAGATGTCAACATCATCTATGTAGCTAATTCATTTTGAACACAAAAAATTATAAGTACAAAGTTATTTTGACTGGTGGCATTCCATTAAGACCAATATTTTCTTATTGTTTTGTGTCATTATTTTAAATGTCACACCATATGATTTTATGTCACACCATTGGAAAATAACAAAAGAACGAGACATTTTATTATAAGAACGATATCCAAAACTTTCCACGAGTTTACACAATGACAGGGCTCATTTCAATAAATCTCCAGACATTTTCACTCTCCAACTTCTCTGTGCCTCTCACCTGCCAGCAAGAATTATGATCACAGGCAATTCATTATTCGCAAATAGACAGTTCATTATTTGAAACTTGGAAATTTGATTTGATTGCAGCAGGTAATGTAAACTGGCCGAACTAATTAATCATATTTTGGACTAATGCCTAATGCTGTGTTTTTATTGTTCCAAGTCCATTACAAATCTCCTTTGTGTTTGTGTGCGATACGTTCTACAACACAAATATCATTTAAATTACTTGAGCATTGACAAGCAGTGCCGTGAAATATTGTTCATATTTCCTATAAGGTCACATACTGTATCTGAGACCCGAACTTAATATCTTTACATTGATTTTTCCTGCACCATGCTTGGAAGAACATGCATTTCTTTGGATGCTGATATAATCCATTGAATTGCATTGCTATGTGTGGTGCTAAATCTTTAGAGCATTGGTTTTGTACAAAACATCAGGGAATATGCAAGAAGAAATGACACAAATGAGCATTACTGCTCTAAGAATTAAAAATGAGACAATGTAGAATTGAAAATGAATTCAATGACGAGGAAAATGTTTACTCTTCATCTTTCTTTTTTCTTTTGTAAAAGTTTCAGTAGCCTTCTGAGAGATACAGTATTCTTGGCATTTCTTTATTTCTTATCAGCAGTAATTTTGGAGGTGTAAGCAAATTGAAAAAATGGATTCAATACAAAAGAAGAAAATTAAGCCATACGTGTTCTTGCAAAAATCTATTGTCATGGTGATTTGAAATGTGGATTTACAGTTATAATATATCAACTTATACCGGTTAAACTAAATAACAGCACTATTTGAACACCGCTTGTCCAAAAACATAGAGGGCCAGAACAAAATTTTGTATAATACATGCAGTGTGACCTTATGATGCCCGTTGTGAACTGTGCCACCCTATTGTTTATAAACAATTTATTACTAAATATCTAAAGGCTCAGGTATACTTTGTTCTTTTGCGTGCCGTTCTGTCTCACACATGGTTGAATACTCAGCCTTTAAAAGTATACTCTTTTGACTGCAAACGCATATGGACGTGGAAAACCAAAGTATAATCTGGCCTTAAGTCACAAACAAATTAGTGATTCTGAAGCAGTTCAAAAAGATGCATTTAAATGCTGATAGTTTAGGCTACTCTGATGAAACGTAGATATTAAACAATTTCTAAGCAACATACAGACTGGCTAAAATTTGATGCTTTTTAAAACATTTTAAAGTCTAGTGCTTCCATTCAATGGCAATCAGCAATGACTACTGCTGCAACACCATTCAGTTAAAAGGTCAAAGAGCCTGAAACTAGGACAGTTGTGTTCTCAAAATAAGGGAAAATCCATGTGAATTACCCCTTATCTTACCATCTGTCTGTCCCTGGGCTCTTTGAACGGGGCTTTAAGAGCTAAGAATCCATTCAGTGAGGGGATGTGCAAGTTTGTTAGCCCCAGGAAGTGACCTCTATTTCAGTGGCTGAATATTTGTGTTGCTGGATGCAGAGATCCTGCCCTATAGCAAAACTTTACTGCCCGTCATAGCTGATTTTTTTCTTTTCTATTTCAAAGTGGATACTAGCTGGTCAAGCTAGTGTTCAGCTGGTGTCCCACCCTGACGGGCTGAAAAGTTCCCAAAACCACGCTAATACCAGCAAACAGGCCAATTTGGATAGAAGATTAGATAGGTTAGAAGATTGGATAGAAGATTGGATAAGAGACCAGCTAAGAGTAGCAAAACAGCTTAGGCTAGTTTAAGCCATTTTTTAAAGATACTGCATGACTACTTCTTACAGCCGATTACTGCCTGGCATTCTTTGATGGTTTCCACTTAAAAAAAACTAATCATCCACCATTTGACTTGGACCCCAATAACCCTTGTAAAGTATAATTTATTTCCTTATTTATATGTATCCCCTCGTTATTAATGAATAATGTTCATGTACATTTAGAATGTTTTGGCAGTGGTTTAAAGTGGTTTATAAATCAATCATCAACCATATAATCACTGCAGTGATTTATGTATCAAAGGACAGAGCGTCCCCATTCCAGTGTTAATTGGTCTCATTAAAGGAAATTTATCATCAAGCTGAAGTAGTAAAGACCAAAAGAAGAAACATCCAGTTGTAGAAAAATGTTATTGTAAGCTGTCGTTGATTTTCTTTTGTAGTGGAACATGAGTTCTCCCTCAAAGACCACACTGCACATGCCGTAAACAGAATTAACTTGTTTGAATGTACTCTCAGTGTCTATGTTACCACAGGGTAATACTGTATAATATTCAGAGCCACATTTACATGTGTATGCACACACACACACACACACACACACACACACACACACACACACACACACACACACACACTTGTGATCATTACTCTAGGAAAATGCTTCAGTATGTACAATTAGCAATATAAAATAATTTGACAAAAATGGAGATATAGTAATGTGATTTTATGAGACTAGTCTGAATTGTAGTAAATTGAATGCTACTCTAACCAACTCTTTAAAAGAATAGTATTCTTTGAAAAGAGTCAAATTAATCCTTTCATCTTGGAAAAATTTTATCTGGGCTGAGTCTCTCAAACACAATAGGCTTGCATATGAGTATGATCATGTGAATGCAAGTGTTGTCTGCAAGCACATCTTATACGGATGCAGCACACAATATGTATAATGTCAAATTTTATGCCAGATCAATGACAGTGTTTGATCCGCAATAGTAGCCCACCGTCATCACCCTTTATGTGTCTTTCGATATTTGATGCACACAGAATCAGTGTAAATGTAAAAACCTACACGGAAATGCGCATAGCAAAGGGCTTGGAAACAAAAGTTCCCCTTCTATCACTCACTCAACGTTGTGTCGAATGAAGCAACACAAGGGGTCTTCCTGGGACGCCAAACGTACCTCTGAACCTGAGAAAAGGCCAATGTCAAGTTGGCAGACAGAATTAGCATGTGCCAGTCAGAATTTTTCTTCGGAGCCGAATGTTTTTGCAACAGCAAGCTGAGTTCACCACAGTCCCACTCACCTCTAGTGGCGATAAGCACTGCTGTTGGATCTACGGCGCATTTCCAGCTGCCGTTCTCTCTCTCTGCACGCTGTGCAGTCCACGCCCCTGGGCGCTTCGACAGCGCTTTCATTGCCTGAAAGAGTGTTTCTCCTCCTAAAAAGAGTTTATTTAGTCTAAAAGCGTTTGAGTTCCCACTCATAAAAGAGCAATACACAGCAGGCATTACCTTTTCAGGATGCGTCTTTTTAAAGATGACTTTCCGCCTCTGTGTAGTTCCTGGATGCGGTTGATTTCTCTCCTCTTCTGACGGTCATAAAAGCTGCCTCGCGTGCCTGGGCTACGATCACATGCAGGCAACATTTTATGAATGGTTCATGTTCTCAGTGCGAGAACATAGCCATGGCAACATTGCGGTCATGGCTTTCTTTTCTCAGGAAAGCCAATTCAGTGTTGTTCCTTCTTCCCACGGGATTGAGGATGACCCGGCTGGTGATGAGGGCGATTTGGGGATGACGACAGGCTCAGTTTTGCCAGGTAAATCCCCACGAACCAACCCCCCCCCCCCGGCAAGCTTGCTTGCTTCCGTCCGAGCTTGGGATGAGTGCTGCTCGCCTCGCGGCCAGCCGGCATTCTCCCTTGAGCTCCCGGAATTGGATGACGACATTGCCACTGCATTGGGGAGCGTCACAGGGGCGTCTGATGCTGATGACTCGTCTGGGCTGTCACCTTCGAGTCTGCTTGCCCAGTCTGAGGCTGACGCGCAGATGTCTGCTATGCTTTCCATGAGCGCAAGGCTGGACTGGAAACCTCCGTCACCCCCTCACAGCTACTCGATCGATCCTCGGGTAAGGGCGCCGCTCATAGCCACCCCCCCACCCGTTCTTCCCGGAATGGCATGATGAGCTGATGCAGTCGTGGAGGGCACCTATTACTACCCGGAACTGACCCCTCCGCTCGTCCGCTCTCACTACCCTGGATGGCGGGGCGGCCCATGGGTACACAGAGGTCCCCCAGGTGGACAGAGCTGTTGTGATCCACTTGTGTCCTGAGAACACCGCCACCTGGTGGGACCGCCCGGTACTCCAGACAGGCATGCCGGACGCCGGACAGGCCGCCCTGCATGCCATGGCTCTTCTGCAAGTTCACCAAGCAAAGGCACTAAAAGATCTGCACCTGGGTAGTTCCAACCCCGACGTGCTGCAAGAACTATGCTCTGCCACAGAACTCGGTCTCAGAGCCACGAAGGTCACAGCACAGGCACTCGGGCGGGCGATGGCCACCCTCGTTGACAAGGCATGCTTTCTCAGCACCCCCGTCTCCCAGCTTGGCCTCTTCGGCGACACCGTCGATGACTTCGCCCAGCAGTTTTCGGCGGTGAAGAAGCAAATGGCACATCTTGCCGCGGTGCTGCCAAACCAGCGCGCCCCACCTGCTCGCGAGGGGGTCCCCCTGTGGCTAAACAACAGGTAGCTCCACCTCAACCCGGGCCCAGCTCTCAGCCCCAGTGTCGAGCACCTCACAGGCAGCGTACGCCCCCCGTCTCCAGGACCAGGAACGCTCCGAAGTGCTCCTGAGACGGGCGACCCAGGCAGTCAGACGTTCGCACCGGAGCTGGTACCAAGACCACTTTGTCCCCCGGTGGAGGACTGGGAGGAGAATCCTTGTTTCACTTGCCGCACCTCCTTTGGGATGGGGCACCCACATTCTCAATAAAGAGCAATTTCCTCACTCCCTGGGTCATCCAGCCGGTGCACGCCGTTCTCACGGCACCCCGGCCCCAATACTCTACAGTCCCGGCTCTCTGGACGCAGTTCCCTCGCCTCCGGCCCCACAACTGCTCAGCCCCCTCAGGGGTCCTCCCCTTTGGCCTGTCCCTGTCCCCTCGCGTCTTCACAAAGATTGCAGAGGCAGCTAAGGGAAGTGGGTATCCGCATACTCAACTACATCGACGACTGGCTCATCCTGGCTCACTTTCCAGAGGGACCTGGCTCACAGGGACCAGGTTCTCAGGCACCTCAGCCGTCTAGGGCTTAAAGTCAACTGGGAAAAGAGCAAGCTCGTCCCGGTTCAGAGCATCTCTTTTCTCGGCATGGAGTTAGACTCAGTTTCAATGACAGCGTGTCTCACCAATGAGCACGCTCTGGTACCTCGCTCTCTTTGAGCCCGGCACAGCAGTTCCTCTAAAACAATTCCAGAGGCTCCTGGGGCATATGGCATCCTCAGCCGTGGCCGTGCCCATCGGGTTGATGCATATGAGACTGCTTCAGCACTGGCTACAGACTCGAGTTCCGAGATGGGCATGGCGTCAAGGCATATACCGTGTGACAATCACCCCTTCTTGCCATCAGACTTTCAACCCTTGAACAGATTTCTGCTTTCTGCTGATATGGGACCAATTCGGCAAGTCACAGATAGATCTCTTTGCCACCCAAGACAACTCCCACTGCCCGGTCTGATACTCCCTGAAAGGAGCTCCTCTCGGGACAGACACGCTGGCCCCAGGGGCTGCGCAAGTACGCATTTCTTGCACGACCTTCTTGCACCTTTTCAAGATCAGGGAGGATGAGGAAAGGTCATCCTGGTGGCCCCTTACTGGCCCACCCCGGGCCAGGTTCCTATGACCCCCTTCAGGAACCAGGTTGTGAGCCTGCAAGCAAGCTGCCCCAGGATGAGGCAGACCCAGCCTTCTCGTTGCTGTGTCCGGTACGTGCTTTGTGTATCTATTAGGACCGCACGCAGAGCTCTAGATGTTTTTAACAGATCTTTGTCTGCTTCAGCAGATGGCGGAAAGGGAATGCCATCTCCAAACAGAGGTTAGCTCACTGGGTCGTTAATGCAATTTCCTTAGCTTATAAAACCCAGGATGTGCCCGCCCCCTTGCGGGTTCGAGCACACTCTACGAGAAGTGTGGCATCCTTGTGGGCACTGGCCCTGGAACCCTCTTAGCAGACATCTGCAGATCAGCAGGCTTGGCAACACCCAGTACCTTTGCAAGATTTTACAATCTCAGGGTCGTTCTCATCCCGTGTTTTGTCAGGTCCGAGCCGGTAGAACTCGGTAACATGGCACAACCGCCCGGGTGTTATGCTTGCACACAGCACCCTTCACCAAGTTGATCCATTGCACCTTCTATCCCAGGTTAGCCACTAAGTGTCGCTCCATGGATGTTCTCCTCCCTAGCCTTCTAGCCGGTGAATTCAGCAGAGCTCACAGGTGCTCTGTACTGGGGTCGGGCTCCACAGGCTTAGTTTCCTTTTCAGGTAAACTCCCCGTGATGTATTTCCTGTGGTACGGTCCCCCTGTCGGCGGACCCGCATTTACCTTGGGCATCCCCATCGCCGTGCTTGTAGAGTCCCCCCTCATTAGGCTGGACCTACCACAGCGCCATTTCCCACGTACGGCTTCCCAACCCTCGTGGTGTATTTTTCACATGTTACCTCCCCGTAGACTGGGCAGGATGTGGCCTCCGCAGGGTCTTTTCCCCCTGAAAGAATAGGACCGGGAAAGACCATCTTCCCCAATGCATTTCATTTCTTTAAGATAGCCCCAGCCGCTTCACGTCCTATGTGAGAGACATAGTGAGAGAAAAGACGCGGCTGCCGGGCTTGCTCCCATGCTAGTCATGTAGCGCTTGTTCCCCCCCTCAGAGGTGCGGGGAACCTAAGGTCTGTACGTGACACCTCTTTGGGTGCATTGGGGAGGGCTACGTGCAGCCGACACAGTTGCCTCTAGCACGCAGTAGCCTGCTTGCACCTATCACGGCAGTTCACGTAACACGGTCAGTGCGTGGCATTTTTATATGGGACCCCTTGTGTCACTTCATTCGACACAACGTTGAGTGAGGGGAACGTCATGGTTACTGTTGTAACTTCTGTTCCCTGAGGGAAGGAACGAAGTCCCTCCTGCCACAGCACTAGACCTACTTCTGTAAACAGTCGTACCTTATTTTTGGCTCCTCAGTGCAAATCCTGACTGGCACTCGCTGCCCCGCTTCCCTTTATACCCGTATGTCTGGGCGGGGCATGCACATTTAGTCTGCCAACTCGACATTGGCCTTTTCTCAGGTTCAGAGGTACTTTTGGCGTCCCAGGAAGACCGCTTGTGTCACATTCGAGACAACGTCTCGTTCCTTCCCACGGGGAACGAAGGTTACAACAGTAACCATGATGTTCTCGTCCTCTGATTATTTAATTTAGATTTACTGATATGATGAATAAGGACACAGAAAATGAGGACAGGGTTACAGTGTTGATACACAGGTCTCATCAGTCATGTTTTCTCAGAAGCAGTATATCTCATGCTCTTGTTGTATTCATGCTCAGATGAATGTTAACCCAGCTGGCACTCTGTTGCCGCCTCTCAGGGCACAATTAAGTAAGTCCTGTTTCTTTTTTCTTTCTTTCTATCTTTTTTGTGTTACCAACTTTTCCTTCAGTTTTAGTTGAATATATATATATATATATATATATATATATATATATATATATATATATATATTTATTTTTTTTACAGTCGACCACAAGCCACCTTCCCATAAGTCAACCTTATAGAAACAAACAGTAAATATCTCCAGGAGAAAAATGCTGTATGCGACATAATAGAAACTGCATTTAAAATAGGTCTTCTGGAGCTAATTTTATTAATCATTAATTATAAATTGGTGCTATCTATCCTAATGATGACAACTCCTGCTTCTCTGTCTGCCTTTAGGAGCCTTTACTTTCAATGGATTGGTTGCCTTTCTTTACATTACATGCTATGAGGGCTCTCGTGGGCTACAGAGATGTTGTTATCTTGCAAGGTGTCGGGAAGTTATGTGTACCAGATGAGTAGCAGGTGATTTACCTGCAGCTTTCATTTCCTACTGCACACTATTCTTATTTCAAGCACCTGTTTCAAATATATGATGTTATTATTATTATTATTATTTAAATATTTTCAAAAAATGCCAGGCACTCACTGCACTAGGCTATTTCTTAGTGAAATTTACACAATCGATTCATTGTCACAGCTTTTGTGAGTGGTATACTAATTGTTCTAAATTTAATGTTTTGTTCTGATATACACACACATATACTGTGAGTATATATATATATATATATATATATATAAAGAAGCATCCATTTTTCAGGACACTGTATAGATAATTTTGTAAAAATCCAAATAACTTCACAGATAATTATTGTAAAGGGTTTAAACAATGTTTTCCATGCTTGTTCAATGAACCATAAACAATTAATGAACATGCACCTATGGAACGGTCATTAAGACACTAACAGCTTACAGACAGTAGGCAATTAAGATCACAGTTATAAAAACTCAGGACACTAAAGAGACCTTTCTACTGACTCTGAAAAACACCAAAAATGAGATGCCCAGGGTCCCTGCTCATCTGCGTGAATGTGCCTTAGGCATGCTGCATGGAGTTATGAGGACTGCAGATGTAGCCTGGGCAATAAATTGCAATGTCTGTACTATGAGACGCTTAAGACAGCGCTACAGGGAGACAGGAAGGACAGCTGATCATCCTCGCAGTGGCAGACCACATGTAACAACACCTGCACAGGATCAGTACATCCGAATATTACACCTGCGGGACAGGTACAGGATGGCAACAACAACTGCCCGAGTTACAACATGAACACACAATCCCTCCATCAATGCACAGACTGTCCGCAATAGGCTGAGAGAGGCTGGACTGACAGCTTGTAGGCCTGTTGTAGGCCTGTTCTTACCAGACATCACTGGCAACAATGTCGCCTATGGGTACAAACCCACCTTCACTGGACCAGACAGGACTGGCAAAAAGTGCTCTTCACTGACGAGTCACGGTTTTGTCTCACCAGGGGTGATGGTCGGACTCGCGTTTATCGTCAAAGGAACTAGTGTTACACCGGGGCTTGTACTCTGGAGTGGGAACAATTTGGATTTGGAGGGTCCATCATGGTCTGGGGCGGTGTATCACAGCATTATTGGACTGAGCTTGTTGTCATTGCAGGCAATATCAACGCTGTGTGTTACAGGGAAGACATCCTCCCTCATGTGGTACCCTTCTTGCAGGCTCATCCTGACATGACCCTCCAGCATGACAATGCCACCAGCCATACTGCTCATTCTGTGTATGATTTCCTGCCAGGCAGGAATTTCAATGTTCTGCCATGGCGAGCAAAGAGCCCAGATCTCAATCCAATTGAGCATGTCTGGGACCTGTTATGTCGGAGGGTAAGGGCTAGGGCCATTCCCCCCAGAAATGTCCGGGAACTTGCAAGTGCCTTAGTGGAAGAGTGGGGTAACATTTCACAGCAAGAACTGGCAAATCTGGTGCGGTCCATGAGGAGGAGATGCACTGCAGTACTTAATGCAGCTGGTGGCCACTCCAGATACTGACTGTTACTTTTGGCGGTTTAAACAACTCTTCCTTCCTTTAAACGCACTTCCTTTGTTCAGGGAGACATAATTCAATGTCTGTTAGTCATGTGTCTGTGAAACTTGATCAGTTTTCATCTTAGTTGTTGAATAATTTTATGTTCATACAAATATTTACACAGGTTTGGGATTTAATAAAAAAACAACATAATATCAAGAATGTTATTAGGAGTAATGCTGTGGGGCTGTAGTTACACATTGTGCTATTGTACAATTATTTGGACATCATTTGTCAGTCAAAAGAAGTGTTTTAGTTAAAGCAATGCAAAATATTATTCCTATAATTGTTAGAATTTTCCATAAATCCTTCCTTCCATCCATCTAAAAGCTTTAAACTTCTTTTCACAGGGCCACACATTCAAAATATAGCCAAATTAAAACAAAGCTACTGGAGAAGTGATGTGTATGAGTTGCATCTGGTGGGAAGAAAAGGTTTTATTATAGGGATAGGGATAAAGGAATAGAGACAGCTCATTTCT
Source organism: Xyrauchen texanus (assembly GCF_025860055.1). NCBI lineage: Eukaryota > Metazoa > Chordata > Actinopteri > Cypriniformes > Catostomidae > Xyrauchen > Xyrauchen texanus. The sequence goes on from NC_068298.1 coordinate 32,670,818, forward strand.
TCTTACATTAACCCTTATTATGAGACACTTAAAATCTTTCCCCTCATTCATTAATTCTTAAATATAATTTTGAGCTTACTTTTAATAGCCAGCAGCTTTAAAATACAAGTTATTAAACTTCAACTTGTTCTTCCTTCAGGTAGCATCGAAGTTCTCAAGGTTGTTTGTATCGCAAAAATGACTGACTGCTTATTATCCTGCTAAGGCTATTTGCCAAATCAATAAATGGACATTAAAAATGTATTTAAGTTGTAAAGAGCATAAAATAATACAATTAGTAGGACAGATGACTCCAATACCCTGATGACCTGTTTGATATCACTTAATCCCCTGATGTGTGGTAGTTATTCCGATATATTTGACTGCTTGAAGGGTGCAATTGACCATCTAGAATAAAGTATTTCAGAGAGCTGAGTAAAAACAACAGTAAATGTATTAGGCATCATTAACTTATAATGAACAATATATATTTTTTTAATTTAGCCCATTTATGTGCACACCAAAACCTTGAACTCCCACAAATCTGCTTATTTAAAATATCCGATAAGCAAGAAATCTGCATTTACATAATAATCAAGCTATTCTCCGCTTCAGTGTGAGAACATGGATATAAACACACTCATTTATTAATCTTGGTAAATGCTAATTTATAAGTTTACAACTGTCAATTGTTAGTTCATAGTACATTATTAACCAATGTTAACATACACAACTTGTGTATTAGTATGTGTTGAAACTTTAATTGGATTGGTTATTTTTAAGTACTGAATTTTTTTTATGTTAGTTAATTTTAAGAATGTTAATGATCCTGTTTACACCTGATATTATGAGCTAAATACAGGTCTAAACAGGGTCTAAACACGTAAATCACACGTTTTGTGATTGGATCACAAAAAACACATACAAATGTGGTGAAATACACATGTAACCGCATTGCATTTGAGGTGTAAACACAAGTCTGTCCTGAATGCATCCCGGCAGTAGCGAAACACCACCACTCACTTGTCAATCAAAACAATACAATCACTATAACAAGTGTTTAAACTTTGTCAGTTATGAGCGGCTTTAAAAGGAAATAACCATCCGATCGGTAAACTTAAAAAGAGGATATATACACAAGCAGGAGAACTTCACAGATCTTCTTCAGTGTGTCTGAAATTAAAATTCATATACACTTATGAGAAGCACGAACATCTGCAGCTCAGGTTAATACATCTAATACACTAAAATAACAAACAATTCTGCTCAAAATGTTGCTTTTGTGTTTAAATCAAATTTCAGCAGCCGGGAGTGCACATGTGCATTTGTCTTCTCTGACTTTGTTTTGCTTCATTGTCATGCAGGACCACTCTGACATAGTGCTTGATGTATAGTATGTCGTCATCAGAGACCCTCCCCTCCAAATCCTCCAAATGGTCACAGGAGACGCAATTCAAGTGACCAGGTGTAAACAGTGATGTGTCTCACCTGACCACATGTGATCGGATCACCCGAGATGCATCATAATGCCAGGTGTAAATGGGTTAAAAAAATATAAACTTATTATAAAGTTTTACCATATTTCACATAGGAAGTTTAACTCTGTTACATGAAGGCATATTTGGAGTCAAGCAAAATGTCATCCCAATTTTCTTTAAAACCATCTCACCCCCAAATGGCTTTCTGCAGCCAAACTCAAAATACTGCTTTAAAAGCTTTGGCGAGCAAGATCTCGCCAAATTCCTTAATAAACACAGATTCTGCATTAATACAAGACTTCTAATCAGGATGTGCAGACATGCAAATGAAATCAGGAAATTTTCTCATTAAGAACACTTGAAAATAGAATATTCCACAGCAATCTCTCCTTAATGTTCACATGGATGAATACATTATGGCAGTGGGTGAAAGAAAGCAAAATATGAATAATCTAAATTTTTCTTCAAAGGATTACTTCACACAAAAATAAAAAGTCTGTCATCATTTACTTACCCTCATGTTGTATTCCTAAACTGTTTATTAGAGAATGTAAAGACAAAAAGAGAGGAGAAAAACATCTAGGTTACAGATGTAACCGCCGTTCCCTGATGGAGGGAACGAGACGTTGTGTCGAAGAAGCGACACTAGTGGTCTCTCTTGAATGCCGACTATACCTCCGAACTATGAAAAAAGGCCAATGAGAAGTTGGCAGACAGAATTTGCATGTCCCGCCCCCGGACATATGGGCATAAAGGCGGAGGAATGAGTCTGTATCATTCAGGATTTTTCTGAGGAGCCATAAATGGTCCGGCCACAACAGTGGCTCGGCTCAGCGACATGGCCGGGAGGACACAACGAACGGAGGTTACATCCGTAAGCTAGACGTTCCCCGTCTGTCGCTCACATCGACGTTGTGTCGAAGAAGCGACACTAGGGGTCTAATTTAAATCACGCCATGCACTAAGCCGTGTACGTGTACTGCTGACACAGGAGCGGGCAGGTACTTGACGTGCCAAAACGACCAGCTGAATCAGACTGCACGTACCCTTCGCCAATTCCCCATAAAGTCGTCGGAAACCCTTATAGTTACCCTAGACAGGGAAACAAGGTGATGCTGCCAACATGGGAACGGGCCGAGCCTAGCCGGGCCTCTTTTCTCTCTATGTTTCTCGCATAGAGCAAAACGACTGGGGCCCTTACATCATGGGAAGGGGGTCTTACCCAGTTTCCTATTCTTTCAGGGGGAAAAGACCCTGCGGAGACCACACCCGCCCAGAGAGGGGGAGGTAAAAGTGGCGAAATACACCACATGGGCTTTTAGGTCACATGTGGGAAGTGGCGTGGTGGTAGATCCCGCCTCTTCGGAGAGAGGAGTTTCTACAGACACGGTGACTGGGGGGCAGCGGTAACTGCCAAAGGGAGACGTGGGTCCACTCGTAAGGAGACCATACCACAGAAAATACACACAGGCGGAATGTCCACGTAGGAGCCCTAACCTGTGGAGCACCAATTCCAGTAAAGGGTAGATTTGAGTACCCGCAGTGGATTTGGTCGACAAATTCCTCCGCCGAATTACGAACCCACAGGGCTAGGGAGGAGTCATCCAGGGAACCGAGTGAGTGGGCTCTCCTGGGAGAAAAAGCACACGGTATTACCTCAGCCGAGGGAAAAGGCAATAGGTACAAGCTATTCACCCAGTCAATCCATCAGCGTGTTACCGAGTTCTACCGGCTCGGACCTGAGAAAACACGGGACGAGACTGACTCTACCCTGAGATTGTAGAATCTCGCAATGGTATTAGGTGTTACCCAACCCGCTGCTCTGCATATGTCTGCCAGGGAGGTGCCTCTGGCCAGTGCCCATGTTGTACCCTCATGTTGTATTCCTAAACTGTTTATTGGGGGGGGGGGCACGGCCTGGGTGCGATAGGCCAATGAAATGGCGTCCACCACCCAATGGGAGAGCCTCTGTTTGGAGACAACGTTCCCTTTCCGCTGTCCACCGAAGCAGACAAAGAGCTGCTCAGAACGTCTAAAGCAGACCAAGTAGGTACTGCGTGCGGTCCAAGTAGGTACGCAAAGCACGTACCGGACACAGCAACGAAGGGGCTGAGTCTGCCTCCTCCCGGGGCAGTGCTTGCAGGTTCACTACGTGGTCTCTGAAGGGCGTGGTAGGAACCTTGGGCACGTGGCCCAGCCGCGGTCTTAGGATCACATGTGTGTCTGCCAGACCGAACTCCAGGCAAGTGTCGCTGACAGAGAACGCTTGCAGGTCCAACTCTACTGACTCAACTGACTCTAGGGGCTCAAATTGGGCTCTCCGCAGGCAACCACATATTAGTGTTCTTTTCGAGGCGAAGACCCCCAGAGATGCACAGTTGTGCCAGTGCTTTCCTTCCTGCAGGAGAGGCTGGAGGGGCAGCTGTCCCCCTCCACCTTGAAGGTGTATGTGGCCGCAATAGCAGCGCACCACAACATGGTGGATGGTAAGTCTTTGGGGAAGCACAACCTAATCATCTAGTTCCTGAGAGCTTTCAATGTAAAGCATATCTTGATGTATTGACCATTTCACCTTACCCTCTGGATAAGTGAAGCATGCATTGCATTTTATAGGCAACATTAAGGACAAATTAAATAAAAATGTCTATGCAGCCTACTATTTATTATTCTCGTTCTTTCAGAACATTTAGTGTAATAAAATCAGAATCTGATCTGATCCATATGTTTCCATACATCGTGGAGCCATGAAAAATACAGGTGAAACTCGAAAAATTAGAATATCGTGCAAAAGTTCATTAATTTCAGTAATTCAACTTAAAAGGTGAAACTAATATATTATATAGACTCATTACAAGCAAAGTAAGATATTTCAAGCCTTTATTTGATATAATTTTGATGATTGTGGCTTACAGCTTATGAAAACCCCAAATTCAGAATCTCAGAAAATTAGAATATTACATGAAATCAATAAAAAAAAGTATTTTAAATACAGAAATGTCGGCCCTCTGAAAAGTATAATCATGCATATGTACTCAGTACTTGGTTTGGGCCCCTTTTGCATTAATTACTGCCTCAATGCGGCGTGGCATGGATGCTATCAGCCTGTGGCACTGCTGAGGTGTTATGGAAGACCAAGATGCTTCAATAGCGGCCTTCAGCTCTTCTGCATTGTTTGGTCTCATGTCTCTCATCTTTCTCTTGGCAATGCCCCATAGATTCTCTATGGGGTTCAGGTCAAGCGAGTTTGCTGGCCAATCAAGCACAGTAATACCATGGTCATTGAACCAGGTTTTGGTACTTTTGGCAGTGTGGGCAGGTGCCAAGTCCTGCTGGAAAATGAAGTCAGCATCTCCATAAAGCTTGTCTGCTGAAGGAAGCATGAAGTGCTCTAAAATGTCCGGTAGATGGCTGCATTGACTCTGGACTTAATAAAGCACAGTGGACCAACACCAGCCGATGACATGGCTCCCCAAACCAACACAGACTGTGGAAACTTCACACTGGACTTCAAGCATCTTGGATTGTGTGCCTCTCCATTCTTCCTCCAGACTCTGGGACCTTGGTTTCCAAATGAGATGCAAAATTTGCTCTCATCAGAAAAGAGGACTTTGGACCACTGAGCAACAGACCAGTTCTTTTTTTCTTTAGCCCAGGTAAGACGTTTGACATTTGAAGCCCATGTCCAGGACCCGTCTGTGTGTGGTGGCTCTTGATGCAGTAACTCCAGCCTCAGTCCACTCCTTGTGAAGCTCCCCCACACATTTGAATGGCCTTTTCCTGACAATCCTCTCCAGGCTACGGTCATCCCTGCTGCTTGTGCACCTTTTTCTTCCACACTTTTCCCTTCCACTTAACTTTCTATTAATGTGCTTTGATACAGCACTTTGAGAACATCCAACTTCTTTTGCAATTACCTTTTGAGGCTTTCCCTCCTTGTGGAGGGTGTCAATGATGGTTTTCTGCACAACTGTCAGGTCAGCAGTCTTCCCCATGATTGTGAATTCAACTGAACCAGACTGAGAGACCATTTAAAGGCTCAGGAACCCTTTGCAGGTGTTTAGCTGATTAGAGTGTGACACTTTGAGCCTACAATACTGAACCTTTTCACAATATTCTAATTTTCTGAGATTCTGAATTTGGGGTTTTCATAAGCTGTAAGCCATAATCATCAAAATTATATCAAATAAAGGCTTGAAATATCTTACTTTGCTTGTAATGAGTCTATATAATATATTAGTTTCACCTTTTAAGTTGAATTACTGAAATTAATGAACTTTTGCACGATATTCTAATTTTTCGAGTTTCACCTGTAGTTGTCTTCTTTATGTAATCATTTGCAACCTGTGGCTATTTTGCTAATGAAACCCAGCTATTCTTTGGTAGTTGAAGGTTGAAATATAATTTATGAAGACAATATTGAACTTACCACGTTATGGTCTGATTTAGCAAAAGAGTAGTATTTATATGGCTAGCAAACATGCTCTTATCCAAACATAAATAAATAAATCATGGCTCCCCAGTCTAGGCAGTGCTCTGCCGCAAACATCTGTTGCATAAATTAACACACTGCAGTAGAGTTGTGTCTATCTTTATATAAATAGGGAGTGTTCTGCCTCCTAGTTTGAAAAAAAAAAACAGGGAGGTGTGTTTGCTAAGCTGCCCCAGTTGAGCGTGAAGCTAATCATAATAATATTTTTTATGGTATATTTAATGTAAGACTCATTATTTTTTTTATGCGTTGCCAATGTGTGGAGTAAAGACTAAGCTAAAGGGTTTCTACACTGTAAAAAAAGAGTTATATAGTATACTATAGAGTATATAACTGGCTACTAGTTGCCAGAATTCCACAATATATTTTACAGTAGTAGTTCTACAATTTATTACAATTAAAAGATGATTTTATACTGTGACTTTGCAGTCATCAAGGCCAGGAAGTTACTGTAATGTTCCAGTGCTGTGAAGAATCGCAATGTTCTTAATGTATTTTTTTATTTTATTTGATCTACAATGTTTGTTAATCGCCACCATTGTTGAGTTTTGTATACCGAGTGTTGATGTCTTTGCGTGTCTGGTGGACAACTTTTCTAAATAATCATGAGAGATAACAATCATAGAGTAGCGTAATTATAGCAAACATCCCTCCCTGATTATTTCCTTAAAAATATATTACTTTTTCATTTTATTTTAACAAACATAATTACTCCCCAGTGCAGACTGTCTATTATGATCAAACTTTAGAGACAGTAACTCAATTTTCTTCATGTTTAACTGTGCAATAAGTTATGTTGTATATCCCAACTATACCACCTGTGAGAAAATGAATGAGTGAAGGTGTGCATACAAAGGGAATTTTAAACACCCTAAAGGTACTTCAAATGAAACTATTATCACACAATTCAGTGATATTCTATTTAGTTTTACAATAATTTGTTGTGTTATGACATACAATTACCTAGCGTACATTATTTTACAGTAAAATTCAGAATACAGTGTTTTATTTTAAGATATTACTGTTAAATCTTGTAAAATTCAGATTTTTTTTTTTCTAAGCTGATCTCCATTAGAGATGGGGAGAATGATTTTAAATGATTAATACTTTTGATACTTATGTTGTATTAAGAGGATTTATCCTCACATAAATGTATTGAAAAATGTTTCTTTACTAGTGATTTTATTTATTTAGCATGACATTTTCATTGCATATCATAAGCTTTGAAGTAAAATATAAAAAATTAAATAAAGAAAAAAATGTTGTTGCAAATAGTCATTCTGTTGAATAATGAAATCTTATTTTGAACCAGTTGAACCAGTGCAATCCTGCAGTTTTGGCCTATTAAAAATAGTTCAGTTCAACCAAAATAAAATTCAGTCATAATTTGCTCACACATATTTCAAACCCATATTACTTTTTTCTCCCGTGGAACATAAAAGGAGTCACCATTCACTTACAATGTATGGAAAAAGATTGGTGACTGAGGCATTCTGCCTAACATCTGCTTTTGTGTTCCACTGAAGATAGAAAGTCAAACAAGGGCAACATGAGGGTAAATAAATGATGACTGAATTTTCATTTTTGTTTGAAGTATCCTTTTAAAAGTTACAAATAATGAATTGCAAATCCAACGTTAACCCTTAAATGCATACCATGGATTTTTATTTACCCAGGACCTCATTCCAACCCCTTGCCTCATCCATTTTTTTGGAGTTATGCCCCACAACTCTTTAGTATTTCTCAACGTTTCTCTTATGAGTAGTGTAACAATGGAAAAATGCCACGATTGCAAAAAAGTTTTTTTTTCTTTGTTGCTTAATTATCCAAAGTGTATAGGGTCATTAGTAACTCAAGATGTCTAATAGTTTTGCAATGTATATTTGGGCATCCTTAAATCATATTTTTATGATAATTTCAAATCTATATACATTTACCATCACATGATCTATCGCATATCTATTTCTTTGTTTATTTTAAAACAAATGAGTATTATATTAATACAACTACAATATTATGTAGATTATTTGCGCAACAGTGGTCAATTATCAGTATCCCAAATGCATGTATACACATACATATAATGCTGTTTGTAACTTTAAGTTGGCACTGTTGTTTCAGTGATTGATTTGATTTACATTTGGCATTGCTACTTGATGAAGTAAACCATAGCAAGTACTACACATGAACAGAATGATATAGCTATTGACAATTCTGTATGTTGCACATCTATTTAGATTCAGTAAGTGCCTGAGAAATTAATTTGAGCATTTTCTATTTGGTATATGAAAAATAAACACGAAAATGTGACATAATATATTCTATTCAAGTATTTTCTAAATGTCTTGAAACTTTTACACTAGCTGGGGATTTTCTAGATCCATTTGTGATTGATATGCATGCTGGGTCGCTAATTAACCCTAGATATAGAATATAGAAGCTGTGATTTTGTACTTATTTTATTAATGAAAAATTGGATTACAATCCAGGAGTTACAATTTTTAAATGTGACTCAAAAAGAACAATGTCCCACAATGAAAGCAAAAATTATTCAATGAGTTTCAGCACAATGAAACTCAGGTACAATGAAATAAGGTAGAGGCTTATGTTAAATGAAAACACAAACAGGGCATTAGCCTACCCACATACCTCAACAGATACTTAATACTAATACTTATATCATTCACAGCACCCTATACCTGAAATACTTGCTCAACCCACTCAAAGTATTATATGCATTTTTAACCAGGCTATAATGGCATGTATAAAAGTTTAAACAATAAAATTCTCATTGCACATACAGTATATGCACATTTAACACGTACACACATGTCTCAAAACTCTTAAAAGGGCCAAGTCCAATTTATGACAACAGTTAAATTACATGAAATTTCTCCACTTGGCTGCATACAATTAAAAAAAAAAAAATCCTCAGAAATAGCAAAAATATTTAAACTGAATAAAAGTATTTGTATTTGTATTGTAATTCGTCTCTATGGTTTTCCATGGCTCAATATTTTTTGTAGTTTGCCAGAAAGATGAACAATCTGAAGCAGCAGAAGTGAAGAAAACATGTTCAGTGAAAAAGGTCAAATCAATACTTCAGCTTAGTTTAATCTGAAACCTCTTTGCAAATTAATTTATTGCTTTAATTTCATTGTGATGAAAGATTTTAATGGACCGATATGAGCTTGATAAGAGCAATTACAATTCATTAAAGCTCTATGACAGAGCAAACATAAAGTAACAAAGCAATTAAATGGTTCCAATCCACATTTTCAAACATGATGCTACTTCACAAGTGGGATTTTACTTGGCTTCCGAAAGTACATAGCAATCATAACACAAGATTGTTATGAAGAAGTGTTCATGCTTAACATATCAAGAAATTAAATTCCAGGACAAATTCTCCATATATGCATTATCAAGAACTGAAAAAAACGTCATGGTTACTGTCATAACCTCCGTTCCCTGAGGGAGGGAACGAGACATTGTGTCGAATGAAGTGACACAAGGGGTCTTCCTTGGGAGCCTCGCGTACCACTGAACTTGAGAAAGGGCCATTGTGAAATTGGGAGACAGAATTTGGCTGGCGGCAAGCCGCTTTGAAATACAAGGATTTCTACTCTCAAAATCGACCAGCCATGTTGGCTATTATTATTTTTTGCTCCAAAGCCATTAGGGTTTATAACAGAGTCTTGACTCTTGATTCCATGATAAGGTAAGGTTTAGGAAATGACATTTATATTACTTTGAAACTCTGAAGCGATTATACAGTAATATATGTAAAATATATTGAATTATTTTATGCACTTGAAAATTGTTTACATTTCTTTGATTGCTGCGCATTTGAGACATGCACCAATAAACCAAAAAGAATTCCTTTTGTAAAACTTACTTGGCAATAAATATCTTTATGATTCTGATTGGGTTTTAAAATAGATATTTAATTCATGGTATGAACAATTTAGCAGAATAAATTGATGAAGTTAGACTTTTCACGAATGCCTGACTATCAGTGAACAGTGAAAGACATCTGCAACATGGCCAAAATCTCGGGTATACTTAAATTTTTTTTATTAATTTGCAACCATGGTGATATCTGTCATAAACATGAAAATCCCTGTTTTGACGTGAAGGATAAACTCAATGAAAAAGCGAAATTATCCTCTGGTTTCACAGTTGCACAGAAATTTCGTTTATGTCTACATTTTTTCCAACCTCGATTTTTTTTTGTTATTTTACCTTTTACAGGTTTTGCAATTATGACCTGTACAAATGTTTAAGAAAGTGTTAAAGTCCCTGTAAAGGCAATAAAAAAAAAATCAAAACGCATTATAAATGTTAAAAATGTATTGCTAAAACACATTACAAAGACTGAACTGTGAAGTTCCGCTGTCGCCATATCTGTTTCCAGTTTACATGCGCGTCGCCCAAAATGTCTGTTTTTACTCGATGTCTCCAGAATCTTCCGAAAATACGCTTCAGCGATGTTCATCGCATTGTTGATGCCTGATCCCCTGCTCTGACAAGCAAGAGGGACAAGGGCTTTAAACTCTACATATCGAGTTATCTGCACAACTACAAGGGTAAGTATTTTAATCTAATGTGGTGTGCCGGCAGATAGCGGCTAAGCTAGTTCGCCACGTGTTCATTTTTTATGTAAGGTTAGTATAGAAGCTTGTTTTTTCTTAGTTTTAAAGCAGACTGTTTGTTAATTTTAGTGATAATTGTAATATAAATTGTATTAACTTGCTCTCCTCTCAGTTTCTAATAAAGATCAGGGCACAGGTGAAGTCACTGTCAGGGCATTGTGCTACAGGTCCACGAGGAAAAGAGATAAACCTCAAAGATTGAGTGTATGGTGAAGCTAGAATTGATAAGACCGCAGTTATAGGCTTGTTACTTTAATAGCCCGATGTTCCTGGGAACTCGGCTAAGGTTATTCATGTTTAATGTAACTCAAATGAAAACAGTTATTGTAGGCAGGTAAGTTTCCCTAGCTGGTCCCCTCTGTGTAAAATGCGTTCTTATTCAAGTTTTCAACTCAATCATTCGTTTAAGATGCAATCTTGTATTATAAGTATTAGGCTATCATGATTATACAGTGAGCAAGCTATATAAATAAGTATTTAATATAATAAAAGTGTAGAGCAACAACCGAGGGTGTAAGGTAAAGGCTCAATATTGTAGATTTATTACAATATGTTGCATGTTTGCATTAAAATACCTGTGGATAAGCACACACTCTACAAAGGCCTGACTGGAGATTTGCCTGATCTATCCATCCTTCAGGTGAGTAGGGATACAACAATAGCAAATTTCACTGTACAGTATGATATATCAACAAAAATCTGTTTACCAATATTTCATTATTTTCTTTTTCCTCCCCTTTTACAAACAAATATTCTGCTTCAAAGAAAAAAAAATGAAATTGATGTTATCATAAGGGTTCTTCATTATGAACTTGTATGCCATGCATAACATACTGTGGATAGAAATTACAGGGAAAGTTACTGGTATGATAATTGTGGTTATATTATATTACTATTATATTTAGTGTATTGCTAATCAATATATTGTTACTTCCCAGGTGACAGCGGCTCACTTCAAGAGCAGGTGAAGCAAGTTGGGACAATGTTGAAGACATTTGCTCGCACTGGGCAATCAGGAACAACTTGCAAACAACACCTGTGGTTGTTGGTTTAGTTCCCACTGGGGCCACCTGTACATGTAGTAGACCTAGATATAAATGTCATAGTTTAGTAGTTGAAGGACCAGGACTGACTACTTTATTCTTTTATTCTGGGAACCCCTGTAGGTGCAGATCAAACCCTAATGCTGCGACGTCTTGGAGTTTGGCGATGTTGTGCGTAGCATGGACAACAAAATGCTATGCTGCAACATTTCAGTGCCAATGTGTCTGTTGGAGAGTTATACCTGCCAGGGGATCTGTTACTCCCCCCTAGACACCCAGGAAGATTTGGCGTAGCTTGACAACAGTTTGAGGCAGGATAAAGAGCTCCAGCAACGATTTGTAAGTGTGCCGATTTTGTTTATAACGCCATAGGGTAATCTAAAAAGTAAAATTAAGATCGTACACTGCATATTCTACAGTCTGAATCCACAGCCTGTCACATTTTAAATTTATGAGAAGCTTCGGAGAAATGTAATTTGTAACATGTTTTTTTTGTATTTTCAGCTTCGGTTTTTGGCAATCAAATGTGGGAGGGACCTAAAGACAACCGTGTGGGCGAATGCTTCAGAGTATCTTCTCTAATCACCTTTCCATCAATACAACCTGGACTGGTGTAGGGGATAAAGCATGTTTTAGAGACATGTTCCTGAAGACCATTGTTCAAAGTAAGTTGGATATTTTTTTTAAGTAGATGTGTATGACCTTATGCCATTCAAATGGAATGACAGATCTTTATTTTCTACAGGAGCCATCCGGAAGAACCCGGCAACCCAGGATGCCACGTTACGCGTTACCTGAAAGGAGCATCTGAACATGAAGGTGGAAAAAGGCGCCGCACAGCTGAGAGGGACCCACAGCCGACCCCTTAAACCTAGGCTGACTACTGACACCCCAGCATCACTGACAACTGGAACCCTTTCTTTATCCTGCAGTCAGTAACATCAAGACCCCTAAAAAAGCCTGATAAAAGTGTCAGAATACACTCACCCAATCCACACTGTTCACTGTGGAAATTGCTTTTTTTTTTCTTTTTTTTTTCTCTCGTGACCCTGCTTTGAGGGCAGCTCCTTGGACGAATATGGGATGGTTTGTCCTTTTATACAGGCGCACGAGGAATCACTGAAGATATGCCAATTTGCACTGCCTCATTCTGGAGGTCGGGGAAAACTGGTGATTCTTAGCCCACTACGCCACGCAGTCCCCAACCTCTCCAGACATTCTGATTGGCTGTGTTCTCTACAGCCAGATTTTCTGCTGTTAATTATATTTATTCCCACTTGTTGTCATGTGTAAGTTGAATGTCAAAATGTATATTATACCTGTTATCCTGCACATTCCTTGATACCAAAGATCTCAATTATTTCATATACAATTTGCTGCTTATTTCATTGTTACAGTGCTTAACTATTCTATTTTTAAATATAGCTTGTAAATCCTAGATTATACATCTAATACTTGATATTTGCACATTATCTGGTATCAAATATTCTACTTACCGTGACTTTAGTATTGGCTTATTTCATTCCGTCAGTGCTTAACAATTCTATTATAGTTTGTAAATCCTATTTCATGCCTGATATTTGATATTGCACATTAACTAGTACCAAAAATTCTACTTTCATTCTGTCACAGTGCTTAACTGTTATTCTATTGTTAAATATTGCTTGTAAATCCTTGTGCCAAAGGTCAGCATTGCAGTTTTAATGTTATATTCTACTCCAGAGCTTTACTCTAAATTATTACCACTTAACCTATTGTTAGAAATGACTTGTAAATATGATGTTATACCTCAATTTATTTGGTATCCTGCACTTTCTTTGGTACCAAATATCCTCATTGCTTATGTTTACTGGTAATTCTTTTCATCCCAGATTTGACCTCTTTATATTATTAACAATTATTGTAAGTGTTACAATAGTGTTTTTTAAAAAAAAAAACATTTTTTTACCAAAATTGAATTGGAAACCTGCATGTTCTTTAGTGTGTGTGTGTGTGTATATAATGTTTGTATTTTTCTGTTATTTATATTTCAGTGATCTGACATCTTGTTTCAATGACAGTTACTGTACTTTGAAATGTGGAATTAAAACGCCAAATGGAAATTTGTCTGGTTTGATCAATCATTATTCTTGATAAACTGCATGCTATAAATATATATATATATATATATATATATATATATATATATATATATACACAATAAGCGGCGGCAGATCGCTCGGAAAAAGCGTTTGCCTCCGACGGTCTGCCTTCGATATAACGGCGGCGGAACGGCGGATAGCCAGCGGGCCGGCCGCGGAACGAAGGCGGTAGGAAGTGTCAAACGTGTTTGCGATACGTCAAACGTTCTGCCGCTTCTACTGCCGCCGGAGCACCGCCAGCAGCCCGCCGACTTATTGCTATCTGGGTCCCCCCTCATTTTGTGGCAACATGACCTGGACATTTCTACATGAAATTCATCCAGGGGTCAATCTCTCTCCTCCATCTCTCTGCCTGCTCAGAACTCAGAAATAGGTCACTGTTTCTCAGTATAATCTGAGGTAAAGAAGCACAGTTTATGATACCAGTGTTGATTGATTTTACTGCTGATTTGAAATATGTAATTTAAACTAGGGCTGTCGATTTAACACGTCAATTCAGTGCGATTAATTTTACAAAAAATAACGCTTTAAAAAAATGTACGCAATTAATCGCATGCCCACGGACCATAATAAGGAAGATTCCTGAGAAATGCAAGCTTGCAGGACCACCTGTTTACTCTAGAGGGCAGTAAGTGAAATTTCAGCTGTATGAGCAACGCACAGTTTATACAGTGAAGAAAACACTTCAGCAGACAACAACACAAACATGCATTATGTTCTTGCATTCAAAACACTCGAAGGAGTGCAAATACGATCTAAAGGATCTCAAGATGTGTTTAAAGATTAAATTATATTTAACTTGACACAGTGACCTAAACATTTTATCTTTATGACACAACACACAGACATCTGACGAAGGTGTAAATTGACGGGCTCTTAAAAAAGCCCTCATAATAAATCTCCAACTGATTGACAAATTCACTTGTGAAATGGATTGCTGTGAACTGTATGCCAATGATTGTCTTATGGTCAATAATATGGTAGTAAACAATACATTGTATTCTAAATCCGGTTTTTGTATGGCATTATCAATGATTAAATCTTCTGCTACAGGAATGTAAAGCATTTTAATTTTAATTTAAAAAAAATATATATATATATATATATATATATATATATATATATATATATATATATATATATATATATATATATATATATCATTTTAAAATATTTAAAGATAACGTCTCGGGTTACATGTGTAACCCTTGAAAAAAGCGGAACGAGATGCTGCGCTGCTAAGCGCTATGGGGAACAACTCTAGCTGTGAACCGAGCTGAAATAGTGTGTGTAACACGTCAATGAACATTGACTGGAATTTATAGCCTCGGCTGATGTAATCATTAGATGCACCTGTGGCCAGGCTATAAATGGATACATCACCAGGTGTCGTCAGATACTTCTTTTTGAAGAGCAGTCCTGGGACGTCCCAGTGCGGCAAAGCAGCACAGCATCTCGTTCCGCTTTTTTCAGGGAACAAGGGTTACATCCCTTTACAAAAAGCTTCACTTTGATGCTGCGCTGCTAAGCGCTATGGGGAACGCAATACCCACGCCGCCGCACTTGGGGCTGTCCGGACCCCTACGGTTGTGCAGTGTACTCACAAAAACGCGAGAGGTCTCAGACATGAGCTTGAGATGTCGACTCAAGGGCATAAGAGCCCGGAGTAGCATAAACATCCAAACCATTCAATTTTGATGAATGTGTGCAGAGAGGACTAGCCTGCCGCATCACAAACTTGTTCAGGCATGAGCTGAGATGTCGACTCAAGGGCATAAGAGCCCGGAGTAGCAAAGCATCTAACCCATAAAGTTTGATGAATGTGTGCGGAGAACCCGATCGCAACACAAACTTGTCATAAAAACTGATGAATGTGAGCGAAGAGGACCAGCCTGCCGCATCACAAACTTGTTCAGGCATGAGCTGAGATGTCGACTCAAGGGCATAAGAGCCCGGAGTAGCAAAGCATCTAACCCATAAAGTTCGATGAATGTGTGCGAAGAGAACCCTATCGCAACACAAACTTGTCATAAAAACTGATGAATGTGAGCGGAGAGGACCAGCCTGCCGCATCACAAACTTGTCCAGACATGAGCTTGAGATGTCGACTCGAGGGCATAAGAGCCCGGAGTGCAGAACATCCAAACTAAAAAAAAACAATGAATGTGTGCGGAGAGGACAACCTGCCGCATCACAAACTTGTTTAGGCATGGGCTGAGATGTCGACTCAAGGACATAAGTGTCCGGAGTAGCAAAGCATCTAGCCCATAAAGTTCGATGAATGTGTGCGAAGAGAACCCTATCGCAACACAAACTTGTCATAAAAACTGATGAATGTGAGCGGAGAGGACCAGCCTGCCGCATCACAAACTTCTCCAGACATGAGCTTGAGATGTCGACTCAAGGGCATAAGAGCCCGGAGAGCAGAACATCCAAAAAAAGTCCAATGAAGGACAACCTGCCGCATCACAAACTTGCTGCAGAGGGAGACCTCTAGCCAAGGTTTTAGAGGAGGAGAGCCCTCTGGTAGAGTGCGCCCTGAAACCTACTGGCGAAGCTTGACCGCGTGCCTCGTAGGCCCGGGCAATAATGAGGATGCCACTTTGAGGGCACCCCACCCACCAAGCCATGGCAAACCGCGGTGGCCACATAGAACCTGGCAGTGGCGAGGCAAGTGCCTGCTGACAGTTCTTTCTACAGAAAATCCAGAACTGAAGCAAACTGGCAGTTAGCTGGTTCTTTAATAAGAACTTTAGTAGAAGGAAACGCATGCAGGCGCATTTGCGTTACTATGTTCAGCCCCTCCCGAGGGGGGGGGACTGGGCGACTCAGAGAGAAGTAGAGGAGACATTGCGCTATCAACAGAGGTGAAGAGGTCCTCTTCTGCCCTGTAAAATCTACCCAGATCAGTTCAAAGTGGAGGGAGCCCTAGCACTTGAAATGGTCTCGATAATCTCAAGAGAAAACCCTGTGAACCTCATTTGGTACCCTTAGGGGCCAGACATGAAAGGTTTCACAATTCTGGCCAAGGATGAGAAGATCCTCCCTGTTCGGAATCGCCCAAGGCGAGCCGTCGAGGAGAGGAATTAGCACCTGAAAAACATCCTGTTCGGCCAGCGCAGCGCCATTAATAGGAGGCAAGACCCTTGCTGGTGAACATCGCCAAGACTCCCGGGAGCAGAGAAACTGGGGAAAGAAATGCATACAGACGCATTCTCTTCTGCCCTAAGATCTCACCCAAACTTGTTCCAAGTGGAAAAAGCCCGGCATTTAAAAAGGTCTCGATAACCTCAGGAGAGAGCCCTGTGTCCTTCAGTTGGTACCCTCAGGGGCCAAACATGAAAGATTCCACAATTTGGGGCAGGGATGAAATATTGCCCTGTGCCTGAGATAGAAGATCCTTCCTCTTCGGAATCGCCCAAGGCGAGCCGTCGAGGGAAGAGATTAGCTCCGAGAACCAAGCCCTGTTCGGCCAGCGCGGTGCTATCAGTAAGAGGCAAAAACCCTTGCTGGCGAACTCTGGGCAACTACTACCTTAGGGTGGAGTTCTTAACTCCCCGTTGGTATTTTCTGTCTGGACCGTAAATCTGCTCCCATATCACGGGCATCCAGGGATATAACTGACCTGAGTGACAGGAGCTTGCCCTGGGCCCTAAGGAGAACCCAACGTGTCAGAAATACAGCTGACAAGAACGTGGGTCTCCTTGATGATTTATGTAAGAGGCTACCGCTGTATTGTCCACCCGCACCAAGACATGGCAGCCTCAGGAGGAGGTATTTCAGGGCCAGAAATACAGCCATCAACCCAAGACAGTGACTGTGACAACCGAGCTGACGACCCTCCTATCCCCTTAAGCTGGACTACCACTTAAGGCCGCTACTGATAACAGTGCAACCTTGACCTAGCCTGACTTTGCTCAGGGTGATCTGAATGGACTCAATACTAGCGGGAGACAATTGTGCCCGCATTGTGATTGAACTCCGTACGATGCCTCGATAGACAGTGTTCTGAGTGGGAGAGAGGACGCTTTTCTTGGCGTTGAGCCTCAACCCCAGAGAAACAGATGAGCTAAGACGATGTCCCTGTGCTGAACTGCCAGTTCCTGGAACTGCGCTAGGATCAGCCAGTCTACATAATTCAGAATGCAGATGCTCCAGAGTCGCAAGGAGCCAGCGCTACATCATGCATTGTGAATGTGCGGGTAAAAAGGGCTAGGCTGAGTGAAAGAACCTGACCCTGGAAGACTTCGCCCCCGGAAGTGAACCTCAGGAACTTCCCATGTTGTGGCAGAACTTCTAAATGAAGTATAGAAGTGCGTCATAAGATCGATGGTGACCAGCCAAACGAGTTGTAGGGCTTGAGACACGACCGTCTTGACAGGCATCATCTTGGACTTGAACACCCACGGGTAGTTCAAGCTTTAAGATCTAAGCCAGACGCCACCCCTCACCCTCCATGGGAAATGGGAAGTATTTAGTGTAATAACCTAACTCTCTCTCTGGAAGGGGAACACATACCATTGCCCCTTTAACCAGGAGATTGAGTTTTTTGTTTTTACAAAAAAAGAAATCTGGTTTACGGTAGTGAGAACACGCCGTTGAAACATGGAAAAGCAGCGAGTGAATTAAATCCTGACGCCCTTATAAGACCCACAGAAAAGAATATATCCGGCAGAAGTTTCCACGCTTCCAGGATCTCTGAGATGGGTATTATATTTGAACACTTCCTGTTGAGGGGTTGTCGAGTGTTTCGCGTCCTGAATAAAATGCAGGAACAGCGAAAACACCCAATTTTGACGGAAGCCTCTGCAACCCGAAACACCAAGAGGTGGCGGGAATGGAGGGGCTTCGAGGGGGTACCGGGAGGGGTGAAGTGAAGCACGCGCCCTGTCCCGAGGGGAGCTACCCCCTAATCTAGGCGCAAGACCATCAGGGTTTTCTCTTACTAGAAATGATAGCCCTGAGGTCTTGCTTCGGGGGCTGGCGAGGGAGGCGAGACTGTCCCCAATCCCTGGGAGGAAGAGCACGACTCGCCACGCTTTGCTTTTGAGCCTCTGTTCAGACAGGACTGAGGCGGGTCTGAGGCTTGCTCGTCAAGCACAGAACCCACACTCAGGTCGTCCGGGAGGTCATTCTGGTACGCCTGTAAAACAGCATGGTGTGCAGAGCAGCACCAGCCTGACCTGCTGCTTGATAAGCCTTTCCCACTAAAGTGGAGGTTGTCCTACAAGGCTTTGAGGGGAGAGAGGGCTTCTTAAGTGACGATGCCGAGCCTGGCGAGAGATAGCCCGCAAGCGTCTCTTCGACCGGCGACATCACTGAATACCCCCGTGCCTCAGCACCCACGATGGTCAAATATAATGACGTCGAGGGTACGTGAACACGGGAAGAAAATATATATATATATATATATATTTTTTTTTTAGGGGTTCCTCCATGAGCGAAAAAGCTCTTCATGGAGGTTATCAAAGAAGGGAAGGGACTCATGAGGTGTTCCCTTTCTTAGACTGGAAGATAAAATCTATCCCCTAATTTGGAGGGTTTGGTGTCTCTTTTTACGTGGCCAGTCCAATCTGGCAACCGCTTGAGTAACAACATCGAGCAATTCCTCCGTAGATTTTTTTATCGCGGACGGAAAGCTCGGAGGCGGGAAGAGAATCGCGATCCTCCTCATGATCCGAAGAAGCGTCGGATCTGCTTCGAGATCATGTGAAGGACCAGCTGGGTTTGGGGAGAGAGTGAGAGAAAGGGATCAACCCGTCTCTTGCTCCTCAGCCAAATCCATGCAAGAGCCCCACGAACAATCTTTATATATTTTTTTTTTCGTGAGTGCTGACTCCCGGAAGCAAGCGAGGCGAGCACGAAGCACTCTGCCTGTTAAAGCAAATCGCAGTGCTCGCACCCGCCCTGCTGCAACGCGAGAGCAGTGTGCTCTTAACCCCAAATAAACAGAGCAAAAACTGATGTGTGTCCTCTTCAGCTATAGAGCAAGAAGAGGGGAACACGCACCGTTTGCGGCTTTCAGTCATTCTCTCTTTTTCTTTCTCTTTTTTTTTTTTGAATATATATATATATATATATATATATATATATATATATATATATATATACAGTGAGGAAAATAAGTATTTGAACACCCTGCTATTTTGCAAGTTCTCCCACTTGGAAATCATGGAGGGGTCTGAAATTGTCATCGTAGGTGCATGTCCACTGTGAGAGACATAATCTAAAAAGAAAACTCCAAAAATCACAATGTATGATTTTTTAACTATTTATTTGTATGATACAGCTGCAAATAAGTATTTGAACACCTGTCTATCAGCTAGAATTCTGACCCTCAAAGACCTGTTAGTCTGCCTTTAAAATGTCCACCTCCACTCCATTTATTATCCTAAATTAGATGCACCTGTTTGAGGTTGTTAGCTGCATAAAGACACCTGTCCACCCCATACAATCAGTAAGAATCCAACTACTGACATGGCCAAGACCAAAGAGCTGTCCAAAGACACTAGAGACAAAATTGTACACCTCCAGAAGGCTGGAAAGGGCTACGAGGAAATTGCCAAGCAGCTTGGTGAAAAAAGGTCCACTGTTGGAGCAATCATTAGAAAATGGAAGAAGCTAAACATGACTGTCATTCTCCCTCGGACTGGGGCTCCATGCAAGATCTCACCTCGTGGGGTCTCAATGATCCTAAGAAAGGTGAGAAATCAGCCCAGAGCTACACGGGAGGAGCTGGTCAATGACCTGAAAAGAGCTGGGACCACCGTTTCCAAGGTTACTGTTGGTAATACACTAAGGCGTCATGGTTTGAAATCATGCATGGCACGGAAGGTTCCCCTGCTTAAACCAGCACATGTCAAGGCCCGTCTTAAGTTTGCCAATGACCATTTGGATGATCCAGAGGAGTCATGGGAGAAAGTCATGTGGTCAGATGAGACCAAAATATAACATTTTGGTCATAATTCCACTAACCGTGTTTGGAGGAAGAAGAATGATGAGTACCATCCCTACTGTGAAGCATGGGGGTGGTAGCATCATGCTTTGGGGGTGTTTTTCTGCACATGGGACAGGGCGACTGCATTGTATTAAGGAGAGGATGACCGGGGCCATGTATTGCGAGATTTTGGGGAACAACCTCCTTCCCTCAGTTAGAGCATTGAAGATGGGTAAAGGCTGGGTCTTCCAACATGACAACGACCTGAAGCACACAGCCAGGATAACCAAGGAGTGGCTCTGTAAGAAGCATATCAAGGTTCTGGCGTGGCCTAGCCAGTCTCCAGACCTAAACCCAATAGAGAATCTTTGGAGGGAGCTCAAACTCCGTGTTTCTCAGCGACAGCCCAGAAACCTGACTGATCTAGAGAAGATCTGTGTGGAGGAGTGGGCCAAAATCCCTCCTGCAGTGTGTGCAAACCTGGTGAAAAACTACAGGAAACGTTTGACCTCTGTAATTGCAAACAAAGGCTACTGTACCAAATATTAACACTGATATTCTCAGGTGTTCAAATACTTATTTGCAGCTGTATCATACAAATAAATAGTTAAAAAATCATACATTGTGATTTCTGGATTTTTTTTTAGATTATGTTTCTCACAGTGGACATGCACCTACGATGACAATTTCAGACCCCTCCATGATTTCTAAGTGAGAGAACTTGCAAAATAGCAGGGTGTTCAAATACTTATTTTCCTCACTGTATATATATATAATATTTTCTAAACAGAAGAGAGAAGAAAAAAGAGAACAAAAAGAACAACGTTCACTGCACACTGCCTAACTGATTCTAACTCCTAACAGAGGAAAGAAAGTTTTGACAGGGTTTGTGAAACACACAGAAACAGAATCGCTCTGAAAAAAAGAGTTTCTGACGACACCTGGTGACGTATCGATTTATAGCCTGGCCACAGATGCATCTAATGATTACATCAGCCGAGGCTATAAATTCCAGTCAATGTTCATTGACGTGTTACACACACTATTTCAGCTCGGTTCACAGCTAGAGTTGTTCCCCATAGCGCTTAGCAGCGCAGCATCAAAGTGAAGCTGTTTGTAAAGGGAACTATGTATAATTATATAATGATATAAATATGTATAATCATTATATACTGAGTTATTTTTATAATATTTGTATATGCGATTAAACGCATCGGGACACCATGTAATTAATTTGATTAAAAATTGTAATCGATTGACAGCCCTAATTTAAATGTAACATTTTTAAGATATTGGTGTTACCCTATTCAAGTAGTTAGGAGCTGCACTGTCATGAGTGGAAATAGCCTCCTGAGAGAATTCCAAAGATGGCAGCCAGTAGACTGACTTGCTAGAAAGTCTTTGACTGTACCCTCTACTTTAAGGTACTAACATGTACAATGTAGTGACAGATAAGACCCTTAAGAGACTAATATTTATACCCTTTAGAAATAAATACATTCTGATTGAATTGTAAAAGGTACCGTGGGTATAACTTCAAGGGAACTACCCTATTAAAAAGCTTTTGTAAGATTAAGGGATTAAAAAATGTTTTTCTGATAGTAAGCAGTGTTTCATTTGATTCCATTTTTACTCCATAATTTCAGTGACTTGATACACTTGACTTGACAAAGTATTGATGAACTTGGCCTTTTTTGTGGCAGTTTCACTTGAACTTATTAATTTGCCCTATTTACTACTACTGTTAATTAACAACTGTTCTATTTTTTTTTTTTCTAATTTAATGAAACAGAATGGGACCCTACACGTTAATTATTATTATTATTATTATTATTATTAGATTTTCAGTACAACTACAGTCCTTTTATGATATGAAGAGCTCCTAAATACTCAAAACAAGTGAAGTGCACTCCACCTAGTCGTCTTTCTTTATTATTATCTGCTGTGACAAACCAGGAACTAATGAAAAACCTATGTCAAGCCTTCTGACAGACAGGGTATTAAAATATATTTTTATTCATCTTCCTTTTACAGGCTCCATGTTTGATATACCGACATATTTGTCATGATTTGGATTACCAGTGTTGGTTGGGAAGGAATGTGATTGTGATGTGTTTTGTTTTGGGCTCAAAATCAGGCACTGGCAGAGCTGAGAGAATACTCCCAGCTGGATTTTACATAGGGGTTGTGAAGAACTATAGCCAACCATGGATGCATTGCCAAGATCGGAGACCATGAGCAACGCAGCCCTTCGGTCACACCCCCCCCCAGCAAATTCATCAGCAAAGTCATCAGCCGTTATCAAACAGCTCAGCTAAACCTCAGGGCTGCCTAGAAACAGAACAAAACAGCTAGCAGAATAATCTCATAGGTGCAGTTCCTGTAATATAGACCACCCACTCTCATTCACCTTCCCCATGCATTAAGATTAGCAGTTTAAAGCATTTCACTGAATTGTTGCTTGATGAGGTAGTATGCTATACTGTACATGATGATAATTGTTGCCTTGATGGCGATAAAAGAAATGAGATTGCATCAGAAGGAATGGTTTCCTCAGAGACTAGCTTAATTTTAAGCAAAGCGGTGCAGTAAATTAATAAACATCCACTCAATGGAACCCTGAGTGTGTGTGGTGCATTCTTAAAAATTACACTTAGTAGACAATAATGAGAAGGAACAAAATATTGTTAGTGTACGGCAGCGCGTACTAAGTGTTTCATTTATTATCCTGTGGCTCTGAAAAAATGATGATGGAAATAATCAAATTTGAATGCAGTTAAATTCTTGACATTTCAGTTCTGTGATTCACAGGGAATGACTTGAATACTAATTTTGAAAATACTGCAAACTTGAGGACTTAAAGGTACAGAACAGAATTACAGGTTGGTGGTTATTTGGCTAAAGAAAACCTTAATTGTAGGTTTACAGCAGCAAGTTTTCACAATGACACTAAGTGGTGGAAATTGGGTCTAAAAACAGTTGTGACTGGATAACTGAACCACATATGGAGGTTGTCAAAAATACTTATAACCATATTGTATTTAGGGTGTGAAACGCAATAATTCCTGAATGTGTCCAGGACAGCAGTGAAGCACACCACTAACATGTCAATGAACCACTGCACTAAAACACAGGTTTAAACTTTGCAAGTTACGTGAGGCTATAAAAGCAAATAACTGTCCGATCAGAAAATGTAAAAAAGCGAATACCCACACAAGAAACACAGATGACAAGCATTCAAATCTGAAGCACAGTTCACACACGTACTCCGCTAAAACAACTAATAATTCTGCCCGAAATGTTGCGTTTGTGCTTAGATTCAATTTTAGCTACATCTTGGAAAATAATGTGCTGGATTTTGTTTCACACTTTCTTTGTCTTTTATGACTTTTTGCGGTTTATTATCATGCAGTAACAAACTGACTTGGTTATTAATGTATATCAACAAGAGATAGGAGAGCCTCTCCTCCAGTTCCCTTTGACAAGTGATCATTCGAGACACATACCTGATAGAAACAGCAATGCGTCTTGGCTGACCATGTGATATTAAATCTCCAAAAATGCTAATTGTTAATACCAGCTGGAAACAGGGCCTCTGATGTACATCTGAAGAGTGATGGTTGCCTTTAAGCAGAGTACTGTGCATAAGCAACAACAACATCAATGTGTCATAATCATTTAATAATCACTCTTCTTGTTTGTTTATGCAGTAATTAGCCTCCTACAAGTTTCCTCATTTTTTATATTGATGGGTGCTTTGACTGTAATACTGTTTTAAAGCAGACATCTTAAATTACGCCTTGTGTTTACATGGCTTCAGTCTGAGAATGGCAATGGAGATAATATATAATTATACATTCTTCTCTCTACCTGAGAAAGCCAGGCAGTGGCATAATATTTGTGACATCTAAGTCTAGCTGAGGATATTTTAAACTGGTCATAAATTCATTTTGAGAGTTATGTTTAATGTGAAGTTTGTAATTTATTTTCTGAATGACCCAGGCATGAAGCTGTTAGCTCAAACAATGGCATGATTATGGGGAATGACTTCCTGTTTGCCCAAACTGGGAGAGTGTTTGAAACTTTTGTGTGTGCGTATGAATCAACATACTATTATTCTACAAACTTGGTTCAAGATTATTCCAGAACAGGCCAGAATTTAAACACCAACATTCAAAGAATTCAAATGTAAGCAAACCCATATGTAACCCGCACACACAAACACAAGACGAGACAGTCACAATGTCGGAGAAAACTGCTTTATTCCAACAAAGCAGGCAACAGTACAAAAACAGGGCAAATCCAGTGAAGAATGGTCAGGGTGAGCATTAAGTCGAAGCCGGGGAATCAAGATAGGGTAAAGGGGCAAATCCAGGAGAGAGTGGTCAACAAGAGCGTAGGGTCAAAGCCGGGGTAATAAGAATCAGCGGAACGAGTAACACTAAACTGGGGAGCTAGGGGAACACAAGAGCTGGCAAGCTAAGGGGTAAACTAGAGGCGTTCAGAACTAGACGAGACTAGCGGGGGGCAAAGACACAGGAAACTAAATACAATAACCAACTGGCGTGAAACGAATGTGCTGTGATATAAATAGGGGAACTAACGAGCGGTGCAGGTGTAAAGAATAAAGGGGTGATAAGACGAGTACAGGTGAAACTAATGATCTAGTGATTGGGACGAGTGCGGGTGAAACTATTACTGGTGATAGGAGAGCGGGCATGCAAGCCCGAGGAGGGAGACCTGCTAACGAGCATGAGAGCTCGTAGGAGCAAAAAGAGAGTGGGAGCTCGAGGGAGCAAATGAGCGTGCGAGCTCGAGGGAGCAAAACGAGCGTGCGAGCTCGAGGGAGCAAAACGAGCGTGCGAGCTCGAGGGGGCGGAACGAGCGTGGAAGCTCGAGGGGGCGGAGCGAGGGAGCGGGGTTCGTGACACCATAAAAGGCTTTTGATCAGCTTTGAGTTTCTCCAAAGTCTTTTTAGCAAGTCTGTTCATTCAGCGGCCATCTTTATAATGTTCACAGGGAATTTTTCTATGTAAACAAGCAGCATGCCAGTGCAAGCTTCTATCTACTTAAGTGGGGAAAGACTGAAATCTCCAAAATGGTTGGTCAAGATTTGGATCAGCAGTAAGAACATATCAAATCAGCAGTAAAATCGAACAACTCAGGTATCATAAATTGTGCTTCTTTACCTCAGATTATGCTAAAAAACAATATTTTCCCTGCTTGTATAGCTAATGTGCATCTGCCTTCTCGAGTTGATTGAAAGGTGATGTCTGTATCTAAAAGGCAATTGGCTCTTTTTTCTAGATCCGTTGAGTGGTATATAGTCTCTGGTTTCTCTCTCTCTCTCTCTCTCTCTCTCCACACACACACACACACAGTTAACCTGACTATCAATGTGACAGTCTATCAAACAACCCAGCTGGATGTCGGTTTGTTTTACTGTAATGTTTATATAATCTTCAATCTTCAAACTTTCAAAACTATTTTAGATTTTCAGACAAGGCTTTTTCAAGCCAATGTCACAGCTTGCCTTAACAAACATTACCTATTGAATTATTTTAGCATTTCTATTTGGTGCAGAAACTGCACACTTCACTAGGTCATGGGGTCTATAAGTAGTTTGATATGTACAAGGAATTGGACATCAATCAGGTAGTTTTTAATTGATATTTTAAAGTTCCTGATTAGATAATATTTAATAGTTAAAAGGCATCTGCTTTATGTAATACTTTTAAAAAATCTATAGGAAGAAATTGAGAAGCATGGTGACCGATAATCATAGTTTCCATTGTTTTGCGAGACTTTTCAAGGCAGTGTTGATTGTTGGCTGTGGCATGCACTTTTCATAAAACTCAATAACAGTTGGTTTTGGTTTCAGAATGTGTCTTTTCCATCTCTTTTCACAATTTCGGAAACCATAAATAAACAGTTCTTCTATCAAAGAGAGAGAGAGAGAGAGATGTAGAGATGGAGAGACATGACATCACATGACATACTTATATTCATTATTCAACTTGTATTCATGAAACACTGCATGTTCAGTGAGTTAATGACTGCACTATACATTTGCTGTTTAAGTGGGACATTGTCTAGTGGGACACTATGGAAAATCAGAGAGATGTTGTACATACAAATATGCTCTACATCATTCTTGAAGTTGTAGAGCTGGTAATCTGGTAATCAGATGGACGCTGGTTCGAGCCCCACAGCCACCACCATTGTGTCCTTGAGCAAGGCACTTGTTAACAACACAACTCCAGGTTGCTCCAGGGGGATTGTCCCTGTAATAAGGGCTCTTTGGATAAAAGCGTCTGCCAAATGCATAAATGTAAATGTAAAAACTGTTTTGACAGCTAAGACTGAATATAGCAATGGTATATTCAATTTTATATTCAAATTATCTGTCTATTTAAAAACAAAACAGACAAAAAGCCTGGGATTTCTCTAAGATTTTCTTGTATTTTTTAAATTTACATTATAATTTTAAAAGTTGTTATGTAACCAAGTGGGAAATATTAAAACGATTTGAACTGCTATCAATACCCCAAAGTGAATGTGTCCATGCCAGGGTCTGTAAAGACTCTTTGATTCTTTTTGTCGATCAAGATACTTACGTGAAGTGTGTCTAAATTGCGTAGTTGATGTTAAAAGGTGCATTCAGAAATATTTTGCTATAAATCTATTTTTGCACATATAAATTTGTAGGTTTTTTTTTTTTTAAATATGTTTAAAATGACTCACATGATATAAAGACTCTGGTAGCAGTCTTCTAGAAAAAGCTGTTTTATTTTGCAA
The DNA here is from genome assembly GCF_025860055.1 of Xyrauchen texanus. NCBI lineage: Eukaryota > Metazoa > Chordata > Actinopteri > Cypriniformes > Catostomidae > Xyrauchen > Xyrauchen texanus. The sequence continues at coordinate 32,698,338 of NC_068298.1, forward strand.
GTTACTGGGAATACCTTCATGGGCACAGCCATGTTGACATCACTGCCAAATACGACTCACTTTATTTCAATGAATCTTTTGTGATCTGAAAAATTTTATTGTGGAATAAATGAATCAGGCATCCACAAATATGCCTGCCAATAAGATATTTTTACAATGGCATCAGTAAACAAATGTTTTTTTGTGATGCTGCATCCACACCAATAGGTGTCATTAGGAAGTCAAAAATCTCAATTTTTACAGCCTGCAAAACATTAACAAAAAGTAATGCAAGTGTGCCTTCAAAATACGTTCCTCTTTTCCCAGCATAATATGCAGAAACAACTATAAGTAAGCTATTCATTGGTTGAAAAGTGTACACTGTGATTCTTTGGCACAATCAAAACATTGCTTGATATATTTATATATACTGTATATATATACATATACATACATACACACATTGATCAGCCACAACATTAAAACCACCTGCCTTATATTGAGTAGGTCCCCCTTGTGCTGCCAAAACAGCGCCAACCCGCATCTCAGAATAGCATTCTACATGCTCTTTCTCACCACAATTGTACAGAGTGGTTATCTGAGTTACTGTAGACTTTGTCAGTTTGAACCAGTGTGTCCATTCTCTGTTGACCTCTCTCATCAACAAGGTGTTTCCATCTGCAGAACTGGCACTCACTAGATGTTTTTTTGATTTTGGGACCATTCTGAGTAAATTGTAGAGACTGTTGTGGGTGGAAATCAAACTATCTGTCACCAACAATCATCCATGCGAATATCTAATACCCCAATCATGTGGCAGTAGTGTAGTGCATAAAATCATGCAGATATGGGTCATTAGCTTCAGTTAATGTTCACTTCAGTTAATGCCTGGGGAAGATGGCAGTGCACACCTTGGCAGGACAGGAGCTGACGGTGTGGACGCTGCCGATTTTAAATTAAAAACGGAGAGATTTGACTTTAAATTCAACCTTCAAACCAGAGTCAAATAAAGACAATATAGAGCTGACTGGACACAGAAAATCATAGTAACTGGTTACATTGTCACCCTACTGATTCTATCATTATGTTGCTGCTGGGTGACAAACATACAACAGCGGTGACAAAACAAACAAGTTACTGTTAATACTTTGACTCATGCAGCCAGTTTACCTCCTTCTCCATGATATTAAATGACAGAAAAGGGGTTCTCCCGACAAAGCAACTGCGATCTATTGAGAGAAGAAAACCATCTCAACTGTTCCGGAGAAAAATTCACTACTTAGCCGTCATCCACAAAAATCCATGACCAAATTCCAACTGCGGTGAGCTACAGTCTCCTGAAACTTGCAGAAGACAAGGTACTGTATATCCTAAGGAAATTTCGATGATTGACATACTTCAACTATGTAATTTATCTGATGTCCCCTGTGTAAATTACTAAACAAATAAATGCAGTTTCAACACTTTCAGTCAATTCCAAACTGCTTGCTCATAATGAGACTAGGGAACGCAACTTTCAGCTGTTTAAAACACTAAATCATGTGAAAGTTTTGTGGGATCCACTCTCTAAACCCAAAGGATTACTTGTGGGACATTTAAACATCAGAAGTGTCACCTCAAAACCTGAACAACTGGAACAACTGCTTATGGACTCAAACCTTGATTTTCTTTGTTTGTCATAAACGTGGCTCACAGAATCATCACCAGACACTGCATACCTGGTCCCAGGATATAAATTCTTTAGAAAAGACCAAAAACTTGGAAAAGGTGGTGGACTACTTATGTATGTGAAGGACTGCATAAAATGTAAGGAAATCAAATGAAGTAATTCAGTGGCTATAGAATGTATTTCTGTAGCAATTATTTTATCCCCATTCATGTCATTCACTGTAGCTGGTATATATAAATATAAAATTGGCTGAGAAGTCAAATAGGAAAAAGCTTAAGGACATAACAAGTCAATTTGACCTCATACAGTTCATTCAAGGCCCTACTAGAGTTACTCATCATCTCAAACTCATATTGATCTAATATTTAGTAACAAACCAGAAAGAATAACTACATCAATAAACTTACTATCTGGGTTATCAGATCATAATCATACATTAGTAGTAAGAAAATTAACTAAATGTAGGTTTTTATACCAACAAGAGAATGGCAATGTATTAAACATTATACCAAAGTGATTTATAAATGAATTTGAAGAGAAATGTAAACAACTAGACTGAAAGAAGCAGAACTTGCCTTGGTTAATTGAACAATTAAGGAAGTTAAAGAAACAGAGGGACCATGCCTTGAAAACAGCACTTAAGTCAGGATTACCTCATGATAGGAGGATATTTCAATGTTTATATAATAAAGATATAAAGGAATTGAGAAAAGCAAAAGCTATATCAATAAAAAAATAATATGGATCTTATAAATGATGCTAAGATGGATAGTAGACAAATCTGGGAGAATATCAATAGAACCTGAAAGAAAGAGTAAAAAAGGAGGTAAAGGGTTTGAATTACAATCCAGGGAATTTTAACTCAAGATAAGGATCACATCTCCACTGAATTTAATAATTGTTTTATAGATTCAGTTCAAGATCTGACAAGAGGTTTTAGTGTAAGAAGTAAGGTCATTACATTACCAAATTACAGTATGTTCTTCCTGTTTTTAATGTTTCTGAAGTATCTGAGTCCTCTATAATTAAAAATTAGCTCTGGGGCCAAAGATGTATTTGACAGTGATACTGCATTTGTAAAAAAAAAAAGTATACAAGTGTTCTCAGTACACCCATCACTCACTTGGTAAATTTGGCAATAAAACATAAAAAAAAAATATATATATTTTTTTATTTTTTCCAAATGCCTGGAAGTCAGCAGAAATAACACCTATATTTAAGACTTACGATTCCACTAATGTAAATAATTATAGACCTATTAGTATCCTAATATAAAAAATAATTTTAATCTTCCATTTTCCATTAAATCATTTGCAGATTGGATTTACATCTTTCTACAGAGACAGCAAACTGTTATTTTGTTGAACAAATTAAATCCAGTCTTGATAGGGGAGGTGTTGTTGGTGCTGTCTTCCTTGATTTTAAAAGGGCCTTTGATACCGTTAATTATTTTATCTAAATTGTCAGTAACATTTTTCTACTAGCAGTAGAAAAATTTTACTGACAATTTAGATAAAATAATTAACATTAACATGGATGGAATCATACTAAAACCAAAGAAAACAATGTACAAGAATCAATGATACATGCTCATCCTTTCTTGATTGTACCACTGGAGTCCAACAGGGATCGATCCTTGGACCAATTCTATTTAGTTTATATATTAATGATCTACCCTTGGTTTGTCCAAAGGTTCAGGTTCAGATGTACGCACGTCTTGGGTGCGATAGGCCAACATAATGGCGTCCACTACCAAGTGGGAAAGCCTCTTTTTGGAGATAGCGTTCCCTTTCTGCTGTCCACCAAAGCTGACAAAGAGCTGCTCAGAACGTCTAAAGCTCTGCGTGCGGTCCACGTAGATACGCAAAGCACGTACCGGACATAGCAACAAAGGGGCTGGGCCTGCCTCCTCCCGGGGCAGAGCTTGCAGGTTCACTACCTGGTCCCTGAAGGGAGTCGTGGGAACCTTGGGCACGTAGCCCAGTTGCCGTCTTAGGATCACGTGAGTGTCTGCCGGACCGAACTCCAGGCAGGTGTCTCTGACAGAGAACGCTTGCAGGTCCCTGACCCTTTTGATGGAAACGAGCGTGATCAGGAGGGCCGTCTTCAAGGAGAGGGCCCTGAGTCCAACTGATTCTAGCGGCTCGAAGGGGGGCCTCTGAAGACCCGAGAGGACCACTGAGAGATCCCCAACACAATTTGGAGGCGTCTGTGGTGACCAGGACGCGTCGGGACCTGCTGCAAGGGGACTCCTGTCCGTAGAAAGCAGAGGTCTGTCCAGGGTTTGAAAGTTTGGTGGCAAGTGGGGGTGATGAACACACGGTGCGTGCCGCGCACCATGCTCGTCTCGGCACTCGAGTCTGGAGTCAGTGCTGAAGCGGTCTCATATGGATCAACCCCAGTGGCGCGACCACTGCGGAGGATGCTATATGCCCCAGGAGACTCTGGAAATGTTTTAAGGGGACTGCCGTGCCCGGCCTGAACGCGTTGAGGCATTTCAGCACTGACTGTGCATGCTCGTTGGTGAGGCGTGCTAAAATTGAGACTGTCTAACTCCATGCCGAGAAAAGAGATGCTCTGAACCGGGGTGAGCTTGCTCTTTTCCCCCCTGAAGCCCTAAACGGCTGAGCTACCTGAGCACATGGTCCCTGTGGGTGCATAGTAACTCTCGGGAGTGGGCCAGAATGAGCCAGTCGTCGAGGTAGTTGAGAATGTGGATGCCTGCTTCCCGAAGCGGGGCAAGGGCTGCCTCTGCGACCTTCGTGAAAATGCGAGGGGACATGCCAAATGGGATGACCTTGTACTGATACGCCTGGCCGTCGAACGTGAACCGTAGAAAGGGTCGATGTCGAGGCAATATTGAGACGTGAATGTACACATCTGCGAACCAATCTAGATACCGGACGCAAGTTTAGAATGTGTCTTTGCGTGAGCATTTTGAACGGGAGTTTGCGCAAAGCCTGGATGAAAACTCGCAAGTCCATGATCGGTCGTGGCCGCTGCCTTTCTTGGGTACGATGAAGTAAGGGCTGTAGAAACCCTTCTTCATCTCGGTTGGAGGGACAGGCTCTATTGCGTTCTTGAGTAAGAGAGTCGCGATTGCAGTGCACATGGATTTGACATCTTCGGCGTGTACTGCGGTAAAGCGGACGCACCCGAGGGGGCTGGCAAACTGAATTGCATAACCGAGTTGAATGGTCCTGGCCAGCCAGCATGACAGAATGGGAAGCGAGAGCCAGGCGTCCAAGCTACATGATAGGGGTACTAAGGGGACGATTATTTTTGACTTACCCGGCATGGCTTCGCAGCGGGGCGCAGTAGGTAATGCGTCGTCGGGAGGCAAAAATGCGTCCTGAGGCTCCGGTGCTGAGAGAAGACTCAAAGCACTTACTTTGCTCCGCACACCCGGCGAGGGGCAGGTTAGTGACTGAGGAGGAGGTCCTATGGAGAAGTCCTCTAGACTCGTCAGAACCGGCCAGCCGGGGGACAACAGTCATGGGGCTGGAGGCGAGAAGTCTGTGTCCAATGTGCTGGGACTGTTGAGGTGTGCGGCAGAGTGCCGTGAGAATGGCATTTGTGGGCCAGGTGACCCAGAGACAAAGGGCATTGCTCTTTTATTGAGAATGTGGGTCTGCTTACCAGCTCCCGAGCAAACATCTTGGTCCCTCGGTCGTCCATCTCAGGAATGCTTGGGAGCTGTGTGTTTCTTAGGCGCCGCAGGGGGATGCCCTCGGCAGGCAGATGGGGCATGGCCCGTGCTGGAGGTGCGGCGGGGCATGAGGTGAGATATGGCCTCCGTCTGCTTTTTCACCGCTGAGAACAGCTGGGCAAAGTCCTCTACAGTGTCGCCAAAAAGGCCGAACTGGGAGACAGGTGCGTCGAGGAAGCGTGTTTTGTCCTCTACGCGCATCTCTACCATGTTCAGCCATAGATGTCGTTCCTAATCCACGAGAGTGGCCATCGCTTGCCCAAGTGACTGCGCTGTGACCTTCATGGCCCTGAGGGCGAGGATGGTCACTGAGCGCAGTTCCTGCAGCATGTCGGGATCAGGACTACCCAAGTGCAGATCTTTAAGAGCCTTGGCCTGGTGGACTTGCAGGAGGGTCATGGCATGCAGGGCGGAAGCGGCCTGTCTGGTGGCACTGTAGGCTTTGGAGGAAATCTGCCATCGGTGCCGATTAATTGGCAAAACCAATATATCTGTCGACCTCTAGTTAGAGGTTAGAGTTAGGTTTTAGGGTAAGGGTTCTGTTAGGGGTAAGGTTACGAGAGTAACTACAAATTAAATTTCATGCATGTACTTTAAATGTAATTACAATGCAACAACACATACGTATAATACCTACATTGTATCAAATACTTAAGAACGCAGCAGTAAAAGACACCTAATATAATATGGGAGCATTAATATGTTTGTAATTATTTGAGAGCATGTGCACATACATCACACACTATACCTTTAAGAAATAGATAAATAAACAAAAATAATGACTTCTGAGTAGCGTAGAGCTGGAAAGCTAAATTATATTAATTGTATGGCTTTAAAATTGTCTAGATGTTTATGTGGGAAATACTTTTAATACTTTTTGCAACAGCCTTTATGACTTTCTCACAGTATAATTCATTTAATGAAAGCACTGAAATTAATTTGAATTTCAATGTCCTCTTTGAAGGTTCCCTTAACATATGACTAATTGATACCTTTGGAACCAGTGTGCATTCAAACATTACTTTCTGCTCTGATGGACGAAAGGCACCTAGTTAATGCCCTATGAGTCATGATTTATTTAGTTGATGTAGCATTGCATAAAGGGTCTGTTTTGCATAAGAAAGAGATGCAATTGCAAAATAGTTAAACAATCAGATATCAGAGTGAATAAAGGTAAACACTTAACAGGTAAAGACATGTAAACCATGTTAGGGTGCAGCACATAGCAATGATCTCTCCCTATATCTGTATGGCTGACACCTCTTTGGAAAGGTTGGCTTTGTGACCTTAATGTTTTATGTGGGTAAAGAGTATGCAATTCAATAGTACAGAAAAGTCCACTGAAGCCATTTTCTCCAACAACGTAGCAGGCATTTCTACAGTACTTTTAAGGGCAGATCTTCACTGAGAAAATACTCTGACACAATGGTGAATGACCACCGATATATGATTTAATGTTACCTGTCTCCCAAAATTATTGTAGAAAAGGGCACAGAAACAGAATATCAAAAACTGATTTATGGATTTTTGTAAAACTCCAGCTGGGTTGTGTCCAAGGGGTCAAGTTTTAGCTCGTTAGCATGTAACTGCACCATTCTGGTACCAAAAACATCTCTCAATTGACAGCCATTCAAAAGTAGGTGTATCTTGTTACAAACCACACAGCTCAAGGTAGAGTAACATGAAAAAGGAGGCCACATTTGGATACAACTGAGCAAAAATAAAGGTGTTTTTAATCATTAAATATAAAATAACATAATAATCCAAAAAGAAATCAAAAGAGCAGATCCAGGTGATGGTGAGAGGAGGCCACCACACAGGGGAAAAGGACCTTTTTTCTAGCCTGCTCAATCCAGGACTCATCTTAAATCATCATACCTGGGTAGGGTTGAACCAGCTGTGCGTAAGGTCTCACTTAAGTTGAGACATAAAGTTCACACTAAGTGCTTAGTAATTACTTGTTAGTTTGTAACTAAGTCAGTGCTTAATTTGGTTGCACCACCTGTTCTTAAGACAAGACTTAGCAAGTTGTTCATAAGCTATCTGTAAAGTAATGAGTAGCCATTTACTTGTATTGATCCAATGAGCAGCCTTCAAATTTGTACACAGAAGTGATAAAAAAGTGAATTTCAGTTTGATCTTGTTACATGAATGGTATATTTAGCCTATGTAACAGCCTGGTTGACAGAAACAGCACTAGCACCCAGGGCCGTAACAATATTCTGAAGTAATGTTTTGCAAGCAACATATCATTCATAAATATTTAATTATATTTTTGTAGATGTTTTGCAATTGATCAATTTAAGAGGCCCTCAAAAGCAAGAAAATGACTTTTTTCCCTGTCTGCAGTTTGTTAGTTGCATGTGGTGCCATTAGCCAATTAGTGTTGTAAACATGTCATTGTGCTGCTCTGGAGTGATCAGTTATATGGCATTTATGGTTAAAAAAAACACATGACCAAAATCTGAGAAAATGTGGCCTCAAACAGGTGGGTCACTTTCCAGCCAAGCAACTGCCATTTAGATGAATAGGAATGCTAATGGAGAGCTCTTTCTAGGTATTATAAACCTTTTGTTCCTGGCAGCCCTCTGTCAGCCCTCTTTGTGATGGTTCAGCATGAGACTTGCATTGTTGCTCTTTCCCAGAACTTTCTGGAGATGCTATAGATGTTCTTACCAGGTGGATATGAAGATCACCATGTCATTAAGATAGGCAGCACTGCAATCATCACAGCCCTCAAGGAGTCTGTACATTAATCTTTGGCATGTCGCTGGTGCACTATGAATACCAAAGGGCATTACAGTGAACTGGAACACGCCTAAGGGAGTTCGGAAATAATTGATTGGTTTGGATCTCTCCTCCGGGGCACCAGCCAGTAGCCCATATGCAGATCTAATGTAGTGATGGAATTAGCTTTCCCAATCTTCTCCTGGAGAGGTTAGATCCTAGGCATTGGGTAAGCATCAAAATAAAAAGATAAATTAACTATAAAAATTTTTTGTCATGACTCGTATTATCATGTATATAAATGGGCATCCAATCAATTTTAATCGATCAATCATTCAGTCAGTAACTCTGCCAAACCCATTTCTTGCACATTTGAATTAGTTTTTAATTAAAAAATATACTTTAAATTCAAAGGATAAGCAAAAACCTATTTCCAGATGACAAGAAAACGTTCCACTGGCTTGATCCTGAAAACACACATTTCGTGTCCCATGAATCAAATGCTATAATACCAGAAGTTTAATTTAGATTTATATCTTACTTGTTATATTGCTTCTAATGTTGACCACTGCATGGCAAGATCACAAAATCATAACATACGTCAAGTCTTCACATGGGACAACAGCCAAGTAATCCATAAAGACCTGTGAACCCAGGTAACACAACACGTGAGAGAAGAACAGCACGGTGCTCAGTAGGCAGAATGTCTATGTATCCAGGGACATGAATGTACTGGAGTGGAAAGATCATGCAGGAAACTGTTTACTCTTGATTTGTTTGAATCAATAGCTGTAGTACTTGGGTTTTTCTCAGTGATTTCTAATTTTTTCCTGTTTGGCAGCTCTTAAGCCCCTAAAATCCAACACAACTCTGAGCCTTCTAAAGAAAGGCAAATTCAGACTTTATAGGATTACTAGCACCATAATAAAAGAATAACTCAACACTATCCTCTGAGAATATTTTATTTATTGGATTTAGCCAGATATGACCCCAGGAGCCATCTAAATCTGATTAGGCAACTTATGACATGCATATTTCATAACAAAGCACTAGATAATTGATTCTGAATAACAGCTTTTAATCATTATGGGAATTGCACATAATCTTACTACTTGCTATGGTAAGCAATTATTGAAGCTTGACTTGTCTTGACTTGTGAATTGAAAGTAAATACATTGTGTTTTTAAGGGCCCATTTAAGCAAAATTTCAAATGGCACCAGTAGATTTTGCTCAGGAAAGTTTTAATAATAAAACAATTTGCACATTTGATTTTGAGTTAATTTTCAGATAAAGTGTCATGAGTTTTATATATATTCTGATGATGTAGCAGCTATGATTATTTTATTTTGGTCTTTTTGTAAACTTCTATTGATGTGATAGTGGGGAATGGACAGAAAATTAAATGGAGAAGAGGGCCACTGCTTAAAATGGTCACCACGGTTCAATGTGTCACAGCACATGCACTAACCACAAGGCTCTCTATGCTATATCACAAAGTCTTGAATGTTCACAGAGGTCTAAGGGTGGCAACACTATCACAAAGTCTCTTATAAAGATTACAGATGGGCTCCTTTGCACCCTGTTTCAAAGAGCAGTCATGTGGTAAGGCATTAGAGCATCCACCGAAAAGCCAGGAAATCTTCCTCTTTCCATCTGTGTGTCTCTGTCTGTGCGGCTGGCTCTGGTAAAAGGTATTGGCAAGCCTCTGACACTGGCAAGCAAATGATTGATTTGAGCATATTGATCTTGTTATAATGAAAGAAACCATGCTCACTGTCACTATGTGACAGATATGTAAGCTTTGTTGAGGACATTGTATATTTTACTTTAATTGAGCTAGGATAAATGTATTGGAATGAATATCACAATGTAAAGACAGACTCAACAGCAATCATTACAATAAAACTAAAATAGCCTTTTGTAGTCTTAAACATGACATTTTGAAAAGTTCTATTTCATATAATATGGATATGTTTAATCAAACAACGAAACAAAAAAAGAGAGATATTATTCATAATAAGTGAAGGATTGAAACTTTTTTCTTGCAATGTTTGGAAATAAATAAAATAAACAGTTCTTCTTCCAAGTAACATGGTTTATTATCCTAACTCTAGTGATTCACATTTTCCAAGCAACATAGTAACTTGATGCATTAATATAAAATGTGAGGTCATGGATGTATGCGTTTCTAGTAATTTAACGACTTAAAATGTGGCTTATCAAATCTGAACAAATCTGAGCTACCCATTTTATAAGGTTTAATAAATATATAGTTTTGGTCACCTTGTCTCAAAGATGATGGCATTTCAGATAATTACAATGTGAATTCAGGGACAGTAGTTTGACAGTTCTGCTGTTGAAATCGGTCTGTGTTTGTATAAATAATTTCCCCTAGTGGCCAAAGTTGAAAATACGTTTGAATGTATGAGCACATGTGAGCACCAGTTTCCGAATATTAATTAATTAATTGATTTATTTTACTCTTTAATTTCCTTGAATTTACACTAGACAAATTGCTGAGATTTGCAAATGACCCCTAGAATTCACTGGGAGACATAATGTTTTAATGGTAAGTAACATGAGCTGGAGATATAATTTATCTTCCTGTGAAAATTAAAATGAGGCTTAATTAAAAAAAAGACACAGGACAGCTATGACTTCACATTCTCATTCAGACTGAAGTGCAGCTTAGCATTGGAGGCTTCGGATAATAGAGCAATTTCTCATATATAATGTTGTTCATGCTGCGTCAAAAAGCACAGGACTAAAGGAAACCCACCACTATAGCACATCTGAAAACGGAAAAATTCTATTTTAATGTTTAATTACATTGAGACATGCCATATAATCAGATAATGGTCTTTTTAGAAATGTATTTGTATTAGCATTTTACATACTGTCTTGAGGTTGTACAACTTGAGGTTGTACTCATAATAAGAGTAACCTTCTGAAAGATTAAAAAAAAAAGATAAGGAAAGGGTGGCTGAAGTTTTCTTTAATAATAATAATATTTCATGACCATCAGCTATTCACAATTTAAGTTATTAGGTGCTGAAGATTGATTGGCTGCTTTTGGCAATTTTGTTTTTATTTTCGAATCGATATGTTGAGGATATGTTAGCACTTGGCGCATACAAAGAAGGTGCGTATTAATTTGAACTTTGTCGATCAAACGGCTGTGGAGTTATGACTTATTTTAGTTGCAGTGCCCTTATGGATAGAATTGAATGAAAATTTGCATGCATCCTCAACATGGAATGTTGCCAATGTGTACACGAGTGCACGAGTTTTGTTATGTTTGGACTTTGCATTGAGTAGATATTGATCAATGAATCAAACTGCATTCTACCAAAGGAATTTCATTGCTAATATCTTCAGTACAATTTGACGTATCAAAATTCTTTTGATAATGTTTTGTCAGGAGGGTCTGATATATAAATATTTTTGTGTGAATTGGACTAACAGCCTAGAATATTTTTTGAAAAACCTAGAAAAAACAGCCTCTAAAAAATGTTATAGATGGAAATGAAATCGGAGATATACATTTTGAAGGGATTGACTCAATGGATTAGGGAAAAAAATATTTTGATTCTAGTCCTTATGGTTCCGGAGTTATTAGCCAAAATGCAAAATTACTTATTATAGTGCCAACTAGAATCATATGGATGTGTGTTCGTATGCCTGAGTAGCGGTGTGCATTTGGAACCACCCTGCCAAGTTTGGTATCTCTAAGACATATGGTCTCTGACACCCAGACACTTATAGGGCAGAAAAAGAAGAATATGAATAATAAGAAGAAATATTGCTGCAAGCGGCAATTGTTATGGGCCAAACCCATATGGGAAAATTATAAAAAATAATCAGATTTGAGAAGAAAGATCCTGTGGAACACTAACTCAAACCCTAACCTAAACCTAACTGCCTTAATCACAGTAGAACAAATAGGAATTTCTTAAGTTATAGTGCCCCCTAGCATCAAAAATGTATTACATTTTGTATGTCACTTCAGAATGTTCTCTTGTCCATCTGTTTTAAGTTTTGTTAAGTTTGAATTTTTCACTCACAAGATATAGGCTAATTTGTAATTGCAGGCCACACCCCAAAAGGTATTCACTTTCCAACGACCTAACAAATAAAAATTATTTTGATACATTTTCAAAGTGGCTGAAATTTGTTCATGCAGAAATAGAAATCAATCTGACCATATATTTTAGGGGCACTAATGGATTTGGAAAAGCTGAGAAAAATGATCCTAGCCTATACAGTTATTAGCAAAAACACAAATTGCCAGTTCTCACAAAATGTTATATACAACTTTGTGTATAGACCCTTCTTGTGTTTATTAAGTTTCATGACCATTGGCCTTTCACAATTCAAGTTATTAGGTGCTGAATTTTGATTGGCTGCAGGCAGCCATTTTTTTTCTTTTTCGAATTGTTATGTAAAGGATGTTAGCACTTGAACCAAAGGTGGTGTATATTAAATTGTACTTTGTCGATCAAACGGCTTTGGATTTATTAAATTGTTTGTTATTGCAGCGGCCCTTATGGGCAGAATTATATGAACATTTGGAAACATTTGGAAATTATATCGGAGATATGCTTATTTTAGTGCCACCTACTGTCTGATGGGTATATGTGTATGCGTCTTGCTGCTCATATACTTTAAGGGAATAAAAATAAGAAAATCTTAACAATACAATAGGGTTCCAGCACCTACGGTGCTTGGCCCCCTAATAATAAGAATGTCCTAACAAATACAATAGGGTTCCAGCACATTTGGGGCTTGGCCCCCTAATATTAATAATATTATGGCTTATAATATTATAATGGCTATATTTGGTGTTAAAAAAATAAATAATAGTCCCAAACTTGAACATTTTTGGAAGTCTATCTTCAATATCCTTTCAGACGTCCTTCACGTCCACTTAGACCCAAGCCCCCTACTAGCTATTTTTGGTGTTACACCAGTTCCTCAGCTCCTTAATGGAGAACAGACAGATGTGGTTGCCTTTGCTACTCTGCTGGCAAGGCGTAGGATCCTATTCTCTTGGAAATCCTCACAGTCCCCTTCTGTGTCCCTGTGGCTGAAGGACCTTCTTTTCTTTTTAAAATTAGAGAAGGTGAAATTCACTCTCAGAGGGAACACTGATAACTTTTTTAAACGTTGGAACTCTTTTATTACCTATTTCAATGAGCTACAAACACTTCCTTGATTAGGGTGCGCATTCACTGACAACCACTTTTTACTCCATTGTTTTTATTTTATTTTATTTATTTATTTATTTACTTTTTTATTTATTTATTTTATACACTCACTTAATTTGGTTTCTCAGTAAATGTTTGTTTGTCCGTTTATGTATGTGTGTGACATGTAAGACCTACCCTGGGGGGTGGGTGATATGGGATTGGGGATGTTAGGGGCTCGGGTAAATGAAAGCTTTATTTTATCCTCATTTATGTTGTATTATTATTGTACAATGTTTGTAACTTTTTTCATGACTATATAATAATAAAAAAACCTTGAACAAAATAAATAAATAAATAAATAAAAATAGCTAAAATCATAAGTAGACCTAAAGTAAAAAATAAAATAAATCCAACAAACACATATGACATGTTTTACATTATTGTCATATGTATGTCTGAAGAAGAAGAACAAACTCTTTTGTTAGTGTGACGGAGAGAAAGGAATGGATGCTCTGTGCCTTCTTGGATACATAGACAGTGCAAATGGGACAGAGCTTTTGATGAATAGCACCAAAACACCACTGACCTAGTTGCCTGTTTTGGTTCAGTAGTGCTGATTCACAGCACCAAACACAAAAGATTGAGTGAAGCTCTCCGGGCATCTGTGTGCGACAACTTTGTGCTGGTGTAGTGCATTACTGCACATACAGTGCATGCTCAGCACCACTACATTTCAATCTTTTCATGGGCTCAATAGTACACTATTATACAGTATATAAATATAAGAATCCCATGTGGCAATGTAAAACATATTGTTTGAATGGGCAAAAACATACTTTAAATGTTTTTTTTTTCCCTTAAAGATACTGAGAGTTGTTGAAAAAAAATTGGTAACACTTTCTATAAAGCCCATATTTATAATGCATTGTAATGGCATTATAGTGCATTAGTAATGTTTCATAATACAGCTTATAATATGTTATAAATTCTCATAAATAGTTTTAACCACAAATATATTCATTACAGTACTTACATATTCATAGTTATACTTTAGAGTATAATGCATTATATATATTTGTAATATATATAATAGGTATGCTTTAAGTAAAGTGAAAAATGCAATGGCTTCTCATAAACATCCATTAGATAATTTTAAGTGGTTTTAAGACATTACAACTCGTGCTGGAAATTATATACATTACACATGCACACAATACAAAATAACACCCATTCAATGTATTTTGAGAAATTACAAAAAACACTTGTGAAGCTACAAAGTTATTTGAAATATGTATGTTGATCACACATGTTGCCAGTCTTCCTGGGTGTAAACACAACCAACAATAATAATAATAATAATAATAATAATAATAATAATAATAATAATAACAATACTAATAATAAATCTAATTCATTTTATACTAGAATCTATTCAATAAACTTTATTGTTTGTGAATCTGATTTGGAGACTTTTTTATAAATAACTTCCATTGTACAAGTTTGACTTGTAATGCATTGTTTGTAATTGTGTTACTATGAATAGGGGATGTCTTATAATGTACTATAGCTGTATTTATAATTATTTATGAGAAGTTAAAACTTATTATAAGGTGTATTATGAGATATTATGAATACAGTATAATGACTTTAAATTACATTATAAATATGGGCTTCATAGAGTGTTACCAAAACAATCCAGTGATTATGTGTGATCCACAGATATTGCACTTGCACCCTCATTGAGCCTAATTACATGCACACCTATTCTCTGATTACTCAGAAAAATATGACATAGCAAGAAATGGAAGTGTAAGCAGTAGTTTTGTCAGGGAGACTCGCACAGTACACGTCATCGGTTCACTTATTATTTCCTTTAACCAATCACTGTTCACCTCTTGCTTTAAAGGTCTGCCAGCAGCCAACCACACTCTGCCTTCAAGAGTCTATGTGGCAATTCTTTGTACAACTTACTATGTCCAGCGTCGAGCCTGCTTTGCTCCCTGCTGAGCTAATATGGATGTAATCACTGCTTCTTACCTCTTATTCAGGTCTGCAATTCCAGTGGGATCTCTCCCTCAGTCGAGCCACTGCATCTACCGCATCCGGAATGCACGACCCGGTGCTGGAAGGCTGTTGCAGAAGCATTGCATCAAGGTAGCAGCTGATCCCCATCACAAGTTCTCAATCAATTCATCTATTTGTATTTAGAGGATGGTTTAAAGGTCTTGGTCTTTCTGCTGCCAATGTTGTCTGTTCATCATAAACCTCATCTGCATTAATATCACATTTAAGCAGCAATATTTCATTTCTATAAAGCATTCGGCTCTCACAGTCCATGGGTGGCGATCACGTGTTTCAAAGCGTGATGGCAATGCCATGGTGGGTAACTGAGTTAGGTTCATAATTAGGGTTGCCTCCCATATTTAAAGGTAAAATTACATGTCCTGTATTGAATCAGTACGGGTCGCAATATGTCCAGTATTTAAGCTGGTCAGATGGCGTCACAGTGAAATCGTTATAGATTACTAATTTAAGTTAGAAAATAAGCTTATGGTTGGTAAAGGACCATCCGAAAAGTTCACAAGTGGTGCTATAACTGTATTTTTAAAATAAATATAATTTTAACTAGGGCTGGGCGATATGACCAAAATTGTTATCACGATAATCTTTGTCATATTGTTCGATATCGATATTTATCACGATATACATTTACACATTGCACTTTCTTTTTTTTTTTTATTTCAAAGTTGACGGAAGAAAAGAAGAAAACAATTATTCTAAACCGTCAAAATAGTCTCTACAAAACTGCACAGGGGGTCCAGAGACGGCCTCTGAGAACAGAGCGCGAAATGATGACTTGCACTGAATGGAATCAGACAGTTTTGCCTAATCTGGGCAGTAGCATCGCAATTTCGCGCTCTGTTTCAGAAGTCCTTGGAAGGTGCGTATGCGCAAACCTAGTTGTCATGGCAACTGAATAAACAAAACATCGCCTGGTCAATATTTACTCGTCATCAGAATAAGGTAAAAATAAGGTTTTTTTTATAAGTCAGGGGTCAGGAAAGTTCTATTTCAGCATATAAGAAAGGGTAAAAAATGATTATTAATAACGCATATTAACTCAACACATTGCTAAAACTGTGGAGGATGTGGTTATTTCTACAACTATGTTTGCCAAAATGCATTATGGAATTTTTTTTAATAAATAATTTGTAATAAGTTAAAATGCATTTTGCTCTCCGATCTTTTTACCGTTAATATATCTGTGGTCAGTGCAGCTTCCATGAAGAAGCAGGTAAGTAAGATTTGTTCTCTCTTGATAATTCGTGCAGATTAGCATCCTTGCAAAGCAGATATTGAATATTCAATCGACTGAAGCTTTACATGTCATGGACCATGCGTCGTATTACTGATTTTATGGGCTTTATCAGAGCCTTGACATCAAATATCTTTTGCTTCACATATTTTAGTCCCATTCAAGAATGGGTATGGCGCCCTCCTCACCAAAGCAAATATAACGATGAGGCATTAGGGTCACAATGGTTATGAGTGCAAAAGGGGGTTTTACTTTTAGTAAATCATGACAAAAAATAAGCAAGATGATACCATTCACACTCAGACTACACCACCCTGGGAATTTCACCCAAAGAATTAGAATGAACCACCTACAAAGGCATAAACACAGGTTCTTATCACCGATAAGAGTCAGAGACATGGGTCATAGTACAAAAATAATCTCTTTATTGACAAATCTTAAAGAAAAACAATATTAAAATGGATACGGCAACATTTGTTCACATTCAGTTGGCCACTAGGGGCCTCTAGTATCTATGCTCCTGCTTACTGCACAACCAATGCCCCCTTCCTTTTATGTGTCATATACTGTAAATGGTTACTCTTGTCAATGGTATTGCGCAACCAAATGCTTGCCAGGGCCGGAAAGCATCAATCATCACAAACTATGCTCCCTCACTCATTTTCCTCATAGCATCGTTATCCTTTCAAGGGTAAAGCACCCAATACTCCCCCAACCCCATCCCTAACCACATCCTGCCCTCAGCAAAGCATTTATTTAAATAAAAAGAAAATTATATATTCTAATGGCTTTGTTCTCTTTTGCCGATAGTTTACTGCCAACTTGAAGACCCGGAAGGTATTCCTTAATTTATTTTCCCTCTTTTTTGGGGGTAGGCTCCTCGGCCCCTGCTATCTTACCCGGCAAGATATGATGGTTAACCAAAAATTTAACCGGAACGTCAGATGGTTTTTCTTCATTATTATTTTATGTTCATCAATAAATTGTTCTTCCCACCATTCTATGCCATGATAGAATTCTGTGTTTACATGACATTTAAAATCATTTTGTTATTCTCTGTTTTTTACGTTAAACCGCGAAGAGGCATGCACACAACACAGGCGCACATTGGATAGCCATTAAGAATGCCGTTTAAGGTGTTTACATGCAACACTAAATCAGGGTAATTGGCAAAAATCAACCTGCCTCGATTGGTTTACTCTTACGCCATTTATAAACTTATACCATTTCATTTGGTTTATTCTCATGCCGTATATGACCATACAATGATAATGGAAAGCCATGCAATGAGTTTACACGTTATCACATTGCTAATTACTAAAAGTTTCTTTCTAAAAACTATTTTTATACACAAGTTTTTGGTTTTCTGCTCAACAGATTTAAAATGACAGATTTAAAATGTCTATATTTTCTCCTTGTTCATTGTCGCATGCAGGTTATACCCTCAGCATCAGATTTTTCTCTCTTAAAATGACTCATTAGGGGGAGTATGTCACAGAACGTACCATTATCTGTCAGAAACGCAAACAGAGGTACATACATAATTCATGTTTTAAATGTATTATACATAAATTATATTATTACAGAAATATGGGTTACCCAAGTGATGTACTTAAAAATAATTACCTTTTTTAAAGTCAGTAACTTTAATCTGATTTCAAGAATTTACAATGCAATGCATTACCCTACTCCTTGTACAAAAAATACATTTAATTACAGTAAATACAATTAAACACTAACCCCGATCAACTATTACTTTTTAACAGTCAATTTGACCCCACTTATTGTAAATTGCTTATTATAAATTTTAATATTATTGCTTTTAAATTGAACATAAAGCCATAGAAATAACATAACACACTAAATCAAGATGTTAATAGTCCCAAAATCTGCACAGGTCTGATTGACAGTAGGTTAGGAGTGTTTTCACGTACATATCTTCAAAGACAAAGGAGTACAAAGGAGAGGAGAAGACCTGGGGATGGGGTAGCAACAGAAGGTGAGAAATAGACATTGTATGATTATACTGTATATTCAAACAAGGTAGCCATTATATATACACACAAAGATCCCTCCTGAGATATGAAGTTGTTTGATGTGCCTATTTAATATTGATGGAGAGCGTCGGAAATGGAACCGTTTGGGAACAAAAAACTGTAACATCTGTTTCATGACTGTTGTGACGGCGGTGATGAGACCGCAGATCGGCTACAAGATATTAAACACTGACATTTTAAAATCTGATGACAGAAGGAGGGAACAGTTGAGCTTGTTTATGGAGAAGAAACATATATCACACCGCCAGGCTGCTGTTTAAAGAGGTATATCCATTTAAGGCTCTTCAATATTCCAAGCCCTCCTGCAAGGGGAATCGAGGCAGGCAGGGAAGAATTACGGCTGTTCCCAGTGTGTTAATTAACCCTGGCACTAGGAGAGCAGTAAGAAGATAGGAAGGAGAGAGATCTGCATCTCAGTTTTTTACAGCTTTAGAGGTGGCTCATTTGGTGCCCTACACACGATAAGACACAGCCTGAGAAACAAAACCCAACATATAACGGGTAATCTATATATATACATATATATATATATATATATATATATATATATATATACTGTATATCAGTGTTGTAGTACTAGAGATCAGTCTTTTTCTCAAGACCGGTCTCGAGACCACTTTTTGAAGGTCTTGGCTCGGAATCTACTGCATTTTTACTAGGCCTTGTCTCGGTCTCTGACAAAGAGGACTCTGGATTTTATTTTAAGACTGATCAAGACCACAACTGTGGGGATATCACTAAATTACCTGTGCATTTTCTGATTTATTTGTTAACATCATTACTTTGATTGGATGTAAATCTTCCTGCTTCAAATGCAAGCAATAATTTGACTAATTTCTAATAAAAAAAATGTCGCTGTTTTCACTGCCCCGGTGTGACTATATTTCCGGAAAATACAGTAAAAAAACAATTATAATTATTTGCTGTGCTGTTGCAAGAACTAATTTGCAAGAATTGGTTTTTCATTATCCAATTAGCGCTCTTGGCATCTGTGACCTCACTATACAGCGAACCTATGTTACTTGAATTTTTTTGCATCACTGAATTTCAAACATTACGAGTTCATTCTACTGAGACAGACAGAAAACATGGACAAGTTCTTGAAAAGAAAAACAATCAATGATGGTTATGTGGGTGTCCCATGGGATTTTTTTATCATAAAAAGTGTGCCATGGCAGAAAAAAGGTTGGGAAACTTCTGCAATGCAATGCAGAGATGGCTGGGACCATGTCAAACTTTTATCGGCACTTAGAAAGGAAGCATAAAGAAAGAAAAGCTAAGTGTAATGATGCTAGCAAAGATAGCTAGCTAATGTTAGCAATCTGCCTCTTGATGCATTCCATTCAACTTGGAAAGTTACTATATTGTTTAAGACAGTGAACAGTGAAAAATTACTATAGCTTCATATTACTTCCATATTTCACAACTTAGTCCCACTGTCCACATATGGGGACATAAATTTTCATGAAAACTATTTGCTCTAGATTTTTTTGAATTATAGTTTATTAGTTGCTACTAGTTACAAATCAAAAGGGGAAATGGAAAATACAAACAGCAGTCACCCGAGAGTCTTAGGAGGTTAATTGCAATTGATCACATACATCATTATTTACTGAGAAAGGCCCCCAAATAAAGATAATTCATATAAATAATGAACAATAATTCAAATATTTCTAAATATAATATGTAGGGCCTATAATAAATATATAATGGGGATTGAAATTCAGTTTAAAATAAACTGCATTTTACTGTCCTCCCTTCATGTATTATCTTTACGAAGTTTGACAGCAAGTTAAACTCCATCCATTATAATCATAAAAATGCAAGTTGAAGTTCTAGCATTTATTAAATCTTGATGTCACAACATTACGATGGATCAGAGTGAAAAGCTATAGCTCTTCAAACTTCCAAAGCAAGGATTGATGAGGATTATCCACGAAAAAATAAAACACTCAGACGGAGCAACATGAATCAGCCATGTGCCTAGCTGCACTTCCTGCTATAAAACCTGTAGTTTCTTTAAGGTCCACTAGATGGCAGTTCCGGAACAAATTAACTTAGACACATACTGTGAAACGGGTACAGAACACTCCCCGCCTGATGTCACTAGACATCACTATAACTAATAACATTTCAGTCCTTTTTAGAAAGAAGCAAAATGACCTGTGAGATTGGTCTGTAGAACCTTTTGGTTGTACCTTGGGAAGTCGTTTTAACCTCTACTTTTCTTACATGTCCATCTGCACTTGGGAATGTATGGGTGACCATTGCCATTGGCCAATCATTGCGACAAAGGGTACTATCTTTCAAGAGAACAATATCTCCAACTTGAAGATTGGTGCGTGATTCAGTCCATTTGCATCTTTGTTGCAAGATGGGAAGGTACTCTTGTCTCCAGCGGATCCAGAACTGATTTGCAAGGGTCTGTACCTTTTTCCATTGACTTCCATAAATATCTTTCTCTGAGAAGTTGCAGGTAGGAATTCCAAGAGGAAACCCAGTCTTCTGGGTGAGCAGAATGTTAGGGGTTAGTAGCAATGGCATCTCTGGATCAGAGGAGACTGGAACCAGTGGTCTGGCATTGATTATTGCAGACACTTCCGCCATCAAAGTACATAGAACCTCATGAGTAAGCTGGATCGATTTGTTTTCAAGCAGCACACTGTCAAGGATTCTGCGTGTAATCCCTATCATTCTTTCCCACACACCACCCATGTGTGATGCGTGAGGGGGTTAAACTGCCATGAACAGCCTTGTTCACTTAGATACTTCTGGACAGTGAGTTCTTTGCATGCTCCGATGAAATTTGTTCCACAATCGGATCTTAGCTGTTTTGCTGGTCCCCTTATAGAAAAGAAGCGACGTAATGCATTGATACAGCTAGATGTATCCATGGACTCTATCACTTCCAAGTGCACTGCTCTAGTGCTCATGCACGTAAAAAGGATTGCCCAACGTTTACTGTTTGCTGCACCTCCTCTAGTGCGTCGAGTCAGAACAGTCCATGGGCCAAATACGTCCAGTCCCACATAGGTGAAAGGAGGAGACATGTCCAGACGCTCTGGTGGAAGATCCGCCATTTTTTGCTGTGCAAATCTACCCCTTAGTTTTCGACAGGTTACACAATGGTACAATATGGAACTGATGAGCCTCTTGCCATTTACAATCCACAAGCCTGCAGCCCTTACTGCTCCTTCCGTGAATTGACTGACCTTGATGTTTCACTTCTTGATGGTAGTGTTTCACCAACAGGGTTGTGACATGGGTTTTCTTGGGAACAATAATCGGATTCCTCTCATGCTGATCCAGAGGAGCATTTTTCAGACGTCCACCTACTCTAAGCAGGTCATTGTGAATCTGAGGGTTGAGTTTCTTAAGCGCACTGCTTCTCGGGATGTTCTTTTGTTCTGCAAAGGCACTGAAATCATCGCGGAATGTTTCTTTCTGCACAGATTTAAGGATAACAAGCTTGGCTGCTAAAAGCTCTTCAGGAGTTCTGGCCTTTTGCATATGTGCCAGCCTTTGCATTCATTTGTGTGAGTATTTGAGTTCAGCTTGAATGAACAAACTATGTGGATAAGCAGTGCGATAGCTCTCAGGAGTGCTTTCCAGGAAGAGAAACGTTTAAAGCGTTCTGAAGTAAGATAACTTTCTTCAGTGAGAGTTGCAAAACTTGTGACATGAGGCCGTATTTCTCCATCCAGTTCTGGCACTACCAACTCAAATGTCTTTTGAGTTTCTTGTTGAACTGTGAGAGGTTTGTGCAGAAAGTCTGGACCAGTAAACCATTGTGTGTTAGCAAGCTGTGATGCAGACACTGACCTGGTGGCAATATCGGCTGGGTTCTGGTTTGTTGGTACGAAGTGCCACTGTTCTGGGACCGTACTTTGACGGATTCGCTGCACTCTGTTGTGTACATACACAAAGAAACGCCGGGTCTCGTTGAATATGTAGCCAAGAACTACCTTACTGTCGCAGTAAAACTTGACTGCATCTGGAACGAAATCGATTTCCTCAAGTATTATTTCTGCCATTTCAACAGCTAATACAGCTGCACACAATTCAAGACGTGGAATGGTGGGCTGTAGACGAGGGGTCAGTTTAGCCTTGCCCAAAATAAATCCTACATGACTTAGTCCCTCTTCAGTAAGGACTCGAAGATAGGCCACTGCAGCTATAGCCATGTTGGATGCGTCTGAGAACAGACATAACTCTCTGTACTTTGAACTGGAAAGTGAGAGTGAGACATATGTACGTGGTATATGGAGATTTTCCAGATCTTGTAAGGAATTTTTCCATAATTCCCATTCCTCTTGTTTGGACTCAGGGAGTGGGATATCCCAGTCGCTTGTGTCTTGAGATATTTCCGCAGTAAAGCTCTTCCTTTTATAGTAACTGGTGTCACTAACCCGAGTGGGTCGTAAAGGCTGTTGATCGACAGACAACACTCCACGACGAGTGAAAGGCCTCTCAGACTTTGTGACATGAAAGGTGAATGTATCTGACTCCATTTCCCAGCATAGTCCAAGACTCCGTTGACTTGGAAGAGTTTCTTTGGTAAGATCCAGGTCTTTTATGCCTTTGGCTAAATCCTCTGGAGGAAAGGCTTTCATCACTGTGGTTGAATTTGAAGCTATTTTGTGGAGTTTTATATTTGACTGTGCAAGAGATTTCTGGGTACGCTTCAGTAGGCTGATGGCATCCTCTTCGGTTGGCAGAGATATCAGACCATCATCTACATAAAAATGTCGCTCAACACATTGGCGTGTGTCTGACCCATGTTCACGTTCACCTTCCTGTGCAGCTGCCTCAGACCATAGATTGCAATGGCAGGAGAAGGCCTGTTTCCAAAGACGTGTACACGCATCTGGTACTCCGTGATCTCTTTTGACATGTCATTGTCTCGGTGCCACAGGAACCTTAGGTACTTCCTGTGATTACCCTGTACCACAAAGCAATAGAACATTTGTTGAATGTCAGCAGTCACGGCTATGGGTTCTTTTCGAAGCGCAACAACACTCCAAGGAGGGAATTGTTCATGTCTGGTCCTGTGAGAAGGATGCTGTTCAAAGAGATACCATGGTACTGTGCACTGGAATCGAAGACTACCCTTATCTGGTCGGGTTTTCGTGGATGATAGACTCCAAAGGTTGGTAGATACCAGGATTCCTCATTCTCTTTAAGTGGAGGAGCTAGTTCAGCGTGCTTGTTTTCTAACATCTTTCCCATGAATTCTTGAAAGTTTTCTCTAACAACCGTTTTTTGTCTAGAGTGCGTTTCAAGGAGAGAAGTCACGAGAGTGCTTGATCTCGATTGTTAGGGAGAAGTGGTCGGGGTGATTTGAAGGGTAGAGGAGCGACCCAGAAGTTTCTCTCATCTTTGTGAAAGTCCCTCTCCATGATCTTTAGAAAGGCTTGATCTTCGAATGAAAGAGCACACTTGTTGTCATCTTTAGTTCTCTCGAACACTGAGTGACCAATGTCATTAGATGTCTTATGGACCTTTGTAACTGCGTTTAGACGATTATGTTGGTTGAACTCCCGCCATGCTTTGTCCTCTCTTTCAAAGATATGTGACTTGCACAAGGAGTAAGGAAGGAAGGTCTGCCATTTTCTAGCACATTCGCCCTAAAACTGCTTACATTCGGCTTATGAGCATTACCGAGGCAGACTTCGCCAATCAGGACCCAGCCTAGATCAAGTCTTTGGGCTGAAGGGAGAATTATGAGGGCCGTTGATTTGCTGCCTGACCTTATGCACTCTAATAAGATCTCTCCCCAACAAAAGCAGGATTTGGGCATTTGAATCTAGTTTCGGAATGAATCTTGCAATAGATTTCAAGTGAGGATGACAAAGTGCTATCTCTGGGATTGGAATTTCTGACCTGTTGTCAAGGATTTCATTGCATTCGATAAGTGGAGGAAGATCGATGCTCACACCTCCGCTAAATGCTTCTATCTGGAATCCATATGCTTTCCTGCCCATCATCTCCATGACACCTGCACAGGTTCTGAGTGAGTAAGGACGTGGGCTGCTTTGAACGTCAAACAAGTCAAAAAATTCTGAACGAGCCAAGGAACGATTACTTTGGTCATCAAGGATTGCATAGATGTTGACTGCATGCTCTGCTTGTCCTTTCTTATACACTTTCACTAAGCATATTTTTGAACAAGAACGAGCTGAATGGTTAGTACCACATACCTCTGTGCATTGGGAACTTACGGCAGCTGAGTCACTGAAGTTCTCTTCCTTTTCGATTTCATGTTCTGTACGCTCTTGTTCTGCTGAGTTTGAGATCCAAGGAGCCGGACCTGGATGCATAGCTGTGGAGTGGAATTCACTTTCACATTCTCTGCATTTCAGTGGCATTCTGCAGTCTCTAGCTAAGTGAGAGATTGATGCACAACATCTAAAACACACATTATTTTCCTTAAGATAGGTTCTGCGTTCCTCCATGGGCTTCAGCTCTGAATCCTCTGCACTTTGCAAGGGGTGGGGTTTGTTATGAATAGGACAGATTTTGGTTAAATCGTCTCTTTTCTCCCTTTTTTCAGTTTGACATTTCAGTGAAGTGGTTATGTCGGTCTTGTGTGCAGAAATGAAACCTTTGGATACATTATTCCTAAATGAGGGCTTCTCACACCTGAGAGTCGTGGTGTTGCTGGTAGACAGCTTGAAGCTGGGGTCATTTCGTGTCCTGGCTTCACAACATACAAATTGTGTGAAGAAAGAGAATGGAGGAAAGGACACATTGTTATCATCTTTGTACCTTGATCCAATGGAAACCCACCTCTCCTGCAGATTATGCGGCAATTTATCCACTATTGGGTTGATACCACGGGCAGTGTCCAGGTAGGTTAACCCTTGGCAGTAACCTTCCTCTTTGGCAGACTGTAACTCCATGAGAAGATCTCCGAGTTCTCTTAATTTGAAATTGTCTTTGTTGGATATGCGAGGAAAATTGTCGAGCTTACTGAAAAGTGCACTTTCTACAATCTCAGGGGCTGCATAACACTGGTTGAGTCTGTCCCAGACCATTTTCAAGGCTAATTTGGGGTTGTTTATGTGCACAGATCGGAATCTCTTGACATACTCTGATGACTCTTTGCCAAGCCACTTTGCTAATAGGTCTAGTTCCTCACCTGCAGTCAGATCCAGTCCTTCAATTACATTGATGAATGAAGCTTCCCACGCTCTATAATTTTCGGGACAATCGTCAAATTTGGTAAGTCCAGTGGTAACAAGTTCTCTGCATGCAAGATATTTTGCGAAGTCCGTCATGCTGGCTGTTTGGGTATGATCTGCTCGCGGAGTATTGTATGGCGGCGTATGTTCAAAGGAATGCTGATGAGGAGCATTGATCGAATGAGATGAAGGTGGCCCGCTCTTGAAAGGAGATCGTTTAATGGTGTGGGTGTTTGGCAACTGGACACTTTGACTTTGAGGAATTTTTAATTCAGCTGGTTTCATGACTTCGCTCCTCTTCTGTTGTTCATCGGTTACAACATGTGAAGTGGTGTCATCGTTGCGTGAATGATTCACCTGAGTGATATCATGTATTGCTGATGACTGATTCGTGTTGTTTTGTGGTGAACTTCCAGGGATGCGGTCTATGACAACCCATTTTCTTTGATCCTCAACATACTCATTTGTTCGTTCTTGTACAGTTAGAGGTGTGTCTGAACTGCTTTTAGAATCACTGTGATATTCACCCACCTCTGCTGCAGCTTCTAGAATTTCAGCTTCAGCCAGCGCAGCTGCCACCTCCTTTTCTGCTTGTAATGCTTCCAACGTAGCCTCCAATGTGGCTTTCTCCGCTTCTAATCTTGCCTTTTCCTTTTTCATGTGCAGCTCTCTTTCTGCGAATGATGCACGGGCTCGTGCCGCTTCAGCCACAGCTCTTGCTCTTGCCGCTGCTTCACTGGTTGAAGATCTTGATCTTGTAGAGGTGTGCTTAGAACTGACCAACGAAGTTTTCCCAGATTTGCTGGATTTATCCTCCATATCTTATATTGATGCTTGCTTTTCAGTAGCTTCTCAACAGCTTTTCACTTTACTGTCCTCCCTTCATGTATTATCTTTACGAAGTTTGACAGCAAGTTAAACTCCATCCATTATAATCATAAAAATGCAAGTTGAAGTTCTAGCATTTATTAAATCTTGATGTCACAACATTACGATGGATCAGAGTGAAAAGCTATAGCTCTTCAAACTTCCAAAGCAAGGATTGATGAGGATTATCCACGAAAAAATAAAACACTCAGACGGAGCAACATGAATCAGCCATGTGCCTAGCTGCACTTCCTGCTATAAAACCTGTAGTTTCTTTAAGGTCCACTAGATGGCAGTTCCGGAACAAATTAACTTAGACACATACTGTGAAACGGGTACAGAACATGCATTATTGTGGCAGATTAATTAAGCATTGATTAGACAATACAAAAAGTGGCTTAAGAGCATAATAAATTGTTTGATTTATTCTCATATCATTGAACAAGCCTACAGATGACAGCAATCTGTTTTGCTCTAAGTTCGTCAGTGTGTCCAGATCTATTGCTATTTTAAATTGTTGCTCTATGTACATGTGCGTGCCTCAGACGGATGTGTTTGGAGCATTTCACTGGTATTCAGCATCATAAATGCTGCATTTTTAGGATGCTATGTAAAGTTAAATGTAGTGGAAACTTTGAAAATCTCGTCTAAAGATTCCTGTGTTCTGTTGTGTTTCCTCAGTGAGTGGTTCTTATTCTTTATTGACGCGGCTTGTAAAAACAGATGTTCTTCAAGCTTGAATCGCTCATATGGTAGGAAAATCTGTACCTTTCTTAAATGTAGCTGGTGGGTTGAAAAAACAGCAGTCGATGGTGCCATATATATATATATATATATAAATTAAATACAAAATTTTTTATACGGAAATGAAATATGGTTCAACGAAATATGGTAGGGGCTAATGTAAAAAGAAAGTGCAAAAAGGGCATTAGCCTACCCATATGCTTCAGCATACATCACCTTAATACAAGCTTATCATTCACAGCATTTTATGCATTTGACACATGCTTAAATCACTCAAAGAATTGTATGCTTTTAACACATTCTTAAACATTTTTTTTTCAGATTAACATTGTGTATTGATTTGTACATATAACAAAGAAAAGAAAAACATATATATAATGAATCAACATTTAACCCCCACTATTACCCCTCTCCAATCACCAACCTCAACCTGACCCTCAATGAATATCCTTGTGGTCACATATAAATATATATATATAAAAAAAAAAAAATATATATATATATATATATATATATATATATATATATATAAAATCATACACATTTAAAACTATACTTCTCTCTCCACAGCCCCTCCCAGAGTCCCCCAGAAACACCCCCCATTTCCCCATCAAACAAGCCTTTTACATGACATCTACTTGAAAACTGCTACCCTCCTGCTTAAGAATTCTTAAACAATCACAATATTTTAGTTAGATTTCAGCAGACTTTAAGGACATGTATACCAGTTTAAACTAGGGATGTCCCGATCGGATACCTGGATCGGTATCGGCTTCGATACTGACGTATTTAGACGGATCGTGTATCGGTCCGACGAGCCCGACCCAAATCCGATGCTGTGTTAGTCATGTTCGTTACTGTCAAGCTATGTCAAAAATGACATATAAGAACTGTTAAACCAACCTTTAAAGCAGTTCATATAACTCGAGCATTTTATTCAAAGCCACTTGAAGACGCGTGAAAGCTCTGTGAATCGCAATAGGCTGTGTTTAATAAGTAAACATATAAAAAGCATTTGTTTACAAATTATAATAATATTTAAGTTGAATGGGTTCCAAAATGTGACTGTGTGAATGAAAAGTGAGCTGATATCTTACAGCTAAATTGAACAAAAAAGAGATCTGAATCCTTTAAAGTCCAGATACATGTTAAAAAAAGTTTTTGCCAAAATTTCTACGGATGACTTATACTGAAATTACTGTAAATTTTTCTGCTACATTATCCAGTATACTATTTAATAATAAAGTGTTTCTTAATAACATTTATATTGAAATAATGTGTAGTTAGAGGTTTGTGTTTCTGTACATATTAAAGAGTACACCCAATTATGTCCACACAATAATGTAAAGATATTATAAACTGATTATGCAAAAAAACAACACCTGTATCGGATCGTGATCGGTATCGGCCAATACTGAGATTTCCGTTATAGGAATCAGATCGGAAGTGGAAAAAGTGATATCGGGACATCCCTAGTTTAAACAATAAAATTCTCATTACACATGTTCACTTAATTGGAAAACATAATTAAATGAGATATGATTCATTCTAAATTTACCTACCCAGTCATTGCATGTATGTAAAAGCGGGGTCAAACTCCACACAAGCATTCTATATGCATCCTTCAATAATGATCCATAACAAACACTCACTTTTATCATACAACTCTTCTGAAAACATATTTAATGCAATTTATGGGTATTTTCTGTAAAATGCAATATTTACCCAAAGAATTATCGACTGATGAACAAAATAGGGAGCTCTCTTGCCCAATGTATGTTTTCAAGTTTTTAACCCGAGAGAGTGCCGGAAAGCAGGTGTCAAAAGATTCTGGTGTCAACAATTTTGGTGTTAAAGGAGCCACGTTTTTCTCCACTTGGCTACATACATGTCAGGGGGAATAATTAATTAAAAAATCTTTTTTTAATAATCATACTAAATTGACACATTATATCAACCGCCTTTTTAATTATTTAACTTTTAGTGGCCAAAAGTTTTGAATAATGTACAGATTTTGATGTTTCGGAAGGATATTGGTAATTTAATATATATAGACTAAAGTATAGTCAGGACATTACTGATGTAAAAAATCAGTACCACTATTATTTGAAAAAAAAAATATATATATTTGTTCAAATCTAGACAGGCCCCATTTCCAGCAGCCATCACTCCAAAACCTTATCCTTGAGTAATCATGCTAAATTGCTAATTTGTTACTAGAAAATCACTTTCCATTATATCAAACACAACTGAAAGCTATTTGGTTTGTTAAATGAAGCTTAACATCGTTTTATTTATTTTTTTTAGTTGCCACAGTATGCAATTGACTGGCATGTCTTAAGGTCAAAATTAGGTCAAAAATGTCCCTAGAAACTGTTTTGAGGAATGAAGGCTATAAAAAGGCTATACTTGAAATTGGCAAAAAAACTGAAGATTTCATACAAAGGTGTACACTACAGTCTTCAAAGACAAAGGACAACTGACTTTAACAAGGACAGAAAGAGATGTGGAAGACCAGATGTACAACTAAACAAGAGGATAAGTACATCAGAGTCTCTAGTTTGAGAAATAGACACCTCACATGTCCTCAGCTGACAGCTTCATTGAATTCTACCTGCTCAACACCAGGTTTCATGTACAGCAGTAAAGAGAAGACTCAGGGGTGCAGGCCTTATGGGAATAATTGCAGAGAAAAGCCACTTTTGAAACAGAAAAACAAAAAGAAAATGTTACAGCGGGCAAAGAAACACAGACATTGGACAACAGATAATCAGAAGTGTGTTATGGATCTTAACCCCATTGAGCTTTTGTGGGATCAGCTAGACTGTAAGGTGTGTGAGAAGTGCCCGACAAGACATCCACATCTATGGCAAGTGTTACAGGAGGTGTGGGGTGAAATGCCACCTGAGTATCTGGACAAACTGACAGCTAGAATGCCAAGGACCTGTAAATCTGTCATTGCTGCATGTGGAGGATTATTTGATAAGAACACATGGTAGTTTAAAAGTTCAGATTTTGTTTTTTTCAAATTGTAATATTAGGTGGCCTTAACTGCTATGTACTAACATTAAATACATACATTACTAAGTATTTACTGTGCAACTACAAGTTGCACAGTAAATACTCCCACATTTGCTCCTACTTATGTTGAGGTATTGGTAGGTTTAGGAGTAAGGGTAGGGTAAGGTTTAGGATAAAGGGTTAGAGTTAGGTTTTGGGGTAAGGGTTGGGTTAGGGGTAAAGTTATCAGTGTACCTAAAAATGTAATTAAATGCAAGTACTTTAAACGCAATTACATTTTTGCGTTTAAAGTACAGGATGCATTTGGCAGATGCTTTTATCCAAAGCGACTTACAGAGCCCTTATTACAGGGACAATCCCCCCTGGAGCAACCTGGAGTTAAGTGCCTTGCTCAAGGACACAATGGTGGTGACTGTGGGGATCAAACCCACGACCTTCTGATTACCAGATTACCAGTTATGTGCTTTAGACCACTACACCACCATTGCACTCCATGCAATTACAATGCAACATCATGTATGTACACAATAAGTACATTGTATAAAATGGTTAAGTACATAGTAGTTAAGGCCACCTAATATAGAGTGGGTCAGAGAAATCAAAGAATGCAAACATGTTAAAAAAAAAAGTCCTGTCTCAATAGTTTCTTGACTGGTTTCAGGATGCTGGACTTAAATTTTAGCTTATGTGAAAATTAACAATTTAAAAATGTGCAGCGCTTTGCAGCATGCTTCTTTAAAGCCCTGTTCACATTGTCAGCGATTTTGTCACTGGATGGGACAGGAGACCATTGATTTTCAATGAGAGCTGGTGACTTCCAGCGACACGAGCGACAGCTACCATTGGTGACAGGATGTGCTCTTGTTAAGAGACGCAGTGATATCGCGCAGTGACAACCAACGAGAGAAGACAGTGGAGCTCACGTCATACGTCTCATGTGAGATAATGGAGCCAAGTGCAGGAATGAAAGATATGCTGTTATTTTAGTGTTCTGTATCATTTGTCTGTAAGCACTTGCACGGATATAATAAAACAATGATGTGTAGAAATCCGTGTGAGATGTTGTTGGCATTCTGAGTGAGTTTCATTGATTAAATGAAAGATCGTTCATTGTTTTGATATAATGCATTGAGTATTGCTGCAGTTTATATCACTTTCCCATCCAGAATCCTCATTTTTAGTAGCAAGTACACTGTTTTCTTATCAAATTGGATGATATACCAGAAATTGTTGACATTGTGAGTGAGTTTAATTCATACATTAATCAATTATTCATCTTGTCTTGTTATTTAAACCTCCCCTCACAGAATGTTCAATAGTAGAGGCAAAACAAATGATTCCTTGTGAAATAAGAATTATATTTTTGTTTTACTGGCAATATATAAACTATGGCCAGTTGTGCAGTCAACCAATAACATTAGAGCGACAGCAGTAGTAACAACCAGTAGCGACACAGAATACAGAGACTAGCGACATCTAAACAAAATCACTAAGAATGTGAATAGCGGTTTATACATGCTTTGTAAACTCAAAGCTCTCAATCTTCACTTTATTTAGACTTTAGCGTAATTTTAAATATATTTGCATATCTTTGAAAATGTATTTGCATGCAAATACACAAGATGCATTTTGTGGACTGAAGAATTTTCGTCTTGCTATTACCATATGGAACAAGTGAAATCATGTGGTCAACAAGTAGTTGGCATGGACCCAATTCATAGACTAGTGGCAGAACTAACTGTCTGGTCTATGAATCAGTTCCCTACTCAAAATCCATTAGCATTAAACAAATTCAAATAAAACAAAAAATACAAAATCTTTGAAATCTTGTTTCTGTTTTGCCAAAGACTCATAATTCATTAGCATGACCTTTTTCCAAGTACCATTTAATTTAGTCACATAGTAACTACACTGCTCAACAAGGTCACATCTATTATATGTCCGAAACCTACAGACAACACATGTGATTAACTTCGAAAATATATCGAAAAAACCTCAGGGGAGGTTAAATGTCCACACAGCATACCTGTATACCAACAGTGTGTCATTCTATCTCTTATGTATGTAATGAAGACCAAAGAAGGCAACATCACAGCTACATGTGCAGTAATTGAGTAATTTGCTCAATTAGAAAATGTTGAGACACCTGTCTGAATTCAAGCAAAGAAAGAATTATATATATATATATATATATATATATATATATATATATATATATATATATATATATATATATATATTATATATATATTCCTTATCATGTCCATGTGATGAAAGATCATATATCAACATAATATATATTTATAATTTATTTAAGCAATGCACTGAAGACCTGTCTGTAAGATTGTACATTATTTGCAATGATACTGTAAATAAGTTCTTCCTGGTAATTACTTTCAATCTCCATTCACAGAATCTGATAGTCCTGCATTCCTGGCCATTATTCCAACCTTGTCTTTAATGCCACTGTTACTGTTAAATGCTGCTTCAAACATATGTAGCAAAGTGGAGACATTTTATGTAATTGAACTCTAATCATAAATTGGACGTGGCCCCTTTAAGAACCGGAGTTTTGCGACACTTGTTTACTGGCACTATCTCATGTTAGAGACATGAGAGTATGCAATGTGCAGGAGACCTCCTTGTTTTGTTCATCATTTCAGAATTCTTTGGATAATTTTTTTTTCGTACAGAATGCTGGTGAGTTGCATTGAATGTGTATGTTCAATGTCGTATGTTAAAATTTATGTTTGTTATGGGCTATTTTTAAAGGATGGATATGGATTGAATTTGAAACCCACCGGCAACACATAAATGTTCACGTGTCAAATCACTTGCAATATTTTATTTGTAAATACATTTATCAGTGGGTGTGTTCATGCTTCCTATTCCTGTTTCTTGTCATATGATCCTGTCAAGTGTTTTATTCTTATTGGTTCTTAAGTTTATTAGTCTTGTCTTGTTATTGTTTCAAGTTTAATTTGTCTTGTTATCTAGTTTACAGTTCTGTTCTCTCATTGGTGCTTATGTTATTAGTTCAGTTTTGTTATTGTCTTGTAATCTTTGTTTCCCCAATGTCTTTATATTTAAACCCTCATGTTCGCCTTTGTCCTTGGTCAGGTATTTTATGTTGTAATGTTAAAGTCTTAGTCTTAGTCAAGTCAATGTTTTGTTTTCATGTTGAGTTATTTCATGTTTGGATATCACATTCTGGAATATATTCACTTCTAAATAAAGCGCACTTGGGTTCCTCACATCATCGTCTCCTACCTGCAACATTACAGAATACCTGACATAACACTATGGATCCAGCAGTTCAACTAATTTGTCTCCGTCACGGAAACTGTTCCCTTGAGGATTTTGTTGAAGTATTTTGTGGGCTATGTATTTTTGTGAGTTTCAATGGGGTCGACCTCAAAAACGTTTTCATTTGGGTTAAATGAGCCTCTAAATTCCCTGATGCTTGGGGGCAGAATTCATTGGACTCTGGCAGAGTATATAAATTATGCCCTGTTGTTGAGTGGTTCAGCCTTCACTGTTGAAGTTGTAGAAGAGAACGTTTGCACTCCTACAGAGAGTTCCATCCCCACCAGCATGGCTGCCATGCCAGACTCGTCCACCATCATGGCCTCCACGTGTGAGTTCCACATCATGGCGCCCTTGCCTGCCACGGAGCAAGAGCCAGTGCCCAAGTCTTCCACGGTCAAAAAGCCAGCGCCCATGCCTGTCATGGTCAAAGAGCCAGCGCCTGAAGCCTCTACCGCCCCCAAGGTCTCCAGCAGCTCCACCCCAGTGTCTCCAGTAGCTCTGCCCCTTCAGAGTCCAGCATGCCACGCTGCCTCATCAGCCCCCCATGCCCACGTCTGTCTCATCAGGCCATGCTCCTGGCCATCCACTTGATCCACCCTGGTCTCCTAACGAGGCAATCAAAACTTGATGGGTGACTTTTACAATAAATTCACATAAATGGTCAATCACATGGACAATGAATGAAGGTTGAATGTTACATTTATATAGCTCTTTTCTGATACTACACTCAAAGAGATTTAGATAGTGAACAGGGAACTCTCCTCAACCACCACCATTGTGCAGCATCCACCTGGATGATGTGACGGCATCCATAGTGCATCAGAACGCTCACCACACACCAGCTATTTGTGGAGAGGAGAGAGTGGAATGATTGAGACAATTCATGAAAGGTAATTATTAGGATTATTAGGCTGTAGTGCTGGGCTGAAGGCAAGGAAACACCCTGTACAGGTGGCCAATCCATCACAAGGCAACACACAGACATACACATACACACTCACACCTACAGGTAATTAAATGAACCTGCATGTATTTGTGGACTGTGGGGGAAACTGGAGCACCCTGAGGAAACCCATGTGAACACAAGGAGAACATGCAAACTCCACACTGAAAGACCCTGTTGAGCCAGGACTCAAACCTGGGACCTTCTTGCTGTGAGGCGACAATGCGACATGCAAAATCAATTGTTTTGTGTGCTTCACGTTCTTAGGGCCAGGTTTGGTGGATGTAAGACTTGCTTGTTTGTGTAGTTTACATACAGCTTCCCATCTAGCAGCTATATATATATATATATATATATATATATATATATATATATATATATATATATATATGTATATTTATTTATTATCTTCTCTGATGCACAATAAGTGAGCACTAAAATTGCAATGACTCCCCGGCAGGTATTATCTTTGCCTGAGCGTGTTTCCCTGATTCCTTACAGCATGTGGTGTGTGATCTTACTTTAACAATAAATGCACTGCAATGTTCTTGATGAACATGATGTTACAACATGATATTGAATAGATACTGGATGCCTAATGCTATGACTTTTTTCATCTCCCATGCTGAAGATAAAACAACTTAAAAAACAACTTCAGCTGGTTTACTTAGAATATCAGCTGAGCATTTTGGGAAACCAACTGGCTAACCAGCTAAATCAACTGAAGACCAGCTTGTCTGAGAAACCAACTAAACCAGTATAGTTTGGTTTAAGCCTTTTTTTTTTCCAGAAGGGCCTGTATTTCCACTATAAAATATATCTGTCACAAAAAGCTTGCTAAATTCAGTCCAGTATTATAAAATCAGTCAGTTTATATACGATTGCACAACACCAATAACAATGTGCTTATTCACAGCTGTTTTCATAATGCTATTTTCCTTGACAAAAATTAGAGCAGAACAGGGCTTCTACAGTCACACAGATGCTTGGAGTCACAAGGGATCTCCTGATTTGCAAGATACTCCACTACATCACATCTTTGTCTCATCAAATCACATCAGTGCATCGCCGTCCCATCTCAAAGCTGTTCGGTGTCGTGTTTTCAATTCGGAACAGTAGCCTCACTCAGAGTTTATCCAGTAAATGACATCTCTTGGCGCAATCAAATCAATATTACAGTGGAAACGATCACTCTCTGCCACAAGGCATGTATTATTCAGTCCAGTGCAGCCTAAAGGGGCCCTTGATGTCCCTCGTGCTGTCAGAAATGGGAATCCTGAAGCACCCACAGTGCATCATCCTCTCCCTTAGGAACATGTGACTTATTCATATGTGTAAATCATGTTTTATACAATATGACATTACAGTGCCATTTTGTTGAAAAAAAACATGACCACATTATGTAAGAATGAAGCAGTACTTTTGGACATGTGTGGCGATATTGTGTTTGTAGTTCTTGAGATTATATACAATTAACTGAAATAACCCTTTGGCTGAATATACCACATGTGGGCCATTTTAGGTCAGTACATTTCCATGCAGGCTTCTCTGGCCTGGCTTATATGGTCTAGTTGGTTGACCCATGTGGTCTTTCTCATACTGGTTGTCTTACAAGTTAACCTAGTTAATAAGCTGCAAGAAATCCAAAACACAACATATGCTGATCTTTCCAGCAGGGTCAAATCTGTATACTGGACTCCAAAAGGCTCATTCACAAAATCTC
The DNA here is from genome assembly GCF_025860055.1 of Xyrauchen texanus. Taxonomy (NCBI): domain Eukaryota; kingdom Metazoa; phylum Chordata; class Actinopteri; order Cypriniformes; family Catostomidae; genus Xyrauchen; species Xyrauchen texanus. The sequence goes on from NC_068298.1 coordinate 32,734,776, forward strand.
CAACACACTTCCAACAATTGTTGGAATTTGTTGGATCAATTAGTCTGTCTCTCTCCACCATAGTTGTTGCCACTATACCTGCGGTCTTGGGGTAACCAATACATCCAAAGAGCAAGCTGTTTTGCGCCTCTGTTGACTGTGATTTACTTAAAATTACCAGACGATGCCTGACGATAAAGGTTTATGAATAGCATCTGCTTGAACATCAGAATTAACAGGGGTGGAAAGATTACTGAAAAATCTTTCTCAAGTAGAAGTACTGTTACTTCCCAAAAAATTTAGTATGAGAGTAAAAGTAGCTGTCCTAAAAACTACTCAAGTAAGAGTAAAAGAGTAGCTCATTTAAAAGTACCCATGAGTAGTGAGTTTTGAGTACGGAGTTGCAAAACCTATGCCCCATTATAATGAACACTATGCCAACTTTTAAAATACATCACTTATCTATGATAAACACTAGGGATGTGCACGAGTAGTCGAATATTTGAATATTCTTTATGCAATAATTATTCTAATAGTAAAAATACTATTTGAATTTCACAAAGTTGTGCTTTGCTGGGGACATATACAGTGAGGCAGTTATAACAGAATGGCAGTTATAACAGAATGCACTGGGAGGTGCTGTTGAGTGTGAACACAAGTTGATCACATTTGTCGAGCAAACGGTTCAGTCGGTACATTCAGATGGACACCAAAAAAGCGGGTTATTGTGAGAATGTGGCTTACTGTGAGAAATCTGGGTTCCTGTTTAAATGTACTGGATAAGCGGTGTACACTTTACTCTCGTATATGTGCAGCTTGTCAGAAAGCAGCGTCCCCGTAGCAACGTAATCCTTCTGTAAACAACAATCGTGGCATCTGAGAAAGACTTTGCTAGCTGAAGTAAGGGCTATTCCATAATTTAAACTGGTGTGTATAAATGAGTATAGACGACTTCATTAGCGGTTTATTTTTCTTCACTTTGCGTGAGCTTAAATGATTTTGTTCTATTCTTTTTTCACACATTGCTTATTTAAAAAATTTTTTTTTAAAACACAGGACATGATAGGATTGTTTTGAATATAATTTGAAGCTTTTTTTTTTTTAATGGTGACAACCTTTATGACAAAAACATTTATTACCTTCATTTAAAGAATATAATATTCATTTTTTTATTAGCTTAATATTCGAATACCAAATTATTAATGAATGCCCATCCCTAATAAACACTACAAGAATCTGAATCCAAAAAGGGAGACATGATAACAGAAATGAAGATTCAAATGTTATTTTCAATACTCTGATCACCATTTTAAATCGTAATGTATGAAACAAATACATTAAAATCAGTTTGTGTAGGGTCTGAATTTCCCTTAATGCTGACAGAGCTTCATTATTGTGCATAAAACATGTTCAAAACAATGCAAGGAATGCAAAGAAATGCTAAATAAGCAGGATCACTTGGCACATCATGTCATGCAGAATAGAGGTTGAGCAGGCATGGGAAAAGTGGTTTGGTACAGGGGCTTAATCACGCTTAAATAATTCAGCCAAAAATAAATATTCTCTCATCATTTACTCATCCTCATGTCATCCCAGATGAGTATGACTTTCTTTCTTCTGCAGAACACAGATTATGATTTTTAGAAGAATATATCAGCTCTTTTGTTCCAATGAAAGTGAATCAGTGTTAAAATATTGAAGCTCATAAAAATCACATAAATCAGCATAAAAGTAGTCTAATCCATGTGATTCCAGTGGTTTAATCCATGTCTTCAGAAGTGATATGATAGATGTGGTGAGAAACAGATCAATATTTAATTCCTTTTTTACTATTAATTCTCCTCCCTGCTCAGTGAAACTCCACTGTTTTTGGTGATTCACTTTCTTCATGCATATCACCACCTACTGAGAAGAATTTATAGCAATAAATTTCTCACCCACACTTATCATATCAATTCTGAAGTCATGGATTAAATCACTTGAGTTGTCTATATTACTTTTATACTACTTTTATGTGCTTTTTGGAGCTTCAAAGTTCTTGTCACGATTTACTTGCATTGTATTGTATTTACTTGCATTACAGCACCTAAATAAGAGCTGAAATATTCTTCTAAAAATCTTCATTTGTGTTCTTAAGAAAGAGATTCATACAAATCAGGGATGTCTTGAGAGTGAGTAAATGATGAGAGAATGTTCTGCCTGAAGTATTGCTGTACAAATGTTGATCTTTATAAAGGCTAAGCATAATTATATATTATTTTATCATCTCTACTTTCCTGTTAATTTATTATATCAATTAACACTCTCTCTACATCTGGGGTCGGTATTATTAAAAAACAAACAATATTTAAAAAATATTATTATTAAAAATTTCACTGATTTATTCTATTACATATTAATTTTAAAGCTTCTCAAGTTATTCAGCTAAAAGTAGTGAGTGGTTTTCTCATTTCCTTGTTATTGTTGTATGATTAGTAACCGTATATGACCTACTAGACAGATCTCAATTCGGATACATTTACATTTATGCATTTGGCAGTCGCTTTTATCCAAAGTGACTTACAGAGCCCTTATTACAGGAACAATCCCCCTAGAGCAACCTGGAGTTAAGTGCCTTGCTTAAGGACACAATGGTGGTGGCTGTGGGGCTCGAACCAGCATCCTTCTGATTACCAGATTACCAGTTATGTGCTTTAGACCACTACACCACCTCCACTCCACACGTGGTGGTGGTGGTGGTGTATTTTTGGTACATATACATTTCAAGTCCAAAATTTTATACAAATACGCTTTTTGTCCCACTGTTTAAAGTTTACTTTAGACATAAACGACTGTTTACATTAAATGGCAGTTTACTGTAGTTTTTTACTGTAGTTTCTATCACGTTGATGTAATTTCAAGTGTTTGTTTTCAAAATAAGTTTGTTTTTAGTTAGTATTTGATGCTATAAAAACGGTGCTGTGACATCATGATTGACAGGTTCTCTGAGCGAAGTAGTCACTGAAGCACCAACTGACTTTTTTGGGATCTTCGGAGGACTGAGGAGATTGGAGCTTTAAATTTAATATCTAAATTTCTATAATTAATTATTTTACACCGTCATAAGTCAAAAGTGCAGGGGTGTGTCCTTGCTATTGATTCAGCGAGAGTGAGGGCGGGGCCTTGATTTCGCGGCTTTACTTCCTGCTCACTACTGCACAGGTCTGGTCCCAAAATCGCAACTGCACAGACTCAAGTCCCAAGATGTCAGCGCCATATCGGGACACTGGAGGCTTCAGTTCTCACCAATGGAAAAGAGCGAAGGGGCGTCGTTCATCTTTTTTTACAGTCTATGGTACAAACATTAACCGCCTGTCAATCAAAAAGTGTGCAGTTACATCAGGAAATAAAAATATATTTTATCTAGATTCTAGATCAACCAACCAGTTGATATCGCGATCGTTGTAATGAACACCCCTGTTCTAGATGTAGAACACAGGCTAAATATAGAACACTACTCAAAAGTTTGATCGAGGACATTTCTCTTTTTTCCGATAAACATGTTGATCATTTTATTGCCCAGCCCTATTGATAACAATCTATCACAGCAGCCCAATAATCTCAGTGATAGATAGTTAAATAACAGGCAATGTTATAGACACAGAATCTAGTAAGCAGACATGTGAAATTTACCTTGATATGTTTCTTCAAATTAGAGGCAGGATTAATGATTTTATATGGATTGAGCAAGTTAAACTCATGACACAATCAAACAATTGGCCTTTTTCACTGTGAAAATCCCTTTCAGGTGCGACCATAATGTTCAGGTTTTGAACGGTGCTTGAGGCATTCTCCACATTTGGAACCAGATCTGCAGCTACTGTTCAAGTTTTATTTACATGTGATTTGATTTGACTGGAGTCACGAGACTCTTGTAGCCAATCAATTTGATGGATAATAATAAATTCAGGACAGGGAAGTAGGGAACACAGATGGTGGGAAAATAGCATAGTAAATGTACAGTTACAGCACTTAAAATGTACTCAATTAAAAGTAAAAGTACACACATTTTATACTACTTAAAAAATTACAATTTTTGAGAAAACGTAGTTAATTACAGTAACGTGAGTTACATGAGTATTTGTAATTTGTTACTTTACACCCCTGAGAATTAATAAGCATGTTTCATTCACCACTTTTGCACAGGGACTTCATAAAGGGTCTCTGACTTAAAACTGGATTTTAAAGTCTGCCTAACAAAAGCACTCTCGGACAAAAGTTGTGATGGTTACTTTTAACACAACCAAATATTTAAATCCAGGGGGAAAGAAATCTCATTCAGACATTTAAGCTGCAGGTCAAGATGGCATTTATACTGAACTGAAAAAAAAGACCACTTAGATAAAGTTTGACAGGCACAAGACTGACCACAAACAGAGCTATGAGGGGCACAGTGGTCTGTAGGTATTATGTTTTATACATGTGCCATGTTTGCAGCCATGTCAACAAGAAAAATTTACTCTGACAATAGTAGGAAATGGAAAATGCTGAAAAAACCTCCTACATATCATACAGAGCCAAGCACAGAATAGAAAGAAGTTGAACAGCAGTGCCCCCATTCCAAAGTATATTACATCACATGATAGTTGAAAACATTTGGATAATAAAATATAACAGAGTAATTGTTAAAAATATTGGGGGCAGAATATATTATGCTAACGATAACATTTTTTATGGCCATGGCTACTAGCGCTATTTGAATCATCAATCATGTTTGTTTTGTTGGTGTCGCAAAAATATGATCATATATACAAGAACCCACTACATTAGAGAATAGGCTATTTACCACTCCGAATATCTCATTTGAGGACTGTTATTATTGATACCATTAATCTTTCACAATTGTTTCAGAGCGTGAGACTGCTGGAGTTGTTGTCTGAACTGAATACGGCAACAGATAGAATGATCCATGTACAAGTTACAAGACCTAACAATAGGACCGAGGAGCACACAGGGTCAGATTTTATTTGGATTTGCACTGTTTATTGCCATCTGGAGCCACTACATTTACTAACTACATTTTTCAGTATGATGATAGTAGCTCAACTGTGTTCAAAACTATGCAGAGGTGGGTAGAGCAGCCAAAAACTGTACTCAAGTAAAAGTACAATTACGTAAAAAAAAAAAAATTCTCAAGTAGACTTAAAAATACCAACATAAATAATTACTTGAGTAAGAGTAAGAAAGTATTCAATTAAAAGTGTACTCAAGTAGTGAGTAACTCGTTACTTTCACAAATGGCATAATAGACGTTTACTCCCCTGTATTCCATTACATAATACACATTGAACATGTATTACAGAATTATCATTATTATTATTAATGGAAATTCTGTCATCATTCACCATCATGTTGTTCCAAACCCATTTTACTTTCTTCCATGCAACACAATAAGGAGATATTAGACCGAATATTAGTCACTATTTACTTTCAGTGAATCTTTTTCTCCATATATTGTAAGTGAATGGTGACCGAGACTGTCAGTACCTAACATCCTGTTTAACAAATTTTGTGTTCCACATAATACAAAGGGTCACACGGGTTTGGAACAAAATGAGGGTAGGGAAATTATGAAGAAATATCACTTTAAAGGGATAGTTCACCCAAAAATTTTAATTCTCTCATCATTTACTCACCCTCATGCCATCCCAGACATGGATGATCGAGAGTGGAGTGAAAAGGCTTTCTTCTGCAGAACACAAATTAAGATTTTTAGAAGAGTGCAGTGATGTTCAATGTTATCACATGAAGCAAATGGTATATGTTACATGTCAAAACATTTTTTACAGTGGTACATGACAACAATGATAATTAGCCCTTTAGTAAATTCGAATGTTGAAGATATCCATGCAGTAATGGTTATGATAATGAAAGGCTGTGAAGTGTCTTATGTAAGTAATTTAACAGCCCCTGTTTAAGTTTGACCTTCGAGAGTGGAGTGAACAGGCTTTTAGCTTGGCACAGAGAGAGAGACGGTGCTGCTGCACTGCTTCCCAGCACATTTACCCTCTCCATCAAGCCATTAGAGGGAACTCTGGGCCTAAATTCATCATGTGGTTTCTGGCACAGGGACCAAAATTGCCCAAGGGAGCATGTAGAAGCAGCAGGCTACATAGCTGGGAAGATCTAGCTTAATTTGACCCATCAGGGTGGTTGTGGATTGTTAGAAGCCAATTTTTCACAAATACAGTTTAGATTGGGAGAGTTTTAGATTCTTGGACTGTGAAATTTGGAAGTATTAAGACACATTCGAGAGTCTGAACTGATAACATGGAACTTAGTGGATTTAGCTCTTGTCCCCCATAAATCACACAGCAAGTGGACCAAAAGGAGATTTTGTCTCTACTAGGTCTGTGCAAACCGACACAGTAGGAATACAGTGATGATGTTTGCCTCAAGAGATAAAACAGTTTGCTCTGTTCACTGATCTAAGAACCTTAAAGTCCTTTCAAAGTAAAGCATTACATAATGTGGTCCAATCCAAGAACAGGAGCATCTCCTTTGGGATAACACAGTCCACCATGTGCACAGACGTTTCCTATGTTCCCTGATCTCAGAACAGGCATTACCTTTAGGAATAAAACAGTTCTCATACCCTCTATGAACATAGAACAGTGGTTACCCTCCGGTATAGAGCATTTTAGTCTGTTCCCTGAACTAAGCGCAATGGCTACCTCTGGGTTAACATCAATTTACCATGTTCCCAGATCTCAGAACAGTTTCTGACGGATCCCAGTTCAGAAAGCTCCCTTCCGCCCTAAACGCCCTGCAAGGCATTCCAGGGAGACTGCTGAGTGCTGACTTAACAGCATGTCCCATTCAGCCCGTTGTCCTGGAGGATGGCAACATCAAAAGGACATGGTTTGTTATGCTTATTAAAGCGTTTTGAAGGAAACATGCGGGTGATGTTCTGAAAAGCACATTAAGCCAATTGAAGAGAAGGATGAATGGGAATCCACTGAACTGAATCCGCAGAGGACGTCTCCCTCCTATTGTCTTACTCCCTTTCAAAGTTTCCCAAGTCACAATCACACCAGAGACCTCTAGAGTAATTTGTATTGATTAATGTTCCTGTGTGCAACGAGAATACCTTTCACAGATTCTGCCTCAGCTTAAGAACTTAAAGTCTTATCTCCTCCACTCTTGCTTTCACACATAGATTTGAATGTTTTAATATTGCAGAATAATGCAAAACACTACTGGCTTGGTAATCCTGTATCAAATTTTATCCTCAGATAGTTTGAGTAGAAATTCAGAGGCTGTGCCAGTGCCATAGTGCTTAAACTGCACAACATTATGCACACTGGTTAATATTAGGATGCATTATTTTAATATTGTAAATATAAAACAATCACATTTCAGTTTAATGGACATAAATATGGGAGCGCACACTCAAGCGGCTTACCATTGTAAGACCCCATGCCACCATCCAGAAAGCTTTTAAATAATACATTTTATATTTATGATTTCTTGCAACTCTGTGGTAAAATCTTAAATCAGTGCTTAATGCAACAGGACAATTATTCTATATAGAAAATGTGCTTGAATAAGGTCAAAATGTGCAGCTTGGATGCTTTTGTTGGCACACAAAGAGTACAAATAAAAAGATTCTTTGTGCAAGTGTACCAGGCAGCTAGATAATTATGAACTCAGTGTACTGTATGCTCATTATTATGTAATTAGTTTAGTAAATGCTTTTGAATATTATTGATATTTATTTATGTATTGTTGTATAGCTTTTAGCTACTTAAATTCCACTTCTCTAGTCCTTAAAATTTTGGGCAGGGTAGAGTTGACAGATTTGACTGTACTTTTCAGAAAATGATGCTATCGGATCCAAATTCCCACATTATTTAAAAGCACAAGTGACAGTGAGCTCTTCACACCATGTTCTAATCAAACTCTGATGAGGCACCGCAAGGAGTATCACTGACTGAAAATCACAAGACTAATGTAATCTTTCTCTCTGATATCACTGGTTGACCAGGGCCCATATTCACAAAAAATATTAAGGCTAAATGTAGCTCCTAACACTGAAATTTAGGAGCAACTCTTAAAAATTAGGGTTGTGTCACTCCTAATTTTAGAACTCCTCCTGAGGACTTCTAAATCCCTAAGAGAGACTGATCCAAAGCATGCCTTCTGTCATCATTCCACATTAAAAAGAATGTTTTAGAACATTATTATGACATAATCCTTTTATAAAGGTATCGCATGAATCACAATTGAGTATTTTAACACAATGTATTTTAATAATATAATATTCTAAACATTATAATATTGACATTGCCTTTTAAAAAGGTATCTTCTGGGTCATGAGGGTTTTTTCATTACTGTAAGTTTCCCACAAACCGAAACAACACCATATCCATCCATCCACCTATCCAAATCCTATATTCACTGTGCATTTTCACATTGTGAATCAATGGGTTCGCACAAAAGCTGAAAAATTTTACTTTCAGAGAAGGAATTTATATGGCGTTGGATGAAAATAAGGTGCCAGGAGACCAGTGCAGACAGACAGCACAGTGGATGTTAAAATATTCACTAAAAAGGGAGCAAGGGTGCATCCGAATGCTTTCCTATGCAGCTAAATGCATTCACTCCTAAAATCCAGTCAAAAGTTCAGTTTCATGGTAATAAGTACATAATTCAAAATGTATAATGTATAATTTTATTTTATCATATTTGGCAGTGATTGGATGATGCTGGCCATTACTTGTATCAAAATGAATTATGCTAATTTCTGAATGGTAAAATAATTCAGCACTGGCTATCACTTGTTTGTTTGACAGTGCAATGAGAGAACCTTGAGATTTTGATGCCAAAGTAGAAACAAATGTGTAACATTAAATTAAAATAATGATTCATGCATTTCCTGGTATACATTGTCCCAAAGCAGCTTTAATATTGTAGCATCTTGAAAGCATAAATAACCAACACTCCTGGCAACATAATAAACAATTTGATTAAAAAATCAGACTTTCTATAGCATGGTATTATTTAGAATTTTACAACTTCCACTGTCCCATATGAGGACATACATTTTTGTACATATTTTTTTTTGCATGTTTATTAGGTGCTACTAGTTACAAATCAAAAAGTGAAATGAAAACTTTTTATGGGTAATTATTAAGACTTTTATTCTATTGTTTCTCTTCTGGGTACTCTGTGTTCTCTCTGTCTGTTCACTCTCCTGCCTTACCATATAATTTGTGGATGCTCTGTACACTGCGTGGTGATAAAGTGTGTGTATGTGTGTGTGCGTCCCAGCAACAACATTAGTAGAGTAACACATGAGATGTTCATGTGTCTGAGTGGTTAGTGCAAAAAGGAGCAAGTCTTCTCCTGGTACATGGTATCACAGATATCCAATAAATCAAGGATGAAATATAGACAAAATAATTTGTTGAGCATAAAATGTTTTAGAACGTAATTAGCAATGTAAGTCAATTAATTAGCAGTGTGATTACTGCTGTTTACATATGCCACTTGTTTTGATATTTGGTACATTTGCAATTACATTCATATAGTCATTTATGCATATGCTACTATTTGGGGCTACAGAAGGTTTACTTTATACTCATGAATATGAGGTACACCAACACAGAATTTCAGTTTAGACCTGTGTCTACTCAACATGATCACTCGTGAGTACTGGTACCATACGATAAGCCACATTATGAAAACACAAGTGAATAGAATCAAATCCTTAATTTTGGTCAAACATTATACACACAGTTTATTTATTTTTTTGCATATATACAGTGCAGTATTAGTTTTCACATATCCCTCAGAGTGCAGGGTCAGCCATGATATGGAGGCGGATGGGCTACAACAGCAGAAGACCCCACCAGGTACCACTCATCTCCACTACAAATAGGAAAAAGAGGCTACAATTTGCAAGAGCTCACCAAAATTAGACAGTTGAAGACTGGAAAAATGTTGCCTGGTCTGATGAATCTCGATTTCTGTTGAGACATTCAGATGGTAGAGTCAGAATTTGGTGTAAACAGAATGAGAACATGGATCCATCATGCCTTGTTACCACTGTGCAGGCTGGTGGTGGTGGTGTAATGGTGTGTGGGATGTTTTATTGGCACACTTTAGGCCCCTTAGTGCCAACTGGGCATCGTTTAAATGCCACGGCCTACCTGAGCATTGTTTCTGACCATGTCCATCCCTTTATGGCCACCATGTACCCATCCTCTGATGGCTACTTCCAGCAGGATAATGCACCATGTCACAAAGCTCGAATCATTTCAAATTGGTTTCTTGAACATGACAATGAGTTCACTGTACTAAAGTGGCCCCCACAGTCACCAGATCTCAACCCAATAGAGCATCTTTGGGATGTGGTGGAACAGGAGCTTCGTGCCCTGGATGTGCATCCCACAAATCTCCATCGACTGCAAGATGCTATCCTATCAATATGGGCCAACATTTCTAAAGAATGCTTTCAGCACCTTGTTAAATCAATGCCACGTAGAATTAAGGCAGTTCTGAAGGCGAAAGGGGGTCAAACACAGTATTAGTATGGTGTTCCTAATAATCCATTAGGTGAGTGTATTATACAAGTGCTATATGCAAGGTGAGCAAATGGTAAGTGGAAGGAAAATAGATATACATGCAATATTTACAATACCTGATAATACCAGGAGGGGGGTGCCAAAAAGGTGCTAACTATTTTTAAACCTCTAAACTGACTAAAAACAAAAGAAAAGATCTTTAGCATCCAAGACGCCCTATTTAAACTACTCTTCCTTGCCAAAACATACAGAGGGTGGCACTCACTCCTAACCTAGTGTATTTATATAGTCCTAAAAATACCTATGTGTGCTCAATGTACGTCACGTGACCTTCTTACCTGTCGGTTTTCCCTAGTATCACACTCACAAACAAAACAATGAAATCAGGGAACCATTAATAAGGAATACCAATAGGGAAAACAAAACATGCATACAAACTTAAACTAGAACAAAAATTGGGTAGGTTAAGTACAGACGATTGAACAAAACATAACAGTCAAAAACTCTCTCTCACAACTTTGCAAATCCAAGCTTTCTTGTCAAATCCAAAAACTTCCCCCCAAATGTGTTTGGGGCGGGCTTTATATAGGTGGCAGTCTGTGGCAATTGGCAGCGAAGATGATGGCGTCATCGGGGATTCCAGCGGGAACAACCATGGAAAGGTCTCTGTATGGTGACAGAACACGACAAATGGCAAATAGCCACACACACACACACACACAGACGTAACAACAACTGAAAACAACTTGCTTGACCATTCGATTTTGGCACCCGTCCTTGGACATTACATCCAGTAAATGGAGCTCATACGTGCCCATATGCCCAACAATACTTACCACTTTGACCACAGATGGCAGTGTTTCAAATTTCATTAAGCACAGTCCAATTTTAGCAATAAATCTCAATCGTTCAAATCTTTTTCTGTGAGATCAGTCTTGTCTATTTTTCTTTTTCAGCTCTGATGTTAAAGTCTTTGAAAAACATCCCAAGTTATGTCTCAGCCTTCTTAAGGTGCATGTCTTTTTTTATCCATGCCTTAATTACTATATTAAACAGTTTTCGATTCCTTCCTTGTCACCATGATCACTGCTCGCCTCCTGTCTGTGGGTTGCTAATTTAAGCACTTTCATCTGTGAATTAATTTGAGCCAGTCACAAGCAGTTCTTAATTACCCAGAGAAGGCCATTTCTTCTCTTGCATCTTTAATTGATTGTTTACTGTGTAATTCATACTTGGCATATGTGCATTGAAAAGGAGCCCATAAATTTGGATTTACATTTATAATCAGACACTTCCTTGCCAAACAACTTTCCAGTTAGTGCATGTTTAGGCTGCAGTAAGTCGCAATGTAAGATAAGCTAAACTTTAGGTTATGTTCACATTACTATGCAAGGTCTTGACATTTTTTTTGCCATAATCCATTTTTAATACAAAATGCCAAACTCTCACATTTATTTTGTGCACCTATTGACAGAAGGTCAGAATTTAAAGTTTACCACACATAACAAGTGTGAGTAAAAGTGTGTAATAAAGATTGATTTGAGTCACAAACATTGTGTAATAGAACTGTAAACTCTGCTGAATGCTGGCCTACAGCATAGGATGCTGGTATGAAGGCACCACAATAAGACTGCTTAGCTGAACTAGAAAGATTTATGCTACATTCCATTCAACTCAGAAAGTCAGAATTTCCAAGTGCACTTAAATGCTATTGTACTTGAAGTCAGACTTCCAACTTGGAAACGTGCGGAAATCTATAACTCTGATTTAGCTGTGATGCAGGTGCATGACATCATCAAACATGTCGGCACTCAGGGGGATGTCCACAGTTACTGATATACATTCACTTTTATTAACATTTACATTTATGCATTTGGCAGACACTTTTATCCAAATTGACTTACAGTGCACTTATTACAGGGACAATCCCCCTCAAGCAACCTGGAGTTAAGTGCCTTGCTCAAGGACTGTGGGGACTGAACCAGCAACCTTCTGATGACCAGTTATGTGCTTTAGCCCACTACGCCACCACCACTCCACCCACTAGAATCCTCCATTAACATCCACTAGTGAGCCAAAAATTCAACAAGCGTTTGCAGAAACAGTTGTGTAAAATACGGTAAATTATATACAGTACCCTTTTTTGATAATCATACACCTGTAGAGCAAATGCTATATGCTAAATAAATGCTACATTTCAGCATTGTTTATCAATTTGGTTGTTAAGAAACATCTTGGGTGGCATCTGAACATATGCTAAACTAACAGGAACAATGAGCAACAGGCAACAAAATTGCACAAGAAAGAAATAAAGCATGAGGAGTGAGAGGAAGTGGAAAGCGGTGAGAAAAATATCCATCAAACTGCTGTCCACATCATAACTTTTTGTCTCATTTTCTTTTTCACCCTGTTCTGTGCAAATAATTAAAAATGACTGTAAGACCCTGCTTCAACTTGTTGATATTTTGTCAACAATAAAATATTTTGTAGCTACTGGAAGTAAGTGAGTTTGTGTGAGAACACATTTCATGATCTTAGCTATAGTCATAAACAATTAGTTGTTTACAGTGCACAGCAACATGATGGAAAACAGGAAACTGTCTTTATAGTCTTTGTATGTGTGCAAGCTTCAGACTTGTGTGCTTGCCTTCATTTTTGCTGGTGAATAGCATGGCTAAGATGGTCCATCAGCTAAACTAGCACCAAATCAGCACATAAACCAGCTTGGGCAAGTATCGAAAATGAATTCTGGTCAACAAAGCAGCAAGCAGGGAGACTTTGTTGTTCTGTATGAATGTTAATGGTGGTGGGGTTATGTAACCTACAGAAGCAGTTAAAGATCTGGGCTGGAAAACTCTGTTCTATTGTGCTCTTGCGCAAGGCACTTACTCAGGTTAGCCCAGAGGAATTTTTTCTTTAATAAGTATACAGCAAGTTTGCATCAGCTACTGAAAATAGCAAATAAGGAATTTAGATACCAAACATAACAAGGATGGCACAATGTTTTTCATGAGAAATCTTAAATTGTGTTCTCACCAAAATCACAAAGGAAAACCCACATGATGCTACAGTATAATAACATTATGGATTAAAAACAGTATTCAAATATATGTTTTTTATGAATAATTTTGTTCAAGTTCAAGAAGGTGGGCTTCGCAAACAGAGTCTTGGTTCCTGACAAAGTTTCTTCGTCATCTATATTGACATCTGAGGGAGTTTTCCTTGCCACTGTCACCTCTGGATTGCTCACAGTTAGGTTTGTAGGCAAGGCAAGACAGGTTATTTAAATAGCACATTTCCTACATACAATGGTTATTCAATGTTACATTACAAAGACAGCAAAACATTTATATAAGCATAGAAATCAATATTAAAATAATTTAATTAAATAAAAATGATATGGCACTATTCTTTGTAAAGCTGCTTTTGAACAAAATATATAGTGAAAATATAGATTGAAATACAGATTTATCGTGCAATGTAGATTGAATTGAACTGAATGGATTTATTAATCTTATATTAAAATGAATTTTACTCATATGCAAGAGTTTCTCTCAGTTCATTCCAGAGTGATTCTGCTTATTTGACACAAAACTACACCTTTAGTATGAATTAATGCAGTTAGCTTAATACATTCTATCCAATCTATAACGGAGACACTCTGTGACTTAGTGTCAGTTTTAGATTGACTGCTGTGCTGGCTGGTGATTTTATTCACCTGACATTTCTCTTCATTTTCATTTTGCTCTTGTTTTTGTCCAGAATAAGATTTTGTCCATCTATTCTGAATACCTGACTGAAAGATAGGAAAGAGAACCTGAACAAATACTTCTGAGGATCATGTATCCTCTCTTGTAAAAACAGTTAATTGGCTTTAAGTTCTCCATCTTGTTCATTAAACATTGAACTCCATCTTGTTCATATTGCATCCAATTCTAATTGGTTTTTCAATTCTGATCTTAAGATTGACTGTTATATAGCAAGTGAGGAAATCAGAAACTAGTTTTGTCAATATCTGATACATCTACATTGGTTGCCATAGTAATGACTTTAGCACAACAGCAAAAGGCCATCATGATATATTGGAATGATGCTGAATTTATGAGGGGCTGTATTTACACATTCATACATTCTGCATACAAAACCGCTTATTTGCCATTCAGTACATGGTCAAATCTGTGAGTAATAATAATGTGAGCAAAAATGAGACACGTGCAGACACCAGCGCGCTTTATGTGTGACATTACAGTCATGTTGTGTCCAACATGATCATATGGGGAAGTTCCAAAACGCTTCTAAAATTTAATGAACCCTGAAATCAACCCCATTCTGATGAATTACTGACAAGCAGCATGCTCTGTACTTCAACTCAATACATTTCCTTCTAGCACTATTGAAAGCACGTTGTGCATTCAACCAGTAAGACATGAGTTCTTGTCCTGTGAGAATCAGGGAGTAATCTCATTCACATAAACAATGGTGATTGAGATTTGGAGGATGTATTTTTGTTCGTAAAGGGATTGTTTACCCAAAACTTAAAATTCTCTCATCCTTTACTCACTCTCATGCCATCCCAGATGCGTATGACTTTCTTTCTTCAGCAGAACACAAACAAAGGTTCTAAGAAATAAATCTCATCTCTGTAGGTCCTCACAATGCAAGTGAATGGTGATCGGAACTTTGTAGTTCCAAAAATCACATAAAGGAAACATAAAAGGAATCCATATGTCTCCATGACTCCAGTGTTTAAATAAATATCTTCAGAAGCAATATAATAGCAGTGTGTGAGAAACAGAATCATATATATAATAAAAATAAAAACTTTAAATCTCCACTTTAACTTTCACTTTTAGATGTGAAAACCGTTTTCATTGGTATTAATACCAGTGAGCTGTGGGATGTGTTGTATAGCCTCCATCTGCTTCCTTACCATTGAAAACTGCCGAGCGAAGTCTCTGACGGTGTCGCCAAACAGCCAAACCTATAAAGGATACTGAGGACCAGTTGGTCTCCATATAAACATTGATTTCAGCCTTTAAAATATGCTGTAAATCATGATTTTGCAAAAGATATGCAGTAAAGCACCAGCTATATGATTTCTTTTTCTACATATATGGCAACACCTCTAAACTCACCAGGGTGTGATATGAGACTAAGATGTTTCCAATTAAGCAATCCACAACAGATGAAATTAGGGACTTTGTATATATATATATATATATATATATATATATATATATATATATATATATATATATATATATATATATATATATATATATATTCTAGAATACATATTATTGACTGATAACAAAACAATTCTAGTCCCTACTAGATGGGTTCAAGTGTCACCAAGATTTGTACACATCCTGTGAAGTGTCAATGTTCCTCTTGGGGGCTCACACACTTTTGCTTCACTATGATCAATGATCAACTGAATCCATCAACAGATTAAAATCTCCTCCCAATATTATATCATGAGGGGTGCCTGTGGCTTGCAACATCCCTTCAATATCTATAAAAAAGCTGTGATCATCAGTGTTAGGTGTGTATATATTAGCCAATATCAACCTTTGACCCTGAAATGTCTGCTAAAACAATAATGACCCTTTCTAATTTATCCTTAATCTGTTTGATACATTTGAATTGTAGATGCCTATTTTTCAATGTAATGACTCCCCTGCTCTTACTTGAGCCAGCACTAAAGAAAACATACCCAATCCGTATCTTCCCAAATTTGTCAGCTTCCTATGGGGCAAGATGCATTTCCTGAAGAAACACTATATCATATTTCTTATGTTTAAGAAAAGAAATAACCTTCCTTCTTTAATGGGGTGCCCCAATCCATTCATATTCCACTGATATTAACATATGACATTTTGAAATATTTGAAAAAAATAGATTGTGTGTCAAAAATAAAATTGTAAAGACTACATTCCAACATTAGTGCCACAGTCAAACCCCAAAACTCCCCCAGAACCAAACAAACATAAAAAAGAAAAACATGTGCATTAACCCTGTGCATGACAGCACCAACCGGAGTCCATCCCTCTAAATTAAAAAAGTCTATGTACACCTACAAGAGTCCCAGCGACAACTTTGCCATCAGATTGCTCAAGTTCGGTGCTTCCGTACAAATTTTGTGAGACAGAAGTACATAACAGAAAATAATATATAAAACAAACTACAGCCAATTGCCAGAATAAACACAAAGTACATGTAGATTCATTCACAAAACTGTCACAAAGGTGTGTTCCTCCACTAAACAAATTCCAGCCGCTAGCGGAACCAGCACACAAACAAAAAATACATAACAATAAATAAATAAAGCCATTCAGTTTCCTCGGACAGTCAAACGAATGTTCGGTGAGCCGGCTGTTTCATGAGTGCAGGAGATGTCCTAATCCTTCCAATGTCCTGCAAAAAATACTCCATGAAACAAACTTCAACCAATAGGAGGCAAAAGCACAAAGAACAAGCGGATTCATCGACAGCTGTCCCGAAGGAGTGCTATTCCACAAAACAAACTCTAGCCGCTAAGCGGAACCAGCACAAAAAGAAACAGAAAAGGTGCCCAGCTTCCTCAGACAATCAAGTGTGTGTACAGCGAGACAGCTCACTTAGACACCATATGAAAGTCACCAAATGGTTTACTCACCCCATTTTCTATGAAAGACCAAGCCTGTTGTTGGCATGTAAATATTTTTTAGCCATCCTTGGTTCAATTCTAATTTGGCCAGAAACATCAGAGCTAAAGCGATCTTCTGTTGATGTAAGAGTTTCTTGCATTCCTTGAATCAATCACGTTTCTCTCTTGTTGAATTTGCAAAATCTGGGAACAAGAAAATGCTGTGATTCTTCCAAGAAATCTTTCCATTGCTCCTCGCCACGCGCAACACGAAATCTTTATCGGATGATCGCAGAAATTTGGCCTGAATTAATCGAGGCCTGTCTCCCTCAGCTGATCTGTGAGCCGGGACTCTGTGAGCTTGCTCGATTTCCAGCTTGTGGCCTGTTATGTCAAGCCAACTCATGAAGAGCTCATCTAAGAATTTCACCATATCTCTGCCTTCTTCCTACTCAGGAATTCCAACAATTCAGACATTATTTTGCTGGCAATGATTCGGATTAGCAGCTAATTCCCTCTCCGATGACTCCAGATAATCTATCTGTCTCGATGTCCCCGCTTCTTGTAACCAACTCAGAGATTTCGGGTCTCTCGCAGTAATCGATCGACGTATTACAGCAACAGCAAGAAGTTAGCAAGAAGCTTACAGCAAGAAGTCAGCAACAACTTTCATCAGCATCACAGAAATGCTCGCCAGTTGCTGTTGGATTTCTCCCACCTCACCATCCAAACCGAGTCCCTGGTCTGCGGGCCCGTCCAAGGCACCAGCTTGAGCACGAACGTGTCTTTTAATATATCCAGAAATCGTGTAAAAGAAAAATCTCAATTGGAGGGATATTGTCACTTTAAAAATTCACAATGGGGAAGTGGATAAAGTCGTATAGTGTGGAGCTTGGTGGTGAGATGACTTCACTCAAGTAGGGTATCTAATGTGGAAACAGTGAGCCACCTCACTGCCCACCAAACAAAAAGGGAAAAGGAGAAATGAAAATAAAACAAAAACAAAAACAAACAATAAGTGAAATAATATACAATGGAAAGTGAGGGGTTGTAGGTAATAATAGGAATAATAGACAGTAATAAGTAAATAAGTAAAGTTTTCTTTTAACATACACTGCATCAGACATATTATTTATCTAAGGTATGTTGAGAAGGAAGAATAAAGGTGATAATAAAAACAAATAAAACAAAAACAAAAAGAAAATGGAAGAAAGATCTATTTATATAGATCTCTCCAATTAAACAAAAATAAATATAACTCAGTTGATCACTGAGACACAATATTTTGTTTGATGAGATGAAGGTGATGGAGATGAAGAACATTTTTATAAAAATGCAAATTAAGAGACCAAAAATATGTGTTAAGTTTGAGACATTTAATGGGGTAAATCGCTTCAACACTGCCCAAAACACAAGCTGTATTTAACTGTAACAAGCTGCGGGATGTTAACCAGTAGCTGGTGATGCAATGGCTTTAACACAGAGATGTCTCCAAAGGTGGAGACAGTTAGCTACACTGGCTGCTTTGTTGAAAATATGGCATCGGCAGGTTGCGCATGCACAATGAGGAGTTACCCCGGAAGAGTCTCCTAGGACTTCTCGTGAACTATCATCGTCATGGCAACACCAACCCCATTTTGTTAAAGCCTATTCTTTTCAAAGTTTCAACGACGTTTTGTGAAACGTGGGCACGTTTCTAACAATGCACGCATAACAATCGTCAAGTTCAGCTCGTTTTAACGTGCCACTTACAATTGTAACGTATTCAAAGTTAATCTTAGTTCACAAATAACAGACGGCACACATATCCTGTTTACGGTCTGGTACTTTTATAACTCTAGTTCATTCAGAGTAATTTTTAAACAGTGTGCAAGTCACAATACAATTTTAATATATTTAAAATAAACTTGAAAACAATGTGCATACAAACAACAGATGCCATCCATAATTATTTTACGGGGTGGCTTATAGTTTCAATTCATTCTAAGTGAGATTAATCTCCATTTAAATGGCAGGTTCAATGTGACTGTTTAAACAAGCATTTATTTTGTATCATGCCAGTTTCTCTGGACACACACTTATCAAGTAGGTTTTCCTCCTGCGGTACAAAATGTTACTGTAAACCTCTAGTTTGATCGAGCATTTACACTCCGTTCCAAATTAAAATCCATGTCAAATGTTCATGAATTAAGCATCATGTGAGCTGGTAAACCGGAAACATGCCTTCTGATTAGTATAATAATTTTAAGTGTATAGCGTTGGTTATATTGAAGATCAATTGGTTTCCATGGGTTTCCCTGTCAATCATAAAAAGAGCAGTCCCTCAGCAAATGGCTAGTCATGCGATGAGTTAGTTTGGGGGTTTATCTGATTAACAACAAAGAGGAGAGGGGGGCATGCCTTAAGAACAGTTTTCATCTCTGTTCTTAAGGCATTTGAGATTTGCCAGATGTGAGAAATGTAATGGCAGATGTGGCATTCTTTTAAATACAACATTTTGAATGTGACATCACCTCAGCTCCCAAGAGATTATGGGATCGTTAAGTGTCCAGATGTGACCTTCAGAATCTTACCGGAAATAGTAGGTCATCCGAGTATTTCTCGCTTACTGCTACATGAATACTGAGGATCCGGCCATATTATTCCATTGGCATACAGTTTTTGGCATACTATATTGTAAGGAAGTATGAATATTCGGACGCAGATCAGACTGATTGCTTCCCATATGATGAAAAATTAAATCTGATCTGATGGAAAATAATTTCCAAAAAACAGATTTTAAATGGTTTCCAACCACATATGGATGTGGTTTGGATTGTTTTTTTTTTTTTTTGGATTTTATGTGTTTTTTCACTGTTCAGACTACAAACAACAACCATAACAACAAATGTCAGGGGAAAAAAATCAGATTTTTGCCTAAAAGATTCTAGTAGTGTGGATGCATATGAACTCCTTAAGTCTCTATATGCATTAGCTAAAGAAGAGGAGTGATGGCCTCAATATTTAGGGCACTCAGAGAAGTGTGTCACATTAGAGGGGTGGCATTAAACTATGGGCTGCCCTGTACTGCAGTTTCACACAAACAATTACCATATGTTTTACTACTTTCAGTCCAGGCAGGCAATTCACTCTTCTTGTTTACATACCTATTATTTCCAGAGAAGACAGAGGGGATGAAAAAAAAAAAGGAAAAACAATTTAAGTTGTTTACTAACTATGTTCAACAGTGTGTGCATTCATCATAAGATATTTTTTGTCTCCACATCTCAAATGATAAATTGTACTTGATTGCGTTCTATGGTAGAAACAACATTCAGAAGGTTTTTGGAATACAATTGTATACTCCTTTGTTTTTCTAAGGCTAGCATTTTTGTTTATCCTAAATACATACAGTTAAATAATATTCTCACACTTTTTAAATAATTTGACAGATTGAAACATTGCTTGGAATTGATGCCCAATACAAATATTCTGTTCACAAGATCAGTTTTCTTCACACATCACATGTCTCATATTTCATCTCAAGCATGCTCTTCACTGACAGTGTTGTCTCCTTGGTAAGCAAGTACACACATTTGATACAAATTTATTAGTGGCTAAATGTGGGACAGACATAATTTATAAAAGTTAAGATTAATAATTTTCACACACACACACACACACACACACACACACATGTTGTGTTTCCATGTTTATGGGGACTTTCCATAGACATAATGGTTTTTATACTGTATAAACTATATATTCTATCCCTAAACCTAACCCTACCCTAAACCTAAACCTCAAAGAAAACTTTCTGCATTTTTACATTTTCAAAAACATCATTTAGTATGATTTATAAGCTGTTTTCCTCATGGGGACCACAAAATGTCCCCACAAGGTCAAAAATTTGGTTTTACTATCCTTATGGGGACATTTGGTCCCCACAAAGTGATAAATACACGCACACACACACACACACACACACACACACACACACACACACACACACACACACACACACACACACACACACACACACACAGTATGTTTTTTAAGTAATTTGAATAATGGGGAAATGTCCCCATAAACCATGTTTATAGCATAATACCCTTTTAAAAATGTTCTTGTAAACCACCCAAACCACACGCACACACACACACACACACACACACACACACACACACACACACACACACATATACATATATGTTAACATGGGTTATGGTTATTTGTATTGCTACTCTTTGTTTAGATTATCATAGTTTATAATATGAAATAAATATTTTTGAATGAATTTTCATACTTTGGATTTTGGTCTGAAAAAACAAAAACAAAGTCTGGCACAGAAAGTGCCCAAAGTTGAAGAAGCACCCAGGAACAACGGCACTAATACTTAAATCAAAGGTGGAGACAGTTGATCAGTAATAGGTTGATATTTATGCTCAAGTTTCATATTTGAAGTACCATTGTACTTGATTCAGCAGCAAGCATTGATTACTCAATTGGATAGTAGCTAATTCATTACATTGATTTTAACTCTATTTTATTAGTCCCAGTTGAGAACAAACCAATCTTAATTAAATCACGGTTATCTAGATGAGGTGACACCTTCAAGCTCATGAACACTAACTAAATAGTGCCTATGTTTTCAAAGGTAAGAGACGGTTTTCTCCTCAGTGGGTAAAACACTATTTTAATTGCTTTATTTCCATATAATGAGAGGATGAACAGGGGAGAAATGAATTTGTTGTGCACTGTAAATTGTCCTACGGGGCCAGATGATATTAACACAGTGAGACGGTGACCTGACAGGCAGATATGTCCCGAGAATAGCTCAAACACCACTTGAAAGAAATTGTCTTGATTCAAACGAAGGAATATAATTTGAAATTGAAACCATTAAAGGGAATACTGAGACAAAATCAAATCTCTAGATGTACATTAGCATAACATCAGTTTCATTCTTCATTCAGCAGGTCATAAGAGCCCTCGAAAAAATATTTTCTTGTGCATAAAGTTCACTGTATGGTATGCTATGATCTAGGACTGCATAAATATGACCATTCAATTGTTGATGATGTCCTGTAATATTGGTCTCTTTGTATTAAGTGTTATTTGTTTGATATCAGTAAATCAAGACAGTGCCTAAACTGTCAACTCCACATTGGTCCCCTGAGGAACCTGAAAAACCAAAACAAAAAATTCAAATTCGGAATATTTATACAGTATTTAAGCAGCAATACTAGAACGATCCCATTGTTACTGAATAAGATTCTGTTTGTTGATTGGTTGGTTCTATGGGAATAAAAGTCAGACCTTTTTGGATGAGCCAAGTCATAATCTCAAATTATGCATGCATATGTGGATCAGACAGCTTAAAACTCACTCATGAGTGTTGAAACACCCCTGATTTGCCATTGCATTCATAACATGTTTGTGATTGGTAAACGCTTAACCAATGAAAAATGCTGTAGATAGTAACCTTTGGCATGATAGGAGTAGCCCTAAAGCTGTAATTGACACTTTTCACAATTAGTTAATTGTGACAGCTATGCATTTACTCTGAAAGAACAGATTTCGGTTAGTTTTCCACTGCACCATCCGCAGAGCCACACGATCAGCTGCTTTGTTTCCAGGCGGGAAGCAGTAATGTGAAGATGGGATTGGCTCATTGGGTATAAAGTGAAATTGTGGTAAAACAAAGCAGAAACCCAGCTGGTTAGATACAGGAGGCTGAGGTAACAAGAGTGTGATCATATTAAGAACGCATTGTGAGGGCCAAGCAAATCTGAAGTGAACCTTTAATTTTAGATGCTTCCCAGCTGAGGCTTCCAAAACAGATGCTGCACAAACTGAGGTGTTTCGCTGCAGTAGGTGAAATTAAGAGATGAGTACTAGCTAGAGGCAAGCCTTTTCTAGTTCAGGCAAACTACAAAACCAATAGAAAGGCAATACAGATTTATCTACTTAGTGCAACAGTCTGGTTCTGGAAGTAAAACTCCCATTCATTTTCTCCATAGGCAAATTCATTTAATCATACATTTTAAGCCATCAAAAAAGACCTGCTGTGTGCTCTAAGGTCAACCTGGTCGAATTTGAACAAGACGGCAAAATCGTATATGAAATTGTACAACTTTTAAAGGAACTATGACTTACAAACTGCATATTGAAGCAAGTCTCAATCTAACAATACTGTTTAACACCTTTCCCCAGACACTAAACATAACCATGATAATAATGTAAATAGCCCTGTTGTGTTGGACAGAAAAAAGAGAAACTTCCGGGTTTTGAAAGTGCAATCGTGAGGCGTTTCCTAACTTTTTCCACTAAATCAAACCCCATACCTAAACCTTAACATTAAGTAAACCCCATTAGCATGATTTGAATAGTATATATATTAGGGCTGGCAATTTAATGCATTAATTCAGAGCGATTAATTTTATTAAAAATTAATGCGTTAAATAAATGTATGCAATTATTCGCAAGGTCTGGATTGCAATAAAGAAGATTCCTGAGAAATGCAAGCTTGTAGTACCACCTCTTCACTCCAGATGGCAGTAATTGAAATTTCAGCTGTGTGGCAACACAAAGTTTATAGAGTGAAAAACTGTTGTTAAGTGACTAAGTGAAGTAAAATGTTTTTGGACAATAATGTATTGTGACTGAAAACATAATGAGGACAGTATTGATACTTTTATTGAATAAATAAAATAGGCAACTTACTAATACTGAGAAAAAAATCTGAATATGTATGTGTGACTCTAATAATAAAAACAACAACAACAACAATAATAATAATAATAGTAGCAGCACAAAAAAAAAATTACTTCCCGTTCTTCGTTCGCCATGCTGGATTACTGATGTAAAGGCTTCATTTCCGTTCTAATGAATCCATATTGCGCAAAAGGTGTGCAGAATCAGTGGCTTGTGATATGATTGGTTAAGCTCGCATCTGATTGGCTAAAGAGTACGACAGACCCACGTGGGAAGAGAGCTCTGCCAGGAAAGTCTCAAAAACACACACACAAATCCGAGGGGATTCACACGTGAATGACGATTTGCACATTCAGATTCATGGATACACTCTTACATTTTAAACATTCGAAACTTTGTGCGACTAGTTGTATATCTTTGTAGTATGTTTTGCGTTTGTAAAATGTATTTTACGTATGCATACTTTTATTTTGTGCATGTGAATAGCTTTTTGTGAATATTTTTTTTTTCACACATGATTTTTTTTTTTGTGTACGTTAATTAGGTTTCCCCGTCTGTCACTCAGTCGACGTTGTGTCGCTGCACTAGGGGTCGCTCTTGCGGAGCACGGCCATCTCTGATTTTGAGAAAAGGCCAATGAGAATTGGCGTGTGGAATTTGCATGCCACTCCCCCGGACATACGGGTATAAAAGGAGTGACGCTGCAAATACACATCAGATATCTTTTTCGGAGCCGAGAGAGCAGTCATAGAGCTGAATTCCTCTGCTGTTCCAGTCATCTCGCATACTACGTTGTGCTGAGCATACACCCCTGGGCGCTTCAGCAGCTGATAAAAGAGTTACGGAGTGAATAACTTCATTTATATATACATGTATACTCTCGTATACATATGTATATATATAAAAAAAAAAAAAAAAACATTAAAAGAGTGGCACAAACGGTGAAGCGTCTTTTTCAAGATGTCTTTCCGTTTGTGTGTGTTTCCTGGTTGCGGTCGTTCTCTCTCCCCGTCTGATGGCCACGATCGTTGCCTCTTGTGCCTGGGTGCTACACACGCAGAGTCAGCGTTCGTGGATGGTTCATGCTCTCACTGTGAGAGCATGCCCATGGCTACGCTGCGGTCGCGCCTCGCACTCGTAGCAGACCTGCGATCACGTTCGGAGCGCCTGACGACGATGAGATTTCGATCGCGGCATCGGAGAGCGGGTTTGTCATGTCTGACGCTGAAGACTCGGCTGAGCTCCCACCCTCGGGTGCGGTGGCTCAGTTGCAGGCTGACGTGGAGCTGACAGCCATGCTTGCCCGGGCAGCCGCGAGTGTCGGGCTGGAGTGGAATCCTCCGCCCCCCCCGAACCCTCGCGGCTCGATGATTGGTTCCTGGGGCCGGAGCGTCGCTTACAGCCACGCTCCGCCCCCGTTCCTTTCTTCCCGGAGGTGCATGAGGAGCTTACGCGCTCGTGGCGCGCGCCTTTCACAGCCGCACGCGAGCGGTATGCTCCTCTGCTCTCACTACCCTCGACGGCGGGACGGCAAGGGGCTACACGGCGATTCCCCAGGTGAACTTATGCCCGCAAAACGCCTCCACCTGGCGGAACCGCCCGACGCTTCCGTCCAGGGCCTGTAGGCTGACGTCGTCTCTGATGGCTAAAGCCTACAGCGCTGCTGGACACGCCGCCTCCGCCTTACATGCCATGGCACTCCTGCAGGTGCACCAAGCCAAGGCACTTAGAGAACTACATGAGGGTAGACCCGGGTCTAATGCAGGAGCTGCTTCGGCGACCGACTTCGCCCTCCGGGCAACGAAGGTCACGGCGCGGGCTCTCGGGCAGGCGATGTCCACCTTGGTGGTCCAGGAGCGCCACCTATGGCTCAACCTGGTCGAGTCGCGAGAGGCTGACAAGGTACGTTTCCTTGACGCCCCCATCTCCCAGGTTGGGCTGTTTGGCGACACCGTTGGGGACTTCGCCCGGCAGTTCACAACGGTAAGGAGGCAGACGGAGGCTATACAGCACATCCTGCCCAGGCGGAGCTACAGGCCCTGCACCCCGTCTGCTCGTCGCCCAGCGCGTCCCCCTGCGGTACCAACACCAGCCCCGCCACAGCCCGCCCCTCGGGGCCGGCCCCGGCGCGGAGCTACCCGCAGGGCGGCGACGCCCCCCCGCCTCACGGCTGGCCACCAAGAACCCTAAGAAGGCTTCGAAGCGCCCCTGAGACGGGCAGCCCTGGGAACTGCACTTCGGGAGCTGGTAAGCAGACCACTCCCTCCCCCGCCGGAGGGGCGGGTGGATAATCCTTATTTCCTTTTGAAATTTATTTCACACAGGGGGGCCACCAGCGGTGGTAGACACGATCACTCAGACGAGAGCCCCCTCAACGAGGCGTCTTTACAGCCTGAAGTGGCCACATCACGATGCAGTGGAAGGTAAGTATTTAGGGAAGCACGATTTGATCATCAGTTTCCTGAGAGGCGCGAGGAGGTTAAACCCCCCCAGGCCGCGCCTCGTTCCCTCGTGGGACCTCTCTGTGGTCCTTCGGGGCCTTCGGGGAGCTCCCTTCGAGCCCCTTGAGTCAGCAGAACTAAAGGCGCTCTCTCTGAAGACCGCCCTCCTGACGGCGCTCACCTCCATCAAGAGGGTAGGGGACCTGCAGGCGTTCTCTGTTAGCGAACTGTGCCTAGAGTTCGGTCCGGCTTACTCTCACGTCATCCTGAGACCCTGACCGGCTATGTGCCCAAGGTTACCTCGACCCCCTTTAGAGATCAAGTGGTGAACCTGCAAGCGCTGCCCCTGGAGGAGGCAGAACCAACCTTTACGTTGCTGTGTCCGGTGCGTGCTCTTCGCATCTACTTGGACCGCACGCAGAGCTTTAGACGCTCCGAGCAGCTCTTTGTTTGCTTTGGCGGACAGCGGAAAGGAAGCGCTGTCTCCAAACAGAGGATCGCCCACTGGGTCATCGATGCCATCATGATGGCATACCATGCCCAGCACGTGCCACCCCCTGCTGGCCTACGAGCCCATTCTACCAGGGGCGTTGCGGCTTCATGGGCGTTGTCCCATGGCGCCTCTCTAGCAGACATGTGTAGAGCCGCGGGTTGGGCAACACCTAACACCTTTGCAAGGTTCTATAACCTCAGGGTTGAGCCAGTTTCGTCCCGTGTGTTATCAGGTGACACAAACAGGTAAGTTCGGGTCAGCTGGCCAGGTGTATCGCTTGTGCATAGCGCCTTTCCCCTCCCTTGAGGTGAAGACGTGCGCTCTTTTCCCCAGTTGCGTTCACAGGAAGTGAGAACCCTGGACGTTCTTCCTCCCTAGCCTAGCGGCTGTCGAGTCTTCGGAGAGGCTCACTGCCGCCCCGGTACGGGCGTCACTAGGCCCCCGTACTGAGGTAAGTGCTCCACATGTGCTGGTTGCCCCCTTCGGCAACCCCGTGTGATGTATATCCCGCAAAATGGTTTCCCTACCGGCAAACCGCTTCTTCCTTGGACAGAGGGCCCTCTGCCCTGGGTCGCCGTGTTTGTAGTAACCCCTCCCCACCTTTGGGTAGGGTCTACCACAGCGCCATTCCACACGATGTGCTTCCGCTGTTAGCCGGTAAGACCGTGTGTGTATTCCACCTAAACCCCCCTCGGGGCCGGGTGTGGTCTCCGCGGTGTCCTCCTCTTTGGAGGGACAACCCCCAGCTTGGACCATTTATATTTGGCCCCCAGCCGAACAATTGCGTTTCTTTTACAGGGGAGAAAAATAGAGAGAAGGCCCCGGCTGGGCCAGCCAGTCCTTATACTTCTGAGCAGTTAGCTGTTCCCCCTAGGTGCAGGGGACCGCTTCATGCCTGCCAGTGTTGGGGGTAGTTATGCGACGGCTTGCTGCACTGGCTACGAGGCACACGGAGGTTTGCCTGTCTCGCACCGCTTGTCTGCGTAACTCAGTTCAGCTCTGTGGCGTTTTCCATGGGACCCCTAGTGTCAACTCAGCGACACACCGTCGACTGAGTGACAGACGGGGAACGTCTCGGTTACTGACGTAACCTCCGTTCCCTGATGGAGGGAACGAGACGTTGTGTTCCCGCTAGCCACAATACTGAACCATCCGCTAAAAGCGCCGGGTCTTTGGCTCGGCTCCTCAATGCGATACCTGATGTGTATTTGCAGCGTCACTCCTTTTATACCTGTATGTCCGGGGGAGTGGCATGCAAATTCCACACGCCAATTCTCATTGGCCTTTTCTCAAAATCAGAGATGGCCGTGCTCCGCAAGAGCGACCCCTAGTGTCAACTCAGCGACACAACGTCTCGTTCCCTCCATCAGGGAACGGAGGTTACATCAGTAACCGAGACGTTCATGCATGTGAAATTGTCTACGCATGTGTGAATCATTTTTTGTGCGTGAATTATTAATGAGATTGATTTGGCTCCATATGTGAGCAACACACAGTTTATACAGTGAAGAAAACAACACAAATATGCGTTACTAAGTGTTCAAATGCGAACTAAGGGATCTCAATATGTGTTTAAAGATTGAGTATTAAACTATATTTAACCTGACACAGTGACCTAAACATTTTATTTTTATGACGCAACACACCCGAGATATGACACAAGCATGTCTGATGCAGGTCGTATGGTAGGGTGACCAATGTGGGACAGTGCCGAAATTGGAAGCTTTGTCCCACGTCCCGCAAGTCATAAGCAGTGTCCCGCATTTCAATTTTGTCTGTATAATTTTTTATCTTTATTATTATTTCGTCATCATTTTATTTCATCGTCCAAATCACAAAATCGCTATAAAAAAAAAGTTAATAAGAAAACACTGAACATGCGCAGCGCAGACTTTTTTTCTTGCCAGAGAGTGAAAACACTAGAAAAAAAACTACAACAGAGAAATGGGTCTTTCCGGAGCTCCCGAGAGTCTTTGTTCGTATATTAAAGAAATGGAGAAAATATATACATGGATAAAACCAGTTACAGGTGACCCTAAAAAAGGAGAGTGCAGGGTATGCCACCGAAGTGTCACAACAGCTCTGCTGAAGCATTTCAGTGCCCCAAATATGACAGCTCTGATATCTTTGGCTTTGAGCGTTCCTGTCACCAATGCGTTCGTGGAGAGGGTGTTTTCACTGATGACCACTGCGTGGACAGAGACAAGGAACTGAGCATCTGTGGAACTAATCAAAAGTGAACTAAGTATTATTTTATAATAATAGAAGACCCTGCAGAGACCACACCTACCCTGCAGGGGAGGTAAAGGTGGCGAATACATCACATGGCCGTTTAGGACCTATGTGGGAAAGTTGGCGCAGTGGTAGACCCAGCCTCGTAGAGGGGGGAGTTGCTACAGCACGGTGACCGAGGCAGTTGGAACTGCCTAAGGGAGACACGGGAGTCCACAGGAGATTACACACAGGGGGAGTCCGCGTATGAGGCCTTTAACCTGTGGAGCACCTATTCCAGTACAGGGTAGAGTAATGGGCTAGGACCTCAATATATTGCAGATATGCTCACTGAATATAAACCCAACAGATCACTCAGATCATTAGAATCACATCAGCTAGAAATACCAAGGGTTCACTCTAAGCAAGGAGAGTCTGCTTTTAGCTATTATGCAAGCCGCAGCTGAAACCAGCTTCCAGAAGAGATCAGTTGTGCTCCTACAGTAGTCACATTCAAATCCAGACTCAAAACACGTCGGTTTAGCTGTGCATTTACTGAATGAGCACTGTGCCACTGTGTGTCCGACTGTTTGTACTGTATTTTATTTTATTTTATATAACTGTTTCAATTATTCTTATTTTTGTTTTATTCTTATTTTAATCTCTTCTATGTAAAGCACTTTGAATTACCATTGTGTATGAAATGTGCTATATAAATAAACTTGCCTTGCCTTGCCTATTAAACTAATCATACTGTATATTTGTATATATATATTCAAATATTTTAAAATATTCTAATATATATTTTATCTGTAAAGCTAAAATATAGTTTTTATACTTATAATCAACAACTTTAAATCAATAGTTTTATATATGCCCATCATTTTTCATTTGATTACATCATTCACAATGCCTCATGGGAATGTAGTTCATTCCTTTTTATCTTTTTGTCCGGATTTTACTTATATTTGCTTCAAAAATATTTTTTAATGGTGCGATTCACCTCTGAGTTGTTTTGTTTGGTTCATGGCTGAACTCTTTTATGAAATCCCTGTGGAAGAAATGAACCACTGGTTCAGCCAATGTTTCTATATCGGGCTGGTCAGGATGCTCAAACAAACTGCACAATATTTTGAAAGTGCCACAGAGCACCAGTGTTTAAAATATTTGGGGACAGTCAAGCAAATAATTACTTTGTTGTTACAGTATATTAAGCTGGGGTAGAATAAAGTACTGTATTGTAACATAAAAAATTACACACTTCACCTTTATGTGTGTTTCCTTTGCGTATTCACACATGTGGAATTTAATGCATGTGCTAGTCATGGGTTTGCTGTAAAAGGTGTGTAAAAATGGCTCTTTCATTCTTTAAACACAAACAACCAGAGTGCTAAAGTAATTCATGTCACGCTATAGCATGTTTGTCCACTTTGACATGTAATATTTAGTTTGTCTCTTAACATAAATTATCTTCAGAGATCTAATCTTTTTTTTTTCATTTCATTTATTTATGTATTCTCTTTTCATGGTAATGCAACACGAAATGCCACAACAGCAATTTAACAAACCCAACAAACATAACAAAAATACATTCCATGACAAAAAGAACAGGAGTAGGAAGAAGGAAAAAAAAGTCTTTATAAACTCCTACCCCATTCTTATAATAATAAAAAAAATGTACAAATTAGATGACCTCACCAACATTACAAAAGATAACAACAACAAAAAATAACAAAACAGCCCAGACCAGATAATGTACTTTCAATTTTAACAATTTTCTTTTCTTTTTTTTTTTTTATTATTATTATTAATTCTACTTACACAACACTAAACAAAAACAACAATGATGGAATGATGACAACGAGACCATTGTTGTTGTAATTTTATCAATTTTCACAAACATCTTTATATAAATTAAGTATCTTCTGTTTATACTTGTATTTAAATTGGAGAATGTTTGAACAACATTTTAGATCATTTTCTAAAAAATTCCATCTTTTCACACCAGAAACTGAAACACACATTTGTTTGAGGGTATTTCTAGCAAAAGGGTGTTTAAAGTCTTTATTTCTTCTTCTTGTCCCACTATTTACAGTAAAAAGAGTTTGCAGTCCATGCGGTAACAAGCAGTATTTTGCTTTATGAACAACTAATAAAGTTTGTAAAGCAACCAAATCCTTCAGTTTGAGTAGTCCTGACTCCAGAAACAGTCCTGTAGTATGTTCTCTTGGAGCAACTCTATTAATTATTCTTATGGCTCTTTTTTGCAAAATAAATAAGGGCATTAAATTTGTGAAATAAGAATTACCCCATATCTCCAAACAATACATCAAATATGGCAAAATAAAGGAACAATATAGGATTCTCATTTATATTTTTTATAAATTTATAAATTATATGCCTTATAATTTAACATAAACTTTACTTTACTCAAAACGGCAATGTTTTTACAAATTTTATTTCTTACATAAGATATATGTGACTTCCATTTCTTTGATTCATCACAAAGATCATTAATATATAAAGTAAATAATTTTGGCCCCAGCACAGAGCCTTGAGGGACTCCACACTGTATTATTTCCAACTTAGATTCATGGCCTAAATACTCTACATATTGTTGTCTATTTTCTAAGTAACTAATAATCCAATTTAATACTACACCTCTAATTCCATATGTCTGTAATTTAGATATCAATATACCATGATCAAGAGTGTCGAAGGCCTTTTTAACATCAATAAAAACACCAACTGTATGATTTTTATTCTCCAATTCTGTGGTAATGTCTTCTGTGATTTTCATCAAAGCCATAGCTTTTGAGCGGGTGCTTCGAAACCCAAACTGATTATCATGAATCATAGCATGTTTTTCAAGAAAATAATCCAATTTTTTAACAAAAAGCTTCTCCAGAATTTTTGAAAATTGCGAAAGCAAAGATATCGGCCTATAATTTGTGAGACTATGCCTATCACCAGATTTAAAAAGGGGAATAATTTTAGCCACCTTCATTTTATTAGGAAAGAAACCTGTATTAAAAGACAAATTGATTATATATTTTAATGGTCTACTAATGCAACTTATAGTTTCTTTAACAATATACATATCTAAGCCATCACTATCGCATGAATGTTTATGTTTTAATTTAGAGACAATAGAAATAATTTCACTCTCACTAACTTCATCAACAAAAAGAGATTGCATGACTCTGCTTTCACCTTTCCAGCTTTTATTTTCATTATGTAGTGGTATAGTTTTGGCAAGATTTGGACCAACATTGCAGAAAAATGAATTAAATTCATCAGCCATTTTTTCACCACTTATCTCAACGTTCTGTTCATTCATTAAGTATAATGGCTGACAATATTTCATTTCACTGCCCATAACCTCCCTTAAGACTTTCCACATTCTTTTGATATTACTTTTATTATCTATCAACAAGTTACTATAATAATCTTTCTTTGCACGTCTCATTATAGTAGTCAGCTTATTTTTATAGGCTTTATATTTTTTTCCCGATAAAGCTTATTCTTATTTTTACACGATTTCAATATACCCTTCGTTAACCAAGGTTTATTTTTATTTCAGACTTTATCATTCAATATTTTTATTGGACAATTTTTATTATATAACCATAGATACTTTTTAAGAAATAATTCATAAGCCTTATTAACATTATTTGTACTATAAACATTGTCCCATTGTTCTTTCATAAGATCATCCCTGAATCTATTTAGTCTTTCCTCCGTTCTTAACCAAATAACTTTACTTGACTTTTCTTTCTTTATTTTTACTTCACAGAGGTGAGTTACAAAAATCGTTAAATGATACATGATAATCGGTCAAATATATTTACAAAAATGTTATCAATTAATGTGGCACAACTGGAAGTTATTCGACTAGGCTTAGTAATGGTAGGATAAAGACCTCTGCTATACATTAAATCAAGAAAATCTAAACTACCAGTATGATTAGACACATTCAAGAGATTTATATTAAAGTCCCCGCAAATTATAGATACTTTATTTTCATTCATCCCAACTAATAATTGCTCCAGCTTGTTATTAAATGCTGTAATGCTAGACCCTGGAGTTCTATATATGCATGTTACAACAATATTCCTTTGTTTCTTCATTTCAATCTCAACAGTTAAACATTCCATTAAATCTTCTGTTGCAGTAGTCATACACTCAATTGTTTTACATTTCAGATCACTACTAACATATAAAGCAACCCCCCCTCCTCTCTTATTAATCCGATTAACATAAAACAATTCATAACCCTCAAAATGAAATTCCACACCTTTCTCATCCGTTAACCAAGTCTCAGACAAAGCTATAACAGTAATTTATTTTGTAATGTGTTCAAATAATCATATATTTTACTAAAATTTGAATACAGGCTTCTACAGTTCAAATGAATAAGAGAAAATGAACCAGCCGTTTCTATATTACTAATAAATTCTGCGTCTGTATAGTATTTACATATATCATTTATATTTGGAAATAAATTTGACTCCGACTCCAGTTCATCATGGTCATATTCACATCCTTCTGAATTTTCAGCTTGTAAGGTATGTTCACACACTGCGGACTTGCTTTTTAACTAAAAGCCATCAATATATTAAGTTGCACAAATTCTTTTTTCTGATTCCATTATCGGATGAGTGGCAGGTAACCAGGTCAGTAAAGAGAAATTATGTCACTCTAAAGGATGTTGTTTTTAGATTCGACATCCAAAGGAATATTAAATTGAGTGAGAAGAGCTTCAAAGAGGTTGGATAACTCATATAAACTGCTCTCCATTCCTGAGTAAGAGAGAAATGGTAATGAAATATAAAAACTCAGATGTAATGCATTAAAATGTATACCTTTTTAATCCATAATACTGGTTAAAATGCCTTTTGACTCACTTGCAGGGACTAATGTTTTTTAATTTATGTTCGTTCTGAGCAAAAAACTGTATTTTTCTATTCAAGTTCAAAAGTTCAGCAGATAACATTCTTTTAAAAAAATGACAGTACTCGGTGTTAGGGGTGGGTGAAATATAAGATGCAGTGTTGCCAGATCTCGCAAGAAAAATAAGACCATAATAAGCCACTCGCCTCACCAAAATAAGCAAAAATAAGCTATTTTTTCCCCCGTGTGGTGGATTTATCTGCATAGAAATCATAACAAGCAGTTAATTAACAGTTAAGTATAATTTTATTTACATATCTGCTTCTTAGTCAAAACCCAGCAGCATCAAATCTGTATTAATGCATCACATCTAACATTAAAATTAAGTGAAGACTTGGAAACAACTGAGAAATATACTTTTTACCACTAATAATGTTTTCACTGTATATGAGTTAGCTGTGCTTGTTAATGTAGTGATTATACATAGTTAAAAATGTCTTCATTCAGAAAATGCAATATCCATAACGGGCAAAATTTTCCTTCAGGATCAAAGCACATTTTTATTTTTTTCAGGCAACATGAAGTGGAGTAGTTCCAAAAAATGTATTGTGATATACCTTTTGGCCTTTAGTTTCATTCAAAAAATATCAAAACAAAATTAACCATTATGACTGGTTACCAGCATTTAAAAATAAAGTTTTCACTCCGGAACGATTGAAAATTACTTTGTTCTGGTTTTCGGTTACATTCTGCTAAACTTTTGTTCCCCTTCTGTCGCTCTCTCCACGTTGTGTCGGAGAAGCTACACTAGGGGTCTCTCTTGAGCGCCGATATATGCCTCTGATCTATGAAAAAAGGCCAAAGAGAAGTTGGCAGACGGTATTTGCATACCCCGCCCCCGGACATACGGGTATTTAAGCGGGCAAATACAGGAGTTCATTCAGAAAATTTCTTCGGAGCCGATGGTCGTGCATGCAGTCTGCTGCGAGTCACACACCAGTTCCTGTTTAATCCTCTGACGCTCTGCATGCTGTTGGATTCGACGGCTTTCTCCTTCCTTGCACGGCTGTGCATTGTTGCCCCTGGGCGTTTCGACAGTGCAGACAACTCGAAAGAGTAATTTCCTCTAAAAAAGAGCAAAACACCATGCTGTTGAACGTCCTTTTCAGGACGCGTCTTTTTAAAGACGTTTTTTTCCGCCCCTTTGTAGTTTCTGGATGCGGTTGATTTCTCCCCACCTCTGATGGTCATAAAAACTGCCGATCACATGCAGGCAGCGTTTTTATGAATGGTCTATATTTTCAATACGAGAACATAGCCATAACAGCATTGCGGTCGTGGCTTTCTCTAGTAGTGAGAGAAAGCCACTTCAGCCGCCCCCCCGCGCCTCGCCTCCTTCCTACGGGATTGGGGCAGGCGCCGCGTGTGGTGAAGACGATTTAGGGAGAACATCGGGACGTTTTCGCCTGGTAAATCCCCTCGAAACCTCCCGCCTCCTCGGCACGCTTGCTTGCTTCCCCCGAGCTCTGCAGGGTCTTCTCCCCCTGAAAGAATAGAAAAACTGGGTAAGACCCCCTTCCCTTAATGCATGTAAGGGCCCCGGCCGTAATTGTTCTATGCGAGAAACATAGAGAGAAAAGAGGCCCGGCCAGGCTTGGCCCGTTCCCAGGTTGGCAAGCATCACCTTGTTCCCCTCACTAGGGTAACCAGAAGGATTCTGATGACTTTAATGGGGCATTGGGGAAGGGTACGTGCAGCCTGATACAGATGGTCGCGTTTGCACGTAAGAATACCTGCCCGCTTCTGTATCAGCAGTTCACGTACATGGCCCAGTGCATGGCATGATTTAAGTGGGACCCCTAGTGTCGCTTCTCCGACACAACATGGAGAGAGCGACAGAAGGGGAACGTCTAGGTTACATATGTAAACTCTGTTCCCCGATGGAGGGAACGAGACTTTGTGTCTTCCCCGCCATGTCGCTGAGCCGTGCCACTGTTGTGGCCGGACCATTTCCGGCTCCTCTGAAAAATCCTGAATGAACTCCCGTATTTGCCTGCTTAAATACCCATATGTCCGTGGGCGGGGTATGCAAATACCATCTGACAACTTCTCATTGGCCTTTTTTCATAGATCAGAGGCATATATCGGCGCTTAAGAGAGACCCCTAGTGTCGCTTCTCCGACAACGTCTCGTTCCCGCCATCGGGGAACGGAGGTTACATACATTTACATTTACATTTATGCATTTGGCAGACGCTTTTATCCAAAGCGACTTACAGTGCACTTATTAAAGGGACAATCCCCCTGGAGCAACCTGGAGTTAAGTGCCTTGCTCAAGGACACAATGGTGGTAGTGGGCTAAAGCACTGAACTGGTAAGCAGAAGGTTGGCGGTTCGATACGCCACCACCACTCCGTAACCTAGACGTTCGTTTTTGTTTTTCGTTCTTTGAACCGTTTTTAGTCCCTGCTCACTTGGCAGCACAAAATCATGAAATCCCATATCAATGGACATAAATAATCTTGCCAGTAGCAATAAAAAGGCACAACCTAAAGTGCTGTCAAGTTCCTGTCTAAACAGCAAGTTCTCAGCAAGGCAGTTATATTAAAAAACTGTCACAAATTCTTAAAGTGACGGTGACAAGAGCGGCGACTCATTTCCTTCCAAGTTTGGGGTCAATGACCTGCTGAAAGGCAGATATTCTGTCCCATTTCATGATCTCAGCACTTTGCTACACAGTGCTTTGGGGAATTAGAGGTACAAATTTAACCCAGAGGATGATGCTGCATGAATCCTTAATGTGTCATGCATGAAAAATGCTGTTAAATTATAAACTTCAAGGGACAACTTAAGTTCACTTTGTATGAAAAAAAAAGAACTGTCGCTGTAAAGCAGTTCAATGGAAAGGAGGAGGTGAAAAGCGGCCTGGCGATATAAACAATATTTTAATGATTAACTTAAACAAAAGACAAACACACACACATGATGGACATGTCCGTAAACGATCTCTCTCTCATCGCACCACCATCTGCAATCGGCTTTTATCCCTCTCGGAGGCTTAATTAGCCTGACAAGGGGCCGGGTGTGTATAATCACGACCGGGCCCTGCTCTCCGCCCTGTCACATTCCTCCCTCCTTCTCTTAGGCAGGGGAGCCCCTGGCATGATGTACACCTCCCCCCCTTTCCTTGGGGGAGGGCGTGCCCTAAGCCCCGTCTGCCAGCAGGTCATCCCCGTCTACCTGGATGAGGGAGGGGACAAGGGGAGGGAAACAGAAATATAAAAAATGAGGGTGGGGGGGGGGTGGGGTACTTCCTGTAACAGTGTAGTACCCCCCAAAATAACACTGTAAAATTTAAACGAGAGGGAAAAGGCCAACGTGGATCGGCAGTGAGAAAGAGAGAGAGAGAGATGAAAAAAAAAACACTTACTCGCCAGTTCTCCGATACGCCGTAGCTTGTTCCTCGGCCACTCTTCCACCCTCTAACGGACGACTGCCGTGCCTCTCCGGGCAGATCGGAGGCAGTCCTCCAGCCCCTGGTTGACAGAACGCCCCACCGCATTCTCGGGGAACAGAAGGGGTCTCCCCTGCCCCTGGCAGCGGTTCTCCCGCTCCAGGCGGTTGGCAGCGAGTCCCTCCCCGCTCGCGGTAGGCGGTCTCAGACCCTGTCGTGTTTCAGCGGCCTGTAGGTGACTCCTCCGCCCCTGGCAGGGGCCCTGACCGCTCCAGGCGGTCTGTTAGGAGCCCCTTCTCCCCTCGCGGTCGGCAGCCGTTCCTCTTCCAGGCAGCCGGGCTCCTCTGTCCCCCTGCAGACGGTTGGGGTGGATGGTAGTGGCAAGAACTCTACTATGGCATCCCTCCTCCTTCCTGGGTTTCGGCACCAGTGTAAAGCAGTTCAATGGAAAGGAGGAGGCGAGAACCGGCCTGGCGATATAAACAATATTTTAATGATTAACTTAAACAAAAGACAAACACACACACATGACGGACGTGTCCGTAAATTCTCTCTCTCTCACAGCACCATCTGCAGTCTGCCTTTTTCCCTCTCAGAGGCTTGATTAGCCTGATAAGGGACCGGGTGTATAGAATCACGACCTGGCCCTGCCCTCCACACTGTCACACCTTAATTTTGAATGGTAGCTGTCTGAATGATATCTTGCACACATGGCTACATTCCAAAAAGCCTTTATAGCAGTTGAACATTTCACTCTCTAACTTTTTCTATTTCCGAACATGTTTTGCTGCAGAGCTGGTCTGATCCTTTTCTTCATTTTCTGCACTTAGCAATACAATCAATAAAGTTACCGCAGAGATGTGCACACCATCAGGCAGTAAAGCACTACATAAAGGCAAACTGAAATCAGTTTTCAAGGAGACATGTAATTACTGCAGAAAATATGAAGTACTTTATGTACATTGTACCTTACATGTACCAGTATACATTATGTCAAGATTTATTGGACATTAAGATGTTTAAAAGAAAGACAAAATACTCTTGCCTCAGCAAATCACAATTCAAATGGTCACAATCTTTTGTTTCAACTCTATTCAGATCAGGGACAGAAATTAATACCATCAGTATTGGGTAAGTTACTAAAAAAATGTAAGGTAATTCACTAATAATGACTAATTACTACTGTAACAACTGTAATCAGATTACTGAATTTACTGATTACTAAATAAGTTACTTTCCAGTCAACAAGTTCAAAATAATGATAATGTGACATGTTTAGCCAATTGGCTCACATCGGGTAAGCTGACTGGTCCTTTGACATGTAATCGGGTAGACTTCAGCTTGCATCTCTCTCTTGGTTTAACATTTAAATTACTTAGTTTTGCAGACAAGTCGGATTCACTACAGCACGCTGTGAAAGTTGAAACGTTTTTTTTCACCTATCAGCTTGCACGCCAAGACTAGACTATCAGCTATTGGCCAAGACACATAGAAAGTGCGTCTTTAATGAGGTTGGCACACTTCACTATTTTAGGTCATTTATAAAATAAAAAAAATCCACACATCTAAGTCAATAGTTAAATAAACTCTGGGCTTTCCTGTCTCAGATACACATTATGAGTTAGGTCACTAACCATTTAAGCTTGTCAGCTAAGCAGGCCCCGGCAGCAGGTTTCAGAACCAGGGTTTGAAAAAGAGAGGCCAGGGGTTGGCGGATAGTTTGTAATGTCTATTTGTGCAGCAGCATGTCATACATGCTCAATGCAGGATGTGTTGCATGGTTTCTAACTGTGCAGCATGTCCACATGCTAAATCCTAGATGTATTTGTATTTTCTAGCAGCAACAGCAGCAGCAGCTTTAGCTCATACCCACATTAACATGCTAGATCTTTCTGAGAGTTGTCATGACAGAAATTATTATATTTTCCTTCTTATTCATTGACATTTTTGGGGGTGCATGTCAGCAGTCACAGAAATGCAAACAGATGTACATTATGTATTAACATAATAAGGTTTTGAAGGGATCTTACAATTATAATATTATTTTAGAAATATACATAATTAAATAAAACCATAATTAAAAATACCATATTTG
Source organism: Xyrauchen texanus (assembly GCF_025860055.1). NCBI lineage: Eukaryota > Metazoa > Chordata > Actinopteri > Cypriniformes > Catostomidae > Xyrauchen > Xyrauchen texanus. The sequence continues at coordinate 32,774,233 of NC_068298.1, forward strand.
AAAGGCAGCTACTGTAATCTGATTACAAGAATGTAAATTGTAATGAGCTACACTGTGTTTTCTACAAAAAGTTATTAGATTACAGTATTTAATTCATTTGGATTTGGATTACACTCAAAACCCGAAAAAATCGAAAGGTAATTTCTGACATTTAATTAGAAATATTTCTGGCAGCAAAAACGTTTAAATTGTTTGTTGTCTGAACAGCAATGCCTTTCTTTCTTATGCAGAACACAAATTAAGATTTTTAGAACAATATTTCAGCTCAGTAGGTAAGTACAATGCAAGTGAATGGGTGCCAAACTTTTGATGCTCCAAAAAGCACATAAATCCATAAGAGTAGTTAAATCCATATATTCAGAAGTGATACGATAGCTGTTGGTGAGAAACAGATCAATATATGTCATTTTTTACTAGACATTCTTCTGCCCAGCAGGGAGCAATATGCAGAGAAGAATGTGATCTCACCAAAAACACAAGAAGAAGAATGTGAAAGTGATCTGTTTCTCATCCACAGCCAGGGCTGGACTGGTATTCTGGCATACCGGGCATTTTTTCGGTGGGCCGATGCACTTTGGGGCCGATCAGTGGCATACTGGCCATCGGGAGAACCTGAGAAATTCTTCTAAAAATCTTCATATGTGTTCAGCAGATAAAAGAAAGTCATACACATCTGTGATGGCATGAGGGTGAATACATGATGAGAGACTTTCTTAAAGGGCTCTTGTCAGAACTGGATGAATTTTTAATAAATAAATAAATCTATAAATGTGAACTAAACTAGACATAAACATGAACATGACTTGACCTGACTTGACTAAAACATGGCTTAACATAAACGTGGCTTTACATAAACAGTTACACATACAATACTTGACAATAGACAATGGCAAACATGAGGCTTAAATACATGACATGGGAGAACAATTTAACCAATGAAAAGACAAAACAGATCACAAGATAATAATCCAATGAACACAAGACACATGAACATGGAGGGAAACAGGAATCACAAGACTAGAGAACACATGACATGAACAGGAACTAAACATTTCAAAATAAAAGACATGAAATGCATGAACATTAAACATTACATTACTAAATAATTCACTGGGGTAATTTTATTTTAACTCAGGAGACTGTACACAGTGGAAATGATAATTCTGTGAATTATTGAAATATTCTGTTATAACATGTAGGTTATGATAATTTAGTCGGATGAGAGCACTATGTGCCGAGAAATGCTACCTAGCTTGTATTGGAGTTTAAAGATACTAAAGTATAACAAATAAATACAATCATATAAATTAGATAAACTGTGTTTACTCTTTATATTAATATATTTAGTATTTGCCATACGATCGCCTCACGCCCACACACCTCTTATACATGTGCCTCGCGCCCCTCGCTGTGCACACGCAGAAATACTGTTTGTTCTCGTTCCAGTTGTCAATCACGTGAATGGCAGAGCAAAATTTATTTACACTTAACTTGGATGTTTACATGGATTTATACAGTTAATCAGCCCGAAGTAGCTGCGATAGTTGCCAGTGCGAGGGTGCGGGGTAAATGCGTAAATACTGCTCATGACATGCAGGACAAAGCCCACTGATATATTGCTACACTGATTTAATAATGTACACTTAAAATCTGATGGAATAAGAGCCCAGTTACAGAATAACCCTGAAAATTTCATTACACAGAAAAACCTGCATTAGCATTAGAGCCACAATTTACCACGACGTGCTGCCTTAAGTTGGAGCTAAAATTTTAATCTTGAAATATCCGCTTGTCTTGGTGTTAAATGAGGAATCTTTTCTGTTTTCACTGTGTGGAGCGCAGAAAGTGCGTCACTTAGTTAGAAGAGCATAATGCTGCAGCAGTGATAGATTCGGCTTGAGTTACAGTCTGTGACAGGGCACGCAGCTGTATGAACATTCGCTGTTGTAAAAGTCCCATTCTATAATCGCTCAATAAATTACACATTAATTAAAAGTAAACCCAGTAATGTAACAACAGGAATGCCGCCCATGGTAATGACGTAAAAGTAAAAAAAAAAACATTAGAAATGTACTTGAGAGAGTGTAAAAAGTACCCAGTTTTAAACCTACTCTAAAAGTAATTTTCACCCAAAAATGTATGAGTAAATTTAACGCGTTACTACCCACTTCTGATGGGCGACATGAACCCCCCCAAATGATTAGCCTGATAACATTCACTATGTATTAAATGATGATTGAAAAATCAGGTGAGTGGTTTTGGACACAGCATATGCGGAATGTATAAATAGCACAGAAATGTCTCTCAAAATTTTGACTACACAGTCTGAACAAACAGATCCGATTTCATCACGTTACTGCAAATAACAATGTGAACAGTAAGTCCCAGAAATCTTGGAAAAACAAATCGGAATTGAGTGCCGTATGAATAAAGTCAAAGGGCGGCTGAATGATAGTTTCAACATTTTAGTGCTACGAAAATAAAATTATAGGATACAGCAGTTCACTCACAGGACTGTAAAACAGCAATGATCTTCAGACTAGTAGACCTGTGTGGGCAGCTCTGTTTGACACCTCAACACACTAACCCATTGATAAAATATAGGTTACCATAGTAACTTGCAGACTCCACTGGCTGGGAGAGCAGAATTTCAGCTGAAGAGGAATGACACATGCATTTGAAAAATTAAAAAAGGATACAAGCATGTAAAAGTATATGGAAAGTGCCAGCGCAACTTAATTTGACAGGGAAAGACGTCTCCCTAGTTATGATATTGTTATGATTTTTCGATGTATCAATATTTTTTGTATGTGTGTGTATTTGTAAAACACAGTGCAGAAAGACTCATACTGTAGATTAGCTTATCCTTTGCTCTTCTGGCTGTAATTCATTCAATATGGAACACTATGTATAACATTTTTTTTTTCTCTCTCATTCAAAAGTGAAAGAAATAAAACCCCAAGCTCTACCCTGACTCTGGCTCCAAAATTGACATGTTAAATTAGTGTAAATAAAAGTGGGTGACCAGACATACATTAAACCATAGCAAACAGATTAGAAACACTGTGACATGCACTTTTTGTTGATTCAAAAAACTGCCTACTCTGCTAATTTCAGACCCCGCCTATACATCCCTCTAATTCAAACCAGAATGCATATATAGGTATAACTACTTGCGCTCGCACCAGTGCTATTTGTTCATTTGCTAGAAAACTGATTGTATTGCAGGTTTTTATAAAATTTCTGCAGAATCAGTCTAATGGAAAGGGTATTCACTGGTGAAGTGGTTCATGGTAAATTATGCAAATATATAGAACATTATGTTGGTAACCTCTGATCCTCGAACAGTCTATCTCCACATCTCCACCTCTTTACTCTTTTAGACAGGTGCACATTACAAAACAATTGAGTTTTAATGTGCTCCCAGTGTTTGTACAGGCCCATCTCTGCGCAAGGCTTGCGTTCATTCATTTTAAATGAGCTGCCTAGAGAGATCCCTCATTAATATTCATACAATGACTATTTTCTCAAGCAGAAAATAGTTTTACAGCACTCTTAAGTACATTAAAAAAGTAAAAGGTAAACATGTACAGCATCATATATTTGATCAAAATGGCAGTCAGTTTGGTTTGCACTTCCCCTCCCACACCTCTATTAAATGATCTTTTACTAACCACTTTAATGGCATATAAATCATACTAGGTATAAATAGTAATATGAATGATAATAATTATTAGTAGACAAAGAAGAATAAAAAGACAATGGCTGGCTCAAATTGTCCTCAAATTGTGTTTTCACACTGTTTAGATCGAAACAGAGCACAGTTCGCAAGAAAAATTAGTAATGTGAAAGCTGTCATGAGGACCGGGTTGTGCACCACGGAATATCTGTAGGAGGGGGTCTGAGTTTGGTTGCAATGGACCTGTGCATGATTCGCGTGAACGTGAAAGCAACTCAGACACGGGTGCGCACTCGTTCAGGAAGTAAAGTAACCTGCACATGCGTTTTTCATTCCTGAAAGTCCCAAAAAATACTGTCTGTCAGTCTGTCTCTCTATCTATGTTATAAATACTATATATAAATAGACATATACGTGAGTAAGCATGCAGTATAAACAAAGATGCAAATGAATTCCTTGCAATCAGCCCTCTCCTCAGAAAACACTGTTTGCGAGCAGCAGCAAGCAGCCTTCCCCTGGACATCTGATGAGTTACACCATGAAGCGCACATATATGCAGTTGTCGTTCACTCTGCTGTGGCTAATGGCACCAAAATAACAAAAATAAAAAAGTAGGATGAGTTGAGTTGTGTTCTCCATGCGTGTTTGTGATGACGTAAGAGTCCGATAGAATCAAGTGAGTGTGAAACCAGACCAACAGGAACAATATCGCACTTGGAATTGGACCGCAGCAAACGTGCCCAGTGTGAAAACCACCTAAAGGTAAATTGTTGTTATTTCTGCGCTACTGTCACCAAATGGAACTGCCAAAATGATCAATGTTTTCAAACATGTTTCCCAAAAAATCCCCAATCTGCCAATGGTTGCCCTAAACTCATGGCTTTGATTTAGCCAATGTGTAATTGTTGGGGTACGTATCCTTACAACGACATAACACACTGCTTAACCACCATGGTACAATGCATCAGAAATTAACTAGCTAGTCACGACTTTTTACCCAAACTGTATTATCTATGTTGCACACATTTGTTGTTCAGAAAGCCGTTTATTGTGAGAAAGCTGCTTAAGACACAAAACCTGCATCTACATTTACATTTACTGTAAGCGACTTACAGTGCAATTATTACAGGGACAATCCCCCCGGAGCAACCTGGAGTTAAGTGCCTTGCTCAAGGGCCCAACAGTGGCATCTTGGTGGTGCTGGGGCTTGAACCCCCAACCTTCTGGTCAGTAACCCTGAGCCTCAACCACTGAGCCACCACTGCCCGCACAAATCTGCATTTGTTTGTACAGTACTGTGTAATCGGCATTCTACTTACCCCCATATATCAGAGGCTCTGTATGTTTCCCCTCTTATGTCATACTCCAGGATTCCCCCAACACATTTGAGCACATACGAACACTCTTCAACAACATATAAGAATGGAGCTTATACATTTACATGGCCAGAAAAGCTGCATTGTCTATGACAAAAACTTAGCAGTTTAAGGAAATGCATGACATTCCAGAACATCACTTTCTGCAAAAATCCTGGAAAAAGCAGTTTTCTAGAAAGCATGTAAATGAGTTCTTAATTCTTACACAATTAAAAATATACTGTATATTCAATAAAAGATATTGAAGCCTCAGCAAAGTCAATTGACATTGACACTATAAACTAACAAGAAACTATTCTTCTAACCACATGTGGAGAGCTGTAGTTCCAACCACACAATTTTGTGATGCTGTTTGTGAATGTTTGTTGGAACTATGGTTTCAGGAATGGAACGTACAACTATAGTTGGACAATGCCCTTGCCGGGATGCTGAAACTTACAGGAAAATGTTAGATAGGGCCTTGGCATGATGGCTTTTCTACAATGTTTATGACATTAATAATAAAACATATGTAATGTAATATTACATTAAAATATGTTTAAGACTAAACTTAACTTGTGCCTCATGTCTCACTTTACCCCACAGCATTTGTCTCACTATACCCCACCGCTACATTTTAGAAAAAATTATCTCTCTTAGCAATTCAGGCTAATCTTCAGCTAGCATAATCACATGGTTTTATATGTTGGTAGTTTATCAACATGTATGATATAAGTTTTTCTACCTGAATCAATTTGCTTTGGCACAACAGTTGATTAAGTTGACAGCAAGAAAATTTACTTTTACTTTTTGTGAAAAAAACATGCTTACCACAGCACCATAAGGTCCTCTCCTTAATGGCCAAGGGGAAATGGGAGGGGCTTGAAAAAATAATGGTCACTTGACCACAAATGTTTTCTGTTGCCTAGATACAGGGGGTGTCTCACATTACCCGATGTCTCACATTACCCTGTTCTCCCCTACTTCTTTGGGAAATCAACCTTACTTACAGTTGTCTCTACCAAGTGGTCTACAATTAAAAAGAAAAAGTAAAACTAAAATATGGACAAACTGTTGACTTTAGCTGTGGTTTTGAACAAATTTCAAGATGCTGATTAATGACCTGGGGTGATGTCACTAATCAAGGTTTAAGATTTTCGTTATTCTTTTACAGATTTGCCAAATTAGCACATTAATATTTCTATTAATATGCCACTATAAATGCTGGTGATTATGATCATGATGATGATGACAATGATGATGATGATGATAATGATCATGTTGATGAAGCAGTCTACTATTAGCAATGATATAAAATGTTGCTGCTGTTTAGAATCACAAGTTCTCACAGCTGAGTCTCTCAACACATCACAGATAAACATCTGAGAGAGGAAAAAGCGCTTTGGCTTTCAAGTGTGCCTGCACAGCTTTAAAACACATTCAAAAGCTTCTTTCCTGGCTAATCAATTCAGCTGTGTGTTAGGACTGAGCTAGTACATTTCTGTGTATAGACATTAATGTTTGAAGCTTACCTGAGGCGCTTGTATTGATTTGATCAGGACAAGATAGCTGGGCAAGAAACTACAAGGAGCAATCATCTCATTCTAGAATGTAAGCTTTGAGATGCACCCCGGCCTTGAAATACTTTCTATTAAAACACATTTCAGAACCTTGAGTTTTCCAGATATCATAAGCAAGTCTGTAAATACCTGCTGAACTAACCTGGGGCCGGTTGCACCAGCTGTGCGTAAATTCAAACTTAGTCTAGTTGTTGCGTAAAGGGGCACTAAGTCACAATTTACGCACTTCTAAATATTTGAGCATTGCACCATTAAACTTACATAGGATGTAATCCTACATATAAACTAAATATTAATGGCAGCCTTAGCCTGTGAATAACGAATGGAATGAGATGGCAGCCAGATTAGAGTATATTGATGAGATTATAATAGATAATGAATATAATGAACCACAGATTCAGCTACAAGTTTTACGAGACAGAGATCATCTTTTGGATTTTTATGATGATGATTAGCACTGACTTAGTTACAACCTAACTAGTAGTTACTAAGCCCTTAGTGTGAGCTTTACGTCCTACAAAATAACTTAATAAAACATGCATTCCTGTTGACCATGACTTTAACTATACATAAGTAATATTTACATTATATTCATGATGTTAGCCAGAGGGGAACTGGCCCCCACAGTGAGTCTGGTTTCTCCCAAGTTATTTTTCTCCATTAATCAACATCTTCTGGAATTTTGTGTTCCTTGCCACAGTCGCCTTCAGCTTGCTCACTGGGGTTATTAATACAATTATTATTTAATTACTTATTTTTAAACACGATTATCAATCGTATTTGATCTAATTACACAATGATGATTCATTGACATTATAGACATTATAGTTTTATCATCTGTTAATGCCTGATCTTCTGTAAAGCTGCTTTGAAACGATGTGTGTTGTGAAAGGCGCTATACAAATAAAATTGACTTGACTTGACTTTACATTATTTACAACTAAAAATACAACAAATTTGGGGCCACTTTGTGGACATTTCACCCAGAAAATAAAACACACATACCCATATGTTCAACAACACTTCTAGCTTTGGCCACTGGGGGCAGTAATTCACATTTAGGTAAGCACAGACTGATTTCAACAGCAGAACTTTCAATCTACTGTTGCAGAATTAACTTTGAGATCAATTTCTAGATCTATGATTAAAAAAAGCTATGTATTTTTTATGCAAGCAACATGTAAATCACAATTAGTTCATTATATTAGTAAAATTATAAAGATATAACTTGTACTAATACCTAATTTTTAAAGGGCTCTTAAAAACATAAAGTAACATTTTTCTGTGCCTGTTTTTCTGTGAGAAAGCTGCTTAAGACACAAAACCTGCATCTACATTTACATTTACATTTATGCATTTGGCAGACGCTTTTATTCAAAGCGACTTACAGTGCAGTTATTACAGGGACAATCCCCCCGGAGCAACCTGGAGTTAAGTGCCTTGCTCAAGGGCTCAAGTGTTTCTAAGCAGTGTCTGTTGCCTTCGATGCAGCTCAGGATAGTGGCTTGTAAAGGGTATGGGACTGGGCACCTTCTTGGTGTGCTACCATCCAATCAGCATTGTCATTATGTCATTCTTCTGTGGTTCCAGAGTTATTAGTCACATAGCATTTATGGCTCAGCAAAGATGCCAGATATCAAATCAGATTCTCATATCAGATGCATGGTAATGGGAATGCTAACAGACGCTAGCGCTCTCCAGGTAGTATAGACCTCCAGGGTTGGACTTTTGATATGCAAAACTTTAATTTTACATTCAAATGCTTCTTTCCATCAGTTAGCAATGAATAGATGATGATTAAGTGGGTCATTATCAACTGTATCATTGCCCCTAGTGATCCAAGGAATAAAAACATACTGTGTCATAACCATTCCAGCATTGTTGAATCCATTCCCCATCCTTCCCCTGCGTGTTTCACAATTAACACTCTCCGGATCGCAGCTTTGAGAGATTGGAGAAACATTGATGGATTGCTTTTGCATGTGGAATTAATAACACCACCCAATCTGGTCATTATGACCAGGCTCTTCAACGACAGAGGAGAGACAAAGTAAACACATTTAATATTCATCATTTCCCTTCAGAGTAAATGAAGTGGAAAAGGAACAAAAACGTACGTGTGACTGTTATTTACATTTATTTGGATTAAGTAGGACATTTATTTCACCTTTTTCTCTCCTCCTCACCAACTCTTGTTAATTATAATGGGGAGGTGGGACGGGGAACGATGCGGAGGTGTATTTTCAAGTGCAAAACGAGGACACGATTAATCGAAAGTGAGATTTTAGCGCTAATGATGAATAATTTTTACATCTCTCGCTAGCTTTTAGAGACAGTTTGAGAAAGGGGTTCTCATGATTCATCTGTATTTTATTCACTTATCAAAGCACTTGAATTTTAATGAAAACACATTAATAATTTGTTTACTTGGGTGTTTGTGCATTTATTCTCAACATTTATATGTTTTATGCTGTTTTGGAATATGCAATTTTTTGGGTTAAGTTCACTTTGATTTGTTTTCAATTCTGTTTACATAAGTTGTATTTGTATAGTATTTTTAAAGAATTGTTCTAAAGTAGCTTAATAGAAAATGTTAAAAAGAAAAAATTGCCTTACAAACCCTCCGGTGAACAACAGTTTATATTTGAGCACAACTCATTTATATTTGCTGATTTTATAAAAATCTAGACAGGCACCATTTCTAGCAGCCATCACTCCAACACCTTATCCTTGAGTAATCATATTAAATTGCTAATTTGTTACTAGATAATCACTTGACATTATATTAAACACAACTGAAAACTATTTGGTTCATTAAATGAAGCTTAGCATTGTCTTTGTGTTTGTTTTTGAGTTGCCACATTATGCAATAGACTGGCATGTCTTAAGGTCAATATTAGGTAAATTACGTCAAGCAAGTGTTACCGGCAGAGTAGACACTGTCTGGGTGAAGTTTGTCCCTCTGCAGCTACGGTAGCCCCCTGACGTCACTGTGCTCAGCTAGCCGCTGAGTGGCTAACAATGCATTGGCAGCTAGGCCAGTTTCTACAAAACCGTTTTTACAACGGGCTAAGAGAGATTCCCTGGTATCCAGATAAATTCTACAGTCTTGTTACGGTTTCGATACGTGGTTCCCTTGTGCAACCAAGGTGTCAGATTGATTGCCAGACGCTTCCGGGTAGTCGTGCTGTGTACTACCGAAGGTCTTGGGCAAGGCACCCGCCGGGTAGCTGTACCGCAATTACGATGCAACATCTAAAAGGATTGTGAAGACCGGTGCAAGGGCTGTTTCTCCACTGTGTCATTTTATGTCACATTGAGGCAGATTGCTCCTGCTGCTTTGCCTTGCCTATTATTAAGTGTATTGATAGTTTTGCCTTTCTTTTATATTTTCTTTTGTTTGGTTATGTTGCCGTGGCCTTCGACTAGTGCCCCGTCCGACTGAAGTGGTATTGGCTGTTCCAGTATTTTACATAGTCCTGTTAAGATTTTGCCCAGCTGTATCTTCTATCCACCCTGCTAGAGATAACAACCTCTTCGTCCCTGTCTCCCTCCTCTAGATTACTAGGGTAGCTGCTCACAGGAGAGGTTCCTGTGTCCGTCTTCGTGCACTGCACCGCCTATTGTAGTGGTAAACTGCACCTCACAGTATTGATTGAAATCACTTGCTTGTAGTGGCGGTGCCTATGTGTGTGCATGCTGGGTGTGTATATGTATTTGATTTGTAGGCACCAGAGTTCAGAGCACGGTTGGTGAACTTCACGCTTATCCCGGACTGGTAGCCTACCTTGACAGTGAATCAGTATTGCCTTGTTGTATGGTCAATTATATTGTCTCTGGCAGAAGCCAATACCAGTCTTGGTCTCTTGCTTTAGGCCAAGCCTTTTTGTTTGCACCTACCGTGCCGCTATCATGACGGTGTGGCTCTTTTAATTATAATATTTGATTAATAAAGTATTGTTATTTTTTGGAAGCACGTCTCTGTCTAGTCTGTCTTGGGTGTATTTCTATGAACCTGCTTGCCTTAGAATAGGTATTTAACAGGAAAGTATATCTTGGTGTGAGAGGCACCAGGTGGCGTAGTCAAGAACCTTTAAGCCTCGATTTGGTCAAAGTTTCATAAGGTCACACTATACAATGCTTGAAATTGCCAAAACACTGGGACCTGGGTAGCTTAGCGAGTAAAGACTCTGACTACCACCCGTGGAGTCACAAGTTCGAATCCATGGCATCCTGAGTGACTCCAGGCCAGGTTTGACGGTCTCAGACAAGGAGGCACCATGAGGACTTAGGGCAGATTGGGAACTGGGCATTCCAAATTGATGAGAAAAAAGCAGAGAAAAAATAAGAAAAATTTTAATTTCATAGAAAGGTGTACACACTGCAGTCTTCAAAGACAAAGGACAACTGGCTCTAACAAGGACAGAAAGAGATGTGAAAGACCAGATGTACAACTAAACAAGAGTATAAGTACATCAGAGTCTCTAGTTTGAGAAATAGATGCCTCACATGTACTCAGCTGACAGCTTCATTGAATTCTACCTGCTCAACACCAGCTTCATGTACAACAGAAAAGAGAAGACTCAGGTTATGGGAAGAACTGCAAAGATAAAGTCACTTTTGAAACAGAAAAACAAATAGAAAAGGTTAGAGTGGAAAAGAAACACAGACATTGGACAACAGATAATTGGAAACGAGTGTTCTGGATCTTAACCCAATTGAGTGTTTGTGGGATCAGCTAGACTGTAAGGTGTGTGAGAAGTGCCCGACAATCCAGCCACATCTATGGCAAGTGCTACAGGAAGTGTGGGGGTGAAGTGTCACCTGAGTATCTGGATAAACTTACAGCTAGAATGCCAAGGATCTGCAAATCTGTTATTGCTGCATGTGGTGGATTTTTTATGAGAACTCTTTAAAGTAGTTAAAGAAATTCAGAATTGTTTTCAAATTGTAATACAAATTTTTTACATTATTAATGTCCTGACTATATGGTAAATGGTCTGCACTTATATAACACTTTTTTAACCTTAGAGGTTACCAAAGCGCTTGATACTGTGTCCCAATTACCCATTCACACACACACACACACACTCATACACCAATCGCAGCAGAGCTGCCATGCAAGGCGCTAACCTGCCATTGGGAGCAACTTGGGGTTCAGTGTCTTGCCCAAGGACACTTCAGCATTTGGAGACAAGTGAGCCAGGAATCGAACAGCCAACCCGCTCTACCACCTGAGCCACAGCTGCCCCTATACATTGTGATTAGTTGAATGCCACTTTGGTGAATAAAAGTACCATTTTCAAAATCTGTACATTATTCCAAACTTTTGGCCGCCAGTGTACATAAATACAATACATACATAAATAAATAATTCTCACTTAGTCCTAAATTTCTTCTCCAAAACTTCATGTCATGACACATTTGGAATAGCATTACAACAACAACCCAAATCACGATGTATCTTAATGTTTTGTTACAGATTCACCTAGAGTCAGAGATGGGCTTATCTTGTGTACGATGCCGCCACAAATACTGTATACAAGAAGAAAAAAGTTTATTGCCAGTAAGAAATATTACTGGCAAAAAAGATAATTTTGTAAACATGTGTGGGCATCTACTGTAGGACAGGAATATATAATAAATATTCTGATCATTTGAAAGAGATATAAAATTAAGCAACATTGTAAATAATGCAATAATTTTGATGTGCTATTTCTTTTGTCATTACGTTTACTAAAGACCACGTCAAAAGATTCACGATCCTTCCTTGTTGCATGACTCGAAAGTATGAAAGCATTAAGAGATGTTTTGGTAACACTTTACCTTAATATTCCCTAATTATCACTTAAAGGTTTTAAAGGGGTTCATTATTGACTAATAATTAATTTACAAATGCACTGATTGCATTGCTTTCAATTTATTAAGAATTTATTAAGGAGTTGCCAATATTAGAAACATGTACATAAAAGTTCAGTATGGTTTAATGGTCATTAGGCTTATTACATGATATATTCTGTGAATGAGCGTGAAGACCAGGAATGCATTTTTGTAGATGACTTAACTACCTAGTACAAGGTAAAAAGATTATTTTGGCATCAACGTCTGTGTCTCATTTCTAAGGCTGCATGCTACGTAGGATGCTTCCTTTGAAGGCTGCAGTACACTGAGCGTCCTCCTTTAAACAAGTCTCATTTAAACAAGATGGCCTTTGTAGGACGATCAGAAATGTAATGTAACATGGTTGCTATGCCAGCACGCCACTCTTTAACAATTGCAAGCGCTTTGAGTGAGAAGGGAACAAAGTCCCTCTGGAAGGGAATGTACTTTTAGGAGAGTTATAATGATGTAAAGAGAAAAGAAAATAGATTTTACAGGTGTACTTTTAGTCTAATACTTTATTTTAATTATATATTAATATAGTTATATATATTGTATACTCAGCACCCTTCTACTGAGGTTCTTCAACTTGGGAATTAACATTCTTTGCGTTTGAACATTATATTTACAGTTATTTTTTTTAAAACATTTCCATTGAAGGTATTGTGGGTTGTGAGTGCCCATGAAGGGTACACCTCATGCATCTTCCGAATTCCTGTGAAAGAAGGTCACATTTGCGCTTTTCTTAAACAAGACAGCCTCGATGACGTGTGCGGCCATCAAATGCAACCTCTGAAGGACGCATCCTTCCAAACGAGACACAGACAACGTGTCAAGCAAAGAGACAGCAAAAGTGAGTCAAGACAGTAAAGGGATAGTTCACCCAAAAATGAAAATTCTCTCATGATTTACTCACCCTCATGTCATACCAGATTTGTATTACTTTTTTTCTTCTGCAGAACACAAATTAAGATTTTTAGAAGAACATATCAGCTCTGAAGGTCCATACAATGCAAGTGAATGGTGGACAGAACTCTGAAGGTCCAAATATCACACAAAGATAGCATAAAAGTAATCCATACAACTCCAGTGGTTTAATCAATGTCTTCTGAAGTGATCCAATTAATTTGGGGTGAGAACAGATCTAAATATAACTCCCTTTTCACTATACATCTTGCCATTGCAGTGTCTAGGAACCATCATGATTTCAAGCTTGATTACACTTCCTAGTTCTTGACGCATTCGCAGAGCGCTAGATTAAACTACTGGAAGTGTTGTCAAGCTTGTATTACCATTATCCCATGTCTGCCAAACATGTTTGGTGATCCAAACATCATCTGAAGCCTGATATTTTGGTAGGATTTTAGTACAAATTAGTAGTGAATGCACTTAGCAGCATAGAAAGCTATAGGATGCTCCCTTGCTCCCTATTTAGTGAATTACTTAACCTTCAGTGTGCTGTCTGTCTGCACTGGACTCAGAACAGTTTGAAATGCTCCTTATTTTCATCCTAACTCCATATAAAGCCTCTGAAAGCAAAATTGTTTCAGCTTTTGGATGAACCCATTTATTCTCAATGTGAAAATGCACAGTAAATACGTATATAGGAATGCATTTACTAATGTTAATGAATAGAAGCATATTGTACAGAGATAACAAAATAAATTATAACAAAATGTATTTTAAAATCAAGAGAAATGACCCACTGTAACGAATGCAGGAGTGAAGGCAGACGAGGAGGTGCGGATCCAAAAGCAGGTTCTTTATTATAAATCAAAGTGAGGGCAAACAAACAGGAACAAAGAAATATCCACAAGGGGAAAACAACATGAACAACATCCACAGGCAAGAGAAACAACCATAACATTCACGTGCAACAACATTCAACGACAGACAAGGACTAAACCAAAAACCAGGATATAAATACAAAAACATGGGAAAAAGGGGCCAATGAACAAACAGAACACACTAGGTGACAAGGTGATTAACAGAAACCAAAGGCAAATTAACAAGGGCAGGTGAAAACAATGAACAGTGACCACGAGGGAAAACAAGACTATGGAGGTACAAGGGTGACAAAAGTGAAAACTAAGGAATAACAAAAGTGACAAAATTACAAACAAAGGGCAACAGTGAGACAAGACAGGGTAACCATTACATAGCCCCCCCCCAAGGATCGGATACCAGACGATCAACAAAACAAAAAACAGGAAGAACAACTGACAAATGACAGGGGGCACAAAGGGCAGACAGGCAGTCCAGGGGGCAATGAGAGGCAGACCGGCAGTCCGGGGGGCGACGAGGGGCAGGCAGGCAGTCCAGGGAGCAATGAGGGGCAGGCAGGCAGGCCAAGGGGGGCACAAGGGACACGGAGACAGACAAAGGAGGGCGAGAGGGCAGATTAGCAGTCTCTGGGAGTGTGTGCTGGGAACCAGGTCGGGTGGCCTGGGAAGCTTCCACCGGGTAGGGGCGGGTTTAGGTGGACTGGGAGATGGCCGCAGAGCAGGGGCCGGTTCGGGGGGCCTGGGAGGTGGCCATCGGACAGGGACAGGTCCAGGAGGCCTGGGAGGCAACCTCAGGACAGGGGCAGGTCCCAGAGGCGGAGCTGAGAGGGGCTCTGGAGACGAAGCTGTGGGAGGTTCTGGAGGCCCAGGAGGTGGAGCCAAGGGAGGCGGACCCATGGAAAGCTCTGGAGGAGCAGGAGGCAGAGCTGGGGGAGGCTCTGGGAGCTCAGGAGGCGGAACTGAGGGAGGCTCAGGAGGCGGAGCTGATGGAGGCTCAGGAGGCGGAGCTGATGGAGGCTCAGGAGGCGGGGCTGAGGGAGGCTCAGGAGGCGGGGCTGAGGGAGGCTCAGGAGGCGGAGCAGAGGATGGCTCAGGAGGTGGAGCCGAGGATGGCTCAGGAGGTGGAGCCGAGGGCGGTGGCGCCGTAGGCAGTTCTAGAGGCGGAGGCCTGGAAGGCTCCGGGAACGGAGCTGAGGAAGGCTCAGGAGATGGAGCCGAGGAAGGCTCTGGAAGCGGAGCCGAGGAAGGCTCTGGAGGCGGAGCCGAGGAAGGCTCTGGAGGCGGAGCCGCAGGAGGCTCGGGAAGCTCTGAGGGCGGAGCCGTCGAAGGCTCGGGTGGCTCAAGAGGCGGAGCCGTAGGAGGCTCTGGAGGCGGAGCCCAGAAAGGCCCATGAGGCGGAGTCCTGGAAGGCCCGAGAGGCTTGAGGGGCGGTGCCCTGGAAGGCTCGAGAGGCTTGAGGGGCGGAGCCCTGGTGGGCTCGAGAGGCTTGAGGGGCGGAGCCCTGGAAGGCTCGAGAGGCTTGAGGGGCACAGCCCTGGAAGGCTCGAGAGGCTTGAGGGGCGGAGCCCTGGAAGGCTCGAGAGGCGGGGCCCTGGAAGGCTCAAGAGGCTTGAGGGGCGGAGCCCTGGTAGGCTCGAGAGGCGAAGCCCTGGAAGGCTCGAGGCTTGAGAGGCGGAGCTCTGGGAAGCTCGGAGGGCGGAGCCCTGGTGGGCTCGAGAGGCTTGAGGGGCACAGCCCTGGAAGGCTCGAGAGGCTTGAGGGGCACAGCCCTGGAAGGCTCGAGAGGCTTGAGGGGCGGAGCCCTGGAAGGCTCGAGAGGCGGGGCCCTGGAAGGCTCAAGAGGCTTGAGGGGCGGAGCTCTGGAAAGCTCGGGAGGCTTGAGAGACGGAGCCCTGGAAGACTTGAGAGGCGGAGCCCTGGGAGGCTCGAGAGGCTTGAGGGGCGGAGCCCTGGGAGGCTCGAGAGGCTTGAGAGGTGGAGCTCTGGGAAGCTCGGAGGGTGGAGCTCTGGAAAGCTCGGGAGGCGGAGCTCTGGAAAGCTCAGGAAGCTCGGAAGGCGGGGCTCTGGAAAGCCCAGGAGGCGGAGCTCTGGAAAGCTCGGAAGGCGGAGCTCTGGAAAGCTCGGAAGGCGGAGCTCTGGAAAGCTCGGAAGGCGGAGCTCTGGAAAGCTCGGAAGGCGGAGCTCTGGAAAGCTCGGGAAACTCGGAAGGCGGAGCTCTGGAAAGCTTGGGAAAAGGAGCCCTAGAAGACTCGAGACACTTGAGAGACTTGGGAGGCGGAGCCCTGGAAGGCTCGAGAGGTGCTGGCTCTAGGATGGGCACGACCACTGGCGCTGGCTCTTGGATGGGCATGACCACTGGCGCTGGCTCTTGGACGGACCTGGCTACTGGCGCTGGCTCTTGGACGGTCACGGCTACTGGCGCTGGCTCTTGGACGGTCACGGCCACTGGCGCTGGCTCTTGGACGGTCACGGCCACTGGCGCTGGCTCTTGGACGGTCACGGCCACTGGCGCTGGCTCAGGGACGGTCGGGGCTTCAGGCGCTGGCTCAGGGACGGTCGGGGCTTCAGGCGCTGGCTCAGGGACGGTCGAGGCTACAGGCGCTGGCTCAGGGACGGTCGGGGCTTCAGGCGCTGGCTCAGGGACGGTCGGGGCTTCAGGCGCTGGCTCAGGGACGGTCGAGGCTACAGGCGCTGGCTCATGGACGTTTGAGGCTACCGGCGCTGGCTCACTGACGTTTGAGGCTATCGGCACTGGCTCACTGACGTCTGAGGCTACAGTCACTGGCTCGGGGACGGTCGAGGGCTCAGGCTCGCTCACAGTGACATGCGAGGGCTCTAGCTCGCTCACCGTGGCTGACGAGGGCTCTAGCTCGCTCACCGTGGCTGACGAGGACTCAGGCTCGCTCACAGTGACATGCGTGGGCTCTAGCTCGCTCACCGTGGCTGACGAGGACTCAGGCTCGCTCACAGTGACATGCGTGGGCTCTGGCTCGCTCACCGTGGCTGACGAGGACTCAGGCTCGCTCACAGTGACATGCGTGGGCTCTGGCTCGCAGACCGGGGCTGGCGCGGGCCGGGAGGCGGAAGCCCGTCTTCTCTCCCTCCTCCGGGCAGACGAAGTGGACCGTGCAGGCTCGATGACGGCAACAGGCGTGGGGGTTTGCACACTGACCGTAGGGGCTGGCGTGACAGGGAGAGCTAGGTACGACTGGAGAGTCACCGCCGTGGGAGGGGAGGCAGGATCCTCATCCACAACATCCACAGTAAGTGGCGAGCCGCATACCAGCAGCGTCTCTGCCACAAAATCACAGAGCGTCCAGCCGCGTGTCGCCGGTGGCAACCGCTCCTTCAGTGAGGGGTTCAGGTTACCCCAGAAGAAAACCACCAAGGCCGAGTCCGGGAAGTCGGAGATGTTTGCCAGCTCAAGGAAGTCACGGATGTGGTCCTCCATCGGTCGGTCCTCTTGCTTTAGGCAAAGCAGCTGGTAGTTCGCTTGCTGAACCGCTGGATCCATAGTGTGGTCTGTCATTCTGTAACGAATGCAGGAGTGAAGGCAGACGAGGAGGTGCGGATCCAAAAGCAGGTTCTTTATTATAAATCAAAGTGAGGGCAAACAAACAGGAACAAAGAAATATCCACGAGCGGAAAACAACATGAACATGAAAAACAGCCACAGGCAGGAGAAACAACCATAACATTCACATGCAACAACATTCAACGACAGACAAGGACTAAACCAAAAACCAGGATATAAATACAAAAACATGGGAAAAATGGGCCAATGAACAAACAGAACACAAACTAGGTGACAAGGTGATTAACAGAAACCAAAGGCAAATTAACAAGGGCAGGTGAAAACAATGAACAGTGACCACGAGGGAAAACAAGACTATGGAGGTACAAGGGTGACAAAAGTGAAAACTAAGGAATAACAAAAGTGACAAAATTACAAACAAAGGGCAACAGTGAGACAAGACAGGGTAACCGTTACACCCACAGACATGTTAGAGTTAGACTCTACACTTTACAACCAAACAGATTTCAATGAAAAAACTTTTCTTACAAGAGGCACTTACCAGAGGCAATTTTGTTGTTGCTGCATCCGTAGGAGCGCTTCAAGGAAATCAATGTCATGTTGTCATGTCTCGGTGTGGCAGAAGTTTAACCCTTAAATGACAGTCTAGAGAAGAGATGCCCAAACCAGGGCTGCAGACCAAAGTTGACCACGGGGAGATACAAAATCATGTGAAAGTAATAGACCTCATCAGTGGCACAGTTATCAATCACTCACCAGACTCTAATCAGTAACCACATATACTCTCTGAGTAATACACAGACAGCACAGCTGGGTTTTAATAGTTGGGAAGTAAAATAAAAATGTACAGTTAGGCCTTTAACATCAACATTACCCTCACAGTGTGCGTCTTAATGTGAGAAAGGATTTGTGGAGCGGAGGGGGGCGGGGCCGGGTTGGAATATCGTGCGCCCGGTCCCCAATCGGCCTGATGAGGCGCGCGAGGGATAAAGGCGGCCGGTGACAATGGTTAGAGCGAGAGAGAATTACGGGCATGTCCGTCATGTGTGTTTATGTTTGTGCTTTTGGTTTAAGTTTTCATTAAATATGATTTATATTGACAAGCAGGTTCTCGCCTCCTCCTTGCCCATCTTTTAACTGTGTTACATTCGACGGGCATCCCTCCTCCTTCCTGGGTTTCGGCACCAGTGTAAAGGTATTCAATGGAAAGGAGGAGGCGAGAACCGGCTTGACGATATAAATAATAGTTTAATGGTAAACTTAAAAGACAACATAAACACACATGACGGACATGCCCGTAATTCTCTCTCTCTCGAACCATCTTCACCGGCTGCCTTTATCCCCCTTTATTCCGACCCGGCCCCGCCCCCCTCCGCTCCACAGGATTTAATCATGGATGTAAGATGCTTGGAGTGCAGAGATTAAAAACAGAGGCCCCAAAGTGTGTACAGTGTTTGGACATTTAGGCCACACTTAAAGTGATAGTTCACCAAAAATGAAAATGATCTTATCATTTACTCACCCTTATGTTGTTCCAAACCCATACAACTTTCTTTCTTTTGGAACAAAAAAGAAGTGTGACAGATAATTTTTGGGCCCACTATATATAAAGACAGATCCTCATTCTCAGTTTGTGGAGCCGGCACCACATAAAAAAGAATCCAAAAGTGTTAAGTGTACAACAGATGTACTGTGTGGGTGAGAACAAGTAATTAAACAAGGGTGCTTTCAGTGTCTATGTACTCCTTTTCTACTTTTAAAATTAAGGAGTTTTTATTGTCTAGCGAACCGCGATTATTATTAACTTAATGTCACATTATTAAGTTGAGAGATGTTTTGTTCCCAAGAAAAGATTACTTTTATCAAGATTATTTTCTCCAAATGGAATAGAAAAGAGGGGTCAAATAAGGATAGAGTCCAATTAAAAAGCCTGCAGGAGGATCTAGGGGGTGAGTTTCAACCATTAGAGACCCTGACACATTTGTCTCCTCAGAGTGAGATGATTCAAACTTTGATTAGCATCAATCTAAATCCAGCCTGGTCTCATGAAATTTATGTGAACATGACAACATACTGTATTTGCAATTCAAAATGTATGGCTGCAGGTTTCCAGTGAAATGTCCAGCTGTGTGCCAAAACAAGTAAAATGGTGTCATATTCAAACGAAGTTTCCAGGTGAGTTTTAGATTAATGTTTTTTAGAACATACATCCCTAACCTAAAACTATTTATCCCTAACCATTTGTGTTTTAAAATATATATGAGAAGTTAAAAAAGACATCATTACCTTATCAAGGACTAAATCTAACCAAGAAAAGAAAAGGCACGTTTTCTGAAGCAACCAACTCATTATGTGCTGCTTCTATGACTCTATCTTCTATGACTGTAATGTCACATGTTAGTTTGTGTTCATGGCTGGACTTGAATGCAGTCTGAGTCTTTCTAGCATGTCAGCTAACTGTTGGCCATCTTTGGAATGCTCTCAGGAGGCTATTTCCAGTCATGCAAGTGCAGCTCCTATCTACTTGAATGGGGGAACACCGAAATCTCAAAAATGGTTGGTGAAGAGTATGATCAAAGGGCATATTTTAAATCAGCAAAGCAAAACAAAACTGTTATGATAAATTTTACTTCTTTACCACATATTACGCAAAAAAACTGTATTTTTCCGGCTTGTATAGCTAATGCGCATGCGCATTCTCAAGTTGATTGACAGGTGATGTCTGTATATAAAAGGTGATTGGATCTAAAGTCTTTAAAATATTTCAAACTTTCTTTAAAAGTCCCTTAGGAACTATGCCTACCTTATTCCTGCCATACTACTGGCCTGTAATAACAGTCATCTTTGCTACATAATAATGGAGGCACGTGTAGTTTGGCGACCTTTACATTTTCAAAAAGCTGACATCCATCTTTGATGAACCAGAAGTGTTTCTTGAAGGGCAGCACTGACATGACTCTACAAATGACACAAGTGAAATAATGTAAGTGGCATGTTCGGATATGATCCTGCCATCAAAAAGGACAGAAATGTCCTAAAGGAAGACACAGAGGAGTGGAAGACCATGACCATGATAATAATCATTGATATTCAGAAGGTGACGAAGGGTAATGGTATTTGAGAATTGCTCAGGCATCGGGCCATTTACCTCTAATGCCAGAGACGATTGCACACTAATTGAAGCGATCTAGCCCCGCTGCTAATCACTGTTAAAGGAACATCCCCTTTATCACCTTATTCAGAAGAAGACTCAATACAAGAGACTACTTTAACACTTAATCACAGAACCACCAGTGAGAATGTACAATACATTCGCTGAGGTGCGTGACCCCTCTCAAGGACATTTGTCATTATGCATAACGTCCTTTTTAAATGTACACACATGGGAATTATATAATGATATTGAGACATTTATGACTGTTAGTGTGTGCGTGTGACCTCAAGTGACCATATAACTTTGACATGATGCAATAAATTAAGGGTAGCCCATGGCTGTAGCGATTAGTCGTTGTTCATGAAAGCTGAGGGAGAAGCAGCCTTTTTGCTATGAATTCAAATGCAACTAGATAAGATAAAATGAGCATAATATGACCAAAACATAATATGACCAATATTACTAAATCATGGCCTGGCCATTTAAGCACAGACCAATTTCAGCGGAAGAACATTTGACCTCCTGTCACCGAATTCATAGTGAGAACAGATTACTCACTTCATGCTAGCAATTATACAAATCAGGTAAAAGTGCAAACACACCCAAAAATGTAATGCAAAAGCATACTGTATGACACAATTGTTGATCTTGCAGATTAGTGGTGCAGAATGCAGCAGACTACTGCAATCTCGCACACTTTCCTGGAACTGGACATCATTGCTTGTGCACTTCACCACTGTGATTCAGGCATCTAAAATCAGCTCTTTAAAATGCAGAACGTGCACTTGACTACCCCATGCATCTGGGTTTATGCCTGTTTATAGCACTATTGTCCATCATTTGATCATAATTTAATGCCTCAGATATTACCTGTTGAGTAGGGAATTTACCCTTGAGACAGACCACCGAGCACTGGATCCACACCATGAAGGATCATAATGCCCGGGTGACTCGCTGGTACCTTTCCCTGCAGCCTTTCCAGTTCAAGATCCATCACAGAGCCAGGAAGTGTAATGTCACGGCAGATTTTCTGTCCTGATTGCTGAGCCTCGGCAATCCAGGAGAGGATGGAGTTAATTTAAAAGAGGACTCAGTCAACGGCCGGGACAGCACTCCCACTCCCACACCCTTATAGTTCTCTACACGTCATCTCCACACACTCTTACAGTTATTTAGCTTTTTCCTCGTGGTGCACACTTGGGAATTAGCTACCGCTAATCTCATTCATGCAAACAGTCTCATTATACATTTCTTATCTCCACTAATCACCCTCTCAATAACCACACATTATCCTTAAATTGGAGAGTTTTCCACACCGTACCTAGACAGCCCTGTGTTTATGTGTCTGGGTGAAAAGGGAACATTCCTGTTGTTAATTTATGGAGAATAACAATAGAGAGTGTAGAAAATATGTATATTCATAATATATTTATATATATGTGTATAATGATGTTTACTTACCTGCTTATAGATGGCTGCTCAACTGATACTCACCTTATACTTACCTTTTTATGGTACGATCCATGTGGGCGGAGCCTTGACTTGATAAGCATGGCTCTTGATAACATTTTAGAGGAGAGAGTAGAAGTTGTAGTGTGTTTTGCAAGTGAAGTGCCAACTGAAGTTTTATTATTTTAATCCTTTGTGTAGAAGGTAATCCAGTCAAGAGCTGTGTATATTTATTCTGAGACTATTTAGTGTATTATTTTCTTTTAATCTCATTCACTATTTTTGTAAA
Organism: Xyrauchen texanus; assembly: GCF_025860055.1. Taxonomy (NCBI): domain Eukaryota; kingdom Metazoa; phylum Chordata; class Actinopteri; order Cypriniformes; family Catostomidae; genus Xyrauchen; species Xyrauchen texanus. The sequence goes on from NC_068298.1 coordinate 32,796,938, forward strand.
TATTTGTTGCACTTTTGGGGACTGTCTTGGAACACGGACACTGTAAATAAACATCCTTGCACTGACGTGCTACTGTGGCTGAGCCATCATTCCTGTGCAGAAAACCTCTACCATCACGCCTCATCACACAGGTCATTAATAATTAAGCTGAAAAAACAGCATGCAAATGTGGCACAACTGTTTAGCAAATTTGCCCCTGTGTGTTATAGAAAGGGCATTGCAGTTATTTTTATTGCTGTTATCCGAGTGTTGTGACTGTCATAACACCCTTGGCTCAACCCACGCAGTTAAAGAAGATTCATTGTTTCGAATTTGTCAAATGAGACTGCTTCATGAGAGCCGTGTTGATCAGCTACTTCGACAGCACTCCTGAGATCTTTATACCTCAGTGAGAACTTTATACACTTATGTCACACTTTAATGTTCTGAAAACAGCAAAACCCATTGTAAAGTCACTTTGTAAAGATCTACAGTACACGTTTCTGGATGGTGCACATGTCACATAATGCAATTTTTTTATGTGCCAATCAAATGTTTATGCTGTAAGAGCACACCAGAATGAACTGATATGCTGTGGCTTTGCTTTTATGATGTAGCTGGATGATAGTCTTGTGTGTTGTCAGACTCAGAAGCATCATTTCTTTCTTGCTGATCAAGCTTATGAACATTATAGCAGCCTCCTCCGCACATTTACTGCATTATACAGAGTGAATGCATAAATAAAATTATTGAAGCAACATAAATATGCAAAATGAAGTAGCAAAGAGCTTTGAGAAGTTTATTGCCTTTTCCTGTAAGGGTTTAGAGATGCCTCTCCACAGAGAAATAGAGAGAGACAGAGAGTGAACATATGTCTATTATAAAAGAGTTTGGTAGTGCTGGAGAAAGGGGTCACATCAAGGTTGACCGTATTCTTCAACCTCAGCTCTCTGTTGTTATGAGTGCTCCCACAACAAGAACAGCTTTGACGACAGCACAGAGGGAGAGGTTAATATAATTTTAAAGGCATGTGAACATTCAAATGGGTGCAAACCTTAAGATACATCTAAAATCAGTACAGGGCAACAGGGTCTAAATTTCAACAGGGCAAATATGACATTGAAAGGGACAAACAGTAGGGGCAAATATATCCCTGTAGTAAATGTACATTTTTATCTGTAATCTACAATTTGACATATTTCATAATATTCTATTCTAGGTCTGTGTAGTTATTGTAAGGTTACAGTAAGTTTTCTCTGCAAACACCATACTTGCAGATGTGTTGCTGTGAGACATCTCTATTCACTGTCCAAGAGCGAGTGATGTTGAATATGTAGCTAATATGAAGTGTTATTTTCCATGAAGAAAATACAAAAACGTCTAGGTTACGAATGTAACCGCCGTTCCCTGATGGAGGGAACGAGACGTTGTGTCGAAGAAGTGACACTAGGGGTCTCTCTTGAGAGCCTTTTGCATCTCTGATCTATGAGAAAAGGCCAATGAGAAATTGGCAGACAGAATTTGCATGTTCCGCCCCCGGACATAAGGGTATAAAGGGAGGGAAATGCGTCTGTTTCATTCAGGATTTTTCTGAGGAGCCGACAATGAGGTTCGGCCGCAACAGTGGCTCAGTTCAGCGAAGTGGCTGGGAGGACCTGAAAGGGTCAATGTCGAGGCAATATTGAGATGTGGAAGTACGCGTCCTTCAGGTCTACCGCTGCGAACCAATCTAGATGCCGGACGCAAGTTAGAATGTGTCTTTGCATGAGCATTTTGAACAGGAGTTTGTGAAAAGCCCGGTTGAAAACTCGCAAGTCCAAGATCGGACGTAATCCGGCGCCTTTCTTTGGTACGATGAAGTAAGGGCTGTAGAAACCCTTCTTCATCTCGGTTGGAGGGACAGGCTCTATCGCGTTCTTGAGTAAGAGAGTAGCGATTTCCGTGCGCAGGGATATGGCATCTTCGCCGTGTGCTGCAGAAAAGCAGACACCCCGAAGAGGGGGGGGCTTGCAAACTGAATTGCATAACCAAGTCGATTGTTCCTGGCCAGCCAGCGTTATGGATTGGGAAGCGAGAGCCATGCATCCAAGCTCTGTACTAGGGGCACTAAGGGGACAATTCATTTTTAGGTACCCAGCATGGCTTCGCAGCGGGGCGGAGTAGGTAATGCGGCGTCGCGAGGCAAAAACGCGTCCTGAGGCTCTGGTGTTGAGAGAAGACTCGAAGCACTTACCTACCTCCGCACACCCGGCGGGGGGCGGGTTAGTGACTACGGAGGCATCCTCTAGACTCATCAGAACCGGCCAGCCGGGGGACAACATTCGTGGGGCTGGAGGCAAGAGGTCTGCTTCCAATGTGCCGGGACTGTTGAGGTGTGGTGGCAGATTGCCGTGAGAACGACATTTGTGGGCCAGGTGACCCAGAGACAAAGGGAATTGCTCCTTTATTGAGAATGTGGGTACCGCAGCCCGAAGGGGGTGCGGCAAAGTAAGTAAACTTAACTGAAAATTCTCCTCCCGGCCCTCCACCGGGGACAGAGTGCTCTGCTTACCAGCTCCGGAGCAAACATCTTGGTCCCTGGGTCGTCCATCTCAGTAACGCTTGGGAGCCTTCTGGGTCTTCGAAGGGGTTTGTGAGACGGGGGCGTGCACCTCCTGTGGGTTGCTCAACGCTGGGGCTGAGAGCTGGGCCCGGGTTGAGGCGGAGCTGTGTGTTTTTAGGCGCTGCAGGGGGACGCCCTCGGCGGGCAGACGGGGCACGTCCCACGCTGGAGGGACGGCAGGACATGATGTGTGATATGGCCTCCGTCTGCTTTTTCACCGCTGAGAACTGCTGGGCGAAGTCCTCTATATTGTCACCGAAAAGGCTGAACTGGGAGACAGCTGCGTCGAGGAAGCGTGTTTTGTCCACCATCCAGGAACTACACAGGGGCGGAAGGGCATCTTTATAAAGATGCATCCTGAAAAGGACGTTCAACGCCAGCTGTGTATATGCTCTTTTAGAGAAAGAACTCTTTTAACTGCGCTGTCGAAGCGCCCAGGGGCAAAGCTGCACTGCCGTGCAGAGAAGGAGAAAGCCGCTGATATGTGCCGTAGATCCAACAGCAATCGCTCAGAGATGGAAGTAACAGTGTGTGACTCGAAGCTCACTGCATACACAACCGGTAGGCTCCGAAGAAAATTTGGAATGAAACAGACTCATTTCCCTCCCTTTATACCCATAAGTCCAGGGGCGGGACATGCAAATTCTGTCTGCCAATTTCTCATTGGCCTTTTCTCATAGATCAGAGATGCAAAAGGCTCACAAGAGAGACCCCTAGTGTTGCTTCTTCGACACAACGTCAAAGTGAGCAACTGATGGGGAATATAAATTAATGAATAAATACAAATAAAACCAGCCTTGAAAACAATGTACATGAAGATAAAACTCCCAACATTTTTAAATGTTTAAAAAGTGATTACATCGAATCCATTATGATTGTTGAGAAAGCTGCATTATCTCAATTTGCCTTTTTATTACACATATAGTCTTGTTGCATTTTATGTGGATTTTATTTTATAAGTAACGGCCATAATTGTTTGGTTTGAGAAAATGCTCAAAATCAGTGATTCAACATACAAATTTTACATACAAATTAGTTTTATTGTGTGTGTTTGTGTGTATGTTTGGGTTGCCGCCCATCCCGTAAAATACGGGATCATCCCGTATTTAACGATAAAATTATGTGTCCCATATTGAATCAACACAGGCCGCAATTTGTCCTGTATTTAAGATGGTCAGATGGTGTCACAATGAAATCGTTCCAGAATTAACATTGATATAAGTTCAAAAATCCCCCGAAAAGTCCACAAATTGTGCTAAAATGTGCTAGTACTGTGGAGGGTGTGGTAAGGGACCATCTGAAAAGTCCACAAATGGTGGTAAAACTGGAGTTTTTCTATGTAAATGTCCAATAAGACCAAACAATGTATGAATACAATCATAAAGACAAGTACAAGTGAAGGAAAAAAACAAACAAATAATAATAAAAGTATACATACATTTTTTTTAAAATACATATAATCCATCCAAAATGTATAAATAAATAAGATAAAGAAGACAAATAATCGAAAACATTTTTATAAATATATTTTTAACATAAATTATGTATTTATTTTTTTATAAGTCATGGGTCAGAAAAGTTTTTATTTTAGCATATAAGAAAGGATATACAATTATTATTAATAAAACATTTGGAGGATAAAACTGTGGAGGATGTGGTTAGGGGGCCGTGAATATGTTTTGCTGTATTGAAATAAGAGCCAGTTCTCCATATTTGTCAGATCTGCAGTCATATGTAGTTGCCCTTAGCAACATGTTTCTGTGCATTTTAATTTACTGGCTCTAAACTTTTCCTCCCCTCCATACACACATAAAGAGAGAATATTCAAAATACATGAAAAGAGAAAAGGAGAGGAGAGAAGAGAAGAGTAGAGGAGTAAGTGCCACTGAATATACAGAATACATGAAAAGAGAAAAGTAAAGGAGAGGAGAGAAGAGTAGAGGAGTAAATGGCTCTGAGTGCAGTAGTAAGTGCCACAGAATATACAGAATACATGAAAAGAGAAAAGGAGAGGAGAGAAGAGTAGAGGAGTAAATGCCTCTGAGTACAGTAGTAAGTGCCACTGAATATACAGAATACATGAAAAGAGAAAAGTAAAGGAGAGGAGAGAAGAGTAGAGGAGTAAATGCCTCTGAGTACAGTAGTAAGTGCCACTGAATATACAGAATACATGAAAAGAGAAAAGAAAAGGAGAGGAGAGAAGAGTAGAGGAGTAAATGGCTCTGAGTAAAGTAGTAAGTGCCACTGAATATACAGAATACATGAAACAGAAAAGGAGAGGAGAGCAGAGGAGATGAAGCCCAATAAGAGTTATTGCACTTCTGTTACCATGGGAATGCTTGCGCAGTGATGCGGTTGAGTAGCCCAGGGAGTGGCACGTTTGTTTCCAAGTAACTTTCAAACAGATTAGACTCAAACTCTCAGCTCATGTTATCCTATAATGAATAGAGTGTACCTCCCACACCTGTGCTGCAGTCAATATGTGCCCACTCCATCTGTTCAACATTAAATTAGACTTTTGTCAGTAATACGAGATGTTGGGTAATAAGAACACTCAATAATTAAGACTTGGAGGGAGGTAGGTACAGAAATAGGATGCAAATAAAATACCAACAAGATCCAAATATGTAAAATGTCACTTCTTCTGGTACATTTCTTACTGTATCCATAAACTGATGAAAGAATTACACCTGACAGACTATCTTGTTTGTTTTGTATTGGAAAAACTGACTGTATGTAGATTCATTCTGAACTCTTGTTTTTGTTGTTTTGTTGTGGGCTTGCACTGTGAAACGGCATCTTCCAAATAAAAAACAATAACAACAAAAAAACTTTAAGGAATTATTCTTCTATAAAGAATGTGCCGCAGGGACAAATGACAACAAATAACTAGAAAAGGAAAGTTTGTGAAGACAAATTTATAATGTCGCTTTGTCTGAAATATTAAAGTCTTTACAGCTAAGTTTTAGAAGCCTCATGTTGAATACAGAGTTACCATTAGATAGATAAATGGTATAAATTTTGAAGATCTTTTTTTCACAGTGTAAATGCTTGTTTTATGAAGGAGGGTGTGGGGGCAACAGTATTGCTCTGTTTCCTCATGAAAGCAGTTTATTTAGCACAGTGAAGCATCTCCTTCACAAATATCCATTATAAGTGTAGTAAAGTGGAGAAATTCTGTAGAAATTTTACTTTTATCATAAATTGGACCTGGCCCCTTTAAGAACCGGAGTTTTGGGACACATGCTATCTGGTACTCTCTGGTGTTGCACATGTGTGCTGATTAGAAACTTGGGAACATGTATTGCACAAGAGACCTCCCAATTTTGTTCATCGGTTGAGAATTTTTGAGTAAATATAAAATGTTACACAAAATGCTTATAAATTGCATTAAATATGTGTTCAGAGGAGTCGTAGGCTCATTTTTGAATAATGCATATGGATTACATTTGTGGAGTTTGAACATGTTTTGTGCACATGCGAGGACTGGGTATGTATATTTCAAATTAATCATATCTTATTAAATGATTTATAGCCCAGAGTGTTTTCCAATTAAGTGAATATGTGTCATTAGAATTGTATTGGTTTTATTGTTTTAGACTGTTAAAAATGCTCCCCTTGGTAGAAAAGCTCTGTGTAGAACAAGGCAGAGGTACATAAGTGTAAGTCACACACTTTCCCTAGTGTGTGACTTACACACTAGGGAAAGCTCCAAAAGAAGTAGGAGGTGATTGAGGGAGAAGGTGGTTCAGTCTGAAATAAAGAGGCATTCGCTGATAGAGATGGCTTTCTAAAATATAACTTTTCGACAATGTACCTTTAAACACTGAAATATTTCTCCAGGCTCTTTCTTTGTAATTGCTATAATTTTAGCCAGGAAGAAAAAAATTATAAAGGACAGGGAATGAATACACGGCATGTACTGTATGAGTTTCTCTGCCATGTTTTGTTTTTTCTGATTTCACAGCGCAGCTAGTCCCACCTTTCCAAGATTCTCATTGGTCAACACATGCCACCATCAGAGTGTGTTGTAGCAAAAGTTGAAATTCTTTCAACTTTTGGCCGCATGACATAACCTCACTATCGCAAACCCTTGAATTTTCTTTATCTGTCCATCCGATGCACCATCCCTATTGAAAGCAATGTATTCACAGTGTTCTCTGATGCAGCACAAATTCTAGCGTGTAAGTGCCCAACAGGACATGTCGATGTGGTGCAGGTGGCAATCTAAAATTGTCATTCTAGTCAGCATACAAAAGGTTTTTGTACTTATTCAAGAATGAACAAAGTGACATTGATGAAATTGTAGGTAAGTGTATGAAACTGGATGATGGATTGGATGTTCCACTGACAAATCATTAAAAAAAGTATTTTTCTAAGAACATTCAGGAGACAAACAAACCCAGAAAAACAATTATTGTGAGAAATAAGATGGGACCTAGCAGCTTTGTAAAGCTTTGTTCCATGTTCCATCGAAGAGATGCTAAGTCTATCCCTCACAGCCTTGTCTTCTTTCAAGTCAAGAATAAAAGATTGTGCTACTGTGAATAAGGTCTATTATGCAATTTCTATAGATACATATACACAATATATCATCCAGTGATGGCTAGAGTAAATAATATATATCCTTTGATAATAATTTGGGTATAATTTAATGGAAACTATGCATGTTGCACTCTGTGGTGATACAGAATTTTGCACAGCCTCCGGAATGGCAGCTGGGTGCTGACAACAGTGTGTGTACCTCCATATAATTTTTTTTTGTTTTTTTCCCCCCTAAATGTTAAGATGTGCCATGTCGTCCACTAGACACAGTTGGTGTGCAACCCCCTTTAAGTATATACATATGAGGTTAATCATCTAAATAAACAACATAAGTGTAATATAAAAATGTATATCTGCACAGACAAGGAAAATAATGCACAGCTGAACTTGAAATTAGTTGCGCTATAGATGCGTAAATTTCATTGTAAAGAGGCTGTTGCCATAATAATGCACAAAGTACTGCAAAATTCTAAAATATCTAAAAAAACTGAAAACACATCTTTGGCACAAAGAAACATTTTTCATGACATAGTAACTAGGTATGGAATACTTCACTATACTCACGGTATGCTGTTGTTTCATGTATTTATCTGAGGGATTCGTAATGTTTTATTCTCATCACCACAGGTGGCACTTCACCAACATGGTGGGATAGTTGTCACAGTGATCCTTGCAGCCCTAATGAGCACTTATGTTGAGCCCCAAAAAAGTTACAAAAAGCAACATAAAAGTAGTCAATATGATTTGTACATAATCTTCTGAGGTCATACAATGGCTATGTGTTAGAAATCAGACAAATTTAGGTAATTTGAAGATATAGCATTAATAAAATCATATATATATATATATATATATATATATATATATATATATATATATAAATAACAATGAGCACACTATGGTATATGGTCCCCCTACAATGGGCACAAGTATTGGCTTATTCAATGAAGACTGTGAGACCTAGAATGGTTTTTGCTAATGATTCTTTCTTGTAGACATCTTGAAATGGAAATGGCTTCTTAAAAGGGAGATAATCCGCATTTGGTCCGTTTATTTACCATTTGTGCTGACGGTGATGCGATTCCTGCCTGTGCTGATGCTCAGTCATATTCTGGTGTATTTTTGGAAAGCCAATAAACTATGCTGATTTTATGCCTGACATAAACACTATGCATAATTTAGTGCAAGTATCCATACTGAAGGAAGCCAACAAAATATAGATTGACTGTGCATTTCATCTGATGGCACAACAAAATTATCAGATTAATTATATTCACAGTAATGCCAGCATTAGCCCATGTTGTTCTTTATTATCGCTTCTATTTAAAACAACGATCTGGAACACTCAAAGACAATGCATGAGCATCATTAGTATGCAGAGAGGTCACAGCAAGAAATACTCAAGAAATTGGACGTTGTTTACCACAGTGCTATTCGCTTTATTACTAAAGCTCCATATAATACCCACCACTGCACTCTTTACTCACTAGTTGGATGGCCTTGGTTACACAATCGGCGCTTAAATCACTGGTATCAATTAATTTACAAGTCCATACTAGGCAAAACACCATCTTACCTAAGTACTTTAATAACCATATCAGTGCCTGTATTTAACCTGCGTTCGAGTAAATATATCTCTTTAGACTCTACTAAAGCCCGCACCTCTCTTGGCCGCTCTTCTTTTAAATTTTCTGCTCCAAATGATTGGAACACTTTACAAAAGTCTCTCAAATTAGAATCCACTGTTTCAATCGCTACTTTTAAAGTTTTACTGTCAAATTTATTGACGGACCACTGTACATGTTGATGCTCTTTGCGAACAAAGACTTATGTATTTTTGCACATATTCAACTAAATGGCTGTCACTGCATTTATTTGCACATTATCAATTTACCTATGTTGGACTGCACTATTATCCGACTGCTATTTCTTTTGCACTGCCATTTTACATTTTTTTAAACTATCAAGTCTTTCAATTTCTATTCTTATATATTATCCAGTACTTTTAACTGAATCTGAATGTCTTCTATATTCATGACTGTGTAATTGTATGTTGGTATGTCATGTGTAACTTTATGTCGCCTTGTACCTTGCGCCTTATCTTGGCCAGGTCGCGGTTGCAAATGAGAACCTGTTCTCAACCGATTAACCTGGATAAATAAAGGTCAAATAAAAAATAAAAAATAAACAGCAATTCTAACTTTAAGTCAAGTCAATTTTATTTGTATAGCACCTTTCACAACACACTCGTTTCAAAGCAGCTTTACAGAAGATCAGGCATTAACAGATGATAAAACTGTAATGTCTACTTCAAATACATGTGCCATGTGCATATAGCTGAATATCACAAGTAAGCCAGAGAAAGGCCTAGTCAGTTAAGTTTTCTATTGCATTTCTCAGTTTTAACATCTACAGCAATAGAGGAAGCTTGTATTAAATTTGACTAATAACTAAATTTTCTGAAGTTCAAATGAAATACTTTTGAGTAGTTTAAATGTCATGCAGTGTGATGCATACTCCATCTTAAAAACTTTTTATCAGCATTTCGCTAATTCTTTTGTAATTATTATCCATAAAGTTTGTATGACCTTATTAAAGGAATATTTCTCCCAAAAATGACAATTCTGTCATAATTTACTTAACCCCATGTCGTTCCAAACCCATTTGACTTTCTTTCTTGTTTGGAACACAAAAGGACAATTTTTTTATGATATTCCGTTTGCTGATTTCAATGCAATGGCAGCTTATAGTAACAAACTTTAAAGCTTAAAAAAGGACCTAAAAGTGTTGTGTAAGTAGACCATGCAACACATATATCATATTGCAATAATTCTAAAGGCATACAATACATTTTGGTAAGAAACATACAGAAAAATAAGGTATTTTAAAGTAAAATAAATTGACTTACTGTAGCTTTTCTTAGTGCGTTCATGATCTCGATATTCAATGCTTTGCTAATCTGCCACAATAATGTCTTTGAATATTCTTCATTTGGGTGCTTTTCTCAAATATTGATATGGATATGTGATTAATTGTGATTAAATACATACATTAATTAGCATATCATGTAACATATTTTTTTTATCCATTTACAGCCCTAATTTAAATCTAAAATAATTATTAAAAAGCTCATGGACATGTTAACAACCCAGTTACAACTACAATGCAATTACAGTTTACTGGCATCATTAGGTTCTCAACCACTGTAAATCTCTCTGTAAATCTCATACATTTTATTTATGATCATATTCACCAGCACAAGTCTCTGTTAAACATTAAAATAATCCTTTATGTTATATAATATGGAGAAATGAAGAATGTGTTCCTTTGGGAGTAGTCTATGCAATTATCCTCATGGGTATATGTGCATATGTGTTTGTGTGAGTTAATGCATGTGCCTTATGTGCTTTTAGGACTTACCCAAATACTGAACAGATGACAGATGACATCCCTAAGGACGCTTTCCAATGGGAACAAGGATAATAAAAAGAAAGGCTCTGGGATTTAGAATGTCGGAAAAGACACAGAAGAGCAATTTCATTAAAAATAAACACACAGCCTGGTCTCAAGACATTTACGTGGGCATTGCAACATTTTTGCTTAACTGAAATTACGTGCTTCATTACACATTTGGCTGCATTTTTCAAGTGAAATGTTCAGCGGATTGTGGCAAAACGGAGTGAAATGAGATTGTAATCAGACAAATCTCAGTTGCCTCCACGTCTGAGACCGCCAATCCGCGTATCTTATCACGTAAGCTTGTTGAGTGCGTAACCATGGAGACATAGCACATGGAGGCCCACGCTATTCTCCACGGCATCCACGCACAACTCACCACGCGCCCCACCGAGAGCGAGAACCACAAATTATAGTGCTCACGAGGAGGTTACCCCAACGTGACTCTACCCACCCTAGCAACCGGGCCAATTGGTTGCTTTGGAGACCTGGCTGGAGCCACTCAGCATGCCCTGGATTCGAACTTGCGATTCCAGAGGTGGTAGTCAAAGTCAATACTCACTGAGCTACACATCCCACCCCTCACAGCAGTGGTATTCTAATTTTTTTGTATAGTTTACACATGCTATGCCAGCATTAGTCTCGCCAACTGCTTTAATAATTTGTATACGATAGTAAGTGTTCTGAACACATATATTGCATTATCTACAGGACAAAGGGCACCATGTCTTTGCAGTTGGCTTGGTACAGTCTGTTCAGCTAATCATGTAAAATGCAATAAAGAAAACATATTTAAAGAGACCATAGTGCTAAGTCTGGCAAACTAAGAAGGGTAAACAAAAAAAGAGTACTTATTGATTGATTGAAGTTTATTTAGAGCAAAATAAAATAAATAATATATACATATATATTAACACACACACACACACACAAATAAAAAAATAAAAATAAAAATAACATAGCACAGCTTATTTCCCATATACATAGATATAAATATATACACATATACACACATATTATTTACACTTATAATAATAGTTGCTCGAAAGGGAGTGGAAAGAAGTATAACTTATTTACTCCCACCCCCAATTCCTTCCCATATATTACCCCATATATCCGCTGCCATTAACAGTAAAATAAATAATAATTTATTTGTTTTGATAATATTTATTTGATATTATAGTTTCTTACAATTACATTATGCTATCTCAATAATCACTATAATGTAGGAGTCTTATGTAGGAGTCATCTCAGTTACTGTTGTAACCTCCATTCCCTGATGGAGGTAATGAGACGTTGTGTCGATGTAGTGACACTAGGAGTCACCCTTGGGAGCCACAGACACCTCTGATCTTGAGAAAAGGCCAATGGGAATTGGCAAGTGGAATTTGCATGCCACTCCCCCAGACATACGGGTATAAAAGGAGCTGGAATGCAACCACTCATTCAGGCTTTGTGCTGAGGAGCCAAGACAAGGTCCTGGCCATTTCAGCAGGTAGTTCAGTGCTGTGCCAGGAGGGACACAACGTCTCATTCCCTCCATCAGGGAACGGAGGTTACAACAGTAACTGAGATGCTCCCCTTCAGTCACTCATTCGACGTTGTGTCGATGTAGTGACACCAGGGGTCCCTATACAAAACTCCACGACTAATTGAACTGTGTTACGTGGACTGCTGAGAAGATCATCGGGGTCTCTCTTCCCTCCATCAAAGACATTTACAAAAAAACACTGTATCCGCGAAGCAACCAGCATTGTGGATGACCCCACACACCCCTCACACAAACTCTTTACCCTCCTGCAGTCTGGCAAGAGGTACCGAAGCATTCGGGCCCTCATGGCCAGACTGTGTATCAGCTTCTTCCCCCAAGCCATCAGACTCCTCAATACTCAGAGACTGGATTGACACACACACACACACACGTGTCCGGAGTTAATTACTTTAATTACTGTCACTTTATAACTGTCTGCTACTTCAATAACTGCTATGTGCATAGAACACTATCCCATAGTATGTTATGTTTACGTTTTTAGAAACTGTCATCTTTTTGCACTACTGTGTACTGGTCGGCGCTGCACTGTTTCTCACTGTGCCTATTGTCCTGTTCATTGTTAGAAATTTCTTGTACTGTCCCGTACTTTTTGCACATGTTTGCACATGCACTTTATATAGGTATATAGGTATATATAGGTATTTTATATAGGTATTTTATTTAGTTGTGTAGTCTCATGTGGTTCTGTGTTTGTCTTATGTTGTTTTTATGTAGCACCATGGTCCTGGAGGAACGTTGTCTCGTTTCGCTGTGTACTGTACTAACTGTATATGGTTGAAACAACAATAAAAACCACTTGACTTGACTTGGCGGTGCGACACGGTCCCACGAGGGAACGGTGCGAGAAGGTCCCATGAGGGAATGAGGCACGGTCTGGGGTGGTTTAACCTCCTCGCGCCTCTCAGGAACCGACGATCAAGTCGTGCTCCCCTAAATACTTACCTTCTACTGCATTGTGATGTGTCGATATTGTGGCAACATACACCTTCAGGTCATACAGGCACCTTGTAGAGGGAGCCCTGGCCTGAGTGATCATGTCTACCACTGCAGGTGGTAGGCCACTTAAGTCTTCCACATCCCGTCCAAGGGCCAGACGTGGAGATTCAAGAGGTCTGTATGCATGTGCTTGACTGAATCGACTCCAAATCAGCTGGACCACCTGAGGGTGGACTCTCCACTCTCCTCTGAGCATGACTTGCCATGACAAGGCGGCCACTGTGCTGTTGAAGTCGCCCGGGATGTGAGTGCCCCGCTACGACTTGAGCCGCTGCTGACTCCAAAGGAGGAGATATTCGACGAGTGTACACCGCCTTGGTGGTTGATGTATGCCACCGTCACAGTGTTGTCCATCTGGACCAACACGTGCTTGCCTGGATCAATGGTAAAAGCCTCCCCAGGGCGAGCATTACTGGCAGCATCTCGAGGAATTTATGTGCCAACGCAGTCACGGACCAATCCAAGGGCCGGCGGCTGTTTGCCCGTTGCACACAGCACCCCAGCCACGCTTGGAGGCATCCGTCGTAATCATGAATTCTATTTTTTTTTTAAATGTGATTATATTATTGATTTATGAAAATTATTGTGCATCATAAGCTTTGAACTGAAAAAACAAAAACAAAACACATAATAGCAAATAGTACAATTGGATCTATTTTCCCTTCCGCTCATAGTAATGGTCAGAAATGCTGAAAGGAACAAGCAGTATACGTAACAAAATAATTATTAATCTACATTTTACTTTTATTATGATAAGTTTGAGTGATGATTATTTTAAGTTTATTTAAATTAAAAGTTGTTAAAACAATGATAACAATGTTATTGTTGTTAAAAAAACTCTATTTAGGCCTTTTAAAAAAGACCAATTTTATGCTCAGAAGAAAAAATATGAAGAATTTAACAACTTTATCAGTATATTAATCAATATCAGCGATATTGGCCTTGATAGCACTTGGTATCAGATCTAAAAGAAATAAGTGGCTCGCCCATCCCTATTGTCTTGCAGGCTGCAATTTTTGGCTCACCCCAGTCACTGTGGCTAGTGGTATTTCAAAGTCACTAGCTACTCAGCATTTTCATTAGCCAAAATCCCCCACCCCACAAAACATGATAAAACTTACTGGAGATTGTAACTGCATGCATTTGTAGCTGCATAAATCTTGAACAAGATTTATATGTGTTCAGCAGGACACAAGCTAATGATTTAAGTCACATGCAGAATATTTGAAGGCAAACATGACTAGTTAGACCATGAGTATGATAGAACAGGAGAACTTTGTCAATAATTTTGTCCTCTTTAACATCTGTAACCATTCAAAGCTGTATTTGCCTCCATAAAAGTTTACCATTGTTCTTCCATTTCTTTTTTTTTTTTTTTTTTGTGGCATATGTAATAATAAGGCCACAACAGGTTAGATCATGGATGGCTCCACATTACAGTGGTTAGGATAATGTAGACAGTCTTTCATAAAAAACAAAAACAAAAAAAATTATATGGCCTAAACACATTTAACATCCTTAAACTACAACTATCATAGTTAAAAATTTGATGGAGTACAAAAGGAGATGTTAGATTAGGGTTAGGATTAAAAAACATTAAACTCAGTCACTATTCCCTTTCATTGCACCTTTTTCCATAAATGGAAAAATACATTAATCTTTTTTCCAATCATGGAAGAAAGAAATGATTGCTCTGCACGGTCCAAGAGCTCTGGTGATCTTATCTCTAAGCACACTTATGTGTGCTGCGGCAGTTCGTTCCCACCAAAGTGGCTAGTAATGGTGACAGATTTACCCACCACTGCCATTTCTACCTGCATTTGGCAGGTTGGCGGGTGTTAATGTCAAGCTCTGATGTTTGGTAAAGAGGTAGCAAATGACTTGTTTTGACTGTTTCTGGCACTTTTTTCATTGGAATGATTCAAGACGACAGCAAAATATAAACAACAAAGTTACTTCATCTACCTTCTTGGAATCCTTGCTCTCACAGAAACATCCATAATTCCATTTGCCACAGAGCCTAGATAATCTAAACAAGCCTAGCTTGTTGTTATATGAAGCTGTTTGTCTATGAATGCTAAATTGGTCCTGGCATTCTTACAAGAATCCTGCGTTTATGAATTGAGCCCCACTCATTTGAATAGAGCCATCTGTCATGGTTCACAGGCCCATATTAATTTCATTAAGCTGACTTCTAGACTGAGACAACTAAGTGTTTCAGCTCTGAACTTCAGCACCTTGATGTTTTTCATTGGATATGCGCCATGCACCGTCATCAAAGGGATGCAGAGTAGAACTTTGGCAAACCATTTTGGATTGTGTTTGATCTATATACAGTATGTTAAATGGAGAGCAGCATCTAACAATTCCTTGCTCAGAAACTCGGTTGGACATCTGTCCGCTTCTGGACAGCTCCTCTTTCATCATGCCAAGAGGATACCCCAGGGAACATTCACAGAGGAGATGCTTCAGAGGATGCCATTTCCCAAGTGGCAGAACTGAATCAATGATTAGCCGAGCTAGGTACACGCTCCCCTCTTTACATAACAGACATCAAATTTTACCAAAGGTCCACCAAAGTCCACTCTGTCCTTCATGCCCATTGTTCTTCTTGGCATTCATGTCACATTTTGTAACATATTTGCTAATTTCATGTAGGACATTTAATGATCTAATTAAATACTTAAGGCTCGGGATTATCTTTGTTAATTAGTCTCATTAAATTGTCCTGAAAGCACATCAGGAAATCTCTCTCTCCAGGACTTTTTGGGTGGGAATAATTAATATCCAATCATGGCGTTTTGGGAGTCGAAGACCAAAACACATTAAACAAATATAAATATAATCAAAAGGAATATCCTCCACATATACTGTAGGTGTATAGTGACTAAAGGTGACGTGTGGAGTATTTTCTATGTTAAAATTAAGGCTGACGATTTAATGCATTAATTTGATTTAATTAATTTCATAAAAATTGTGTTAAAAAAACGAATGCAGTTAATTTTGTCCCCTTACCATGCATAAATTCCGTAATAAGCAATTTTCCTACCAACGCAGCAATTCAAGCTTGAGCTACAACACACATATTTTTGCAAGTCGCTGTCAGCAGGGGGGAGTCAGCACAATTTCAGCTGTACATGGCAAAATGCAATTCAAACAGCATTTAAATTGACATATCGTCATAAAAATGCAGTTAATGCGAAAGGTGCTAAAAACCAGTGAAACGCAATGCAGCTACATTGAGATTTCAGCCCCCTTAAAATTCGTCTTAGCCCCTCTAAAAATCTATGATTTCAAAACAAGTGTTTTGCCACAATGTTGCACTTGTTTGAATCACCAGGCACTTTGGTGGCTTTTCTTGCCTGCAAAGACTGACTACTGTGCGAGCCAGTAGCATTGGAGTGTGGCCCTTATCCCTCTCGAGGGCTAATTAGCACACCCTCTGCCCTGCCACATTCCTCCCTCGTTCTCTCAGGCTGGGGAGCCCCCGGCATGACGTACATTCCACCACCCCCCCCCCCTTCCCTCCGTAAATCTCTCTCTCTCTCTCTCTCTCGCACTGCCATCTTCGGTCAGCCCTTAGCCCTCTCGAGGGCAAATTAGCCTGATTAGGGGCCGGGTGTGTGGAATCATGACCCGGCCCCTCCCTCCACCCTGCCACACACTATTACTTTGCTGCATTGCAAGCCCTGCTATTTCTCTTAGGAAAAGCAAATCTAGCTATTGTTCCTATTATGTTTGGTGTCACTAATGATGCAGAAATTAAGCACTGCACCTTTAAATCCCATTGATAAAGTCAATACTGATGACAGCTCACTTCAAACAGACACCTCACTCTCCCAGGAAGCACAGCAGAGGGTCCCAGCTGGAGAAGATTGCCTGTGTCAGGGTCAAAATCTCTCAGATAGAAAGAGAAAACATCCAGCTGAGATGGGAGAGCCGGCACAGTTTGGGGTGCAAAGCAAACAAACAAGGCTGTGATCACAGACCTCACCCCTGCATGAAAGATTTGCCACCTGGGCCCAAGGCTGTAATCTCAATGGTTGAAACCACAGCAAAAGCTCAAACAGTAACCTGAACTTTGTGTCTCAATAATTCCTGATCAAATATTACAATTATGTGAAACAAAAATGTTTTTTTACAAGTAGGTTGCAGTGTTTATTCCATTCTTCTGCATCTCTGCAATCCAACAGTTACTAACTTGCTAACCCAACAGGTGGTAACAACACCACTCTGGAAATTCACAACACTAAAAATATAGGGTGCAATGTCCCATCCAAACCACCATCAGTGAGTACCTGTACCTTACCCATATTTCTGGATGAAATAGCTTACTATAAAGCAATTTATAATAGCTACATCAATTCAATTTCACAACAGTGTTGATGCACCAACTACCTCTGGAATATTAACCATTACCTTCTATTGAATTGGCCAGTTGTGTAACTTTATAAAAAATACATCATTCATCTTTTATTTCTTTAGAGAGATAGACTGTTGTCTATTATTATATCCTTGTTTTATTTTTTATTATAAAAATTTTTTTGTTTCATTTGTTTTATGTTGTGTATAATGGTGACCTTTCCTTTTATGCACCATATATGTAGCAAAGTGGAGAAAGTTCATGTAATTTTACTCTGGTCATGAATTTGAGTTGCCTCTTTAAGAATTTTGCGACACCCACCTTCTGGCACTATCTTGTGTTAGATACGTGAAGACAGATGTTGTGCAAGAGAGCTCACGGTTTTGAACATCAGTAGATAATTCTCTGTGATGCATATGGCTTGCATGTGTTAGCTTGATCATGTTTGGTGTACACATCTGAAAACTGTCCGAAACTATATTTCGTTGTACCATATTTAAGTTACTGTATTTTCTTATATATATATATATATATATATATAAGAAAATACAGTAACTGAAATATGGAAATATATATATTGTAATGCAGTGACATGGGGAACCAGGTTTCTTCAACTCAGGTAAGCAGTTTAATTTAGTAACATTTACAGGTTTTTACAGGAGCAGCACAACAGCTTCACAGTTTCAAAATAGCTTCCCCAAACACTTTCAGTTTCACAATACCCTTTCATCTTCACAATATTCATAGACCTAGGCTCTCTCTCCCGGTCTGCTGGCAGTGTGACTCTTTTATGCCGATCTCCCCGTGCTCACTGTAATTAGAGTCAGGTGTTAGACATAATTTAGCTCAGGTGGAAGCGCCCATACCGCTTTCTCTCTATCCGGATGGACGCTTGTCCATGACCCGCTGCCACACACATACCTGTATATATACAGCCCCATCAACCGTTTTTCTTTTTTCCTTAGCAATCAGCAATTGCGATATAAAATGTGAATTTGGCAATTAGAGACCCTTCTTAAGCTTGTGAGAGATGACTGTGTCAACAATTTGAAGTGCGAGATGAAGCCCTTATGTCGTCTCTAGAAGATCCTAAATCCTGTGTCACAAACTTAGTAAGCAACAGAAATGTTGTGTCTGAGACAGAAGATGCTCAGTGAGAAAAACCCTGCTACTCTTGAAGAAGTTTTGCAATTTGTAGCAGAACAATGAAAATACATTTTGGGTTGAAGGTTGAAACCGTGGGAATTACCCTACCAAAGTGTGGTTTTCTAGTAGTCAGAGAATCACAAAACTCTTCTGCTGTAACAGCCCTCATTGGCATGAACATTATTAGCAGTTGTAGTCAACTGGTCCATGAAGAGTTTGATACTACCCTAGGTGGAGAGTTGCAGTCTGATTGGAAGGAAGCATTTCAGCAGATGCAGAGTGCCAGCAGTCTAAAGAAGTGAAGGGTAGTCCGAGAAGCTGGAAAATATGGTACGCATACCTGCTTCATCAATTACAATGGTTATGGTCAAGTGAGCAACAAGTTTGTTAAATGATAGTTCATGTGACTTCATGTTAGAAACATTGAACATGCCCTTACCTTGCAGTCTGATTGTTGTTCCCTCACTTGTGTTGTCAGATAAACCATTGTAGGTCTAATGGGCAGAATAATTATTAATTTCCAAGCTGAACAGCTTAAATCCAGGATCTACACTGATATTTACTTCCAAGTTGTTGGGGCTAGGACACACACAGGCCAGCAGTCACTCCAGACATTCCTCAGAGTCATAAATTGGGAACTCTGCTCTGCTGGCACCATGGAATCTAACTGAAATTTGCATCTGGCCAATAAAATGGTCAACGAACAAAGAGCAGATCTGTTCGAACACATTCTTAGAAAACCCCCACAACTGGCACACAAATTCCAAGAAATTGATAAAACATTGTCACCATGGAAATCCCTGAAATCACAGAACAAAGACATTCCATTGTTCCTCAAAATAACCAGTTCTCTACAACTAAAATTAGTATACTAATCATGAAACACATTTCCAGCTCACCAGCACACATGAAGTTAGTTCATGAACATTTGTGTAGGACAGTGTTACCCAAATTTTTCTGCCACGGCACACAAATAAATTCTAGGGCACACCACAATCCCACATAGGCTAACCATCATCAATTTTTTTCCTTTTCACAATCACAAAAGTGACCGATTAGGTGAAGAGTTTGGATCCCTGACAAAAATTTTTTTATGCATTTATTTATTTTGTGTAATTTGATCATTTTCCACAGCACACCTGACAATCTTTCAAGGCACACTAGTGTGCTGCGGCACAGTGGTTGGGAAACACTGTTGTAGGATTTAACTGCACCAGGCAGCAAACATTACAAAGGACACAGCTTCATGTCCTTTTACAAAGAATGATCCATTAATGATAAAACACATCATGTTCCTTTTACAAAAAGCTTCACTAGGATGCTTCGCTGAGAAAAGCGCTTTGGGAACAATCCTACATGTTTGTGACCAGCTGAAATATGTGTGTAACATGTCAATGAACATTGACCGGAATTTATAGCCTCGGTTGGTGTCATTCGATGCACATGTGACCAGGCTATAAATGGAAGCGCCACCAGCGTGTCATCAGATCCTTTGCTTCAGAGCATTCTCTGTGTGTGTGTCTCACAAGCCTGTCAGAAACTTTCTTTCCTCTGCTAGGATTTAGAATTTGTTAGGCAGTGCGCAGTGAACATTTTCTCCTTTCCCTCTTTATATATATATATATATATATAAGATGGAAAAATGTCAGAGAAGCAAAGCAAATGATGCGTGATTCCCTGTCAACGTTCTATGAGGGTCAGGGACGCGCATCAGTTTTGTTTTGTTTGTTTGGGGGAAGAACATGCTGCTCTCACGTTGGGGCAGGGCAGGTGCATGCATTGTGACCTACTTTCAGGCGAAATGCCTCGCACTCGCCTCGCTTACTTCCGGGAGTCAGCGCCCACTCTTTCATCGTGGGGCTCTCGCATATATCTGGCTGACGAGCGAGGGATGGGTCAGTCCCTATCGCTCGCTCTCTCCCCAGATCCAGCTGATACTTCTCGTAAGCCTGAAGCGCGCCTCGGTGCCTCTTCGTTTCACGAGGGGGGCGCTGAACCTCTGTACATTTCACGCTCAATAATGAAGCGGCTGAGAAATTACTCGAGGTAGTTACTCGGGCTGTGGCCAGACTACAGCTAGACTGGCCACGCGAACAAGAGACTCCAAACTATAAGACAGATTTCTGTCTGGTGGCCAAAAAATATAAAAATATATAATAATAAAAAAAATAAATAATAAGGGAACGCTATATTAGTCCCTTCCTTTCTTTGATGACCTCCATGACGAGCTTTCTTGCTCATGGAGGAACTCATATACTTCCCGTGTTCACGTACCCTCGACGTCTTTATACTCGACTATCGTGGGTGCTGAGACACGGGGGTATTCAGTGATGCCGCCGGTCAAAGAGACGCTTGTGGGCTATCTCTCGCCGGGTTCGGCATCATCTTTTAAAAAGACTTCTCTCCCCACAAAGCCTTGTAGGATGACCTCCACTTTAGTGGGGAGGGCTTATCAAGCAGCAGGTCAGGCTGGTGCTGCTCTGCACACAATGGCTGTATTACAGGCTTTCCAGGCTGACCTACTGAAAGACCTGAGTGTGGGTGCAATGCTTGATGAAGAAGCCTTCTCTGGACTTCGTCTGGCCACAGATTTATCTCTCCGTGCGACCAAGCAGACAGCCCATGCTATTGGTCGGTCTATATCCGCTTTAGTCAGCACGGGGAGGCATTTATGCTTTAACCTTTCGGGCATCAAGGATAAGGACAGAGTTTTCCTACTCGATGCCCCGGTTTCGCCTTCCGGTCTCTTCAGAGATGCCATGAATACGGTTATCTCCAGATTCCAGGAGGCGAAAAGCCACGAGGAAGCCTTCGGGCAATTTTTTTCCTCGCCGCACTCATTGCATCCAATTTTAGATCTTCGAGGCTTGAACCGCTCGGTCAGGGTGTTCAAGTTCAAGATGCTAACTGTCAAGACGGTCGTGTCTCAGATAACATAACGATTGGCTGCTCACGATCGATCTCATGGACGCATATTTCCATATTGGAATTCTGCCACAGCACAGGAAGTTCCTGAGGTTCGCTTTCGGGGACAAAGCCTTCCAGTATCGGGTTCTTCCATTCGGCCTAGCCCTATCACCCCGCACATTCACAAAATGCATGGATGCAGCACTGGCTCCTTCGCGACTCCGGGGCATCCGCATTCTGAATTACATAGATGACTGGCTGATCTTAGCGCAGTTCCAAGAACTGGCAGTTCAGCACAGGGATATTGTCTTAGCTCATCTGGTTTCTCAGGGTCTGAGACTCAACGCCAAAGAGCGTTCTCTCTCCCACCCGGCGAATCACCTATCTGGGGGGATATATGGAATTCAATCACGATGCGGGCACAGTTGTCTCCCGCTCATTTCATGTCCATTCAGAACACCCTGAGCAAACTCAGGCTAGGTCATGGTTGCACTGTTCACCAGTATCAACAAATACTAGATCTCATGGCGTCTGCATCCATGGTGATCCCTTTGGGCCTGCTCCATATGAGACCGTTTCAGTTGTGGCTAAAAGCCAGGGGATTTCATCCAAGGGCCAGTCCCCTAGAGCTAATAAGGGTTACGCGCCTCAGGCTTCATTCCCTTTCTATGTGGTTCAGACCCTGGTTTCTTACCTTGGGTCCCACTCTAGGTGCGTCTCGTCGTCACAGGCTGCTAACGACAGACGCCTCCCTGACGGGCTGGTTAGCAGTCTTAAGTGGTCGTCCAGCTCAAGGGGATGGGAGGGTCGTCAGCTCGGTTGTCACAGTAACTGTCTCGAGTTGATGGCTGTATTTCTGGCCCTGAAATACTTCCTCCAGAGGCTACCATGTCTTGGTGTGGGCAATACAGTGGTAGTCTCTTTCATAACCATCAAGGAGTTCCACGTTTACGTCAGCTAAATTTCTGGCACGTCAGATTCTCGTTGGGGCCCAGGGCAAGCCCCTGTAACTCAGGGCAGTTTATATCCCTGGATGCCCGTATGAGGGAGCAGATTTACTGTCCAGACAGAAAATACAGACGGGTGAGTGGAAACTCCACCCCTAGGTAGTGGAACAAATCTGGGTGATATTTTACAGGGCAGAAGAGGCCCTCTTCGCCTCTATAAACAGTGCAATGTCTCCTCTACTTCTCCCTGAATCACCCAACCCCCCTGGGTCTGGACACGATGGCGCATACATGGCCCTGAATGTGTCTGTATGCGTTTTTCCCCGGTTTCTCTGCTCCCGGGAGTCTTGGCCAGAGTTCACCAGCAAGTGTCTTGCCTCTTACTGATAGCGCCGCACTGGCCGAACAGGGTATGGTTCTCGGAGCTAATATCTCTCCTCGACAGCTCGCCTTGGGCGATTCCGGAGAGGAGGGACCTTCTGTCTCAAGCACAGGGGACAATATTTCATCCCCGGCCCGTATTGTGGAAACTTCATGTTTGGCCCCTGAAAGGTACCAACTGAGGGACACAGGGCTTTCACCTGAGGTTATCGAGACCATACTAAGTGCTAGGGCTCCCTCCACTAGAAGAATCTACGCCAATAAGTGGGGTGTCTGCGAAAGATGGTGCAGTTCACATGATGCAGATCCAGTTAACTGCCAGATTGTTTCAGTTCTGGACTTTCAGCAGGAAAAACTGACAGCAGACCTATGCCCCGCTACTCTCATTGTTTATGTGGCCGCCATTTCGGCTTGCCATGCCTTGGTGGACAGGGTGCCTTTGGGGAGGCATCCTCTACTCACTCGCTTCATTCGTGAAGCCATGCGACTGAGGCCTCCTGTTAGGACCAGGACTCCTTCTTGGGACTTAGCAATAGTCCTGGAGGGTCTGGTTGAGACCCCCTTTGAACCTCTAGGGTCAGCGTCTGACAGACTTCTGACTCTCAAAGTGGTCTTTCTTATGGTGATCACCTCTCTAAAGAGGATTGGGATCTGTTTTGCCGGCCTGTTTAGAATTTGCCCCAGGTATGGCTAGAGCTATTTTGCACCCTCATCCTGACTACCTTCCTAAGGTGACTTTTTCAACATTACATCCGGTCACTCTAGAAGCTTTCTGCTCCCTGCCGTTTTTAACGCCTGAGCAGGAAAGACGTCACAGACTTTGTCCAGTCTGTGCCCTTCAGACCTACGTCCACCGCTCTAGCCAGTGGCGTAAGTCAGGGCAATTATTCATCTGCCATGGAGGCCCCAACAAGGGGCGGCCACCACCAAGCAGACTATGTCACACTGGGTGAGGGATGCCATTTCCTTGGCCTACGAGGCGCGATCAAGCTGGGCTCACTCCACCAGAGGGGTCGCCTCCTCTAAAGCCTTGGCTAGAGGGTTCCCTCTGCAGCAAGTTTGTGATGCAGCAGGCTGGCCCTCTCCGCACACATTCATCAGATTTTATAGTTTGGATGTTCATGCTACTCCGGGCTCTTATGTCCTTGAGTCAACATCTCAAGCTCTTGTCAGAGACCTCTCGCGTTCTTGTGAGCACACTTCACAACCGTAGGGGTCCGGACAGCCTCAGTGCGGCAGTATTCTTGTTCCCAAAGCGCTATTCTCAGTGCAGCATCCTAGTGAAGCTTTTTGTAAAGGGAACATCTCGGGTTACGTATTGTAACCCTTGTTCCCTGAAATAAGCGGAACGAGATGCTGCGCTTCTTTGCCGCACTGGGATGCCCCAGGACTGCTCTTCAGAAAAAATATCTGAAGACACGCTGGTGGCGCATCCATTTATAGCGCGGTCACAGGTGCATCGAATGATTACACCAACCGAGGCTATAAATTCTGGTCATTGTTCATTGATGTGTTACAAACATATTTCAGCTGGTCACAAACATGTAGGATTGTTACAATGCGCTTTTCTCAGCGCAGCATCTCGTTCCGCTTTTTTCAGGGAACAAGGGTTACAATACGTAACACGAGACATTTACTATCATTGACATGCATTTCAGGAATGTTTATGTTAATTAATTTTTAAGAGACTTGGTACTCTGTCTCCTGTCGAGAGTGGGAAGTCCAATGAGATGTGTGAGGTCAGATTTCAGATCAATTCAGCTGATACTGAAGAGATCATAGTAAATGCAAATGCCAATCAGTAATTGGAGGACAGCTCCTAAGAGTTTCTCAACAAGTTACACACTGGTGGTACACTTGAACAGCAGGCAGAGCTGAGTGAGTTGAAGTACTCTGATATTTTTGCTTGCAAAAATGAAGACCTCGGTTTTACAGATAAAGTGCAACATGTGATTAATGCAGTGGATGATTTACTGGTGACCAAGCCTTATAGGCGTTTCTAAGCCACTCAGTATAGGGAAGTCAGAGAGCATATCACCAAGCTCCTTAAGAAAGGTGTGATCCAAGAATGCACTAGTTCTTATGCTTCACCTATCGTGCTAGTTATGAAAAATCGATGGCAGTCTCAGGCTTTGTGTTGATTACAGGCAGCTGAATTCTAAGACCAAGTGAGATG
Organism: Xyrauchen texanus; assembly: GCF_025860055.1. Lineage (NCBI taxonomy): Eukaryota > Metazoa > Chordata > Actinopteri > Cypriniformes > Catostomidae > Xyrauchen > Xyrauchen texanus. The sequence continues at coordinate 32,821,988 of NC_068298.1, forward strand.
TGTTTCCTTTGTCTGAGTTTAGATTTGATGCACTACAAGGAGCAAAGTTATTTTCTTCCATTGATTTAGCAAGTGAATATCATCAGGTTGCTGTCCATGGGCAAGACTACATTTACGACTCCTTTTGGGATCTTTGAGTATTCTTGGATGGATCAATTGACCTTTGACATATCTGTCACGTTCACTGTTGTCTTTTGGTTTTGTACTGTTATTTTGAAGTTTAGTTTAGTTCCTGTTTCCTGTTTTGGTTTTTGTAGTCCTTTGTAGTTTCTTTTTATGATTGGTGTTCCCCTGATTGCTTCTCCTTCCCTGATTGCTTCCCCCAGGTGTCCCTCATTCCCTTGTTTGTTCCTCTTGTATTTAAACCCTGGTTCTTTGTTCAGTCCTTGTCGATCGTTGTTTGATGCATGTTGATGTTTTGCTCCGTTGCCTGTCTTCCCGTTTGTTCATCCAGTTCCGTGTACCCTCGATGTTTTCCTGATTTAGTTTTGTTTTCCCCATGTGGAGGTTTTCATTTGTTCCTGTTTGTTTTGTGTCAACTCTAACATACAATAAAACCGCGTCTGGATCCGCACCTCTCGTCTGTCTTGTCCTGCTTCCACACCAAACGTTACAGAACGATCGACCCTAAAATGGATCCAGCGGTCCAACAGGCCAACTATCAGCTGCTTTATTTAAAGCAAGGTGACCGACCGGTTGAAGACCACATCCAGGACTTCCTTGAGCTGGCTCACGTCTCGGACTTCCCAGATTCAGCTCTGGTGGTCTTCTTTAGGGGCAATTTGAACGCGACGCTGAAGGAGCGGCTGCCCCCGGTGACGCGCGGCTGGACCCTGCAGGAAATCGTGGAAGAGACTTTGCTGGTCAGCGGCTCGCCACTCACTGTGGGCATGGCAGAGGAGGACCCAAACTCACTTCCCGCAGTGGTGACTTCCCACTCGCCCATGGCTCTTCCCATCATGCCTGCCCCACCTGCCAGCGAGCAAACCTCACACCAGTCGTTTCCCATGAGCCTGCACGGTCCACTTCGTCTGCCCAGAGGAGGAAGAGAAGACGGGCTTTCGCCTCCCGGCCCATGCCTGCCACGGTCAGCGAGCCTGAGCCCCCTTCAGCCACGGTCAGCGAGCCTGAACCTCCTTCAGCCACGGTCAGCGAGCCTGAGCCCCCTTCAGCCACGGTCAACCAGCCAGAGCCCTTAGGCCCCGATGTCCCTGAGCCAGCACCTGTAGCCTCGACCGTCCCTGAGCCAGCGCCTGTAGCCTCGACCGTCCCTGAGCCAGCGCCTGTAGCCTCGACCGTCCCTGAGCCAGCGCCTGTAGCCTCGACCGTCCCTGAGCCAGCGCCTGTAGCCTCGACCGTCCCTGAGCCAGCGCCTGTAGCGTCGACAGTCCAAGAGCCAGCGCCAGTAGCCAGGACCGTCCAAGAGCCAGCGCCAGTGGTTGTGCCCGTCCTAGAGCCAGTCTCTCGAGTCTTCCAGGGTTCCTCCTCCCGAGCCTCCTAGGGATCCGCCTCTCAAGTCTCTTGAGCCTTCCAGGGCTCCTCCTCCCGAGGCTCCCAGGGCTCTGCCTCTCAAGTCTCCCGAGCCTCCCAGGGCTCCTCCTCTTGAGTCTTCCAGGGCTCCTCCTCTCGAGCCTCCCAGGGCTCCGCCTCTCAAGTCTCCCGAGCCTTCCAGGGCTCTGCCTCCCGAGCCTCCCAGGGCTCTGCCTCTCGAGCCTCCCGAGCCTCCCGGGGTTTCCGCCTCTCGAGCCTCCCAGGGCTTCGCCTCTCGAGCCTTCCAGGGCTCCACCTCTCGAGCCTCTTGAGCCTGCCAGGGCTCGGCCTCTCGAGCCTTCCAGGACTCCGCCCCTCGAGCCTCTCGAGCCTTCCAGGACTCTGCTTCTCGAGCCTCTCGAGCCTTCCAGGGCTCCGCCTCTCAAGTCTCTAGAGCCTCCCAGGGCTCCGCCTCTCAAGTCTCTCGAGCCTCTCAGGGCTCCTCCTCTCGAGCCTTCCAGGGCTCCGCCTCTCGAGCCTCCCAGGGTTCCGCCCCCAGAGCCTCCTAGGGCTCCGCCTCCCAAGCATCCTGAGCCTTCCGAGCCTCCTACGGCTCCGCCCCCAAGCCTCCTACGGCTCTTCTCCCAGGAACTCCCGAACCTCCTACGGCTCCGCCTCCCGAGCCTCTCACGGCTCCGCCTCCCGAGCCTCTTACGGCTCTGCTCCCAGAAACTCTAAAGCCTCCTATGGCGCCACCTTCCTCGGCTCCGCCTCCCGAGCCTCCTACGGCTCCGCCTCCAGAGCCTTCTAGGGCTCTGCCCCCAGAGCCTTCCAGGCCTCCGCCTCTGGAGCTTCCTGCGGTGCCACCTCCATCGGCTCCACCTCCAGAACCTTCCAGGCCTCCACCTCTAAAGAATCCTACGGCGCCGCCTCCAGGGCCTTCCAGGGCTCTGCCTCTAGAGCCTCCTACGGCGCCACCTTCCTCGGCTCTGCCTCCTAAGCCTCCCTCTGCTCTGCCTCCTGAGCCTCCCTCTGTTCTGCCTCCTGAGTCTCCCTCGGCTCCGCCCCCTGAGCCTCCAGAGTTTTCCATGGTTCTGCCTTTCTTGGCTCCGCCTCCTGGGCCTCCCGAGCCTCCCTCAGCTCCGCCTCCTGAGCCTCCAGAGCCTCCCTCAGCTTCGTCTCCAGAGCCCCTTTCAGCTCTGCCTCCGGGACCTGTCCCTGTCCTGAGGCCGCCTCCTGGACCTGGACCTGTCCGATGGCCTCCTCCCAGGCCCCCCGAACCGGCCCCTGCTCTACGGCCATCTCCCAGACCACCTAAACGTGTCCCTGCCCGGTCGACGCCTCCCAGACCACCTAAACCTGTCCCTGCCCGGTCGATACCTCCCTGGCCTCCTAAGCCTATCCCTACCCTGTGGACACCCCCCAGGCCACCTGACCCGGTTCCCTTCACACACCCCCATAGATTGCCTGCCCGCCTTTTCGCCTCCCTGGTCTGCCTGCCCGCCCTTTGTGCCCCCGTGGACTGCCTAATTGCCCATTATGCCCCTATGGACTGCCTTATTGCCCCTTACGCCCCCATGGACTGCCTAATTGCCCCTTGTGCCTCCTTGGACTGTCCCTGTGCCCCTTGTGCCTCCTTGGACTGTCCCTCTGCCCCTTGTGCCCCCTTTTGTCTGTCTGTTTTCCCCCTTTTCTAGCCCCTCTCTCCTTGAAATTTTTTAAATTTTTTCTATTTTCTTGTTTCTTAGGACCGTCTGGAATCCGGTCCTTTTGAGGGGGGATTCTGTCACGTTCACTGTTGTCTTTTGGTTTTGTACTGTTATTTTGAAGTTTAGTTTAGTTCCTGTTTCCTGTTTTGGTTTTTGTAGTCCTTTGTAGTTTCTTTTATTCTGTCATGTTCACTGTTGTCTTTTGGTTTGTGTTTTTATGTTGAAGTTTAGTTTAGTTCCTGTTTGGTCTTTGTAGTCCTCTGTAGTTTCTTTTTATGATTGGTGTTCCCCTGATTGCTTCTCCTTCCCTGATTGCTTCCCCCAGGTGTCCCTCATTCCCTTGTTTGTTCCTCTTGTATTTAAACCCTGGTTCTTTGTTCAGTCCTTGTCGATCGTTGTTTGATGTATGTTGATGTTTATGGATGTTTGTTCTTCGCCTTTCCACCTGTTCTCCCCGTTCGTGGTCCCTTGACGTCTTCGTGCTTTTTGTTTATTTTTCCCATCGTGGATGTTTGGTTTGTTCCTGTTCAGTCTGTTTTACTTTAAATAAATACGTACTGCAGTTAGATCCTTGCCCCTTGTCTCCTTCATCTACTAAGCGTTACAGTATCAATGTCTTATGCAGGCTTCCATGGGTGATCTAATTTTTCAGATCATGCTAGTGTGCCTTGATGACATACTAGTGTACACGCCCACTTTACCTGAGCACTTGCAGAGACTGGAAGTAGTTTTTAACAGACTGAAAGAAACAGGTCTCAAAATAAAGCCTGCAAAAAGTAACTTTCTTAGGTCATCAGATTTCAGCTTGAGGTATTGGTACTGATCCAGGTAAAGTCATGCAATAGAAAATTCCCAGTAAAGTTAAGGAATTACGCTCGTTCTTAGGGTTCTGTAGGTACTACAGAAAGTTTATTGATGGTTTTTCTAGAAATTCTGGCCCTCTTCATGATTTATTGAACCTGTGTATCAAGCTGTTTGGCACCAAAAAGAGAGAGTTTAGTGCTTTGTGGTAATCAGAGTACCAATCAGCATTTGAGCTGCTCAAGGAGAAACTTACTTCTGCTCCTGTGTTAGGGTATGAAGATTTCAATCTTCCTAACAAACTGGAGCCTGATACAAGCAGTGAATGAATGGATACTGTCTTATACCAGCAGCAGGGTGAGTTTAGGAGAGTCATAGCTTATGCCAGTAGTAGACTTAGTAAAGCAGAAAGGAATGACAGAAATGACAGTAACCCTTTGTGCCATCTAAAACAGCCAAGCTTGGCGCAATTGAGCACAGATGGATTGCTCAATTAGCCATTTTAGTTTTGGCTGATGAAAAGTGCTGTAGGGTTTTGTGCTTTAGATTGTGAAGTAGAGGAAGGCAGTAACCCTCATGTTAGTTCCTCACACCTACCTTACCGATTTATAAAACAGCTGAACTGAAGGATTTTCGATTGAAAGATCCCACTCTCAGTTTTTTCAGAACCTTTTGGGAACATAAACACAAGCCCACCATTCGTGAAAGATCTGGTCTATCAGTCTATGTCTGTACTGTCACTTATATAGCAGTGGAAGTGTGTTAGAGAGCTGGGCAGCTTGCTTTATATCATTGTGAATGACCAACATCGTGGTGAATGTCAACAGCTGCTCTTACCCTCATTTCTAAAAAACAGGACCTTGAAACTATTCATGACAATATGGGACATCAGAACATTGAGTGCATAATGTATAAACATTGAGCGGGTATAATGATGTGGAGCAGTGGATCAAAAAGTGTCAAAGGTGCATCTTATCTTTTTATTGTGCTTGAACCAGCCTCTGATGTCCGTTAGAATGTGTTAATTGTGACTGATGTTTTCACAAAATTCAAACAGGCATTTCCAACCAAGGATTAGAGAGCTGATACCACTGCCAAATCCTTCTGAAAGAGTGTTTCATGAAATATGATGTGCCTGACCAATTGCATTCGGATCAGGGCAGAAATGTTAAAAGCAACATGATTGCTAAGCTGTGTAAAATATATGTTGAAAAGAAAAGCCGCACCACACTCTATCATCCTCAGGGCAACACTCAGTGTGAGCCCTTTAACAGAACTCTCCATGATTTATTACATACACTCCCCATGAGAAGAAAAAGTGTTGGCCAGAACACCTTCCTGAGTTGGTTTATGCTTATAATGTAACAATAAATACAACCACTGGATACTCACCACATTACTTGCTGTTTGGAGTCAACCTACATCTTCCAGAAGATGCAATGCTAGATCAAGAGCAAACTGTGGGCAGGAAACATGATTGGTTAGTGATTCACCAAGACAGATTGAAAGAACCTCATTCAAAAGCCATGGAATATGCTAAACACAAGGCTGAGAGACTTGCCCCTTTGAACGACAAGGTATACTGCCCCTGATGTGGGTCAGAAGGTATACTTGTGTCACAGACCTTTGGGTAGGAACAAAACACAGGATTCATGGGGTCCTACTGTATACTGGATCATAGATGTGCAGGGTATCACACATACGATTGAGCCCCTTGAGGGTGGTCCTATAAAGAAAGTCCATAGAGTTGACTTGCGCCTTGTGTTAACACTGTTCCTGAGCCAGATGTGACTGAAACCCATTCTCACACAACACCACAATCAAGTTGACAATTTGTTTCTGAGCAGGGTGAAATTTTGCATTCTGATTTTGTTGTGTTAGAAGATGTAATTTATCCTAGTCTGCAAGAGACAGAGAATGTGAACCCTGAAAACCCTGTGTCAGCCGATGAAGCCCTTATATGAAAAACCTTACTGATTTCAGGGAACATTGAACAACAAGGTTCGGTACCAGAGAGAGTTGAGGCTAGCAATGACCCAGCTCCTAGAGTTTCTGGTCCAGAGAGGGTTGAGCCTGACACTTGCATGGTTCTTAGAGTGTCTGAACAAGAGATGTCTGTACCGCACCAAGAAGAACTAAAAGAGCTAATGCTGGCATACACTCAAACCCATTTAATGAGCCAAGAACAGCATGCAGAACAACAAAATATTGTGCTTTTGTAAAGTAAAGAATATAAAAAAGGTGCGCTTTCAGCTGTCTTTGTGTAAAAAGCATATTTCTGAAACACGTAAAAAATGAACTGAAACTCCGCAAATACTTATCACGCAAACATGAAACATATGTCTCAAGAAAGATTCAAATGTCTAATATTAAATAAAACAATTCAAATTTAAAAACACATATTCTCCAGCAATGTAATCAGTATGAAACAAAGCAGTGTACAATTTCTCCTGGCTCAGCTAATTATCCCTAATGTGATCACACCCATGGGCAGAGGGCACTATTGATACGGTAATGTGCTGAGACGATCAATGCAAATGGTAAACGCCCCCGACTGTGCCTTTAAAAGCATCAAGTTCATTCACTTTTCTGCACATTTGAAAGATGGCACGATACACAGGTGAGGAAGCTCCTGGATAGTGATGAAGAGTTAACATTTTCCTGCAGGAGACCGATGAACGTTTGCATTTTGAAAAGTGACTTGATCCAGCCGAGGATACAATTTCGGATGAGTAAGTCATTTAGTTTTACTTAGTTAACATGCTATTTTATATAAACCTGTACATATTTTACTAGTGGGACCGTTTCCAGACTTGCCAGCCAGGATTCATAGTATTGAAATTTGAGTTTTAGTTACATTTATATGCTGTTTTTCCTAAAGCAGGTATTTAATTTGTATGCTGTATGATATAAATATGAAATGTAATATGATATAAAAATAATATGAATGTTTAGATTTTATTTTAGCTAGTGTTTATGCTGCCTCATTATCATCAACAAAGCTTGTACTTGCAAATATCTGTTCAGCGTAAATTACAAAAATGCACTTTAAATATGCCCATATTAAAAAATCAGCATATTATAATGATTTCTGAAGGATCATGTGACAATGAAGACTGCCGTAATGATACTGAAAATTCAGCTTTGATTACAAATTGCATTTTACAATATATTCAAATAGATAACTGTTCATTTAAATTGTAAAAAGAGTTCACAATATTACTGTTTTACTGTATTTTGGATAAATGGAGCCTTGGTGAGCAGAAGAGACTTCTTCTAAAGCTTTTAGACGATAGAGTAGGTCTAACATTTTTAAGTAAAGTCTTTATGTAAAGAAAATGTATAGTCAGATTACTTCTCTTAACTTAAAACTTGATTTTGATAATTAAGTCAAAAGTTAATTACAAAAGTTAAATTACTATATTGTTTTGTATGAATGAGTGATCAGGATGGTTTTCACATAATTTGTTAGCAAAAACTCTAGGATACAATATCCAGTTCTCAAAAGTCTTATGGACAATGTTTAGTATGTGTTATATGGCCTTATTTCAATTACTTAATATTTTTGTTTTTCCAAAAACCACGCATACACGTTATTTTCTAAAAAAATACAAACATGTACATACATGTTGCTTACATATTATTGCTGCTGTCACAAACATGGAGAGCGCCTCCCCCTCCAGCCGTCGGAGATCAGATTCGCCAGAGTATTGACTATAGATTACATTTCCCATAAGCCCACATACCTAGGTCTGATTGCTCCACAGCTGTTCCCTGTTTCCCCTCTACTATTTAACGAACTCTGTAACACACACTCTTTGTGAAGTCTTGTTTCGCTCCAGCTACAATTCCAAGCATTTACCCTGTTTACCATTCTGTCTATCGTGTATCGACCCAGCTTTGTTCCTGTACCTTGTTTGTTTGCTGCCTGCCCTATATTACTATTGCCAGTTCTTAGTTTATTGATTGTTTGCTGCCTGCCCCGATCTTCTGCCTGCTCTCACGCTGATTCTGCCTGCCTCCTACATATCTGTTTACCTGTGCTTGACCATTGCCTGTACGACTACTGAGTGTTTATTAAATACTGCTTATGGATCCCAACCTGCCTGAGTCTTCGTTACAGAAGACTTCGCCAAACACCGATCCAGCGGTAATTTCCCGCATGGCGGAAGAACTCACAACTCAAGCAAATCTGTTGTCAGCACAACAACACCAGCTCGCTCGACTTACGTCAGCAGTAGAGGAGATGATGCGCTCCATGCAGACGCAGCCCCAGCCTGCTCCCACACCAGCGCCTGCAGTACCTCAAGCCAGCGCGGCTGCCGCCGCTGCTCCGCACTTCATAACCTCCACCAGCCCTAGACTCGTGCTACCAGAAAAATTCGATGGCACGCCCTCCAGATGTAAGGGGTTCGTCATGCAGTGCTCGGCTTTTCTCTCACAACAACCGGCACTGTATCCCGCTGATGAGAGCAAAATCCTCTTCATGAGCTCCGTACTCACGGGTAGAGCCCTCGATTGGGCCACTGCGGTCTGGACCAATCAGGGATTCGCTCAATTCACCTTCGACTCCTTCCGACAAGGTCTGATCGACGTTTTCGATCACCCAGTAGGCGGTAAGAATGCGGGTGAACAGCATCTGGCTCTCCGCCAGGGCAACCGCACGGCGGCGGACTACGCACTCTCCTTTCGTCCCCTTGCTGCACAAACCGGGGGGGGTCGAATCCACCCACAAACTTCTCTTTCATCAAGGATTAATCACAGAACTCCAATCCGAGCTGACCTGCCGTGATGAGGGTGTGCTGCTCGATCAATTCATCGCTCTGGCAATCCACTTAGACAACCTCATTCGTTCCAGACGCCCGGGCTGTTCGGTCCCGCGTTCCTCTACAGTGTTCCCGTCGAACGACACAGCGGAGCCCATGCAGGTCGATCGCACACACCTCTCTCCCAAAGAAAGAGAACGCCGCTTCTCCAATCGCCTCTGCCTCTACTGCGGCCAGGCCGGACATCAACGCGCCAACTGCCCGACGCGCCTGTCACAAGTGCCACACCCCGGGGTAAGTCTATTGATTTCCTCTACTTTAACTGGAACCTGCCTCGAAGTACCCGTTAAGCTCACCTACCTTTCGACCAGTACAGACACTCATGCTCTGATAGACTCTGGGGCGGCGGGCAATTTCAATTTCATGGAGACTCTGTCGGAGGATACGACCGACTTCGTAAATAAATGTCAGACCTGTAACATTGCCAAGACCCCCAAACAGTCACCAGCTGGCCTGCTTCAGCCACTACCCATACCTCGACGTCCCTGGTCACATATCGCTGTGGACTTTGTCACTGACCTGCCCAGTTCTCAACATCACACCACGATCCTCACTGTCATCGATCGGTTCTCCAAGGCCTGCCGTCTTATTCCGCTACCCAAGCTACCCACAGCCCTCGAGACCGCTGAACAACTATTCCAGTACGTCTTTCGCTATTACGGCCTTCCAGAGGACATCGTTTCGGACCGGGGTCCCCAGATCACGTTCAGGGTATGGAAAGCCTTCTTCTGGCTCTTAAACGTCAATGTCAGTCTCACCTCAGGTTACCACCCGCAGTCCAACGGCCAGACGGAACGCTTGAATCAAGAAATAACCAAATTTCTCCGTACATACTGTCACCATAACCAGACGGATTGGAGTCGGTACCTCCCGTGGGCAGAATACGCCCAAAACTCACTACTTAAACCATCTACCAACCCGACTCCCTTCAAATGTATCCTGGGATACCAGCCCCCCCTGTTTCCTTGGTCCGGCGAACCTTCGGAGGTCCCCGCAGTGAACGATTGGCTTCAACGCAGTGAGGCGGTATGGGACCAGGCCCACGTCCACCTACAACGGGCGGTGAATCGTTCCAAGGAACAAGCCGACCATCATCGTCGCCCCGGTCCCAACTACGCTCCTGGCCAATGGGTCTGGCTCTCCACCCGGGATCTCCGTCTTCGCCTCCCCTGCAAAAAACTCTGTCCTAGGTATGTGGGTCCCTTTAAGATTCTCAGACAAATTAACCCAGTTTCTTTCCGTTTACAAGTTCCCGCTAACTATCGCATTTCTCCCACTTTTCATGTCTCCCTGCTCAAACTGGCTGATGGTCCAAGGGCTGAGGAGGAGGTGTGTTCTGGGCCCCCTCCCATGATTGTGGGCGGCGAGGAAGCCTTCTTGGTGCGTTTCCTGCTAGACTCCAGACGACACCGTGGTCAGATCCAATACCTGGTGGTCCGGAGGAAAGATCCTGGGTAAATGCTAATGACATCCTCGATCCTAATCTCATCGCAGAGTTCCACTGGACCAATCCGGAGAGACCGGCCCCTCGACCCCGGGGGAGACCTCGACGCAAGTCGCATCTTCTCGTCCGGAGCCGCTCACAGGGGGGGCCTTGTTTGTTTGCCGCCTGCCCTATATTACTATTGCCAGTTCTTAGTTTATTGATTGTTTGCTGCCTGCCCGATCTTCTGCCTGCTCTCACGCTGATTCTGCCTGCCTCCTACATATCTGTTTACCTGTGCTTGACCATTGCCTGTACGACTACTGAGTGTTTATTAAATACTGCTTATGGATCCCAACCTGCCTGTGTCTTCATTACAGCTGCCCAAATTGTGCTGAATACAGTGTTATCAGACTTTAGCCATTTATGTGTTTTTAAGCAACAGAAAAAAGCACAAATTTCAAGGCATTTAAAAACTTATCCAGGGCTCAAAACACCCTCAGACCCCAGAGGGTTAAGTCATCAGGGACAATGACATTTAGCAGAGAACACTGTAGCTAAGTGGATATATTTTATATAATATGGTCATGAATTGGGCATGGCCCCTTTAAGAGTTTTGTGACACCTGCTTTCCGGCACTCTCTCATGTTAGACATGTAAAAGAAGACGTTGTGCAAAAGAGCTCCTGGTTTTGTTCATTGGCTGATAATTCTTTGGGATGCATATGGACTGCATGTGGAATTTTACCATGTTTTGGTGCACACATGTGATAATGGTCTCTACCGTATTTGGTTGTACCATATTTCAGATTCTATTTTCTTAATTTTTATCTTTATATACATTGACCACTGTTTATATACACTCACCTAAAGGATTATTAGGAACACCTGTTCAATTTCTCATTAATGCAATTATCTAATCAACCAATCAAATGGCAGTTGCTTCAATGCATTTAGGGGTGTGGTCCTGGTCAAGACAGTCTCCTGAACTCCAAACTGAATTACAGAATGGGAAAGAAAGGTGATTTAAGCAATTTTGAGCGTGGCATGGTTGTTGGTGCCAGACGGGCCGGTCTGAGTATTTCACAATCTGCTCAGTTACTGGGATTTTCATGCACAACCATTTCTAGGGTTTACAAAGAATGGTGTGAAAAGGGAAAAACATCCAGTATGCGGCAGTCCTGTGGGCGAAAATGCCTTGTTGATGCTAGAGGTCAGAGGAGAATGGGCCGACTGATTCAAGCTGATAGAAGAGCAACTTTGCCTGAAATAACCACTCGTTACAACCGAGGTATGCAGCAAAGCATTTGTGAAGCCACAACATGCACAACCTTGAGGCGGATGGGCTACAACAGCAGAAGACCCCACCGGGTACCACTCATCTCCACTAAAAATAGGAAAAAGAGGCTACAATTTGCAAGAGCTCACCAATACTGGACAGTTGAAGACTGGAAAAATGTTGCCAGGTCTGATGAGTCTCGATTTCTGTTGAGACATTCAGATGGTAGAGTCAGAATTTGGCATAAACAGAATAAGAACATGGATCCATCGTGCCTTGTTACCACTCTGCAGGCTGGTGGCGGTGGTGTAATGGTGTGGGGGATGTTTTTTTGGCACACTTTAGGCCCCTTAGTGCCAATTGGGCATCGTTTAAATGCCACGGCCTACCTGAGCATTGTTTCTGACCATGTCCATCCCTTTATGGCCACCATGTACCCATCCTCTGATGACTACTTCCAGCAGGATAATGCACCATGTCACAAAGCTCGAATCATTTCAAATTGGTTTCTTGAACATTACAATGAGTTCACTGTACTAAAATGGCCCCCACAGTCACCAGATCTCAACCCAATAAAGCATCTTTGGGATGTGGTGGAACGGGAGCTTCGTGCCCTGGATGTGCATCCCACAAATCTCCATCAACTGCAAGATGCTATCCTATTAATATGGGCCAACATTTCTAAAGAATGCTTTTAGCACCTTGTTGAATCAATGCCACGTAGAATTAAGGCAGTTCTGAAGGTCGAAAGGGGGTCAAACACAGTATTAGTATGGTGTTCCTAATAATCCTTTAGGTGAGTGTATATATATATATATATATATATATATATATATATATATATATATATATATTTACATAATTTTTTTTTCCACAATGGTGAAATAGGGGCAAGAATGTCCTGTTAAATACAAAACCAGGGAGGGGCAATCAGGTGGAAGCGACCAATAAGCCAAATGTCTGAGAGCAAATGCATGATAATTAAACAAAATCTTGTGTAGGCCTAGCCCACTTTTGTCAACTGACCTTTGTAATTTATTGAAATGTAATGTGGGATGTTTACCATTCTAAATGAAGGACTTCGCAATGCTTTCAAATTGATTGAAATAAGATAGGGGGACATCTACAGGGAGAGATTGAAGCAGGTAGTTGAATTTTGGAATATAATTAATTTTAATAACATTAACCTTCCCAATCATAGATAAATGGAATGAAGCCCACCTGTCCACATTGCTCGAAAACCTTTTTATTAAGGGCTAAAATTTTATTAAATTAGTCACAAATTTGCTTGTAATAATATGCCCAAATACTTAATGCCCTGTTTGAGCCACAGAAATGTGCCCGGCTGAAAAGCCGTTACTGGGCAGTACACTGTAAGAGCCAAAGCTTCGGATTTAGACCAATTGACTTTGTATCCTGAGAATTTAGAGAAGGAATTAATAATTCTGTTGAGGCAAGGCATAGATCTAGTGAGGTCAGAGAAGAACAATAAAATATCATCAGCTTAAAGCAAAAGCTTATGCACCATACCTCCTGCAACCACACCTGGAAAATCATCTTCCTTTCTTATCGCGGCTGCTAATGGTTCCAGGGCAAGATAGAACAATAATGGGGAAAGAGGGCAACCCTGCTGGGTGTCCCTATCCAGAGTAAAACAATCTGAAATTAATCTATTTGTTTGTATTGCCGCAACCGGTTGCCTATAAAGTATTCAAAGAACCTGTATATTTCCAAAATCTTAAAAAGATAATCCCATTCTACCATATCAAAGTCAAGTGAGATGTCAGCGACCGGAGTCTGATCATTTGCCACTGACCACATGATACTGATGAAACGCCTAATGTTATCAGAGCTGCGGCCCTGAATAAAACCCACATGACCTACATACTTAAGAGATTTCATAACTTTACTTAATCGGTTAGCCAAAATGTTTGACAATATTTTTACATCTAGTGTGATCAGGGAAATTGGACGCTAACTCTTACACTCGCTTGGATCTTTGTCCTTTTTAAGAATCAGACTGATCTGGGCTTGTGTCATTGTCACAGTTAAGGATCAGGGTGTGTCAAATCTCACCGTTTTATGACCTAAAATGTATTATATCTAGCAAAGTGCACAGAACTCACCATTCACACGTCCGAACCTCACATGATGTCTGACTCTTTAATTAAAAAAAATATATTTTTGAATATTGGTATCCACATCTCTTGCCCTTTTGTTTTGAAACTACAAACCTGTGTGCCCTTTTTTATTTGTGATTGAGTTAGTACTTCCCTGTTAACATCAGGGTAGCATAGTCAAACTCTTTTCTTACTTGAACCTAAATTAGTCATTCTACATTGTTCTGCCCTCCACTCCGCTAGCATAGATGTGTCGCCAGGTGATGGTGGCATGCATCGCAGCCAACCGGCTAGGATGCCGGGCTGCCTTCCCCTCAAATGCAGCAGCCCTTATCAGTGGAGCGTGCGGCCGTCGGACCTCGCCCATGTCTTGGACCATCTCATGGAAAATGCCCACCACACAGAGGTCCAATTCACCATGAGGGTGCCAGATCCCCCTTTATTTTAGACACTTTCCGCTTTTAACACTCTAATTCCCAATTTTCGACATGTTATGTTGATTATTATTTTAAACAAAGGTCTCTCCAAGACATGATGCCACACTCACTTTGTCTCTTGCTCACCCCACACCAACCGAAAAAAGTTTGACGGTCAAATTCCAAAATATATTTAAAATATAGTGTTCTGGACTGCAGAATGTGTACATTAACACAAACTCAAGTTATTGTTGTGCATTTGTGATTATTTTAGGTGCTGCTCTGGTTCCTTCCACTGTTCTGCAAAAAGGCCAGTCAAGGGATTGATGATGGTCTCACAGATTCATGTAAATTAAAATAATAGCTGGTTTTAAAAAGGTTTTCCAAAGGAAATGTTGTGAGAATTTGGAACAGTACTTGGCCTAAAATTTTTGAGAATGCGATGCTAAATAAAGACACCAAGCAAGTCAATTTCCCAACATCTATAAAATACATTCACAGAGAAAAAACAACAACACTGCACTCCATCTATAAAAATAGGTTAATTTCCAATAGGTCTTCTTGAATCTAAAACATACAGTATGGTCATTATCTATACAGTACAATAAATATTACCCTGCACCTGTAACATAAGCCACAATTATCCACACAAAATTCACTTCTGTGTAAAAACTATGCACACTTGTCTATTAAATGCTAATGAAAAGCCAGAAAAATCTGCATGTCTCTGTGCATGTAAATGCATGTGTGTGTGTCCAGTATATGAAAGCGTATGTTCTTTCAGCTCACCCCAAAAGATCCCTCTGAGTCTTAGCCGATATTAGTTGTATACTGTTACTGCCACACAATAACCGCTCCCACGCAGGAGGATTCGGTAATAGCTCAGAAACAGCTGCCATGTCTATAATGCGTGCAAGACCACGAACACAGATGTTTAATTTGTTTTTACCAATAAGTATGCGATATATCAAACAGTCTTTCAAGGTTAAAGCGGCATATATTAGGAGAAACTCTCTTAAGTAGATAAATGCTACAGTGCTCACAGGGTAATAAGACTCAATTGCAAATGATCTGTACAGAACAAATTACAATCTGTTTGGGGTCCTTCGTTTGATGGAATATGTCTCTAGTTAGTCATGCTACTTTTTCTTTTAAACACAGAAATGCTGTGAAAGAACATCTGTTGAATGTGTCCTTTGAGGAAAAACTCATTTGATGGATTCATAACAAGGTTTCTTAATTCAATTGTCATTCATCTCTGTCGTCTATGACACATGGTGTACTATACTTCACACAGTTGTATTGTGGGCAGGTGTTGCTTGCTAAAACACAGCTGCTATATTTGTTCTCAAAGCTTACGTATCTCTTATTATCTCCTTTATTACCAGAGACATGAGTCCTAAACACACAGGTAAACGGTAGCCTTGCTGTGAAATAAGTAGCATGTCACCCAATGCTGCGACAACATCAAAGCAAAGCAGCTTTTGTTTGCACTTTTCGTCCCTGTTTTGCCTGCCCAGATGCACAGAAGGCAGTCTATTTCTTAGACTAAATGCACACGAGTTATTATCCCCTCCTTATCTCAGAGCTTTATCTCTCTCTCTGCTGTGCACAAAGAGGTTTGCTCTTGACATGCAACCACATGGTGCAGGAATCACTTAACCCGTCCCGTGTTGAAGATCCAGGACCATCGCTGACCTTGAGTGTTGAAGAGAAAAAACTTGTGAGATGCATTATCATATACTGTATGTTTATTTTATGATTGGGGCCATTTTAAATCATGACTCCCTGCCCAAACTCTATACACACCAGTAGAAGGGTTACTGGCCTAGTTTTCATTAGACCTTCAACGGTTGGAGAAGTGTTTGTGTTTATTTGTTATTGAGTAATTTCTGGAGAGAAAAAAAAAACGATTCTTCATGATGAGCTTTTAAAATGATGATGCATTTTATTGAATGCAACCCAGCACAATTAGCAGAATCTCTGTAATCCTTCACCACTACTGTCAGTGAGTATTTATACACAACCTTATATTATTACAATTAATCAAAGTGAACCTACATAATTTTTCTGCTGTTTGTAAAGATCAATCTTTGGCACGGTCAAACATGCATTTAATTTTCTTTTGTCAGTAATCATAAGCCTTCTCTGATGATAAATTATCACCCGATAAAAGCCTGTGAAGAGTTGTAGAGAGAGAGCTTATGTGGTTCTGAAATGCTCCTTTGTGAAAACGCATTTCCATGTAAATATGTTCAGATTTACTGTATACAGAGTTGCCCTGAATGAATTTTATAAGATGATGATGCCAGTAGAAAAGCTTTGTCTGTATTTCCTGTTTGGCATACAAATATACTCTCTAATAGAGTGAGAAGTGTCAAACCTGGTCAGTCTACAGTTGCCAAAACTTTTGAACTGTTCCACAGGAAACCAGATGTTTTGGTTAAAAATGAACATATTGCCATTATTGATTAAGTACATAAACAATCCATGTTCAAAACAATGTCCTTACCTTACCTCGATTCATTTCGGTAAGCACAGGAAAGAAGTGCCATCTGTCACGTCATTCAGTCACAATCACACAGTTGGCATCGCTGCAGTCTGGATGGATGTTTATCAGTTATCCGTTTGGCAAAGTTGTTTACCTGCTATAATACTTGGAATTGGATACATTACGTTGTCTGGTAGGGTTGTAATATTTTTAAGAATCGAATATTACCCGTGTGTTTACTGATCGCAATCCGTTATTGGGGGAAGTTACTGTGCATGTTTACTAATACGTATGACTTCTGAAATTGATTTCTTGTATATGTTATTTTCATGTTTAATAAAGTATATTTTATCCCTATTATTGCAAATTTTTGAATTTTTTTGTTTTAGTCACAGTTTTAGTCTTTTGACAAAAACATCCTTAAAAATAGTCAATATTTAGTCATGTTATATCATTCATAGATTTAATCAGTTTTGTGACATAAAATTTTACTCAACAAAAATAATATATTTTACATGATGATGATGATGTGCAAAATGGACATACAAGTGTCAAACTGTAACAGACCAAACTTCAATCAAATATTCAAATATTTAGAAAATAAAACGTATAAAAATGTTCTAATGTAAATATGCAATATAAAATGTAGACTACATAGGCCTACTGTCCTTGACGTGAAAAACCTGATCTCCTGAAATAATAATGAATAGACTGAAGTAGTGTTGGGTTTGAGTCCAACTTATTCAAGTCCGAGTCAAGTCAGAGTCTTTAAACAATTGAATCTGATTTGAGTCTGAGTCCAAAAGGGGCAGAGTCAGACTCAAGACCAAGTCCATAACTGGCAGAGTCCAAGTTGAGTCTGAATGAATTGGTTCATGAATCTGAATTAAAATTCTAACCGTAAACTCAATAGTTATTTTTGAAAAACTGTTTGTCAATATAAATGTAACACAAACATCTCTGTTGCATTTCATATATATATTTTATGATTAGTTTCCAGCTGAACAAACTTCAAAGTGGTTTCAGAATGAAAGTATATGCTTTAGGTGAAGACAAAACTGTACTTCAACACACTTCTTATTGCGTTCTGTTGACATTTCAACCCTCCACTCAAACATAGACTAAAGAATGTGAAAGCTGCGTTAGTCATTACAACCAAGGTTATTATGTTTCAAATTTTTATTTCATTTTTATTTCTACTTCATTTTGAATTTGTCAATTAAATTAAATTTAGTTTTATTTAAAATGATCCCTATCTAAAGAAATAATAGTACTGTGCTGAGATTTCTTTCTGAATATTTTTCTATATCTGCCGACTGATTTGGGAAAATATATAATAATGAGTCAACACAGTAGAAATTAGCACTCGCTGAGAAGTTACATCTCACGGTTTGACTGCAAATGCAACATCCAAAAACACTGGAAAAGCCCACTGATGATATTAGGGCCATGTCCCCACAGACAATTTTCTAGTTAATTTGCGGGAAACCGCACAATTTAGGGCAGTTCTGCATGTGGCTTGTGTACCTAAATCCCTGATGTGTTTGTGTGTGTCTCGCAGCAGCTGCTGCAGAAGATAAAAAAATTATAATAATTGACATTTTGCTCGAGCAGCAGGCGCATTGGTTTGCAATCAGTCTGAAATCTTTAAATACCAACCAAAGAAAACATCATTGAGCTCTTCTTTAACCACAAAAACATGGAGAATAATAATTCCAAGTCACAACTTTTACAGAATGGTCCTTTAAAAGTGTCAGCGATATAGTCTAAAAGAAGGTGTGCATAAGTTACCTGGTGGTTTACAATAAAGATTTTATAAAATAAACATTTAAAATAAAAAGTAATAACCAACTAAATTCATCTTATAACATGAAGTTTAGCTTCATACACAACCTCTGTCATTGAATAATTAATTTATTTTATAGTCTATAATTAAATTATAAACAAAACATCTCATTCATTGCCCAAAATATCCATATATTTTATTGTGCATGGTTGAATGTTGTGAATGGTGGACAAATGCTGTAAAATCATGTATTTTAAGTAGCTCTTCAATGCCTTGAAAATAGTCAATCGAAGAATTGACTATACGACCAATCAGTTCGTCCAGTAAATTACTTTGATCGATACTCTGGATCAATTCTCCAGAAGGTTTATTCTTAGTATAAGCTTACTTAATTTAAGCACGTTAACTTACTTTGATAATATCAGCTCGTAGCTTTAGTTCGCACATTAAAGAGGCTTTGCTCTATGACCAACAAACACAGACAATCAAGCGTATAATTGGGTTTAATACAAGGAACTAGGATATATCACAAACTTAACAAACGTAGAACACATTTAACAACAAACATTTAACATAGAACAAACAAAGTAAAACAGTAAGGAAAATGATAGCAAACTTGTTACAACAGTTAAACCTTAAGAGCCAGCAAGGGAATTACACACTTTAACGCATTTGAATTTAGATGGAATAATACTTGCAAAATGGACCTTTGTGTCGCTGAGCAAGACTGCGTGTGTGCGTGAATGTCCTCGTTGCGTCCGTGAGCTGGAGGATTTCTGTTGGTGCTTCCGGAGCGTGGATCGCTCGTGGGAAGTGCAAAGCATCTTAGGCGTAATGGTTGAAACTGAGAGAGAGTCCTTTCACCCGGAGGACATCGGACTGCTCCAAAAATGTAGAGTGTTGAGCTTTGTCCGAAGACAAGAAAAAGACTGAGATAAACGCCAAATAAAACAAAAGACATGTCTGACGAGAGTAACACAAAAAGGGAAGAAAAAGCAAGAGAGCTTGAAGAGAGATAAAAGAACGAGAGGACCAAAATAGAAGAGAAAGAGAGTAAGAGAGAGTGATTCCACACCAGATCCTGACTTTTAAGTTAGGGAGGTCACGCCTCCTTTGGGAGGATTGACCCAATGAGGCCCTCAGTTTTGGCGCAAGGTGGTTCCCTTTGTCTTGTCAAGGCTAGTCATTTGCCTAATTTATGACAGGGTCCTGGATGTGGTTTGAATCACTCAAAAGATGGTAAAACATAGCAGAATACATTTTAATGTAACCATATATATATATTCAGCTAGGGCGAGTCGTAAGGTTTAATTTGATACCAAGAAACTTGTATTTGGTACATTTAAAAGTGAATATATACTATTTAAAAGTGAATATATCCTCAGAGTTTAACTACACAACTAAACAATCTTAACTAGTTTGATATAACAGCAGAAATACCCAAGCATACGGGAATAAAACATATTTCCTTAAAAATAAGCCATTTCTTGGTTTTAAATGGTATGAGTGTATAGATTTTCAGTGTGTAGATGGTGATATCACGAGTGTCTCTGGAGAGGCTCTTTGGGTTGTAAAAACGTCAAGAAGCATTCTAACTCCCAGACTTGCTGGCACTACCTCATGATTTAGATGGGGAGTCACAGGGTGTGGGGGTTTTAGGATCCTTCGCAAAAATGTGTGCATTGCATTCAGAATTAATGAGTTCATGATTTTCCGTTCATACTCTACATGGGTGTATCTAGGCTCCTTCTCTACTCCGGGCTGAATCCGGCCACAATACTTCATCCACGTCACATGCTATGTTCTCTCTTGCCAGACACCATGGAAAGAACCTCCTTGTATGGCTTATCCAACCTTGGAGGCAGCGTTAATGTCTCCACATGCCTCCTCCATTGCCTGGAGAAGTGTCATGCTGAAATAGGGATGACGATCATACACTTTCCAGCACCATGTGGAGAAACATTCCTCAATAGGGTTTAGAAATGGAGAATATGGAGGCAGGTAGACAACAGAAAAATGGGGATGAGTAACAAACCAGTTTTGGACCTGATGGGCACGATGAAAGTCTCCATTCTGCAGACCTTGAACAAGCATATCATGAACAGCATCCTGAAAACGTATGATGTGATCAGTGTTATAGGGGCAAAGTGTGGCATGATGGTGCAGGACACCATTATGTTTAATTGCAGCACACATTGCAATGTTTCCGCCACGTTGTCCAGGGACATTGACAATGGCCCTTTGTCCAATGACATTTCTGGTTTTGCTGAGATTGAAGCCCACCTCATCCATATGAATGTATTCATGGACGATGGCATGGGCATCCATTCTCCAAAAATTCGCTGTAAAAGACAAAAGAATATGTATATCAGTATATGCACAACCCAATAGCCTGACTTGGTAGGTGCAAGTCTGATATATTGGAGAAAGTGTTGTATGGATACATCCACAGAGTCATGTCTAAGGTTCTTGTCTCTGTCAACGTTCCTTTCAAATGGGACCCTGTACAGCTGTTTCATTCTCAGTTAATTTTTCAGGAGGACACAATGTATTGTTGAGGGGCTCACAGCATTTATGTTGTACAGTATGATAACCCACCAGACTGTGACCAATCATGCAGTACACTGCAGTAAATGGATGCATGGGTGCTAAAATATATGTATTATAGTATACCGTATGTTATGCTGAAATAGCTATTATCTGTACATTAGAACATGTGTACATTATAGTACATTGTTACATACCTATTCTCATTTCTAAAGGTTCGAATTATACCTGCCACTGTAAATCGACTCAAATTAGGCTGACTCTCTGTCCAGCCTCTCTCATTGTTAAACCGTGGTTGATCACATGATCAATGACAGTAGCCCTAATCTCATCAGAGACCACTCTTCTTTTTCCTGGTCTTTGTCCACATCCTCTTCCCCATCCAACTCATCCTCTTCCTCCTCTTTGAACTCCTTCTCCTCTAATTCAAACTCTGCCTCGTCCTCTGGCTCTCCCTCCAACTCCCCTTACTCTGTCTGCAATGTTTGCATCCATTGTTCAAAACCTATAACTTGACATTTGGCCTATATATAGGCCTATTCTAAAGCCATTATTGGTTGGTGTTAAGTAAATCAATGAGTGTTTGCACATGTGAGGAGGTAGTGTGAGGTACTGATGAATTAGTGTGGCATTTTAATTGGTTGTGTATGAAAAAGGAAATCAAGATACTTCCTGTTAGATTTTTGTGTGTTGTGCTAGGCAAAAAGTGTTTTATGAAATTGAAAACTGAGTCGAAGGCTGAGAATTAGTATATCGTTTTGCAGATTTGGTGTGTGTATCTGGTGTTTGAGTGTAAGGTTTCAGAAATGGTGTGACAATTAAGGATTTTGTGTGTAAGCAGTCGAAAAAAAAAATGTAAATAGGTGCTGTTTATCTGTTTAGTGTTGCTGTCTGCTTTAGTAATAACACTTTTTTTATTATGCTATAAATGTGGTTTATGAGGACATTTCTAGTGTCCCCATAATTCAAATATCTTAACGTTTGGTTACGTATGTAACCTCCGTTCCCCGAGGGAGGGAACGACACGTTGTGTCGGAGAAGCGACACTAGGGGTCTCTCTTGAGCGCCGATATCCACCTCTGATCTATGAAAAAAGGCCAATGAGAGTTGGCAGCCAATATTTGCATGTCCCGCCCCCGGACATACGGGTATTTAAGCGGCGCAAATACGGGAGTTCATTCAGGATTTTTCTGAGGAGCCGGAAATGGTCCGGCCACAACAGTTCAGCAACATGGCGGAGGAAAGACACAACGTGTCGTTCCCTCCCTCGGGGAACGGAGGTTACATACGTAACCAAACGTTCCCCTTCTGTCGCTCTCTCCACGTTGTGTCGGAGAAGCGACACTAGGGGACCCATTCCAATCTTGCCATGCGCTGAACCGTGGCAGGGATTTCATCCAGTGCCGCGCATCGTCTGTACCTGGCTGCACGTACCCTTCCCCAATGTCCCATAAGAACATCGGGATCCTTCTAGTTACCCTGAGAGGGGAACAAGGCGATGTTTGCCAACATGGGAACGGGCCAACCTGGCTGGGCCTCTTTTCTCTCTATGTTTCTCGCATAGAGCAATCACGGCCGGGGCCCTTACACGCATATAGGGAAGGGGGTCTTACCCAGACCCTGCAGAGACCACACCTGCCCTTTTTCTTGGGGAGGAAAAGTGGTAGACACGTCACACGGCCGTCTTGGGGCTCGTGTGGAAAGTATGGTGCGGTGGTAGATCCAGCCTCGAAAGGGGGGAGTTGCTACAGCACGGCGACCAGGGCAGCTGTAACTGCCTAAGGGAGACACGGGGGTCCGCTCGTAAGGGGACAGAACCGTGGAATACACACAGGGGGAGTCTGAGCAGGAGGCCTTACCTGTGGAGCACCTTTACCAGTACAGGGTAGCCATCAGGGTACCCGCAGTGGCTTGGGTCGGCGAGTTCCTCCGCTGAACCGCGGACCCGGAGAGCAGCGTCGGGCGGCTTCGTTGCGGCCTGAGGCTGAGGTGCTGAGAATAGACTCAAAGCACTTACCTTGCTCCGCGTGCCCGGCAGGGGGCGGGTTCGTGACTGAGGAAGAGGTCTGATGTTGGCGTCCTCTGGACTCGTCTGAACCGGCCGGCCGGGGGACAGTCGTGGGCAGGCGGAAGGTGGGATCGCCGTGTCCGGTGTACCGGGACTGTCGTAATCTGAAAGCAGATTGCCGTGAGAACGGCATTTGCGGGCCAGGTGACCCAGAGGCAAAGGAAATAGCTCTTTTATTGAGAATGTGGGTACCACAGCCCCCGTCAGGGGGTGTGGCAAATGAAAAAACAAAGGATTCTCCTCCCGGCCCTCCACCGGTTTTACCACCTCCGGAGCTAACGTCTACGGCTCTGGGTCGACTGTCTCAGGAACGCTTGGGAGCCTTCCGGGTCCTAGAGGGGGTTCGTGAGACAGGGGGCGTGCGCCGCCTGCGGGGTGCTCGACGCTGGGGCTGAGAGCTGGGCCCGGGTTGAGGCGGAGCAGGAGCTGGTTTCTTTGCCACAGGGGGACGCCCTCGGCGAGCAGACGGGGCAGGGCCTGTAGCGGCAGGTGTGCGGCGGGGCATGATGTGAGATATGGCCTCCGTCTGCTTCTTCACCACGGAGAACTGTTGGGCGAAGTCCTCGACAGTGTCGCCGAAAAGGCCAATCTGGGAGACAGGTGCGTCTAGGAAGAGGTTCTTGTCGGCCTCACGCATCTCGACCAGGTTGAGCCAGAGATGGCGTTCCTGGACCACTAGGGTGGCCATCGCCTGTCCGAGTGCCTGCGCTGTGGCCTTTGTCGCTCTCAGGGCGAGGTCGGTCGCTGAGCGCAGTTCCTGCAGCACATCAGGATCAGGTCCACCCCCGTGCGTGTTTCTGAGTGCTTTGGCCTGGTGGACTTGCTGGAGGGCCATCGCATGCAGGGCGGAGGCAGCGCATCCAGCCGCACTGTAGGCCTTCGCGTTGAGCGAGGATGTTGTCCTACAGGGCTTGGATGGGAGTACAGGGCGGCCACGCCAGGAGGTAGGGCTACCGGGGCATAGATGGTACGCAACTGCCCTATCGGCCTGGGGAATCTCCCCGTATCCGTGGCGCTCTCCGCCGTCGAGGGTGGTGAGAGTGGAGCGGGTGGCACCTAGACGAGCGGAGAGCGGGACTCTCCACGTAGACGTCAGCTCGTCATGCACCTCCGGGAAAAACGGGACCGGGGGGATGCGTGGCCGTGAACAGCGTGCCCGGGAAAGCATGTCAGACATCTGAGCGTCGGCCTCAGCCTGGGCCTGCTGGCCCGAAAGCGGCAGTCCAGGGGAGTCCTCGGCATCAAACATCACACTCTCCGATCCGGCGGCGAACTCATCTGCTTCGGGCTCGGGAGGATAGACAGCCAGGCCGTGAGGCGAGCCACTATCGCCGCGAGCGTGGACGGGGACCAGCGAGCGTGTCGGGGAACGGGAGGTTCACGGGGGGCTACCCGTCGAAACTGCACCCGCTGCCGCCCCCAAATCGGCCCCAGCGCCAACCACATCGTCCTCAATCCCGTGGGAAGAAGGAACAATGCGGGGTGCAGCTGGGGTGGCTTGCTTTCTGTTGAAAAGCAAGCCGTGACCGCAACATGGTCATGGTCATGCTCATGTTCTCGCAGTGAGAACATGAACCATCCACAAACGCTGCCTTGGTGTGATCGCGGCCCAAACACACGAGACAGCGCCTGTGGCCGTCTGAAGCAGAGAGGCTTCTTCCGCATCCAGGAACAACACAGGGGCGGAAGGGAATCTTGAAAAAGACGCGTCCTGAAAAGGACGTTCAACGCCGCTGTGTTTTGCTCTTTTTACACAGTATGTGTGTGTGTCTGCGCTGTCGAAGTGCTCAGGGGCAACAATGCACGCCGTGCAAGTAGGAGAAAGCCGCTGTTGTGCGCCGTCAAATCCAACAGCATGCAAATCGTCAGAGGAAACAGGAACGTAGTGGTGTGTAAACTCGCAGCAAACTGCAAACAGACCATCGGCTCCGAAGAAATTTTCTGAATGAACTCCCGTATTTGCGCCGCTTAAATACCCGTATGTCCGGGGGCGGGACATGCAAATACTGGCTGCCAACTCTCATTGGCCTTTTTTCATAGATCAGAGGTGGATATCGGCACTCAAGAGAGACCCCTAGTGTCGCTTCTCCGACACAACGTGGAGAGAGCGACAGAAGGGGAACCAAGTGTTAATGCAGGGGTTAGGGTATAGAATAGTTTGTACAGTGTCAAAATCATTGTGGTGTGTCCTCATAAGGATAGCTGCACCAACATGTGTGTGTTTAGCTTTAAGGTGGCATTTATGACGTGTGTAAGTGTAATAAATGTGTAAATGTAATATTGTAATATTGTGGATTAATCATGGATTAACCGTGATTAGGGGGCCTGGGTGGTAAAGACACTGGCTACCACCCCTGGAGTTCGCTATTTTAGAATCCCAGGGCATGCTGAGTGATTCCAGCCAGGTCTCCTAAGCAACCAAATTGTCTGGTTGCTAGGAAGGATAGAGTCACATGGGTAACATCCTCGTGGTCGCTATAATGTGGTTAGTTCTCGGTGGGTTTCATGATGAGTTGGGCGTGGATGCCGCAGCGGATGGCATGAAGCCTCCACGTGCGTTATGCTTCCGTGGCAATGCGCTCAACAAGCCACGTAATAAGATGCATGGGTTGACGGTTGGGATTCGTCCTCCGCCACCCAGATAGGCAAATCCCTAAGCGACCACGAGGACTTAGAATTAGAATTGGTCATGCCAAAGTGGGAGAAAAAGGGGGAAAATAATAATAATAATAATTTTGTGGATTAACCATTTTTCAACGTATTCCAGGGGATGCACACACTTCAAATTTGTGCTAAATAACAGAATGAACAACATATGACTTAATTTTCTTCTTCCACATATTAAGACAATGTTTTCAATTAATATTAGCAGTTTTTATTTTGTTTGTTTTTTTGAAGAAAAGTAAGATACTATATAATTAATCATCACAATGTCAGCATGTCCTTTAACCATGTCAAGTGACCCACATCCTCATAACAGACCCAACTATAATAAAAGATAAAAAGATTGGAGATAAACTCTTTCTCATACCCCCATACGATACTAAAGAGTATGTATCTTGTGGTGCACATTGCCTGTTTTATGGTTAAAAGTGTAATGAGTTCATTGCCCTAGTTTTGAGGAAAATATTTTTTTCCCTCAGACAGAAGAACTCATTATGACTTGATTAGGAATGAAACCTATCCCTCAGGGAATGTTCTGAGGAAGATTTCTGAGATCTTTCACTCTTCAAAAGCAGTTTTCATTTGACCTTCAGAGGGATGAAAGAGAATGGCCCTCATACGTGCTGGGAGAAATGACTTGTGAGTGGGAGAGAGAGGATTCAGTCTTTTAAAATGTGTTTAAGCATCTCTCTCGCTCTTTCTCTCTCCCTCCCTCGATCTTCTTTACTCCCTGTATAATGAAGCACTTTCCATCTCCTCGGTGAGAGATAAATGAAACCTGTCTGTGCATGTGGACATCCTCTATGCTCTCAAGTACATGTAGGCTCCCATCCAGTGAACTCAGACTGACATTAAAATGTATGAGAGAACTTTTAATAAGGGGAGAGGTAATTTGAAAAGTCTGTGGAAGTGTTTGGAAATTTATCAATAAGAGCCAGCTAGGATTTCATGCATGAAGGCTTTTTTTGTAATTGCCTGTACCTCTGTGATAGAGGTTTGACTTAAGTGACAGAAAAACACAACAGTTTGAAAACCAGAGCAACTTATTTCCTTAGCCACATACCAAACAATCCAATCAAATGTGTTATGCAATCTGTTCATCCAAATTTGGTTATCAGGACATTTTCATGCAAATTAGTGAAATGCATTATGTCTTCAATCCCTGCTGGTGGGTTGCAACTCAAAAATGGCAGGTCTGGCTACAGTTGTTGGTGCAAATTCTTGTCACTTGTCATCTGTCACAGCAAACTATGCAAGGTAAAAGAAAATACAACCCACCAGACTACATTAAATACAGGTTAACTTACAGCAAGGATAAACATACAGTGCTGTTAAAAAGTGTATGCCCCTTCCTGATTTCTTCTATTTTATTTATTCTTTTCATTCTAAATTGTTTTAGATCTTCAAACAAGATATAACATAAAACAAAGTCAACCTGAGTAAACACAAAATACAGTTTTCAAATATATATATATATATATATATATATATATATATATATATATATATATATATATATATATATATATAACACTTTCGATAATTGGAGATCTGTCTTTTACAACTCTGTGGTGGAATTTTGACCCACTCTTCTTTGCAGAACTGCTTTAGTTTTGCTACATTATAGGGTTTTCGAGCATAAACTACCCATTTAAGGTCCTGCCACAGCATCTCAATCAGGTTCCAGTCAGGACTTTGACTAAGCCACTCCAAAACAAAAATGTTGCTTCTTTTGAGCCATTTAGAGGTGGACTTACTCCTATGCTTTAGATAATTGTCTTGCTGCATAATCCAGTTGTGCTTGAGCTTCAACTCACACACTGATGACTGGACGTTCTCCTTTAGGAATTTCTGGTAGAGAGTCGCCCTGGTCCTGAAGCAACAAAGCATCCACACACCACCACCATCATGCATGACCGTAGGTATGATGTTCTTTTTGTGGAATTCTGTGTTTGAATGCCAGATATAATGGGACCCCTGTCTTCCAAACAGTTCCACTTTCGATTAATCAGTCCACAGAACATTCTCCCAAAAGGTTTGTGGATCATCTAGGTATGTTTTGACAAAAATCAGATGAGCCTTAATGTTCTTCTGGGTTAGCAGTGGTTTTCACCTCGCCACACTTCCATGGATGGAATTTTTGCCCAGTGTCTTTCTGATAGTGGAATAATGAACAGTGACATGTCTTTGGCTTTTTTGTGTGTCCTGGATGAGGCGTTACTGTGCTCTTGGAGGAATTTTGGAAGGTCGGCCACTTCTGAGAAGGTTCACTACTGTGCCAAGTTTTCTCCATTTGAAGATAATGTCTCTCACAGTGGTTATTTGGAGTCCCCAGAGCCTTTCAAAAAGCTTTGCAACCCTTCGCAGAGAGATGTATTTCAGTCACCTTTTTCCTCATCATTTCTGGAATTTCTTTCGACCTTAGAATAGCGTGCTACTGGGTGAGACATTTTAGGCAACTTCATGCTGCTGAAAATGTTCTGTTAGGTGTTGATTTGATTGAAAAGGGCTGGCAGTTATTAGGCCTGGGTGTATCTAGTCCAGCTGAACCCATTATGAATGCAGTTTCTAGTGTTGGGATCGAGTTCACCTTATTCGAGTCCGAGTCAAGTCCGAGTCTTTAAACAATTGAGTCCAATTTGAGTCTAAGTCCAAAAGGGGCAGAGTAGGACTCACGACTGAGTCCATAACAGGCTGAGTCCAAGTTGAGTCCGAATGAATCTGTTCATGAATCTGAATTAAAATTCTAACTGTAAACTCACCATCAACATTTTAAGCTTATTTTAATTTTCATAACTAATAAAAAACAATTGTCAATTTAAATGTAACAAAACACCTCTATATTTTATTATTAGTTTCCTGCTGAACAAATTTCTAAGTAGTTTCAGAATGAAAGCATATGCTTTAGGTGTATGAAGACAAAAATGTCCTTCAACACAATACTTACTGCATTCTGTTGACAATTCAGTAATGTTGCTATTTCCCCTCCACTCAAACATAGACTAAATAAAATAAAAGCTGTGTTGTATAGAATTTTAATGTTTAATAAACTTCATTTTTAATTTGTCCTTTCAATTTAGTTAACTTTTATCTAAACTTTTATATAAAATAATCTCTATCTGATGACTGGCTTGGGAACATAATGAGTCAACACTAGTAATTAGCACTCGCTGAGAAGTTACATCTCATGATTTGACTGCAAATGCTACATTCGAAAACACTGGAAAAGCCCACTGATGATATTAGGGCCATTTAAAATGAACATGATTGTTAATTTGCGAAGAACCTGGGGCAGTTCTACTCACTGCTTGTGCACCTAAAACCCTGATGTGTCCGTGTGTTATTGTTTTTAAAAAAATAAAGAGGTATCATAAACATGTATTTAGTACTAACTTGAATAAGCTATCTGACAACAGATATTCTCATACATTCCACAAGACAAAAATAGAAACTACATTTAAACAAATTATCCTGTTCCAAAGTTTACATTCCCTTGGTTCTAAAAGGATTAGTTCACCCAAAAATTTTAATCCAGTCATTGTTTACCACTGTGTTGTTACAACTCCATATGATTTTCTTTCTTTTTCTTAACACAAAGGGAGAATTTGTGAAAAAAAAAGAAATGCTCTGTGATGTCACACAATGGCAGTTTCTGGTGACCACTTTAAGCTCCAAAAGGACTCAAAAGTATTATTCAGAAGTCTAGCAAATGATTGTATGTGACTCATGTCTGTTCTGAAGGAATACGATAAGGTTTGGTGGGAAACAAACTGAAATCGTATGTATGATTAAGTGAAACTCGTCACAGACCGTTGATCTCCTGTGTGCATTCATGAGACTGCACACAAGCTTTAGACACGAGAGCAAACCCTTTAATATGGTGTGTTGCTTTCTCTATGATTAATGACTGTTTGTGTAATAATTGTTCATGAGTCCCTGCTTTGTCCTGAGCTGTAAAGCTGCCCACTTTTCTTAAGAAAACTGCTGTACATTCTTTGGTTTCCCAGCATCTTCCTCACATTTGAGTTCTTCCCAACAGT
The DNA here is from genome assembly GCF_025860055.1 of Xyrauchen texanus. Classification (NCBI taxonomy): domain Eukaryota; kingdom Metazoa; phylum Chordata; class Actinopteri; order Cypriniformes; family Catostomidae; genus Xyrauchen; species Xyrauchen texanus. The sequence continues at coordinate 32,851,627 of NC_068298.1, forward strand.
GACAAAATGTTATAGACATCCAGCTTTTGACACTTGGGACAATTGATGGGCACAAAAGGGGAAAACATTCATTGATGCTCAAAAAGGCAAACACAAGAACCAAGAACCAAGAGAATGCAAACATTTGAACAGGATGATTTGTGTAAATTACAGTACAGTTTGTGTAATGTAGCTTTTGAAGGGCTGTGCTACATAAAATATAAAACATTTTATCTCTTATATTTGCATACATTCTGAAATGGTGTGAAAATGTACAGACCTAAAACAAAAGGGGTATGTAAACTACTGCAATATATAGTTTGTGAAAAATAATATTTTATAATTTATATTTTTATATTTTTAAAGATTACAACATTCAAAATACAATCCCCACATCTCAACATTTAAAGGAATGTTCCAGGTTCAATAAAAGTTAAGCTCAATTAATAGGATTTGTGGCATAATATTGATTATACCAAAAATACATTTCGACTCATCCCTCCTGTTCTTAAAAAAATAAATAAAAAAAAATGTAGGTTACAGTTAGGAACTTACAGTGGAAGTGAATGGGGGAAATGAAAGTGAATGTGGGCAATTTTTGGAAGGTTTAAACTAAGAAATGTGAAGCTTATATTTTTATAAAAGAACTTGCGTTAATAACATTTCTGCTGATTTGCTGAAGACTAGAATGAACATGATGAAATCCCCATCTTGGCTGTACAAATGGCATGTGCGATTTTACCAGATGTCAGGTTCCATGCCGTGCGAAAATGCCTTGTAGTTTCTAGTACATTTGCAATATATCATTGAAGTCTTAAGTTTACATACACTTAACACATTTTTTAACCACTCTACAAATTTCACATTAGAAAACTATAGTTTTGGCAAGTCGTTTAGGATATCTAGTCTCTGCATGACACACGTCATTTTTCCAAAAATTGTTTACAGACAGATTGTTTGGAAAATTCAAGAAAAATATGTCAAGCCTTTAAGTAATTAGCCTATTAGAAGTCAATTGGAGTTGTACCTTTGGATGTATTTAAAGGCCTGACCTCATGGGCAAATTAAAAGAAATCAGCCAAGACCTCAGAAAAAAACATTTGTTGACCTCTATAAGTCTGGTTAATCCTTGGGAGCAATCTCCAAACGCCTGATGTATAAACGTATAACCATGGGCCACACAGCCATCATACTGCTCATGAAGGAGACACATTCTGTCTCTTAGAGATGAGCATTGTTTGGTGCGAAATGTGGAAATCAATCCCAGAACAAGAGCCAAGGACCTTGTGAAGATACTGGAGGAAACAGGTAGACAAGTATCTATAGCCACAGTAAATCAAGTCCTATATCGATATAACCTGAAAGGCTGCTCAGCAAGAAAGAATCCACTGCTCCAACACCACCATAAAAAAGCCAAAATACAGTTTGCAAGTGCACATGGTGACAAAGATCTTACTTTTTGGATAAATGTTGAACTGTTTTGTTGAACAAAATTGAACTGTTTGGCAATAACGACCATCGTTATGGTTAGAGGAAAAAGGGTGAGACTTGAAAGCCAAAGATCACCATCCCAACCATGAAGCATGGGGGTGGCAGCATCATGTTGTGGGGGTGCTTTCTGCTGGAGGGACTGGTGCAGGTCACAAAAAAGATGGCATCATAAGAAAGGACAATTATGTGGATTTATTGAAGCAAAATCTCAAGACATCAGCCAGGAAGTTAAAGCTCGGTTGCAAATGGATCTTCCAAATGGACAATTACCCAAAGCACACCTCCAAAGTTGTGGCAAAATGGCTTAAGGACAACAAAGTCAATGTACTGGAGTGGTCATCACAAATCCCTGACCCCAATCCGATAGAAATTTTTTGGGCAGAACTGAAAAAGCATGTGCGAGCAAGGAGGCCTACAAACCTCACTCAGTTACACCAGTCTGAAGGAATGGGCCACAATTCCAGCAACTTATTAAGAGAAGCTTGTGGAAGGCTACCCAAGTTAAACAATTTAAAGGCAATGCTACCAAATAGTAAAACAAAGTGTATGTAAACTTCTTACCCACTGGGAATGTGATGAAAGAAATAAAAGCTGAAATAAATAATTTCTCTTACAGAGACAATAGCAAGAAAGACAATGAAGATATTTAATGTAAGAATCAGCTACCCAACCAAAAACCCTGACTGTATTGTGCAATAATCCGGGACATCTGGTCACCCAACCTATAATTAAATTATAAACAAATAATTTTGCTGCCCAAAATAACTACATATATATATCTGTTTATCAGATTTGCAGTCTGCTTTAGCAATAACAGTTTTTTTCCCCCAGACTATTTAAAAAGTTACAGATAATTCACCAAGGGTCACTTTAAGTTTACAACACTTCATTGACCACAAGAGACTACAGAAGCCTAGACACATTATGCCTAAAAAGACTTAATAGCCCAATATTAATTATATTTTTTCTGAATTGTTCTGAATTTATTTTCTGAAAATATATAATTCTCTCTTCTGTAATTCTGACATTTCACCTAAAATAAAGAAGTGATCCTAACTGACCAAAGACAGGAAATGTTTTTTGATTGATTGAAACGATGAAATGCCATGACTTGTGAAAAACAGAGTTTGAATGTATTTGGCTAAGGTGTGTGTACACTTCTGACTTCAACTGTACCTGTCTTTATGTGTTTGTCGTGTCAACCACATCATTATGTTCTACAGCAGTTTCTGTAGAAACATTCAAGCGTATTGGTTGATTGAGTGTGCGGCTCTGCAGGTGTGTTTGCTCAACACAGTGAAACTAACTCTGGCTACGTCTATGACAACAGTGCGAGTGTCCATTTATTTCTGTTTCGTTATTTTTATTTATTTATTTTGTTCGTTGCATTACAAAGCAAATGCCATGGACTCGGTTGGACTCCGAAAAAAATCTTGATTCCTAAAGGCTCGAGTCAGAGTCAAGTCTGAGTAAAAATGCATCCAAGTCCATTCAAATTGGACCTGTGACTTAGACTACAGTCGAGTACCCCAACTCCAGCAGTTTCATATATTTAGGAATTTAGCAACTAAGGTTCAAATACTTTTACCACAGAGGCCCATTTGGTATTGGATAACATTTTTGCTTCAATAAATAACAATATCATTTAAAAACTGTATTTTGTGTTTACTCAAATTGCCTTTGTTTTATGTTAGATTTATTTTTATTTTTGAAACAATTCAAAGAAATCAGGATGGTGGCAAACAATGTTTCACAGCACTGTAGTTTGCGCCAACCACAGTGTGTTTTGTGCAATTAATTATTGGCTGCCAATAGCATGAAATCATAATTTAGACATTTGGAAACCACCATGTAATGTCCAAAGTAAAACCTGGATCATAAAGCAAAACCAGTCAAGCATTCTAGTCAGCCCAGTTAGCAGCATGACAGGTTGAAGGTGACCGAAATAAACCAAATTACAGTCACACAGTATTAGGCTAGCTGAACCATGAAGTATGAAAATAAAGTGTGACATTTACAGCAAAGACCTTTATTTAAGTCCAGAGCAACCTTTTTTTAGCTGTAAAATGGATTCTGTGAAGAAGGAACAGCAAATATTGAAATCTGTTATGTGATGCGTCATTCGTGAGAGCCCTTTTATGTGGTGGAGAAAATGAGTAATGCAGGTACGCAACACAACGCTGATTAAAGTCAAAGACTCCAAAAAGAGGGAGAGGCCCGAAGGATGAAAATAATGGAGTAGACAGAGTGATGGGTATGTGACTTGTTACAGCTAGCATATGTCTGCTATGCCAGCACTAATGACTCGAAGTCTCAAGAGTTTCTTGGTGGCATAAAGACACGGTCTAGTTTTTTCACAATTAATGCAGGACATTTCTTAATATAGAAGGTAACCGGTGTCATTATGGCTGCGTTCGAGCCAGACAGAGCAGAGATATAGGCAGATCGAAATGGAAAGCCTGTTGAAAACCTCTCATGCTGGGGTGAATAAACACTCTCCCGTGTGCTCAGCCCTAAAGAGTCTACTTCTATGAATAACCCATCTTGCTTCTTAGCTGCTATGAAATTGCCTGAGATGAGCTAGTAGCATGTGTCTGTTTTTCCCGGGTCGGTTTTCTATTTCGTCTTCTCCCAAAGGCATCTCGATGATCACGGCCGAAGAGACACATAAAAAATTCTAGCATCTCACACAGGGCTGGTAGCAGCAGGAGAGGAGAATCTTTTTCTACATAAATCCCTCGACCTCTAAGCACTCCTGAGTGCAGGAGATGAAATCAAACAACCCACCACAGGAACACCGCTTGGACGATTTTGACGCAATATTCACAGCCCTGCAAGCCTGCTGTGAAAACCTACAACATATAGCATGAGGCCCTCTAATGAAGAGAATGGCTCAGTTCCAAAAGCCTTTTATGGCATCACAGGCACACTCCCAACCATGTATCAAAAGGTTGTAAGATACAGTCGTTTGGCCAAATTCTAGAGCGACTTCACATATATTTTTCATGGAGGAACTAATCTCAGAATGCATTGCAATGATACAAGATGGTGGCTAGATGTTGATTATAAATATGCTTATACCCTACTGAAAAACATTCAAAATTATATGGGTTTCCACTACAAATACCATTTCGAACCATCAGTTGATAATTATTACAATAATTACAAAATGGCTTTTGTGGTGGGATTTTGGATCATATTTCATTAGGATTTAATGGTTTGTATTGGTTTCAATTACAGTTCTGTAGTGGCCCATAATGGTATCCACTAGACATAACACACCACTAACAGAAGCCATAACATTACCAACAGAGACCCACAGGGACCATTATAGTTTCCAGTAAAAATGATTGAATTCCAATAATAATCAACAAAACCATTAGAATTTTGGTGAGAGTTTCTATTGTTTTCCTTTCAGCTAATAATAATTCAGCACAGAAATATATAGATCTTACTAAAAGTCTTTAGTCTTAAAAAATGTCAACAACTGCATCATCTTTGCAATGTGAGAGTGCTATTTGTTATTGCTGCGATTTGAAGTGTTCCAAATCAGTCACTCCAGGTTCCATGACTGTTGGGACACTACCTCAGAAAGAAAACAGCCTAAGGCTAGAAACATACATAAACAAGCCTATGTATGCAGATGTGAGCTCATGACCAATGCATTGCTAACATGTGGTCCAGTTGAGCATGCCTAACATGGTTTCTTGCATTACTGCAAGATTGTTGACAGTTTCTCGAAAGCGGGACCAAATCACTTTTCTTTACAATGGTTGCCAATCCGGTATAGGATTAATTTTAAGATTTTGCTGTTTGTTTTTAAATCTATAAATGGTATGGCACCACCATATCTCTCAGATTTATAACAGACTTACCGTCAAGATCACCAAAAATTATTGATTGTCCCGAGGTCTAGGCGAAAATGTTGGGGTGATCGTTCTTTTTCAGTGATGGCAAGGTATGGAATAGTCTGCCTTTGCATATTAGAACTGCATCCACAGTGGTTCTCTTTTAAAAACTCAGATATATTAGTAGCTTGTTGTTTTTATGTGATAAGTTAGATGTATAAGTTGTACAATATTAGTGTTTTGTGTATTTTTGTTCTTTGCATATGTTTAAAAATTTTACAGCACATTGGTCAACTACCCGTTGATTTTTAATTGTGCTATATAAATAAACTACCTTACCTTAACTTACTGTAGCGGTAACAAACATTAGAACTCAAGAGGGCCATAGAGTTTCCTTCAAAAGGTAAGTGCAATGAAACTGTAAGTAATTTTTCAGATAAGTTGCTATAAATATATTGATCTCAACTAGCTTGGCAATATTGTCTTGAAACTGATGCTCTGCCATGACAGCAGCTGGCTTGAAAGAGAAAACTTACCTTAGAAGCAGACAGTTCATGCTAATGTCTATTATAGCACTCCCTGCAACCCTATTTGGGTGGTTAAATAAAAATGATAATTAATAAAATATATTCAGGCACCAGACAGGTTTAACCCATCAGAAAGAATCCGCTTGTCCAGGATAGCTGTAACTAAGCTAAAAAAAACACCTGTAACAAATGAGAAATGTAGTTATACATTTTTAACAATTTCTCTAATCATTATAATAATTAACAACAGAAAAGTCACAAACCAAATCAACTGAATTGTGCAAAGTGTATTTTTACATAGACAAGACATGGTCAAAATGAAATTAATAATGGAATCCCAACATTAAAACATCATACATATTCACAAACATTATAAATACAATTATTAATAAACGTGTGTGTGTGTGTGTGTGTGTGTCGCATCAACGTGTACGAGATCGGAAGATTGTTTTCTGCAGGCAACTCGTGGGTGGGGGAGGAGGAGAGACAGTTGTGGAAACACCAGAGGGTCAGTGGAGAAACTGAAGAGCCAAATACCTGGTTAACACGACACACTTCTCCTCAACTTCTAAGCCAGCACTATCTGAAATGAAGTTCAGATTCCAATCAGTTGCTTTCGTCTCCTCAGATATCTCACTCATCGAACAGCAATGCTGGGCCTCTGTTGAATTGGACAGAGCAATGGCAGAGCACTTCGACCAGACTCTCCTGTAAAGTTTCTACTGCCTCCTTTGTTTCGGCAATCACCCCTGAACCTGTTCCACTCGTTTTAGTGTGAATGATCCTCCCCTTGAGAAAACAACCACTGGTTGTCTAAAGTCCCAAGGAGAGTTCCACATCCAGGTGTTCAAATACAGAAGTCCATTAAAATTGAAGAGTTTAATCCTCCATAGGTGTAAAGTTCAACTCCCCATAAAGACCATTGTTCAGTATGAATGGCAATTATTTTATTTATTTTTTAAGTACAAAAATATTGGGGGCCTGGGTAGCTCAACAACTATTGACGCTGACTACCAACCCTGGAGTCACAAGTTTGAATCCAGGGTGTGCTGACTGACTCCAGCCAGGTCTCCTAAGCAACCAAATTGGCCCGGTTGCTAGGGAGGGTAGAGTCACATGGGGTAACCTCCTCATGGTCACGATTAGTGATTCTCACTCTCAATGGGGCGTGTGGTAAGTTGTGCATGGATCGCAGAGAGTAGCATGACCCTCCACATGCGGAGTCTCCACAGTGTCATGCACAACGAGCCACGTGATAAAATGCGTGGCAACTGAGACTTGTCCTCCACCACCCGGATTGAGGTGAGTAACCGCGCCACCACGAGGACCTACTAAGTAGTGGGAATTGGGCATTCCAAATGGAGAAAAGGGGATAAAAAAAATTCCAATATAATAATTAACAATATTTTCATATTTGTTTTTCACACAAATACTACTTTGTACCCACGATCACTTGTCTTCATTAGTAATCAGCACAAAAGTTTCACAATTTCATTAGAGTAACACTATTTTTAAATACACATCTTTAACAATATTTTGAACCCATGAACACATGTCTACAACAGTAAACAAGCAGACATTTTCATTTTATTTGATTTTATTACAAAATAAATAAAATACACAATTTCACAATATTTAATCACATGCACAATTGTATTTAAGTGTTTGTGTATGTATGTTAGTCCATGTCCCTATACATGTCTTGTTTATACAAATAATGTTTAGACAAATAATTTTTGGTAGCCACATCTGTATTTGTGGCAAGTTACAGTCTTTAAGTGGAAAATATTCTCAATTGTTCATGTCCCTCAAATGTTTGTGTTTTCAAATAAACAATACATTTGTGTGTTAAAGTTGAATTCATAGCTACACATTCTTGTGTAGTGATGTGAATTGCAGTCTGACACATTTTGGAAAGCAACAATGCACGATATCAAGATAGCATAGCTAGAAGTGCCTGCATTCATGTACTTCCATGGAGTATGTTCCTACCTTAATTAGGCAGTAGACAGCATGGCAGCTCACTAGGTTTTGGACGAGAACCGATATATTATCTTTGCTTGCAGCCATTTTTATAGTTTTCCATCCACCACAACTTTCTCTTCTGATCTCTCTCTATCCTCTGCTGCCTGACAGCAAGCCGATACTCCTTCCAGTCAGGCATGTCCCTTAAGATTTGTCTCTGAGGTAAATTGGTGCTTCATCTAGAGAAGGTAAATATTGTGCAAATACTTAGAGTAACAAAATTGAAGTCTAGACCAGAGCAGAACTTTAATGACAGTCCAAATTGCTTTCATTAACTCTGCTCTTTTTCCACATAAGTTGCACCATCATCAGAAATACAGGGCATCTGACTGTTGGCTCTCAAAAAAGATGGAATTTGAGCTTCAATGACCTCCCTCATGATGAAGAGATGCTGGAGAGATAAGCTGTCCCACTGTGTGTGTGTGTGTGTGTGTGTGTGTGTGTTGCCAAGAAGCTCTTCAAAGTATACCATTGCCTAGAAAGTACAGCTGACACCAGCCACTTGCAGATTTCTGTTGACCTACCATACAAAGAACGTTTGTTTTCACACCCCAACAAAAGTGGGTTACACACACAGGGGAAACTTCCTGGTTACTTCTGTAAACACCGTTCCCTGATGGAAGGAACGAGACGTTGTGTAAATGAAGTGACAATACGAGTCACCCTTGGGAGCCCGAGACACCTTCTGATCTTTTATAAAAGGGCAATGGGAATTGGCGAGTGGTATTTGCATGCCACTTCCCCGAACATATGGGTACAAAGGATCTGGCGTGCATACCGCTCATTCAGGAGGAGCCGAGAGAGAAGGTCCCGGCCATTTCAGCGGCTAGTCTAGCATTGTGGCAGGAGGGACACAACGTCTCGTTCCCTCCATCAGGGAACGGAGGTTACGGAATGAAGTAACACTAAGGGTACCCAAGAAAAATGCCACAACTAGCTGGACTGTGTTACGTGAACTAGCCGTGCGAGACGGGCAGGCTGCTGAGTGCCTCGTAGCCAGCGCACCAGGCCGACACGTAACCTCCCCGACACTGTTATGAGCGTCGAATGGCAAGTCAACTGCCATAAGAAAGAATAGGGGCAGGCTAGCCCAGTCATGACAAGATGCAGTTTACCAACAGGGAAACGATTTAGTTGAAGATATACATCGCATGGGGTTACCTATGGGGAACCAGCACATGTGGAGCACCTAGCCCAGTACAGGTCTTAGTTAGCATTTGTACTGAGCCGGCAGCAAGTTTCTCCGCAAACTCATCTACCACAGGGCTGGGAGGAAGTCATCCAGGGAACACATCTTGTCAACACTACTGGGAGTCAGCTCAGCAGAGGTGAAAGGCACTATGCGGAAGCTGTCCACCAAAAAGTCTAAAGCTCTGTGTGCGGTCCAAATAGATGCGTAAAGCATGTCTCAGGATCACGTGAGAGTAGCCCGGATCGTCGCGCCGCTTTCTGGGCAGGATGTCGGTTGCCGGTTGCATTAATCTTGGGTCGCGCAGCTCTTTCAGCACCTTGGCTTGATGGACTTTGGTGGCTTTTGGCCGCTCTCTGCGGGCAAAGGGGCAAAGTCCTCGATGGTGTCGTCGAATAGGCCAGCCTGGGAAATGGGGGTGTTAAGGAACAGTGCCTTGTCGGCCTCTCTTATCTCGACCAGGCTGAGCCAAAGGTGGCACTCCTGGAACAACATGGTGGACATCGCCCACCCGAGAGACTGCGCTGTGACCTTTGTTGCCCGGAGGGCGAGGTCAGTCACTGAGCGCAGTTCCTGCATCAATTTCGGGGCAGAACTACCCTCGTACAGCTCTTTCAGCGCCTTGGCTTGATGGACTTTGGTGGCTTTGGCCGTTAGGTTCAACGTAAACCTACAGGCGCTAGATGGGAGCTTCAGGCGCCCGCGCCAGGTGGCTGCACTCTGCGGGCAGAGGTGTACCACGAGCGCCTTATCCACTGGGGGCATCGCCGAGTTGCCCTTGGCCGCCACACCATCGAGGGAATTGAGGGCGGGGGAGCTGAGATCGGGACAATCTTGTCAGCTTCTCATGCACTTCCGGTAAGAAAGAAATTGGGGTGGGCCGTGGCTGTGAGCGGCGCCGCGGGCCCATGAACCAATCATCGTGCAGCAAGGGTTCAGGGGAGAGTGGAGGGTTTCACTCTAGCCCGACGCTCATGGCTGCCTGGGAAAGCACGTCTGTCATTTCCACGTCAGCGTGTGACTGGGTGACCTCACCAGAAGGGGAAAGCCAGGCCGAGGCTTTCGCATCTGACTGGATGAGCCCGCTCTCCGATGCTGCGCTCGATAGCTCATCACCTTCGCAGGCACCAAACAATAGGTTAAACTCACCCTAAGACGAGCCAGCACACTCATCCGGAAGCCTAACCAGAGCAAACGAGCGTGCTTGGGAATGGGAGTTCCGTGGGGATTTACCCGGCAGAGGTGGTCCCATTGGGGGCCAGGCGGGGAGCCGCTGGGGTGGCGTGCTTTCTTACGAAAGTGAGCCGTGACCGCAACGTTGCCATGGTCATGTCCTCGCAATGAATTCAATGAACATGAATCATCCACGAAGGATGTCTCTGCATTAGCAGTGCCCAGGCACGAAATACAGCGATCGTGGCCTTCAGAAGGCGAGAGATAACGATCGCACCCAGGAATAACACTCAAATGGAAGGGCATCTTTAAAAAGACACATCTTTAAAAAGACATTCCGTTGAGTGCCGCTCCTTTAGAATATACTCTTTTAGGAATTATACTCTTTTAGTTTGTTCTGCTGAAGCACCCAGGGACAATCTCTGCAGTGCAGAGAGGGTGAGAAGCCACTGTAATGCGCCGTCAGAATCCAGCAGAGGTGAATGGAAGCCGTGGGAATTCAACTTGCTTATTTCTCAATGAAATAGTGCTCCGAAGAGAAAATCTGAATGAGCAGTATGCACGCCAGCTCCTTTGTACCCGTATGTTTGGGTGAGTGGCATGCAAATACCACTTGCCAATTCCCATTGGCCTTTTAATAAAAGATCAGAAGGTGTCTCGGGCTCCCAAGAGTGACTCCTACTGTCACTTCTTTGACACAACGTAGAGTAAGTGACAGATAAATGGTAAATAAATGTTAAATGGTCTGCACTTATATAGCGCCTTTTTAACCTTAACAGTATTCAAAGCGCTTTACACTGTGACACATTCACACACACAATCATACTCCAATGGCGGCAGAGCTGCCATACAAGGCGCTAGCCTGCCATTGGGAGCAACTTGGGGTTCAGTGTCTTGCCCAAGGACACTTCAGCATATGGAGTCATGTGGGCCGGGATTCAAACCACTAATCCTGCGATTAGTGGCCAACCCGCTCTGCCAACTGAGCCACAGCCGCCTCAGATAGGGAACACTATCCTTGACTTGTACTGCCCCTGGGTGCATGTTATGAAAATTCATGTGGTTTGCATGTTCAGAAAAATTATGATAGGACTTTATAAGACATGACATGAAATCTGAAATGCACATAGAAATAACGACTGTGAGATGCTACACTGCCAAAAAGGAGAAAGTCCAGTGGCACGATACACCTCACCATCTCAAAATTCATGCCCTTGGCAGACATTTACTCTAGGCAAAGGCTGTGCATGACTGGTTTACAAGACCGCAACCCTCTAAAGAGATTGCTGTATACTCACAATTCCTGTCATTAAATGTGAATGCTATACTACTGAAAGCTTCTCACAATAAGTCTGCTTTGGGAATAGGGATTATTTTTTATATAATAAGCTCATGCTCACAAATACATAATTACCTTAACCCATCTTAACTATTGCAGCAAAGGCAAAGTGACATTCATGATGATTAACTACAGAGTTATGGTGTAATTTCTGATACAAACAGACACACTGATACAAAGATCCAACAAATTCATTGGATAATGCAGAGATTGATTGAAAGGAGGTTGCTGCATGATCCAATGTAATTATGAATCACAGCATAAAAGCTGTGATTTTTATTAAATAAATATGTAGTTAAAATAATTTTGTTCTGCATGCTACAAGGTAAATCCATGCTCTGCTCTGTTAGCTACTAAACAAAAGATTGTGCTGTGTGCCTGTGTGTGATGATGCATGCTTTAAGTGTATAAGCAGCCCAGTTCACAAATTCGCTTTGAGAGGTGCAGCACATGTAGACTGTATATTTACTTCATTAAATCATATCCTTTTGGAATTAAAAAAGGCAATCAGACATATCACAATTTGTACGCTGAAAGTTTACACAATGACATCCTTACATCAGACATGGAACATGAAAATGTTTATGAGTACCAGTACGTGAGTGCAGTTTCGGACCCGATATTTATACAGGTATCATTAATTTTTGTAATCTGTTGTATAATTGATTACACTAAAATAAACATGTTATGTTGACAACCCTTATATATACTGTATATATACTACATATAGCCAGTATATTTATACACACACACACATATATATGAATATATGTGTGTGTGTGCGTATGTTTGAGAGAAAGATAAGAAATTTCAACAACTGCATCATCTTTGCAAAAGCATATAGACTGTGTATTATTGCTGGTCCGGACAACTGTGAGATGACTCAGATGGTGCTTGTTCAAATGTGAAATAATATTTTTACAGACAGATATGCAGAGATCACTGGTTTCCCACACAGCACCATTCAGTAATCTGAATACATACTGCCAGTGCTCTGGCCATTACCTATGCTTGATAACACCTTTAGAAACACACTCTCAGTAGTTTCTAATTATAGTTATATGGGTAGTAAGATGCTAATGCAAAAAACAAAACCAAAAAACATGGTTGAAGTGGTAACAGTCAGTCTGCAAAGATATTGTGGGGATAATAGCATCATGTCTTCGGATGCACAGTTATGGGCCTGCAGCAATCTATTGAGATAAAAGTTTCATGACTGCATTTTCCAAAACAGTAATGGCTCCATATTTCTTATTCCGAGCACAGAACCAATATAATCTATAAAAGAACAACTTTGTGCATTTAACAGCGATCCCTTGAGACCGTTTCACAGTTATTTTCCTTTTTAAACATAAGTTAGACACATTTAAATTACTGAGACAAGGCACTTCATCAGCATGATCAAAGAACTCCCTTTGAGTCAGCATTATCTGGAACTATTTTTCAAAAAGATGATAGAGAGAGAGAGAGAGTGAAGCCTTTAGAAAACAAATTTGTCACTGGAGATTATTTTTATCTTTATCATGACCTTGCAGTGAAAAGAAGCGAACCGGCAAATGCCACGATAGTGAGAACTTTACCTCAAGGTGCTAAGCCTGACTGTCATTGACAGTGATTATTCATTTTCAAATGCTATATCCCAACAAGTGGTCATGGAGTACAAGAAACACCTTTCAAAACCTGACCCTAATGCTCAGATTAGCAAATGTGATTTAAAAGTTCCACATATCCTTCTGTGCCATATCTGAGGCACTGTAAGGCGAGGAGATGGTCCACTTCTATAAAAATTCAAAACACTCAATATGGCTTTAGTCACACTTTACAGTTTAAAGTGCCAAACACCTTTTTGACTAAGGCATTGCATGCTTGTTTACTCTTGAAAACGCACAGGCTAAATTAGCCTAAAACATACAGTACAATTGTGTGATTTGAACCCAAAAAAATGCATTTAGTTGGAAAATACCTTTGTTGTCAGATTTTATAAAGGAAGAGTTCACCCGAAAATGAAAATTCTCTCGTATTGACTCACCGTCATGACATCCCAGATGTGTATGACTTTCTTTCTTCTGCTGAACACAAATAAAGATTATTAGAAGAATATTTCATCTATGTAAGTCCTCACAATGCAAGTGAATGGTGACAAAAACTTTGATCTTGTAATCCATACAATTAAAGTGGTTAAATCCATGTAATTTTACTTCTGAAGACATGGAAACAACTGAAGTCTTTTGGATTATTTTGTGATGCCTTTATGTGCTTTTTGGAGCGTAAAATTTCTGACCACCATTCACATGCATTGTATGGACCTACAGAGCTAAGATATTCTTAAAAAAAAATATTTGTTTGTGTTCAGCAGAAGAAAGAAAGTCACCACTTCTGGGATGGTGTAAATGATTAAATTAAGTTATATGTTATTTTAACGTAATCTTGACAGTTTCTGAGATTTCTGTATTCCCCCATTAAAGTATATGCAGTTGGATCTGCACATGTTTGACTGGAAATAGCTGCTCAGAATTGTTACCAAGACTTGAGTGGATTGACTTTGGCCATGCTCTTTGTCTTTTTTAGTCTTAACATATTGTGCTGAGGTACTGAACTAAGGACAGAGCATTTCCCAGGCAATAAAGTATCCTGCCTCTCTTTTAAAGCTGTTAAAACCTTGCACCAAGGCTTGATAGATTTAAATCAGCCCAGTAGTCTGGGCCTTTGATTTACAATCAAACCCTACCTGAACTTCGAATTTATGACCCATTACTGCTGTCACTGAGCTGGTATTACATTAGATTTCACTGTTCATCTGGTCTTGGCCTGAATGCCCACAACTGATGAGCTGTAAGAAATATGTGTTTGGGGCCACATTATAAAGAATAGTAGATACAGGTAAACAATGAGCATGACATTGGGTGATCTGAAGTTCAGGGCTGTTGTGTGGAGATGTAAATTCCAACTCAAGGCTATCTCTCAGATTGGTATCCCATTAGATATCTGCTTCAGATTTTGTAGCAGTAGAGGCCAGTGGTTCACAAATGGCCAGAGGTGGGTGGAGTAGCCAAAAAAATTACTCAAGTAAAAGCACAATTACTTCAAAAAATAATTTCTCAAATAGAGGAAAAAGTACTAACATAAATAATTACTGGAGTAAGAAAGTATCATATTAAAAGAGTAAAAAAGTAGAGAGTAACAAATGGATGTTAACTCTCCTATATTCCATTACATAATACACAAGTCATTATTTACATTCAGTGAATGTTTTTTTTTCCCCCTCTATATTTTGAAAGTCAATGGTTACTGAGACTGTCAGTCCCTAACATCTTTTGTGTTCCACAGAATACAGAAGAACACATGGGTTTGGAACAACTTGGGAAATAATGACAGAATATTAAATGATGGCAGAGCTATCACTTTAAAGGGATCAAGCCATCCCAGATATGCATAAATTAATTTCTTCTGCAGTAATTCTGTAGGTCAGTACAATGCAAGTGAATGGGTGCCAATTTTTTTAGGATCCAAAAAGTAATCCATAAGAATACAGTAGTTAAATCCATATATTCATAAGTGATATGATAGATGTGTGTGAGAAACATATCAATATTTGTGCCCAGCTGGGGTGATATATAGAGAATGAGAACGTGAATCACCAAAAACACAAGAAGAAGAGTGTGAAAGTGATCTGTTTTTCATCCATACCTATCACTGAAGATATCCATCAGAGTTTCTAGTAATTATTACGGTGAAAACATCCCACAGGGACAAAATATTTAATGCTGAAATATAAACTACAGAAAGAACATGTTTTATTGATGCCTACTTTTGCTATTTCATAGCTTTTAATGTCCTGCGTGGATTCTTATTACGGTGAAGTTACATTTTTCAGTGTTGAAAGAATTTAGATCATTAGTTCTGTACAGCAGTAGCGCCGCTCTCTAAACGCAGAGTACGCAGCCTACGTAGGGCACCAACTCTAGTCGTGGAGTCTGAAACTGCCCTCTATCCACTATATAGTGCACTATTTTGGGTGTGCACCATTTTGTAGGAGTGTCTGAATTCTGAGTGAGCCACTCGTTTACTACTTTTGTTTACTCATTCTTACCCAAAATGCACTCTAATTGCTAGTGCACATTTGAGTGTACTCGACTTCCTTCACTCCTGCAATGTTTTATTTCATGCTGAATGTAGTAAATTACTTTGACAAATCATAACTTGATTAAAATAACAATAACATATAGAGGCAAAATATATACATTTTAAAATATACTCTTTATTTATATTTATGCAGAATTTAGCAATTTGTCCGAATAATTCTTTATTTACTAAATAATTCACTGAGAAATTAAAATTCTATGGATGATTCGGTTATGATAATTTGGTCGGATGAGGGCACTATGCGCCCAGAAATGCTACCCAGCTTGGATTACATTTTAAAGATACTAAAGTATAACAAATAAATACAATAATTTACATTTGATAAAATGCATTTACTATTTATATTAATATATATATTATTTGCCATACGTTCGCCTCGCGCTCGCACCTCTCTCACGCGCAACCTTCGCTGTGCATACACAGAAATGCTGTCTGTTCATGCTCCAGATGTCAGTCACACGAACAGCAGAGAAAAGGGCATTTACACTTAACTTGGATGTTTACATGGATTTCAGTTAATAAGCCCAAAGAAGCTGCGTTAGTTGCTAGTGCGAGGGTGTGGGGTAAATGCATAAATACTGCTCATGACATGGGACAAAGCAGACTGATTTATTGCTGCACTGATTTGAAAATGTACACTTAAAATCTAATGTCATAAGAGCCCAGTTACAAAATCATAATGAAAATGACCATAACATTACACAGAAAAGCCTGCGTTAGCATTAGAGACACACATTTCTTAGTGTTTGCCTTAATTTGCCTTAAGCTGGAGCTTCAATTTTAACCTTGAAATATCCACTTGTCTTGGTGTTAAATAAAGGCATTGCATGACGAAACTATAATTTTTTCACTGTGTGGAGCGCAGAAAGTATTTCACTTTGATGAGCTTGATGCTGCAGCAGTGATAGACTCGGCTTGAGTGACAGTCTATGACAGGACATGCAGCTGTGTGAACTTCCGCGGTCGCAAAAGTCCCATTCAATAATCGCTCAATTAGTAGTAACTACAGAAGGGCGCATGATGACAGGAAGTTCATCAGTAGTGCCTCTTCCAGGAGCAATGACCAATAAACATTTTGTGACAGTGCTCAACATCACTCACAAACACTAATCACAATCATAGTAACATAAGAAGAAACATAACTATTCCCATCAAATATAATGAAATGTAATGGGTCATGCAGGGAATTGTGGGAACGCCCGATTACTCTTTTTTTACTGTAATTTTAACAATAATTTACTGAAAAGGGTACATGTACTCTCTTGTCCTTTTTACCATTAATTATACAGGAAAATCTTACTTTTTACATTTAAATTATAACATTTTTACATAATTTTATTGTAAAAACTACTGTATTGACTTTTAAAATATATAAAACATTTTACTGTATATTTTACAGTTAATATTTGTTAATCAATTAACATTTTATTTCTGTAGCATTTTTACACTATTTTACTGTTAAAATTACTGACATTTTTTACAGTGTACCCCAAAAGTAATTTTATCCCCCAAAAAGTTACTCAATTAAATGTAACGGAGTAAATGTAGTGCATTACTAACCACCTCTGCAAATGGCAAATCACGACTCAAAAATAGATCTGTGCTGATAGGGTCACAGACAGCATGACAAAATCAATGCTGAATGCAAATTATAAAAATGCAACAAACCATATAATAACGCATAAATAAGATAGCAATTTAAATAGGCTTATCCATGTCATGTTAATAGTTTTGCATATTGGTATGCAGTTCATGGTACACTGTAAAAACTGGTTATATGCAATTGTTACCTTAAAGCAGGGCCGGCCCAAGCCTTTATGGGGCCCTAAGCAGAATTTGATTTGGGGGCCCCTCGGTGCCGCCAATATGATTGAATATTGTCAATGCTTGATTATTCGCACACTATAAATCTAACACACCCCTAATCCATTTGATTAGTTGTAGCTGTGTTGCTTACAACATACCAATGTCTGCCTGACATGATTTTATCCTTCTATGTTTTTTTAATTGTAACAGTAGCACACCTATATTTACCCAATCCTGTTGTCCCTCTGTTACCAGTTTTGTGGACTTCCTAGAGAAAATTTGCAGCAGAAGCTGTAGACTGCATCATTTCTTTTTGAATAAGTGAGCAGCTCCACTTACAGTATTTCCCCATTAATTTATTTTCTGTAGGTGTAGTGGTAGTGGAAGCTTCGGCCATCAGGTTTTTCAGGGAATGTGAAGTTTTCCTTTATAGGCAGTGACCCTCTGCTTACCAGATCAGTCCTTTCTGAGTCGGACAGGATAGATGACCACTCAGCTGGGTCAACTGGAATAGCTGCTGATCCATGTTGTAGGCTGGAAGTTATTATTTAATTATTAAAATTAGAAATATGAATCTCAGTATATTCTACAGTAACTGAGCAAATACAAAGGCTGCTGTGCTATTAACTTGCCACATCTGCTGAGGGTGAAACAGACATGGAAGGAACAGTAGGATCAGTGGATGCAGGTGCTGGTAAGTGCTCCTTGCCTACAGAGGATGGACCTGATGAAAGATGAAAATAATAATAATGAAAGCTAGCCATATTAGATGTCATATTAGAAGGTAATGCTGTCAAAAACAAAAAAGATCCCACAAAAGGCATGGTTTATCCACATAAATAAATTGATCTGGGATTGTAGAAAACTCACCTGCTGTATCCTCATCAGCTGTAGCATTGGCCCTTGGGGCAGGTGGCGTTGGTTGTGCCCCACCTCCAAAATATTTCAAAGTTACATAAGAGCACATAGTTGATGGAACAGAATGTTATTTTAAAGACATAAATTATTATACACAGCAGCAAGCCGTCTGTACAGCTAAAACAACAACTCTTAATCTATAACTAGCTAAATGAGGCATAATGATATTGGAATATAATAGCAAAGACCCCAAAATAGTAGACAAATCTAAATAATGTTAAGATGTTATCAGTACCAAGTTTATGGACATTAAGGTTATTTGAACAACAAGTTATTTTTACACAGAAGACAAACACTTTAATCTAAAACTAGCCAAGTAATATGTTGTATTATAATATATTAAGATGTCAAGACTATTTATGGATGCTTAATCAAACATGTACTTTCCTAAAAAAAAGAAGATATGCTACCTAGGCTATGTTAACTAACTTGCTAGTTAACATTAGCTTGCAGCATAGACTAGCTACTTAAAATACTTATATCTTGCAGTTTATCTCTTCCTCTGTTCTTCTTTTTCTTTTTCTATGCACCAGAGGGATATGTCCTTTTTTGTGACATTGCTGTTTTGCTGTAATGCTACTTTCTGACTGTGCTTGCATCCTGCAGCCCGTTAACATAATATTGCTTTTAATATTGCATTTTTGTATAATTACCATTGTCCATTGACATAATAAATAATAAAAAAAAATTATAAATCTGTCATTTCATCTGCTATTGGGGGCCCCCTTGTGGCCACAGGTGCCCTAAGCAGCCGCTGTTGTTTTTCCCTGTTAAAAAAGTAATTCTCATAAAGTAATTAATTGTAGTTTTGAAACATATGTATAAAATCATGAAAACATGAGATGAGGGCTCCTGTAATTTCAGTAACCTTATTAATCTTTATGTGGCAGGGGTGCCCTCATGGGGGATCACATGGCCAGCCAAATACAACTCACTTAATCTCAGAAACTGTCTTGATATTAGACAATTTCACTCTTGGATTAAGTGCTATGGATTAACCATGGCTGATTGTGTATAGTGAATTTCTACACTGGCATCTGTAACTAAAAACTATTGCTTTTGAATGATGCTGCATCCACAACACTAGGTGTCACTGTAAATCCAATGATCAAAACGTTGATCAGGATGTATTTGATTTAACCCTTAAAATTACTTTTGTTAGCCTAACCGAATGCAGCCAGGATAAAGCCATACAGTAATTCTTTTTTACTTGAACCCAATTAAAACAGATGTTACCACCCAAATCCCATTAACTCACATTTTACAGTGTAATATTAATACATTTCATGTTGTATTTTAATTGCTTATATACACAGTACAATTAACAATTTGAAAGTGTTGGATCACAATTTGAAGCCCAATGTAAATTGAAGGTCCAGAGTGTAACAAGGCAAACAAGGATCTAAATGCAGCTTTAATAACATCAAAATAAACAGAGCAACTCAGAATAAAACTAAACAAAACACAGGGAATCCAAGTACAGAACGTGACAGAATAATACATATAAAGACCGACAAAAAAACAAGGACTTAAATACACAAGGCAAAACAAGGAACACCTGTGGAAACAATCAGGGAATGAGGAACACCTGGGGAACCAATCAGGGGGAAACATTCATGAAATAAAACTAAGGACTACAAAACTAACAGGAATCAGGAACAGGGAACTAAACAATAATTACAACATAAAAGTCAGGACAAAAACAGGGAAATATATGACAGAGCCCCACCTTTAAGGAGCGGATTCCAGGCGCTCAACAAGAACAAAATTATTTTATTTTTTTAAAGTCCATGGGAAGTGAGGGAAAGGGGGAAACGGAGTCTTGGGAGCAACCTCTACGGTCGTGGAGAAGAACGGAGTCTCGGAAGAGACCTCTGTGGTCATAGCCATGGACATTGTCTTGGGAGCGACCTCTGCGGTCATGGAGAAGAAAGGGGTCTCGGGAAGGATCTCTGTGGTCGTGAACACGGTCAGAGACTCGGAGACGGCCTCTGTGGTCGTGAACACGGGCAGAGTCTCGGAGACGGCCTCTGTGGTCGTGAACACGGGCAGAGTCTCAGAGACGGCCTCTGTGGTCGTGAACACGGGCAAAGCCTCTCCTCCTCCTCCTCCTCCTCCTCCTCCTCCTCCTCCAGGCCGAAGTTGGCGGTGCAGGCTCTGGGACGGATGAGGCTGGCAACGCTGGCTCTGGGATGGATGAGGCTTCTGGCTTGTTGGCCGTGGCAGGCGTGGGCGCTGGCTCGTTGGCCGTGGCAGGCATTCAACTTTGAGACAGGGGCCATGGAAGGCTCCAAGCAAGGAGACGTGGAAGGCTTGGACAAGGGAGCAGAAGATGCAGGTTTTGGCACAGGGTTCCCGCCATAATCCACAGAGTAACGGGATCCGCAAAGTTCGAGAGCCTTCTCCACATATTGGCAGAGCGTCCAGTGAGGATCAGTCGGAGGCATTAGCTTCTTCAGTGCACTATTAAGACCAGATGAAAACCACCAGAGAGCGGTATGGATAGTGCACTAAATTTGCTAGCTCTAAAAACTCACCGACTTTATGGTCCCCTTGCTTCAAAAGCAACATTTTGACAGCTGCAAGATCCATTTTAGGTCAGTCTTTCTGTAACGAGGCAGATGAGGAATGAGTAACCAAAGTAACTCAGAATAAAACAAAACAAAGGTAATTCAAGTACAGAATAATACATGTAAATACTTTCAAAGAAACCAGGGGCAACAAGGACTTAAAAACACAAGCGATAACAAGGAACACCTGTTGAAACTATCAGGGAATGAGGAACACCTGGCTAACCAATCAGGGTGAAACAATCATGAAATAAAACTATGAAGGACTACAAAACTAACAGGAAACGGGAACAGGGAACTTAACAAGAATTACAACATAAAAGTCAGGACAAAAACATGGAAATATATGGCATAGAGAACCATTAATTTAGGCTATTTAATGTTTATGTATCGGCTATCACACATCCAAGATGCTGAAATTCAACAACCAAATCATTGCCATCGCTTCAAAAGTTACATTTTTAAGGAGGTCTGCTCCCTGTCAAAGCATGCCAGGCTGTGGATATATCCCAGTTCCTGTAATTGTTGTTTTTTTGTTTTTTTCTTATGATAAAACATGCATGACAGCTCGCCTTTAAAGTCTGTATAATGTGTGTGCGCTTGTGCAGAACGCACAAAATAGCAGAAACCCAGATTCACTTTCCCCACTAGAGGAAACTCTGCCCCATTGATGTCAGTGTTGACAATCCTCTTAAACCAGTTTAAAGGCTTACAACAGGTTTCAAAGCAAACAAAGGAAGTCATTTATTCTTTGCAAAATAGAGCAAGTAATACCGATAATGGTTGTAATCATGTCTGTGTTGTTACTCTTCAGTGCTAATACACTGCTTAGTCTACCTCGAGCTGCTCTTTTTATAAGATTGTGCAAGCTCATGTCGCTGGGAGATTTGTTGGCATATGGTATTGTTAAAATAATTTGTGTTCTGCTGTTAGGGCCGTAAGGCAATTTGAGACCGGTTTCTTTATATTTTTGTTATAATAATTCAAGTGACTAATTGCTAAACAACATGGATTTAGTGTTAACATCTGTAGCACTCTTCCTTGGAACAGTGAAAGATGAAGCAAATGAATTGTAAATCACACTGTGAGTCACCATAGCAAGCTGCTTATTTTTAAAGTTCAAAGGAAAAGTGCACCCAAAATAAAAAATACTGTAATAATTTACTTACCCTCATGCCATTCCAAACCAATGTCCAAAGTATCTTTCGGCAAGCAAGATTCAAAAAGGACAAATAAAACATTAAGTTGAAGCCACAAAGTATCCCTTCAAATTTAAGTTGTTATTCACTTATAATTTGTACCTTTGCCCTTTGTTTGTGTCTATTCCATTACCGCATCCGGATTCAAATATCCTGCATTGACATCAACGACACTGGAAATTACATTGGATGTGTAAAGGAGTAAAATTATCTCATCATTTACTCACCCTTTTGCTATCCCAAGTGTGTATGACTTTCTTTCATTTGCTGAACTCAAGTGTAGATTTTTTTGAAGAATTTCTCAGCTCTTTTGGTCCATACAATGCAAGAGAATGGGTGCCAAAATATAGAAGCTCCAAATATTACATAAGCAAACACAAAAGTAATCCATATGTCTCCAGGGTTCAATCAATATTGAGTGTTGGGCAAGCTACTCAAAAAATGCAGCTAGATAAGCTACCAACTACTCAACAGAAACATTTGTTAAGCAAAGCTAAAAGTTACACTTCAGAAAAAGTAGTAAGTTACACTACAAGCTACGTGCCAAAAGAAGCTTGCTACATTTAAGCTACTTTTTTCAACTGCAGATGCACAGAGCATACTGTCATAGACAAAGCACCTAAAAGATGTATGGTGAGAGATGTAAAGATGTAAGAGGTGGGAGCAAGTCACACATGTTCAAGTTACAAACAAGTCTCAAGTCTTAACCATCAAGTCTCGAGTCAAGTCTCAAGTGCATTTAAGACAAATCAAGCAAGTCAAGTCAGTGACTCACCTCAAGCAAGTCAAGTCGAGTCAAGCCACAGTACTAAAATAAATAGAGGTACATTTTTTAAATAAATATCTGAATTATTCCGAATTTGTCATATAGCTACTCCTGGTGAACAAGGTTTGAAATGAACATCCGCCAAATGCGGAATTTCCATGCAGAGTATTTTGCTGATGTACCAGCCACTGTGGAAGGCGACCTGTAAGACTTCTCGGAGTGATATATTACAAGAAATTAAACACAAAGATACGTGTTTGATGAAATGTGATTATATTTTGAAGAACAGATGAAAGAAAAGCCGCCGATGCGTGTTTGATTTGATGTGTGGCAGTGAGCTCTGAGTGCAATGAAAGTTCTTCTCCAACACACGAACTTTCATAGTTCTGTGCATCGTTTCCCAATAACTATTGATTTCTGTGCATCGTTTCCCAATAACTATTGATCTTAGCTGTTAAGAGCATTTTCTATGAGCGATTTTATGAATGTTTGTTATATTTTATGTGCACCCAGGGTGTGAAATAGCACCCACCACCCGAAAAATGCGACAAGGCTGAATCCAGTTCAAGAGCTCCTCATCCAAATTATTTCATGCGAGAGTAATTTTGCTCATCTACTCACAACAGGTGGGTGATCTGTAGAATGTCTCGGAGTGATAAATGACAAGAAATGCTGTTAGTCAAAAAGATGCGCTTGAAGAAACACTTTATAATATTTTTAAGGACAGACAAAAGAAAAACCATCAATGCTCATGTTGGATTGACTGTTTTTTCAGAGGCATACAACGGGACCATGTCTCGTGAAACAAGCGCATGTAAAGACTTATCAATCCTTTATCCGTTTCATTCAACTGAAAACTGCTTGCAAGAATAATGTTGTCTATGAGAATGCTGCAAATGATCTCCATTCATCTCGTAAGGTACTGTGACGGAGCAGTACACTCATACACATTGTGAACGCAACTCTGCAGGTTCACTAATATTTACAGATATCTTTGTATTAAATCATAAAGTAATATAAGACACATTGACTTTGAACCTAAAACAAACGCAATACAAACACATTTGACAGCATTTTTTGGGAACACGAGGGAATTTATTAGGCTTATTTTTTATGATTATTATTATAATAATATTTACATTAATAATTGTCTTAAGTTCTTAATTTGTATGCTGTTAGTAATTTTTCACCTAGTGTTGTTGACTGATCTTGCGTGATGGCAAATGGGGTTATTGGAGATGGTAAATGTTTGTATGTGTGGAGGTGGTTTTATATATAAGATTCTTTAAACTCTTTGTTATTTTAATTGCTTTTTTAGTTTCGTTTAAAGTGCAATTTGAATTTAGAAGTGTCTTTTGTTTAAGTTTTTCATGTTTCAATAAATTCATTTAATTTTTAAAGCTAAATCAATCAAGCAAAAATATTCACCATATAATCAGATATCTCTGATGCGATTATCATTCAAATATTTTTTACAGATCACCCAGCCCAAAAGCGAATATAAATTTTTCATGAACAATTGTAAAATGAAGTAATTTTTTGGAGACCTGCAAAAACACGTACTCAATTAGATTAGATTAGATTCAACTTTATTGTCATTGTGCAGAGTACAAGTACAAAGACAACGAAATGCAGTTTGCATCCAACCAGAAGCGCAAAAAAGCAATGTGTTATTCAAGTGTAGACAGGTGGTGCAAAGGGTGGACAAGAAATATATTGCAGTGTTATAAGAGCAGAATAAATATGGCTATGTAATATGAACAGTGTATGAACAACATGTACAGATATATGTGTGGAGCGGAGGGGGGCGGGGCCGGGCTAGAACGTCGCACGCCCGGTCCCCAATTGGCCTGATGGGGCGTGCGAGCCATAAAGGCGGCCGGTGACGACGGTTCGAGAGAGAGAGAATTACGGGCATGTCCGTCATGTGTGTGTTTTTTTTGTGCTTTTGTTTTGAGTTTAATTAAATTATTAATTATACTGACAAGCCGGTTCTCGCCTCCTCCTTGCCCATCTTAACCCCCTTACAATGTGCAATGTAGTAGCAGTGACATTAAAAGTAGTTAGAATAATATAGATATATGCAGTGTATTGGCAGAATATATAATAAGAAAAACAGCGTAAATATGGATATTCTGTATGAACCATATAGACAGATATGTACAGTATGTACAGCTATGTGCAGTGTGGTAACATTATAAGAGCAGTAAGTGTATGTGCAGGATGAATAGTATGAAGATATGGCTATGTATAAGTGTAATTACAGTATGTACATTTTTAAATAAATAAATAGAACAGAATGGGTGGGATAGGGTAGTGCAAATTGTCCTTGGGTCAATCGTCACCGGGATGCAGAGCTAGAGTTCAGTAGGGTGACAGCCACAGGAAAGAAGCTTCCTCTGAACCTGCTGGTTCGGGTGTGGAGGGACCTGAAACGCCTCCCGGAGGGGAGTGGGGTGAACAGTCTGTGGTTGGGGTGGGAACAGTCTTTGATGATGCTGCGTGCCTTACGCAAGCATCGTTTGCCCTGGATGGCCTCAATGGAGGGGAGTGAGGAACCGGTGATGCATTGGGCAGTTTTCACCACCCTCTGCAGCGCCTTCCGGTCATGAGCAGAGCAGTTGCTATACCAAACTGTGACACAGTTGGTGAGGATGCTCTCGATGGTGCAGCGGTAGAAGTTCACCAGGATCTGAGGAGACAGGTGGACCTTCTTGAGTCTCCTCAAAAAGAAGAGATGCTGGTGAGCCTTCTTGATCAGGGTAGAGGTGTTGAGGGTCCAAGAGAGGTCCTCCGAGATGTGGACGCCCAGAAACTTGAAGCTGGTGACACACTCCACCTCAGTCCCATTGATGACAATGGGTGTGTGTGTGTGCCAGCTTTAGACTTCCTGAAGTCCACAATGAGCTCTTTGGTCTTCTTAGTGTTGAGAGCCAGGTTGTTGTCAGTGCACCATGATGATAGGTGCTGGACCTCCTCCCTGTAGGCAGTGTCATCGTTGTTGCTGATGAGACCAATCACCGTAGTGTCGTCTACAAACTTGACAATGGTGTTAGAGCCATGTACAGGTGTACAGTCGTAGGTGAATAGGGAGTAAAGGAGAGGGCTCAGCACACATCCCTGTGGTATGCCGGTGTTCAGGGTGATGGTTGAGGAGGTGTGATTATCTAACCTAACAGACTGAGGTCTGTTGGTTAGGAAGTCCAGAATCCAGTTACAGAGGGAAGAATTGATGCCCAGTTCACTGAGTTTTTTGATCAGTTTGGAGGGGATGATGGTGTTGAATGCTGAACTAAAGTCAATGAGCAGCATTCTCACATAGGTGTTTCTGTTGTCAAGGTGGGACAGGGCAGAGTGAAGTGCCGTAGAGATGGCATCCTCTGTGCTCCTGTTCTGACGGTAGGCGAATTGGAAGGGGTCCAGTGAGGGTGGTAAGCAGGTCTTGAGATGGGCCAGGACCAGCCTCTCGAAGCACTTCGTAATGATGGGGGTGAGTGCAACCATTGGAGTGTTTTGGCACCGGCACAATGGAGGTGGTTTTAAAGCACACGGGGACAGCTGCTTGGGCTAGTGACAGATTAAATATGTCAGTCAAAACCTCATTCAGCTGCACAGCACAGGCCCTGAGTACGTGTCCAGGGATACCATCAGGACCAGCAGCCTTGCGTGCATTAATCCTGCTCAAAGCCACACACACATCAGTGGTGGAGAGTGTGAGGGGCTGGTGAACTGCAGAGACCACAGCCTTGATGGCCACTTCCTTGTTGTCCCTATCGAAGCGGCCATAGAAGTGGTTCAGCTCATCAGGCAAAGAGGTAACATGTTCCATACTGCAACATGTTACCTATTAATTTTTGCATATTTTTTTGTTTTTGAAAAAAGTATATTATTCCTTTGTGGTATGGCTCTTTTGAAAAAATGCATCAACCAAATATTTTAAAAAAAATGTTCCCGACCCCTGAATTATAGGGAGGTAAGATGAAAAGAAAATGCCATCGAAACTTTTCTGAAGACAGTCAGGTCCCTTCAGAGATACATTTATATAAAATAGTTATAAAGGTTTGCATTCAAAGGCTTTAGTTTAAGTCTTCAGATGTCATAATCACTATGAGAGCACTTGGATTTTGTCACGAGTCATTCGGTATATTTTATACGACTTGTCACATTTTAAATAAAGTGTTGTGACTGCAAATCTGCCTGTTATGTTTTTATATTGCCAACAAATGGTATATTGTTGACTGTTGAGAAGGTTTAGAAAAAGCATACACACATTTAGAGGCAATGTCTGGTCATTTCAAACTTGTCGCACTATAAAACTTTAATTAATTATAATTATAGTTTAATCATGAATCATTTTAATTTACTGACAACCTCAAACATTTGAACAGTAATTTTACATATGAATCTTTCTGGATAATGAAATAATGAAATTAATTACTTACTTTCTTGTGATTTTCATACTTTTTTTATTTACACAGTCCAATTTGATATCTTTATATCCAAAGGAGATTATTTTGGGAACTTGACAATAGTCATTTTTGCATGTTGTGAGTGCAGCATTAACTGCGCAGATGGAGATCAGTGGTGCTGGCGGGCTTATGGTCTGCACTTATATGCATTTTATATGAATGAATTGATGTCGCAATATTTTTTTAACACATTTCATTACTGTTTATAATACGCTTTTGAAAATAATAATAATAAAAAACGTTCAAGTCATTGTCGAGTCATGCAGTTCAAGTCAAGTCTCGAGTCACTGGTTCTCAAGTCAAGTAATTTTCTTCATTTAGTCAAGCAAGTCAAAAATCCTTGAATTTGCGACTCCAGTCAGACTTCAGTCAAGTCATGTAACTTGAGTCCCCCACCTCTGCAATACGTATGTGCACGTAAACATGTAAATTCATATTTAGACATGCTACCTATGCAAGCTCATGTGTTCAATATGAAAAATCACTATTTTTGCATTTTATTTTTCATATTAGTACTATTACCTCTACAAGCACGTGTTCAATATGAAGAATCACTATATTTAAATTTAATTTTTTATATTTATACTACTACAAACCCATACCAATTTAATTTGCACATTTCTGCATAAAAACTCTGTGTACATACAATATACTATTCATCTTATCCTGTAATTCTGTCTAGCTGTTGTATTTTTGTATGTACTGAACACTTTTGATAAGAGGCCAAATTCCGTGTGTGTGTGTGTGTGTGTGTGTGTGTGTGTGTGTGTGTGTGTGTGTCAAGTCAAGTCAATTTGATTTGTATAGCACCTTTCACAACACACATCGTTTCAAAGCAGCTTTACAGAAGATCAGGCAATAAAACTGTAATGTCTATAATGTTGATGAATCATCATTGTGTAATTAGAAACAATACGATTGTTAATCGTGTTTAAAAATAAGTAATTAAATAATAATTGTATTAATAACCCTAGTGAGCAAGCTGAAAGCGACTGTGGCAAGGAACAAAAAACTCCAGAAGATGTTGATTAATGGAGAAAAATAACCTGTGTGTGTGTGTATAATACCACGGTACTTTGGTATACAACTATTTATGCACCATTCTGTAGTTACATGGTGCTTCAAAGTACTTCAAAGAATACCATGTTACTATCATGGTAGTTTGATATATGATTACCATATTCATGTACTAATGTATTTGTGCTTCAA
This sequence comes from Xyrauchen texanus, assembly GCF_025860055.1. Classification (NCBI taxonomy): domain Eukaryota; kingdom Metazoa; phylum Chordata; class Actinopteri; order Cypriniformes; family Catostomidae; genus Xyrauchen; species Xyrauchen texanus. Next base: position 32,880,278 of record NC_068298.1, read on the forward strand.
GATAAATACAAAAAATACCATGGCACTTAGCTATATTACCACATTCATATAACATTGTATTAACATGGTGCTCCCAGGTTATTCCTATGGCTTGTGATCACTTATGAACTAGGGATTTTTCACAAATTCTTCTTTTGTGTTTCACGGAAATAACAGCATACAAGTTTGGAATGACATGAGGGTGAGTAAATAATGACAGAATTTTCAGTGAACTATTCCTTTAAAGCCTTGAATGTTAACAAAATAGCATTATTGAGAAAACATTTTCAGTTCTGTGACCTCAGTTCAGGGTTTGGAAATAAGGTGACTTTTGCTGAGGAGCACTGCACAGATACATATAACCTCCTACTCAGACATGATGAAGAATAAGACGGAATGCTCTTCACTGAAATTTTGCTATCACTAGCATCTCCTTTTCTCTTGTTTTTGATTCTCTCACTCACACAATCCCTCTTACTATTGCACACTTTCCAGGAAGAACTTATTTATGATTCTGCGTGTTTCTGTGTGTGGACGACAGGCAGACAGAGCAACAAATTATTATCTGAGGAAAGTATTGCTGGATTGCTGTGGGTGGAACGAGCTCTCAAAAGGTCATACTCCAAACTCATGTCACATCCGGTGAGTCACATACCAATCTGACAGCCCCTTCTCACTTTTTTCCACACCTCTCAGCCGGCTTTGACAAAGAACCATTTGGCTCAGCTGTCCGCAAGCCAAGCTCAATTCCCCGTTCCCTAGTGTTGACTTTACACAATTAGCCAATAGAACATTATGTCTTGGACATGACAGTAAAATGGTATAAACTACTTATGTTCTAGAGAAAACAGGGGAGAATGATTTGGGAGAAGGGAATATAGAGGCACATCAGACATGGACAAAGAAATGGGCTACTCAAGTTTAAAATTGGAGTTTGGTAGCTTTTAGTCAATTAGCTTAGAAGCCATCTATATGCTAATATCTCGAAAGCTTGCAAAAAATGACTTAAAGCAAATATATGCATTGAAAATTTACAGACCTTCTGTTCAAGTTGCACGGACTGCAAGTATTCAAGTATACAGTCTGTAACATCCGGTATTTCAAGGATCAGAATTGCGTTCCGTAATATAGCGGACGCAGTCTGTATTTTATCATCTCACTCCCAAACAAATGAGAGAGTAGTCATTGCTGATGTTTCGCCGCTTCATCACAGCGCGGGAAGGATCACGGAATATCCATCGAGAACAGATGGGCTACTAATAGCTGAATGGATGAACGTGCTTCAGGTACAAGATCATCACAAGTTTAATACTGACTGTAGTCTCCCTGTCTCAATCGATTACTCACGGTACAAAAATAATGGGAATTTACAGCTCTAAAACGATTAAAAAAATTAAATAAATGGCAAAAAGTGCCTTTAACGTTGCATCATGCGATAAAACCTTCTTAAAGAGACAGTAACCATTTTGCCTTTGTCCTGAACATTTACATTCCATGTAAAAGAAAAGTACAAATGTGTTATTTTTATTCTTTTATTTCACTCGTATCGCTGTAAAATGGCACGTTTTTGAATAGCATGTAAAAATATTTGAAAACATTCACCAGAGATGGGACCAAGTCACACATGTGCAAGTCTCAAGTAAGTCTCAAGTCTTAACCTTCAAGTCTCAAGTAAGTCCCAAGTATTTTTTTCTTGGGCAAGTCAAGTCAAGTCAAGTCACAGGCTATGTCAAGTCAAGTCCAAGTCAAGTCACAGGCTATATCAAGTCAAGTCCAAGTCAAGTCACCTTATTATTGTAATTTTACCTGCAGAATCTGATCATAATAAAGTGAAAAGACAAGATATAAGTAACTGTCAGTAAATTACAATACTCATGTTCAGTAAAATACATCATGGAATCAAACAAAATTGTAACTTCATAAAATTATTTATTTTTCACTTCTGCCAACAGTGTTTGAAATGTTTGAAATTTTCAACATTGAGTCCATAAAACAAATAACAGCTTAACGTCCAACAGACTCCTCTCTGAACACCTCCCTCTCTCTCTCTCAAACACAGTTACATACATTAAACTTTGTTACATTTCTCCTCTCTCTCTCACACACACACACTCTCTCTCTCTCTCTCTCACACACTCTCTCTCACACACACACACACTCTCACACCCACACTCACTCACTCTCGCGCTCACACACACTCACTCTCGCGCTCTCACACTCCCACACCCACACTCACTCACTCACTCACACAGAGTATATCCATAAGCCTATTTTTGCAATGCCTGTGAGTGGGAAACGTTGAGGTACCAGCGCGCGTGAACGTCATGGCAACGTACAAAACAAAGTACCTCGCGTGGGAAACACTTAACGTAAATGCGCGTAACTAACGTAAATCAAGCAGGCTAGTATGCAGCATAAGCCACGAAGTGTTGGCGAAATAAAAAATTAATGGACAGATTTTTTTTTCCCAGAAAACTTCTTGCACAAAATAAATTCAAGCACTTTCAAGGACCTGTATCTATGTATGTTTATTTTCAAGAACTTTCCAGGGCCTTGAATTTTATTTTTCAGATTCACAAACTTTCAAGGATTTCAAGGACCCGTGGGAACCCTGCTATTATTACATTAGCTAACTACCAACTAACCAGATAAAATTAACAAATTGACAAGCACTTACTGGGCAGAATGGCTCTTCAAATGGCGGAAATTGGAGGTTGTCGTCTGGCTGTCCGCGATCTTAACGTTGCATGTCTTGCAAAGCGCTGTTCGTCTTTTGCCATCTTGATAATAATTTTTGAAGCCGAAAGCGATGACCCTCGGTAACATTACCCCTCCGGCTGACATGTTGATGTGTTATCTGATCTAAGTGGGCGTGGTGTGCGTAAGGTACAAGAGGGCATGGCTGATGATAGCCTATAGTGTCGTGATCCAGTCATGACAAAACTATTCTCAGCCTGCGCTCCAGCTGGATCAACTTTATTTTTTTAAATAATTTATATATTTTATATTCAAACTGAAAACATGATGTGATTAACACTCAAGTCATTCAAGTCTTCATGTCTCAAGTCAAGTCAAGTCCCGAGTCTTTAACTTCCAAGTCCGAGTCAAGTCTCAAGTATTTTATTTTTTGTCAAGTCAAGTCACAAGTCATAAAAATAGCGACTCGAGTCGACTCGAGTCCAAGTCACCAAGTCACAAGTCCCCATGTCTGACATTCACTCAACTCATTGTTTCACTGGATCTGTTGCTAATTATCTAAAATACAAAGCACTGACAATTTAAAGTGTGAGCCTGTACATTTTGAAATGGTTATAAACATTTACAGTTCTACAGTGTTATTATGTGCCTATATTGTCTTTAAAATAAACAGTTTTCCCCAAAATGAAATTTCTCTCATCAATTACTCACCCTCATGCCTCCCCAAATGTGTATGCCTTTCTTTCTTCTACAGAACACAAATTAAGCTTTTTTTTGGAAGAATTGTTCAGTTCTGTTGTTCCTTTCAATGCAAGTGAATGTGATCAGAACTCAGAAGGTACAAAAATCACATAAATGCAGCATAGAAATAATCCATCACTACGTGATTTGGTTTAATCTATGTCTTCAGAAGAGTTATGATAGGTGTGGGTGAGAAACAGATCAATATTTAAGTTTTTTTTACTATAAATTCTCCTCCCTGCCCAGTAGGGGGTGATGTGCTTATGTAAATCAACAAAAACAGAAGAAGAACTCTAAAGAGAGAAGAGCACTTATGAAAGTGCATGTAGAGATTTACAGTTAAAAATTACTTAATTGTTGATCTGTTTCTCACCGCTTCTCATTCACTTGTATTGAATGGACCAACAGAGCTGAGATATTCTAAACATCTTCATTCATGTTCTGCAGAAGAAAGTCATACACATCTGGGATGGCGTGAGGGTGAGGAAATTATCAAATATCCCTTAACATTCATTTATTTTTTCAACACATACAATGAAGTCTTATGACATAGTGAAAATCTTAGTGAATGCCATAAGTGGTATAATGACATGGAGAGCTTATATAATTTTCAAGTAATTGCATATATTGCATATGTTTGCTGTGATCTTGTTTTATTGTTATCATCTTCAACTCCAACCCCCCTTTTGGGTTTTGGCTGACTTGGACATGACATCCCGGGCTGAATATGAATCCCACTCCGGCCACATTTGCCACATTTTAGACACCAAGAAAAGTTACAAATATCTTTTAGATTTGTATAAATGTATTGCGAAACACCTTCGTGGTTTTATTTGTTGCACTACGTTGTGCTGCGTTCTGAATAAGTTCAGCTTGCAAAGAGAACTTCATGTGACTGTTACACCGTTAAAAATGATTCCAGGTTATTTTTCACTAAATAAAGCTTCAGTGCTTTATAAACATTAAGAGTTAAAGTGCCCCTCCCCCCACCTTTTTGCTCTGGTGTGCATATTTACATACATATACACAATAATTAGAGAAGTTAAATGTCATTTGATTTTAAACCATTTAAAAATAAAAGCACCCCAAAGAGGTTATTTTTAATACAGCAGAGTAACTCCATGCACACAAAAATACTTGCAGAGCACATATACAGGCAGTGACAGTTTGATTTATAATTTTTTTTTAAATGTGAGATCTTATCATTTGATGATCTATGTATGCTATTTTAGGCATGCTGATTAGTGTTTAAGGAAATTCCATTATAATAAACATGCCTTATTCCCACGTCCCGACTCCTGACGAAAAAGATATTAACCATTCATGAAATCTTGTGGTTAAACGAATGTTAAAAATAGTACATTTATTTTATATTCTATTCAATATTCTATTGTTTTTTTGTAACACTACTTTAATGTTCCCATTTGTTAAAGAATTATAAAGGGGTTTATTAATGACTAGTAAGTCAGTTACAAATGCATCCTTGATATGCAGTTATAACAACATCCGTAAAAGGTCTTTAATGAAATACCTTCCAAATAGTGTGCCATTTTACATAAATACTTAAAAAAAGAATGGTGTTATTGCAGAGGACTTTAAATAACTAGGACTAGGTAAAACCATTCTTTTGTCATCAATCTGACAAGGAAAGTGACAGCACAAGTGAGTCAAGACTTAACAGTAATGAATATAAACAAAAAGCGGATTGTAGCAAAACGACAATCTTTTTTCCCTCTAATTTTTGCCCATTTGTGAAATAAATCATGAATTATGTCAACTTAATAAATCATAGAATGGGCTTTTCTTCCAATGAACTTTCTTCCAATACTTGACAAACAGTGAGCTTTTTAAGTTAGATTTTATAGTTGTTTTTATTGGGGCAAACAGAATTTAATCCATCTTATTTACATAAATACATTTTTGTGCCCAAAAAATACAGCTTGCATGTGGATGCCATGCAAATTAGCTACATTTGAAAACTTTTTTTTTGCACTTTCGTACAGAAGATCATTGCGCTGCCCATGCATGGCATTCTAGTCATGCTAAAAGGTTGCTGTGGCTTTCCAACTGGATTCATGTAGGGATATTAATTATGTATGAGTAGCAACTACACTGTAAAATTAGTTTTGGGTAGCTGTGGGCTACAGTTTTCGCCAGAGGAGAATATCTTCATCATGAGCTGACTGTAATAATTAAAGAAACCTTTTAAGACGTTGGTGGGAGTATCGTGCCTCCATCTGTGCATCACTCAAGCACTTTTCATTGGATGCTGTCATAATTTCCCTCCACTACAAAGAGTGATGAGATAATTAATGTGCACTCATACAGCTATATACCATGATAGATGTGTCATGAGAGTTTGGCAGCCGGCTAGGATGTGACGGCCACACAAAAGGGGCAAATGGTCTTTGTGTGAGTCAATATTGAAGTTAGGAGAGTTAAGATTGACAACAAGGAGCCAGTAACCATGGAGCCCAAGTCAGAGAGAAATGTTGTACTTTCAACCATATTGGGGAGTAACTACTGTAAGTAAAATGTAGAGATTTTAGTAGAGACATTTTTCAGTAGTATATCAGTAGCTCAGCTGTTTTTTTTAATAGTGTAGCTTGTCCAGTAACAAGCTACTTCCAACAAGTAGTGTAGCTACTTAGTTGTACATGGTATTGCGAATGCAGCTTTATGTGCAAATGTGCAAGCTGATGCAATTATCAAACATGCTTTTACAAAAGATCTCTCATCTAGCATTGGAAGAAACAAGACTTGAGTGTCTTCATAGTACTGCATGGTATGTTAACTTAAACGCATAATTATGTTATCCAATAATTTTATTTTATACATTTGACACATAACACACATCTATTTATCGGGACTCATTCATTAGAATTTTTTTTTTATAAATGACTAATATTATATATATATATATATATATATATATATATATATATATATATATATATATATATATATAGTGATTCATTCATTGGTGTATTGTCATATCAGTTCTAGTTTGTCATTTGTTTAAGGATATTAGTCTTATTATCTTGTTTATAGTTCTGTCTGTTTATTGGTTTTCTTGTTATTTTTTTACCCAATGTCTGTGTATTTAAGCCCTCATGTTTGCCATTGTCTCTTGTAAAATATTGTTGATATAACCTTGTTTGCTAAGTCTAGTTTAGTTTATATCTATAGTTAGGGTTTTGGATTTCACATATTTCAATAAACTACACTTGGGTTCTTCATCTTCACGTCATCGTCTTTGTCATTGCCAATGCCAGCACATCGTTACAGAATACTTGACCCACCAAAATGAACCCAGCAGATCTACTAATGTGTCTGTGTCAAGGAGGACGTTCTATAGAGGACTACGTGGAGGAATTCTGCATCCTGGCAGACAAAGTGGGCTTCAATGGGATCTCCCTCAAACACTTTTTTTCATACAGGCTTAAATGAGCCGGTGCACACATGGATGCCTGACAATGGGAGTACCTTAAATCTTGCTCAATATATCGATGCCTGACAACGGGAGTACCTTAAATCTGGCTCAATATATTGACTTTGCCCTGCGGATAAGTGGTTCAACTTTCAGTGTGGGGGAGGAGGATAACGAGCCAGGGTCCCCCGTCATGGTCGACGAGCCAGCGTCCCCCGTCATGGTCGACGAGCCAGCGTCCCCCGTTATGGTCGATGAGCCAGCGCCCTACATCATGGTCGACAAGCCAGCGTCCACGCCTGCCACAGCCGACGAGTCAACGACCAGGCCTGCCACGGCCGACGAGTCAACGTCCACGCCAGCCACGGCCGACGAGTCAATGCCCACACCTGCCATGGCAAACGAGCTGAAAGCCTCATCCATCTCAGAGCCAATGTTGCCAGCCTGGTCCGTCCCAGAGCCAGCATTGCCAGCCTAGTCCATCCCGGCGCCTGCGCTGCCAACTTTGGCCTCCTGGAGGAGGAGGAGAAAGGCTTTCATTTCCAAGTCTCTGCCCATGTACACGATCACTGAGTTTGTTTCTAAGTCTCTGTCCATGTTCAGGACCGCAGAGGTCGTCTCAAAGTCTCTGTCTATGCCCACAACCACAGAGGTTGTTCCCAAGTCTCAGTCCATACCCATGACCACAGAGGTCGCTCCCAAGATTCTGCTCATGTTCACAACCACTGAGGTCTTTTCCCAGTCATCTAGGACTCTTTGTTTCAAGCCTCCCACAGCTCTGCCTTCTACGACTTGGCCCCACGCCATGGCCGTCCAGCCCTAGTGTGTCATGGCCGCCACACCAGAGTCAGCTCCAGGCCATGTCGCAGACATGCCAGAGTCAGCTCCAGGCCATGTCGCAGCCACGCCAGAGTCAGCTCCAGGCCATGTCGCAGCCACGCCAGAGTCAGCTCCAGGCCATGTCGCAGCCACGCCAGAGTCAGCTCCAGGCCATGTCGCAGCCACGCCAGAGTCAGCTCCAGGCCATGTCACAGCCACGCCAGAGTCAGCTCCAGGCCATGTGACAGCAACGCCTCAGCCTGCTCCAGGCCATGTCACAGCCACGCCCCAGACTGCTCCATGCCATAGCACAGCCATGCCCCTCTGCTCCATGGTCCAGGCCACCTCTACTCAACAGTCCAGTGCTCACACCTGCTACATCAAGTCACCACCCTCACCTTTAAGGGGGTTCGCTGCCGACGGCCTGGAGTGGGAGAACCGCTGCCAGGGGCGGGGGAGACCCCTTCTGTTCCCCGAGAATGCGGCTGTTGTCCGTTAGAGGGTGGAGGAGTGGCTGAGGAACAAGCTACGGTGTATCGGAGAACTGACGAGTTCTCCAATATTTTTTCCCCACACACACACACACACACACGTTTTATATTTCTGTTTCCCCTAGACAGGGCTTAGGACACGCCCTCCCCCAGGGAAGGGGGGTGTATGTCATGCCGGGGGCTCCCCAGCCTGAGAGAACGAGGGAGGAATGTTGCAGGGCGGAGGGCAGGGCCGGGTCGTGATTATACACACCGGTCCCTTATCAGGCTAATTAAGCCTACGAGAGGGATAAAGGCCGATTGGGGACGGTGGTGCGACGAGAGAGAGATCGTTTACAGACATGTCTGTCATGTGTGTGTGTTTGTCTTTTGTTAATCATTAAAATATTGTTTATATAGCCAGGCCGGTTCTCGCCTCCTCCTTTCCATTGAACTGCTTTACAGTAACCTTGTTTACTGTGTCTAGTTTAGTCAAGTTTATGTTCATATAAATTGTTCATGTTTATGTTTAGTTTATGTCTATAGTTAGGGTTTTGGATTCCAAATATTTCAATAAACTGCATTTGGGCTCTTCATCATTGCCAGTGCCAGCACATCGTTATATATGTATATACACACGCACTACCGATCAAAAGTTTTGCAACACTTTCTTTATTATATACATTTTTTTTATTTTTTTTTATTTTAGAATAATAGTAAAGTCATCACAAATATGGAATAACATAAATAGAACTACAGGAATTATGTTGTGACTAAACAAAATCCAAAATAAATAAAAACTGTGAAGATGCTAAAATAAAACAAAGAAGTCACCCTTAGCCTAGAATTTGCAGACATGTACTCTTGACATTCTTTTAACCATCTTCTTGAGCTATAACCCTGGGAAGCTTTTTAAACAGTATTGAAGGAGATCCCATCTTTGTTGGACACGTATTGGCTGCTTTTCTTTATTATTTGGTCCAAGTCATCCATTTCAAAAACTTTTTTTTTAATAAATTAGTTTTATAATGAAATAAATTAATATGGTGGCACAATTATAATTCTATTTTGTCTACAAAACAAATTTCAAACATTTAAGCATATACCTTCAGATCAAAAGATTTTTAAGATCATGAGAAACATTTCAGTCAAGTTTTTCAAAACATTTGACCGGCAGTGTGTGTGTATATATATATATATATATATATATATTTTAGGCCAGAACAGTAGGGTGGCCGGCCTGGGAGTTGTGGCCCCTGGGCTTTAGCCAGTGCATTAAAGGTTAACAACCCTAAACCAACTTTTTTTAGTTAATGATCTGTAAGAATGGGGCTTTATTAGTACTAGTCATTGATTCAAGTAATTTTTTTGACATTTGTGTATAAAGTGTTTTAATTCTACAATATATGGTGTAAAAACGTCTGAGTGCTGCCCTCTTCAGGTTGAACGGTGGCTACTGCAGTTGAATTTTCCTATTGGCTGTTTGCGGTAGTTCGTGACGTAAGCGGTGAGAGCTGACGTAAGCAGGTTCCAGCTCACCACGCCCTTGGTACGAGCTACCACGCCCATGGCAGTATAAAAACCATCTTGTTTCGTCAAAACCATTGTAGCGAATCAGGAGTTGGAATTGCGAGTATTGAAAACGATCAGGATAGAGTATTTTAGCATCTATTTAGCATAGCATTTATATAGTTATTTAGATTATTTTGTGTAGCCTAGGTAGTTAATTAGCATATTTGTTAGTGTAGTATTGTTAGAAGCATAGTTAGGTAGTAGCATAGTATTGCGTCAGTTAGGATAGCTTCAAGTTAGCATAGATTATCTGTATTTAGTACAGTGGTCAGGATGGTACGTAGGTGTAGTGTTGCTGGTTGCAACAGCACTGCTGGACTGTATAGCTTTCCAGCAGACTTGGAAATTAGGCGCCAGTTGTTGCATGTCCTTGGCCTGGAAGACCGCGAGTTCCCTCCTAGAGCTGGAGGAGTGTGCAAACTGCATTTTACACGGGATTGCTTCTCCAACGCAATGGAGATGGAAATGGGCTTCTCCAAACAGCTCGCGCTGAAAAGCGACACAGCGCTAAACGCTGCTCCTCCTGCATGGACTCTACCACCGCAGCGGCATCTTGAGGTGAGTGATCATATATATTTGAATCACAATTTATGGTTAGGCTAAAGTTAATCCTCTGGGGTCGACAAACGCGCCGGCGCAATATGAATATGCCTACAGAGCGCGCGCTATTGACATCAACTCGATAAAACTCATCAGATTCATGTACATGTCGTCTTGCGACCGTGTGAGGAATGATAATAACATAATAGTAATACTCCTGGAGAAAATTACCTCAGAAGTTTGTGAGTTAATTAACGTTAACTAATAGTATTTATAAACATTTTAAAATCTCTAAAATTACTGAATATAAGACCGTAATTGTAAACCATAACACATTTTTTTTTTAGCCTACTATGACCAGAGACATTGGGTGCCAGACTGAACCAGTCAGCTCCAGATCTGCAGGTGTGCAGGCTAACATGAAGCCAATGAGGAGAAGCAAAGGTGATTTTGAATACTATGGAGCTTTTGAAAGTTTTTAATCATATAGTTAAGATTATATAATTTTGTTTGGTACTTTCGCTGCTTATTGATAACAAATCTATTATTAATCTGTGCAGCCACCCAGGCCAGAATGCCTAACAGGAGTGTGTCGTGTGACACAGGCACACTGATGGAGCCTTTCACAGACTGTCCCGGGGCAACCTCTACACCAATAAAGAGGAAAAGATGTGAGGTGTCCACTGATGACTCCAGCTACCATCAAGATGGAAGTGAGAGCACCATGAACAGTACAAGGTAATGCGTTTAGTCCCATTAGGTTTTTCAGTTAGGCTATATTTGAATGTTCTAATTTAGCAATAAACGTTACTTGTTTTTAAATACTTTTGATTTGTTGTCATTAAGTTATTTCTGATACATACACATAACATAACCAAATTATGATTATTTATGCTTTTATTTAAATTTGTTTTCTTTTTTTTCCTTTTACATAGATTCTTTAATGAAGTATTACCCCACAAAGTGACTAAGTACATTGTTTATGAAGATAAACTGCTGGAGCTTTTTAGAAGATGCCCTGTCTGCACCCGGAGTTTGGTTGTTTCACAAACAACCATTGGGACACTTCTCCGTGTCAAACAGCACTGTGCTTACTGTGAGTACTCCAGTGATTGGTCGAGCCAGCCAATGGTAAACAATATACCAGCGGGAACCCTACAGCTCTGTGCAGCTGTTCTGTTCACTGGCTCATCGTTTTGCCAGATATCGAAGGTGAGAGATAATAACATAGCGCTGTCATATTTGCACATCACCCCTCAGGTTATTTATTATATGAAGATATTATAGTATTTTTTCCTCTTTTAGTTCTTGGATGCCTTCAAAATCCAGGGGATCTCTGAGCCGTGTTCCACAGCTCCTTATCCCAACCATAAACTGGCAGTGGAAGATCGAGCAGGATAAAGCTATTGAAAATGCCATTGCTGATGGGGCTGTGAACTCTTGGTGGGGACATGAGAGATGATTCACCTGGAAATAAATAACTCATTAATTATATGTATGTGTATGTATATATAGAGTCCAATGAACGGTTCAATACGAATACATGTATCGTTACACCCCTAATAAATTATATATATATATATATATTAGACTGCTGTTAGGCTTTGTTGATGTTGGCTTTGTGCAAATAACACAATTTTAGGACATTCAGCAAAATATGGCAGCTACACCATGATGGACCTCAAAGCCAATAGGGTCATAGACATAAACTAGTCCAGGTAAACAACTACACAATGAAAACATATTGTTATGTGAATTACTATATACTGTGCATTGATCTAAGTATTTGTGTTTGCAGAGCAATGAAGTTGGAAAGAATGGAGAAGGAGGGATTTGAAAGAAGCCTGTCTCTTCTTGAGGAAAGAGGTGTTGTGGTCCAGTCTTTGGTGACTGATCATCACACAGGGGTACAGAAGTTTATGAGGGAGCAAAAAAAGGACATTAGACACTTCTTCGACCCTTGGCATATGGGAAAAGGTTAGTATTTTGAATAGAACGAAAACAGTACCAGTATTTCTAACAGAACATTTTTCAGTTAAAGTGGTAGACAATTATACAGGAAGATTGCACAAAGTGAACTTTTTAAGATGCCACAAAAAGGTTAATATATATCACAACTTATTTTTATCATATAGCCTATACTGAATGTTAGTCCACCACCTTGGTCTATAAAATGCAGTGGGAAACGCTGATTACAGTAATTGTTTTTATTATTCTTTGTGTTCAGGGCTTGGTTAAAAAAATGGATGCCCTTAGTAAGGGTAAGGGACTGCAGGACGTGGGGCTGTGGAGAAAGAGTGTGGTCAATCACCTTTATTGGTCTGCGACCACATCAACATCTGGGGAGGAGGTAGTGGCCAAGTGGAGCTCTGTAGCAAACCATATTCAGAACATCCACTGCCACGAAAACACCCTGTTTCCTTCTTGTATTCACGAGCCTCTGGTTGGTGATCAGACAAGACACTGGCTCAAACCAAGTAAGTACAGATAAGCTGTAACGCTAATATATTTTATTTTGCAGTTGCGTCACTCTCTAGATTTATATTGAACTATCTTCATCAAGTCAAAGTTAATCCAAATTATAAAACACTGTGATTAACTGTTGTATTAAGAACTTTAAATCTTTTGTTTAGGCACAGCAGCATGTGAAAAATTCACAGCAATTTTGTTGTCACCACGTCTTCTTAAAGACATGCTCAAAATTAGTCCAGAATACCACACCTCTGGAATCGAGTGTTTCCACAGCCTCATTCTGAAGTTCTCAGCCAAAAATGTGGTGTTCTCCTTCAGAGGAATGTTGTGCAGGTAAACAAGATAATGGATTACACATTTAGTGCTGCTTACTAAATACACTACAATTTTGTAACCTGTAAAAACACATTTGTAACTTATTATAGTTATCTTAAGTCATGTTAGAGATCGTTTCATTATAATATTGATTCATGTATTTTTTCCTTTTCAGACTACAACTTGCTGCGATGCATTATAATGAAAATGCAGGCAGATCAAAGGCATCCACTGCAGCTGGTGATCTGCGATACTCAATAGTTTTCCCAAAATTCAAGCATGGAGAATTTACAGTGAAAGCTCTGAAGAGCAATCCTACCACAGGTAACTTATACTTGTCTGAGTTATCTCAGAAAAAAAATATAATATATATTATAATAATTCTCTTTCTGAAGGCTACATTGACAAATTAATGGAGCTGCTGTTCCACCATGTGGTGGAAGACCCTCAGCCGTACCTGGACTTCTCTGGACAAATGGCTGTACCAGAAAAACTGTGTGCTCAAGTTTATTCGGCCAGACAAGGAGGCAGCAGTGAGCAGACACAGGTCAAGGTTCTTTAAAAACACATGAGGTTATACCCACTCTGACAGCTTGGACACACCTGTCTGTCATCTACAACATTCCAGAAAAAGCACTCTTGAGATTTTACTTTGTTATAGAAGTTACCAGTGTGATTACTGACATGTTCTTTTCATGTATTCTTTAATGTCGGTGTGTGTGTGTGTTAGTCTGGTTACAGGTAGGGCTGGGCGATAAAACGATAATTATCGCAATATAATTTTTACTCGTGATCTAAATGCATGATACTGGATAGACATTACAGTTTTATCGTCTGTTAATGCTGATATTCTGTAAAGCTGCTTTGAAATGATGTGTGTTGTGAAAGGCGCTATACAAATAAAATTGACTTGACTTATGGTTAATTTTAATAAAACTCTAAGTCAGAATATTACATTTTACCAAATAAAATTGAAGTTGCTATTTTTTTTTAACCGATGTTACTGTTTTTGTTAATGAACATAAATGTAACTTAGTAAATCTGCATCCTAACTCAAGCTAATACTACTGTCAACTCACTGTGAAATATGCGTTTCGAGACAAAACATGTAATATTATTATTGCAGCCTGCACTGCAAACTGTGCTGAAGATACAATCACAGTCAGGCAACACAAATCTGTTTCAAGACTTGAAACAATATCCCCCATTAGCACACGCAGAAACTAAGAAATATATTTTTCTATTAAGATATTTATTTTGTTAAGGAAAAATGACAAATGTATTAATGTTCTACCTGAGATTTGTGAAATGTTCTGACAATAAAGAGTATTGTCCGCAATTAACGCTCTGGTTTCTACAACTTTCACTTAGGAGCAAACATCTGCCTTAAAACTTGAAAGAAATAAAAATCTGACATTTATTGTGATTAATTATCGATATCGACTGATATAAAAAAAATAATTGTGATGATTTATATCGCCCAGCCCTAGTTACAGGTTAAGGATCCACTGGCATTATTGGAGATTGACGGAGTTGTCCGTCTATCAGTATATGTGTGGAAAATTACCGTGTTTATCTATTTCTTAGCCAATGAGAATCATTCAACCTGTAAGCAATGACCAAGCTTAGACCTTGGAGATGGTATAACTGCTGTGATCTTTGTAACTGTAAGGGGGCGGCCTACGAACTCCTGTGTGAGTCTTGAAGCTGACTTCTGCTGATGAAACTGCAAACTATCTTCAGTAAAACTTTTCTTTAATTAATTATAATTCTGACTCCGGATCTTCATTCTTCATATCTGGTTCTGGGTCTTTGACTGTATACCCCTTACAGTACATATTCATTTTGAGTTTTGAAGCTGATTTTTTTTTTTTTTTTATTTTTTTAATCTGTGTAGTGTGTAACTCCAGTTAAAAATGCTTCTTTATAATTCATTGTTATTTAATTTTTATATTATTAAAAAAATATTCAATGCAGTGGGGTAAGGAAACCTCTGTATGGTCCTTCTTCAGGAAACTCTTCCCTGATCCGTGTCACAACGCAAGAAGGTATGACCACCCGAACGTGTTGGCCAAGGTACCCCCAACACCACCTAACGACATTACGATATGCAAGGTGTCTATAAGCGCTGAAAGACAGGTAGTGCACATGTATGTTGAAGTGGAGGATACATTGGTTTTTAATCAATTATTCCTTTTTTTTTTTTTAATACATTTATTTTTTTATATAAAATTTAACCTTTCTTCCTGGAACTAACCTGTTTGTAACTGTCTCTTCCATCTCACCATATAACTGTACATAAGTGCAATATACAGCTTGTAACACATATGGGTTTAGTGCTACAGGCTCAAAGCCTGGATGTGCTGTTACACAGCCCACTCCACCAATCTGGTCACACCTGGGTACTACCTACAACATGAGAATTGTTTATTACTACTTTGTTAGGATGATTTATTTAATATTTGGTATGTGGAGGTTGTGTTTTTTCAGGGTTCGTACAAGGTGCTTAAAATGCTTGAACTTGACTTGAAATTTATGAAATGGAACTTAAAATATTGAAAGACAATATGTGAAATTAGTGTTTCATTTTATTGATAAAGCAATCTTTTCACACAAAATTATATCTTTATCAGATAGGCTGAAGCTTTAGAACCATTTTGCATGGCTATGAGTGTGATATTGTTCATAAATATCCAAGTACATGATACAGCTTTCATTCTTCAGGTCAACTATATTCATGAGGTGGAAATCTGTTTGAATGCGATATCTTTGTCATAGTAACCTTTCAATTGTTAAAGTTTCCACAGTCATTGCATCTGCTACACTTTATATTGTACCTTTATTTTATTTTGTTTAATTTGTTTATTTCTGTTTACCTATTTATCTGTATGAACCCTGGTTTTGTGTATAGTACTTATTAACTGGATTTAACACTCTGGTCTTGTCATATTTCATAGCTATACCTTGGGTATCTCCCTACAACAGACATTCTCTACCAGGGAAAGTGAGCTGCAGTGCCCACAGGTGCACCCCTGTTGAGACAGAATCATTTGTAATTGTAGAGGGAGACTTGAAATAAATGGTTTTCGCTTAATTATTAACACAACATCATACCAAAATTAACCTAAATGCATGGGTTTTAATTTTTTGATAGTTCCGTTAGCATTTGCTATAAGCATTAGCCTAATATAGCTATAATGCTAATGTTTTACCATTCAGACACTGGCCCCATTCTCCCTTGCGCGGCTGCTTCGCTTGCATCGTCGGATGCCGCTCGCGATGCGGGAGTTAAAACCGCAGTTTGAGCCAGCAGCTCGAATTGATATGGCTCCAGCCCTGTGTCCACAGACAATTCACCCTCCTCCACTTCAGGTGAAGGTGGGGGAGAAAAGTCCTCGACTTCAAAAGACCGCTCCGTGGCAAAGCTACTTGCATCACTCCAGTCACTCTCCATTTTAGAGTCTGACAGCAGCTGTCAATTAATCCGTCACTACGGGTCTCAGGTGCACGCCCCCCGCCCTCGGTTCGTCCCCTCTATCCCCGCTGGGGTCTGCCCACTTTTCCAGCATTTATCAAATATTGCTAGTGGGTGGAGTCAGACTCAGAGCAGGGGTTTAGTTACCCTTTAATGTGCCCCTCAGCCAAAAATATAGTGCTCTGATTAAATGATAAAATCTGAGTTTATATTTGAAAAGCAATTTCCCCCTTAAATAGCTTTTATGTATTTTTTGTAACTTGTAGTGTAGTTAACTGCTACTTCAAAATAGTAGCTTGACTGTGCAGTTTAACCACTTTAAATTATGATGAGCTTAGTTTGACAAATTACAGTTTTAAAGTAGTTTCTCCAACATTTTTAATGCTAAAATCCAACTCAAAGTCATGAAGGTTTGATTACATCTTTTCCCCAAAAACAGCATACAATTTAGATTGAAAGCAGCAAGAGTCTGACTCAAAGCTGAGTCAGAGTGAAAATCAACTGAAATTTTATGTCATATCTTTCGTTTTCTGCCCAGCTTGTCATGGTCAGTGCACAATTCCTGCCCCTGCAAACTATGATTATTTTAAGTCATTACCATGAAAATCCAGGCTGTGCAATTTATAGAGAATGACAGGGTGTAACTAAATTCAGTCTAAAGAATGAGCAGTCACTTACTTTAGTGAAGCATGTTGTACAAATGTCCCCCCTTTCCAACTCTGGGTAGGACATGTTCAGCCTCTGTTTTAACCCTATTTTTGCTCTTGCTCCTAAATTTATTTCACTTGATTTTAGGCTTTTAAAATGGATAGCTCACACCAAAATAAAAATTTACTCACCCTCATGATGTTCCTACCCCATATGACTTTCTTTCTTCTGGGGAACACAAAAAGTGATGTTAGGCAGAATGACATTCTCAGTCACCATTCATTTTCAACAACATGAGAGAGTTAATGATGACAGAAATGGAAGCGTAAGCAGTAGTTCTCGCAGGGAGACTCCTAGTAGCTCCATGCCTTTCCATCAATTCAGGTATCTCATCCAATCATAATCCAGCCTCTGCTTCATAAGCTCCAGCGTTTGTTTTCACGCACGTGAGCAGAACATATGCTATTCCTTTACTCTCAAGCAAACAATCGCAAAGTTTGGATTATACATCGAAACGCATCCAACAGTCAACTTTATATTAGATAATACATTTTCAGTTTACTCACCATGATGTTCCCACTCCCCTGTGCAGCTCTTCCTCAGAAAGATAACCCTTTTAAAAGGGTTTAAAGCTTTTTCAACATTATCTGTTCATCTTAACATAATTAACTACTTCCCAAATCATTTTTACAACAATGGTTTACCATTACAAGTTTGTAAAATAATGGAGTTTGTAATGTAAAGTAAAGTTTGTCTGTGCACTCTCTCGTACCCAGTCTTTATTCCGCTCCTGGCTGATTAGGACAATACAGCGCCAGGCGTGCATCCTCAGGGCCCAGCCATGCCCTCCCCCTCATCACAGCCAATTCTTTGGTGTAATTTAATGATGGGTAAATCCTCTTTGGTCAACATAACTTACCATTGCTTAAGCACTAAAAAGAAGAGCATGGCTTTTTAATGGAAAGAAAACAGTGGAAACACTGTCTATATTAAGACCCCTGATCAACCTCATGAATAAATACATAAAATTCACTATCTAAAATTTTAATCTAATAATTAGACAAAATATGAATCCAAATAAAATGAAAAACAACATGAAGACAAGAGGGAAAACAAACTCTGGTGTTTATACTAAGTGCTATACTTCCACCAAAATACTTATTTTGTTGATAAAAAAAAACATTTGCTGCCCAGAGGAGTTATGAATCAATAAGATCACACTGGAGATTGGCAAGTTTGTTAAAATTGTTTTTCTACCTAAAGTCAGACACAATTTGCTAAATTTCAAACAAGCGCCACCATGTTGTGAAAGCTCATGTCCCAAAAATCACCTGTGCTGTACCTTTGACTTCATATCTCTTTGATCACTGATGCAAGATACAACATTTCCCACAGAAGTAAGTTAAATAACATTTCTTTTGGTCTCTGTACTTTTAGGCTTGGGTTTTGGGATAGAAGCATATCAATGTAATTCTCAAATGTAGGCAATTCTAGTTTAAGTAAGCACACTCACTGTTGAAATAACTTTGTGTCTTTAGTATTTAAAAAAGGTCATCATCATTTGTATCTGAAAGACTCTAGATTATTGGAATAATGCAAATAAAATAAAAAAATACTTATATCATTTGGTACAAGGCCTGTCCAACAGTTCAGCACTCAGATGCTGCTTGAACCATCAGATCCTGCTGGAGGTGATGTCGGCAGGGGAGCAGAGTTTAACCCTGCCCAGGACGGGACCTAAACTGGTGGAGATGGGGTGGGATGGTGGGACACGGAAGTATGCGAACAATGAGAGGCAGCTGGCAGGCTTATGAAGCGGAAGCTTAATTGTGATTGGATGTGATGCCTGATGAATGAATCCTGAGATCTTCCTTCTAGAACTATGCTTACGCTGTAGCATATCGCTTATCAGAAAGAGTCTACTAATGAAAAGACACCTATATAATTTGGCGCAAGCCCCGTCAAAACTCAGATAATGCTTGAAACGGCAGGGGAGCAGAACTTTCCCCTTAAAGGATTTAGGACATAATTGATATAAGTAACTAGCATGGGGAGAGCGGGGTAAGTTGTCACACGGGTAAGTTGTCACACTGTTCATAACTCCAACACTAGAGGCTCTATCTCAAAAATCAAATAGCCACTTTGTGTGACTTCTTCTTCTATAGTCAACTTCCTGTTCACATGTGGTCAAGATCACTCTAATCTGAGGTTGGCACAATTTTCTTATTTTTCTGCTTAAAAAGTAAAAAATGTGCACTTTACATTTTATGCAATACAACATTGTTAGGTAGGAATGTTAAAAATAATTATTTTGCAAAAAATAGAGGAGACAGTAACGAGTCTTTTGATACTTTAGCTAAAGTGGTATGTTGAGCTAACCTTGAGATTTAGCCAACATTAACACACATGTCAGTTTGGGGCAAGTTGTCTCACTGACTTTGGGGCAAGTCGTCACGTGTGACAACTTGCCCCAGTACAAATAAACATATAGAACATGCTCAAAAAAATTTTATTTGTAATTGCAATAAGGTTTTTGAAGGAAGTAAGGAAAGGCAGGAATTAAGGAAGAAAGGAAGGAAGGAAGATGGTTCGAAATTACCAACGAAAGACAGAGCATGGCAGTACACCACCTGACATAATGTTAAAGGCAGTCAGGCAGGTAAAGTTGCAGAACAAATCAATCAGAAGTACAGCAAAGGATTTTGACATAAATTACCGTACCCTTACTCGGTATTGTCAAAAGATTACCAGAGAAGAAATTTAAAGTCAGACAGCCATGCCAACAACAATGGTTGGTTATACAAAGCCACGGAAGATTTTTTCACCTGATTTGGAAAAGCAGCTTGCTGAGTATATTATTAGGTCAGCTGACATTTATTTTGGTCTGTCGCCAAGTGAGGTCAGAAAGCTTGCCTACCAGTTTGCTGTGGCACACCAGCTGAAGTTTGCGCCTTTGTGGGCAGAAAAGAAAAGGCCAGCAAAGAGTGGTTTACAGGCTTCTTAAAGCAGCATACAACGCTGTCACTGAGAAAGCCAGAGGCTACTAGCCTTGCCAGGGCAAGTAGCTTCAACAGAGAGAATGTTAATACCTTCTTTGACAACTTAGAGAATGTGTTAACCAAATATGAGTTTGGACCAGGAGACATCTGGAATGTTGATGAAACTGGCGTCACCACTGTACATAAACCAGAGAAAGTGGTGGCCAGACGTGGATTCAAACAAGTAGGGTCACTGACCTCTGCTGAAAGGGGAACCCTTGTCACACTGGCATGTGCCATCTCAGCCACAGGGAATAGTATACCTCCATACTTTATTTTCCCCCGTGTCAACTTCCGCGATCATTTCCTGATCAACGGGCCACCTGGCAGCAAAGGAGGGGCAAATTCCTCTGGATGGATGAAAGACACGCACTTTGTTGACTTCCTGAAACATTTCAGTGAACATACAATGTGCTCAAAGGAGAAGCCCTGTTTACTCCTTTTGGACAACCACGAGTCTCATCTGTCCATTGATGGACTCAATTATGCCAAAGAAAATGGCATAATAATGTTGTCATTCCCACCCCACTGCTCACATCAGCTCCAACCATTAGACAGGTCTGTCTACGGACCACTAAAGAGGCACATCAACAGCGCATGTGATGCCTGGATGAGGAACAACCCCGGGAAGACAATGTCAATTTATGACATTCCTGGGATTGTGGAAATTGCCTATCCCCTGGCTGCAACCCCCTTGAACATACAGGCTGGCTTTAGGGTGGCTGGTGTTCAACCTTACAACAGAGATGTATTTCTAGAAACCGAGTTTGCACCATCCTACGTCACAGATCGCCCCATTCAGGACCCTGCCCTGCCAGGCCCCAGCACCAACTCTGCCCTGCCAGGCCCCAGCACCAACTCTGCTCTGCCAGGCCCCAGCACCAACTCTGCTCTGCCAGGCCCCAGCACCAACCCTGCCCTGCCAGGCCCCAGCACCAACCCTGCCCTGGCAGGCCCCAGCACCAAGTCTGCTCTGCCAGGCTCCAGCACCAACTCTGCTCTGCCAGGCCCCAGCACCAACCCTGCCCTGCCAGGCCCCAGCACCAACCCTGCCCTGCCAGGCTCCAGCACCAACCCTGCCCTGCCAGGCCCCAGCACCAAATCTGCTCTGCCAGGCCCCAGCACCAACTATGCTCTGCCAGGCTCCAACACCAACCCTGCCCTGCCAGGCTCCAGCACCAACTCTGCTCTGCCAGGCCCCAGCACCAACTCCGCTCTGCCTAGCAGGCCCAGTTATGCTTCTGCTATCACCAGCTCACCCTTACCCAGCAGTGCTATTGCTGACAGCGGGCTACCTACTCCAGAGGACATCCGGCCATATCCAAAAGCTGGCCCCCAAAAACCAGTCAGCAAAGGAAGAAAACGACGCAAATCAGCAATTCTTACTGACATGCCAGTGAAGCTGCAACTAGAAATAGAAAAGAATAAGGCTCAATCTCGCAAAAAGCTGTTCCAAAAGAAAGGGAAGCAAGAGGGGGAGTCAAAATCTGGACCTACAAAGAACAAGGCAGCTAAAAGAAGAAAAATCATACAAGAGTCATCATCAGATGATGAAGAGTGGTTCTGCCTCGTCTGTGTAGAGCCATTTTCAAACAGTCGTCCAAAGGAGACCTGGGTAAAATGTGTCAAATGCAACAATTGGGCCCATGACGCTTGCACCTCCGGCCAGGCAATTTATGTGTGCCAGAATTGTGACTCTGGAGATGAGTCTGATTAGTCAGATACAGGGCATCTGTTTTGTTCAGAGGTTGTTAAGTTAAGCGAGTTATCTGCAGCATTCCATTCAGTTATCATGAACCAGTTCTGGTTTGAAATAAAATAAAATCATAAATAAAAAATAAATATTCACAATTAAGTCATTGTGTTCATATTTTTAGATAATCTAGTGTGACAACTTACCCGCCGATGGGGCAAATTGTCTCAAGTGTACACTCTCTATTCTGCATAAGATATGCAGATGTTATGACTACAACATATGTGCCCAAGACTTCCTTCTTTCATTTGGTATGACATTTATACCATTGTGATGTATGGTGCTCAGTAAATGTTAGACAGTGTGAAAAATGTGACAATATACCTCGCTCTCCCCCCTACTCATACAAATAAATGCTTCGTAACTAAAACTTTGACTTTCAATAGACAATATTGACAACACATGATAAATAACGTGTCTTACCTTGAAAGATAGCCTCAGTTTTCTTTTTTTTTTTTTTTATTGAATATGTTTCAAATAACAAGCAGGTATAAAGCATAAAACACATAGAGCTTCTACATAAATTAAATTATATCAAATATATATAAAGCTTCATATATATAAAAATAATAATAAAAAATAAACAAATAAAATAAAAGACATACACAGAGGAAACATTATGCATCAGTGGTATTATTATTAAAAATATCATCATAATATTTCAAGAATCTGTCACTTTTCTTGTTTTTAATCAGCCTTAGAGACTTCAAAAATGTATCAATTTCGATTAAGAAATGCGGAAAAGTAGGCTGCGATTTAGAGAATTTTTGCTTGTGAATAAAAATTTTTCCAAACAAAATAAAAAAATTAACAATGTAACTAATTGAAGTACTAGCTTTATCTTCTTTATAGTAACAAATTATATCCTTTAATTGAAAGGATTTGGAAGAATCAAGGTGCTTGCCAATATGAAGATATAACCTATTCCAGAAGTTTTGGGTTTTTTCACATTGGAAAAATAAATGGATCAGCATTTCATCCTTATTCCCACAAAATGAGCAAGAACTGTCAACATCCATATATTTTGCAACAGTATCATTCACTGGGTATATTTTATGTAAGATCTTGAAATGAACTTCCTTAATCTTATTTGAAATACAATACTTATGAGGTAACAACCAGGCTTCCTTCCAGTCTATACGTTCAATAAAAGAGGCCCAATAAAATTTGCCTTTAGCACCAATATATTTTTTACTCTGAAAAATCTGTCGAATATGCTTATTATTACATTTCTTACTAAGTATATTTATACCATCTAAGATCAAATCAGGTTCTTTGGTGACACTCTTACTAAAGGTTAGATGACATTTAACAAGATGACTTAGACCAGAAGGAATTGCTTTAAGCACTGCATTATATTCTTTAAATGGTAAAGGGAAATTATGAACAGACATAAATTCTTCATACGATAAGAAATTACCGGATTTATCAAAAATTGAGAGAATACCAATTATATTCCTGTTAAACCATGTAGAGAGAAAAACAGATTTATTCCTGATCCTTATATTAGAGTTGTTCCATAGAAAGGTTTTATGAGGTGAAAAATTGTGGGTGTAGCATAACTTCCAAGCAAGAAGGGCCTGCTGATGAAATTTAGAAAGTGCAACTGGCAATCTGTTCGGCAAGTAGTTACATTTCAATATAAAGTGGAGGCCACCAATTTTGGTAAAGATATGATTCGGGATAAAAAACCATATAGAATTAGGGTTTGTTAAGCATTTTTTGATCCAATTTATCCTAAAGGTGTTCACTGTATCACTAAAATCTAACACTTCAAGTCCACCTTTTTGTCGACAATTTGAAAGGACTGTTTTTTTGAGCTTGTGAGGTATGTTTTTCCACATGAAGTCAAGAAAAATTTTGTTAATTCCTTTAGCGGTAGAGTCATTGACAAAAAGAGAAAGAGAAGGATATACAAAACGAGATAATCCTTCTGCTTTGGACAAAAGAACCCTCCCATAAAGGGAAAGGTCTCTTTGGAGCCAAAGATTAAAGATGGTTTTGGTTTTCTTGACCCGTCCAGAAAAATTTTGCTGTTGTCGAGCTGTTAAATTTTTTGTTAAATAAATACCAAGATACCTTACAGTCTCTTTAACAGAAATACCATCGATTGAAGAATCGTCACTTTTATAGAGCGTCATTATCTCACACTTAGACATAAAAAGAGAGTTGTGTCATCAGCCAACTGGGAGATTTTAATTTCTCTATCAAAGATGGATATAACTTCCAAGCTTTGTTCATGGATAATACTTAATGATAAAAGTTCTGTAACTAAAATAAACAAAAAGGGGGAAATAGGACAGCCTTGTCTGACACCACGGGTAATGAAAAATCTCTTAGAAGTATTAAAGCTAATTAAGACAGAGCTGCTAATGTCTTTATAAAACATTTCAATAATATTAACAAAAAAGTCACCAAAACCAAATAACTTGAGAGTCTGCAAAAGAAATTCATGTTCCAGGGTATCAAAAGCTTTATAAAAGTCTAGGAAAATAATCATGGCTTTAGAATGTATAAAATCTGTATAGTCCAAAAGATCTAAAATAAGTCTTATGTTGTTACTGATATGCCTATCTTTTATAAAACCTGATTGTGTCTCTGCAACAAACTGATTAAGTTTGACCTTTAATCTATTAGCAAAAACCAAGGCTAAAATTTTATAATCGATAGTTAGGAGCGTAATTGGACGTCAATTATCTATTAAAAGAGTGTCCTTGTCTGGTTTGGGGACAAGGGAGATAATGCCTTGTTTCATTGAAGCTGTCATTTCTTTTGAATCAATACATTCTTTATACATACAAAGCAATGGTTGTTTGATTAACTCCCAAAAATGAATATAAAACTCAACAGTTAATCCATCATTGCCTGGAGATTTTCCTTTCTTCACTGAGTGAAGCGCTATTCGAATCTCCTCAATAGTCAAATCAGAATCACAGAAGGCTTTAAAGTCAATATCAATAACTGGAACATGAGCTTGAACTTTCTTAATAAAATTGTTGCAATTGTGACTATCAAACACAGATGTGTAAATGTTTTTGTAGAAGTCTGTGACAAAATTAGATATCAAATTAGGATCTGTGCAGTTGACACCGTTAATATTAAGAACAGTCAAAGAATTTCGTCTGCAGTTCCTCTTCTCTAAAGCGAAAAAATAACTAGAATTTACTTCTCCCTCTTCCAGCCATTTAGCCCTGGACCTAACAAAGGCACCTTTGGCAATATCTAAATATGCCTGATGTAATTGTAGATGTAATTGTTTTAATTCTAACTTCTCTTCCTGAGATAGATTACCTATCAATAAAGAATTTACTCTTTCCATTTGTTCAGTTATTTTTTTTATTTTTTGATGTTTTTAAATCTTTACTTCTTTTTATAGCTATTTGTCTAGCTCCGTATTTAAAAAAATCCCAATTGGCTCTGTACTCATTATGAATTTTATCAGAAAACATATGGTTAATTAATTTTTTTATATTGTCATTGAAGATATTATCATTTAAAAGACAGTTATTAAATTTCCAATAACCACGTAACTTCCGACTGTCATCATTACAGCCTAATTTTAAGATGATTTGTTTGTGATCAGAAAGGGGAGCGTACGAATGAGATACATTTTTAACAAATTGCAGGGCTGAAGATGAAACTAAAAAGAAATCAATTCTAGATTTTAAAGACATTTTACCATTTGACCAAGTAAAGTCCTGTGTGTCAGGATGAAAAAAACGCCAAGGATCTGTGAGGGAGAGAGAAGAACATATTGATAAAATATTATTAGAATTATGATTAATATTGAGACCTTCATTGCTTCTAGGAGGAAATCTGTCCAGTGTGTTGTCTAAACATTCATTAAAATCACCGCCTAAAATTAGAAAGGAGCCCGGGTATTTATTCAGCAATTCTGTCAATTTACAAGTAATTTGAGAAAATAATATATTGTTAGCAGAGAGGGAGTTACAGCCATATAAATTGCAAATAATAAAAGTTGAATTATCTTGCTTTAACGTCATAATAATCCATCTACCTTCACTTGAAGTTATTACCTCCAGAATTTGTCCCTTAAATTTGTGCAGAAGAATTGAAACCCCAGCTGAGTGATTAGAACCATGACTATAATAAATTAAATTTCCCCATTGATTCTTCCAGAATTTAACATCCAACTCACAAGAGTGTGTTTCCTGAAGAAAAATTAAAACAGTTTCGCAGCTTTTACAAAATAAAAAAATAGCTTTCCTCTTTACCACATCACGCATACCTCTTACATTCAAGGACATAATAGAAAATGAACTGAACTTGAAATCCATAACAAGTAGGGAAAAGAAAAATAAAGTACTACCAACGACTGAAGAAACTGTACGGAAACCTTACCTTAAAGGAAGGAATGATATACAACCTAGAGGTCATAGAACAAACAAAATTACTTATCTTTAACTTAGATAATCACTTCTTAAATATGACTCCCCCACCCCGGGGAAAAATAAAATAAAAAATGGCAAATGAACTGGCAAACTGTGCAAACATATTAATCAGTGCTAACTAAAATCAAAACAAGACAAGAGTCAAGTTTAGAAATGAGTATTAAAATTGGAACATTAATAAATCAGACTTTGACCAAACATATGAGGCATTCATTTACCAGGGTATTCAGCTAAAATACAATAGCTTAACACCACCTCAACCCAGAAAGAACGGAAGAATGCAATGCAAACTACTTCACATTGGCGAAATCAAATCTCTTCCCGTCATTTAGAGCAAACGATCCACGGAAAGAGGCCTTTTTCCCTTCATCTCGGGCTTTCTTTACCAAGGGCCAAAGTTTTTCTCTTGCCACCCTGTCCTCTGGGGATAAGGCCTCAGTGAGTCGCAGCTTGTTGTCGCGGAGGAACCTGCAACCTCTGGCACCTTGCCAGACAGCATCCCGGTAACGACGAAGAGCAAATAGGATAATTATAGATCTGTGTGCACCATCATTTCTTCGCGGGCCGAGACGATGGGCGATATCCACTGCATCCTCCATCCTCTCACTGATTCCAGGTACCACCTTGCCAAGGATATTGATTGCAACACGCCGGCTATCCTCTCCATCTTTTTCCTGCACCCCGTGCAGCTTCAGCGTCCACCTCCAACTGTACCGCTTGCAGTCTCCAACCTCTTCTTTCAAAGTTGTGTTCACCTGTTTAAGATTCTGGATTTCAGCAGACACGACTTTCAACGCCTCCTTGTGACTAGTCACCTCAGTAACAAGCTGATGTACGGTCGAAGACAAACTTTCAATCTGCGTTGCAGTAATGGCGGTTGTCTTGTCAATTGTAGAAATTTTTTGGAACATCTCATCGCGAAACTCGCGAATAGCCGCCAAAATTTCAGCAGACGTGTCATAGCTCTCACTGTGCTCGCGCTTAGATTTTTTCAAACTTGGCTTAATGGGGGTGTCAGGAAGAGGAGTAGCAAGGAGATTACAAAGTTTGGGTTGAGAGTCAAACCATTTGTTCGTTGTCTCTTCCATCTTCGATTCGTTTTTGTTCTCTGATGAAAAGGTAGCTTCCAGGGTAACGTCACATGCACTTTGAACATGATCCATCTTTGACTCACGTGCAGGCACTGACACGGTAGCAACTGGAGCTTGTTTATGTTTTCTTCTGCCCATAAATTCGCTTCAAAGTGAGAGATTAATCACCAATCTCATGTATTTGTTCATTCATATAAAATATGTACACTATGTTGGTTGTAATATCATCCAACCTAAAACTTTCCGGACGACACTTCAGAACGACCTCCTACCTCGCCGCCATCTTGGCATCCCTGGCCTCAGTTTTCAATTTGAAGCAGTAAGTCCAATGGAGTAAATCTCCTGGGATATCTCCTCTGTGTCTGCCGATGATGATGACGATACATTTATTATTCACGCCCAGTAACCCCTTAACCAATGATATGTGCCTTTATCTTATATTGTCATGAGTATCTGGGCAGATTTCAGAAATAAAATCGGTGATTGGATGGCGAAGACATTAAGACAGGGAATAATTGTTCCCAAATTTGAACGCTCTGGCTAGAAAGGGTTAAATGTTCTTAAAGATTGCGATCCGCACCTCAGTTGATGTATATATTGAGTGGGAACACATTGTTTGCATTTTTTTATGGGATTCGACTGTAAAACACCTCAACCAACTCATGAACACCGTCCCTGCCCATTCTGGACTCAGACCTGTTGGAAATCATTCAACAATGGAGCAACTTGGATGTCCTCTATTGGACATTTCTTGTAATTGCCACTCAGAGAATTAACAGACGTTGAAAAATCCCTATTATGTTGGCATGGCAATGCATTAAATGTCATCATTCCTTTTTGTGCATATCCACATGTTTTGAGGTATTTGGCATAATTTAATTTGAAAGTTTAATATTAATAAACATATTTATTACATTTTATATAAATACAATATAGTAAAAATATCAACTGAAATGTAAAAATACAAGAAAACCCATGTCTAATCCACTGTCTATTAAAAGTGACACATGTCCTTCCGCCAGTTGGTGGCGCTATGACCGTGACCCACAATAATCACATCAATGTGATCAGCCTGCAAGGACAAAATTTGGCTACATTTTTATGTTTTTAATTTTTGGCATGCAGAAGATATGAGACTTTTCCTTATTCAGTATTATTTTATGTTATGTTCTCGCTTCGCCATGGCAACACCATTCGATATATCAAAAATCCCTTCGCAATTTAGCATCGTCAATGTCTTGGCATGATTTCGCTGTAACATTAAATCCTTGGGAGGAGTATTTCAAATTCCTCAGCATGCCTTTTTCAAACAATCTAAAGTGGCCAACTTCCTTTTGGGCAGAAGACTGTCTATGACTGTCAGCATGAAAGTTGTCTGGCTTGATGAGATCTATATGTGTACAAAGTTTGGTGACAGTACCTCAAAAGGGATGTGCTAGATTGCCCCCCGAACATGCCCATGTTCTAGGTGGCGCCAAAGAGCCCCTTCTGCACCCCCCCACCTGTAACTCTGCCACGCCCTAATGACCAGCGGCTCTGATGTGTGTGAAAACTTTCAAGAGTTTTCACGCATGTTATGTACACCAAAAGTACTGAAAACCTTGAAAAGAAGAATTAATCCTTAGAAGAACAATACGGCTCTGCACTTTCAGTGCTCGGCCCTAATAATGAAATCATGGCCCGTGTATGACTGTACAACATGTTATGATTGTGACGTACACTGCAGGAGGCTAGGCTACTTATGAAAATTGTTAAGCCCTTATGAAAGGATGAGTCTCAATTGTGCAATAACTTTACAGAGTGTGGACATTGCTGAATGAACCCTTAGAAAAGGAGAACAGTGTTTGTGCAGAACCTTGCTGAAGGATATACAATGTTTGCATTTTAACACTTCGATAAGGGTGACCTTATTGTGCGATACGCTTTGTCAGGACAAGCATGATCCCTTCGACGAGCGCGGCCGTTGTTTGTGCAATGTCCTTTGATTTTGCCAATTGTGCATGAATTATGCAATATTCCTGACAAAGGATAACAACGTAATATGAGGGCCCTATGATAAGGGCAGCGTTGTTATGCAATACCCTTTGCCGAAAGATAGATAACATTTGTTTATGAGCCCTCCGATGAGGGCAGCCATTTTTTGTGCAATAACTTCCCATAGGATGAACAACTTAATTTGAAGGCCCTACCATAAGGGTGACATTGTTGTGCAATAACCTTTGCGGAAAGATAAACATATTGTTTGTATGTGAATAAATAAAAGTACATTCCTAGTGTCCAAACTCCTGCAAATATGAACAATGCTTTGCCATGTGAAAGGAATTTAGATGCTTTTATATTAACTGAATTTGCAGTGTCATGGGATGCTTTGAGCACACCCGAAGACATGCCGCAGTTGCTGCACCTAGATAGCACATTTGCACTTCATAGAAGATGTACTGAGCGGTAGCAGAAAGCACACTGTGGTTGCAGTGTCATCAGATTCTTAGTCTTATGGCAAAAGACAAGCCGCAGTTGCAGCATCTGGATGGTACATTTGTGCTGCCAGCACGTTTGCACTGCCAGGACTGTTTATCCCAATACAGTATACAAATGCCTTACTTACCTGCTATTAAATGTTACTGCCCCAACAGCACATATAGTGAACGCATATGTTGATGAACTAATGTAGAGAGCATTAATGGGGAGCTTATATTTTACCCTGCAGATGCAGAAAATGAACTGTTTGCAGAAACTTGAAGTAATCAAGCATTTATTGAAAAAGCCTCAGTGTAGAAAGGCCCCATATTTTAGAACTTAATGGTACTATATTAACAAAATAATTAATAATTCTAGTGATCCATTGTAATACAAATCTCTCCACTGTAATGATGGCAGATGACTCCCATAAAATTAAACATTTGACATGCTGGAAATGGAAATAATACTTTGATTTGATTGAATAATTTCTTGTATTTGAGTATTAGCTGCATTGTGATGTTACTCACCAAGTTGCCCAACAGAATAAACAGTGAGGCATTACACTCGCAACCTCCTATTACACATTTTCCTGTGAGATCAGTCTTCACAAGAAAGCCCCATCAAATAAAAAATGTAAATGGGAGACATATTGTAGCTGCATTTTGCAAGGCTTTCATGGATATGTGCCATTTAAAAAAATCTGTTCCAAAAACAGAACTTTACTCCTTTTCATCCTGAATTGATGGCGGAATAAACACATCTGACTGCCTGTACCACTTGCTGTGACTGCATGCCAGATGGAGGGCATGAGGGAAATTTGAAAGCATGACCATGAAAAAAGGATGAAATAAGGACCCCATGTAAAGCCTGTGATCCTTCTGTGATTGATGGCGGGTATCGTTCACTGAAGAGAAATCAAAATGGATTGCAGGACACAATCTGATCACCCAGAGTTCAAGATTCAGAATAACAGCTGAAACTGCACTGCACCGCCGCTTATAAGAAAGGCTGTAGGTTCTGTTCTAAAATCAAAGTTCCTATTACAACCTGTAGAAATGGGAATGAGGTCAAAACTTTTACTTGTACCTGAACATCACAACTTTATTAAAGCTTTGAAGGGGTCATGATATGAGTTATCAAAATGTCCTTGATATTTTGACATGTAAGATGTCATTGCACTATATAAACATACTGGTCAAGTTCATACAGCAGCAGAATATGGCTGACGGTCTTGTTTACAGTGCTTTTGAGTGACATTTACGTTCACACACAGTTTGTTAATTTACAAGAGTGACAACCGCATTATATAACCGAACTGACACCTGCACATTTTTAAGACTCACAACCGCATTCTCTGAAAAACCTGTGCTGTGTGAGCAGAACCGTATTGAAAAACTTGTTATCTATCACGTCTTATAATGTGAGAGAGCCACGCTGCACTGTATACGAGTGTGTCTCGTGTGTTTCAGGCAGGCTTTTGTTAACTCACAGAGATGGAGATATTAGCTTCTTATCATCCGAAGATTTAGCCGCTGTTTTCCACTGGATACTCATGGGCACAAGCCACACGACACAAAAGCTGTGCTCTGCATGCAGTTAAAAAGCATTCAAAGCTGCTGTTGGTTAATTATGATCTGATGGATGAACTTGCACTTAGATTGGACTTGTTTTTTTAAAATACACAGTGTCAATTGTGATAAGACATGCCTGTGTTATGGACATTGCCATCTTTTAGTCACTGTCACTATGGTAACAGCTGTTAGAATACGGTTGTGACTTTGGTTCTTTGTTCATAGAGACAATATTCAAACTGCTACTGTAAGCTGTATGAATGGGACATTTCAAGACTCACACCAATATAAAGTAAATGCGGTTGTCAATCCCAAAAACTGTGTGAACATAGCCACTGTAAATTTCAGAACTCAAAACTTTCTCCTCACTGCAAAAAGAGCATTTGTTGAAACCAAGCTGCCAAAACGACTCGTTCTCTACTTCCTCAACATTGTGATGTCTACTTTACCTTATCAGCTCTGTAGCCCCAACCATTAGCGATGAGTCACAAAAAAAATAAAAATAATAATAATAATATTTACAATTCTTGCTGCACTCAAATCTGTTTTGTATGCTATTCTGATGATAGTGAAACTTTGTAGTATGGCAATTTTCGTACCACTGTCTCCTTAAGATGATTCGCTTATGTTTTCCTCTTGTAAATCGCTTTGGATAAAAACGTCTGCCAAATGAATAAATGTATATGTAACCTCCTCGTGGTCGCTATAATTTGGTTCTCGCTCTCGGTGGGGTGTGTGGTGAGTTGTGCATGGATGCCATGGAGAATAGCGTGAAGCCTCCACACACGCTAGGTCTCAACAATCCACATGATAAGATGCGCGGATTGAATGTCTCAGACATGGAGGCAACTGAGATTCGTCATCCACCACCACGAGGACTTAGATCGCATTGGGAATTCGACATGCCAAATTGGAAAGAAAAGGGGAGAAAAACAAAAATGCATGTCATGACCCATTTACTTTCTTTTAAAGTCAACTTAAGGTAGCATTAAGCCCAAATTCAAAACCAGCAATCTTCAAAGAGAATTACATCTGTACAATTACAGAAAAAAACTTCACAAATCACATTTTGAAATGTGAAATCATGTTTAAGTCATATTTACTTTTTAAGTACAGGTTCCTGCTCTAATTCTGCATTATTGAACAGTGTACTATACTTAATAACTTGCTCTCACCTCTGAAACAACTTTACTTTTGGGCTGGTGTAAATGGTCTGCACTTATATAGCACCTTTTTAAGCCTTAACGGTATTCAAAGCGCTTCAAACTGCGTCTCATTCACACACACATTCATACACCAATGGCGACAGAGCTGCTATGTATGTTATGATGCTAGCCTGCCATTGAAAGCAACTTGGGGTTCAGTGTATTGCCCAAGGACACTTCGGCATGTGGAGTCATGTGGGCCAGGATTTGAACCACCAACCCTGCGATTAGTGGCCGACCCACTCTACCAACTGAGCCACAGCCACACTTATGTCACCTTGGCCATGAGCACAGAGCTGCATAGGCAGGAAAAATTATGTTTACCAGTAGTCAAACAGGATTATGGATCGTAGGCTACTGTTGAAGATAATGCAACCTTTCTAAAACCTTGCCAACAGTTAACAGAATCATTCAATAGCAGTTATTGTAATTAAACATTTTTGTAATTAAATAAAAGTTACACTGGTAATGTCAAAATAATGATAGCTTTGAGAAGAAGCTTAACCATTGTGAAATGTCATGATATTTTTGAGGATGAACTTGACCTTCAGCCTCCACATCCTGATCAAAAAGTTTCTACAAAAATAGGCACCGATGTTTCAAGACGGAATTATTCCTACACAACAGCAAATTTGCATTCAAGTTTGGCTTCATTCTGGTATTAAACGCTCATATTTCATGATTCAGTCCAGTCCAGTTTCACATATTATAAGAATAGATTGACATTTCTTTAGCTAAAAACAGTGTGTGTACTTACCAAAATTTTTAAAACTGCCCTCAGTGGCCAAAGCGATAAGTGTTGTTGGGTGTATGGATATGTGTGAGCTCCATTTTCCATGTTAAATGTGCACAGAGGGGCACCAAAATTGAGTTATAAAGCTTTTTTTTTTTTTTTCAGCTTTACAAGCTGCAATACAGTGAAGAGGAATGTATATTTTATAAACTGTATCTCCCAACCTAAACCCTAAAATAAAACCTAACCATAATTGGAGTAAAAATGTAAAGTTATAGGGAAAAATTAAAGCTCCAAACCACGCTTGTCACTGATTATACAATGTGATAACTGCCTGGTTTCAACATGGGACTCTCACGCTGCTGACGCAACACACTTCTAGTCGCACCAAAAGGGCAAGGCAAATACGCTGGAGCCGATGCAAAAATGTCTGATGGGAAATGACGCTTGTCAGTCAGTCGGCGTAATGTGTCTGATACTAGGGTAAAGAAACTCTCTGAAACAACATGCTGACTTCCAGTGTGATCATGTTGATTGAATATGGGTTACGAATGTTGTTTCATGTTGACTAAGTACTATTCCCCTTGCATAGACATTATTTTCGTTCCAAAAACCTACATTTAAAACCTGTAGTTTCATCTTGCTTAATTTCAGTATTAACTCTTAATCCATTTATATGGTCTCCAGTTCAACAATGTCAATAGTCTAAACAGCCTTGAACACTCTGTGGTTATTAATGCCCCACATTGACTAGCCCTATTTTAGCTAATTGTGTAGCCTGTATTGCTCTAAACAGAGTAGCTCCCCCCTCTAGAAAACTATGTACCTCATAATTTTATATAGACAAGCACACTACTTTAGACAACTATGTACTTTCCCTATCCGGCTGTATGCCATAACATTTTATGATGCATATGATTTGAGAGGGGGTATTTGGCTTCAGGACATGAAATGGCCGTATGTTTGTGCGTATGTTTGTGCTTGTGGGTTTGAGTTAGATTAGAATGAACCCAGAAGGTGATGAATGCAATATGGATCACAGCTGGTTTCTTTGGTTTTAGGCATTGGCAAGGTCAATCCAAGATTAAAGGGCAATTGTTTAATAAAATGGCCTCCCAAATGTCTTCTCAATAATATCTAATATTCATACAGTACTTAAAGTTATAATTCTTTAAAACCTCAATATCTTTCCTTGCATGACTCCTTGGTTTATAACGGGTCCAGTACAGGACACAATGACACAGAGCTTGAGTTTCTTTATATATTTAGGTGTACCTTGCGGCCACCTGTCTCCCAGAAAACTTCTAAACGGGGAAGGGATATGACAGATTCTGTTTGTGTGGTGAAAGCTCTGGAAATGATGTGGCTGTGTTACCTCAGATTCCTCAGCCCCCACATCTCAGGGATTCAGAATTCACCAGGGTAACTGATCTGAAAAATTAGGATGCTTTAAAACAGTGGTTCTTAACAATGTTTTTATACATTAGTCATACATTATACATTACATAAGTGGAAACATAACACAGTATTGACATTGTTTATCGAACAATGGTAAAAATAAATAAATAAATAAAAAAGTCCTTGAAATAAATTATTGAAACTGATTAATATTACCATGAACCACATTGGACCAACAATATGAAAAATGATTACTATGAAATAGGCTGGATAGGAAAATTTAGACAAATTTCATAAAAACAACAGAAGCTAACATCACAGACTGTTAATCAATGGGTCACATGTTTATCGTACAAAAGTAAACAAAAATGTTCTTGAAGTCAAATATTGAAATTGATTCACAGTAGCAACTATGAACAGAACGCGAAATTATAAAATAGGCTGAATAGGAAAATAAAATATTAACTTTTGTAAATTTAATAAAAACAACAACAGAAGCTAACGGCATAGACTGTTAATCAATGAGACACTTGTTTATATTACAAAGGTAAACAAAAATGTCCTTGATATCAAACTTATATATTATCTACTTTGAACCTCATAAGGGCATCAATATGTACAATTATTAACATGACAGGTTGAATAGGTATATTTGGTGAATTTAGTAAAAACCACAGTCTGTGCTTAAATATGGGACTCTTGTGGCTTCATTTAGGACATTTTGGATCAAAGTTTCATAATTCACCTTTTATTTATTTTAATATGTTTTTTTTATTTTTATTTGGTTATTTGTATTTAGAATTGTTTTCTCATTGCTGTCTGCAACAAATGTGCAAGGTTGTTGTAATGTTATTACCCATGCTAATCTTTTCAAGCAGATCATAGCTTTCTGACACATCACATCAAGCCATTTATGTGGTCACTGTAGCGGCTTTAACAATTGGATCAAAGCCAGGAACCCA
Source organism: Xyrauchen texanus (assembly GCF_025860055.1). Taxonomy (NCBI): domain Eukaryota; kingdom Metazoa; phylum Chordata; class Actinopteri; order Cypriniformes; family Catostomidae; genus Xyrauchen; species Xyrauchen texanus. The sequence continues at coordinate 32,916,059 of NC_068298.1, forward strand.
CACACGAGACTCTTTCCTCATTTGGCTTGCTGGCTGGCTGGCTGGACGGGGCTGGAGTTACCATGGAGAGAGGAGGTGGCATGACTCCCACTGCATATTCACAGCCCTGGAACATTCAATATGCTACCTGCTCACAGGAAAAGAATGAGCCCGAACTGTGCTAAATTGGCTCATCAGGATACATAAAGCCACATAGATTTGGAAAGTTGTTTAAAAACAATGTACATTTTTAGCAATTCTGTTTGGTGGTGCTAGTGCAACAGAAATGCTAGTGCCTTTACTTTAACAATAATTCAATTAAATCAGTCGACCCTTTGCCCATCACTTTTCCTTTACAAAATAACTATATAGAAGGGAGGGAGGGAAGAAAAAAGTACAGCAACAAGCCTTCAGGCACCATTCTGACTAACAGCTCTGTGTCTTCTAATTATTTGTCGCCTAACAAGGAGAAATGTATGCCTCTTCTAAATCTAGTGTCTCTCCCCTCTCCCTGGGGCTCACACTTTCTCCCACCAACATCATCATTACCTGCTGCCCTTACTGGAGAAATCCTGACTTGACATTTAAATTTGAAAATTTAATTTGTGATTTACATAATCATAATTTATAATTATTTTCTCTTACCTATGCTAATTTCATTTTTAAAGCTTGTTCATGACCTTTCGCTTCTTCTCCCAACCGTATTCTCTTTAACCCAAAGACATTACTGTCTACCCTGTGAAAAATTATTACACTGAGTCTTGCTGTTGTCTCCTTGAGTGAACATGATAGACATCTAACACTGTGGCTCAGTATAGGACAAGTTTCCCAGTGTAGCTATTTATCACTCTTCTAATTCCTCTTGTGTTGCCCGACACACTTAACAGGGTCCACTGGAGACTGAATAAATGTCAACTGTATTTCTGTGTCTTTGGGCTGGGTGCGGTGCTCTAAGAGAACCATCTTTTTCTCTACCTGACCTTTTCTTTAATTGCTTGAATTGAAATGAAATGAAACCGTGCCTCCAAAGTCACTAATGTCTAGCAATGGTCCTGAATGAACAAATGTTTTGTGCAGTGTCAAAACAACAGTGTAGTTAGTTATTTTCTAACACTTACTTAGCCTACTATTTTCTTTTTTTTTAAAGCATATACCTCCTTAATTTTTTTTACATTTCTCTGAAAACAAGACTTGACATTTTATGTTAACTTGCTTGCCAAACATATTTATTTTCTTTTAAAGATGTTTAGATATTTTTACTGTAAACAAAACAAAAATAGTGAATATAACATTTTTTGTTTTTCATATGCAGCAATGTATTAAAATGTATCAATAACAATTTACATATTGTAATGTTTTACACTGGCAAATAATATTTGAGCTCAATTGCCAATTGTCATCAGATAGCTGAATATCGTGTATTACAATGTCAAAATAAGAATTACCTTAGAAAAATGCATGATTATACCTGGCGCCATCCATGTTTCCAAGGATAATTATGATAGCACATTATAGGATAATTATGATAGCACATAAAGGCAGCATTACTCTGAATCATGTTCCATCAATTCACTGCACAGCATTTTAGGCTTATTTCGCAAAATAGTCGTATTATTTTAGGATTTAGTTAAAATTGATGCATATAAATATTTAAGCTTAAGTGCATAATTTCTGTGTGACCAGTGCCAGCAAACGGAAATACTAAAATTCACATAAACAGCTCTCTTCAATACTGTCATATAAATAAACAGAACAATATATAAATGTGTGAATTTCATGGGTCTTGCGAGGTCTCAGATTCCCTGAATGTGACAGAAGACCCCTTTGGACATTTAACAGAAGTAATTTGCACTCTTTGAATGGAGGAATTTTATCATTGAAGCTCAACAATTTCACCCACTAGGCAAACTTTTGACATGAAGTGCAATTTCTTTATTTCCTTTATTTAGTGGTCAACGGCTGTGCCGACGCAGTTTTGGAGTTTGTGGTTATTTACATGATCTGATTCCATATAATTTGAACTTTAATAAAGCTATAAGGCATTAAATATAACTTCATTTAAGATGTAATGTCAAGGTGTTTCCTTCAAAGATGCTCCACATGTTTTGCTTCATCGGAGCTGCAGCTCTGGCTCCACTTATTCCACAACGAGAGTGGTTCTGTATTTACCTATTTTGTATTTTTGCATTATAATTCCATCATATTTTGCGATCTACATCACCTGAAGCTGTTTGGAAATTTTAGAGTGCATCTGGACTGTGAGCTGTTTAATTCTTCCTCTCCTCTTTCAGGCGCAAACTGCAGTGCTGCTCTCACGTGTCATCATTACAGTTTCATGCTACAATAAATGAGATCAAACGACTATTCGACAACAAAAATTTTGTTGCCCATTTTTTTATTTGTCGACAATTCTTTTATTGTCGACGTTGTTCAATTGTCGATTCAGCCCTCATTTTATTTATAAGAAGTTTGTCACCTGCATTCCAATCTACATCTTGATGTACTCCTTCCTCATGATCACGCAGTGTGTTTTCCTCAGCTGAATGGGAGTGTGATGAGACTCAAGCTGTGCATGCAAGCCATTTGTGCATCACAAGCCAATCAACTATTTAACCTGTAATATCCTAAAACTTTATTTCCAGGATTAATTCGTATTTTGAATAGACTTAAAAAGATTTTTGAACCCCACGATGTGAGTTTATGTTTTATCTTTTAATCATTTAATGTAATTTTGAGTGTGACCATGGTTTAAGGAGGATGAACCTGTATGCTGGGTTGGAAATCTCAAGGATTAACAGTGGTGTTTTCCTTATTACATCATGTGTTGTTCTGAAAGCAAAAAGAAACAAATGAAACACGGAATGTAGGCTGTCATTCGTGCAGCCTGACCGAAGCAAAGCGGTGATTAACAGAAATGTATCTATGAGGAAAACAGTTTGAAATTTCCCTATAGTGTTTGGGTGTGTTAAAGGTGTGTTGTAAGAACAGTTCGAACTATGGTGAACATCAGTTAAGATGGCATTCCAGGGACCAGTTTATGGCAGGGCCCCTCTCTAACTGCCGGTGTGGAAGAAGATGTGCCACACTGTGATTGGATCCTTGGTGAATTAACATAAACAAATGTTCAGCAACATCAGATGAGATGCAATGACAACTACCAGACACCTCTTACAGGGCAGGGAGGAGGACCTTCTGCACCCACCACCACCAAGGAGAGTGCATCTCATTGGACTACAGGTTGTTTTAACTCATCAAACTGATTCCTAAGGTTTAGGCAAGAACTGCCATAAAAATGAATGCATGGATGATGATTTATCCGTTTCTTATCGTTTTTGGTTTCTATCGGTTCCAGACGATGCCTTTAATAATTTGAAAGAGGTTTGGTAAAGAAATAATGCATGGGTAAAACATTAAAGACACTGTTTTAACACTGCACTTAATGCTATGCACATGAGTTCCACACTAGGGTTTGCAACACCGTGGCTACTTCAGACACCAGTGGAAATTCCCACTCCAGGATTGGAAAGGCGCCAGATTTCAATCTCCTCCTCATCAGAAAGGGATAAATATGTCCCCCAGGTAGACACACCCTTGTCCTGCGTTTCCTACTCGACTGGGAAGGAGACATTAGCAGACACACCACGTTCTGACCTGATGTGACCTATAAAGTGTCTCTGTTAGTCAGCTGAGGCCTCATATATTGGTGGAAGTCTATGTCACACAGGTAAGCATGGATCTTGTGACCATCAGCAGGATTTGGTGTGAATTTGTCAATGTTCCATACCAGCTTGTCATGGTCTTTAAAATCCATTCCATATACAACCCTTTCACTGCTGTTGGAGAGGTGTTCTCTGAGGAGGGCCGCTGAGGTTTTGTGCTGCAGGTCCTCATGTCTCTCATCATGTGTAAGCTTTTGGTTGTAGGATGGGGTGCCTGTCCAACTTAAACTGCCGCCTTAACTCGTAAGAGTGTTTCAGTTCATGTCTGACCATGTCAAGCTCATCTTTGGTGAGGTCAAGTTGTTGGGTCAGAGTTTCAATTTTAGTTCTGGACATTTCCAGATGGCCTTCCAAGCCTTGTTTCGAGAGTTCATGTCTTTCAAATCAAACATGGCCTTTTCCAGTTGCACCTCAGTGTGCTGGAGTTTCTTTTCCAGGTCCTCTTGGGTGGCTTTAGCCTGCTGCTCACTGTGCTTGGCAACTGTCAGGGCTTCCTGGGGCCATTTGATTGCTTTCGATGACACTTGTTCCAGTTGTTTGGACACCTTGCGTCGTTCTTGGGCTTCAGAGTCAAGCTGTTCTATATGGCACATGGCATACGTTAGCACCTTTTGGGTCTTTGTGGACTGCAGCTTAAGGTCGTTTACTTCCTGTGTAAGATGGGTGCGTTCATGTCACTCTGTTTCATCTGGCCTATGAGGTTGTGGGCCAGGTAGTTGGTGAATGTTTCCAGCATGTCACTCAGTATTGCCTTCAAGACTTTCCAGTGGGCCATGGGGTCAGTCTTCAGCCACATGTTGGCACACTGTAGTGGAAGACTAGAGAGAGAGAGCTGACACAAATCTGCACAGGGTTAAGGGCCTAGGTGTAGTGTTACAGCTAGACGTTGGCTTCAATGTGTGGGGATACAAATGAAGGGTAGTAACAGCTAAATGTTGTCTTTAGTCAATGTGAGCAATTAGTGAAGTGTAAATAAATGTTTCTTTTTCAATCTGGCAGGATTGCAATACGCCTTTTTATAGGGTACAGTGGATTGTTGGGGGGGGGTTACGGTTACCTGGCGCTTCTCTCTGCAATTTATTTCCAGATGTGGCTGCGTTTGGATGCCAGATTTTGGATTGCGCTGATAAACACAAATTAGTTGTGTGAGGTAAGACTAGGGAGAACACACAACATTTGGTTAATGATTTGACATTTCAAGATGAATCTTGTTGATAACAAATATTTTAACCAGGATTATCTGTGGTTTGAAAGGCTTTGTCTCTAACTTTTCTCTCCCTACTGTTTACAGTCTAGAGGGAGACAGGGAATTGAAAATAAAATGTAAAATAACCAAGACTAAATGAACAAAATCCATCAATAAATATTCTGTTGTTATGCTTAATAGCAATAACAGGGATTCTGATTGAGGATTGGTGCTTGTTGATTGTGATTGTTTAACAGAATTTTATTGGAGGGATTTTATCAATTAAAAATACCACAATGGGGAAGTCTTATATTGTGTGACCTGGAGTTGATGATGTCTAATGGGGCCCTCCAGAGAGAACAGAATCAGCTCAGTGCCCAACACACAAAAGTAAAATAAAATAAAAACAGCTGATAAGTAATTAAAAATAAGCTGGAAACTGATGGGTGGTAGATAATAAATAAGAATGAGAGGAAGCTGTAAGCTTTCTGTTAACTTACACTGTTTCAGACTTATTATCATTAATAGTTCAGCCTTGATAAGAAATTAATAAAAGTGGTAATAATAAAGTAAACGTGAAGAAAATATACATTTTAATCAGCTCTCCAAACTCATCTTAAATTAACTTCAACTCAATTGCTTATTGAGAGACAATAAGAGAGTAATTGTTATTATTAGACAATGGAGAGAGAGACAACAGAATAAAATGCATAAGAGAGAGACAAAAGTGTGTCTAAATTTAGAGAAGTAAAAGTGTTAAATCGCTTAAAGTTTGTTCAAACACAATCTGTATTTAACTAACACCCAGATAGCAATAAGTCGACGGGCCGCTGGCGGTGATCCGGCGGCAGTAGAAGCGGCAGAATGGCGATATCGCAAACACGTTTGACGGCGCACCGCCGGCGGCAGCTGCTTTTTAAAAGCGGCAGCCGCCTTCCTACCGCCTTCGTTCTGCAGCCGGCCAGCTGGCCATCCGCCGTTCCGCCGCCGTTATATCGAAGGCGGACCTTCCGCGGAGCGTCGGAGGCAAACGCTTTTTCCGAGCGATCTGCCACCGCTTATTGTATATATATATATATATATATATATATATATATATATATATATATATATATATATATATATTATTTTTTAATATATACATATTTATAGCATGCAGTTTATCAAGAATAATGATTGATCAAACCAGACAAATTTCCATTTGTCGTTTTAATTCCACATTTCAAAGTACAGTAACTGTCATTGAAACAAGATGTAAGATCACTGATATATAAATAACAGAAAAATACAAACATTATATATATATATACACACACACACACACACACACACACACTAAAGAACATGCAGGTTTCCAATTCAATTATGTTAAAAAATAAATAAAAAAATTTAAAAAACACTATTGTAACACTTACAATAATTGTTAATAATATAAAGAGGTCAGCTCTGGGATGAAAAGAATTACCAGTAAACATAAGCAATGAGGATATTTGGTACCAAAGAAAGTGCAGGATACCAAATAAATTGAGGTATAACATCATATTTACAAGTCATTTCTAACAATAGGTTAAGTGGTAATAATTTAGAGTAAAGCTCTGGAGTAGAATATACCATTATAACTGCAATGCTGACCTGTGGCACAAGGATTTACAAGCTATATTTAACAATAGAATAACAGTTAAGCACTGTGACGGAATGAAAGAAGAAATTTTGGTACTAGTTAATGTGCAATATCAAGTATCAGAGGTATGAAATAGGATTTACAAACTATAATAGAATCGTTAAGCACTGATGGAATGAAATAAGCCAATACTAAAGTCACGGTAAGTAGAATATTTGATACCAGATAATGTGCAAATATCAAGTATTAGATGTATAATCTAGGATTTACAAGCTATATTTAAAAATAGAATAGTTAAGCACTGTAACAATGAAATAAGCAGCAAATTGTATATGAAATAATTGAGATCTTTGGTATCAAGGAATGTGCAGGATAACAGGTATAATATACATTTTGACATTCAACTTACACATGACAACAAGTGGGAATAAATATAATTAACAGCAGAATATCTGGCTGTAGAGAACACAGCCAATCAGAATGTCTGGAGAGATTGGGGACTGCGTGGCGTAGTGGGCTAAGAATCACCGGTTTTCCCCGACCTCCAGAATGAGGCAGTGCAAATTGGTGACCTTCAGTGATTCCTCGTGCGCCTGTATAAAAGGACAAACCATCCCATATTCATCCAAGGAGCTGCCCTCAAAGCAGGGTCACGAGAGAAAAAAAAAAAAAGAAAGAAAAAGAGCAATTTCCACAGTGAACAGTGTGGATTGGGTGAGTGTAGTCTGACACTTTTAGCAGGCTTTTTTAGGGGTCTTGATGTTACTGACTGCAGGATAAAGAAAGGGTTCCAGTTGTCAGTGATGCTGGGGTGTCAGTAGTCAGCCTAGGTTTAAGGGGTCGGCTGTGGGTCCCTCTAAGCTGTGCGGCGCCTTTTTCCACCTTCACGTTCAGATGCTCCTTTCAGGTAACGCGTAACGTTAACCTGGATCGCCTCATCAGTGGCATCCTGGGTTGCCGGGTTGTTCCGGATGGCTCCTGTAGAAAATAAAGATCTGTCATTCCATTTGAATGGCATAAGGTCATACACATCTACTTAAATATAAAAACAATATCCAACTTACTTTGAACAATGGTCTTCATGAACATGTCTCTAAAACATGCTTTATCCCCTACACCAGTCCAGGTTGTATTGATGGAAAGGTGATTAGAGAAGATACTCTGAAGCATTCGCCACACGGTTGTCTTTAGGTCCCTCCCACATTTGATTGCCAAAAACCGAAGCTGAAAATACAAAAAAAACATGTTACAAATTACATTTCTCTGAAGCTTCTCATAAATTTAAAATGTGACAGGCTATGGATTCAGACTGTAGAATATGCAGTGTACGATCTTAATTTAACTTTTTAGATTACCCTATGGCGTTATAAACAAAATCGGCACACATACAAATCGTTGCTGGAGCTCTTTATCCTGCCTCAAACTGTTGTCAAGCAACGCCAAATCTTCCTGGGTGTCTAGGGGGGAGTAACAGATCCCCTGGCAGGGATAACGCTCCAACAGACACATTGGCACTGAAATGTTGCAGCATAGCATTTTGTTGTCCATGCTACGCACAACATCGCCAAACTCCAAGACGTCGCAGCATTAGGGTTTGATCTGCACCTACAGGGGTTCCCAGAATAAAAGAATAAAGTAGTCAGTCCTGGTCCTTCAACTACTAAACTATGACATTTATATCTAGGTCTACTACATGTACAGGTGACCCCAGTGGGAACTAAACCAACAACCACAGGTGTTGTTTGCAAGTTGTACCTGATTGCCCAGTGCGAGCAAATGTCTTCAACATTGTCCCAACTTGCTTCACCTGCTCTTGAAGTGAGCCGCTGTCACCTGGGAAGTAACAATATATTGATTAGCAATACACTAAATATAATAGTAATATAATATAACCACAATTATCATACCAGTAACTTTCCCTGTAATTTCTATCCACAGTATGTTATGCATGGCATACAAGTTCATAATGAAGAACCCTTATGATAACATCAATTTCATTTTTTTTCTTTGAAGCAGAATATTTGTTTGTAAAAGGGGAGTAAAAAGAAAATAATGAAATATTGGTAAACAGATTTTGGTTGATATATCATACTGTACAGTGAAATTTGCTATTGTTATATCCCTACTCACCTGAAGGACGGATAGATCAGGCAAATCTCCAGTCAGGCTTTTGTAGAGTGTGCGCTCCTATGAATAAAACTTTCATGAGTGGGAAGTTGCATATCTACAGGTATTTTAATTCAAACATGAAACATATTGTAATAAATCTACAATATTCAGCCTTTACCTTACACCCTCGGTTGTTGCTCTACACTTTTATTATATTAAATACTTATTTATATAGCTTGCTCACTGTATAATCATGATAGCCTAATACTTATAACACAAGATTGCATCTTAAACGAAGTTGAAAACTTGAATAAGAACGCATTTTACACAGAGGGGACCAGCTAGGGAAACTTACCTGCCTACAATAACTGTTCTCTTACGAGAGGTTCTCTCAGTATTATGTAAGCTTAGCTACGCTTACGGGAAAGATTAATCTTTTCTGAGATATTGAAGCCAAAAATTATCCTTAATTTTGTATCCATTGTCAACGCAGTGCGACAGCTGCAGACCTTGAGCGGGCTAGCTAGCGAGCTCATTGGTTGCTCTGCGGCAACTGCTGCAGCCTACAGACGAGCTTGGGCGAACTTGCATCCAATGAGAGGCGTCCGCGCGCTCACTGCATCAAAGCCCGCCAAAAAGGGCGTGACTAGAGTGCATATAAGCGTAGTTCGTAGGCTGGAACCCTGATTTTCATCTCTTCAGCGAAGCTCTTCGCATCACTGAACCGGAAGCCGCGTCGCCATCATGGCTTCGGACAGCGAGGAGTGGTCAGGCTCACACGCCTCCTCCTCGGCCCAGGAATCCAGCAGGACCCGCGCCAGAGTCGAAGGGGAACTAACACGCCTCCTCACACAGGCCGTCGACCGCCTCGGGCTCGAGTGGTCACCGCCCCTTGAGCAGGCACCCAACAGACTTGACGGCTGCTTTCTACAGAGTCGCCGCCGCGCAGCACCCGCTACCCGGGCCGCTCCCTTCCTGACGGAACTCCACGCCGAGCTTTCCAAATCATGGAACGCGCCTTTCTCGGCCAGGGTCCGATCCCATCGGTGGACAGCGCCACTGAGAAGGGCTACGCTTCCATCCCTCCGGTCGAGGATGCGGTAGCAGCACACCTTTGCCCGCCCTCCGCGAGATGGCGGTCTAAACCAGTGCTCCCATCTAAGGCCTGCAGAACAACTTCCGCCTGTGTTGGCCGCGCCTATTCCACCGCCGGCCAAGCTGCATCTGCTCTGCACTCTATGGCCGTCCTACAGATCCTCCAAGCGGACCTTCTGCGGGAGTGGGATGAGGAAAGCAGGCATCCAGAGGCGGTTGCAGACATACAGAGTGCTACGGACCTCGCCCTCCGGCTACCAAAGCTGCAGCCCAAGCTATAGGGAAGTGCATGGTCAGCTGACTGTGACCGAGAGACATCTGTGGCTAACACTAGCCGACATGGGAGAAGCAGAGCGCTCTACGTTCCTCAACGCACCGCTCTCTCCATCCGGTCTCTTCGGCTCCGCGGTGAGTGGTATCATTGACCGGTTTTCAGAGGTCCAAAAGCCACACAAGCCATGAATCTCTTTCTGCCTCGTCGCGCTAGCTCCTCTGCAGGCCGCCCATGTGAGCCTCAGACAGCCGCCGCAGACCGCCGCCCCCCCGCGGGCCTCGGACTAGAATTGCGCTGAAACCTGAACAACCAACTGTCAGTCCCCTTCCTTCAGGCTACTACAGTGGTAGATTCAGCAGCCAACAAGCCGGTGTTAACGCCCGCTTGCCTGCGCTCAAACGCCGTTTTCACGGCGACCCAAATAAATCTGGTAAAGAGCAAGCATGCCATATGTGTAGAAAATGTGCCCACAATCCAGTGTTCACCTCTACACACAAGCATTACACATCCCGTGTCCATACCAGAGAGCAAACATGTCTTATGTGTAGAAAATGTACCCACAATCCAGTGTTCACCCCTACACACAAGCATTACACATCCCGTGGCCTTATCACGGCACACTCACATAAAGCGGTTACTGAACCGCCGAGTGTTAGGGTTAATAAACGCACCCACCTAATCCGCGCCCATTCTCTGCCCGCTCTGTCACACGGCCAGCAAACACTTCTCTGTATGTAAGTCCCGTGCCCGTGACTATGCTTGCGTGATCACTTAACAGACATGACTCTTTCCCCATTCACCTCAATCGGAAGTCACTCACAGAACAGCCTGTCCATGCTGTCTGCGAGCAGTCCAGCATAAGCACAGTAAGCGCGCTCACACATTCTGTTCAGCGCACTGTGTGTGGCAATCAGAGCGATTTGGCAACTCACCCTCTAACATTACGCTTCAAAGCATGGGAAGATATTCCAGGAATATCCGAATGGGTGTTAAGCACAATAAAACAGGGCTATTTGCTACAGTTCGATCGCCGTCCTCCTCGCTTCTGAGCGTGGCTCGAAACTACTGTGAACACGGAAGCAGCGTGCATGCTTCGTTCAGAAATAGCAAACCTTCTGTGCAAAAGGGCCATAGAGAGAGTGCCGCCTCCCTGAGCGAAGTCGGGTTTTACAGCCGTTATTTTCTTGTCCCCAAGAAAACGGCGGCCTCAGACCAATATTAGATCTCAGGGTTTTGAACAAAGCGCTTGCAAAAAGACCATTCAAAATGCTTACAACCAGCAAACTCCTCAAGCATGTGCGCCAGTGGGACTGGTTTATTTCTCTCGATCTGAAAGATGCATACTTTCAGATTCAGATAAATCCCGTCACAGGCCATTCTTGAGATTCGCTCGACGGCCAGGTTTATCAATACACCGTCCTTCCGTTCGGCCTGTCCTTAGCACCCTGTACTTTCACGAAGTGCATGGACGCTAGGCGCCGCACTCCTGCGGAGTCAGGGTTTGCGAATTCTGAACTATTTGGATGATTGGCTGATTTTGGCACAATCACATACGGAGCTTCTGTCTCACAGGACAGTTCTCCTCAGTCATCTGAACAGTTTCGGTCTTGCAGTCAATTGGACCAAGAGCTCACTACAGCCCAGTCAGACAATTTCCTTCCTTGGAATAGAACTAGACTCAGTGGCAATGACGGCTCGCTTATCTACACAGCGCAGCGCGTGTGCAGCGACTAGCCGCGTCATTTCAGATGAACAGCCTCACACCTCTGAAGAAGTTTCAGAGAGTGCTAGGCTACATGGCCTCAGCCGCAGCAGTACTTCAACTGGGTTTACTACACATGCGCCTGCTTCAGCATTGGCTAAACACCCGCGCCACAGGCCGCCAGCCAATCAGAGTGACTCAGACCTGTATTTCAGCTCTGCAGCCCTGGACAGTGGCCGAGTGGTATCAGCAGGGAGTGATGATGGGAGCTGTATCTCGCCGAAAAGTCATCTCGACAGACGCGTCCAACACGGGTTGGGGCGCGGTCTGCGAGGGCTCTCCGGTTTTTGGCCTATGGTCAGTTCAGGAAAAGCTCCTTCACATAAATTGTCTGGAAATGATAGCGGTCGAGTACGCCGCGGCGCTTCCTCCCGATCATTCAGGGTCACCATGTCCTGGTCCGCTCGGACAACAGGTCTGTGGTATCCTATCTAAACCGGCCAGGGCTGTGTCAGATCCAGGAACCTCTTCCATCTGACTAAACGCATACTGAGTTGGTCCCAGCGCCACCTGCGCCGCTGAGGGCGACGCATGTGCCAGGCCACCTGAACGACGGCCCAGACAGACTGTCCAGAGACAATATTCCCCAGGGAATGGTCCCTGCACGCTCAAACAGTCCAGACGTTATGGCGCATATTCGGCAGAGCAGAGATAGACCTCTTTGCGCCAGAAGAGAACTCTCACTGCCCAATATTTTTCTCGAAGCGAGGACGCGCTGGCCCAGGACTGGCCCAACCGCCCACTTTACGCCTTCCCTCCCGCCTCGCTATTGCCACAGGTAATGCAGAGGATCAGGGAAACGCGCCACTCGGTACTCCTAATAGCCCCGCTGGGAGAATCAAACATGGTTCCCGGAGCTTACGCAGCTGTCACTGACAGCGCCGTGGCCCATCCCAGTGAGAGCAGATCTCCTCTCGCAAGCTCGTGAACGATCTGGCATCCCCACCCAGAGCGCTGGGCGCTACACGCTGGGTGATCAACGACTACCCGTCGCTTTGCCAGAAGGAGTAATAAACACCATCATACACGCTAGAGCCCCCTCCACGAGAAGACTCTATGCGTCAAAATGGTCTGTGTTTTCAAAATGGTGCACCGACAGAGACCTGGACCCACGGACATGTGGGTGTCGCCGCTGCTCGTGTTTTTACAAGAGCTGCTGGATAAGGGCAGATCCCCATCCACGCCAAAGTGTACGTGGCGGCCGCCGCGGCGTCGCTGAACCCCTGCACGCCAGTCACAGGGTAAAAACGAGCTGGTCATCCGCTTCCTCAGGGGAGCTAGAAGGATGAACCCTCCGCGCCTCCATCGGTTCCTATCTGGGACCTTTCTATAGTTCTCGAGCTATGAAAGCCCCCTTTCGAACCGCTTCAATCCGTGGATGTGAAACACCTCTCACTTAAAACCGCTTTTCTAACTGCCCTATCATCAGTTAAACGGGTGGGAGACCTTCACGCGCTATCTGTCAGCTGCGTGTCTTGAGTTTGGACCAAGTGACTCCAAGGTCATTTTAAAGCCTAGACACGGCTACGTCCCCAAGGTGGTCGGTACTCCTTTCAGAGCACAGATCATTTCCTTGTCGGCGCTACCAGCATCTGATAGCGAACGCGACGCCAATCTCCTTTGCCCAGTCAGAGCACTGAGATTGTATACTGCACGCCCGCGATCTTTCAGAAGCTCCGAGCAGCTTTGCTTTGCTCGAGGGCGCACCAAAGGTCTCGCCTCGAAACAGACACTGTCCAGATGGATAGTGGACGCTATTGCTGCCGCGTATGCATCAAAAGACCTACCATGCCCGCTAGGCATTAAGGCTCACTCCACTAGAGGCATGGCCTCCTCGTGGGCATGGTCCAGCGGGATTTCCATTCACCGACATATGTGTGGCAGCGGGCTGGGCTTCCCCTCCACCTTTGTCAGATTTTACAATCTGGAAGTACCCGCTCTGCAGGCTAAACTGCTAGCGGTTTAATACGCTACAGCTCCCTGGTGAGCTGCATTAATGGGACACAGTCCACACAGACCGGCACCGCCGCTCTGTCTATGTGCTTATGTACTACACACACACTGGCCCGCACTCTTGCCGGCCAAATATTAATTCCCCACTCACAAGGGCTCCCCGGTCCCCCTTAATTCCCTGGGGCTCATGCAGTGGATGCTTGAGCGCACGGCGTTGACAAAGGGTTCCCGTAGTGTAAGCTAGCTTACGCAATACGAGAGAACCTCTCGTAAGAGAACGAATCGGTTACTAAAATAACCTCGGTCTCTCTAGATGAGGGAACGAGTATTGCGTAATCGGCCGTGCTTCGCGCCACGGCGATTTTTCGCTTCATTCAATGAAAACCAGGGTTCCAGCCTACTGAACTACGCTTATATGCGCTCTAGTCACGCCCTTTTGGCGGGTTTTGATGCAGTGAGCGCGGACGCCTCTCATTGGATGCGAGTTCGCCCAAGCTCCTCTATAGGCTGCAGCAGTTGCCGCAGAGCAACCAATGAGCTCGCTAGCTAGCCCGGCTCAAGGTCTGCAGCTGTCGCACTGCGTTGACAATGGATACAAAATTAAGGATAATTTTTGGCTTCAATATCTCAGAAAAGATGAATCTTTCCCGTAGCGTAAGCTAGCTTACGCAATACTCGTTCCCTCATCTAGAGAGAACCGAGGTTACGTTAGTAACCGATTCGTTTTCATTTGATTTGAGTTACATTAAACATGAATAACCTTAGCCGAGTCCCCAGGAACATCGGGCTATTAAAGTAACAAGCCTGTAACTGCGGTCTTATCAATTCTAGCTTCACCATACACTCAAACTGTGAGGTTTATCTGCTTTTCTCATGGACCTGTAGCACAATGCCCTGACAGTGACTTCACCTGTGCCCTGATCTTTATTAGAAACTGAGAGGACAGCAAGTTAGTATAATTTATATTACAATTATCACTAAAATTAACAAACAGTCTGCTTTAAAACTAAGAAAAAACAAGCTTCTATACTAACCTTACATAAAAAATGTACTAGCTTAGCTGCTATCTGCCGGCACACCACATTAGATAAAAATACTTACCCTTGTAGTTGTGCAGATAACTCGATATGTAGAGTTTAAAGCCCTTGTCCCTCTTGCTTGTCGGAGCAGGGGAACAGGCATGCGATGAACATCGCTGACGCGTATTTTCGGAAGATTCTGGAGACATCGAGTAAAAACAGACATTTTGGGCGACGCGCAAGTAAACCGGAAACAGATATGGCGACAGCGGAACTTCACAGTTCAGTCTTTGTCATGTGTTTTAGCAATACATTTTTAACATTTATAATGCGTTTAGATTTTTTTTATTGCCTTTACAGGGACTTTAACACTTTCTTAAACATTTGTAAAGATCATAATTGCAAAACCTGTAAAAGGTAAAATAACAAAAAAAATCGAGGTTGGAAAAAATGTAGACATAAACTAAATTTCTGTGCAACTGTGAAACCAGAGGATAATTTCGCTTTTTCATTGAGTTTATCCTTCACGTCAAAACAGGGATTTTCATGTTTATGATAGATATCCCCATGGTTGCAAATTAATAAAAAAAATGTAAGTATACCCGAGATTTTGGCCATGTTGCAGATGTCTTTCACTGTTCACTGATAGTCAGGCATTCGTGAAAAGTCTAACTTCATCAATTTATTCTGCTAATTTGTTCATACCATGAATTAAATATCTATTTTAAAACCTAATCAGAATCATAAAGATATTTATTGCCAAGTAAGTTTTACAAAAGGAATTCTTTTTGGTTTATTGGTGCATGTCTCAAATGCGTAGCAATCAAAGAAATGTAAACAATTTTCAAGTGCATAAAATAATTCAATATATTTTACATATATTACTGTATAATCGCTTCAGAGTTTCAAAGTAATATAAATGTCATTTCCTAAACCTTACCTTATCATGGAATCAAGAGTCAAGACTCTGTTATAAACCCTAATGGCTTTGGAGCAAAAAATAATAATAGCCAACATGGCTGGTCGATTTTGAGAGTAGAAATCCTTGTATTTCAAAGTGGCTTGCCGCCAGCTGGCCGCGGTCGATTGCCGCGAGGCAACAGCCAGAGAAAATGAAGCGGGCGGCCCGCCAGCTTTTCGCGGGCGGCAACTCGCAAGAAATGGGAGTGACGAATTCGGCGGCAAACGTTTCATCCCTGCCAGTGGGACGCACCTATAGCCGACAGCTTAGGGACGGTGGCAAAAAGAAGCCGTGCGGATATTTTTTGCTATCTGGGCAGGCCACTGGATGCTAACTGCTAGCTTTTGATTCTAGGGTTTAGTGTAGGCTTTCAATGAAAGATCGCTAACTTGTTAGTTTAGCTGTGCTGTGCTATACTATTAGCTTAGCTGTGCTGTATTATTAGCTTAGCTGTGCTATGTTTACAATATAGCATCGGCAGGTTGCGCATGCACAGTTAGTTGACCCGGAAGTGTCTCTTTAGGACTTCTCGTGAACTCTCATCATCATAGCAACCAACACCAGTGATCTTTCTCTAGCACTAATGAAAACACAGTTTCAACATGGTGCTTGTGATCTCAATGCATTCAAGGTGAAATGTAATCCACAAATAAAGTAACATTTAGCCGTTTGCAGCCTGGTATTTTCACTCTAGTTCTTTTAAAGATAAAGTCTTCAGCAAAGCAAGTTACAGACAACTCACATAATTGTTATATGTAGTGGCGCTTATACTTCCAACTCGTTTGGAGCGAGATTAATCTATATTTAAGTGGCAGGTTTACTGCAGATGTTTAAACAACAACGTAATTTGATCAGAGTGGATTTTGTGTCAGTTTCTGGATACGCACCAGGGTCTGTCCACTGAATTTAAACAGATTTACTGCAAATCTCTAGCATGATCAAATATATACACTCCTGTTCAAAATTACACTCGGACAATGATGCACATTACACAAGTTATTTCCAAATGTGCAGGCACAAAAATGTGAACATCTACTTCAATGATTACACCAGAGACAGTAAAGATAGATTAATTGAATGCACTGGAATATCACAATGTCATCAATCTAACTAGAAAATAAGGCCGTTTAGAAAGAGATACAGGAACATTGATTGTATCTTTTCCTTACCGCACTGCGAGATTTCCTTCGTCCTGGCAGGGGAAATTTCAAACTCCTTTCGTGGAGTCTTAGTTTAACTGGAACTTTAATCCATAAAGTGTGTCTGGGTTTGCTTCATCAGATAGTGCAGTTCAATTTCTGTGCTCTTTTCATGAGCGCTGAAGATGGGTATAAGCCTTTAACTTATAACATAGGTAAATCTCTTACGTTCTCATTGTCATTACAACAAACCGGCGCATAATATATACACATCACAGATGCAGAGCTTTAGACTAGTTTCTCTGTTCTGTTTCAAAGAAAAGAATGACTGTGCATAAGACAAATAACTAATTTAGATTTTTACCCGCATTCTCCACCATTATATGTATGAACAGTGAGTGAGCTATGATTAAATTAAACTGTCCTTATTCTACATCATTATTATGTAAGGAAATATATAAATGGAATTAGTCGCGTTCGACAACCATTATAAGAAAGATAAATGACAATGAATAAAATTATCCACCATTAAAATCGTAATACAACATCTCGTTGTATCTGCTCACAATTTCTATTGTATACCGAATTAGCTTTAATAAGGGAATTATGATTAATTCACTTGTTTATTGAAAATAATATCACACATATTTAGGTATAGCTTTTAAGCGAAATCTTTTAAAAACAGGGATGAGATTATTGAAATGATTACACAAGACCAGGTGTTTATGTACAGTAAGTAGTTATAACTTATGTGATATAATTTACGTGATAGTTGTAGAATGACAATATACTGTTTGCACAATGTTATCAAACAAAACTGTTTACTCAGTTTTATCAAGCTTATCAAGTACAATAATGGGGTTGAACATTCTATGTGGTTTTCGTGTTATTCTTCTTTCAAGAGGGACATTTGTCTTAATTCACAGTAAGACAAGATTGATATAGAAGATCAGTCATAAAGTAAAATATTGATTTGACCCTATTACTGGGGATGAGGAAATAACTAACTCTTACCTCTTCAAATCACAAATTTTTGAATGCAATATGCTGCTTTAAAATTGTTATAAAACACAGGGCATATTTTTTGCTTGTATAAAACTGTTGATTTCAGACACAAATCATAAAAGACAATCAAACAATTTAATGGACTTATTAAAAAGAGGGACCCAAGAACACGCAGTTGAGGCAATATAGTGTTCCAGTAGTATCCCAAACCGAAGACAGCTGCCTCATCAAAGCCAAGGTATGTGTTAACTGTGAATATAATGACAAGTGTATAGCCAGTCTCTCTCCATGCCAGTGGGCAGAAGCAGACTTAAATCTCTTTAGTTAGATTGCGTCAACATTACTAAGGAGACAGTTTTGACTAATATTTATGTTCTGTGCCAGTAGTCACTGCTATGTTATGATATCAAAACACTTTTACTATAACACATAATTTAAAAAGTAATACATTTTAACTCTTATTAAAGACTCATTTTCACACTTATTCCAATGAGATTAGCATCCATGGTAGCTCACCCCATAGAGTGTTGTACTTTGGAATTTGAAGTATGAGGTTCAAGACTAGTCAAGCACACAAGCTGACATGCGAGTCGAGAAAATGTGCTTTTCATTTCTCATTTTGTTTTTGGACACTATCGGTTGGGTTTAGGCATTGGTTAAGGTAAGGATGTCTGTTTTGTATCTACCTCTTATTTGAATTTAGATCACTATTGGTCAGGTTTAGGTTAAAGTTTTAGGTTAGATAGGAAGTCCATTTTACTCATTAAGAACTCCCATCTATTATTCACCTTAAAAACCTTGTCTGATTATGACACCATTTTACTCCCTTGTGGCACCCCTCACTGGAAATCCCACTATGAAACTACAGCCAAATATGTAGTAAGGCACAACATTTAGCTTTGCAAAAATGTTGCCACACTCACGTAATGTCCATGAGACAAGGCTGGCTTTTTCTGAAAGGTAGCTTAACTGTAGTTAAAATGTGAGTTGGTCTTTGCTTGGCAAGCTGCAGTTTCAAAGTAGCTTCCCCAACACTGCAACAGAAAATAAGAAGGGTAAAAAAGGTAAAAAGCAAGTCTCAGCTGGATACCACCTGGCTCTGTTCAAAATTTGAACACCTGCCCCATCAGATTCACTGCAGATGGCTGAGGTTAGCCTTTGTATTTCAGTCTAAGCCCTTTTCTCTAGTCTCTGTTTCTCTTACTCTTACTCTGACTTTCTGTAGTCATGCTGTGAATCACACATTACCATTCTATGCTTACTATTTCTGCAGTTTGTTTACTGTGCATAATATGTGCATAAAAATTTGTAAGGAATACCTTAACTGACCTTACATTTGCAGTCTGATGAACAAACTGGAAGCAATATTAACCACGATTTTTAAACAACCATGACTTAATCTTCTTCTCATTATTTGAATAGTATTACACACAATTGGATTAAGAATGCAAAATTAATATTTTTCAATAATTCCTAACTGAATTAAACATGCAACATATTGAGGACAATTCACAACGATGTAGCATACTGCTTACAGCTTCACATACTATATTTCTTTTTTTTTATCTGAAGCAGTATACTGTGCTGTATGCATTAAGCAGTACACTACAAGTATTCAATTTTGAACAACATCGCTTTACATACTTGACTGCAGGCTAGAAGCAGTGTTGCTTTTTGGTAAACAAGTTCATGTTATGAGAAGACATCTGTGCTAGCAACTAACAATACATATATTTAAAACATTTTCAGGGAATCATTTCTAATGCACAAAACGTCAAATAAGAGTTTATGTCATAGATGCATTGTGTGTTAATGCATTTATTTTACTACACTAATGTGCACTGATTTGTATTTATTATTATAATGTAAACTTATTTTAAAATGAATCCCCCTATGTGTCTTCTATAGCATTTTAGTATATGCTCCATAGAGGAAGTGAGTTAAAGTGTTGAGTATGGGTGTGAATTCCTCATTCCCATGATGTTTTACACATTCAATACTTTAATTAACATGTTTATCCATGAACAGTGATACAGTGCTAATTGCAAGATGTTTATTTGACAACATTCAATTAACACACTCTGTATCCAACAGAAGAAATTACTCATCCTTACTAATTGTTATGGAGCTCAAATCTTTCTTTATGCATCTTAACAAACATGACTGCGTGACCGGTGACACTCTGTCCCTGCCTGCTCACTGGTTGTGCCAGATTTGTCCATGTGCCGTATTCAAGTACTTGTGAAATAACACGTTTCTATATAGGCCCTGATTGACTAAAACTAATTTGTGTCCTTTGCACCAAAAACTAAAGCCTATATACAGTATATCTATCTATATATACTGTATAACACATTTATTTTTCTTGGAATCTACACAAGGAAAGGAAAATGCATACCTTCAACTTTAAGAAATAATAGCGATGATGTATTTAATAAAATTAAATATAAAATATATTTTATTTTATCTACCTTTCCATTTCTTGTGCAATCTTTCGAATTGCATGTATGCATTGTGGGAGTATTGTGGATGAATTACAAAGAAAAACTGTGCAAATAACCACACATGCAAATATGTTGAAGATACATGACAAAAGGAATCTTTTGCATGTTGTAATTGTACCAAATGTAACCATAATGCTCACTTACACTATGTTTCTCACTAAATGCAACTTTTCACGTTCTAATATACACACAAACCTTTAGTAAATCAATGCCTATAAGTACTTCTGCTTATGCTGTCTTTAAACACATGATACTTTTGATATTTTGTCATCTAATGCAATGGCATTCATACATTTTTAAAGGAATATTCTGGGTCCAATACAAGTTAAGCTCAATAAACAACATTTGTGGCATAATGTTGATTACCACCCAAATAAATTTGGACTTGTCCCTGCTTTTCTGAAAAAAGCACAAATCTGGGTTACAATGGTGTACAAATAGTGCCACTAATAATGGAAGTAAATGGGGACAATGTTTGGAGGGTTTAAAGGCAGAAATGTGAGAAGAAAAAAAAGTTTTACATAGAAATGTTTAGTAAGAAATTTTATCCCACTAAAATCATGTTAACAGAAATACTGTTTACATTTTGTGGCTATACCTTTATAAGTGCCTCACTGTAACCCATATTTTTACATAACCACTTAATATATAAATAATGTTTTGTTTCAGATTAAATTATTAAAAAACCTTAGCTTTAATATTAGACAAGTCATAAGAAGTTACCTATTTTGTCACAGATAATGAGCAACTTATCTCTGACATCTCCAGTAGAAGTAAAACTGTAATTTTGTTTTCACTCGCAATTACATATGTCTGCGGTCACTTAGTTTGGGATGAATTGACAAAATCGTCAAACTGTAGATGACTCTTTATGCCTATAAAATTAGAGACTGGCAGGTTCAATTGGGACAGGGCATATGAGCTTGTGCAGAGTTTGATGGGGTCAGGGTAGGTTTACTGTGGTTGGACTTGCTGTGGGCAGCAGTAGTTAGGGTCACAGGCCAACAGATAGCTGGGTAATCAAGCATTGCACACAGCTGATGCATTCTCAGGCATCCCTGAAGTTACACCATTGAAAGAGGAAAGGTCAGCATTAGAGAGAGGAAAAGAGCAAGAGTGGGCGACACAGACAGAAAAACAATGGTTTTAGTTGGAAGATACCAAACCGACAAAAAGAGGGCTGTGAAAAATGTAAAAAATAACTGCCTGCTTGGGATAATAAATATATATTTTGGTAAACCTTGATGACATGAGCAAAAGGAAAACAAGGTGGATTATGCTTCACAGAAGCCAAAAGTGCATGCAGAGAAAAGAAAATGACTGAATATCTTCTTAAAATAAAATAAGAAGATATAAATTTAATAAACCCCCATACATGCATGCCGACACGACCAGAATGGAGTGGGTTCATCAAGCTCTGTACAGCAGTCATACAATAAGAAGTGAAGGGAAGCCCGTGGGAATCGATAACCTGAATGACCAATCTGTTCCAGGTACTTTATGTGACTGTGGTAATTATTACCTGATCAATAGAGTTTGTTGTGCAGAGGGATGGGTTCTGTGCCAGTGTAATTGGCTTCTGATGTGGAGGGTTTATGTATAAATTTTCTCAGTATCAGAAATTGGTTTTGTGGTAAGATGAAGGGAGGGGGCCCCCCTTTGCTTCCTGCTCCAGGATATATCGCTAATATTCTGCAGCAAGAGTGTTTTTTATTAACCGTAGGGCCCTGTGTGTGCTCTTATCATTAAACACTCTCAAACCTTTTGACATATAGGAAAAAAGCAGGTATGGAAAATGTTGCCCAGATTGACATGTAATTTTTATTTGCGGTTACAGTAATCGACTTAATGAAAAGTAAATTTTTAACAGCCGAACTGCAAGATTGCCAGGGGTGCATCTAGAAATTTTTTCATCGAATTATATTGAACTTTGCATTTATACATTGCTTTTTTGGACAGTACACCCAAAGCGCTTAACACAGTGAACAGGGGACTCTCCTCATCCTCCGCCAGTGTGCAGCATCCACATGGATGATGCGACGGCAGCCATAGTGTGCTAGTATGCTCACTACAAACCAGCTGTTGGTGGTGAGGAGAGAGGAGAGTTATAGGGCCAGTTAATGGATGGGGATTATTAGGAGGCCATGACTGAGAAGGGCCAGCCCCCCAGCGGCACTTATTTTTTATTTTTAACTCCAAAATAAATATTTAATGTAGGTATTTTGTAAATAAATAAAAATGTATCCAATCAAACTTAACTTACTAACCCACCCCCCAATCTCATTTGCTCATATCCAATCTCATATCAAATGGATATTCTGTGTTATTTAAAACGTCCAGCAACTTTAGAGACATTTTCTGGACCTAGCCTAAAACTGCCAGATGAAGATGCCATGCTGGATGGCCCTGGACCCGGACAATCTCACCAAGGTGATCCGCAGGCCCCACTCATTGTAGCGGCTCAATGTTCTACACAGCACCTCTCTATGACAGCAACAGGTATGCCCAGAGACCTCTGCGATAAAGCATCTGTCCCAAAGCAGCCCGTTTTATTCGAATTTCCAACCAAAATCTTCAGAGACAGGAAGAGAGCATTATCCATTCAATACTTTAAGTATAATTGGGTTGAATACTCAGTTGAGAAAGATGCAGGTTTTTGTTTCACATGTAGACATTTTGAGAGTGAGAGTGGGGAAGATTCTTTTGCTATGAGAGGTGTGAGTGACTGGAAAAGATTCAACACTAAACTTACCAAACATTCAACCTCCCAGGCTCATCTCAGCTGCATGTTTAAATGGGAAAACTACAAACAGAGCACGTTACACTGTCTGTGAACCATAAAGGTATGGTTGAGAAAACAGATCTTATCTTTGCTAAGTGGTGGATATTATAAAATGACTGTCTCGTCTCAGATTGCCCTTTCGTGGACACAGGGAATATACACAAGGATCGGAATCTCTGGGTAATTTTCTTGACGTATGTAGTTTCTTTTTGAAGTATGACACTGAGTTTGAAAAGATGCAAGCCACTCATTTTAATTATACCAGTAAAAACCAAATGTAAAAAAAAGCTCCTTGAAAGAAATGCGAGACAAAGGAGAAAAATGGGCCATAGAGGCCAGTGGTCTTTATGATCACATGAACAGAGTTGAATTTATTACTTGTTGTATATGAGGACATTCTGTGCATTGTGCATGTTAGACACAAGGCACTGCAGTCCACTTGTTGTACTCTCGCTGATGCAACTACGATTACGAGCAACCTCTGGGTGCATGTGGTATCTTGAAGAGATGAAAATGCATGGAAAGATGTGTGGTTCGCAGTGAACAAATTCTGCCAAACAAACAAAGTGTCAGAGCTAGAGGAAGCACCGCATGGAGATGCTCCCAATCTGTTTCCATTCAAATGAAAGCGGGCGACTTATGCCCCATGTACCTTGGATAGATATGTAGTAAATACTTCACTAGGTCATAGAGAAAAGAACGGAGGTAAAGCACACTCTGAAACATCACAATCCTCTGCACAGAGTATGCAACAACATTTCGATCTTTCGAGCTTGACAGGGCAGTTCACAGGAGAGGCAATTGACCTTTCAAAAGCATGTGCTGCAGTGTTTAAATGTGAAAAAGAAGGAATCGAGCATCTTCTACAGACGTACGCTGAACCGCTGTGCATTCACCCACTTCTGGTGAGAGCGGAGATGGACTTTGTTAATGCCTTTGCCACTGTGATCCCTTTTTCATTGATGCATCTTCAAAATAGCATAAAAAAGGACACGTATACAAATCTGTACAAACTTCTTCAGCTGGCACTGACCCTTCTAGTCAGATCATTGACAGCAGAGCGGACTTTCTCTGCAATGCGTAACTCAATAATTCAAAATTCATACAGCAACAACCACAAACTCTCCACACCAGCAGGAACCTGGGAAGAATATGCTTCTGAGTGCCTGTGAAAGATATGACACAGCTCACGAAAAACCGTCTCACATTACACAACCCAGCCATGAAATACAACGTTTATATAGGGAGTAAACACATTGCGTACCACGGTGCGCCCCATAAACAATGAGCTCACCTGGTTACCCCACACCTGAGAGCGATTAATAAGAGAGAGGAAGTGAAAGAGAAAAAGACAACACACACACACACACACACACACACTCTACATACACACAAACAATAAAGCTAAGAAGGCCATCACAATGTGGGACATGGAAAAGAGCGTGAGCTTTGGAAAAACTAATGACACTAAACAACACTGATAACAGTCTCAATGAACACTTTTTATAACATTCAAAATAACACATTCCAGCACCGAATTTCCAGTCAAAACACACACAGATTAAACTGAAACTTCTCCTTAAGAACTGGTGAATTTTCATCTAGATTATACACATATCTGATGACAGCTATTTCAAAAAGTGGTGAGGTCATGTCTCACTAGTGTCAACCCATAACTGACAGCGATGTATCTAATAATCGTTCAGTGAATACTTGTAAAAGATTCATTTCTCAGTTGTTTCCCTCTTTTTTTCCACATATTTGTCCATGTGGTCATTGTTGTTGAAATAAGCTCATCAACCCACATGAGCCCAAACACTGCATTGGTCGATGTTTGGCCACTGCAGCTGCTGTAAACAATCACGGGATTGGTTGCTGCTGTAATCAATCATGCTATTCATCTGTAGTAATTTGTGCATTCGGTGAGAGTAGTTTGACATAAATAAACCCTTAAATGTCAACATCAACTATAATATACTTCAATTTATATGTAATACATTTGGATATTTATGTTGGGGTGGCAGCGTGGGTGGAAAGGCTTGTTCTTAGGGTGACATTTGCCACCCTATGCCACCCCGGTAGATCTGCCCCTGAAGATTAGGAATTAGGAACACAAATTGTGTTCAGTTCATCTTTTGGGGTTATCACCATTAAATGATTTGCATAATTCCTTAGTGAATTTGCTAATGAGTGCACATAAACAATTCATTCTTAGTGAGACCCCCCACCCCCCTTGGCTTAAAATATTCCTAATAGTAGTAGCTAGTAAAAGGTATCTGAAGTCTGCTCGCTTACCTAAGTTCCAACCTGACAGTCATCCAGTTACCATGGGAATCACACATGCCTCTAATTGTGTCTGCTATAGCTGCATCGCTCCTCACCCCACCTTGTCACAAGCAGCAATTTACCTGTTGTGAACTGCAATCTTCTTTGTTTTGCTTGTATTCTTTTCTCCAACATGATTTGTTGATTGGTGTGTCACCTACAGAGCTCGGAACTCTGTCTAGAGACTTTAGAAACCCATTCCATATGCTTCCTAGAAACCCTGTCCTAGTGCTAGAGCATACAAGGCCACAATCCTGAAATTGCCAGGGCAGTCTTATGATGAAGATGTAACCATAGCCAATTTTTGCCTGCATCATTATAATGTCCTTGTTATGCCATTCTCATCTCAGTTCAGACAAATTAGTCATAAGCTGGACAACATGTAAAACATGTAATAGGCAGGTAAATGTACTGTAGTCACTATAATTTATGGTGTATGTTCATGTTATATATAATTTACGGTGACTAAATGTTCATGCTGATCAGAATTATTCATCATTATTAGTATTCTTAATCATTTTGTTGCACTATTAATCATTTGTACTATACTAATACATTTATACTTTTCTATTATGTTGTCTTTGTATTGTCATATTTACTTTTCCATGTTTGCTATAAGCTTATATACTGTAAGTTACTTACATGTCTGCTTTTATATGTTACATATACACTGGGGGCCATTTTGGAATAAGGAAATTGGTACTTTAATCACCAAAGTGGCATTCAGCTGATCACAAAGTATAGTCAGGCCATTACTGATGTAAAAAACAGCACCATCACTAGTTGAAAAAAAAAAAGTATATATTTTTTAAATTTCTAATGACAGGCCCCATGTCATTAGATTGTGTAATTTCATTACATTGTGTAATTTAGATAAAATACGATTTTTAATAGTGTTTAAAAATAATTAAATGATAATTGTATTAATAACCCCAGTGAGCAAGCTGTAGGCGACTGTGGCAAGGAACACAAAACTCCATAAGATGTAGATTAATGGAGAAAAATAACCTTAGGAGAAACCAGACTCACTGTGGGGGCCAGTTCCCCTCTGGCTAACATTATGAATGTAATGTAAATATGAATTATGTATAGGTAAAATCACGGTTTAAAATTATTAAACTAAGTGTTAAGGGTCAGTGATTAAACATCGATTGTGTTTGAACGATTGCTTGTAGGGGGGCAACTGTATTATAAATTAAATGTCACCTGTACACATATAAAACATAATTTGCTGTTTTAATATTTGAAGACATGCCATTTTTTTTAAATACAACCAAATATTCAACAAATTTGAGTAAATATTTAAACATTTTTATTTTAAATTATATAAACAAAATTAGTCAATACACCCTAACTTTCTGGTTTTAGCCACAAACTTTATGCCATGTTACCATGCTGTTCTTTAGAATGACTAATGCAGTAAAATTCCTGGGTAAAATGAACGGCAAGCTACATCAAGATATTAGGTTAGAATTGAATCAGTAGGCTATAATCAACATGCACTTGTCTTGCAAATTGTAACAATTTCCTTTAACCCTTTCCTGCCTGAGCCCAAAATTCTGAAAATTCCATTCTGTGCCAGAATATGATATTCATATCCAAATTCATATTATATTCATATAACATCACACCCCCGAACTGTATATACCATATTGAAGAGATGAACTATAACTTTCAAATTATATAAATATATGCATGATTATTTAAGGCTAATCATCCTTTATCAATAAGATTTCACGCTTCTCCGGCCTCCATACTTCATCGGGCAACTGCAATTTC
This sequence comes from Xyrauchen texanus, assembly GCF_025860055.1. NCBI lineage: Eukaryota > Metazoa > Chordata > Actinopteri > Cypriniformes > Catostomidae > Xyrauchen > Xyrauchen texanus. Next base: position 32,943,271 of record NC_068298.1, read on the forward strand.
AACCATTTTAATTACAAGCTAGAGGGAAACTTAGAGTGTATGAAATATACATAATTTGTGGGCAATGTAGAATAGCAGACTGAAAACAGTTCCTATCGCAAACCAAGCAAAGCCATTACATTCTGGCGTGCAACAAGCTACTTTAGATTTATTTTCAGTCCTACATTTCCAATAGCATAGCCAACATCTCTTAGAGGACACTTCAAATATAGGGACATTGGCTGCATGGAGTGATGCAAAGGAGGGACTACAGGCTTTAGTTTATTCAAAGGGAAACTTGCGTGAATACCAATACCTCCCAGCTGACGAGCCAGGTTTTCTCTGAAATCTATCTGAGTTAAGTTCACTGGTCTACACTCATCCCCTGGTGCTGCATGAATGTGAAACAATTGATGACGGCAATGTCCATGAAGTGGAATAAAAAGAGTCTTCCACCACTACTGAGTTTTTTGTAGGACGTTGTAAGATTTTAACATTTGGTCTGACCTGTCAACACCGCCCATGTTTTTGTTATAATCATCTTCCTGCAGTAGCTCCTGGTCCAGCAGATCTTCCTCCTGTTTGCTCATGCCCTCATGCCACGTCCTCCTCTGCTATGAACCTAAGCTCATCAGCAGCCTCCTCTTGAGGGTGTTGAGCAGGGAGCCATTGTCTCTATCCATCTCTACAACAGAGAAAAGTACACAATTGGTAGAAGCAGTGTGTTCTTCACAAATCCATACACTGAATAGTCTAACCAGAATGTTTAACTTCAGACAGCCCTCTCTTTCAGACTTTCCTTGTGAACAGGAAGCTACACACAATCTAAAATCATGCCTGTGTGATGGATGGATAAGGCTATCTGCTAAATTATAGAAAGATATCTAAAAAAAAGTATTGCATGGGAAAAATCAACAAGCTAGATTACTTCTCTAACTAGCAGACCAGTTTCCAGGCAGGTCTGAACAGCTTTAAAAAAAATAATCAAATAAATGTCTGAAAAATAATAAAATCGATATCGCTATTTAGTAAAAATTTACATAGTATTGCTAGCTAATGTTTATTTATTTCCCCAAAAAACGTTTATATAAAAAGAAGAATCTCGCCGATGATGGTCACGTTTTTTCCAGAATAAAAAATTGCTAGCACTACTACATATAATTGCTTCATAACTAGAAGATGATGACGATACATTTATTATTCACGCCCAGTAACCACTTAACCAATCATATGTGCTTTTAGCTTATATTGTCATGAGTATCTGGCAGTTTTCAGAAATAAAATCGGTGAATGGACAGCAAAGATATTGAGACATTGAATAATTGTTCCCAAATTTGAATGCTCCAGCTGGTAAGGGTTAAGATTCTTTTTAGAATGTTACTTGTACTGAATGTAATTACTGTGAGTTTAAAAAAGCTGAATGCATTGTAAATATAAATGACCAATAAATGGATTTAATATGAGTATTTTGTTTTATCATTACTATGTCTGTCAGTATCTTTGCACATTTCTTATTGAATGCGCTTGTTGTGCGCCTCTTATTAGAGAATGCTGTTGCTAATATTTAGCTCAATTCTCAGTTATTGAACACACGTGATTAGTGCACGTTAAGTATTTGATTGATAAATAGTGTTCATAAAGAGGACATTGTGTTTGTTATCTTCCCAGTTAACTATTTAGAGCTTTTCTTGCATTTCGTTTGCAAGAGAAGCAGCAGGATCAACTCTGCAGCTTTATTCTCTTTCTCCAACAACACTCTCTCCTGGTAGTTGCGTTTTTGCTTTTTATTCTGTACCCAAAAGTAGCAATATTAATCTGTAGTAGGCTACAGTATATATTTTTAGGTTGAAGTGCACTGGTGTAGTGAGCTTAGTGTATAAGAGCCTTTCTCTTGGGAGGTAAGGCATATATTTGGGCTTAAGTTGTAGGGTTTATAAGGGTTCCAATTTTATGTTTTTATGTGTATTCATAATAAATTTGCCATTGCAGGTGCAGTGTGGCCATGTATAGCACTAGCTGTTGTTTCTTCATACCTGTTTTTCACATATGTTCATGCGTGCTGTTTCATCAGTCACTTCATTGTTTGTTTTGCGAATCTTGTTTCGGCATTGTACTGTGCAAAACATTCAATTAAAGACAGTGGAACAAAATACTGTGTACTGTATGTTGTTTTAGAAATGAAAACCCGACAGGTACACCAGGGGCGATTCTAGGGTCAGAGCTTTAGGGGTGCTGAGCACCCAATGAGCCCCACTGCCACCACCCACCCTCTTTTCACACAAAAACAAAAAATATGTGTATTGAAAAATAACTTTATCATTTTAACATTGGTTCAGCTAACTCCAAAATCCAGATTTTTTTTTCTTTTTTTTTTCTTTTTTTTTTAGACCTTTTCAGAGCACCAGCTTAATTGTGAGAGTTCACACAGACAGCCCCCTGTAACAAACACAAAACCTTCTTCACTCAGCTGGTTTTCCTGACCGTTAACTCCATGTGCCTCCTTTTGTATCAACAGTCATCAGATTGGTTAGATTAGATTCAACTTTATTGTCATTGAACAAAGTAACAGGTACTTGGACAACAAAATGTAATTCATCTTCTGTAAATTATTTACAAAAAATGGTTCTTGAAAGGCTCTTTTTTTTTGTGCCAAACTGAGTATGAGGGTATTGAGACAGCTTTAACTGTTTAGGACCAGTGTCCTTATCCCCTAAGTCTGAACAGCTCTCTTCTGTCTCTGCTGCTTTGGCTTGGTGGTCTCTATGTTTCACTCCCTCTGTCTCTTCATTTCTTTCACTAGTCAATTCCCTCTCATCCCTTATGGACTCTCCCTGTTGTTTTCATCCTCCTTTATTATGAAACAATTTGGTGTAAAATAATGTTACAAAAAGTAAACATAATATAGGCTACTTAATGCCAATAAGTTAGTATAGGAGTATGAGTAGTTACTGTTTTGCTTGCTACTATTCACTATATGTCAATTTATTGTTGTTGTTGTTTCCTCACCTGGTTCTTCCTGCATGCTCTCCCTTTCCCTCTCTCCTTCTCCATCTCCCTCTCTTTCCCTTGGCACTGACAATCATACACAAATATATTGTAGGCAGGAGAGTTGAGGTCAGTTTGTCATGTCACAAAAATGTTATGGAGACCATTTACAGATTCTAAGGATATGATCAAAGGGCACACAGATGCGTGTCATTTGAAATGTTTTTATTATTATTATTATTATTATTGGGTTTAGAAACTTTTTTAAATCACAAATTCCTTTCACAAGAGAAGCTGTATTCTCCATTGTGGGTTTGAAATAAATAAAAAAATAAATAAAAGCAGGTGACCATTGCCTAAATAAGTAATTTGATACAACAACAGATAGCTGGTTTGCATTATCTGTTACTTTAGCTTAACGCTTTTCAGAAGAATAAAAAAAAACAAAAAACAAGACAGAGGTTATTATGGACTATCCCTAGTCTCTCACCTGAATCTGTCTTTTTTCTTTTAAAGAACTGTTGTATGTCCATTTCTCACTGGCAGGCCAGAGAGAGAGAGAGAGAGAGAGAGAGAGAGAGAGAGGTTAACAAGCACTTTATTATTCTTTGAACCTTAAATCACGTTACATTACTGGCAATTATTAAAAAATAATAAATTAAAAAATAAAAATAAATTACTTAATTAAAAATTCACAATCAGCTGATCATTTTGTACTATACATAGTACCTCATTAAAACACCATACATCACAAAAAAAAACACATTATTTGTAAGTCTATAATAAGCGAATTCGATTTTCAGTCTTCCCTCTACCAACCCTCTAAACATCATTTCAGAATCTATTGTAGCAAGTTGCAAACCTTTGTTCTTTCTTGTTTTCCAAATTGCAAGTTTAGCTGTTCCCATCAAATAATTTAATAAACATATTTTCCTCCTCATTGAAAAACTATACTTCATTCCCCAATAAACACTTTATCGGAAAAAACCTCATTAAAACTTCTAAACCAAGTCTTAAGCAAAACAAAAAGCTCTTGTAATCTGTTACACCTTAAAAACAAATGTTCTAGATCCTCCTGCTCCCCACAAAATCTACATTCCCCAACTACTGCCGGATTCAGGTGTGCCACATGTCGGTCCGTAGCTATGGCCCCGTGAATAATCCGCCACTGTAGATCAGCTGCGCTTCTCTACAGGGGTTTATACAGGGTCCGCCACCTGTCCCGCACGAGAAAGTCTGGTTGTAACAGTTCTGGCCATCTAGAAGCTTTTTGCCTCTTCAATGAATCTCGATGTGTGACTTTAACTGTAGTGCAGTATATTGCTTTCTTAGACACCTTTTAAAATGGTCCAGCTGAGGGGTCTTAAAAGATAAAATCAAGTCTGCAACTTCACCTTCCTCTTCTTCATTTATGACAGGTGAAATGTTTAATTCTGGGAAATCTTGACCAGTTCTCATGTCCTGTGTTTGTCTCAGTCCTATCCAAGTCCTACAGCTGCTTGGAAGTGCATTACAGATTTCTTCTTTCAATTTTGAAACAAGACGCAAGGACTTTAACCCCGTCAGCTCTTGAAGTGCCTCAATGGATTTCCAGCCCCTTTCATCCAGGAGATGTCCAAGTTTCTGAACACCATTCCTCAACAAACATCTCCTCACGCTCACGGAGGACAACAGTCTAGTCTGGACCATTGGGTTGAAAAACAACGGTTCCTCTGAAGTCCAATGTCCTTGGTCACCCATATCTCGCTCCACTCTTAAAACAGTTCTCCATGTCTGCAGCATAGACTTATAAAAAGGTGGAAGCTCTGACAGGCTTACTTCCGCAAGTCTCATTAAGAACAAGTGTCTATCAAATCCAAGTCCTCCTGCCCGCTTCAAAAACACACTTGCAGTTTTGGCCCACACCACATCTGTTTTGTAGAGAAGTCTCTGCACAGCTTGAATCCTAAAAGCCCGGATCCGACTCCTCACATCTACCAAGCCTTGACCGCCCTCTTGAACTGGTATGTAAAGTGCAGCTGCACGGATCCAGTGCTGTCCACTCCAGAAAAAATTAACAAATGTCCTTTGTATCATAGAAATTAGCTCTTCAGGAGGCTCCATAGTTATAGTCCTGTGCCACAACATAGATGCAGCGAGATTATTGACAACCAGAGCTCTCCCCCTATAGGACAATTGTGGCAATAGCCATTTCCATTTCGACAATTTAGCAGATACCTTCTCCAGCAGACCCTCCCAATTTTTCTTTTGAAATTGGTCGTTCCCCAAAAAACTCCTAGTGTTTTCAATCCGTCCTGTCTCCACTGTAACCCACCCGGGAGTTGAGGAAACCCAAAACCTTCCCACCTACCAATAATATACCCTTCACTTTTAGACCAATTAACTCTAGCAGAAGAGGCTTTTTCATAGATTTCAATAGTTTGGTTTAAGGTTGTAATATCCTTTTGACTTGTGATAAAAACACTAATGTCATCTGCATACGCAGATAAAAAAACTTAAAATTATCATTTGAATTAGGAATTACAAATCCTTCAAGATTCCTCCTCAATCTGCACAACAAAGGTTCGATAACCAAACTGTATAATTGCCCAGAAAGTGGACATCCTTGTCTAATGCCTCTCGACACAGGTATTGGTTCACTTAGCCCACCACCTGCTTTCACCATAACAGAAACATTACAATACAACAACCGAATATAGGATATAAATCTGTCACCAAACCCAAAATACTTTAACACATTAAAAGATATTGATGGTCAACCCGATCAAAAGCTTTTTCTTGATCTAAGGAGAGAATTCCAAGATCAACATGATAAAAATTATTGATATTAATTATATCCCGTAATAGAAAAAGATTATCCATTATAGATCTTTCAGCTATACAATACGTTTGATCATTATGAACCAACAAGTCTAAACAGTGTTTAAATCTATTTGATAAGCATTTGGAAAATATTTTGTAATCAGAACATAATAAAGATACTGGTCTCCAGTTTTTGAGAAGTCCCAAGTCCCCTTTCTTTGGAAGCAGCTACAAGACTGCTCTACGACAACTTATGGGAAGGGTTTCACTTCTAATGCAGTCCAGCAACACTTCGTAAAAATCTTGTCCAATTATTTCCCAGAACTGTTGATAAAAGTCTATAGGTAGTCCATCAATTCCAGGGGAACGGCCAATATGCAACTGACGCATTGCTTCTGTAAGTTCTTTAAAAGTGATCAAATTGTCCAGAGCCTTTTTCTGTTCATCCCCAAGCTGAGGTAATTCCTTAAGCAAATCATGAACACTCTCAGTATCACAGCTCTCAGCACTGTATAATTGTTTATAAAAATCTCTTGACAACTTTCTCATTTCAACTGGATTTGATGTTACTGATCCATCCTGACGGCTGAAGATGACACATCTGTTTTTGATTAGTATATTTTTTTTCAAGATTAAAAAAGAAAGCACTTGGAGCATCCATATCTTTGATAGTGCAAAATCTTGCCCGTATCAGTGCTCCTTTGGCCTGCTCTTGTAAAAAAGAATTCAGCTCTTGTTTTTTCTTTTTCAAACCATCACAATGTACACCTTCATTGTTAGTTACAAGATTTTTTTCCAACAACTCAATGTCCTTTTGTAGAGTTTTTACTGTTGTTTTGACAAAAGTTGATGTATGAAAAGCATAATTCTGACAAAATAATCTTATATTCGCCTTTCCCACATCCCACCATTGACAAAGATTCTCAAACAAAAGCTTCTTCAACTTCCATTCACTCCAAAACACTTTAAAACTCTCACAGAAAAAAGCATCATGTAATAATTTAACATTCAAATGCCAGTAATAATTAGATCTTAATGTCTTCTTTACATTTAAAACCAACGTGATCATATGGTGGTCTGAAAACCCGTTTGGAAAAATACAAGCATCAATTACTCTATTATTCCACATTTCCGTCATATAAAACCGATCCAATCTTGCACCCCAAAATCTATTGTCACACATTTTCAACCACGTATACTGTTTCACCCCGATATTTCTTGTTCTCCATACATCTGTTAATTGAAACTCATGCATAACTTTTAACAGTGTGCTACTTGATTGACTATGAGGCTCTTCCCCATTTCTATCCACTGTAAAATCTGTTGTGCAATTCCAGTCCCTCCAATTACAAGACACACACTATCATCATACTTCTGGATGGCATTTCTCAATTTCAAAAAAATATCTTGTCGTTCAGGACCACTATTGGGGGCATAGACATTAACAAACACAAAACTATTTCCCTCATACTCAATTTCTATTAACAATACTCTACCTTCAACAATCTGTTCCACATTTAAAATGTTAACATTCATGTTTGCAGAAAATAAAATAGCCACTCCTGCACTATTAAATGTCCCATGGCTCAAAACAAACTTGCCTTTCCACCACATACCCCATTCAATTTCATTATCCTTATTTGTATGTGTTTCTTGTAAAAAAGAAACATTGATCTTTTTAAATTTAAGAAATTCTGAAACCACTGCTAATTTACCCCTGTCTCTTCCCCCATTAATATTTAGAGAACCCACCCTCAAACTATCCATGTAAGAAAAGAGATATAGAGTGGGGAGAGACAGAAAAAAACAGCAAAGTATAAACGCCACCACGTGAAATTTATTCATCTTGATGTCTTTGAGAAACAAATATCTTTTCGCAGTTTTGTTACCATCTTCTTCAGTCTAAATCTTTTCTTCTTATCCAAAGACTCATAGCTAACCGTTCTATGCAACGACAACACTGTCGCAATAAATTTCTCGGAGTCCGGAAAAAAAACTGTCACATCAACAGTCTTACCAAAAGTCGAATCTAGGAAGTCATTTATCTCTTGTAAAGTGTACACCTCTCCTACTATCTGTGAGCCCATATCAGAAAACTCGGAAAGCGTATCATCATCTTTTAACTCTGTATCACAACTTTCTTCATCCCTTGATGCATCAACATTAACACTGGCCACTTCACCATAAATCTGGTCACTCAGATCATCGTTCATTTCACAATTTTCACTTGATTCTGTTTCAGCAACCACTTTCTCATTTTGACCGTTATCAGTAACGCTTTCAGCCTTTTCAACAACTCGAGCATCCAGCTCCTCCACAACTCGAGGCAGCGCGTCCTCTGAGGCCTTCGCCATCACCGCAGCACTCGGCCCGGCGCTCGCCACACTCGGCCCGGCGCTCGCCACACTAGTCCCGGCGCCGCCACACTAGTCCCGCTACTCCCAGCTTTATGTGGGCATGCTAGTCTCTTATGACCAACATCCCCACACTCAAAGCATTTCATGCTTCCCGTGTTAGCATAAATCATATATGCCTTTCCTTCGTACAGCACTCTAAAAGACACGTCTAAATTTGGTTCATTCAAAAACATGAACACCTGTCTTCTGAAAGACATTACATGTCTTAATGCTTCATTTTTACAGCCGAGTGGTAGCGTTTTTATCGCGCTAGCAAATTTTCCGTAACGTGAAAGCCCTCGCTCAATTTCATCATTCGGAATAAATGGAGGTATGTTGGATACGGTTACCTTAGTAGTTGGCGCAACAAGCGGCGAAACAATAACAAATTCTCCACTTACCACAATTCCATTAGTTATCAGGCGACTAACTTGAATCTCTTCCTTCACAAAAACGACCACGGCTTTATTCATGCGTGAAGCCGATGCAATATTCTCATGCCCGATCTCCTCTCCAACAGCCATTAGCACATCCTCCACAGTCACACCGGTTACAGGAACACACCTGACGCCATGACGAAGGGAAACAGGTGGCGCTACCCCTACGAAGAGGGACGCCATCCTGATCCCAAACAAAACTCCACAAGTACCTCACACAAATGGAATTAAAGAACTTTTTTTTTTTTTTTAAATTATAGAAACCGAAAAAAAAGAAAATAAAATTATAGTATTAGACAGAAAAAGCCCAATAAGTCACCCTCTCCACGTGGGAACCCTCAGATGCCCAAACCTCTCCTCAGAGAGAGCGAGAGAGAGAGAGAGAGGGAGAGAGAGAGAGAGTAATGCTAGGAGTTCAGGGGCCTGTACCATGATGGTAGTTGAACAAACTCGGGGTTACAGGATTGGTTTTGAGTCTACAAAACCAAACCGATGCAATCAGGCTTTATTGGTACCATGACGCAGCTCATCAACTTTCTCTGTCAACTCAGGCTTTGATCCTTAAGCTATGATTACTCCACACGCGCGTGCACATAAAAGAGTGACGTCGACACTGAACAACCAATCGCGTTCGATATGGATAGAGCGAGAGCTATATATTTTTCCGCGCAGGAGCAAGAGATTATTATTCAGAAATATGAAGAATATAGGAGTGTTTTTCAAGCACACAGTAACACTGTATCTGCTGCCAAAGCAAGAGAACAGTCTTGGAGGAAGATTGCTGATTGCGTTAATGCGTAGGCTAAGTTAAACAATTAATGTAAATTTATGTAGGATAATCATATTAAAACTTTATTAAATGCTAAAATTAAAATGTGTATTCGTGCTGATATATACATGCATACATAAGTGTGTGTGTGTGTGTGTGTAGATGTATGTAAAGTGTGAATGTATAGGCTATTACATCCTAAGAAAGATTGATATTCATTGATTTTTAGATGCAACCCCAACTCCAAACGTTCTTGGCAGCAGATCAAAACAAAATATAAAAATATAATTCAAAGTGGTGAGTATTTACCAAAACCTTTTATTACTTTTGTGAACATTTAATCACAAACACTTGTTTGCAGCAAACAGAAAAAAGTGTGACATAAGGAAAACTGGGGGAGGGCCACCTCCTCCAGAATACACTGTAGCGGAGGAGTTGGCACTGAGTAACAACAAGGGGCGGCCGATTATGGATGGGATTGCAAGTGCTGTACAGTCTGACCCTGGTGCTGGCTCCTCTAAGCAAGTGACACTGGGTATGTGTGTGCAATGCATTACTAATGTTTTAAAAAAAAAAAAGTTAAATATGGCTGACTCTATGTTCTGCACAGTAGAGGGAAATACAGTGTCCCTGTTGAAGCCAGCACACATGCACAGAGTCTCCTGCACAGAGGTCAGTCCACCAGACAGAACACAAAGAACATAACCTGCTTTATAACAATTTTAATTTAAATTGGCCTTCAATTTATAGGGTGAACCAAATGATGAAGACACTCTGTCTGTGTCTTCAGAGACAGTTGCTGAGGTGAATGCACTGGGCTTAATTAAATTGACTGGCTCTTACACATCTCTTTTATTGTAGGATTTTTCACAACCTGCCCCAGAAACTGAAGCCTCTACCTCAATGGGCTTCAGAAGGAATGTGAACAAGGTAACGCTTTAAACCCTTAATTACAGTCAGTCCTATGTTTGTAGAAAGTCATGCCACTTTTTGTGATTTGATCAACCTCCAGAAAACGTGTAATGATTGTTTGTGGTGGAATTGTTTCAGGTGGAAACAGACTCAGTCAGGGCCCTTTACAAAAGGAGTCTAGAACTAGACTGTTCACTGAAGGAGCTGGACTGTGAGCTGAGGAGGGTCCAAATTAAAAAAATTAAATTGGAGATCAAACAGCTGGAAAAAACAGATCTCAGTATGTGAACTTTTTTTTTTTGTTTAACCAAGTTACCCTGTATGAACACTATGAATGTTTATTAATGTCATTTTTCTTTCTCTCTTTCCTCCCTAGCCACATGACCAATAAAACAGTTTGAGACCTATCAGCAGTGTCAGTGTGCTTTTATTAAGTAAAATATTGTGTTGTGATTGCATCTCTGACAGCTGCGCCAGCTGGGTGGTCAATTGTGATGGGGTCAATTTCATCAGGCAGAAGCTGGTTTTGTGGTGGTACTCGCTCCTTTCTGATAGTGGCTATATTGTGCAGAATGGCACATGCAGCCACTATCTGTGATGCCCGCTCTGGTGACACTCTTAAATGCCTAAGGCAGTTGAAACGTGCCTTTAGGATGCCAAAGGTCATCTCGATCTTGACCCTGGTTTTACTGAGGGCCACATCGAGGCGGTTTTGTGGCCCTGTCTGAGGGTCAGGATAGGGGTTAGCAAAAACCTCTGGCATGCATAACCTCGATCTCCTACCAACAGGCCATCAAAAAGCCCTGTCATAGAACAGAAAAGGGAAAAATTGTGTAAGCTTTTCAAATTAAAACTTTAAAGTGTACTGTACCAATTTTAACTTGCCTTCCTCAAAGCGCTGACACAAAATAGACTCACGGAAAATTCGTGAGTCATGCACTGAGCCAGGCCATTTGGCATCCAAACTTGTGATCATGCATTCATGATCACAAGTCATCTGCAGATGAAATGTACAGTAAATAATTGTCCTATCTGTTAGTTACTTATTTAAAGATTGATCTCAATGCAAATAAAAATAACTTCACATTTTTCAAATACCTGAACATTAAGGCTGTGAAAGGACTTTCTGTTCACATAATCTGCCTCATGTTCTCCTAGAGCTGTGGAGATTGCAACATGTGTGCAGTCTATTGCTCCTATGACTCTAGGGAATCCTATCATAGGAATTAAAAGTATATATTTAAAATCATTCTTAACAGCTACTGTAGACTATTGCATTATATATTTCTAAGTATGAAATGTGCTTTTTTGCAGAAGAAAAAAAACGAACGTGAAAGGTTAAATTTGTTCATATGATGTCACCCAATCAAGATATCTTACGGGCAATTTTATAAAATCCCTCTTTTATGGACATGTTCGATAAATGTCCAGGGAACACAATGAAGCTATTTATGTACCCCTGCAGAGCGAGGACCACCTTGCGAATGGTCCGACAGACCGTGTTTTTCCCTAGATTCTCTGCATCGCCAACCGCATACAAGTATGTACCACTTGCCAAAAAACGCAACGCAATACATACCATTTGCGGTACAGTAAGGGCATGGCTTCGACGAGTCACAATTGTTATGTGCGGCTCAAGAAGTTCACAAAGATAAGACATTCCTTCCGCGGAAAATCTGTATCTTTCATTCAAGTAAGTATCGGGAAAGTCAAATGGATTTTGTCTGTCCCTAAAACTCTTTCTCTACGAAGTGCTCGTCTAACAATTTGCGCGGAGATGTCCACAGGATTTGGGAGAAAAGGTGAAGCCATTGCAGCAGAGAACAGACGCTGGGAATTAGTTGCGTCACCTATATGTTTCTTTGCTCACAGCTGATTGGTCAAACTTCAGTCTGAGATCTTGAATCCAGAACATAACCTGCCCCGGAGCAGGTTAGCCGTGCAGCGTAAGATACCATGGCAACGAACACAGATTAAAGCCGAGCTCATAGTACCTAAAACCCAGGGTTGGCGGAAGCTAAACTGGAACATAGCTGGCTAGCCACCTAAACCGGCTTCATGGTACAGGCCCCAGGAGTTAAGCCTGGTTCAGGTTAAATCCTCTGTGTGTGAGGAATGAATAAATACAGCAAAAGAAAAATATTAAACTTGCTTTTATTGTCTAGTTTGATAGTCAGCCACAACTGAAAAATAACAGATATAAATCTAGGAATGAATAACAATTCATTTAAAAAGCCACAGCCACAGTGACCACATACTGGTGGTATACAGTGATATGTTTGTTTTCACTCTGGTCCAAATGCCAGGGCTTCATGTTTCCATGACGACTGACCAGAAAAGACGCACGTGATGTCATGTTTACATGACTCCCGACTGTTAAAATGAGTATCAAATTAACGATAAACTTTAACAACAGAGACACACGTACGCACTACACAGGTACGCAGTTTATTTGTCGCGCTGCTGTTTTTGTTTCACGCTCTAGCAGTTAATAAACAGAACTGCACGCGTCTTGCGGAAGAACATTGTAACCGGCGCTACTTCTCTCCGTTTATGACTATGGACCCAGGTCCTGTGCTACTCCACAGCGGCGGCGACCACTGGACTAAAGTAGTCCGAAAATAAACACTTATAGGTGTACCATGGTGATTCAGGATACTGACTCCAGTACTCACCGATATGGTTTCGGAATCGGAACAACTCCAGGTAAAAGGAAAGAAGTGTGAGAACACTCACTCTGCGTGTGTTTCGCGCTGGATGACGGACGTGCTGAGCGGTGCAGGTACAGAGGAGAAGTAGAAGAAGAGAAGAGGATGACACCATTTGCTAAGCGGGGGTGTTTTCATTTTCATCCTTAACACATACTTTTTAAACCATAAACTACGGAGTATGTTTTGGAAATTATTTAACCTTGTCAAAGACGAACAAAAATTTTAGAATAACAACATTTCTGACTCCAAGTTTTAGGGGTGCTGAGCTCCTTTTTAGGGGTGCTGAAACACCCCTAAAAAGGGGCTAGACTCGCCCTTGAGGTACACATAGGCAACAAAAATATTTGATCCTGAATGCTAGTCAAATAAGAGCGATCTCTAACGAGTTGGGCTCAGGTGCATTCAATAAGGCAGAAAATCAGATCCAGATCAGGTTTCGTGATAATAACTTGGGAAATTGTGCTATAAAAATAACTTAACTTTCATTTACATCAGCACGTATAATCCACATTAAGTGGAACTGAAACTGGAGCTGGCATGTCCAAAGATGCTAAATTAATGCTGAACTTCTACCTTATTTCCATCTCTAGAATTTGTTGGCTTGTTATTCATTTGACATGACATTGCTCTCTGGAGCCGACAATTTTACAACAATATCATTAAAACAGTTAGGTTAAAGAATATATGACTATATCAGGCATAAAACAATGAACTCAAATGGTCTATGCTGGTTGAAGCTGGAGAATTATGCCTAAAAAAACTCATGTGGGCTTTCATTGACTAGCGCTTGTAAGGGATCATCGGAAAATTCCACACACAGCACTAAAATGTTGGAGGTGATCAAGTATTCATTCATTCATTTATTCAATTAAAGTGTAAGTTATGCCTACAATTTACAATCTTTATGATGTGTAAATGTGTTTTTTTTTGTGTGTGTGTGTGTCTTAAGACAGAACATGTAAGGCAGTGATATGGGGTCACTGAACTCTCAGTGGGATGGAAAATTAGAATACCACTCTTACCATTTGTCACATATTCCCTGTTGTCTTTTGTTTTTGTGATTTTATGTTGAAGTTCTTGTTCAGTTCCTGTTTCCTGTTAGGTTTTTGTAGTTATTTGTAGTTTCATTGGTTTTCCCCTGATTGTTTCTCATTCCCTGATTATTTCTCCAAGTGTTCCTTGTTTTCCCTTGTGTATTTAAGCCCTTGTTTCCCCCAGTTTATTTGTCAGTTCTTGCATGTTTTGTTATGCTCTGTGCTAGGTTCCCTGTGTTTTTCTTGTTTATTTTATTAAAGCTGCACTTAGATCCTCATTCTTTGCCTGCCTCGTCACACCATTCTGCCACTCCAATTTAGGGGGCCACTGGGGCACACTGATGAAATGTCAAATTAACTAAATACGTTAGTCTAATTGTTGAGTTAAATGTTAATAAATGTTGAGTCAAACCAATGTAATTAATATAATTGATTATAAATTAAAAAAAAACAATAAACCTACGAATTTAATTTTCTATTAACTTCAAAGGATTTGTTAGCTTGTGTCCATTTGTAGTTGTTCATATGTACAAGGATTAATGTTTTAGATCATATGAGAACATATGTGTACTAGAACCACACTTTACATATGGATACCTACGGATACTTATGAGATCAAGTTGGTATGTCGGATGTGTGGGGGCATGGAGGGGTGCCAGCATGGGTTACATAGTGTAGACGTTCGATCTGACTATGATTATCACCATTGATCATGGTTAATTGTGATGTGGTTGTCAGCGTAATCAATTAACCTTGTTTAGAAAGCCTTGTACCTTCTACATATCCAATACTTTGTTCTCTGGAAAAGAGAAAGCAATAAAGATTGAGATTAAATTTTATATAATAACAAATAGCACCATGAAGTTTACTCCCTTTACACCTTTTAGTCCACACCATCCTTCACACACTCATCTAAACCTGCCTTCCCTTTCCATTTTCATCAAGGTAATTCACAATAAAGGTCATTTTTATGAATCAACCTAGAGGGTAGTTTTTTATTTGTGCTTAATTTAAACTCAGACAGTGCACACTGGCAAGACTGATTTCTTAATTCAATAATCAACAGAATTCAATCATCCACACCAAGGCATCAGAATCCAATAGACCATAACAATACAACACACACACACACACACACACACAAACATGCATACATGCCCTACTCAAGGTATAGATGCCAGGTCACACAGTGCAGAAAGAAACCAATAACCATTAAGTAAAAGCAAAAATATTTGATGCTTAAAGACCTATTGAAATCAAAATTGGAGTTTTGTGACTTGTAGTCCATGTGTTACAGTAGCTTTGAAACAATTAATTAGTGTTCTTCGAAAAGTTGACAAAATTAACTTTTAGCAACATTTAGCATTTAAAATGTACAGACGTTCTCTTCTGAGAATTAAACAAAAAAATAAATAAATAAATATAATCTTGCATGAGGTCATTTGTCCAGCCCAAATTTCCTGTTTCAATATGGAATATGTCAACACAGGGAACACAATTGCACTTGCCAATTCATTTAATGACCATGGGGTCTTTAAAAGCAAAAGTGAGTCTACCGTAAGTGGCTAAATTGAAACAATGTTTGTGTTTGGGATGTCGTTCAATTGTGTTATTGGGCCTAATTTTGGTCTTGAAAAAGAGGATGATTAATTTTTTGTGCTGATTTAGAACAATGCCAAGATCACCTTTCAAGATTTTTGCTTTCTTACCCTAACATCACTGCAGACAACTGAAGGTCTGTCACAATAAGTATTAAAGTATACATGAGGAATACAATTTTCCTTGATCTTTTGACATATACTGTTACGGCACCCAGCTCTGCCAACTCCACGCACTCTCGCTCTCTCTCCCCTGAATACTAAGTGCCTCATGCTTCAGCACAGCATTGATCATTAAGCTTTGATTGCTCCCAGCTGTCCCGCATTAAAACTCTCGCCCTGAGACTATATCTGCCTCGTTAACTCTGCATCCAGTGCGAAGTATTGTTTCACCCCATGTTGCATGTCTGAGCGTTCTCAAAGTTACACAATTGTTCCGATCCCAGCCTGTTACTAACCTTTCTGTCTGCCTGCAGCCTGCCTAATCGACCCGTGCCCGCTTCTGGACTCTGATATCTCGCCGCCTGCCCCGAACCAAGCCTGTCTCACACCTCTCTGTCGCCTGCTGCCGATCTCGGATCCAGCCAGACCCGTGTCCCTGAGTTGAATCCTTCCCTGGGCATCAGACTGGACATTTACCTTGTGTTTACTCTCTGATGAGTAGTGTTTTCAGTTTCCTTGAAGTCTGCCCATTAAAACATTGTTGCAAATGGATCTGCCCGACATGTCTGAGTCATTACAGAATACTTCGCCAAACGAGGATCCAGCGACAATGACTGCTTTGTCGGCCGCTGTCACCAACCAAGCCTCCCAGCTGGCCGCTCATCACCATCAGTTATCCCGCCTGACCACGCTCACGGAGGAATTGATCACAGCGGTACGAGCCCTGCAAACGCCCATCGCGGCACCCACGGCCGCTCCAACATTCACCGCGCCGCCTCTCTCGCTAGACCAGCCGCGACACTGCGAGCTCAACCCCGCACCTCACGCGCCCTGAGAGGTATGAGGGTGACCCAGGTAAATGCAGAGGCTTTATTCTTCAATGCTCTTTGTATCTCGCCCAGCAGACAGCCTTGCACGCCACAGATGCCAGCAAAATCGCCTTTGTGTGCACGCTCCTCACCGGGCGCGCGTTGGAATGGATCACCGCGGTCTGGAAACCAGATGGCTCCGCCTTCTCTTCTTACGGAGAATTTCTGGAACGGTTCCAAGCGGTGTTCGAGCATGCTAAGGAGGGGAAGGGAGCCGAGGATCTGCTCTTGGAACTCTCACAGGGGAGATTGTCCGCCTCAGAGTACGCTCTCAAATTTCGGACGCTGGCAGCCCAAACCAATTGGACAGAGAACGCTCTCAAGGTGGTCTTCCGAAGGGGTCTCCGACACGATTTGCAAGCGGAGCTGGCCTGTCGCGACGAGGGAAAGGATTTGGATCAGTTTATTCATCTCACCATCCAGCTGGACAACCTGATGCGCTCACGACGTCCCAGTCTCCGTCCCACGAGCGCCATGCGCGTCAGCCCCGCACCACGTGCTTCTAACTGGTCAGCTGAGACCTATGAGCCTATGCAGATCAACGCCTCACACATCTCCGAGGAGGAGAGGGAGCGCCGTCGATCCCTGAACCTGTGTCTATACTGCGGGGGTTCCGGTCATTTCTGTCTACACTGCCCTCTGCGACCTGCACACAAGGACAGAACCACGGTGAGTCTAACCCTTGACTGTTTAAATCCTCTCACCTGTGTATCGGTGCCTCTGGAATTCACCATAAAGGGGCAAGCTGTCAATGCCGTCGCCCTAGTGGACTCCGGGGCAGCCGGTAATTTCATGTCTAAAGTTTTTGCCCAGGTTCACGAGGTAGCCCTCATTCCTTGCACACCTCCGCTGTCCGTAGAGGCTGTCGACGGACGCCCACTCGGCACAGGGCGCATCACGCACATGACCCAGACGCTGCGCATGCGTACCGGTCAGCTCCATCATGAGGAGGTCCAATTCTACGTTCTCCAAGCTCCCCACACTCCGGTCATCCTGGGCTTACCCTGGCTAAGGAAGCACAATCCTCAGCTGGAGTGGACGACCGGGCAGATAATCAGCTGGGGAGAGAGATGCTTTTCGAGGTGTCTGTCTGTCGTCAACCCCTTAAAAGTCCACCGCATTACCGAACCCCGAGACGACGCCGTGCTATCTCGCCTACCCACCGTATACCACGATCTAGCCGAGGCCTTCAGCAAGATCAAAGCCACCAAGCTACCGCCCCATCGGGAATACGACTGCGCCATAGACCTCGTCCCCAATAACACACCACCCAGAGGCCGCATCTTCTCACTGTCCCAACCTGAGACCGAGGCCATGCGAAAATACGTGGAGGAGGAGCTCGCAAAGGGGTTCATCCGTCCCTCCACTTCTCCTCTGTCAGCCGGGTTCTTCTTCGTCAAGAAAAAGATGGAGGACTGCGACCCTGCATCGACTACAGAGCCCTGAACGAATGTACCATTAAGTTTCGTTACCCACTACCGCTGGTACCGGCCGCTCTAGAGCTTCTTCACGACGGCCAGATATTACACCAAGCTAGACCTGCGCCCGCCTATAACCTGGTTCGAATCCGAGAGGGGACGAGTGGAAGACGGCCTTCTCCACGCAGCACTGGGCACTATGAATATCTCGTCATGCCGTTCGGCCTTTCTAACAGCCCTGCCGTCTTCCAATCCTTCGTCAACGACGCCCTCCGTGACCTGCTCCACCAAAATGTAATCGTCTACATAGACGACATCTTGATTTATTCTGACACCCTTGAAGCGCACATCCAGCATGTCCGCGCTGTACTTCAGAGGCTCCTTCGGTTCCAGCTCTACGCCAAGATAGAGAAGTGTGACTTCCATCAGACCTCGACCACCTTTCTAGGGTACGTCATCCGCCCGGAGGGCGTGGCCATGGATGAGAATAAGGTGCGAGCGGTCGTAGACTGGCCCCAACCCTCAACCCTAAAGGGGTTGCAACGCTTCCTAGGCTTCGCCAATTTCTATCGCCGCTTCATCAGAGGCTTCAGCTCCGTAGCAGCGCCGTTAACAGCTCTGGTTCGGAAGGGCACGAGAGGGCTAGCTTGGAATGAGGCCGCCTCCAGGGCTTTTAAGCAGCTCAAGAACAGCTTCACTTCTGCCCCCATTCTGCGTCATCCTAACCCTGAGCTACCCTTCGTGGTGGAGGTGGACGCTTCGAACACCGGGCTAGGAGCGGTACTCTCCCAGCGTCAAGACGACCCTCCCAAGCTATATCCCTGCGCCTTCTACTCCAGGAAGTTGAGCTCAGCAGAGAGGAACTATGACGTTGGGGACCGTGAATTGCTGGCCATGAAGTCCGCGTTCGAGGAGTGGCGCCATTGGCTTGAGGGAGCGACTCACTCATTCTCTGTGTATACAGATCACAAGAATCTGGAGTATCTGCGTACCGCCAAGAGACTGAACGCACGCCAAGCCCGATGGTCTCTTTTCTTTTCCCGGTTCCACTTCACAGTGAGTTACCGCCCCGGTTCGAAGAACACCAAGGCTGATTCCCTGTCTCGCCTGTTCGACTCCGAAACAGAGGTCCTGACCCCAGAACCCATTATCAACCCAGCTCTCATCCTCGGACCAGTCCAATGGGACCTCGAGACCGAATGCGCTCAGGCCAACGCTGACCTCGAAATTCCCCCGGGCTGCCCCCCTGGGAGGATCTTTGTACCAGAAACCCTCCGTGACAGGGTGATGAACCACGTGCATGCCCTCCCCTGTTCCGGGCACCCCGGAATCACGGCAACGACCCAGCTCCTTCAGAACCGGTACTGGTGGCCCACGCTCACTCGAGACACGAGCGAATTCATTCGCCTTTGTAGAGTCTGTAACACCCAGAAGTCCTCTCGGCTGCTACCCGCGGGCCTCCTTCAACCCCTGCCCGTTCCCCAGCGGCCTTGGTCCCACATCGCGGTGGACTTCATCACTGATCTGCCTCCCTCTGAGGGCTACACTACCATCCTCACCGTCATCGACCGCTTCTCTAAGGCATGCCGGCTCATCCCGCTCCCCAGGCTACCCACCGCTCTGCAGACGGCGGAACATCTGTGTAACTATGTCTTTCGGTTCTACGGGTTACCAGAGGACATTGTGTCTGACAGGGGACCCCAGTTCACTTCCCGCGTTTGGAATGCCTTCTGTGGGAGACTACAGATCAACGTGAGTCTCACATCGGGGTACCACCCCCAGGCCAACGGACAGGTGGAGCGCCTCAACCAGGAGATTTCCCGCTTCCTCCGCTCCTACTGCCATCGTCAGCAAGGGGATTGGCATCGCTTCTTGATGTGGGCCGAATATGCCCAGAACTCCATCCGCAAGCACTCTACCGGGATGACTCCCTTTCAGTGCGTCCTCGGGTTCCAGCCCCCACTGTTCCCCTGGTCAGGTGAGCCCACCAGTGTCCCCGCCGTGGATGATTGGCTCCGGCGGAGCGAGAGGACCTGGAACTTGGCCCACACTCACCTCCAGCGCGCGATAAGACGCAGCAAGGAGAGGGCAGACAGGCACCGCAGGGCAGGACCTGTCTACCAACCCGGCCAATGGGTGTGGCTATCCACCCGAGACCTACGCCTCCGGCTGCCCTGCAAAAAGCTAAGTCCGAGATTCTTGGGCCCATTCCAGATCATCCGTGAAATCACTCCTGTGTCATTTCGTCTTGACCTGCCCAGACACATGCGTGTCTCACCCACGTTCCACGTCTCCCTGCTCAAACCAGCCTCCGCCCAAGCTGTAGGGCGCAGAGAGGACTCCGAGGAGACGGCCACCCGACCTATCCTGGTAGAGGGCGAGGAGACCTACCAAGTGCATCGTCTGCTGGACTCTAGACGTCGCGGCGGGCATCTTCAATACCTCGTGGATTGGGAGGGCTTTGGACCAGAGGAACGTTCCTGGGTCAATGCCAGGGATATACTAGACCCGTCCCTCACTCAAGACTTCCACCGCAATCATCCTGATAGACCTGCTCCTCGACCTCGTGGCAGACCTCGCCGTCATCAGTTCTCTCGCGCCAGGAGACGCTCGCAGGAGGGGGGCTCTGTTACGGCACCCAGCTCTGCCAACTCCACGCACTCTCGCTCTCTCTCCCCTGAATACTAAGTGCCTCATGCTTCAGCACAGCATTGATCATTAAGCTTTGATTGCTCCCAGCTGTCCCGCATTAAAACTCTCGCCCTGAGACTATATCTGCCTCGTTAACTCTGCATCCAGTGCGAAGTATTGTTTCACCCCATGTTGCATGTCTGAGCGTTCTCAAAGTTACACAATTGTTCCGATCCCAGCCTGTTACTAACCTTTCTGTCTGCCTGCAGCCTGCCTAACGACCCGTGCCCGTTTCTGGACTCTGATATCTCGCCGCCTGCCCCGAACCAAGCCTGTCTCACACCTCTCTGTCGTCTGCTGCCGATCTCGGATCCAGCCAGACCCGTGTCCCTGAGTTGAATCCTTCCCTGGGCATCAGACTGGACATTTACCTTGTGTTTACTCTCTGATGAGTAGTGTTTTCAGTTTCCTTGAAGTCTGCCCATTAAAACATTGTTGCAAATGGATCTGCCCGACATGTCTGAGTCATTACATATACAGTACTGTGCAAAATTTTAGGCACATAAGATGTTTCACAAAAACATTTGTCTTAAGATGGTTATGTATATCTTCAATTTCAGTGTGTCAATAGGAAAAATACATTTTAGACTCCCAAATATTCCTTTTGGAAATAAAAAAGATTAGAATAGAAGAACAGGGTGCTCTGCATGAGATTGAGATTACATAAAGAGACAGAAGCAACTGAGACAGCCTAAATAGATAGAAGAACTGTGGTAAATTCTACAAGAAGCTTTGAACATCCTATCTGCCAACAACCAAGAAAAACTGTGTCCAGGTAAAGGTAAAGGTGGTCACACCAAATATTGATTTAGCTTGTTTATGTTTATTGGACTTTGTATGATGTTAATTGATAAATGAAAACTATTTATGGCATTATTTTTGAAGACATCCTCACTATGCAACATTTTTCACAAGTGCCTAAAACATTTGCACAGTGCTGTAAGAGGTCATTGTACACTTTAAAAAAAAAATGTGTGAGTTTACAGGAAATTCCTGGCTACTAGTTGCAGTACTTCACAGTATATTTTACAGTAGTCTTTCAACAACTTATTAAAATTAAAAGACAGCTCTATACTTTGACTTCACAGTGAACTGGACCAATACATTACTGTAATGTAGCAGTGCTGTATTGTAGAATCACAAAGATTCTATGTATTTTTCCATCTAGTGTTTGTTAATTGTCACCATCACATACAGATTTGTATGCTTAGTGTTAATATCTGTGATTGCCTGTTTGACAACATATGATAAAAAGTTAATGAGTGATAAAACCAACCATATTATTAGGCAAACTTTGCAAACATCCCTTTCTCTTTTTTTAATGCATCATAAAGTGTAGACTTTACATCATGGTCCAAAATAAAGTCCACAAATAAACTGACTTATTTTCTCTATCACAGTTCAATAACTAGTATTCTTAAACACAATTGCACCAGCTGGGAGAAAATGTATTAGAAATTAACAAGATAAGGTCCCATTCAAAGGGAACACTAAACACCCTAATGGTGACCAAACAAAACACAATTATATATATATATATATATATATATGTTCACAGTAATTTGTTGTGTTGTGACCGAAATTACCTATCCTGCATTGTTTTTACAGTAAAATACTGAAAACAGTATTTTATTGTTAGACATGATGGTAACACTAAAATAACTACACGGTATAACGTATTTGTAAAGCATTAGTTTATAGTTAATTGATCATTTATAAGTGATTGTTCCTACATTATTAATACATTAATAAGCTACATGAAAATTATTAGTTATTAGTTATTTGTCTCTTACGGTGTAACAATCAAACAACCATGTAGCGAGCTGCTTATCCAGAAGTGTGAAACGTCCAGCAAACAGACACAGAAATGGATACAGTGATCCATCAAAATAATTGTTTACATGCATGCACAAAACTGAATAAAAAAATATTACTACTGCATAGAAAAATGTAATATTCATTTTAATAATAATAATAATGTCAAGTCAGGAATCATGGTGTGTCTCTAGAGTCAGATCTTAGTTTCAGTAGTCATGTCAAAGCAATAACTAAATCAGCATACTATCATCTGAAAAATATTGCAAGAATTAGATGCTTTGTTTCCAGTCAAGACCTAGAGAAACTTGTGCATGCTTTCATCACCAGCAGGGTGGATTATTGTAATGGACTCCTCACTGGCCTTCCCAAAAAGACCATAAGACAGTTGCAGCTCATACAGAACGCTGCTGCCTGGATTCTGAGCAGAACCAGAAAATATGAACATATCACACCAGTCCTCAGGTCTTTACACTGGCTCCCAGTTACATTTAGGATTGATTTTAAAGTATTATTACTGGTATATAAATCACTCAATGGGCTAGGACCTCAATATATTGCAGATATGCTCACTGAATATAAACCCAACAGATCACTCAGATCATTAGGCTCACATCAGCTAGAAATACCAAGGGTTCACTCTAAGCAAGGAGAGTCTGCTTTTAGCTATTATGCCAGCCGCAGCTGAAACCAGCTTCCAGAAGAGATCAGATGAGCTCCTACAGTAGTCACATTCAAATTCAGACTCAAAACACGTCGGTTTAGCTGTGCATTTACTGAATGAGCACTGTGTCACTGTGTGGCCGACTGTTTGTACTGTATTTTATTTTATTTTATATAACTGTTTCAATTATTCTTATTTTTTATTTATTCTTATTTTAATCTCTTCTATGTAAAGCACTTTCAATTACCATTGTGTATGTGCTATATAATAAACTTGCCTTGCCTAATAAATATTACTATTATAGCAGGTATAATTATATTTTAGCAAATTTTACAAGCAAGTGTGCTGTTGTAATAAATGTACTGTGAGTTTTTAATTTATACAGTGATTCCCCTGCTGTGATTTGTGCTCATGTTATTTGACAAAATATTTATGTTTTAGATTTAAAGATGTTATTGAAGCCCTTTTTTATATATATAATATAATTTCATTTGATGAAATTCAACTCTTTATGAATTCATTTGATTAGTCATATTTTTGATTTAAAAAAAATCTTTTAAACATGGAATTCAGAAAAATAAAATGGAAAACAGGATTTGGGAAAAGAAAGCAGAATATTTCCTCGGGTGCTATTTTGTATGCCTTACAAACTTAAATATTTGCATTTTCTTTGAAGTAATAAAAGTTGTTGTTGGATTGAATATCTAATTTTGCTCAGTGAAACTTGTCATCAAAGTGGTGATTTTGCTAAAAAAAAAAAAATGCTTTCTATGAAAGACAAATGTGTCTTCCTCAAGGATTGGTACCTGAGATACAAATTCGCCCATGCAATCTCTGGAAAGTTATAACATAAAATGTCCTATTCTGTAACCACACACTAGTCTACTGTTATTGTTCCATCCGGATCAGCTCTGAGAAAAGTTAAATGTATGGCATGACAATGTTGCTTGTACTCTTCAGCAGCGTAGTAAGGATATTTTCACTATTGAAGTTTATTAGGCATTGAATTTGCATTATATCATTTAAAGTCAATAATATAACGTTATATGCTCTTTCCTTTTTCTGTTTTTTAGACCGGTGACGAGCCGGCTGTTTCCTCGTCACCGGACATTGGACTGGCGAGCTCACTGAGCATTGAGTAACGTTACCCTATGCTAGCTCTTATTGGATGGCTATGCTGATGCTCAGTCATTCTGCACATGCCGGCCCATGGTCTTTGCCTGTGTTTATTAAGATGAGCAAATGTTTATATTTATGTTTACAATGTTTATTTTGCTTTTATTTTAACAGTCACATCACTCAATTCAGATCAGTCACACACTGATGATGAGACACACAAGACCTCTGATAGTAGTACACCTGATAGAACACCCTCAGAACAGGGCAAGAAGAGGAATAGGAAGATGAAGACAGATGTGAGTGACATGATGGCGGCCTTTATAGACATGCAAAAGAAACAGCATAATGAATTCATGCAAGGGGAGCAGCTGCATCACCAGCAAGAGAAGGAGATGCTTGATAACTGGATGAAGGCATGGAGGAATGTAGACAACAAGTACAGAGCAGGAATGCCAGGAAAGAAAACATGATGTTCCAGCAAATGATGAACAGACTGTTTGATACCATGATGTCTGCATTCCAGCAGCACACACCCTCACAATCACATCATCATCATCCCCCTCCTCTGCACTATTCCAACATATATTTTATTTTTACATATTACCACTTCAGTGGTTGTGTTCTGTGAAGTATTAACTTTTGAATACTTCAAGATTTTGCTTTGAATAAAACATATTTTGGCCATTAGCGTATGTGGTATGCCCTTAGATGCTTTGGAAAAGGTTATTTCATGGCCATGTTTTCAGAGTAATGGATGATTAATAAATGTTTAATTAGGCATATGCAGTTCTCACTTGTGTGATTAGGTCACACAAAATTCTTAGTTAGCAATTATTACTTAATATATAGGACATAATAAAGCACTGACTAATTCCTAAGTGTTACCTAACAGTTACAAATATATTAATTATATTTAAAGTTCAATCCAATTAATTACATATATAATTTCTTTATTTACTATGAATTCCTGCCTTGTCCATTTTAAAAACATTATCAAACTGCCTATAAATTAACTTATTAAACAATGATAAATATTTTGCTACAATTAATATAAAAAAATAAATTATGTAGATTATTAATGTAGGAACAATAGATTATAAATGATCAACTGACTATAATCTAATGCTTTACAATTACGTTATACCATACAATTCAGTAGCGGTTCTAGCTTGTATGGCACCCTGGGCAAAACACACTTCAGCCCCCATACTGCCCATGCCTAAATCCACCCCTGCTGAAAATACTGTTAAATCTTTTCAAATCCTAGCAATGTTTTTACAGTGTATTCTAAAACATACTTTAAATTTCACAACTGAAAACTTCCTCCTTAATAGAAAAATAGCATTTATATAAACCAACCTCCAGAAGCAGGCCATTTAGAATTTGTGGAACTTGTGATGTCACAAGGACCAAATACATCTGCATAATGACTGTCGTTTAGCAGAACATCAACGCCTATTTTTCGTCATTGCACCCTTGGCCCCACCCAGTTGTGCTCACTGCTCAGTTACAAAGGTAAAGTGGAGAGAGATGGGCTTGTCATGGGAGATTCATCTACACTAAAGGAAACTTACACAAAGGGGACTGGATTTAAATGGTTTTCTACACTAGATGAACGTCTTTTACCGTATTCTTAAATCTTTTAAAAGACGCAATATCAAGTTATAACTCCAAAAGGAGACCTCCATTCTCTTTCATTCAGCTGTCTTTTTTGCTGTTTTGAAGGCATATTAGACTGTTTTTGCACACATCTGTGCTACTTTTAATTGCCAGTCATTTGAAGACATGCACTATGAAAGTCTTTGATAATATTGATGCGTTTAAGGTGATTTTCACCGCGTTTTATGACCGGTACAAGCGCAACTTTTAAAAACTCATCTCATTCTGCTGCTGCCACAGACTGTGAGAAGCACATGCCGTTCTGTGTGAAAACAAATACAGAAGATGTGAGATGTGAATACCAGCATCTCTGCTTTGGCCTGTTGAAACTGTTTGAAGCATCAAATAACACCATGGATTGTGTTACATTTGCATATTCAGAACATTTCAGCGTGGGTTATATGTTTTTTCAGCTGCTTGTGAATCAGTCAGAACATGAATCAAGCTTTGCAAATGAACTGTTATTGAATGAGCATTATTAAAGTTGGGGCAGTTAAAAACTCTTGGTCCTGACAAAAAACAAAAAGTAAACAGTTTAATTCACAAATATTTCAAATGTCATGACTGTTTTATAGTTAAGGTGCCACTGTGCTTAATATATTCGGATGCAATGTATTGGGTGTATGTTATGTGTGAACCCTGAAATGTAATTTTATAATGTTGTGGAGCTTGTTTTTAACTTCATTCCAACTGAGTTTTGAACATGCACTGTAAAAAATGAAATTGCATTTTATAGAGCTTATGGTTTTTTTTGTGTCACAGAAACTCGAAATGTAAATTACTTTGCAGCTATATAAAAACATGTTAGACAAACAATAGCACCCCAAATGTTGTCACAACTAATTAAACAGAGTTGTCTGAATGAACAATTTCTTGTTGAACAGTGTTGCTGATGTGTGAGTTCCCAGAATGCTTTGCAATATGAATAAATTATGTGGTTAGTGTTTTAGGCTTGTTCCTTGTTGTTTGCTGACTTTATGCTTTTTGTTGTTGTCTTTGGCACTGTTGGCACTGTTAGTTAATAGTTGTGTGGCGATATTAGGAGCTCATCTTAATGAGGTTTGTTAATTGTCATGGTTGTTGAGATTTGTGTGTTAAGGATTGAGGTCTATTGTGTGTGTACATCAAACAATTGTTCATAACACCTTGCCTCGCAAGACATACCTCTCTCAGAAGCAAAGATTGCTGGTAACTTCATAAAAAATACTTCTAAATTATGACAAAATGAAAATTCTCACATTGTGAATTCTCAGTTGGCTGAACTAGAAATTAGTTGTTCCCTTTACAAAAAGCTTCACTACGATGCTGCGCTGCTAAGCGCTATGGGGAACAACTCTAGCTGTGAACCGAGCTGAAATAGTGTGTGTAACACGTCAATGAACATTGACCGGAATTTATAGCCTCGGCTGATGTAATCATTAGATGCACCTGCGGCCAGGCTATAAATGGATACGTCACCAGGTGTCGTCAGAAACTCTTTTTTCAGAGCGATTCTGTTTCTGTGTGTTTCACAAACCCTGTCAAAACTTTCTTTCCTCTGTTAGGAGATAGAATCAGTTTGCAGTGAACTTTGTTCTCTTTTCTCTTCCGTTTAGAAAATAATATATATATATATATATATATATATATATATATATATATATATATATATATATATATATATATATATATTTCTAAAAAGAAAGAAAAAAGAGAGAATGACTGAAAGCCGCAAACGGTGCGTGTTCCCCTCTTCTCGATCTATAGCTGAAGATGACACACATCAGTTTTTGCTGTTTGTTTGGGGGTAAGAGCACGCTGCTCTCGCGTTGCAGCAGGGCGGGTGCGAGCACTGCGATTTGCTTTAACAGGCAGAGTGCGTCGTGCTCGCCTCACTTGCTTCTGGGAGTCAGCACTCACGAAAAAAAATAAAAGATCGTTCGTGGGGCTCTTGCATGGATTTGGCTGAGGAGCAAGAGACGGGTTGTTCCCTTTCTCTCACTTTCTCCCCAAACCCAGCTGGTCCTTCACATGATCTCGAAGCGTGTTCCGACGCTTCTTCGGATCATGAGGTGGATCGCGATTCTCTTCCCACCTCCGAGCTTTCCGTCCGCGAAAGAAAATCTACGGAGGAATTGCTCGATGTTGTTACTCGTGCGGTTGCCAGATTGGACTGGCCACGCGAAAAAGAGACCCCCAAACGCTCCAAATTAGGAGATAGATTTTATCTTCCAGTCTAAGAAAGGGCCTCATGGGTCCCTTCCCTTCTTTGATAACCTCCATGAAGAGCTTTTTCGCTCATGGAGAACCCCTAAAAAAATATATATATATATATTTTCTTCCCGTGTTCACATACCCTCGACGCCATTATATTCGACTATCGTGGGTGCTGAGGCACGGGGTATTCAGTGATGCCGCCGGTCGAAGAGACGCTTGTGGGCTATCTCTCCGGGCTCGGCATCGCCACTTACAAGCCCTCTCTCCCTCAAAGCCTTGTAGGACAACCTCCACTTTAGTGGGAAGGGCTTATCAAGCAGCAGGTCAGGCTGGTGCTGCTCTGCACACTATGCTGTTTTACAGGCGTACCAGGCTGACCTCCTGGACGACCTGAGTGTGGGTTCTGCGCTTGACGAGCAAGCCTCAGACCCGCCTCGGTCCTGACTGAAGGGAGGCTCAAAAGCAAAGCGTGGCGAGTAGTGCTCCTCCTCCCAGGGATTGGGGACAGTCTCGCCGCCTCGCCAGCCCCGAAGCAAGACCTCAGGACTATAAATTCTAGTAAGAGAAAACCCTGACGGTCTTGCGCCTAGATTAGGGGTAGCTCCCTCGGGACGGGCGCGTGCTTCACTTCACCCCTCCCGGTACCCCCTCGAAGCCCCTCCATTCCCGCCACCTCTTGGTGTTTCGGGTTGCAGAGGCTTCCGTCAAAATTGGGTGTTTTCGCTGTTCCTGCATTTTATTCAGGACGCAAAACACTCGACAACCCCTCAACAGGAAGTGTTAAAATATAATACCCATCTCAGAGATCCTGGCAGCGTAGAAACTTCTGCCGGATATATTCTTTTCTGTGGGTCTTATAAGGGCATCAGAATTTAATTCACTCGCCGCTTTTCCGTGTTTCAGCGGCGTGTTCTCACTACCGTGAACTGGATTTCTTTTTATGTAAAAACAAATAAAACTCAATCTCCTGGTTAAAGGGGCCATGGTATGTGTTCCCCTTCCAGAGAGAGAGTTAGGTTATTACACTAAATACTTCCCGTTTCCCATGGAGGGTGAGGGGTGGCGTCTGGCTTAGATCTTAAAGCTTGAACTACCCGTGGGTGTTCAAGTCCAAGATGATGCCTGTCAAGACGGTCGTGTCTCAAGCCCTACAACTCGTTTGGCTGTTCACCATCGATCTTATGATGCACTTCTATACTTCATTTAGAAGTTCTGCCACAACATGGAAAGTTCCTGAGGTTCACTTCCGGGCTAAGTCTTCCAGGGTCAGGTTCTTTCACTCAGCCTAGCCCTTTTATCCGCACATTCACAATGCATGATGTAGCTGGCTCCTTGCGACTCCGGGAATCTGCATGCTGAATTATGTAGACGACTGGCTGATCCTAGCGCAGTTCCAGGAACTGGCAGTTCAGCACAGGGACATCGTCTTAGCTCATCTGTTTCTCTGGGGTTGAGGCTCAACGCCAAGAAAAGCGTCCTCTCTCCCACTCAGAACACTGTCTATCGGGGCATCGTATGGAGTTCAATCACAATGCGGGCACAACTGTCTCCCGCAAGGATTGAGTCCATTCAGATCACCCTGAGCAAAGTCAGGCTAGGTCAAGGTTTCACTGTTATCAGTATCAACGATTTCCAGGTCTCAGGGCGACCGCGACCACGGTGATCCCTCTGGACCTTCTGCTCATGCAGTGCAGACCGTGAGACCGTTTTTGTTGTGGCCAAAAGCCAGGGGATTTCTTCCAAGGGCCAAAACCCCTAGGCTAAAAAGGGTTACGCGCCTCAGGCTTCGTTCCCTTTCTATGTGGTTCAGACCCCGGTTTTCTGCCTTGGGTCCCACTCTAGGTGCATCTTGTTGTCGCAGACTGCTAACGACAGATGCCTCCCTGACAGGCGGGGTAGTGGCCTTAAGTGGTCGTCCAGCTTAAGGGGATAGGAGGGTTCTCAGCTCGGTTGTCACAGTCACTGTCTCAGGTTGATGACTGTATTTCTGGCCCTGAAATACCTCCTCCTGAGGCTGCCATGTCTTGGTGCGGGTGGACAATACAGCGGTAGCCTCTTACATAAATCATCAAGGAGACCCACGTTCTTGTCAGCTGTATTTCTGACACGTCGGATTCTCCTTAGGGCCAAGGGTAAGCTCCTGTCACTCAGGTCAGTTATATCCCTGGATGCCCGTATACGGGAGCAGATTTACGGTCCAGACAGAAAATACCAACGGGGGAGTTAAGAACTCCACCCTAAGGTAGTAGTTGCCCAGTTCGCCAGCAAGGGTTTTTGCCTCTTACTGATAGCACCGAGCTGGCCGAACAGGGCTTGGTTCTCGGAGCTAATCTCTTCCCACAACGGCTCGCCTTGGGCGATTCCGAACAGGAAGGATCTTCTATCTCAGGCACATGGAAATATTTCATCCCTGCCCCGAATTGTGGAATCTTTCATGTTTGGCCCCTAAGGGTACCAACTGAGGGACACAGGGCTTTCTCCTGAAGTTATCGAGACCTTTTTAAATGCCGGGCTTTTTCCACTTGGAACAAGTTTGGGTGAGATCTTAGGGCAGAAGAGGACCTCTTCGCCTCTATGAATGGCGCAATGTCTCCTCTACTTCTCCCTGAAATCACCCAGCCCCCTTGGGTCTGGACGTTAAGACACATACATGACCCAGAATGCGTCTGTATGCATTTCTTTTCCCGGTTTCTCTGCTCCCGGGAGTCTTGGTGATGTTCACCAGCAAGGGTCTTGCCTCCTATTAATGACGCTGCGCTGGCCGAACAGGATATGTTTCTCGGAGCTAATTCCTCTCCTCGACGGCTCGCCTTGGGCGATTCCCGAACAGGGAGGACCTTCTCATCCTTGGCCCGAATTGTGAAACCTTTCATGTCTGGCCCCTAAGGGTACCAAATGAGGTTCACAGGGTTTTCTCTTGAGATTATCGAGACCATTTCAAGTGCTAGAGCTCCCTCCACTAGATTTTACAGGGCAGAAGAGGACCTCTTCGCCTCTGTTGATAGCGCAATGTCTCCTCTACTTCTCCCCGAGTCGCCCAGTCCCCCCCCCCCGGGAGGGGCTGATCATAGTAACGCATACATAGCACAAATGTGCCTGCATGTGTTTCCTTCTACTAAAGTTCTTATTACAGAACCAGCTTACTGCCAGTTTGCTTCAGTTCTGGATTTTCTGTAGAAAGAACTGTCAGCGGGCACTTGCCTCGCCACTGCCAGGTTCTATGTGGCCACTGCGGTTTGCCACGGCTTGGTGGGTGGGGTGCCCTCAAAGAGGCATCCTCATTACTGCCCGGGCCTACGAGGCGTGCGGTCAAGCTTCACCAGTAGGTTTTACGGCGCACTCTACCAGAGGGCTCTCCTCCTCTAAAACCTTGGCTAGAGGTCTCCCTCTGCAGCAAGTTTGTGATGCGGCAGGCTGGTCCTCTCCGCACACATTCATCAAAATTGAATGGTTTAGATGTTTATGCTACTCCGGGCTCTTATGCCCTTGAGTCGACATCTCAAGCTCATGTCTGAGACCTCTCGCGTTTTTGTGAGTACACTGCACAACCGTAGGGGTCCGGACAGCCCCAAGTGTGGCGGCGTGGGTATTGCGTTCCCCGTAGCGCTTAGCAGTGCAGCATCGTAGTGAAGCTTTTTGTAAAGGGAACGTCTCGGGTTACATGTGTAACCCTTGTTCCCTGAAAAAAGCGGAACGAGATGCTGCGCTGCTTTGCCGCACTGGGACGTCCCAGGACTGCTCTTCTAAAAGAAGTAGCTGACGACACCTGGTGACGTATCCATTTATAGCCTGGCCGCAGGTGCATCTAATGATTACATCAGCCGAGGCTATAAATTCCGGTCAATGTTCATTGACGTGTTACACACACTATTTCAGCTCGGTTCACAGCTAGAGTTGTTCCCCGTAGCGCTTAGCAGCGCAGCATCTCGTTCCGCTTTTTTATGGGAACAAGGGTTACACATGTAACCCGAGACGTTCTCTCAACAAGAGTTTTTTTATTTAGTGAACAAAATATTCTATATTGACTAAACAAAGCAATGTTACTGAAGACAATTATTCAAACATTGTTGAGTGAACTCACAAATTCAATGCAACATGATGTAGTAAGATTTTTAAGTTTGCTCAACAAGGGACAGGTAGCTAAAAACCAAGTGTTTCAGACACTGGGTGGAAAATTGTAAATTATAACTATATAAATATAAAAGCAAAAATCTAAATAAAAAAACTTCACTAACATTGTCAGTGGAACTCAGGGAAGATAATAAAATGATAAACCCTTTAATAAATGGGTCTTCTTAATTGACAAATTGATTGTTACATTTACATTTTACACAACTAAAAATACACTGAAGCCACACATTCTCTTTCTCACCTAGGTGATGGTATTGTTTTTCCTGTTGAGCTACAAGAACATATATTTGCTACACAAACAAATTACCAAATGAACAAAGAATCATAAATCAATTGTTCATTTTCAAATATTGTTGAATTATTGAAAAATCATGAACCTTAATGTGATGTGTGACAAAATTCATGCTTGAATACATTTTGTTGTTAAATTTAACTGAATTATAGCAATGATCATCTTGATAGGGTTTTTGCCAATCATAGTTTATCAGGGTACTGCATATTCCACTCAAATACATTCATATATATATATATATAGTGTATGTGTGTGTGTGTGTGTGTGTGTGTGTGTGTGTGTGTGTGTGTGTGTGTGTGTGTGTGTGTGTGTGCATACTTTTTTCTGCACAAAAACTTCTAATCTTTCAGGACAATGCTCATTTGTTGCCCGATTAGATGAAATAAGGCCAGATAGGGCTTATCGCTGGAATCACTTATTTATCTTATTTAATCACTAATCACTTATTTAAACATGCAGTCTTAGATTCATGGACATATTTTCAACAGTAAAAATTTGTCTCAGAATCTGCAGCCAAAAATTCATTTCTAGTATTAGCACAGAATTTTCACACCAATTATTTGCTTTTATCAGTTGCCTTTATATCCATGCCAAAGCTGAAAAGACAAAGTGCACAGCCAAAGTTGTTGCCCTATGCCATCAATCATGAGGCAGTATTAACTACCTCCATCCCCCCAATCACAATGAATACAATTAAAGTTCAACTTGTTGATTTTGTTCCCATGGGCCATAAATCACATCTCAGTGTACAAACTTTCCATCTGTATGGCTCCTTCACTAACTCCAAAAATGTCTTTCCCGCTTCCATTTTTCCCCCTCTCTTTCTTTCTCATTCAGACACCTTCTACTTCACTCTGTCTCTCTCTTTTTTCCTTTCCGCTCAAACCATTCAGGTTGCTGCCTAATGCAGCCACTACATTCTGAATCTATTTCAGACCACCACACCATAATTACATTTAGTCAATAAAAGTAAGTCATTACAAAATGAGATCTTGGGCTAAAAAGAATAGGTTACTATCGTAACCCCGGTTCTCTGAAACATCGAGTGGAGAGATCCACCTATGGGAAGGGCATCCGCACCTGACCTCTGCAGAAGCATCCAATTGCACCAAGTCTGGCCTGACAGACAGAAGCGCGTGTCCAATGCTCGGTAAGAGACCCGCCCCTTACCAAGTGCATAAAACACTCGTACGCACTATCTTACCTCAGTGAGCATATTCAGCTCTCGTGCAGCAAGCGGGGCAAGCTTGGTGGATCTCTCCACTCGATGTTTCAGAGAACCGGGTTACGATAGTAACCTATTGTTCTCTTTCATCATCTCGTGTTCGAGATCCACCTATGGGAGATATGGACAGCTCCCCGAATGCCCAATACACTACAATGAGGCCCTGAAAGCCAGAGGACGGTCACCTCGAAGGCGGTGCATGACACGTCACACGGAAACCACCCCACAAAGTGAGGAAGCCACTTTAGCAACAAAGAATAGCATATGGTAACATGCATTCGTGAATAAACCTGACCGCACTCTCATGGTGAATATATGGTGGCAGGTGTAGAGTAGAAACATGCTTAGTGACTTTAAAGTGCTGGACTAGGCAGCCCAGACTTAAGGAGGGGTGGAGGGCCTAAGAGCACAAAGCTACAAAGAGCCGACACCCAGGACAGAATGAGCTACCGGGGTTCTGGTGACATCTAGCCGGTAGTATCTGGCAAACGTATGGGGAGAGGCCCAGCTTGCAGCGGCACATATGTCTTGCAAAGAGACTCCCTTAAATAGAGCCCAAGAGGCAGCCATACCTCTAGTGGAGTGAGCTCTGATGCCCTCTGGGGGCTGCACTCCCTTTGATTCATATGCCAAAGATATAGCTTCCACAAGCCAATGAGAAAGGCGTTGCTTGGAAATGGGGTTCCCTGAGTCGGGGGGCCCCAAGAGATGAAAAGCTGGTCGCTTTTTCTAAACGAGCTGGTCCTGTCTAAGTATGCCCGCAGGGCACGTACAGGACACAAAGCGTTCAACCTCTGATCCTCTGTGGAGGAGAAAGGAGCTGGGTGGTACGCGGAGAGCTCAATCACCTCACACGTGAATGCCGGGAAGCATTTTGGCATAAAGGCCGGGTTGGGCCTGAGAAAAACCTTATCTCCACTGAGAGAGAATTTAGTGCACGAGGGATGAACAGAGAGTGCATGCATATCACTGACCCGCTTGGCAGATGCCAAGGCCAAGAGCAAAGCTGTCTTGAAAGACAAATTCTTAAGGGAAATACTCCCCAGGGGCTCAAACGGCTGTTGAGACATTGCGTCCAGCACCATGGAGAGGTCCCATTCAGGAACGACTCTCCTGGGGACTGGAAGAGAGCAGCGTGCGCCCTTCATAAACCTACGAATAAGTGGGTGTTGCCCCACCGTAGCGCTGTCGAACCCCACATGACATGCAGCGATAGCCGCTAAATAGACCTTAATAGTGGAAAAGGATCTTCCCTTGTCCATAAGGTCCTGCAAAAAGCATAAGATGTCGGTGATTGAGCACTGATATGACGTTACCCATCGCCCTTCACACCACTCTTCGAACACACGCCACTTACAGTCGTAAAGAGACCATGTCGAAGAGGCTCTGGCACACTGAATGGTGGCCACAACACGTGGGGGGAGCCCCAATGTGTTTAAGTTGGCCCTCTCACGGGCCAGGCCCAGAGGACCACCCTGTCCGGGTGTGGGTGATAAATTTCCCCGTTTGCTTGAGACAAAAGGTCTGTGCGAAGTGGGAGGGGCCATGGCTGGGCATACAGCAGAGGGATAACCTCTGAGAGCCACGGCACCTTGGGCCACCTGGGAGCTACCAAAATCATGGTCAAGCTCTGTTCCCTCACCCTGGCCAGAGACGGTGTTATGAGGCAAAGGGGAGGAAATGCATAAAGCAGCACGTTGGGCCACGGGTGGGCCAGTGCGTCCACGCCGAGGGGGACGTCCTCGTCCCGTAGCGAGAAGAACATAGGACAATGGGCGTTTTCGCGCGAGGCGAAGAGATGTACGGTTGGCTGGCCGAACCTCCTCCACAGTAGACACACTATCTGAGGATGGAGGCACCAGTCTCCGTAGAGCGGGTTTCCCCTTGACAAGAGGTCTGCGCCCCTGTTCAGTATGCCCGGGACATGGGTCGCCCGTAACGACAGGAAGTGCCGCCTGCTCCATACTAACAGCCTGTGAGCGAGAGCATGCAGCTTGGAGGAGCGCATCCCCCCCTGGCGGTTGATATATGCTACAGCTGTCGTGTTGTCGCAGCGCACCAGCACATGATGCCCCTGCACGCGGAGCAGAAAGTGATTCAGGGCCTTCCACACAGTGAGGAGCTCTAAATAATTTATATGGGCTGAGTGAAGTGTGCTTGGCCACACACCATTCACTGTTCTGCCCTCTTGCGTGGCTCCCCATCCTGTTAAGGATGCGTCTGTCGTCACTACTTTCCGCAGCATAATCGCCCCGAGAGGGGTCCCATGCGCGTAGAAATCTGCGTTCCTCCAGTGGCACAGCGCTGCTGTGCACGAGAGCGCGTCACTGTGACAGAGCGGCGGAGATCGCTTAAAGGGCTGAGATGAAGAGTTAAAACCCACTTCATGAACGCCCTCATTCTCAGAAGGCCCAAAGGCAGGACATGTATAGCCGCAGCCATAAGACCCTGTAGCCTGAGACATGCGCGATAAAGTATTCTCGTTCCTTCTTTGAATTGTGAGAGGCAATTCATTAAGGAGAGAACGCGCTCTTGTGAGAGACGCAATTCCGAATGTAACCGAATTCAGCTCCAGACCCAGAAAAGTAACTCTCTGGGCTTAGGAGGATGGTTGGGCTGCTGGCTAGGCTGCTGGCTGGGTGGCCTGCTGCGAGCCTTAGGCCTGGCTGTGTTATGGTATGGCCGTCCTGTGGCTGGGGCCTGAGGGGGCCGTGCGGGGGGCTGGTGTGGAGTGGCCTTTCTAGGCAGGCACAGTTTAAACGCCTCATCCTCCTTCTTCTTATCATCGCACCGCTGTTGCATAAGTGCAACAGCAGGGCCAAAAAGAGCCTGGCCTGGTTCCACTGGGGCTCCTGCTATGCGTCTTTTCTCGCTGTCGGGCAGACCAGAGAGATTGAGCCAGAGGGCCCGTTCCCCCACAACACATAGGGCCATGGAGTGTCCGCCGGCTTGGACGGCCTGGCGGGCGTTACGAAGGACCAGGTCGTTCACAGTAACGATCTCCTTCCACAGCGTCGGCGATGGCACGCCTTTCTCCAAATGAGTACTCATGTCCTCCAACAGCTCGGCCTGGTAGGCCGAGAGGAGGGAGGAAACATTTAGAGCCCGTACCGCGAGAGCCGAGGCCTTGTACGAGGCCTGGAAGACAGATGCTGAGAAGCGGTCCATCTTATTAGGGAGAACTGGCTTAGGAGGGGCCAGTAACCCTCCCTGCGAGGGGTTAAGGTGTCTGGCGATCGAGGTCTCGATGGTGGGAGGGTCGCCCATGCCACACGCTGCCATATCCTTAACCTCCAGACCCGCTAAGCCGTGCTTAAGATCTAGCGGGTCCTTCCAATAGTGTCACATGTGCTTAGCGCACGCATGGAGTACAGGCATGAGCTGCTTCCTAGGACCGGGAGGGGGACCTAGGAGTTTGCCGTCATACACATCCCTCTCTTGGTCGGCGGCATTCTGGAGGGCCGGCCATTCCATGCCGAGACGAGCGGCCGCTCGCTCACACACCTCGAGAAGGACCGCGTGCGGCAGTGTAGCCGAGCCGCTAACCAGGGGAGCTTGGGCGGACGGGGTGGTTTCCTCATCGTCCGAGCCCTCAAGTATAGCGGGGTCCTCGTCCTCGCCTGAGCCTGGCGGCTCGTAGTCAAACGAGGAAATACCGGGAAGGATTTCCTCGAGTAGGCCCTCGTTACACTGGTCAGCCCAACTGAGAGCAGGCATGCTCTGGGAAGTCCCCGGAGCTGTAACGCTTTCACCTACTCCAGCGTCCGAGTCGTAATGTTCATCCGTGCTTTGGGAGGATGCAACTTTGAGTCTTCGTCGAAGAAGCTTCCTAGGCAGGGCGAGGCAATGGGTGCAGTTCTCAGGAAGTGAAAGCGCTTCCTGCGCGTGTCTTAGTCCCATGCACACCACGCAGAAGGGATGGGCATCCCTCGCGGCAATGAGTGAACCGCAGGCGGCAGGGCATGCATGCGACTGCACATCCGGTGGGTTAGTGGGACCGGAGAGCTTGTGATCCATCGGAGAGGTGAAAGCTGAGAAACAGGCGGGCAGCCTGAGCAAATCCAGGTAGCGAGCGTGGGTGGCTTGCAACCCGAAATAATCGCAACTAAACGCAACCGTCTGACAATCACGCCTGGCGGAGGCTGATCGAATGGATATTTCCTCCTGTAGACTGTGGTGAAGTCAGCGAAAACCGTAGAGCTGCGAAGCAAAGAGGTCGCGAGAAGCGAATAACAACTGAGGTAAGATAGCGCGTACGAGTGTTTTATGCACTTGGTAAGGGGCGGATCCCTTACCGAGCATTGGACACGCGCTTCTGTCTGTCAGGCCAGACTTGGTGCAATTGGATGCTTCTGCAGAGGTCAGGTGCGGATGCCCTTCCCATAGGTGGATCTCGAACACGAGATGATGAAAGAGAACCTCCCAATATTGATTGGTCTTTCAGCTTCTATTTGAAAGGTGGCATGTAACAAAATGTGTACAATGACTATACGGAAATAATTTTCAACCTCAAGCCCATGACAAATAAACTAAACTGAATATATTTTTAAGTAACTTTTATTCAAATGATGATGATAATATAATTTGCAATGAAAAAGTAGAAGAAAAGGGATTAGACTATTCAATCAATAAAATAAACTTTTTTTTGGACCTCACTGTAAAATGTTTTGAGGACAATGTTAAGAAATACCACAACCAATTATATTGATAATTCATTGTTAAATTATGTTTATATGATTCCATGTCTGCATGAGGCATATTCTCAGCATACATTTTTTGTTTATATCTGCAGTTTGGGTTAAAGCAAATAGGGCGACCCATGCTCACCCATTTTTTTCTCCCCCCTTTTGAAGCCCTGGCACCATAATGAATAATTCTTCCTGCACCAGAATGAATAATTCTGACCTGGCCAAATTTGCCACAGTTGCGAGAGCTGGTGTGTGATTAGACAGATTCAGGCCTTTGGTACCTCTGTTGCTATGAGGCTTGAATGCTTTTCTTCAGGTATGTGCTGTGCCTTGTTCACCTGTGAAGGAAAAGGGTCAGTCTTTGCTGCCCTCTGGCAGCCCAGACTAGACTGGAGATACAACCAGTACCAACATATACCTGAGAGTGCTCAAAGTTAATCCATAGTCTGCTAACATGCTGGAAACATGCAGAGAATTCAGACCTTCTTTCTCAGGAACGGGGCACTCTCTGGCATCCGCACCCCGATCTCTGGAACCTCCACATCTGGCCCCTGGATGGGATGTGGAAGATCTAGCTGATCTACCACCTACTGTTGTAGACACGATCAACCAAGCCAGTGCCCCTTCTACCAGGCAACTTTATGCCCTAAAGTGTCGCTTGTTCGTGAATTAGTTTTCTTCTTGGGGCGAAGACCCACAAAGTTGCGCAGTCAGGTCAGTGCTCTCATTTCTGCAGGAGAGGTTGGAGGGGAGGCTGTCCCCGTCCACCTTGAAGGTGTATGTAGCTGCTATCACAGCCCACCACGATGCAGTGGACGGCAAGTCTTTGGGTAAGTACGACTTGATTATCAGGTTCCTAAGAGGCGCCCAGAGGTTAAATCCCTCCCTGTCAAGCCTGTTCCCCTCCTGGGATATCTCAGTGGTCCTCTTGGGCCTTCAGAGACCCCCGTTCGAGCCGCTAGAATGAGTTGGACTCAGGGCCCTCTCCTTAAAAATGGTCCTGCTGATCACACTTGCCAGGAGGAGGCAGTCCCAGCCCCTTCATTGCTGTGTCCGGTACGTGCTTTGCGTATCTACTTGGACCGTACACAGAGCTTTAGATGCTCTGAGCAGCTCTTTGTCTGCTTCGGTGGACAGCGGAAAAGTAAGCCCTGTGGGTCCGCAATTTGGCGGAGGAATTTACCGACCTAATCCACTGTGGGTACTCAAATCTACCCTGTACTGGAATAGGTGCTCCACAGGTTAGGGCTCCTACGTGGACCCCTTACGAGTGGACCAGCGTCTCCATTGAGTAGTTCCCGCTGCCCCCCCGGTCGCGTGTCTGTAGCAACTCCTCCCTCCAAAGAGGCGGGATCTACCTCTGCGCCACTTCCCACGTGTGACCTTAAAGCCCATGTGGTGTATTTCAACACTTTTGCCTCCCCCTGTCTGGGCGGGTGTTGTCTCCACAGTGTTTTTTCCCCCTGAAAGAATAGGAAACTGGGTAAGACCCCTTCCCACGATGCATTTAAGGGCCCCAGCCGTTTTGCTCTATGCGAGAAACATAGAGAGAAAAGAGGCCCGGCTAGGCTCGGCTCGTTCCCAGGTTGGCAAGCATCGCCTTGTTCCCGTCTAGGGTAACTATAAGGGTTCCGACGACTTTATTGGGCATTGGGGAAGGATACTTGCAGTCTGATACAGCTGGTCGTTTTGGCACGTCAAGTACCTGCCCGCTCCTGTGTCAGCAGTACACCTACACGGCTCAGTGCATGGCGTGATTTAAATTGGACCCCTAGGGTCGCATCTTTGATACAACATCGAAGTGAGCGACAGACGGGGAACGTCTAGGTTACGGATGTAACCTCCGTTTCCTGATGGAGGGAACGAGACGTTGTGTCCTCCCGGCCATGTCACTGAGCCGAGCCACTGTTGTGCAGTCGGTCCGATTGTTTTCAATCGGACCGAGACCACCTCGTCCAGGTGTCCAGCTCGTCACCATTGCAGTGTTGTGCAATGCAATGACCATTGCAATGAACCAAGAGAGAAAACTAACCAGGTTCTGAAGCAAATGATCCAAATAAGCCAGGTGTGAAAACACCCACAGGAAGCGATTCATGGAGAAACTTGTGAAAGTGTGTGATTGTGTATATATCCCCTCAAGGATTGCCATAGAACATTTATGTCCATATGCAGTTTTCATTTAGTAAAGAAGTTCAATAATAATACACTCCAGACTCAGCTTTCTGATGTCATTTTAGTGTAGAATAAAGGCAGGAAAAACACTTGATGACAGAATCACTTTGGATTACTATTGTGTTTGTGATGATATAAAGCTGGGTGTGATGAAAACTTTCAGATCAAATCTTGTCAGATCTTCAGTAAAAGAAGAAGCTCATTGGTCACTTGAGGAGAATGCAAGACCCAGCCTCGGCATCAGAACGAACGATTTTGTATAACAGTTTTGATTTGCTTTTCCATTGCTGGAACCATTAACTCAGCAAGGATTCCTGACTGACTGTTCTGTTCATTCAAATTTAAGTTTACAAGCTGATAATTAGAGACAAAGATCCTGTCATAGTCTTCCATTATCACACTTTGAAAAAAGGCTCACTGATACCCCTTGCCAGCCAAATGGCATCACATAATTTCTCTACACTGTTTGGCACCCTCTCAATATCTTGGCTCTCTTCTAAAGAGGTGAGTTAAGCTAATGAGCTCATTAGGAGTAGGTGTTAGATACCTGTCCATCTGCCAAAGAGGGTCACTTTCAATGGAGGACCCCGCAGCCAACACAGCAACCCAATCCACCCCCATGTCGGTCCCAAAATTTACTGAGATTAAACTTGTGACCCACACAATTTACCAAGATTAAACCCCAGATATCCCCTCACCAGGTTTCACTTAGAGCTATCTATCTATCTATCCATCTTATGATCCAGGTCTAAAATGCAGAAATCACACACACACACACACACACGCACACACCCACCCACCAACAAAATCCTTCACTGGGATATAGGGGCTTACTTTATGAACTCAAATGCAGAATGTCACAGCATTACAAATACACCCACAGAGATTATTCTTTAAGTACTACAGGGCACATTGACACGTCCTCTGTGTCATGTGGAGACAGCAATTATTCACTGGAAGCATGGATAGTCACAACGTAAACACCCCTTTTTTGTGACACATCTTTACACTTGTGCCAGGCTCTGTTTTACATCTGTTTGTTTAAATGTAGCTATGGCTTAGCATTTGACTGGACAAATTATCTTGGTACGCTAGAGTTTGCGCAGTCAGAGGGCTTAATGACTATTTATTATGTTAATTACACAAACACATGCTATCCGTTTCTAATGCCAAAAGAATAATTAATGCGTTCATGACCTCAAGACTAGATTATTGTATTGCATTAATAGACAGATGTCCTGCTTGTTGATGAAATTTCTACAAGCAGTAAACTAAATACATGTTATGGGTCAATTATTAAAAAATGATTTTGTATGAACTATACATTTTAGTGTTAAAGTCTTTGAAATCCCAAATTAACTGAGGAATTGTCCTTTGACCATTTGTTAGTGGTTAATTCATGTTCTATGTAGTTTGAGATTGTTGTCCCTCCTAATACAAAGTTGATATAGGTATCATTCATTGAGGAGTATCGCAGTCCAGCTGGAAGCCTATGGCAGATAATTTTTCTGATATTCATCCTAAACTCATGCTTCAGACAGTGGCTCATGAAGAATCCCATGTCTTTGTGTTTGTATCAATTCATCCTCTGTGAAGTCTGCCTTAGTTGACTGAAGTAAAATCTAGCAGGCACATGGTCATCATCACTCAGAGACACAGTGGAAATTGGACATCAGGCAGGACAAGAGATGGATCTGGGAGGCCCTGGTAACTGTCGGATATAATCCCGAAGTTTAGACAGGGAAATAAATAGAATGAAATTATTGTAGATGACATTCACTTCAAAGCAGGGTTAAAGAATAAGAGAAGTGTCTTCAGTTCCATCAGACCTAACTAAAGCAACATAACTATGAATTGAGGGATAAATTAGGTGTATGCCTGGCTGATTAGTTATGTCTTTAGTCTAGACTTAAACTTAGAGAGTGCGTCTGAGTTATGAACACTGATAGGAAGACTATTCCATTGATTTGGAGCCAAATAGGAAATTATCTCCCTCCTTTTGTGGATTTTAAAATTCTCTGTATTGTTAACAGGCTGGATTTTTGAGATTGTTGTGAGCGTGATGGATTATAGTGTGATAGAAGGCCACTTAAGTACTGTACTTTGGAGCTAGACAATTCAAGGCTTTGTAAGTAATTAACCAAATGTTATAATTAATACGAAACTTATCAGGTAGCCAATGTAACACTGATAAAAACGGGGCTGATATGATTATATTTCTTTTTTCTAGAAAGCATTCTCGCTGCTGCATTTGGAACCAACTGAAGTTTAGTTATTAAACATGCAGGGCATCTACCTATTAATGCATTACAATAATGTAGTATTTTGCTCATGAACGCATTAATAAATTTTTCGCATTAGAAACAGATAGCATGTGTCATAACTTAGCAATATTTTTGAGGTGGAAGAATGCAGTTCTAAAAATATTGGAACTGAGCGATCATATCTTGATCCAAGATGGAGGCGCGGTAGTACGCAGCGGCCACTCCGGATCCAAAAATGGTGCTTAAAAAAAGCCAGACTTTTGCGGCACATGGACATCGGAGCAAACCGGTGTTTGTGTCTCCCATCGCCAGACACTACTGAAATATAAGACTCATCACAAAAACAAAGCTACATGATGACCTGCAGGAGGCGCTACATGTACTCGGCTTGCTGCGGAGACCAGGCCTCCAGTCCTTGGAGTCGCCTAATGCCGGTGGCCGGGGGAGAAGTCGTCGTAAGCAACGTGCGAGAAAGCGGAAGCGCGGCAAGAGGGCGGGGGTCCATGCTAGGCTAAAAACAATCCCTAGCCAGCCGGCTCTCCCGTCTATCCTGCTCTCAAATGTTTGGTCCCTGGACAATAAACTGGACTATATCCGACTCCAGTAGGCTACGCAGCGTGAGTTTAGAGACTGCTGCATCTTTGTTTTAGTTTTAGTTTAGTTCCGGACGCCGCCATTTAGCTAGACGGGCTCGCCTCGTTTTGTGCAGACAACTCTCTTAAATGCAGTCTCTGTACTACGATGAGGCCTAAAACCTGACTGAAATTCTTCATATATACAATTTCTCTGTAAAAAATTCACATAGTTGGGAGTACACTACCTTTTCTATTATTTTCAACATAAATGGGAGATTTGAAATCGGTTCTATAATTAGCCAGTTCTCCTGGATCAAGCTGTGGTTTCTTGATAAGCGATAGGATAACTGCAAGTTTAAAGTTTCTTGGGGCATGCCCTATGGATAATGAGGAGTTAATAGTACCAAGAAGAGGTTCTGAGATTACAGGAAACACCTCTTTTAGGAGTTTAGTCGATACTGGGTCTAACATATATGTTGTTGATGTCGATTTTTTGGTCAATTTTGCAATCTCTTCCGGACTTATAACAGCGAAGAATTGAAGTAGCTCATAGGGAATAATTTTAGTCTTCTGGGGTGCTGTGGCAAACTGATGCATAATTCCAATTTTGTTCCTGAGGATTTCAATTTTATCAGTAAAGAAATTCATAAACTCATTAATACTATGCTGCGTTGGAATACTGTATCTGGTTCAATAGAAGTTTTATTTCTAACCAATTTAGCCACAATACTGAATAAATGTTTGCTCAAATATGCAGACCTGACAAATTTTAGAGCCTGTCTGGAGTTAGAGACGCTATCCTTTTATGCATTGCGAAATATCTCTATTTTTGTATTCTTCCACTTCCACTCCATTTTATGAGCTGCTTTCTTGAGAGCATGAGTGTTATCATTGTACCATGGTGCAGGATTTTTCTCTTTAACTTTCTTTAATCGAAGAGGTGCAACACTATCTA
This sequence comes from Xyrauchen texanus, assembly GCF_025860055.1. NCBI lineage: Eukaryota > Metazoa > Chordata > Actinopteri > Cypriniformes > Catostomidae > Xyrauchen > Xyrauchen texanus. The sequence goes on from NC_068298.1 coordinate 32,987,789, forward strand.
GAGTGCTAGAGAAGAATGTATCCATATTTGTTGTGACAACATTAAGTTCTTCTGAACTTTTTGGCTATTTCTGAGTATTTGAAACAAGTATGGAAGTTTTTAGTGAAGCCATTTTTAGCAGTTGAAAGAATAGTTCTACTTGAATGATAACATTGCGTAGATTTAGTTACCTTTGCTAAGCGCAGCATACAAGAGACGGGGTAATGATCTGAGATATCATCATTCTGCAGAAGAATTTCTATATTATCAACATCAATTCCATATGACACAATTAGAACTAGTGTATGATTTTGGCGATGAGTTGGACCTGTCACATTTTGTCTAACCCAAACAGAGTTGAGAATATCAATAAATGCTAATCCCAGTGTATTGTTTTCATTGTCTATGTGGTTGTTGAAGTCACAGATGATTAAAACTCTATCCATAGCAACCATTAAATCTGACAGAATATCAGCAAATTCTTGAAGGAACTCAGTATATGGCCCTGATGGTATAAATACTGTTGTATTTAAATCTAGAAATGTCTCATTAAGCATTCTCAGTTCAAAAGAATAAACTTATATTCTTGACCTTAGGGTGAAACTGAAAATATCACTGGAAATTGTAGCAACACCTCCTCCTTGACCTTTCAGATGAGGCTCATGTTTATAACAATAACCTGATGGAGTAGACTAATTTAAACCATTATATTCATCTGTATTAATCCAGGTTTCAGTCAAATAGTGCAAATATAAACTATGATCTGTAATAATTTAATTAACAAAAAGCAAGCTAATATTTAGTAGCCACAGACACAGTGTCTGTATGATATACAGGTGATTTATTCTCTATGTGTTGTAGTTTATGTGACCTGTGGGATGTCTCAAGGCTTCTAGCTGATGTTCGTATTAGCCAGTTGGTCTGCTTTCTGACTTGGGCCCCAGTAAGTCAAATATTGTCACTATCAAGTATATGAGCCATACAAATAGAGAAGAGAATGTCACCCTCCCTGGTGGGATGGAGTCTGTATCTCTTTATCAGGTCAGGTATTCCCCGAAAAAGTCTTCCAATAGTCTGTGAATCCTATACTATTATCCAGAGACCACTCAGACACTAAGATGGATATTGTTAGTGCCAACATTAATAACAATTTTAGAAAATCTACATTTAGCATTAGCCAACACTTGTAAATTTGATCAGATGTCAGATTCTCTGGCACCCCGGAATGCATATAACAATATTTGGCTGTAGTCTCTATTTTCACATTCTTTACAAAAGAGTTACTGATAAAAAGTGTGCTTTCAACATTCTCGGTGGATGCTTCACTGAGTGGGGAGAATCGGTTGGTAATCCTAACAAGAACGGGAGAGTGGTGTCGCTTTGTCCTATGAGTATGTTGCAGAGACATCACCTAAATGCCTTGCTGCAGGGGCTCTACAGCCGGAAACAAAGTGTGTGTTGCTCATTGTTCTACCCATATCTGAAACAGTATCTACCGTCTTGTCTTTCTCACTGACCTCCACTAGCGTTCAATTGTGTGTCTATAACTCATTAACCTTCTCCATCAGCCTGACTAATTCCTTACATTTATCACATGTGAATCCCTCACTGCTGATGGAAGAAGCTATAGTAAACATGTGGGATGCAATGCACTCCGACCCCAGCTTAGCTGGGATATGTGAAAAATAAATAATTTTACCATGTGTATGTATAATGTGTGACAATTCATCAATTTATTTTTATTTATTTATTACAGCCAACAACAGAACACTTATGACACTTATAAAGCTGAGACATTATTCATCTCATTGTATCTGTTCCAGCGAGGAAAAAAAAGGCAGACTGTGTGTAGATCACTCAGGGGAGGATATATGATAATAGGATGGAGTCCGTCACCAGTCGTGGATGAGGCCTGCTCTAACGTGATGTCACTTTAGAGCAGAAATGAAAACCATTCATTTTGACACAGTGTTTTTTATTAATACAAATATAAGAAAGAGGAGTGGGTGGACTTTTACATTGTAGGGTGGTTGTGTACACTGCCAACTTACATTTATGTACAAACACCATGTAAAAGTGAATTTTGCATAATAGGTCCCCTTTAAATTTTGTACAATGAAGGAGAAAGTGCACCTCTGTCTCAGCCTCGCCTGTCGTACACGTACTCTTTCTTCTCTGGGTAACCATGTCTTTCTGTGTCTGCCTCTCTCAATGGCTAGCCGCTGCTCACTGAGCCTGTAATTGGTTAGTGTTTGTAGTGTTAAACCTTTCGCACATATGATCAAACCGGTGTGATTGCACTAGGCTTGGCTCAGATCAAACCGGTGAAATCTGCATTCGTGCTGCTGTTTACAAGCAAAAGAGTGACTGAAGCGGTTGTCATAATGAACCAACTACTTAAACAGTCTTTTCAGCATCACAAAATCTTTATTTTAAAGGTTACAAACTTTTAAACAATCACTAAATAAAATATAAAGCCTTAAACGTTAGATCGCACTGTTTTGATGCAGCACTGCGGCCATGTTTTCTGAAGTCAAAGAATATACAAACTAGTTATTTCACTTGAGCCAACTCCCATTCCGTCCATCACAACCACTTCCAGGCTTGGGAAAGTGAAAGGGCTAGGTTTTCAGACCCTTCTATGCTCCTCTTTTGTATTCTTATGTGACAAGATGAACTCAGAATCCCATCTTGCATTGCATGAAAATATAACAGTGTGCCAAGACGGCAAGAACGTTTGCATCATATCTATCATAATCAATCATTATAAACATTTAAATAACACATTTTATGTTTGATAATATATAATCTGACCTTCAGTGTATCTGCTGTGATATAATCTGTCCTCCAGTGCATCTGAGGTAAATTTAGTTTTAATCACAGAATGCATTAAAGATCTCACACTAGGGGGGGGTCTGTCAGTACAGGAGAAACTCACATGTAAAAAGTAAGTCTCAGAACCAGCTGAGGTTTTTCACGGTTCAGTTCTTGGTTTGTAGTGCTTTCAAATGTAGCAATTCTGTGGGTCTTGACATATTTTTGTATGCTAATAATCAAAGGGAATCAGCCTAATTCTGCCCTACATGCATTATTGGGCGTTTTCCTCTGTATTTTCAATATTAATTTGCAGAATTCTGTGTGTAGGGCTTCTGTTGGACGTTTATGCCATCTAGTGTAGCTCTGATCACTAAGTGGACCACCTATCTCACTTCCATACACTGCTATAACTGTATAACACTACCAAAGATTATACACCAGATTTAAATTGATAATTCAGTATTATAGAACTTTTTCTTAATAGCATATGAGCTCTTTGAGCTTTTTCTTTAAAAGGGTTCATTACCTTACTGAAACTCCCTGATGCAGAGATATTCAGGCCAAGTAAATATACTGTATCATGCACTCTAGGTTGATGCTGCCTCTCTCTCTCTCTCTCTCTCTCTCTCTCTCTCTCACTCTCACACACACCAAAATCATATACACACAGAACTGAACAACATCAATTGCTTTGCTTTTATTAGTTCTTCATTAGACGGCCATTGAAGAACCAAAATGTCTAACATTGTGATGAAAATTAGCCTTCAACGAAATTCAGACAAAGCCAATTAATCGGCAGTCGGTAAATACGTAGTATGACCAGTGTATCTTTATTCCTAAACAAATGACTCTTATGAGCCGATTCATTTCAATCTACAGCACGAAACATATAATGCAACCGGTGTAGTCCGATTGCCGAAAGAATGACTCTTAAGCATAATCTTTTTAAACCACTGTACATTGCAAAACGTGCAATGCTTCCTACCGAACCAATTATTTTTATCACCCCATTCTTTTTAGTGAATAAAAAACGTACATTCATTCCATCATGTACGACTTAAAAATAAATGAACAATTCAGAATAATCACTGGATGATTGTTGATATGACAATGTGTAGTTAACGATTGGCAACAGGCTGCTGAGGGCAGTGAATTCAATGACAATTGCATTTCTTATTTCCAAAAATGAGACTTTCCTCAAAAGTACTAAAAGAACAATAAATTCAATTGTTACAGAATGGAAAGCATTAAGAGGAATCAGAATCTAAACCAGAATCATTAAATTCCTTACAATTCTAGTCAAAATGTTTCATACAGTATGCTGGATAAAATGCAATTCCATTTTTTATTAGATGACAAAACATTGTTAAAGTGAAACATCAGTAATAGTGTGTATTTTGCAGATGTTTGCATCATGGAGAGTGCAACTAAAGTGCTCCAATTTGTTGTTTAAAGTTGTTTCAAACAGTTTTAAGAGTTCTGAGACTGCAGAGGCTGCTAACGTGGGTTGGTTTGCCATTATGGTTGGTCTACGACAGAGCAGCAGAATATTCATGGCAGCTAAGGATGAAAATACACCATGTTCAACATGCACAGAGGAGAAGGCTGTCGTCAGATGCTTTATTTCACCAAAGAAAAAAATTCTGAGATGGAAAAAAAAAAACAGCGTTTAGAGATTTAGCATCAGCATTTGTTTCTGGCGAGAGTAATATAAAACATCCAGGATATGCTTTTGTGATGGTACTTAAAACATATAACTACTGATTTATTTACTAACTGTTTTCTGTAGGCGGTAATGGTGCAAGTAATGTGGCGCCATTACCACCCACAAAAAGAAACCAGTAAATTAACAGCATTTATATACTACACTTTATGTATATATATATATATATATATATATATATATATATATATATATATATATATATATATATATATATATATATATGTGACCGAACGGTTACCGGCGAGACGGAAGTCAGCCTAATCTACGGAAGTAATTTGTAATATCATTTCTAGTTGTCGACTACGCCACCTAGGGACTTGCACCCTAAGAATTACAAGCCCCCGGCTTTTATCTACTCAGAGCACACAGGTTCGTTGTCAGCAAGTAACTGGACAGAGTCATGGGTTCTACGAAGACAGACTTTATTCCAACAAACCTCAAACGCATGGTAAAACCACCCCGCAACGGAGCATTGGACAAACTACTCAATTCCAAACATACACAAAAGAATTTACAAAAAAATGATCCAAGAGTTGAAATGTAAATAACAGCAACAGTAATTTACCAAAGGAAAAATAAATCAAAAGAACGCATTAATTCTAACACATTCATCAACATAACCATACAGGGCTGGAGGACATCTACTTTGGGCACCCCCAGCTGGAAGTGGCCTACAAGGAAAGCAAAAGAAAAACTCACTCAATACTCACGCCCCACCACACCACACAAGTGAAATAGAGCACTCTCAGTGAACAGGAGACCCCACTACCACACCCGCGTAAGTGGCCCTCAGCTCCTGCATGGAAATATACAACAAGAAAAAAAATTGTACAAACACAATAAACAATTTCACACCACTGGCAATGTAAACACCAGAAAATAATTAGCACAATAATGAATCTGCAAACACAGGAGAATGACTCCTTTTAGTCACTAACACACACCCCGTAGTGACACCGACCCCATCCAGTCCAGAGGATGTCAAGCCCTCCTGCCCAGTCACTGATCCACCCACTCTAAGGGGTGTAGCGCCGCTTACTGGGGCTGTATTGACCTGTGGGGCATGCGGCACCACAACCCATAGGTCTTCCTCCTCATACCCAGGCAACTCCTCCGGTTCTATCATGAGACTACCGGTGAGTGAGTCAGAGGAAGAATCTTCAAAAGGGGGGTCCCTACACAAGCAAACCTTTAACAATGAACGATGCACCCGTTTTACTTTCCCAAGGTCATCTCTTGGAGCAATAGTATAAACTGTACCATTTTCTCTGGAGGCATGGACAACCCGGTACACCACAGAACTCCAATGGTCCTGGATCTTCTGCCGACCCCTCCGATTATAATCCCTGAGGTATACTAATTGACCCTCCCCCAAAGGGACATCCATAACACGCTTATCGTGCTGAGCTTTGCGTTTACCTGCTTCAATCCGTAACCGTTCACGGGCCCTGTCAAAGGCCACCTGCAACCTAGTTTGGTGCTCTAACACCCACTCATGCACTTCCCCTCCCGAGACTTCAGGAACCCTTCCCAACAGAAAATCCACTGGGAGACGTGGCTCCTGGCCAAACATCAGAAGATGCGGTGATACACCTGTAGACTGGTGCGGGGTGGTATTATAACAAAATAACATCTGAGGCAAGCAGGAGACCCAGTCACGTTTCCTTGAGATAGGCAAGGTACGCAAGAGGTTATGGAGAGTCCGATTAAACCTCTCGCATTGACCATTGCCAGCGGGGTGATTTGGAGTGGTTCAAGATTTTTCAACTTGATAAAGGCCACAGAGCTGTCGTATAAGAGCAGACTCGAAATTCCGACCCTGATCAGAATGGATCCGAGCCGGTACCCCGAACCTAAAGAACCACTCTGCTACCAGCACCTGAGCCACAGTTTCTGCCCGCTGATTTCTTGTGGGCACAGCTAGAGTGTATTTACTAAATACATCGGTCATGACCAGGACATTTTCATGTCCTGAACGAGCTGGCTCCAATACTGTAAAATCAAAGGCCACCATTTCATTAGGTCTAGCAGCCAACACATGACCCATAAACCCCCGCGCTAATGGCTGAGTGTCTTTAGCCACCTGACAGCGCTCACATTGCCGACACCATTCCACCACTGCTGACGACATACCCGGCCAGTAGCACGTTTGGCGTACCAGTTCCGTTGTCCGCTCAACGCCCTGATGCCCATGTTGCTGATGGAGCTCTGTGAGGACCTCAGTCCTCAAAGCAACTGATAAAACCAGCTGTAAATTTTCCTCACCTCCATCAGGGTGGAACACCCTACGGTAAAGTACCCCATCCCGCTTCACTAGCCGGTCTTTCTGACGCAACAGGATCCTACTTATTCTAGAGAGCTGTTGCCGCTCTTCTCCAGCCAATGGTGCCTCTTGTCCCCAACACCTAAACACCACTTGAATATCTGGGTCCTCTTCTTGCAACACACGCAAATCGGTAGCCACATAACCTGGAAAAACCGTAATAGCAGCCAGGCAAGCAGGTGCAGTTCGCTCTACCTTCGTGGCGGTTCTTACTAGTGCCGGGATACGACTCCCCACTGTCAGCTATTCCTCCTCCACACTCCACGTCGGGTTTTGCCTAGAAAGTGCATGAGCGTTTTGGTTACTGCGACCGGAACGATACCTAACCTCAAAGTCAAACGAGGCCAACTGAGCGGCCCACCGCTGTTCTGTTTCCCCCAACTTAGCAGAAGTAAGGTAACTGAGGGGGTTGTTGTCAGTAAACCCTGTGCACCGATTGCCAAGCAGGTATTCTCGAAATTTTTCAGCCATGGCCCACTTGAGCGCCAGAAACTCTAACTTCATAGAGCTATAATTACTCATATTGCGTTCAGTGGGCCTAAGGCTACGGCTGGCATAAGCCACTGGTCGTACCCTCCCTTCCTGTTCCTGAGATAAAACCGCCCCAACCCTGCATGGCTAGCATCCACTTCAAGGATAAAGGGAAGAGAAAAATCAGCATAAGCCAGCACTGGGGTTGTAGTGAGCTTACATTTTAACCCCTCAAAACTCGCCTGACTCTGCTCTGTCCACGCCTCGCCCAACCCTTGCTTCGCTCGCTTCCCAGGCCCCACCCTAGTACACTCCACCACCAACCTATGTAGAGGGGCTGCCAACTTGGCAAAACCCTCCACAAACCGGCGATAGTAACTGGCGAAACCTAAAAATGAACGCAGCTCGGTCACAGTTCCTGGCCTCTGCCACCTTACCACAGCCTCAATTTTACTGGGGTCAGTAGAAACCCCTGCGGCTGATATTACATGACCTAGATACTTCACCTCTCGCTGGAAGAACGCACACTTTGACAACTTGACCTTCAGTCCCTCGCGTTCCAAGCGACTCAGCACCACTTCCAAATGCTCTACCTGCTGGGCGACAGAGGAGGAAAACACCACCACGTCATCCAAATACAGAATCAACGATTGATACTGTTGATCACCAAACAACCTCTCCATTAAACGCTGGAAAGTGCTTGGGGCGTTACAGAGGCCGAAGGGCATACGGTTCCACTCGAACAACCCAAACGGAGTACAAAAGGCAGTCTTTGGACGATCCCGTTCCATGACAGGGACCTGGTTGTACCCACTGGCCAAATCCAGTGTGGAGAACCAACAGGCCCCTGCCAGAGAATCCAGGGTCTCCTCAATACGGGGCAAAGGGAAAGCGTCCTTCCTGGTCTTTGCATTCAACTGACAGTAGTCCACGCACATGCGGAGACTACCGTCCTTTTTTTTACCAGTACGATAGGTGATGCATAAGGACTACAGCTTTCCCTTATAACCCGCGCCTCCAACAGCTGATTGATATGGGACTTGACCACCTCGTACTCCGTTGGGGGAACCCGACGATGACGTTGACGAACCGGGGTGTCATCCTCGAGAGGTATCTCATGCAAGATCAGATCAGTGCAACCTAAATCCCCATCATGGCTAGAAAACAGAGAACTGAAACAGTGGAGCAATGCTCTTACTTGCCCTTGCTCCACAATGGGCAAGCTGGATAAATCCACTGCCTCTATCTGCTCCCATATCCCCAAGCCATTCTCAATACCTTGCGAGTTAACAGTAGCCACCATCAACATCACCTCTGTAATCCCCGCCAGCCAGCTCACAACGTGAACACCAATCAAGGTACCTATAACAGAGTGGGGGTAAAGCATTACATCAATAACACCTACATTCACCATTGGTACATACACTGTCCCTCTCACCACCTGTACCAGGGATGAAGGGGCCAACAGCCCAGTAGGAAGACCCGACTCAGGAGGCTCGAAAAATACTACTTGGTCAGCAAACTGGCCTGAACAGGTGGCTGGAACAAACTTCATAGTACCCCCTGGTATACGACACGACTGGCGGCCCCGCAATCTCGCCCTTCCTCCATGATCTTTCCCAAGCGAGGTGGCAGCGGCGGCCTGGCACTCCTGCAATGCTTGTGACAAGAAACAAGGGGCTTCAGACACCTCGGGCAAATCAAAGAGGGCAGGGCCATGCTGTCCGAAGAGCCCCTGATAACACCGGCTTAGGACATTCATCCCCAAAACACCCGGTGCTTGGTCACGTAACCCATCCGGAGGATCTCGCACAACAAGAACCCTGCACCCTGGGACCAATCGCTCGCATAGTACAATATCCAACTCCATATACCCAATATAAGGAATCGGAAGGCCATTGGCCGCTCGAAGCTGCAGCCACTGACAAGACTGCAACTTCTCCCGACCCCATGGCTCAAAGTGCTGCAGGAAACAACTTTCTGTGATGGTAGATACCATAGACCCCGTGTCTATTAGACACGACACTGAAACATCTCACATTGAAACAACGAGATATGGACATGACGACATTAGGTGAGATCTTAACACAGGACCACCCAATACTGAGCCGATAAATTCCCTACCCGAGCCTTGACTCCGCGGCTCGGGGGGAATTCGTTTCCCGACGGACCAGGAGGAGGAGGCTGGCTATTCCGATCTACCGATGAACCTGAAGCGATGGAAGGTGGAGTGCGATGGGGAACCCGCACCCCATCACACTCCCTGGCAAAACATCCGGGTCTCTGACACCTTCGACATATCACTGGTGCCCTATGAGGCGAATGACCACACATTTCCGGGCGGCGTAAATTAGCCACAGTTTGAACAAGCTGGGTTATCTGTTCTTGTTGCGACCTTAGCATTGCTCTCAACTCTTTCATTTCTGAGTTTTGGGAGAGACTACGGACTTCTGCATGCGGTTCCCCCTGCACCCCGTACTGGGTACCATAAATCAATGGAACAGACTGACTACGGGCCCTTACTGCACCCGACATCCCTTCACGTTCCCACCGAATAGCCTCCCCACGGACATCCAGAAAACTAATAGTAGTTTGTCGGCGCACCAGCTGCTTAAGTTCACAACGCAAGGAATTATCGGCTACACACTCTACAAACTGGTCTCGGAGCAAAACATCCGCATTTAGCAATACAGTTGGAGACCGTTGCTTAACTCTCTCCAAGAGGCTCAGCAAAACAAGAGAAAACTCCAGTAAAGTTTCTCCTTCCTGCTGCCTCCTGGAGAAGAAAGCCTCCTGTAAGGCTATGTATGACGTCGAGCACCCATATAATTCGCGTAGCACGCCAATAATTTTATCGTGATCACCACGTTCTTGCTCTGAGTGATACCGAATCTCCTCCCTTGCTTCCCCCTCTAGATGATCGACCAAAAAGAACGCCTGATCAGCTGGGGTAACGCATCGAGCACGCATACAGGCTTGAGCCTCCTCCACCCACTCATCAATACCTAGGCCGGACTTACCACTAAATTTCGGACATCTCCTATCCCTAGGTACCAAAACAAGACGATCAGTCACCGGGGCACTGCCACCACCCCGCTCAGGAGGAATGGTGGGGGCCACAAGATCCCCTGCACTAGCAGCACCCCGCCCATCAGCCACCACTCGATCCTGATGCAATTTCTCATTATCTGCTTTAAGCTGGGCAATAAGCCCCCTGAGTTCTTGTAACTCTTCCTCCATCACTTACCCAAAAAGAAAAGGACAGCCCCAACCCAATATCAGGGAGAAGAGACGAATATCCACTCTCTGGCCAGCACAGCGCTGCTGCCTCGCCCCTATCAAAAAAAGAAAGCGAGAAAAAAAAAAACACTAACAAAGAAAAAACCCAGTTTTAACACTGAACACTAGAACCCACGTCTCCGCCAAGACTGCCAGATCCTGCCGACTACGCCAATTTGTGACCGAACGGTTACCGGCGAGACGGAAGTCAGCCTAATCTACGGAAGTAATTCGTAATATAATTTTTAGTTGTCGACTACGCCACCTAGGGACTTGCACCCTAAGAATTTCAAGCCCCCGGCTTTTATCTACTCAGAGCACACAGGTTCGTTGTCAGCAAGTAACTGGGCAGAGTCATGGGTTCTACGAAGACAGACTTTATTCCAACAAACCTCAAACGCACGGTAAAACCACCCCGCAATGGAGCATTGGACAAAATACTCAATTCCAAACATACACACAAGAATTTACAAAAAAATGATCCAAGAGTTGAAATGTAAATAACAGCAACAGTAATTTACCAAAGGAAAAATAAATCATTCTAACACATTCATCAACATAACCATACAGGGCTGGAGGACATCTACTTTGGGCACCCCCAGCTGGAAGTGGCCTACAAGGAAAGCAAAAGAAAAACTCACTCAATACTCACGCCCCACCACACCACACAAGTGAAATAGAGCACTCTCAGTGAACAGGAGACCCCACTACCACAGCCCCAGGACACCCGTGTAAGTGGCCCTCAGCTCCTGCATTGAAATACACAACAAGAAAAAAATTAGTACAAACACAATAAACAATTTCACACCACTGGCAATGTAAATACCAGAAAATAATAAGCACAATAATGAATCTGCAAACACAGGAGAATGACTCCTTTTAGTCACTAACACACAAAAAAACAAAATATTCAATAAATCAACTTAAATCACAGACACATATAATAACAACAACAAAACTAAGAGTCAGTGAGACATACAAAAAAAAGAAACTACACACCACTTCAATTCACCATTGCCTTTTTAGACAGAAAAACATGGACCAGGTTATCTGGAAACAAAACAAAGGAAGACAAGATCATAAAATCTGAGCGAGACAACAGCGCTGACTGGGCCGCTCGTGCTACTGCCAAATATTGCAGCACATCATGCCCAACCTATCCAACACAGAGATATCAAGAGTCAAAATATAATAAAATCAATCCTAGTGGAAGAAATGCTCTGTACATACCAAGGGTGATGATTTTATTTACATAGGTGAACTGCAGCTGGTGTACAGACGCCACTAAACAACCACCGCCACAGAACGCTGCAATGATACACACTATAAGCGCACGTACATCAACATTGAGCCCACATAAACGCCACTCACCTGAATAAACAACCAGCCAACCCTAACCAATCCACTCCTGTATTAAGTGGTCCAACTGATTTGCATGCTACCTCTCAGTCTATATCAGCGCCAACAGAGAATATTTAAGAGTCATATCATAAGAAAACAGACTGAAAACAACCGCTTACACATACCTTTTCCCTGCAGCACGTCGAGACAAAATGACGACACAGAATAGGGCGGGGGTTACAACCGATCGCATCACAAAACAGGCGCAGCCCATTTAAATACGCACTTCCTAATTTGACATCACCAATGGGTGACATCTACGCCACCCACACACTACATTATATATATATATATATATATATATATATATATATATATATATATATATATATATAAAGATATATATTATGCTAAAATTACGCAACTATTTTGTGAGTTCACTAAGGCAGTCTCTTGCCCTCTCTCATCTTAAAAGTGTGGGCAGTATGCACAACAAACTGGAGCAGGGCTGACTACAGTAGTGCCAAAACCCACACATAGGTCAATGTCAACCCAAGCAGCTCAGCTTTTTAATCATCCACCTGTGGCATGCCACCAAAATGTGATGATGGGGTATTTGGCACTGATCCATGGTGTGTATTTATGTGTGTGCATGGTCATAATGCTTTATTGAAATATAAATCAATGGCTGCTTAAAAGATCCAAGAGAAGACCCTGTAAAGTAGATTGTTTTTAATTACTAGGCATTAATTTCATTAGCAGTGAGTTATGAATCAGAGAGGGGGCGAGATGAAGAGGCTCGATGCGTGATGGGAAGGTTTGTTTTGTGCCTTTTACGGAGGGTCAGATGGGTGGGTGGTTAGACTGTGAGACAGGAAAGGGAGAGGACGAGAGAGAAGAGAGAGTCAAATCGTTTCTCATAGACATAAAAAATATAAAATTAAACACAAAATAGTTTTAAAGTTCAAAATTTTAAAATGTTCATAACAGTCATAATTTACACCGTTTCAGGAGGTTTTCAGTATTTTGTATGATTATGTAATAAAATATGTAATCAGTCCTACTTAGCCCACCCCGATTCAAACCGGCGATCCCCAGCATGGGAGTTGGACACGCTAGCATGGAGGCTAGAAAAGCCATGGCCACTAGCTTCGGTTGCTAGTGTATCTCTTAAGGCCAGGAGAGTGTGATTTACACACTGCACAGATATCAAAAGATTTTTGTATGCATTTTCTATTGATAATTGAATGAAACTAGCTGCTATATGCCATTCAAAATAAGAAACGTCTAAGTTAAGGATGTAACCTCCGTTCCCTGATGGAGGGAACAAAACTTGTGTCGAAGAAGCGACACTAGGGGTCCAATTTAAATCATGCCATGCGCTGAGCCGTTTACGTGTACTGCTGACACAGGACCGGGCAGGTATTTTACATGCCAGAGCGACCAGCTGTGCCAGGCTGCACGTACCCTTCCCCAATGCCCCATAAAATCATCAAAACCTTCTGGTTCTTTACCCCCAACAAGGGGGAACAAGGCGACGTGCCAAGCAAGGGAGCAGCCTTTTCTCTCTCTATGTTTCTCGCATAGAGTTAAAGCAGCTAGGGCCATCTTAATGCTATCATACGCATCGGGGAAGGCGATCTTTCACAGTTTTCCTGTTCTTTCTGGGGGGAAAGACCCTGCGGAGGCCACACTTGCCCAGACTGGGGGAGGTAAAGGGTGGTGAAATACATCACATGGGCTTTTAGGTCACATGTGGCGAATTCCTCCGCTGAATTCAAGGGCCAGAGGGCTAGGGAGGAGTCATCCAGGGAGCCGAGTTCGTGGGATCTCCTGGGGTAAAGGCGCACGGTATTACCTCAGTGGAGGGAAAGGGCGCTATGTGCAAGTGGTCCACCCAGTCAGTTAGTCAGCATGTACAGAGTTCTACCGGCTCGGACCTGAGAAAACACGGGACGAAACTGACTCAACCCCAAGATTGTAAAATCTCGCAAAGCTATTGGGTGTTGCCCAACCCACTGCTCTGCATATGTCTGCTAGGGAGGTGCCCCTGGCCAGTGCCTATGAGGACGCAACTATTCTCATTGATTGTACTCCGACCCGCAAGGGGGGGGGGGGCCACAGCTTGGGTGTGATAGGCCAACATAATGGCGTCCACTACCCAGTGGAAAAGCCTCTGTTTGGAGACAGCGTTCCCTTTCCGCCCCACGCTAATGGCAGCCGGGGCAAGCATATCGGACATCTGGACATCAGCCTCATGTCGGGGTGGGTGGTTTGCGGGAACGTACCCGGCAAAACCGCACCCGCTGTCATCCCCAAATCGCCTCCATCGCCAACTGGGTCATCCTCAATCCCGTGGGAAGGAGCGACACAGGGGGCGGCTGGAGTGGAGTTCCTTCTGAGGAAGGAAAGCAGCGACTGCAACGTTGCCATCATCATGTTCAGTGAGAACATGAGCCATCCACAAACGCTGCCTCGGTGTGATCGCTGCCCAGACACACAAGAAGCGCCTGTGGCCGTCAGGATCGGAGAGCACTCTACCGCATCCAGGAACTACACAGGGGCGGAAGGGCATCTTTATAAAGACGTGTCATGAAAAGGACGTTTTACACTGCTGTGTATTGCTCTTTTAGAAGAAATACTCTTTTAGTGAAAATGTCTCTTTTACTAGCGCTGTTGAAGCGCCCAGGTGCAAAGCTGCACTGCTGTGCAGAGAAGCTGCTGATATGCGCCGTAGATCCAACAGCATACGCTGGTCAGAGATGAGAGGAAAACCAATTGGGACTCGCAGCTCGCTGCTCACAATACCGATCGGCTCCGAAGAAAATTTCTGAATGAAACAGACCCATTTCCCTCCCTTTATACCCGTATGTCCAGGGCGGGACATGCAAATTTTGTCTGCAAATTTCTCATTGGCATTTTCTCATAGATCAGAGATGCAAAAGGCTCTCAAGAGAGACCCCTAGTGTCGCTTATTCGACACAACGTCGAAGTGAGCAACAGACGGCGAACAGCTAATATATTTTGTGTGTTCTTTGTTTTATGTAATATTTATTATGATTTATATGTTTTAATTCCAGTATTACCTTTTGCTGTCTTATTGTATCTTATTTAAAACATTCTGTTTAGTAATAAACGTACAATGCTTTGGCAATAGAGACAGAAGGAAGAAGAACATTTGGTGGCAAGTGGTGGTTCCAGTGGACATTTGCCAGGCAAATCTGCACTGCTCCATTCCATAATAACTGCACTCTAGTACATGCCTGGGGTTCTGCCTGCAGATTGTGGATTCTGGCCGGAGCTTCAGAGAAAGTTTCATGCCCAAGTATGCCTCTGGCGACAGTACACAGAATATACTGTGTGCTTAATTATGAGTATCGCAGGAAGCACAAACTTCCTTCATTGTCTCTCCCTTTCCCTCTTTTTATCACTGTCTGTCTCTCTAGTACACTGAGCACCTTTTAGGTTACTGGGTCATCGTGTTATGTGATTAATTTCACAGCCCTAACTGTGGAATCTATTTATGAAGAGCTGACATGATAATTGTCATAGGTGGTCAAGTATGAATTTCCTAATTTACTAATCGGGGTTACGTCGGGGTTCATATCCATTAAAATATCTGAGCATTTATGCATTCCCTTTTATTTACCTTTGATATATTAGGCTTTTCTAATAAAATTAAACATTGTGACAGCATTATTGAAACAGCAACTGCATGAAACAACCTTTCTGCTATTTATGAAAATCTCAGTTACTTATAGGGATTCATATTTGTCTTCTCATAGTTTTAAAGCCCAGTGAGCTATAATGGAACTTTATGAGCAAACATATCTTGTTCTAATATGTGAGACGAGAGCATGTTAACCGACACTTCTCTCTGCCTAGTGCCATATGGTTAAATGTGCAGTAATTATCCCTTATACCAAGTCTGGTAAATGCTTGATTATGATTGGTTCACAGACATTCTAAGGTGTGCAATTATTTTCCAGTGAACAAACGACTACGAATAGTTAATAGCATAACTGTTCCATTTCACTTTGCCAAATTATTTCAGTCATTTCAAAGAGCCCTACAGGCTACCACAACAAAATAACTAATTAAAACTAAGACATTGGTTAAAGGAAATTGGTTAAGAATGTCAAACAATGTTTAAAATACACAGCAAATTTACTGGTATTAAATTTCCGGTGTAAAAATGTTGGTGTTGCCCAGTGTTAAAACTTGAGTACATTTTGATCTACAATTGTAAAACTGCATCAATAAAGATAGTTATTTTTCAGTGTTAATCTTTAAAATGTATTTCCCACAGTCCTTTCAGTTGGGAAATCAACTGAGATTAGTGTCCAGTTCAATAGTACTTTTGTATTGTCTTTTAAAGAATTGTGTTATAGGAAAGAGAAGTTCCCCTTCTGTCGCTCTCTCCACGTTGTGTCGGAGAAGCGACACTAGGGGTCTCTCTTGAGCCACCAAATATACCTCTGATCTATGAAAAAAGGCCAATGAGAAGTTGGCAGCTAGTATTTGCATACCCCGCCCCCAGACATACGAGTACAAAGGCGAGGCAAATACTAGAGTTCATTCAGAAATTTTCTTCGGAGCCGATGGTCTTGTATGCTGTCTGCTACGAGTTACACACACCCGTGTATTCCTCTGACGATCTGCATGCTGTTGGGTTTGACGGCGCATAACAGCGGTTTTCTCTTATCCTGTGCACGGCTGTGCATTGTTGCCCCTGGGCGCTTCGACAGTGCAGAAACGCAAACTCTAAAGAGTTGTTTAAAAGAGCAATACACAGCAGCGTTGAACGTCCTTTTCAGGACGCGTCTTTTTAAGACGGGTTTCCGCCTCTGTGTAGTTTCTGGATGCGGTTGATTTCTCCCCACCTCCGATGGTCATAAAAACTTCCTGGCGTACCTGGGTTGCGATTACACACAGGCAGCGTTTTTTATGAATGGTCTATGTTTTCAGTGCGAGAACATAGCCATAACAGTATTGTGGTCACCGGCTTTCTTTTGTCATGAGAGAAAGCCACTTCAGCCGCCCCCCACACCTCGCCTCTTTCCCACGGGATTGGGGCAGGCGCCGCAGGCGATGAAGGTGATTTGGGGGCAAAGACGGGCTGTGTTCGCCGGGTAAATCCCCGCGAACCTCCCGCCTCCCCGGTATGCTTGCTGGCTTCCGTCCGAGCTCGGGATGAGCGATTTCTCTCCAATAGGTTATGTTCTCAGTGCGAGAACATAATGACGAGCCTATTCGCCGGGTAAATCCGCACGAACAACCCGCCTCCCCAGCACGCTTGCTTGCTCCCATTTGCTCGGGATGAATGCGGCCCGCTTCACGGCCAGCCTGCCGGTCCCTAGAGCTCCCGGGATTGGATGACGATAATCACCGCTGCATCGGAGAGCGTTACAGTGGCGTCTGATGTTGATGACTCGTCTGAGCTCCCCGCGGAAGATGGACGCCCCCTCATCTCACGGACCCTCTAGAGGACCCGGAAGGCTCCCAGGCGCTCCTGAGATGACTGACCCAGAGACCAAAACGTTAGCTCCGGAGCTGGTTAGACCACTCTGTTCCCCGGTGGGGGGCCGGGAGGAGAATCTTTTGTTGAATTAATTTCATTTGCCGCTCCCCCTAACGGGGCCTGCGGTACTCACATTCTCAATAATAGAGCTATTTCCTTTTTGTCTCTGGGTCACCTGGCCCGCAAATGCCGTTCTCACAGCACTGTTCCGCCAGGCCTCAACAGTCCCTGCATGCTGGACGTGGCCACAGTCCGCCTTCAGCCCCACGACTGTCCCCCGGCCGGCCGGTTCTGATGAGTCTAGAGGACGCCTACAACCAGACCTCCTCCTCCAGTCACGAACCCGCCCCCTGCCAGGCGCGGAGCAAGGTAAGTGCTTCGAGTTTGTTCTCAGCACCAAAGCCTCGGGATGCACCCTTGCCTCCCGACGCCACACTACCTGCTTCGCCCCACTGCGAAGCCCCCGCTGGGTACGTCCAAAATACTCATCCCCTTGGTACCCCCAGCAAGGAGTTTGGAGGCGTGGCTTTCACTGCCCAACCCGTCACGCTGGCTGTACCGGACCATTCGACTCGGTTACGCAATTCAGTTTGCCAGGCCCCGCCCCCCTCTTCGTGGGCGTCCGTTTCCGCAGTAGACGGCGAACATCCCTGCGCAAAGACGTGATAGGGCCTGTCCCCCCAACCGAAATGGAGAGGGGTCTCTACAGCCCTTACTTCGTTGTACCCAAGAAAGGCGGTGGCTTACGACCAATCTTGGACTTGCAAGTACGCTCCCGCCACATGTCACGACTCGCCCGTCGTATCCTCCTTTGGAGCCAGCAGTGACTCAGGTTGCTGCCTGCCACTCACATCCCCGGCAAACTCAATGTGGTAGTGGACGCGCTGTCATGACAACGCTTGCCCAGTGGAGAGTGGAGGCTTCACCCCCAGTCGGTTCAGCTGATTTGGGAACGATTCGGCAAGGCCCAGGTAGACCAGCTTGCCTCCCGAGAGACCTCCCACTGCCCACTCTGGTATGGCCGGACAGAGGCTCCCCTCGGGGCAGACGCGCTGGCATGCGTGCTGTGCAAGGTCAGGGAGGATGAGGAGCAAGTCACACTAGTTGCTCCATACTGGCCCAACCGGGCCTGGTTCTCGGACCTCGTACTCCTCGCTACAGCCCCTCCCTGGCGAATTCCCCTGAGGAAGGACCTTCTTTCTCAGGGGCAGGGCACACTCTGGCATCCGCATCCAGACCTCTGGAAACTCCATGTCTGGTCTCTGGACGGGACGCGGAAGATCTAGCTGGCCTACCACCTACTGTCGTAGACACGATCAACCAAGCCAGAGCCCCTTCCACCAGGCAGCTCTACGCCTTGAAGTGGCGCTTGTTCACAAATTGGTGTTCTTCCCGGGCTGAAGACCCACAGAGGTGCGCAGTTAGGTCAGTGCTCCTATTCCTGCAGGAGAGGTTGGAGGGGAGGCTGTCCCTGTCCACCTTGAAGGTTTATGTTGCTGCTATCGCGGCCCACCACGACGCAGTAGATGGCAAGTCCCTTGATAAGCACGACTTAATCATCAGGTCCCTAAGAGGTGCCCGGAGGTTAAATCCCTCCCGGCCAAGCCTGTTCCCCTCCTGTGACCTCTCGGTAGTCCTCGCAGGCCTCCAGAGACCTCTCTTTGAGCCGCTAGAATCAGCTGGACTCAGGGCCCTTTCTCTTAAGACTGCCCTGCTGATTGCGCTCGCCTCCATCAAGAGAGTCGGGGACCTGCAAGCGTTCTCTGTCAGCGACACTTGCCTGGAGTTCGGTCCGGCAGACACACATGTGATCCTAAGACCGCGACCGGGCTACGTGCCCAAGGTTCCTACCACGCCCTTCAGAGACCAGGTAGTGAACCTGCAAGCGCTGCCCCGGAGGAGGCAGACCCAGCCCCGTCGTTGCTGTGTCCGGTACGTGCTTTGCGTACCTATCTGGACCACACGCAGAGCTTTAGACACTCTGAGCAGCTCTTTGTATGCTTTGGGGGACAGCGGAAAGGAAACGCTGTCTCCAAACAGAGGCTTTCCCACTGGGTAGTAGATGCCATTTCACTGGCTTGTCACACTCAGGCCGTGCCCCCCCCTTTATGGGTCCGAGCTCACTCGACAAGGAGTGTTGCGTCCTCGTGGGCACTGGCCAGAGGTACCTCACTGGCAGACATTTGTAGAGCAGAGGGTTGGGCAACACCCAACACCTTTACGAGATACTATAATCTCAGGGTTGAGTCAGTTTCATCCCGTGTTTTCTCAGGTCCGAGCCAGTAGAACTCGGTAACACGCTGATGGGTTGACCGGGTGAATCGCTTGCATATACACCCTTTCCCTCGCTTGAGGTAAAACTGTGCGTCTTTTTCCCAGGAGATTTCACTCAACTCGAATCCCTGGTCGATTCTTCCCTAGCCCTCATGGGTCCGAAGTTCGGCGGAGGAACTTGCCGACCCAATCCACTGCGGGTACTCAAATCTACCCTGTACTGGAATAGGTGCTCCACAGGGTGAGGAATCCTATGCGGACTCCCCCTGTGTGTGTTCTCTGCAATACGGTCCCCTTACGATCGGACCCGCGTTTTCCTTGGGTAAGTTCTGGCTGCCCTTTCGGTCACCGTGTGTAGCAACTCCCCCCTCGCTGAGGCTGGATCTACCACCGCGCCACTTCCACGTGTCGCCTAAAAACACATGTGATGTATTCACCACCTTACCTCCCCAGCTGTGTAGGGGTGGACTCCGCAGGGTCTTTTCCCCCTGAAAGAATAGGAAATTGGGTAAGACCCCCTTCCCTCAGTGCGTGTAAGGGCCCCGGCTGTCTATTGCTCTATGCGAGAAATATAGAGAGAAAAGAGGCCCAGCCAGGCTTGGCCCGTTCCCAGGTTGGCAAGCGTTGCCTTGTTCCCCTGTCAGGGTAACCAAAAGGATTCCGACGACTTTTGTGGGGCATTGGTGAAGGGTACGTGTAGTCTGATACAGCTGGTCGTCTGGCACGTAAAAAACACCTGCCCGCTCCTGTGTCAGACCACGTACACGGCTCAGCGAATGGCGTAATTTAAATTGGACCCCTTGTGTCGCTTCTCCGACACAAAGTGGAGAGAGCGACAGAAGGGGAACGTCTAGGTTACGAATGTAACCTCCGTTCCCCGATGGAGGGAACGAGACGTTGTGTCCTTCCGGGCCACTTCGCTGAGCCGAGCCGCTGTAGTGGCCGGACCATTTCCGGCTCCTCAGAAAAATCCTGAATGAACTCTAGTATTTGCCTCGCCTTTGTACCCGTATGTCCGGGGGCGGGGTATGCAAATACTAGCTGCCAACTTCTCTGACACAACGTCACGTTCCCTCCATCGGGGAACGGAGGTTGCATTCATAACCTAGACGATTTGATCTATAATTATATTTAGCAAATAGTTTTAATATTGCAAAGTGGCAGCACAGATTCTGAATATGTGAATTGGCTTCAAATATCAAATAATACGTATATATACAATAATATTTTTCATAAATTGTATCATGTAATTGTATTATCGATATATTAGAGATTTATGGCACAAAATATGTTGCACGTGGAATGCAAACTTACGCGAAAGTTCGTTAGATTAGTTAATTTAATCAAGGTTAATAAATAATAAACCTCATTAAGCAGTATAGCCAACTTCACTATCACTATAGTGCAGAGTTATAACAAACTGAGTTTTATAATTATTTATAATTTTATAAATAATGTAATTTGATTATATTAAATATAATATAATATATATATATATATATATATATATATAATCTACCAAATTTGGCTCAGGACCAACTGTGATTTTAATTTCTTCGTAATTTGCATGCAGCTCATTTAAAATGTTTAAATATGGTTTAAAGTGTCTTTTATTTGTACTTACAGAATGCCCAGTCCTCGATTCCTCTTGTAGCTCACAAACTGACACACTATCACTGTCCTCTGAGACCGATGACAGTGCTGGACCAAGCTCCAAGAGACCTCGATTTGACGAGACTTTTGAGGCAAAACAGGTGATTCTGTTAAAATTCATAATTTACCAGCTGGGTTGTTTTGCATTATAGATATTCAGTTATTTTTATTATGAGGCATTACAACACATACTTTTTTTATTATAGTTTGTCAATGGAATTTTGGAGGAAAAGGCAGGAGGACCTGCAATTTTGGTTAATATAAAGAACATGGCAAACTCACAGACTCAACATGGTGACAATTAGTCAATATTGTAGTTGCATATATAACTGACAAAGAAGGGTAAGCCACAGTTAAATCTAACAATTACATTTCTGTAATTTTTGTGAATAATTTAATGTTGTAACTACGCCCACATGTTCTACTCAAAGACGCACCCCTTCCAAAGAAACAAAAATGTTTTGTGCTTTGGGAATTGTAACACTATTCCCATTACTGAAGGATCCATACTCAACAACTGGATATGTTAGTACTGATAGCTTTTCTCATTGTGCTAAAATACTTAATGGAAGATTTAAAAATGGAGTGTTGAAGAATATTTAAGGCTTTGAGCAAACAGCCAAGACTCTTGTCACTGTTGCTATAAGTCTATTATATTTTGTACAAGCATTTGCTCACTAATGCCTAGTATATTGAAAAGTTCAGATTTGTTAAATCTTTGGATTGATCTACAATCTTTTTGTTTATTGTAAAGGAACATTCCTATGACCCCAAGAGCAATCAAGGATACATATCCTGGTGGCTGAAAACGGTCTCACAGCAAAGTAAACACTACAGCAAACAGGATGCCAGGTCAAGTAGAAATTTAGAAACTGAGGGCAGTGGAGGTCCCACAGCTCATAGAGCCACTTGGAACCACTTGGAGCAGCAGTTGGAGGGTGACCAATGCAAAGAAGCGATATCTTTTATGAATCATTGTATAGACAATGACCAGATTTTTGAGAAGATGAAAGTAACATTCAAGAATTGGCAGCAGCTTACCCATGATGCAGTAAAGTCCATCCAACATGGTGCTTTCAGTTTTTCCACGATTTCTTGATACTAAAGTATTGGTAAGATATAGTTAATAGCATAATGTCAAGAGAAAAATTTGATAATATGGGAAAGGCATAGTGTATAGGATCAGTAATGTTTATAATGTTGATTTGTATTTTTTACAGGTACTTCAAGACTTTAACATCACATTTGGCACAGAAACAGCTTCCAGACTTCTTGAACAATGAGACGGTCTAAAGCACAAGGTCATCTCAGAGGCAAAAACCCTTACTTCCAACTTGCATCTCAACAGCCTGCTTGCAGCTGCACAGGGCAACGGACAAAACAACGAGCCTGAATGGCAAGGTAAAGGATTTTTATTTACTTGTAAAGATGATGTAATTTTTTTGTCTGTTTCATGGAATGTTGCTATTTGCTCTTGATCTACCTTCCTTTATTCATGCCTTTTTTAAAGGATGGGACAGCGACATGTCCTCTATTTTACTCCTGGCCTACCTTTTGCCACCTTCTGCTGGTGGTAGGAACAAATCCACCAATTTTTGACCAGTCAGATTTAAATGATCACATTGAACTAACAGAGACGTCACCTAATGATAATGAGAACGTGACTGAAACTCAAGAAATGTGTGCATCCATAATCGCTAGATTGCAAAATAATGGAGTAGCAACCAATGTTGTAACATCTTTAGTATCGGATATGGAAGAACTGGTCTGTGAAATACATTCAAATATCAAAAAATAATGTGATGAAATTACTTCCTGCTGATGATTTTGCAACAGCATCCAAAATAGATGACTGTTTTAATAACTTTGATTATACGTTCACAAACCTGAGTACAGAATACAAATGGAAAAAATATTTCAAAGAGGAATGGGCTGTTGTTGACCCTACAGAGATAAAGTTAGGGGTAAGATTTGATAGTAGATTGAACCGGGTGACGGTCCCTGTGACTGACAAATTCATTTACATTCTCTTGTGTTAGGGCTGTGTGGGAAGCAGGAGAAGGCAGACGGGCGATTCGGATCTAAGTGCGGCTTTATTGCAACAAAACACAAACACTGGACTCAGGCAAAACAGGAACAAATAAAAAGTCCACGATGGGAAAAACAAGCTGAAACACAAAATGACATCCAGGGGGTACAATAAAACTAAAACACGAAATAACATACAGAATGGGAAACATACACGAGAGGCAAGGTAACCGCGAACGGGAGAATTAACACAGAGGGCCGAGAACAATGGACATGAAACGATAACGATTGACAAAGGGAAGGGGAGAAAGCGGGGTTTAAATAAACAGACAAGGTAATGACAAAATAACAGACAGGTGCGGACAATAACACAGTGATCAGGGCTGGGAGTGTGATCCGGGAATTGTGGGAAGTGCAGTTTCACACACGGACAGTGAGACTCAGGGCGGACAACAGGGAAAACGTGACATGGAGCGGGATCGGTGACGGGTGAGACGGAAAACACGGAGCAGACAACAAGGAAACGTGACATAAACGTGATTAGTGAAACAGAGAACACAGGGCAGACAACACGGGAACGTAACACCTTGTTAGACACTTTGCATTTTATATTTAGGAATTCAGAGATATGTAAAAATATGTCAAATCCAAGTGAGAGTAGCACTGACTATAAAGAATTTAGTGATGGAAGTTATTATAAAAGCCACCCACTATTCAGTAAAATTAAAAAAAACAAAAAAAACAAAAACCTAATCAGCCTCGCATAGCTCTAATGGAAGCACCATTGTCTGTCCTTCCCCTCTCTTTTGCTCTTACACAAACTCTCAGGATCAAAGTCAGCACACCCCCACGACTCAGTGGGATTGTATACAGATGTTTAGCAATGGAAAAGCTGTACAAGTATTGCAACACTCGCTGCTGCTGAGAAGTATACTAAAACTTACACTTTGGCAATTTGAAACTATGTTATTCCTGACGAGAGCCACTTTAAACAAGGGAAATTCCAAAAGCGATCTCTCTCAGTTTCTCTCTTCTCTCTCTCACACACACACACACACACACACACACACTTACACATACACACACACACACACTATCTTGATACTCCAATGCCGAAAAGCAGCATATCCTCTGGTGATAGTTCGAAAGTGTCACTTTAGAACTAGCAACGAAGGCTTGACCTATATCAAAGCTAGATACACTTGATCAATACAGCAGTTACAATATCATCTGAAATATCTGTGGGAAGCATATTTCATACCCCCCCCAAACGCATCCGAATGCAGCATAACGGAAATGTAAGCTCATACATAATTATTTCCTACTACGCTGCATTCCAAAGGTCAAGCTTGGTGAAATCTGAACCATGACTTAGTACGACAAGATGACGTGCGACCAATAGGAGACCAAAACCTCACACGCTGACCACTTGGCTCAATTCAAAGGATACACATTTCAAAGCCACAATATTTATTGTTGCTGGAAAGTGAGTAGACAATATATTTTAACAATTTTTAATCAAATATTATTTGTTATTTTTGATTCATTATTCACGTGTGATATCATATCCTGGTTTGTAGCATTTTCCGGAAAAAAAAATAATATTCTCAAAGCCGTCATGTCACACCTGCATCTGAGTGAGGTTGAAAACAGTTTCAGTTCATCGGTTTAAAACAGAAATATGGTGACACTTGCTGCTGCTGAGAAGTGTGCTTAAAATTATATCTTGCTGATTTTGATGCAATATTAATTCTGAGTTTTTCTCTTTCGATCCATCAGCAACAAACTCACACACAAACTCACACACACACATGCACAAATGCACTAACTCATTACTCCAGTAAGTGCTCCAGAAAACAGCGCAAGCCTCGCTATCCTCCGTTGCTAGTTCTAAAGCAAGATGCTGAATCCGTGGTGGAAGAAAGTAGTTCCACTTACAAGAGTGTTTTAGGGACGAAAACCAGAAAATGTCTTGAGATAAAACCCTGAACGATGTCTTAAGGTGTGGTAACCATGGTATAAGCATAATAATTGACTCCAGCCCACTGAATTATTGAAAAATAATACACACTCGGCTGCGCATCGTGACCGCATCACCACATCGAGTGTGCATTATTTTTCAATAATTCAATGGTCCGTTGTCAATTATTCCTTATTTAAAGAACCCATGAAATCAAAATAGGGGTTTCAAAGTCTGAAACAATTTACATAATTGTGTATTTCTCAAAGTTGACAAAATTCACATTTAGCTGGAATACACATTTCAAATGTACAGTCTATTGGGGGCCTGGGTAGCTCAGCTAGTCAAGACGCTGACTACCACCCCTGGAGTTGCAAGTTTGAATCAGGGTGTGCTGAATGAATCCAGTCAGTTTTCCCAAGCAGCCAATTTACCCAGTTGCTAGGGTGGATAGAGTCACATGGAGTAACCTGCTCGTGGTCGCTATAATGTGGTTCTCGCTCTCAGTGGGGCACGTGGTAAGTTGTGCGTTGATGCTGCAGAGGATAGCGTTTCCACAGTAACACGCTCAACAAGCCACGTGAAAAGATGAGTGGACTGACATCTCAGATGCGAAGACAAATGAGATTCATCCTTCACCACCCCGATTGATGCAAGTCACTACGCCACCACAACAACCCAGAGCGCATTGGGAATTTGGCATTCCAAATTGGGGAGAAAATAAATAAAAAAATACATTGTGGCAGGACGGAGGGCGGGCCGGGTCGTGATTATACATACCCGGTCCCTTATCAGGCTAATCAAGCCTCAGAGAGGGATAAAGGCCGACTGCGGAGGATTGTGCGGGAAAGAAAGTTTACGGACATGTCCATCATGTGTGTTTGTGTCTTCTGTTTAAGTTTTATATTAAACTATTATTTATATTGAAAAGCCGGTTCTCTCCTCCTCCTTTCCATTGACCTATTTACATACATAAAAAAAAGGAATATTTTAGGAAAATGTAACAAATATTGATGACTCGTGTTGCACTACACATATTTTTGTCCATTCAAATGCTCTCTAGAATGAGAATGTCACTTTCCCTAATATTACCTAAAACCAACTAACATGTAGCAAATCATGGTTCCCAGCTTAGATGTAAACTAAAGCCTGTTGGCTAATGAAAAAAAAAGGCCATGCCAAAATTAAAGTCACCTTGTTTTAATCTGTCTTCACACATTAGCTTTGTCAAGGTCAACAATGATAGCCATCAAAGTGCCAAACACACCCTAGCATGACAAATTATTATATATGGCATTTAATCATTAATTAGTATCACATGACCTTGTTCATTGCAATTAATTGCAAAGAGGAAATCAATCATAATAAAATTAAATAAATTTCTATAGGGAAACGGAGGGTGGGCAGGTATAGCTGATGGTACAGTTATATCGAACGTAAATCACATCCAAGATTCTAGGTGGCTCAATGTTTCCACCTGACAGGGTGAATGAATTTGATTTGTTTGATATGTTTCTGCATTTTTCTGTGTTCCTAACACTTAATATCTGGAGTGAGAATGTTGTCAACTTGATTACAACTCACGTTGTGAGTGACTACTCTTGACATGGCAAAAAATATCTGTTCATAAGAGGAGAGTTTTGAGCCACCAGGCCAGAAGACATAATGTCATGTGTATTTTGTTGATTCATGTCTTTCATGTCTTTTATTTTGGTTTAGTTTTGTATAGATACCTGTTTCTGTTTTCTGTTTCTGTTTCCTGGTCATGTGGTGTACTGTTTTCCCTCCATATTCATGTGTCTTGTTTTCATTGGTTTATTGGTTGATTATCTTGTTATCAGTTCTGTCTGTTTATTGGATATCTTTGTCATGTGTTCGACCATGTCCATGTATTTAAACCCTAATGTTTTCCATTGTCCTTGGTCAAGTATTGTATGTGTTTGGTACATTGGCCATGCTCATATATGTAACATATAACTCTATTTATAGCAGGGGTTCTAAACGGGGGCAGTGTTCAAAGGATGCCAGAGGGTACTGAGAGAAAATTAGTAGAGAGTGGGGTGTTAGGTTACAAATGGGGGGCATTTATCTGTCACAATCAAATCTATAGTCAAGTTCCTCTTTGCATTAAAATGTTATATCTAATATCTAGACTTTGAGTATATCAGTTGGTTCTCAATTATACGGGTTGGTATGCATTTGCATGACAGTTCATCTGATTTTGAAGTCTAGCAATGCATGTGAAGTATCTGGTTTAGCAGCATCAAACACAGGCGGAGGCACAACCTCAGCTAATGGATCTGTATTGCTCTGTAGATACGGATACGGCACAAACGACAAAGCAGCGCGAGCGCAAAGCTCTTAAAGCTCCAGCTCTTAAACTCACAGCTTTGTGAGTATCAGTGAGAAGCAAGTCGTGAGAAGTAGAAACCATTTCAATTGGGTAAAGAATTTTACTTCACCACCCTTGAATTTATTATAGTAACACTACGTAACTGTACTTTAGATTGATGATAAATATTATCATATCACTACTTCAGCTTTTTTACATTTTTCATAGGCTACTGTGATGAGGAGGAGGAGGGCGTGGCTGGGCCTTGAAGGTGCACAGCTGGCACTGAGACAACTAATCAGGGAGAGAGAGAGATAGAGATGCCAGTTTAGAAAGATAGCTACATGCGTCCGCTGTGTGTGTGTGTGTGTGTCCATGTGTTTGTGTTTAAGTTCATTTAAGTTTTAATATAAAATGAACTTACATTGACTGTTCAGCCGGTTCCTGCCTCCTCCTTGCCCACCTTACCTCATTACTTTGGTGCTGAAACCTGGGAAGGAGGAGGGATACACTGTCATGGAGTCCTCACCACTGCCGTTTGTCAGGGGAGGAGACGTGGCCATCCGCCGGGGGACAGAGGAGTCACTGCCGGCCACCGGGAGTCAGAGGAACTTCTGCCAAGACATTCTGTCCACCAGGGGTCAGAGGACTCAATGCCATCTGTCAGGGAAGGAGCCGTTCTATCTGCCAGGGGTAGGAGGACTCGCTGCTGTCTGCCTGGTGAGGAGTGGATGTCACCTGCTAGAGGGTGGAGGAGTGGCTGAGGTGACAGCATGTCCGGAGAACTGCGAGCAAGTTTTTCTCTCTCTCTCTGTGTGTAACTCCTGCTCGCCCTCTCTCCTCTCCCTCCCCTAATCTCTTGCATACCAACCTTGTCTGTGAAAAGTTAAACTCAAATTTTTCAACTCCTGTCATAAACTGTACTGCAAGGATACCGAGAAGAAATGCAACATAATAATCTGCACAGCACAATAGTTAAATTAGGAACAGTTAATCTTTATTTGTGTGCAAATATTGATATATGCGTTTAATTTTAATATATCATTAATTCATGCAAGGCAAGTAATTGCTTAAACTAAAACACAAGCTTCACATTTCTGCCACTGGTGCATTTGCCCTTTAGATATTGTAAGTGCATTACTATACACAAGTTTTTCCTTTGGGATGAGTTGCAATTATTTTCTGTGGTAATTAACAGCAGGCCACAGATACTGTCTATAGAGCTTAACTTTTACTGCACCCCAAACATTCCTTTAAATAAAAATGTTAAACAGACTACTATGGGATTACAGATTTTTTTTACATTAATTGATGACTCTACACATGTAGGCTGGTGGTTGTTAAATGTGTGTAATTGGCAGGGCCTTCGTAATCTCTCAGGTTAATGAACACTTCTTGCCACTGTCTCATTGTCTGAGTCACTGTCTCAGTGAGAAGAAATTCACTGCACCCACTGACAGGAAACCAATGAAAATAGATCTACTGTACTTACTAGTTTATTTGGGTTTGTTGTTGTCATTTGTTGTTTTTCCTCTGTATACAAATCACAAACATGATGAAGTGGCATAATAACGGCTCCCTTAGTGCAAATAGCTCTTATTAAATCATGCATGAATATGTATGCTAGTATCTGAAATCTGGATCTGTGCACCATGGACTCTGCGCCAGGGCCAGAGCTTTTCAATGCAAAGAGGATGATGAAATAGTCTAGAGCTGTAACACATTAGAAGCTGCCCACCTGATTGGCAGGATCTGTACTATGTTTGGCTTAACACCCATATCTTCCTATTACGTGCATGTGGGCAGGGCTAATGTGGATTCTCAAGAACTCAATAATTAAAAGTATATTTAAAATGTTGGCAGAAAACAAGTCAATCTACTGATACTTTGTCCTCTGGGACTGATTTGCAATGTAAGGATGAGAGAGAGAGAGAGAATACAGGAGTAAAGGACAGGGAGAGGGGGAAATTGATAAGAAGAAAAACAAAATGGAGAGACCATGTGAAAAAAATCAGAGGGTGAAAGCAAATAGTCAGGAGAGATGAAGAGTACTGGAGGTTGAAGAAGAGCCTAGAACTGCACAAAAGTGCTACAGCACCACCCAAAGGCAGATCCTCACACTGCACACTCTACTAATCTGATTAGTCATTTGTGAAGCATTCATGCCTTTTTCCCAGCTAACTACTTCTCAGCGGGAACCCTCCACCATAAAGATTTATCCTCTTGCACTATATACGTGGTGCGACACCAGCACAGCTGCTAACTGAACCTGTTTCACATGAGGGTGGGTTAGCAAGTTGCGCTATAGAAGCACAACACTTTCAAAATCAGTGCATTGATTGCTGGCTCGCTTGCTCATTATGTATACTTAGCATGTAGCATTCACTGTCTTGTTCTTTGTGCACTCTTTTAACAAGGCTTTGTTTATGCTGGTAATGTATAGGAGAGTTGCATCAGTCTCTGGTAATGCTTGACCTTGTGCACGCTGTCTGCATGCCTTATGGAGGAGCTTTCACAATGCAGACACAATATCAGAGAGCAAAGGTGCTTCGGAGTGCTTTCCTTATGCCTTCAATACATTTAATAATATCAAATAGCTGGACAAAATAATTCAGCTCAAAACTGTTGCTTACATTTCAAGTGCATAAAGAAGAGGGTGATCTTACCAATAACAACAATTAGCTGTTAATAGCCCTTTTTGGAAAGGACTAGTTTTCTCTGCAGAGGTAAGGTAAATTGTGGTAATTATTTCTCAGGGAGGTTTTCATAATGTAAATTTGCATTGCTCCTTCGTGATAAAGGTATACGTATATCATGATATTTGAATGGCAATCAATTCATTGAAGACAAAATAATTTTTAGAAAATGTTCTGGTATAAACCTCCACTATACACAAAGTATTCATGGTCAATCCTGGGATTCGGTAATGTTTCAATCCCCCAGACCTTATAAATTGGTGGTTTATTAAAATAAATGTCCATAATAATGAATAAAATAAATATTGCATTAAAATAATCTTTATCCAAAATTGAATGTCTTCTTTCTATCTTAAACCAAGCAATTTGTCATGTCCCTGAGGCCCCTAGAAATTATTATATTAAATTATAAAAACTGTACACTATCTATAATTTTTGTCATTAATGTAAATATTTGTTTGTGTTCCTTTGCTGAGAAATACATTTTACCAAAAAAAAATAAAAACCAGGCTATAAAGGGGTTGTACCTCAACCCCGTCGCACCAAACATTTTCAGCCCATAATTTTTTTTTATGTGATATTATTAGACAAAAGTGACATTATGCAGCTATCTTCAACAGCACGATGCAGAAACAGGTAATGTATTAATATCATGCATGCTATGTGGTCTTCTGTCCTACAACACACAAGCAACAGTGGCCATTTTGAGCAAAAATCCACAACTCCGTCACACTCAACCCTTTCGCATTTCTTCACTGTAAACCTGTGACGTGGTTGAGTTATTCAGTACATTTTAGAATTTTGTTATACAAATATGGAATAGTCAATGTATTATAAATTACAAATGTTAAATATTATCTTTAATTAAACATGCTGTTAAAAAGATGTGGGTGTCTGGGGGTGGACAGCATGGTTGGGGAAGGCCAAGTCATTGTTTCCCTCTTTTTAATTACACACAAGGTCAACGTGACTAGAATGTTAACTCCCTAATAAACAGGCTCCCTCCTTAGGGTTTGGGGCCTGTTTTGGAAGGGATCATGGAATGGATGAGCTCTCCTGGTGGGGTTTGGGGGCGACTCAGAACTGCATAACACCAGTCTCAGTTACCAAAATAAATTTAAAACATGCATGGTAAATAATAAAACAGAGAAATGGTTAAATTCAATAACCATAAAATAACAAAACTGCTGTCTTGGCTGACCTTACCCTGCTGAGCTGCTCTGGGACCCTGGGATGTTATTTGTATTTGTTGGTCTCTCCCCCCTCCCTTACATATACATACATTATATATATATATATATTTAGTTCAAGATTGAATGTATTTAGTTGTGCATACCCATACAAACTCACCCTCACACACACACACCATACACAATCATGTAAAACCACCTGTATATTCCACTGTTATTTTGTAAATGTTCTGTATCCTTGGCTTTGTGTACATGTCTTGTGCTATTATGTGTCTTGTCCTATGTAAAAATAATAATAAAAAAAATATGTGGGTGAAAGTCGCCTAATGGTTAGAGAGTTGAGATGAGTGTGATAATATTTGATAACTAAAATGGGAACACAATTAAAAATCAATATATTGTTGCTCAGCACAGCCTTAAGGGCTATAGCTCAAAAAATTTGGGGTTTTAGTAGGGTGACCAGATTCATGCTTGTGGAATATGTGACAGCCCCCTCCCAGCAAAAATTAAATTGAAGTATCCTTACCTAGGCGCAGATCAATGCTAATGAGAGGGTTTATCCGCATCTGTAACTGTTGTCACCTTGTACTTTTTGCTGGCAGCAATTTTTCTCAGTGTGCGCTTGTCTTTCAAGAGTTTATCGAAAAATGCAGAGCAGTCCAGTCCAAAATTAAGATGTACGAAAAGTATTGCCTTCAGAGTGTCAAGGTAGTGTTTGTGTTTTCTTGCAAATTATTTTACATTCTCTCACAAAATGTGCTTCATAATGACAGTCTTCTGCTAGCTCTCCTATGAGTATCCCAGGATTATTCCAGCTTTTGAGTTCAACAAGAAGAGAAAGCCAGTGTAATGAAAGAGAAACCCAAAAGACAATACTTAGGCAATGTACAAATCATAATCTTCCACTTATGAATGTGTGAAAATAAAGAGATCACAGTTAAAATTACAATAAATGTGATTGGTCTAATTGAAATGGAACGCTGTGGTGCACAATTTAATTTAATATTATTATTGTTTTTGTTGTTGTTGTTGTGATGGTGTTTCCCTCTATATTAATAAAGCAATAAATGCTTCCTTAAGTGTGGTGTGTGAATGTTATGAGCTTTAAAATAATTGCAATTCGGAACTCACTTTTAAGCTATGCTTATTTGTGTTAGGAACAACCCTTCAGTTTAGCCAACATGACTGCTCATGATAAATGGCCACATAAACATACATATAAAATAACAGTTGATATTTGAGCATATGATATTCAAATTCTAGTAGGCCTATTTATTATTTATTTTATTTTTTGCAAAGGCTATGTCATATATCAGATTTATGTATGATCATTGTGGCATGGGGGGGGGGGTCAAGACTTGACTTGACTTTAGGGTCTATTTTATTTACAAAAATATTTTCCTTACAATCTAAGCTTTTTTTAAAACCAGAAAAAAGACAGAGATACCATAGCTATAAATATAACACTATACCATAGGTAATAAAAATGACAAAAATGCATTTATATATATATATATACACACATATATACCTACATACATACATATATACACACACCTACACACATGCATCACTTAAACACCTTAGACATTAATTTGCAAATTACCATCAGTATCAACTTCACACACACTTTCCATTTACATTTGAAAGTCTCAAGATTATCAACTAGTTTATAATAAGCATACTCTATTTTAACATGTGTTTTTATCAATCCTTTCAAAAATTTCTAAAACATCAGTTGACCCAGTGTCATACAGTTTTCCTTTACATGACACCCATATGACCATTTTTGCCTGTCCAAATAAAAAGTTTAGTAAAGCAATTACTTCCTTTTTACTTCTAATATATTTTGGCCCATAAATAAAAATCAGTGGGGTAAAAACGATGCCCAACGTTTGGCACCACTTCTCTAATTCAGAAAATGGTATCTGTAATCTTGCACAATTAAAAAAACAAATGGAAAACTGTTTCCTGTGCCCCACAAAAAGGGCAACCCTCTCCTACCTCTGGATCAAGGTGTGCTCTGTGTCTGTTAGTAGCTATTATGCCATGCACAATTCTCCACTGAAGATCTCCAGTCCTTTTCTCAGTAGGAGGCTTGTACAGGGACCGCCAGCTACCTTTAGGGGAAGCGCCTGCTCCAAACACTTCCTGCCATTTAGACTCCTTTACACCGTCCAACTTTTGAAGATATACAAATTTTACACACAGTACATAAAGAGCTTTTTTCCCAACATTACTGAAGACACCAAGTTGGGGGGTCTCGAAAGACAACAGTCCGTCCTCTGATTCATTCCATAATCCATTCTCTGCAGAGATAGACACCTCTGGGAAGGAAAAAAAAATCTTCTTCATCATCATGTGTTTCTAGAGACCGTCTGTAATCCAAAGGTAGGGCTTTACTTAACTGAGTCAGTATGTTCTGGGCCAGCCGAATTGATCTTATACCCAGTTTTTCGGCCAAAATGTCCGCAGATATCCATCCTTCCAAAGATAAAAATTGTCCAACTTTCAATAACTTTGCAGTCTTTAGAGTATTTCTTAAAGATATTGAATTTAAAATCTTCAAGTCCAATGCAGGATTGAAAAGAATCGGTTCTTCTTCCACCCACATTCTCTGCACACCATTTTGTTCTCTAGATACTCTGCAAACTGTCCAAGCTGTTAAAATTGACCTATAGAAAACTGTTAGTCCAGACAGGTCTATCTTGTTTATGTCCATGAGGAATAAATGGCCCATATTCCCATATTTCCCGCTCTCCTCAATAGGGTGCAGGCGACTCCTGCCCAGCTCACATCTTCCCCATACAGGAGTTTTTCCATGGTCTGGAGTCTGAAGGCTTTGACTCTGGATCTTATGTCTATTAGTCCTTGTCCTCTCTCTTGTATAGGTAGATACAGCACCGATGCCTTCAACCAGTGCTGTCCCGACCAGAAGAAATCCACCAGGCACTTTTGTAATCTTCTTACTAAATCTTCAGGCGGTTCCAGAATCCTCATTCTGTGCCACAAGGATGCTGCAGCTAAGTTGTTACAGACAAGCACTCTACCCCTGTAGGACAACTGGGGTAGCACCCATTTCCAGTAAGACAACCTTGCACACACTTTTTCCACTAAACCCTCCCAGTTTTTTTCCTAAAGTCTTCAGTCCCTAAAAAGACTCCTAAATAGACTCCTAAATATTTAAAACCTGCCCTCCCCCATTTTAATTCACTTGGTAGTAATGGACTTTGAGGTTTTTGGCCACACCACAGAGCCTCGCTTTTTGCCCCAGTTGACTTTTGCTGAACATGCTTTATTATAACACTCTAACGCCTTTTCTAACAATTTGACATCATTTTGATCTCTAATTAAAACAGTAACATCATCTGCATAAGCAGAAAGTTTGATAGGTTGCTGAAAAAAGATGCATTGACATTCAACCCTTTTAACTCTGTCTGGTCTTCTTTATAATATAGCAATTGAGCCTCTGTTGTGCAGACTGAGAAAAGAGGACAACCTTGCCTAATTCCCCTCTGTACTTTTATCAGAGAACTGAGGCCACCAGCCATTTTTACCATACATGTGGCTTTAGTATTGTAAGGTATGGCGGAGGATCAGTGGCCTTAACAGGTTCCGAACAAACAAGAACTTACTGTTGAAACTCCCCTAATTACTGAAATAGCGCCAACTAGTCTCCACAAGCACAATAAATGTATTGACAAAGAGACAATAAACTATTGACAGAGAACCACATGTGACATCCGCATGCTCACCACGTGCTTATCGTGTGGACAGGAAGGGGGAAACTTTGAACGTAAAAATGTGTGTGTGTGTGTGTTTTTCAGTTAAACACAGAACTGCATATTGCTAATGAAATACGTGTAATCCCTGTATGTTGTGTATTTCTGAGGTATATCAAACTCGTTAGAACTGTTTCGTTGTGTGTTTTAAACTCTGAGGCCTCATATTTAATAGCCTCAGTGTATATTCCCTTTTTAAGTGTACTAAACACACGTTTCTTGGTATCAAATTAAACCTTACGATTTGTCCGAGCTGAATTCGAATATAAGATCTCTGTAGAATGATATTACGCGATGTTTTACTATCTTTTGAGTCATTCAGCCCAAAATCTCTTACTGTCATAAACATGCAAATGAGCCTTGACAAAGGAATCATTCTCCTGTCCCAATGGAAGGAGAATTTTATGACCTCCAAAGGAATGTTCAGAGAAGTTCTGACCCTCACTTCATTCTCTTACTGAGAAAGAGAAATGAACCCTGTTAATCCTATATATATATTCTATATATCCATGTGATAAATATTGACATGTATCTAATGTGCCATCTCACATTTTCCCTTAAATGTGCTTGATCTATGTTTTCTTGCAAACTAATGGGTTAATGTTTCAGACTTTGCATACTATGGTTAACCAAAATCATATGTGTGGCATATTTGGTCTCTATAACTTGGTATTTTGAAGATTGAAATGACTGTGTACATGATATGTCGATAACAACAACATATTAGTATTACAAGTATATTTCCTATTTTCTTTCTTGCACATGCAATGGGCAATTTTACAACAAAGAGCAATAAACCAAATTCCCACCTAGAACTCAAACCCTTCTTATTGGTCGAGCCAATGAGAGGTGGGACATGTTTTCTAAGGGTATAAAATTGCTGCGCCCACTTCCTCGCTCTCTCTTAGCCCTCTCTTTTTCTCTCGTCTCTTCGCT
This sequence comes from Xyrauchen texanus, assembly GCF_025860055.1. NCBI lineage: Eukaryota > Metazoa > Chordata > Actinopteri > Cypriniformes > Catostomidae > Xyrauchen > Xyrauchen texanus. Next base: position 33,024,097 of record NC_068298.1, read on the forward strand.
CTCTTATGCTCCTCTGGCTTCCTGCCTCTCTTGCCCTCTGAGCCTTGTGCTCTCTCACTCTCTTGCTGAATGATGCCAAACTAGAAGGCCCCAAGGACTCCCAAGCGTGCGCCAGGCTACGGCCTTGTCTCTGACTCCCACTGGTTCTCTCTCTCATCAAGACAACATCATCAAAGATCAACTCAAGCCATCAACAAATTGCATCAGGACAGTTTAATTCAAATGGGACATGCAAGTATCAAACTTAGTCTCATTATTTGATACATTAAGTATCCTTATCCCCTTTCTAAAAAGGGCGTGTCAGAACTAATATGATGGTTTGCTCAGGCTGTTGATCTGCTGAACTTCAAACAATGCTATAACTTCTTGCCTTCCTGTATTCTGCTTCAGCCCTCTTTCCCTTGGTAAACTGTATGAATGTATGTATATGTATGTTAGAGTAGTTTAAATGTTTAGTCTAGTTAATAAAGTCTTGTTCATGTCACATGTAAAGTTGTCTGTGTCTCAAGCTCATATCTAAAGTCACTAATCATAGATTTTGACTACTTGCTCTTAATACTTAGTAAGAAAGACATTTCCCATGCCCCGGAAATGTACCTTTCTATTAATTAATTAATTAATAACCAATGTTGAGTGTTCACGGGATGAACCGAGTATTTGGTTGTAATGTTAATGTAGCTACATCAAGTTAACCCGATTAACTGATCCAAATATTCATGATCGATTATAACAAGTTATGATTGATTATTAATATTTCATAGAGCTGATTCGCTACCTAATGGTGGAAGAATGCGAGCTGATTCGCTACAGTATATAACATTTTTACCGTAGAAATAAAGTTGTCCCAAAACCAAAAGCTTTCATCTATTTTTAATACAGTAAGACTAATCTTTGTGAACAATTCCATGCATTACACCATTTAATCTATTTGCTAGAACTTTAGAAAAATGTTATAGTCCAAGCACAAAATTGCCACCGGCCTCCAGTTCTTCAATAGTGTCAAATCTCCTTTTTTGGGGAGCAGCGTTAAAACTGCAAGCTGACAGCTTGTATGAAGGGTTCCTTTACTTAGACAATTTTGAAGTACTTTAAAAAAGTCTTTTCCAATAATGTTACAAAAAAACTTATAAAAATCAGAAGGTAATCCATCCAGTCCTGGCGCACGGCCTGAAGAGTGTCCCATGACCGTGGTGGTAACTTCCTCAAAGTTAAGATCTGTTTCTAGAGAAAGTCTGTCTCTTTGGGTTATATTTGGAAGATCTTGCAACAGTTCATTTCTGCATTGTTCATCTGCATTTTCAGCCGCATATAGTTCAGAATAAAATTCAACAGCAATTCCTCTCATATCTACCGGGTCTGAGGTGTCATGTCCATTAGTGTCTTTTAAGCGAAACATTAGTTTTTCCTTTCACAGCTTTTCACTCCAAATTAAAAAAGAAAGTTGTAGGACCATCCAAATCTCTTATTGTAGTGAACCTATTCCTCACAAGCGCACCTTTGACCTTTTCATTTAGAATTGAGCTCAGTTGATTTTTTTTCTTTTCCCACAAGTCTTTTAAACTTGTAGGTTCACTTTCAATCATGTCTTTTTCAATCTCCATAACTTATTTTTCTAGCCAATCTAATGTATTCTTTAAAACCAACGAGGAATGAGATGTATATTTCAGACAAAAATTCCTTATATGCACTTTTCCAACCTCCCACCACTGAGTAATATCTTCATAATAATTCTTCTCTCTTTTCCAGGTCTCCCAAAAGCCATTAAAATATTCACAGAAATGTTTGTCTTCTAATAATTTAATATTAAAATGCCAGTAGCAGCTTTTACAGTTTATTCTATCTAATGCACATTCTACTGTGATGAGTTTATGATCAGAAATCGATGTTGGTATTATAGCAGTTTTTAGAATTCTATTTCCCACATTTTGTGATACATAAATCCTATCTAACCGTGCAGCAAAAACTCTACTATTAGTGACTTTCACCCATGTGTACTGACGTGTTGTAGGGTTGTATTTCCTCCATACATCTGAGAAATGCAAACTTTCAATAATACTGTCTAACCAGAAAGATGATTGTGCATGCTGTTCCTCCCCATTTCTGTCTAGAGTAAAATTTAAGGTACAATTCCAATCACCACCCATAATAATAAAATCATCATCATGCTGCTGTTTTAGAAAGAGTTCTAATTTTTTAAAGAGCTGTACACTATCTGCTCCTATATTTGGTGCGTAAACATTAACATACAGAAGATGTAGATTACTTATTTCAGCCCTTACAATTAAACATCTTGCTGGTTGTAACTCTTTTTTAGAAATTATTTTTGCTTTTATCACAGGGGAAAACAACACTGCCACTCCAGCACTTAAACTAGTACCATGACTAAGAGCTTTCTCTCCTTTCCACCATAAATCCCAGTCAACTTCATTACTTTGGTCACTATGAGTTTCTTGTAAAAAAAACAACACTTAAATTTTTTAGAAGAATTAATTCCGCTAATACATTATTTTTCCTCCCATCCCTCATTCCATTCACAATTAGGGATCCCACCCACATGCCTTTCATGAGGAAAATAAGGAGAAAAAGAAAGCAGGAAAGGTAGACGCGAGCTTTGTTTAACAGCATGATTTCTTATGTCTTTCCCCTCGTTAGTCCTCCCTTTCCTTTCTTTTTACCTTGTCTTATCGAGGTTATATGTTTTTTAAGGCGATACCTCTTTTGCTGTGAGAGTTCCTCATTACTGCTCACTTTCCTAGCCTTCATCACAGAAGCAACACATTTTTCACTATCAGGGAAAAAATCCTCTATTTCTACTCCTGCTTTTCCTTTGGTTGCATCAAGAAAGGAATTCATTTGGTCAACAGTATACAAGTCTCTTTCATCCATTTTTTCTAACCACTCCTCACTGTCTATCATTCCATCATCAGTACACTGAGACAAGTTATCCAATTCCTCATCCATTTCTTCCTCTGAGCCTCCTGCCTGTGCTTCATCATTGACCTCATGTACATTTTCAACACCACTCTGTTTCTCATTGTCATCAATAACATAAGTAGTTTCATTCTCAGTTCTATCTGGAGCAGCACTGCATCCAGGTTGCACATTCTCATTATTAACATTATTCTCAATCACCTCATTCTGCTCGTTCACCTCTTCTGTTACCCCTCCATCTTTCTACTCATTCCCCTGTCTATCATTTTGCAGTTCATTTTTTTTCGGGCATACGCCACGTTTATGCCCAATTTCTCCACACTCAAAACACTTCCAGTTCTCCGCACTTGCATAAACATGTATGAATTCTCTCCATGGTTTACACGGAAAGACACCTCTAAATTACGTTCCGGCGAACTCAGAAACATATACACCTGCCTTCTGAAGGAAAGCACATGTTTTAGAGCAGTGTTTTTACAGCCCAATGAAATAAATGTTACAGGGCTTGCAATTTTCCCGAATCTCTGCAATTCCTTCATAATCACATCATTAGAGATAAACGTTGGGATGTTTGAGATTATGATTTTCGTCGCCGGGGCAGAAAGCGGGGTTACTGTAACAAAAGTACCTTTTACCCATACTCCGCTCACTGTCAGTTTCTTGATCAGCATTTCCGTTTTTAAGAACACAACCACAGCCTTGTTCATACGCGAAGCCGAGATGATATTCTCAAACCCTACCTGCTCTCCAACGACTAGGAGCAGTTCCTCCACTGTCACCCCAGGCTCTGGTACACACCTGCACCCGTTCCGAAGCCACAGGCCTTGCGTTCCTTGACTGGGAACAGACGCCATATCGGCGTCTTAAAAAGGTGAACAAACCTTTGAGCAACGTGCTCAGCTCTCACACACACACTCCCAGAGAGAGAGAGAGAGAGAGAGACTCCAGAGCACAGCAGCCAGAGTGTGCTACAGTTTTATTTAAACTGATTGATAACAACGGTTACCATCATTGCTGAGAAAAAGAAATTGATAATAAAAGAACTGGCCTTGAACTTGCTTCTTGTCTCCTGACTCCTCCATTCCCTGAACTAAAGACTTTGTTACAGTGGTGCCAATACTCTGCTTTGGAGGAGTACGCTGTTATGTGTCTTCACCGCTAGGCGAAGTCTTCAAGACCCTCGCCAGTATCCAGCAGTCCCAACATCAGGCCCTCATGGAGATATGCCAGGAGCAGGAACAACATTTCCAACGGAGCATGATCGCCAGAGAGGGGGCTGGTGCTGCGACCTCCTCAGAGCCGTCCCACCGGTCGCCCTTAACAAAATGGGGCCGAATGACAATCCGGAGGCCTTTGAAAAAGAGGTTTGGAGGTGGCCTCCTGATCAGTGGGTGGCCCGCCTGTTGCCTCTGCTCTGCTGGGAGGCACAGTTGGTGGCACAACAACTCCCCGCTGCCAGCCTCCTGGATTATAAGCAGCTGAGGAAGGCCATCCAGCAACGGGTCGGTCAGACCCCGGAGCAGATTCGGCAGCTCTTCAGCTTGTTGAGTGAGGATGAAGGATGGCCGCCCATTTGCATTTGCCCAGCAGCTCTGTGACACCTGCCGTAGATGGTTATTGGCATCCACGGGCTGCACCCGATCGGGCAGGGCCATATCAGATACCGGTAAGAGTAAAAAGGGATACACATCAAGCTTTGGTTGATACAGGTTGTTCTCAAACTTTGATCCACCAACGCTTGGTGCAAGGCCGATTATTGGATACAAATAAACTGGTGAGAGTGAGGTGTGTGCATGGTGACATTCTGCTCAGTAGGGCCTTTTTGTGTTCTTCATTGGACGGCTCCAATTTTGGAGGTAATCCACCGATGCTGAATAGAAGTTTCTTACAGCACAAAATAAATTATTCGCTCTCATGCCAACAGCTTCAACCAGGACATCCAACTTCTTTTTAATATCAGAGGGTATGAATGATTCCTTCAGCCTGCATGACTTTTTTTCAGGTCATGTATGTGCAAAGCTATGGCCGTGCACATCAGAATGATAAGCAAAAAGTATTTGACTTGCGTGCACCTTGTCAGATTCTGAAATTTGCTTTACAAAAAAATAACTAACACTTGGTGTGGCACACTTACTTTTAGCAGCATCCACATGCTTTTTTGTATGAACATGCTGTGTGATGTTGGTGTGGCCTCCAATGGGTGAACGGGTGAAAAGTGAGCTCCACAAATCTCACACCTCACTTTACAAGGCTCTGTCTGTGACTCCTTATTTAGAACTGTGAACTCTATTTGAAGATCCTCATGAAAAGTACATGAAAGCATCCTTGAAATTATTCCAGCCGAAATTTAATCTGAGTGCTCTTTCAAACTGACTCTTCAATCAGTTCTCTAACTGGATGTCTATTGATAAGGGATTGTGATTGGATAGTTTAATCCAATCATGTACTTCAAATAACATGGTGTGATTTGATTGGTTTTTCAAGCTATATCCTTGGCTACCCTTGATTAGAATACTCACGTGACTGAGAAAGCCACATTGGCGATAGAGAAATTTTAGAAGAGGGGAAATACGGGACAAAACATTATTTTTTCAGAATAAATCGGGATACTAGGAAAAGTGCTTACATACAGGACTGTCCTGGGAAAAATGGGACATCTGGCCACTGTAGATTTTAGTTAAATATCTGAATTTAATAATAATAAAAAAAAAATAGGCCACAGACAGACAATTTGACTTTTTGTATCATTATCACATAAAAATAAGAAAACTGTCAATTTTTATATTCATAATCATTACATTTGTTTGAGGGACCAATGAGTAATAGGTACATTTTATAACAAGTGTTGTGTAGAATCATTTTCAAACCACTTCCATTATGTCCATGATGGGGTTGAGAAAAAATCTAAATCAGAAAAAAATAGGAAATAATAAAAGGGCTTTGATGGCTGAGGTTGGAAAATATGAATTGTTCAGACAATTAATGAAAAGTTGAATTTTTTTTAAATAGTTGAATTACCGAATCAGGAATGACCCAAATTCAAAATACATAAATGTTTATTATTGCACACAGTTTTCTGGATGCAGTACTTAGTAGTCAAAAAAGATTTAAAAACAATTTTTGGATAAATTTCCACCTTGTAAACTAAGAGATGTCAATTCAGAAGGAAATACAAATCACCACATGACACTGGGATTTGTCAAAATACAGTAGGTTATTTGGCCAGGAATTGTCCCATACATTTAAAACCATCTCCGACCGATATATGGCTATTTACGTACTTTATGATTTTTAATCCCGTCGGAATCAAACACATTTTTTTTTTTTCACACAAATTACAGAGCAAATTGCTTACTGTATTTAGGCATCTGGATAGGAATGTCTGTGATTGTGGGATTTTTTATTTTTTTTTTCACAACGCTTCTCGTTTCTGTTGACATTTGTTGAACAATGTAACTAAAGCAAAATTTCTCATTGAGTTGCCTGGTGCTCCTTTATTATGGATTTAGAACTTTCTGCCAACCTTTTGATTGAAAATAACAGTTGGTGGTTCAAGTGCTGGAATCCCATTTGAGATTAAAAAAAAATATTTTAAACCAATAAGGAGAGCCAGATCACATACTGCTCAAAACTGCCACTGTAGTAGCAGCGTCACGTAATTATACAGTATATATATATATATATATATGTAAACCGATATTGTTATATTCTTTTTATATAACTGTATATAATATATATATAGAGAGAGAGTTATTTAAAAAGAATACAAATAAAATTTGTGATGCACACATCCAGATAATTATACATAACACCCAAATCTGAATTAATTTATAGGCAGACGTCCTATGTAAATAATTGTAGCTGAAATGTTATTAAGAAGACTAATCTGTCTGAATAGTGCTAATGAAACTTTTTTGGAGTTACTCAAGCTACTGATGAATCCTATTTGAAGCATATTGTGTTTTACTGTTCTTTAATTATAATAGAGTGTTTCTTGCATAGTGAAGTACTTTAGGGAGGTCTGTGGGATGATGCTGTGATGGATTGTGCACCTTCCTAACCTTTACATGTTATCCCAAAATCTGTGATTCTGGTTGTTTGCATAATCTCATTCTCTTTTATAGCACTTCTCTCTCTCAAAATATATCTATCAAAAGTGCAGACAGGAAAGCAGAAAAACATAACACCTAAAATGCAAACCATGACAAATGAAAATTGCAAAGTATTAGCAAGACTGAAAAAAATATTGTGTTCAATAAAACATAATGTGACCCTCAAAGCTCAAAACATCCCTGTCCAAAAAAGACAATTTATTTAAACTAAGCTGCACAAAAGGCTCATTCCAAAGTTTTGCATCTTACTGATGAAAGCCAGATGAATATGTCAAGACATGACCACCCACACTGACCACCCTTCATTATTTGAGTTGAGGTAATTAAGATGTAGGCCAGATACTATATATTAATCATCAAAACAGAACTAGAGACTTTCTTCCAAACCTTATGCTGTTCATGTTTGTTAGTAGCACCTGCCACTCTGCATATCCTTCTAAAAGGATCCGAACATTAGGAAAATTGGCAGAAGTTTAAGTGTAACAAGGTCCCTGAATGTTTCAATCCAACCTTAAGAGTTTGTGCAGCACATTTCAGCATGGATTGTTTTGTGATAACTCCCCTGTTAAAAAGACAAGCTTAACCAGCATAAAATCCCCATGCTGGTCTAGGCTGGTTATGATGGTCTGGTCCTGGTCTAGCAGCTGGTGAATCTGGTTGTCCAGCAAGATCTTTCTAGTAAAGTGAGTTAAGGTGGAGACACCAGCACAGCACATCCAATGGTGGGGGACCAGTAACCAAAACACAACATAAACTGGTGACCAGCAATGCTGTCAGAGTATAATGCAGGCCATGTAAAATATGTTGGACCTGACAGCAAACCATCAGTTTGTGAATAATTGCAGCAAACTGAGTCATGAATAACTATATTATGGTTATTTTTGGTGACTAACATTGTAAGTCAAACTCAGGGGACAATGTCAAATAAAAGCATCCACAGCACAGCAGAATGTTGCCATAATATTTTTAGTTGTCTTTCTTGCCTTTTTCTTATTACTTAATTTGTAGTTTTCACTACCTTCTGAAGTGATAAACACACCACCACACAATATGAATGTTGTTGCAAGTAATTTTCAAAGAAAGAAAGAAAGCTTCTGCCAAAAAAACAAATGTAAATGCGTTTCTATTCACAAGCTAACAATGGGTCCACTTTTCGGTCGGGCCTTCCAGCTTTCTTCATGTTCAAAACAATGATTCTAAGCTGGTATCACTTTGAAAGCACAGCTTTTTTCTCTATGTGTCTCGCTGTATTCAGAGTGAGCCATTAATGTCCAAAGCCGGTCTTGTTTTTCAGTAATTTCAGTGTTTGTTATCAACAGGATTTATGTGTTCTTGCTATGCTAGTTGCATATCTAGGTAATACGATTTTTTTTCTATCCATTTTATTTGGAAGTAAACAAATTTAGCTGAAAACACTGACAAGTAATTAAAAATATCAGATGCAGTAAGAAGAAAACAAACTTTTATTTATTTATTCTTTTTTTAAAAAACAATTATCTTCAATGTTCTGGGGGCAAACTTTATGAAACAATTTGGAAATTACCACTAAAATTGCCAATGACCACTACAAACCTTTTGTATAAGTTATATGGTTGTCACTCAAAAAACCTTGCAACATTCAAAAAATATTTGTTTACAATTAAATATTTGTAAACAAACAAACCAGCAAATACATCTTAATAAGAAAATTTTGTTTTTATTATCTTATTTGGTCGACTCTCTCACTCTCTCTCTATTTATTTCTGTGTTTTGTGCACATGTGTGAGCAAGTGGAGTGTGGTGAGTGTGAGTGAAAGATTCATTTTGGCTGGTAAGAGTGTCCCTATCTTTGTGTCATTTTCTTTCTGTTTTTATATGTTTGTGTTTTTGGGTGTTTAGCTTTTCAGACTGATTGGTTATGGTTTAATATTAGGGAGGTTTTATTGCAGAGAGCTGGGAATGTGGCAACTCCAAGCTCAGTGAACTTTGAAATCTTAACAAGACGTCATGGGATAAAAGTAGATTCTAAAGCAAGTGTATAGGATTGTGGTTTGGCAGTGGGAGAAGTAGTTGGGCAAGGTAACGTGGTGTCAACTTATAGATTGAATAATGCAATTGTTCTTATTTTGAACATGATTGAAAGAGCTAATGAGATTGTTCAAAAATGCTTTGTGCTTGAAGATCAGTTCACCCTATACTCCCTCTAAGTAGCCCATCTAAGAGAATCACCTATCTAATGTACCTCCATTTATTAATGATGAAATGTTAGCTAAGGAAATATAGATAAGATATAGATAAATATATATATATATAAGATAAGGAAGAATTGTTTTGCCAATAAAAAGATTTTCCCCTGGTGTAATTCACCCCTGGTTAAGCATCTTGTGTCTTTTCAAAGAGAAGTTTACATGGTATTAAGGGTAACAGTGATTTGAATTTGGTATTTAAATTTAATATTGACGATTTTGACTATGTTGTGTATGCAATGTGTGATTCTATGAAATGCTTTGTATGTTGGGAGGAAGGGCATCTTGTCCGTGCCTGCCTGGAGAAAACTTGTTGTAAAGTAGACTACTGTATGCACTGATTCAGATGTGAGTGCAAAAGTGAACCCTCAGTGCTCTACAATAAAACTGCAAAGCAAAAGCATATTGACATTTTCTTTGGGCAGGAAAATCACAGTGATGGTAAAAATGCTGCTGATTGGGTCAGGGAGTGGGTTGGGCTGGCTATACTAAGCCATAGCACTTTGGTTAGTTCAGGTGTTGCTCTTCTTTTCTCTAAGACTTTTATTCCAAAGTCCTATAAAATCGAAATAGTTGTCAAAGCTAGCCTTTTAAAAGTGAGTGCACATTTTGAAAATGAAGTGTTTGCATTTATTTGTGTGTATGCACTAACTCTAGCTTTAGAAGTAATTACTTTTTTTTTTACTTTGAATACTGTGTTAAGCAGATGTGGCAATGAATTTGTAATTTTGGTTGGGGTGTTTAATTGTGCTGTGGATAGAATTGATCAGAATCATATTGAACCACATGCTGCCTAAGTGTCTTCTTGAGATAATTCAGACTCCAGAGATGTGTGATATTTGGAGAAATCTACATCGGAACCAAAGACAGTATACATGGATGCATTACAGGGACAACATCATCTCCATGGCAAGGCTTGACTGTTTTTACATTTTCAAGCACCACCTTAGTGTTTTAGGTCTTCTTTTATTAGTCTGGTTGTCAGACACAGGTTGTCAGCTTACTGGCATTTTAACACAACAATTTTAAGTTAAGTTAATTTTAGAGAAACTTTAGCTTTTTCTGGATTTTAAGTAAAAAAAGTCAAGTTTTGAAAACATTAGAGAATGAAATATTGGAGCTCCAGAATTTGGTGGAAACAACAGGAAATCATGATCTTAAGACGCTCAAAGAAAATAAGTTTATTTTAGCTGACCTGCTTGATATAAAAGTACAAGGTGCATTGGTCCACTCTAGTTTTCAAAATGTGTCAGAAATGGATGCTCCAACTAAGCTTTTTTTTAGCTTAGGAGGGAAAAAAATGGGCAAAGAAAATGTATTCATGTTCTACAAGCAGAGTCAGGAGCACTGTCGACAGAGCCAGCTGACATTCGCCAAAAGGCAACAAAATTGTATCTTGAATTGTATACAAGTGCATATGTGGGGGAGCAGGCACAGGATGATGCTTTCTTTAAGGGTCTACCGAAACTCAAAAAAAGGCTCAGCGAATGCACTTGACTATGCATTGTCTCTTGAAGTTTACAGAGTTAAGAGTAACTGGACGGCCACCTGGTATTGATGGTTTGCTAGTTGAATATTATAAAGCCTTTTGGTCAGTTTTTGGGCAGAACTTGTTGAATGTGCTTAATGAAAGTCTAACACAAGGACAACTCCCATTGAGTTGTCAAAGCGATATAACTGACCTGAAAAATCGGCACCCGGATTAACTTTTGTGTGACTTACTGTGACAGTAAGCTTCTCTCGAAAGTACTGGCTTCCAGGCTTAGAAAACTGTTGGAGAATGTAATACATATTGACCAAACATACGGTGTACCAGGCAGGTCTATTTTTGATAACATTTCTCTAATTTGAGACCTTGTAGAAATGTCTAAATTGTTAGGCTTAAAACTGGTTAGAGTAGAGAACCAGTATTTTGGAGAGTTTGTACTGCTTTTGGTTTTAATTCTGGTTTTATTGATAAGATCAGGGTTTTGAACAGTGACATTGAGAGTATAATTAAGGTTAATGGTGGTCTGTGTGCTCGTTTTAATGTTAATAGGGGTATCAGGCAAGGCTACTGTCTCTCTCTCTCTCTCAGGTATGATGTATGCCTTGGCTATTTAGCCATTACTGTACATGTTAAGGGCTGAGTTGTCTGGTTTGTCAATACCAAACTCTACTGTACCTATTTGTTGGTTATTGTGCTGCCTCCCTACATTGGCTGTTGGGGGATTCTCTGATTAATGGGGCGCAGCTGCACATTACTAGTGAAGTTACTCCTGCACTCACTCACCAGCAACATGTAAATCTGGAAAACCAACAGTGCGCCACCTGGTTGAGTTGTCTAGATCAGTTTTCTCTCATGCTGCTGACATAGCAACGCATATAGGACTGCGATCTGTGCATGTGATGGAACAATTGGTGGATCAATTGGTGGATCGCTGGTAATCAGATCTCACAGTGGAGGAACATGTAAAACTGAAAGAGTTTAGTGATTGGAGAGCAATCCCTAATGTAACTAATCCATTTCCAAAGCTTGAACCAACCCCCAATTTTGGAGATGTTTCAGGTGTTTTCTTGGAGTATAGTGACATGACCTTTAATCTGAATTTGGTGACTGGCAAACTGATGTATAGATATTGTGTAAAGGTGCTGAACAAGAAAAGTTCAACCTGCGGGTTGACACCCTGCCGTAATGTCTTGGAATTAAACTAAGATGTTAGGCCAAAGTGGAGTGCTACATACAAACCACCGTTAAACAATGTTTGTGTACCTACAGTGGAGAATCATGTATGGCATGGTATCAGTTAATTCCTTTGTCTCTATTTTAAATCCACAGGTCACACAATATTGTCCTTTTTGTTTACAAAGTGAGACTGTTTTTCATGTATTTATGCAATGCCAAAGACTATTTTAATTGTTTGAATGTTTAAATAATCAGTTTGAATCATTTAATGAGGTCTTCTCAATTCAAAAATGTAATTTGGTCTCAGATATGTACTGAAATAAAAGAATAAATGTCAGCTGATTCATTTTATTTTGGGAACATCAAATTTTTCTCAAGGCTTTAAGGTCAAGGGTATGAATTGATTATCTTTTTACAAATCTATGAGAGTCTTTATATCTTTTGATATGGTTTGTGTTCATGGTGGTGGTGAATGCATGTTGGAAAATTCCTTGCGATGTTCTACAAATATTAGTTTATGAATCTAAACATTCTTAAATCTTAAAGATAACTATTAGATAACATTCTGTATAAGTTCTTATTAGGTCATCACACAAACAGTCTCCCTGCAATGTTCTAAAAATGTTAGTTTATGGTTATTTAAAAATACTTAAAATCTTAAAAATAAAAATGCAATATATTAATTAAACTAAATCTTAAAAATTATCATTAGATACACTTCCGTATACAAGTTCTTAATACACAAAAATCTCCCTGCAATGTTCTGTATATGTTAGTTTATTGTAATAAAAAAAGAATTCTCTCTCTCTCTCTCTCTCTCATATATATATATATATATATATATATATATATATATATATGTGGCAAAGCGCGTGAGGGCAGCTCTATTATAGATGGAGTCGGGCGGGGCAAAAAGTTATACCCACGCTCAACTCCGGTTGATATTATTTCCGACTACGCCACCTGAGGAATTTCACCCCAAGAATTTAACAACCCCTAACTTAAAGGCACACGCAGATCCTAATCATAGACGGAATCAGAGACCATGGTAATCGTACAAAAAGTTTATTAATTAGTTAAAAACACAGTGATTAAAAAAAAGGCATTGACCAACAATCACTCTCATCCACTTGTTCATTTTATCGTGGGCAACAGAGGAACCCGGGCTTACCAACAGGGGCAGTCTCACGATATCACCCTTAGGAAAAATCACTATTCACCAGTGCACACACACACACACTAGCACACACTCAGCAACTCACTCAGAGCAGACCACGACACACAGTGAGTATGCCACCACCAAAAGATCACTCGTCTGCCCCCCCGGGTGCCCAGGTCCTGTCAACAAACGAAAAAGACATTAAGAAAGAGCATGGGTATGCAAAGAAAACAACATACAACAATATAATAAATTAATACAATCCCGAGAAGGAACCAACCAGTTGGTCCCAACTCAAAACCCCAAAAAATGACAAGACACAATATAAACGCAAAGCAAAATAAAACAAATGGTCAAAATGGATTCGGCTGTGTAACTCAAACCAAATTTGAGTTACAAATTTATACTGTTTTGATAAGTAATACTGTAATACAGTAATTCTCTAAATCACCATTAAATTCAAAACAAAGATATAAATTTAACACTTGCTTGACCATTGAAATCAATTAAAGAAATAAACAAAAGACACAAAAGATACCCCAAGCACTAAATAAATCACTGCGCCCAGTACAAAACATTCAATTTAAGACACATGAGAGCTCGTGAGCAGCGTATCAGTCCCGTGCTGGATGCGGGATAAACAGTGGAAACAGAACAGCAGTCTATGATGAAGCAAAGCAAACAGCACTTATGCTGAAGCGCAGGTGTTGGAGCAATCAGCACATTATGATGAGGCACAGAGCACATACTCATTCGAACGCCGCTATTGCCCTTAGCGCATGCCTAAAACGAAACAGAAGATGTTATACTGCAATTAATTCACCCTTAGCTTCACGCTCGAGCAATATACTCACAGCAAAGCATGCTGTCCCAGGATCACTATCCCAAACTATGCGGTGGATGGAGCCAAATGTCTCCGACAAAACTCATTGGCAGGAAACGCCGATAGAGCTTACACTACATGAAGCATACAGATTAGTCAGTTACCCACTCAAAAGTACCCCAAAAGCGCCGCACACAACCCTTCCCTTACCTGTCTCGATTGTCCGCATTCGACTTCCCAGGAGTACACACTCAGTAGACAGCACAGCCAGTGGATAAGCAGCTTTAGCGGTCTTTACGATCAACACAGTCAACACTGCACTCCAGCAATGAAAACAGCAGGGCGCGCAGATGACGTCACGGCCCCGGAAAATGACGCACATCAATGAACTGGTAGCCCGTGCTCTTTATACGCAACAGGTGCCCGGCCATTGGCCAAACCTCAAACAAGTGGGAGGGGTGATAACCCGTCCTGCCACAATCTTCCCCTCCATTCTGTATCGGCGCCCCGACGATAGACTCAATACAGAGCCACCAACATCACTCATGACCAAGGCCTAAACAGGATGTCAGGAGTAGTTAACTCAGAGCCGACTGCGACCCTACTTCCTATCTCACCTACTCTCCGGGGAAGATGGTGCAAGTTTCCATGCCGACCCGCTCCAACTCGACCTGTCCGCCGAGGGGCAACCACCATATCACCCTGGGAACCAAGAGACACCACCGGTCCCCTGCCCAGGTCACCTGACTCTCCTCCATCTGCACCTATAAGGGAAGGATCCAATGGCACTCGATTCGTACCAGGATTGTCGCATGCCAGACGACCAGTCGCTCGAGCAACGCCAGGGGTCTCCGGCACAAGCACAACCAAGTCAACATCATCTGCCTCATCTACCGGCGGTTCTTCCTGAACTTCTACCCCAGCCCCAAGCTGACCGTCTGGCAGGACCTCTTTCCGGCCACAAGCCTTCAATAACGAGCGGTGGACGCATCGGACCTTACTTGGATCCTCCACAGGTGCGATAGTATACACTACACCTCCCGCCTCCGGAGGATGAACCACTTGAAACAACACCGGGCTCCACAAGTCTGCAATCTTATGCCGCCCCTTAAACGAATGATCTCGTAGGTAAACAAGCTGACCCTTCGACAAAGGTAAGTCACGAACATGTAAGTCATGTCGTTCCTTTCGACGATCCGCAGCTGCATTCAGGCGTTCCCTTGCCCCCTGAAAGGCAACCTGTAACCGCTTTCCATGTTCCACGATCCAACTCTGAACACTACCTGCCATTGGTTCTGACACATTTCCCAGCAGAAAGTCCACCGGCAACCTAGGTTCTTGACCGAACATCAAGTAATAAGGAGACTCTCCTGTCCCCTGGTGAGGGGTGGTGTTGTAACAGAAGAGTACCTGCGATAAACATGAAGCCCAGTCCCTCTTCCTAGGGCCAGGCAGGGTACGCAACAAGGTATACAACGTGCGATTGAACCGCTCACATTGGCCATTCCCGGCCGGATGGTACGGTGTAGTACGAGACTTCTTAATGTGATACAGTTCACAGAGCTGCCGAATCAGGGCAGATTCAAAGTTGCGACCTTGGTCGGAATGAATACTGCCCGGGACCCCAAACTTAAAGAACCACTCCTCAACCAGAACCAGAGCCACTGTCTCGGCTCGCTGGTCACGGGTAGGTATTGCCATGGAGAACTTACTGAATACATCAGTCATGACCAAAATGTTCTCCTGGCCTGACAGAGAAGGTTCAAGTACCGTGAAATCGATGGCCAAGACCTCGTTAGGTCTAGAAGCCAACAAATGGCCCATATAGCCCCGTGCCACCGGTTGACTCTCCTTCGCAAGCTGGCACCGTTCACACTCCTTGCACCAGCGAGTAATATCTGCAAACATACTCGGCCAGTAACACCGACGTCTAATCAACTCACTAGTCCGTTCGACTCCCTGATGACCGTGCTGTTGATGCAGCTGCTCTAAAACTTCCTGCTTCATTACCTCCGGCAATATTAACTGGTAACAATCTTCTCCCCCATCAGGACGGAAAACTTGCCGATACAATACTCCCTCCTTCCTCACAAATCGGTCCCACTGTTGCAGCAATGTGAGAATGGGCTTAGCCAACTGGCGCCGTTCTTCAGGCATGGGACGCTTACCCGTCCCCAGAACTGCAACACTGGTCCAATGATGGAATCAACTTCCTGCATAACGCACAAGTCAGAAACAGAATAACTAGGTAAGACAGTCATCTCGTTGGCAATGGCCTGCACCACGCCATCTGGTCTCACGGCTTGCTGTAGGGACTCAGGCACCGGGATACCAGCGGCCAAGCCCTCAACATCACCCAGATTAACGGGGTTCTGTCGGGACAGGGCATCCGCATTGCCATTACTCCTCCCGGACCTATACCTCACCTCGAAATCAAAGGCAGCTAGCTCAGCGGCCCAGCGCTGTTCCGTGGCCCCAAGCTTGGCCGTGGTCAAATGACTCAAGGGGTTATTATCAGTAAACACCAGGCACTTATGTCCCAACAAGTATTCCCTGAATTTCTCCACCATGGCCCACTTAAGCGCCAGAAACTCCAATTTCATGGAACTGTAGTTGTTCATGTTACGCTCAGTGGGCCTCAAGCTTCTGCTAGCATAAGCTATGGGTCGCACCTTTCCGTCGCATTCTTGGGAGAGTACAGCGCCTAAGCCCCCTGGCTAGCATCTACCTCCAATATGAAGGTTCGGAGAAATCCGCATAAGCTAGCACAGGTGCGGAGACTAACTTACCCTTCAAAGCCTCAAAGCGACACCTGACACTGTTAGCGTCCACACCTGAACTAAACTCTGCCCCTTCCTCTTCCCTGACTTACCCCCAACAACCTCAGCCACCAGTCTATGTAAAGGTGCCGCCATCTTGGCAAAACCCTCAACAAAGCGCCGGTAGTAGCTCGCGAACCCCAGAAATGTCCTCAATTCAGAGACAGTTGTTGGGCAACGCCACTGTGCCACAGCCTCAATTTTGCCCGGATCGGTCGCTACTCCCTGAGCCGAAATGACATGCCCTAAGTACCTTACCTCACGTTTGAAAAAAGCGCATTTCTGCAAATTTGCCTTAAGCCCTTCTCTCTCTAAACGGTCCAAGACCATTTCCAGCCTTTGTAGATGCTGGGCTACTGAGGTAGAGAATACAACGATGTCATCAAGGTATAACAAGAGTGACTGACATTGCTGGTCACCGAACAAGCGCTCCATCAACCTCTGGAACGTGCTTGGCGCGTTGCAGAGGCCGAACGGCATACGGTTGAATTCAAATAGCCCGAAGGGTGTGCAGAATGCGGTTTTCGGCCTATCGTGTTCTGTCACCGGAACCTGTAGGTACCCGCTGGCTAAATCCAATGTGGAGAACCAGCGGGCCCCGGACAACGAATCTAACGATTCCTCAATGCGGGGGAAGGGAAAGGCATCCTTCCTAGTTTTGGCATTCAGGTGACGGTAGTCTACGCACATGCGTAGACTACCATCCTTTTCTTCACCAACACGATAGGCGATGCATACGGACTACTGCTCTCACGAACTATACCGGCTTCCAACAATTGGTTAATATGAGTTTTAACTACCTCATATTCGAAGGAGGAATGCGCCTATACCGCTGGCGACAGGGCGTCGTCCAGCACCGGTATATCATGAGAGATTAAACGGGTGCAACCTAAATCTCCCTCATGGCAAGAGAACACCGCTTGATACTTCCGTAAAAAATTCCTAACCTGATCCTGCTCTGCTGCAGGCAGAATGGATAAGTCAAGGGACTGAATCTGGTCGAACGAAGGAGACTCCCCCTGCACTGTGGGACTGTACGGTGGCAACTGTGGCCTTAACTTCAACGACCCCCGTGGCAGGTTAACTAAGTAAACCTCCTTCATACTTCCCACCACTGTGGTAGGGCGGAGCACTACATCAGCTGCCCCAACATTTACCACGGGCACATATGCAGTACCTCGATTTACCTGTACCAAGGCTGGTGAGGCCAAGAGCCCAGCAGGAAGGCCTGACTCGGGGGCTCAAACAACACAGTTCGGCCCTCGTATTGGGCCGAACAGGTTGTAGCAACCCACTTAATGGTACCCCCAGGAATGCGTTGCACCCTACGCCCACGCATCCTCACCCCACCCACCTGTCGGGAGTGGTCTTTTATACTCACGTGTTGACAATACTGAAAAGCCCTCGACACGCCTGGAAGCTGCATAACCACAGGGAGATCAAAAGCGCGGCGCCATGCTGGCCAAAGAGCTCCCGGTAGCACCGGCCAAGTATATTCATCCCCAGCACCCGGGGACATCTACACTCAGCCCACCAGGAGGATCCCTAACCACCAGGACACCACACCCCGTAATCAACCTGCCGCACATTTCTACATCTAACTCCAAATAACCGATGTACGGGATCTCCAGCCCATTAGCCGCTCGAAGCTGCAACCACTGACAGTCCTGTAAACGATCCCGCCCCCAAGGCTCAAAGTGTTGACGAAAACAACTTTCTGAAATAGTCGACACCATTGACCCGGTGTCCACTAAACAGGGTACTAACACTCCTCCTATGGAGACAGTTAAATGCGGACAAGAAGAGATCAAGCGAGAGAATGGGCCACGTACGTCTGTGGGACGGGAGTCAACTACCTCCCCACCAAGGTCGTGACTCTGCGACCTGGTGGGAGCTAGTTTTCCGCCGGCCGAGGAGAATGCGGTGGTCCATGTGTACTAGTAGAGGGACCGGCTACAAGCTGGGGAGGGCGTGGGGGAGCCCGCCCCCCATCGCACTCCCGAGCAAAATGACCCGGACGCTGACACCGTCTACATATAACCGGACCCGACCGCGGTGACCGACTATGCACGTATGGGGTTTGGAGACGAGCAATGGTCTGTGTGAGCTGGTTTAACTGTTGTTGTTGCTGTCGAAACATTTCCCGCAGTTCGCTCATCTCAGACTGTTGTGGGGAATTCTGCCTACCAGCGGAGGTTCCCCCACTTACCCCATACTGAAGACCATAGGCTACCGGGACGGACTGACTACGCCCCCTTGCACCCCCGGGCATCCCCTCACGTTCCCACCTAATTGCTTCTCCACGGACTCCTAATAACGTAATAGTGGGCTGACGACCGAACCAATTGTTTAAGCTCACGCCGCAGAGTATTATCGGATACATGCTCCACAAATTGATCCCGCAATACAATTTCAGAATTTGCAACAGCATTAGGTGCTTGGGTCTTAACTCTTTCTAAAAGAGCCATGAGCGCAAGGGAGAACTCCAACAGGGTTTCACCTTCCTGTTGCTTCCTTGAAAAGAAAGCCTCTTGTAACGCGACGTATGACTGTGAACACCCATAAAGCTCTTGCAACGCTTTAATAATTTTATTAGGATCTCCACGCTCTTCCTCAGGACGATATCGAATCTCCTCTCGGGCCTCTCCCTCCAAGTGGTCAAATACAAAGAAAGCTTGTTCAGCGATCCCCATATACCGCGCTCTCATGCATGCCCGTGCCTCCTCGACCCATTCATCGATACTTACACCAGATTTACCACTAAATTTCGGGCACCGACGCTCTCGAGGCACAAAAACCAATCGTTCCGGTGCACTAGCACCAGAAAGTTGGGGAACTACAGGTGGAGCAGTAGAGGTGCTAGGCAAGGCTTCAACCTCCCCGGAAACACCAGCCACAGGCGCCTGTAGCTGCTGCATCCTGGCATTATCAGCCCTTAACTGAGCTACCAACTCCCGCAACTCCTGTAATTCTTCCTCCATTTTGAAAGAATTTAAATGAAACTTACCACCCCAGAGAAGGAGACCCCCGAAATTACACCACGCTGCTGTTCTGTTTCCAAAAAAAGAAAAATCAAAACCATAAAGACAATACAAACACACCGAAAACCCACTGTCTCTGACCCAGTCCAACGATAATCCTGCCGACTACGCCAAATGTGGCAAAGCGCGTGAGGGCAGCTCTATTATAGATGGAGTCGGGCGGGGCAAAAAGTTATACCCACGCTCAACTCCGGTTGATATTATTTCCGACTACGCCACCTGAGGAATTTCACCCCAAGAATTTAACAACCCCTAACTTAAAGGCACACGCAGATCCTAATCATAGACGGAATCAGAGACCATGGTAATCGTACAAAAAGTTTATTAATTAGTTAAAAACACAGTAATTAAAAAAAGGCATTGACCAACAATCACTCTCATCCACTTGTTCATTTTATCGTGGGCAACAGAGGAACCCGGGCTTACCAACAGGGGCAGTCTCACGATATCACCCTTAGGAAAAATCACTATTCACCAGTGCACACACACACACACTAGCACACACTCAGCAACTCACTCAGAGCAGACCACGACACACAGTGAGTATGCCACCACCAAAAGATCACTCGTCTGCCCCCGGTGCCCAGGTCCTGTCAACAAACGAAAAAGACATTAAGAAAGAGCATGGGTATGCAAAGAAAACAACATACAACAATATAATAAATTAATACAATCCCGAGAAGGAACCAACCAGTTGGTCCCAACTCAAAACCCCAAAAAATGACAAGACACAATATAAACGCAAAGCAAAATAAAACAAATGGTCAAAATGGATTCGGCTGTGTAACTCAACCAAATTTGAGTTACAAATTTATACTGTTTTGATAAGTAATACTGTAATACAGTAATTCTCTAAATCACCATTAAATTCAAAACGAAGATATAAATTTAACACTTGCTTGACCATTGAAATCAATTAAAGAAATAAACAAAAGACACAAAAGATACCCCAAGCACTAAATAAATCACTGCGCCCAGTACAAAACATTCAATTTAAGACACATGAGAGCTCGTGAGCAGCGTATCAGTCCCGTGCTGGATGCGGGATAAACAGTGGAAACAGAACAGCAGTCTATGATGAAGCAAAGCAAACAGCACTTATGCTGAAGCGCAGGTGTTGGAGCAATCAGCACATTATGATGAGGCACAGAGCACATACTCATTCGAACGCCGCTATTGCCCTTAGCGCATGCCTAAAACGAAACAGAAGATGTTATACTGCAATTAATTCACCCTTAGCTTCACGCTCGAGCAATATACTCACAGCAAAGCATGCTGTCCCAGGATCACTATCCCAAACTATGCGGTGGATGGAGCCAAATGTCTCCGACAAAACTCATTGGCAGGAAACGCCGATAGAGCTTACACTACATGAAGCATACAGATTAGTCAGTTACCCACTCAAAAGTACCCCAAAAGCGCCGCACACAACCCTTCCCTTACCTGTCTCGATTGTCCGCATTCGACTTCCCAGGAGTACACACTCAGTAGACAGCACAGCCAGTGGATAAGCAGCTTTAGCGGTCTTTACGATCAACACAGTCAACACTGCACTCCAGCAATGAAAACAGCAGGGCGCGCAGATGACGTCACGGCCCCGGAAAATGACGCACATCAATGAACTGGTAGCCCGTGCTCTTTATACGCAACAGGTGCCCGGCCATTGGCCAAACCTCAAACAAGTGGGAGGGGTGATAACCCATCCTGCCACATATATATATATATATATATATATATATATATATATATATATATATCACACACACACACACACACACATCTACAGTATGTTTCCCAGAACATTTTTGTTCACAAATAAAACAAAATGGAACCATACACTAACATATGCAAGGAACGTTCTGTGTTTGCAGGTTTGTTGCATATAAACCCACATTTTCCATATGATCTGTGAGCCGAGCTCTGTCATTGTGAACATATAGCCAGCCCTTAGTGAAATCTTCTGGGATATTCCACAGTTTTATAACTGTACTCCCAAGATACCATGTAGACTAAAATGACATGTGGCGTCCCTGTAGGCTGGAACATTTCTGACATACATCTGTTGCCAACTTGATGATGTAATATTCTAAAAAGAAAAATATTTTCTATTTTGATATGGGCAGAGAAGATTAGATACAGTATG
This sequence comes from Xyrauchen texanus, assembly GCF_025860055.1. Classification (NCBI taxonomy): domain Eukaryota; kingdom Metazoa; phylum Chordata; class Actinopteri; order Cypriniformes; family Catostomidae; genus Xyrauchen; species Xyrauchen texanus. The sequence continues at coordinate 33,046,015 of NC_068298.1, forward strand.
AATAAATCCAAAACAAGATCCTGCCGAGAGCATTCCTTTACAACTCTTTTTGCTAATTTCCTGTTGATTAAAACATGACATTTGTTTTGCTAAGTTGATACAGAGTCATGCTGTCTCTCTGCATGCAAATCCAAGCTGTCTTTCAAATGGATGGGCCGAGACATTCAAACACAATTACTTGTTGTGTTCTCTAACTCATGCTGAGACAAACACAATAGGTCTCCCTTAGAGGATGGTCACAAGAAAAATATTTGAAGGAATGCAAAAGCAAGCACTCTCCATGGTCTCTATCTCAGTCTGGCAGGGGAGCTTGAGTGCTGTGAACATAAAGGGGTGTAAAGCAATTCTTTTTTTTAATCTTCTGCAAGGTAAGAAAACACTGTGTATGTGTGTGTGTGTGTGTGTGTGTGTGTGTGTGTGTGTGTGTGTGTGTGTGTGTGTGTGTGTGTGTCAAAAGAGAGGTCATATATCTGACAAGAGGAACCCTTTCAGTTCAATAACCTTGTATCTTATGACAGACATAAAAATAAAGGAAATCGGTTCATTTAAAAGTGAAGTTCAGTTGGAGCACAGAGCTTCTATATATACAATCAAGAAAAATGCTGTGTAATGGCCTTGGAAGGGTTTAGAAAATGTGTTTCCTTAAAGGGATAGTTCGCCCAAAAATTTCAATTCAGTCACTGTATACACTGAAATTATTGTACTCAGTGATGTCATACAATGGAAGTTTATGGTGACTACCTCTTCAAGCTTCAAAAGAATGCAAAATTATAATACAGAACTTGAATAAATTATCTTAAGTATTGATCTGAAAGAATACAGAAAGTTTCAAAAGTTTTACTAAATAATACATTAGATTTCAGATGGTTTCTCACCAAACCAATCACGAGTCTCATGGAATAATTTATTAGACTTCTGAATTATACTTTTTGCATCTTTTTTAAGCTTGAAGAGGTGGTCACCATAAACTGCCATTGTGTGACATCACTGAGCACTATATATTTTTTCCCACAATTTCTCCCTTTGTCTTAAGAGAAAGAAAGAAAGTCATAATGGGTTATAACAACACAAGTGGTTAGTAAACAATGTCTGAATTTTCACTTTGGGGTGAATTAATCCTTTAAGAATTAGAGGTGAGGTCTTAACGGCATGAATTTATTCATATATTTTATGATCCTGCTCATAAGCAATAAAAATCACCGTTGATGATCACAGACCGCAGATACCATACTCCAATGCAACCGCTCCAGGGTTATCCAATTATATTACAGCCAATGGAATTATTCATCCAGCTAAAAATATTACCTGGTCTTTATTGTTAATATGTTTTTGATTTGTTTTCTGAGTCAGTAATAATGCAGATGGAAATATATAGGTTAGTTTGTTTTGTTTTTGTTGTTTCTATCATAAGAATTACATTATTTTTCATGATGTGGTCCCCTTTAGTGATATTTCACGTGTCAATGGCCAGGGCAGGAAGATTAACCCATCGCTAGGGTCTCCTCATAAACTCTTTATCTTATTCTAAAAGATTAGATTGATGGTTCTGCTACTAGAGTATACAGTATATTAAGTTTTCTGAATCACAGAGCCAAAATAGTAAACAATAAAGTTATCCCTGCTGAAAAAACAACTGCTCACACCAGACTAAGTTGGTAAATTGGTCTTATCAGTTGGTCCCCCAGTCTGTTTTGCTGGTTTTAGAGGGGTTTGGAGTACTTGTCTGCTGGTCAGGCTGGTAGACATCTGGCTAACCAGCTAGACCAGATGCAGACCAGCTTGACCAGTCTGGGAAACCAGCAACACTGTAAAGTGGTAACCTTCAATTGTTATCTTTTAGAAGCTATTTCTAAAAGTGTTTGCTTTGTTGGTGTAACCTAATGTATTCAAGTTGATTCAGTGATGTTAAATAATATTTGTGACTTAAATAAAACCAGTTAAATAAAACCACTTTTAGGTTACATTTTTTTTGGTAACACTTTAGATTACAGCCCGCAAGTTACAGAGTAAGTACACTGAATTTACAGCGTACCTTTTTTGTATTAATAGTGTAACTACACAGTATGGTCTTGTAGGTATAAGGGAACAATATGCAAAGTTTGGGGAAAAAATGGCTAACAACAACAATTACAAATGATTTATACTGTAAGTATTTTATAACTAATGGGTAACTATTCTAATAGTATGTGGTAAATGACCTTACACTATGATAAACAACAATCTTTCTTTGAGAGCAATTAAGTGAGAACATACATTTTTTTTGGTAACACTTTAGATTACAGCCAGCAATTTACAGTGTAAGTACACTGAATTTACAGCGTACCTTTTTGTAATAATAGTATACCTACAAATATAGACTACTGTAGGTATTTTTTTAACTACGGGGTACATACTCTATTATTACAGGATACATGAGGTTTTCTTTTTCTTCACTACACTCATCTAATAGAGTTTTGGTTCCTTGCCATTGTCACCTTTAGCTTGCTCATTGGGGGCTTAAATGACTATTAATATTCCAAAAATATTATCGAACTGTATAGGATGAGAACACAAAATTTGAACTGAATTGAGCTGAATAATTACATTACAATCTTGAGCTGCTTTATAGCTGAAATTGAAGTATTTTTCATAATTGATGCATTTTGAAACATTACTGTTTATTTTTCTGTTTTTTTTTTCTGTGAAGCTGCTTTGAAACAATCTGTAGCCTGTAGTATAAAGCGCTATTTAAATAAATGTGATTTGACTTGACTTAACTTGAGATGATGGAGATATTACGTGGTATAAGACCTACTATGCTAAACAACAATCATTTGGGAGCAATTTAGAAAGAACATACACTGCATACCTTATTGTAATAATACATATTATATTATAAATATAAGACTAGGTATTTTTTTTAACTACGGGGTACATATTCTATTATTACAGGATACATGATGGAGGTTTTTGCTGTATGATTTTATTTAGAAATTTAAATCAAGGCTACCTACCTGATGAAAGTGTGTTCCCTACACCAAATATTTTTGTTTGCATGCAGTCCATCAAGGTGCAATGCAGTGGAAAACAAGTTTACCTATTTCCAGCTATTCCTAGGAAATAAAATACAAATATAACATTGTACAACACAACACTTGCATCTTACTGCATATATACAGTAGCCTATAATTGATATGTTGTTTTGATAGCAAAGTGCATCTCACTTAGTTTGTTCTTCCATGTTTCAAGGCAAGTAAAACTATAATGAATTCATTAATTTAATTACTGGCAAATATAACCCCTTGTTTCATGTAGTTACAGAGTAAATACAAAATATGCGGGCTGTAATATAAAGTGGTACTTGTTACCCCTTTATTCCCCAAACTTTGCATATGTGTTCCCTTAAACCTACAAGGTAATATAAGGTGCTGTAATCTAAAGCGTTACCCTTTTTATTTCTGTAGTGATTTAGGCAGACACATTTTACAAAGACTGATTCATAAAGTCGGCATGAAACGAAAGTTGCGACCGACTTTACATCCATATTGTGACGGATTTCCGAGTAAAATGGCTTATCGAACACCAAAAAAAATGTAGGGAAGGAACTTTTATCCATTGGTTTGATTGGATTGTTAAAAGTGGGCTTTGTATACTGGAGTGGAGGCAAATCTGAATGTGAGTTTGCAGTCGACACACAGACACAAATACACTCCCCTTCCTCCATGCTGCTTGAGTCAGAGCTGGTTACAGGGGAAATTTAGCAGCGATCTTGTTGTTATTGTTTTTAATTAAAGATTAAGAGGGCATATAAATAATGTGAATGGATAAAAACAGTAACATCCAATAAGAAAATAAGAATTGTCTATTTTGATTTCATGCCTACTTTTAACGTGCCCCCCAAGATTGAGGAACCTAAATATTTGTTCACATCCTTGCTCTGACGAAATACAATTTGGCATGTTCTCTGAAATGCACTCCTGGGACTACATTTTGAAAGAATGACATTAAAGATGAGAGATGAATGGATGACTGGTGGTTGCATAAAACAATAAAATCAAGGCCGTCCAACAAGTGAGATGGATTGATGAGTTTGTTGAGAGAAAATGGCAGCAGGCCAGTTATCTCAGAGGTCAACATAGAATGATACCTCTGTGAAGAAATTACAGTATGCTTTTAAAAGGGCCAAGGCTGCCAGGCCAGATTTACTATAGAGAAATCAGAAAAGGTGAGAGACCAGCAGAGGATAAGAAAAGTAAAACGATGCAGTGTATAGAAGAAGCTAAACAAAGAAGAGTGGGAGTGAACATGTTCCGTTTAACTCCGCTATTTTAGATTAAAACATTTCCAAAATAATGAGATCAATTTCACATCCTCGCATGTTGCCATAATGATTATTTTCCATGGTAAACCACTGCTAATTTGTTCAGGTGGCGAGGCACACCCCAGTGCATTTAAATCTATTTATACCTCCATTCTTACTACCGGTATATACATTACATTATTCCACTGTCAATCTAATTTTATGAATCCAAGTAATTATACAACACAGTGCATAAAGAGGAAAAATTATGTGCCATTTTTACATAAATGTATAAATCACCAAATCTGTCCATCGTTTGCAGTAGTTCGGGCTGCAAGAGTATGAACAAACACTCATGCTGTCTATATGGGTTGCATAAATTTGACTGTGACATTTCTGTTCTATAGCTTTAGAACAGAAATGTCACAGTCAAATTTATGCAACCCATATTTTGCGAAGATAGACACTGCTAATGTGCAGAAGTGGATATCAAAACTGCTCTGTTTGTCAAAAGTTCTCGCTGTGGTGTGGTTGAGTTGGATTCTGAGATCTGCCTCTAGGTCTGGGTCTTCTCCTACCTTTCACCTTTTGACTCCCGCCAACACACTGCAGACAGCGGCGAGGTCTCTTCCCCACTTTCCATCTTTGTAAAGATTTTTATAACATGGCTATCTGGAACACTTGATTCTGATTGGTCAATCAAAGCATTGTGTGATCAGTTATTTTTGTATAATGACAACTATACTGTATAGTAATTGATCATTGTCCCATGAATCCGATTTCCTACATAGCTGTGCACGTTTCATGTTAGTCCTGCCTGGTACGGCGTAGCTGTATAGCAACAATTTATTTTCACTTTCTCAACTTTCGGAAAAAGCTAAAACACAATGCATTGTCGAAAATAAAAGGGGAGTCTTTAAAGTAATCAATAATTTGCTGTTTTTAGGCCACATGACATTTGAATGTCTCCAAGATAAAAATCAATGAAGACAAAAATCAATCATCCTGGGGTCACCCTTACGGGAGAGACACCTACTGAAACACTTCACAAATTGCTCTATTAAACACATTTTGGTATGTTTCTTCTATGTCATGATATTTTGCAGCATCTTTGAAAAGTTAGTTAGATGTTGTTGTTAGCTGATCAAATTTATCTAACATAATTTTACAGACAATTTAGAAAATATGAGTGTTGTGCTGGACAACAATGGAACAATTGTTGTGCTGCTATATGACAACACTTAGGAATTTTTATAGATAGAGGCATCTATTATTTTATTTCTTTATTCAGACATATTTACCATTATACAATTGCATGTATGTATAAATAAAACAATTAATTGTATTTCTTCTTTTTAGACCAAAATTAACATGGCAATGTGTGGTGAGGGCATGGATGAAAGTCCATCCAGGGAGAGAGGAAGCAGCAAGTATTCATCCCTGGGTGACAATTAGGTCTAACAGATGTTTCTTGTTGTAGTAATCCGGGAAGAGCGATAAGAGGAGCCCACGCCAGTGTCCAGCAGAGAGAGAGAGAGAGAGAGAGAGAGTGAATAAAGAGTTTAAAGATACCTGAACCATGTTGCATGTGCTACATTCATCTGCGGTGTGAACACAGTCTATGATTCATTTGTGGTTTTAAAATGAAACAATAGTTTATTTATTTTTTCTTATGAATATTAGGCAAAGCTTTGAAATATCTAAAATATCTGCTGCAAAACATTAATTATTTGGCCATATCATCAAACATGAAAGATATCCTACTTCATAGGTGAAGTCGTATCACAGGACAGTGATATCTGTGTCATAAAGAAAAGCATGTGTGTATGATTGTGCTTTTATTCACAGATAATGCATTGCCGTGGCAGAATGTTACCATAAAGGAATCAGACATTATTATGATAAAAGCCTTCAGTATGCCATAGAGAAGTTCTTTAGCATTATGTTTTCCTCTCCATCTGTCAAAAGCTGTGCCTCTCACTCCACTTCACAGCCTACAGTAAATAAATAAAGGGAAATTAGTCATAAATGCCTATAAAGCTTATTAGAAGCTCTGCCGACAACCTCCAAAGGCAAAAATCAACCAAATGAAGCAAAAAGCATGTTCTGTTAGGCAAGTGCTGATGTCATACATATCCAGGTCATTGTGAGGCAGTGCAAGAAAATATGTAGGCCTCCTGCTGTGCTGCTCTTTGGCCACTGATGGCATTTATATCCCATGATTCAGGCTTGGGAGTGATGCTTGCTAAGTTCCTTTCTCTTTCTGTTCCCATTTCTCTTTGCCCCTCTCTCCCTCTCTGTTCCATTTTTGTCAAGTTCCCTGGATGAGGCCTATGAAGATATAGGCAATATAGGGCAATTTACAGTGATACTTGACAGAAGTCAAATTAGTAGAACTGACATAATGCCAACTTCTGAAAGCCACTCCACTCCTAGTCATATTAGAGGAAAAGTTCCGTCAGATTGTTTAGTTTATTTATTATTTTATTTTTTGTTACCCTTATGTCACAGCTCTTTTCTAAAGTGTCCTGAAGCCATAGTATGTCTTCATTCACTGATAAAGATTCCGAAATCGATGTTGTTCCTGGTTTGACATCACGGACAACAAAATGCCAGTGGTTCTCTTGTCGTAACCTGATGTTACATTTTCGAAAATTCAGAATGGAGTATGAGATTTGAGATCTGCAGTGAGGGGAAGAACTGCACACAGTTTAAGAAAAAATATCTGCTTTTGTGTTCCATGGAAAAAATAAATGCTGATTACAGGTTTGGAATGAGATGGGGCATGGGGGTGAATTAATAATTGTGTTTTTGGTGGAGTAACCCTTCAAATAATAATAAAAAAAGACTGATCAAATCATCTTTTAGACAAACCCATCTTGTTCTTTGAAGAACTGAATGCAGCAGCCTTAATTCACCCTTCAGAAGAATTAATTTTGCAAACTGAGCAAACTGTAGACCCTGCTGGCACATGAGCCTCATGAATAATATAAATTGATTCCACAAAGAGCCTATAAAACTTTGGACATTTACCATGTTGCACTGACTGGGCTTGAAATGCCAGAGTTTTAAATAAATGAACACTCGTGCAGGGGGGGAATAATAATAAACAAATACATTTTGTACCACATTCTGAAGATTTATCTGGATGTCAATCAAATTGAGCCCAGAGTTTCAGGATTATCAGAGGACTTGTCTAAAAGCATGGCCATGTCTCCGACTCAGATAAAATAGTTTGAGTTTCTTGTTGAAGGGCGAGCTATCCTATCAATATTTAATTTCCACAAAGTCAGACATGCAGCACATGAGCACATGCGGTAGCTGAATTCAACAAATCCATCTCTCGATATCATTATTGTTTAATTGAGATTTCATCCAAACGGTCACGGCTTCAATTGTAGTTTATCTTTCCCTAGGCTGGTGGAAAAATTTACTCTACAGAATGAGAATCGCATAATTCTTGGGTGGAACGTGATCTTACTAGGATGGGTCAAATATTGACAGCTGTGCAAACCTTATCTAGTTAATTAAAGATTGTTTAAAAAATGTATGTGCAGATGGGAAACATTAATACCACTCAAGGGAGATTGGAATTCACCAATAGAATAGAGATTGTGTGAGAAAAGGCTAGAATTAAAGTTTCACTGCAGTGGGATGTCAGAAAAAGCCTACTGGACTCAGAAGCAAACACCTGATACTGTGGAAGTGAGAAGCCGAACAAGAAAACTCAATAAGGTTACATTGCGAAGGTGCTAATAAATAGGGTACTGTAGTTTTGGAGAAGAACTCGCATCACTCAAAGAAAATGATTGCCCACAATGTGAGGCAGCAATACATCTTTGTCCTCAGCTAACTGCTACATGTACAAGCAGACACTGTGCTGTTCCAAACCACAATGTAAAAGGACAGATATCACTTGTTAAGATTATGACTTTTTGAAAAGTTTGCTGTGGTTTTCTAAAAAAAGAGAGTAGATACATGGGCATTCAAAAGTACTCTTCAGATAGTCTCAGCATCAGACAGCACGCCCACGGACTGCTTGATGCATAAGCACACAAACATTGCAAGAGCACTCTCACGATGGCAAGCTCCAGTTTGATTTGTTGGCTTGATGCAAATTAAGGGAGTCAGGGTGCTCAGCTTCTTATCAGTCTGTTTTACATACCCAGGCCACCACAATGAGCACTTTAATGGAAGAACTAGTCACTGGTTTGCGAGGTTTGCATTGAATCTTTGAAAGATATTCATGACTTTTTTGTAACACTTAGTAACAATTAGGGATGTGCCTGAAGCTGAATACTATATTTGAAAAGGCACGAATAATTACTTTAAAACGAATAACAAATAATACCAAAAATATTAGTTTGACTGGTTATCTGAGAGGCACAAGAATAAAGCAACAAATATGCACAGTGCGATTTCAAATTGGATGGCCGCAGTCTCGACTCCATTTGCAGTCTCGATTTATTGTGTGCATCTTGAGCTTGTCTCGAGTAAATGTAACGTGCATTATCATATGCATTCGCTGCTTCTTTAAATGTCTTTTAATGTTCACACAATTCTCATAAGTAATGATTCCTATGCATGCATCCATAAACCAACTGCGATGATTTAACAAGTGATGATTTGACAGTGGAGCTCGCTGTTCATCCCTTAAAGTTGATCACCATTTTATCCACATCACCGATCCGGTTAGGCCTTTATACTAAAAAAAAAAACATTTATTGACTAATGTTTTATTCATTCTACTGCATTTCGCTAACACTGCACATGTAATTTAACTAAATAATTATGTCTTCCACATTATGTTAAAATATGTGAGCACAAATCAGCCTCAAGTGTGCCGTAAAAACTCCTGATAGATGGACTTACGGGACTTTCACCTGTTTGCGGGCTATATTGATTTATTCTAATTTCTATTAATGTTTATATTTACTATTCACTGCAAAATGTGCATTTGACATTTCACAATTGCTTGAAACCTTGACTCCAGAATAACATTGTTTTCTATGCACAGACATAAATTCTTTTTCAGCAGATATTAATGTCAGAAATACCAGGAGAAACCACAGTTAACATCATATTCCACAGTTAATATAGCATACATATTCAGCTTCATCTGGTAAGAAAATAAAGGGAATAAAATAATTACTGTAAGGCATATTTTAATTAAATACACTATAAATTTAACAAAGTTGCATTTAAAAATGGGTGTTTCATGTAGTTTTGATGCACTTCCGCTTGAAGCCCTGCCCACATTCGTTTCTATCCTAATACAGATACAAATAATTATGCAATAGCTAGATACACATTATGGCTTTGCTGCATACCCCTAGAAACAAGTTCACAGGATATCGTTGAGCGCACTTGTATATTTAGGCTCATGAAATGTACATGACTGTGGTGTAATTTTTGGACAATAATATTAAGTGGTTCATTACTCGAATAGTGGCAGTTCTGAGGTGAAACGTTCACTGTGTGTTGCTGAAAGTGAGTTAAATGTTCTCCCAAACAGATGAGTTTAATGCTCTCAAGTTTTAAATCAGCAAAACTGACATCCCTCCCTAAACCTTAGATTGTTGTAGCACCTCTAGTGCTCACTCACCTCACCAGAAAACTGTCGAGAAATGTACACAAAGCCATGTATATATACACATTTAATGTAGGTTTAGCAACGAGTTTCTATGGGACAAGGTACCCCATTTATCTGTAAAGATTATTTTCTCTTGTTATGCTATGTGTAACATGTTCATGATGATTGTAGAGCAATGGTGTATAGATGTATTATTAGGCAAGAAAGTATCCAAACTAATGAAAAAAAATACTAATTTTTGCTTTGAAGCAAGAAATGAACTCCTAGCGGGAAGCATAAATTAAATATAAAATGCAGTCTGTTTACAAAAACACTGTAATATATTGCCTAGAGTAGGCTTCAAGCATGTGAATCTTTTCATTTTCATCCAGAAACATCCAGAGAGGTAGAATAACTTAATTAAGTATGTAATCCCATAGAAATATAATCTTTTATCTAGGGTATTTTCTTCAACGTATCTACGCTGTGACATTATTTCAATAAATCTCACAACACTTTTAATTAATAATTACACTACACAAGGGGTTACGGCTGCTTATGTACATCTGTTATGAAAACCAAAAACGCATAATGATGGGGAATATCATAACGTGAAATCCTTGTGTAAAATCATGAAAAAATCTTGAAAGACCCAAAAGAGGTAACATATTTATTTTAGGCTACATCTTTAGATCTCTTTTGATGGTAAACTTAGTTGACATTTACATTACATTTAGTAATTTAGCAGATGCTTTTATCCAAAGTGATTTACAAATGAGACACAAGCAATTTATCATACAAAGTTTAACAACATCTGCAGTATAGGGCTGCCAAGTTCTCACAGTGGCTTGAGTAGTAAAGATGCTAGCACAGAAGATAGAGACAGACAAGGAATAATGTGCAGGTTAAGTACAGTAGTAAGTGCAATTATTGTGGGTTGGTTAAGAACTTATGGAACAGATGTGTTTTCAGCTGGTTCTGAATGTTGAGATGGTAATAGCAGATCGCATTGAGGTTGGAAGTTCATTCCACTACAGAGGAGCAGAGAAAGTGAACGATCGTGAAACAGACTTTGAACCTCTTTGTGATGGGACCACCAGGCATTGCTTGTTCATAGACCACAGAGAATGATTTGGTGCATAGACCTAAAGAAATTAGTTGAGGTAAGAGGGTGCGGTTTCATTGGCTGTCCTGAAAGCTAGAGTCAAAGCCTTGAATTTGATGCAGGTGGCTACAGGTAGCCAGTGGAGTGAAATCAAGAATGGGGTGGCACAAGCCCTTTTTGACTGATTGATGACCAGACACACTGGTGCATTCTGGACCATCAGCAGTGGCTTGATTGTGCTAGCTGGAAGGCCAGCCAACAGAGAAGTGAAGTAGTCCAGTCTTGAAATGCCAGAGCTTGGGCCAGGAGCTGTGTAACATATTCAGACAGGAAAGGTCTGATTTTTCTGATGTTGTAAAGTGTGAATCTGCAACACCAGGTGGTTGATGAGATGTGTGCAGTGAAACTAAGCTGGTCATCTACCACCACTCCCTGGTTCCAGGCAATTCTGGTTGGTGTTATTGTAGTTGAATTAAGATGAAAAGTTAGGTTGTGGTCAACAGATGGGTTGGGTGGGATCACAAGGAGTTCTGTCTTGGCAAGGTTGAGCAAAAGGTGTTGTTTTTTCATCCAGGCCAAAAGGTAAGAGGCAGGCCAGAATACGAGCTGAGACAGTAGGGTCATCATGCTGGAATGACAGGTAGAGTTGTGTATTCTCTGCATAGCAGTGGAAGGAAAAACCATGTGCTTCAATGTCCGGACTGAGTTATGTTGTGTACATCGAGAAGAGGAGGGGTCCAAGCACTGATACTTGAGGAACCCCAGTGGTCAGCTGGTATGTTTTGAACACCTCTCCTCTCCAGGAGACCTTGAACGATCTGCCAGTGAGATATGACTCAAACCATCAAAGCACAGTTACTGTGATGCCCAGGTCAGAGAAGGCGGACAGAGGATATTGTAGTTCACTGTGTCGAAGGCAGTAGACAAGTCAAGGAGGTTAAGGATGGATGATTTGGAGATAGCTCTCACCAGTCGCAGGGTTTCAGCTACTGACAAGAGGGCAGTCTCTGTTGAGTGTCCTTTTTTGAAGCCACACTGATGTCTGTCGAGTAGGTTGTTCTGTGTGAGAAAAGCAGACAACTGGTTGAATACCACCCTCTTAAGAATTTTAGACAGGAAGGGTAGGAGATTGTTCTGTAGTTGTCGACTACTGTGTGAGTCTCAGAGAGGAGAGAAAGAGGAAAACAGAGGCTGGGTTATTGGAAGAGAGTAGCTGTGGGTGATAGGTGTAGAGAACTGACTGCTGATGCTTACTAACTTGTCAGTAAACAACATGGTTAAGTCATCAGTAGTCATAGAAGTATTAGGATGTGGTGGTGGAGGATAGAGAAGTTGACCCGCTGAGGAGATGAAATGCCTTTTCCAATTTAATTTCCTCTCAATTTGTGATATTTTCTGGGGACACTTTCATTTAATATGCACACATATGGAGTCTTAACGAATATTAGTGTCATTATATCTCTTCTACAATTCTTTTTCTGCTAAAGCTGTCTCAGTATGAAGAGGATGTTCCATTTCCATTGTCACACAGATGGAAAATTAATTTGTTGTTGTCATAAATATTTCACTTCAGTTGATGTTCACCTTACACCGGTAAGCTTTGAAAATTAAAAGGAAAACAATCTACTGCCACTGTCTGAGGAAACTTTTTGTTTTAACGCTTGTGACTACAAGTACACAAGCAAACAGCATTTTATCTGTTCCGCTGTTTGAGAATATCAGCAAGCTCTGAACTGTAGAAGACAAAAGATTGCTTTGGGATTATTTAATTATAAATAGTGTTTCAATACATAGTCGAAACATCATAACAGTTGGATGTGATTATGTAAGCACAGAAAAAGAAAGCAAAAAATTACATAGGTTCCACAAGAGGCTATGTGTAAAACTTGTGCATTTTCGCAAAAGACGTTCAATAAGCAGTCACTTTGGGTGACATGAAAATTGGATTTAAGCTCACAGTAATAGTGTACACCTCCAGGTAGCTGACAGAGGCAGATTTCTTGAAGCTGGAAACAGAGCATGCATGTGAGTATATGCAAAGCACAGTCTACATGGCTAGCATCTGATATGAGACAAAATATCAAAGAGAGACAGCTGCCTGAGAAGTCCTCCTCCACACTCAAACACACTCTCCCCTGATGAGGAATAAAAAAAGCTTTTGATCTAAAACAACTTGAAGCTGCTGTATTCTCAGATGTGAATTAATATTGCATGGAAACAACCTTGCAAGCCATTCCTCTTCCATTTTTTTCCCCTTACCCTCAGCAATGATTTTGCAGTGGAGTATATAGCCAATTTCTCATTCAAAACCATTCAGCAAATCAGCCAAACTGTGGACATGCCTTATTCCCCACGTTGATCATTAGACAGTGTTTGTCTGGGGAAATTATTGAAGGGAGCTGTTAGTGTAGCAAGATCATGAGCAATTCTACCATTTGTCAGTCATGTTTTTCCCAACTGAAGGTATCTTTTGCTGTCATACTACAAACAGCATCATTTTCGCTGTCAACTTAAGGTTTTAGGCAGGTAATTTCTTAATAAACAACAACATGGGGGAGCAACATCACTCCAAGACTCCATCAAGTTAACATTTCCTTACCCAAGAATTTTATTCAAGTTTGTCCTCCTTAATATGGTTAAAAGTAGATGCATCGCTGTGCATCAATATATCAAATACATTTTGATGCATCGATTACGAAATGTAAGAATCGATTATCATTATATATTATTACCCAATGTGTCCATCTCATATCACACAAACCTTGCAGAAGACATGGAGCAGTGCACACAAGATTAAAGGGAAAGAAAGAATGGATGGATGGATGGATGGATGGATGGATATTCAGTGTCATTATTCAAAACTGTTTGCATCCATTTGACCAACGCAAGTTGTTGTTGCCTTCTACCCCGTTTACAATATATTATGTTAATATTTGTATCACCATAAATTGTGAAATTTCTCCATAAAACAGTTTAAACACGAATAGACCTTGGTGTAAATAAATGTAGCTGGTGGTGGAATGTTTAATGTGTGTTCATGTTTATTCTGTTGGTTCATGTTTTCATGTCTTTTGTTTTGATTTCACGTTTATTTAAATAAATTGCACTTGGGTTCTTCATAGCCGCCAAGCCAGCCACATTATTGCCAATGAGCCCATGCCTGCCCTGGCCAATGAGCCAATGCCCATGTCTGCCACCACCAACGAGTTAACGTTGCCAGCCTCGTCTGTCCCCAGAGCCTTCACCGCCAACTTCGGCCTCAAGGAGGAGGACAAGGGATTTCATCTCTAAGTCTCAGCCTGAGTTCATGACCACAGAGGTTGTTCCTGAGACTCTGTCCATGCCCACGACCACAGAGGTTGTTCCAGAGACTCCGTTCATGTCCACGACCACAGAGGTCGCTCCCTTGTCTCACCGCCAAGCCCCAGACTTCTCCATGCCATGTCACAGCCGAACCCCAGACTTCTCCATGTCATGTCATAGCCGAACCACAGACTTCTCCATGCCATGTCACAGCCAAACTCCAGACTGCTCCATACCATGTCATAAGCAAGCCTCGGCTCAACACAGGGGACCTCCATCCCTACGAATCCATCTTGGTCCTCAGCCCCCCCCCTCCCCGCAGCTCCTTACAGAACTGTTTTGGGGCTTTGGAGCCATCCCTAGTCAGGGGGATATGTAATGTTTAATGTGTGTGTTCATGTTTATTCTGTTGGTTCATGTTTTCGTGTCTTTTATTGTGAATGTACTAAATGTACTAAAGCTTAATGTTTTCCATTGTGACTATGTTAAGAGTAACTTTGTTGTTTTGTTCATGCCATGCCATGCCAAGTAAAGTCTAGTCTAGTTCAAGTCAAGTTCATGTTTATATTTATGTTTAGTTTGCGTTTATTGTTAGGGTTTTTGGTTTCATGTTTATTTAAATAAACTGCACTTGGGTTCTTAATTCCGTCATCATTGCCATCAGGATCGTTACAGAATACTCGACCCACTATGGACCCAGCTGATCAGCTTCTGAGCTTCTGTCAGGGGAGTCATCCACTGGAGGATTACGTTGAGGACTTTTGTGCCCTAGCCTGTCAGGTGGCTTTTAATGAGCTTGCCCTCAAGGAAATTTATTTGGATCAGACTTAATGATCCCATCTCCTCCTTGATGTCTGGCGGTCACAGTCCCCTCAATCTGGCCCAATATATCGACCTCACCCTGCAGATCATTGGTTCCGCGTTCGCTGTGGGGGAGGCAGATACTGAGCCAGTGTTCGTCAACATGGCTGAGCCAGTGTTCCTCGACATGGCCGCCGCCGAGCCAGAGTGCCTTGTCATGGCCACCAAGCCAATCTCCCACGTCATTGCCAATGAGCCCATGCCAGCCCTGGCCAACGAGCCAACGCCCATGTCTACCACAGCCAACGAGTCAACGTTGCCAGCCTCGTCTGTCCCAGAGCCTGCACCGCCAACTTCGGCCTCACGGAGGAGGACAAGGGATTTTGTCTCTAAGTCTCAGCCTGTGTTTATGACCACAGAGGTTGTTTCCAAGACTGTCCATGCCCACGACCACAGAGGTTGCTCCTGAATCTCAGTCCTCACCCCTGACCACAGTGGTTGTTCCAGAGACTCCGTTCATGCCCACGACCACAGAAGTCGCTACCTTGTCTCTGCCCATGTTCACAACCACGGAGGTCATTTCCAAGTCCCTGCCCATGTTCACGACCACGGAGGTCATTTCCAAGTCCCTGCCCATGAAAATTTTTGATCATAAAGGTTTACCATTAAAAAAAGAAAGCTTCTAATTATATTTAAAACAAGCTTATATAATGCCCTGTTTTTTTTTTTGCATTTAAACAAGCCAGGTTAAACAAGCCAGGTCTTGCAAGCCAGGTTGGAGGAATCATTCATACCCTTTGACATTAAATAGCAGTTGGATTCCCTGGTTGAAGCTGGTGGCATGAGAGCAAATTATTTATTTTGTGCAGAGAGAAACTTTTTTCAGTATTAATGGATTACCTCCAGAAGTGGAGCTGCTTATTGGAGAACACAGAGTGGGCCCTACTGAGAGACATCCCAGAGTGGAAAGAAATTCAGAGCAGCCTCGAACACCTCTACTTCAGAATCCCCACTCTCAGTTTGACTGACGAAACTACGGTCTTTGATGAGTGGGTTTGCCCAAAAAAACATTGTCACTGAGTGGAACATGAACAAGATGGCCGTGGATAAGAGAAGGACAGATGTTTTTCGTGAGCTTTAGAGTTTGTCTTGTGCCTGCCTGGGACATCTGCATCTGTGGAGCGTGTGTTCTCATTAATGAACGCAGCATGATAAATCTTGACTCAGTGTAACAGTCATGAAGGCAATGCTTTATGTACGTCTTAATTTTGGACTGGACTGCTCTGCATTTTATGATAAACTCTTGAAAAACACACTGAGAAAAATAGCTGCCAGTGAAAATTACAAGTAAACAACAGTTACAGATGCGGATGCACCCTCTACTTAGCATTGATCTGCGCCTAGGTAAGGATACGTCAATTACATTTTTGCTGGGAGGGAGCTGTCATATATTCCACTAGCAGGAATCTGGTCAACCTAAGAAAAATAGTTCTTCAGGTACTGACCATTTTTCAGTGGCAGCCCAAGCTAAATTTCAGGCCACCGAAGCGAATTCATTGACAATAATCTTGCGTTCAGAATATGCTTCTCATCAGACACACAAAGCTGTGGTTCACGTGATTTCCACACGCTATTTCTGAAGCATGAAAGTGGGTGTGAGTCCAATAGGCTTCCAGATTGGGCTCCACAGACACATGCGCTACTTAACTCAGATTCTTCTATCGCAGCACAAACTTCAAAACTTGCATGGCCCATTTGAATTTAAAGTTTTGAGTTTTTGCCATAAGTGCTATAGAGGAAGTCAAACATCTCAAAGGGCAAGAGAGTCTGACATTCTACCCAACACTGACGAGGAAAACAGCTAAAACAATGTGTCATGCAGCAACAATTACCCCGGACCGAGAGCAAACTCCCATGGGAGACCCCAACCCTGTCTCATACATTGTTGATCTCAAGGTAGTCTGCAGGGAAAATGAATGATCAATAATTTTATATTTGAAAACCTGCATGATGCTCACAAAAGGTATCATAGCAGATGCAAAGGTGAAACATCCTAGAGAAAAAATAACGGGTGCTCTTAAAAAAAAAACAAAAAAAAAACACACACACACATACATACAAACACATTAATGAATCCAGGCTCCATTAGTTGGAAAATAATACATAAAAACATGTTTTCAGGAGTTAGTGCCAGATAAAAGCCATGTTTTTAATGTCCCATTTTGTAGAGGATAACAAACCTGATGTACAAAATGTGATGCAAGAATGAGTGAGATTGAGAGAGGGAGAGAGAGAGAGAGACCATTGATTATAGGGTAATCTATCTCTTTCAGAGTTACAAAGAAACCTTTCTATTTGATCAGCATGTCATAAATTTTATGCATTTATTTGCATCCAAGTTGCACTGATGTGACAGATGTGCTCTGTGATGGTAGATGAAAGTTGGAAGGAGAAGTGTGGCACATCCAATCAGATACTAGTCAATCAACTTTGTCCATGTGCTTCATTAATGTGGGGCTGCTGTTAACAAACCATCTTCTCCTTTTATACATGGCTTTCCATTCTTAGTCTAACAAGGCATTTATTTTAGTGCACGTTCGGCTTTCAAACATAGTTACGACCAAGGAATTATGAAGTTCCAAATGCACCCAGGGAAGGCAAATCTGAGGATTTGACTGTCAGTGTCTAGGGGATCAAAAGCAATTTTCTAAAAGCACACACATCAAACATCCCAGTACAATGTGTTACCTAGCAACCCCAGAACAGGTGTCTCCTAGCAGAAGGGGAAAAAATTAAATCCATGTAGTCTTTTTCTTCAGTTACATAAGTTTATAAACCTCAATAACCAAGCAGAATACATGCAAAATGAAGGGAGACTGCACCAGAAGCCACTCAATTCCGTAGCGCCATTCATAATAAACACTGAGGCAATCCGTCATTTCTCTCCTCCTTCAGCACAGACTCTTGGATTCTCACTGGAGACAAAGCCACACACATATGTCTGCCTACAGACTTCAACGCCTCGAGTGGACCATTTCTAGCAAATGGTTCCATCAAGGATAAGTTGGCCAACCAAGTGTGATACGACTCAAGGGGTTCCATATGGCCACAGAGGGGTGATGCCGATGGGCTAACAAGACACGCAGACCAGCCCTCACCCAGCAACTGTCATATTACAGGCAATTAGTGTCATGCACTCCCTTTCAACAGAAACAGCCCAGACAAGAGCTATCTGTTCTACCCTGTCAATCCCTCGTTTGTCCTCATGTTTAGACAAAGTGGGGTAATCCCTTCACATTTCTTCTGTCTCAGATTTAAGTGGATGCCGCTTGATTGCTAGAGAGTTCTTCAATAACAGCATGGCCTGGTTTTAGGCAACATAGGTTATTTTCAGAGAAGAAACTATGCAGCCAGAGGAAGGGAAGAGAGGAACTGTTAATGCCAACGCCTGGAGAGGAGATGTTCTCCTGGCACACAGGGACACTTAAATCAGCCAGCAGGAAGATTGATGTGACATTGTTTCTGGGCTGTCTGTTTTACACAGCAGGAACAGGTGTAAATTAAGTGGCTGATGAATGCTTGCTTTAAGGTCTTTGACTGATCCACTCCTTGACACAGACAGCTCACAGAAACAATGCTAAAGCAAGGACGCCGGATATCAGAGATTACACAGAGAGAGAGGGGAGAGAGCACAAGGAATTTAAGACAGAACACTGCATGTTAAGTTTTTAAATCAATGAAAGTGAGAGGTTTGTTGTGAAACATCAAACAAGTGATTATCACATGCCCTTTATTGGATATGGCTTACAGATATATATATATATATATATATATATATATATATATATATATATATATATATATATATATATAATAATGCCTGTTCTTTACATCAGGTATTGAATTACTAATATTTAAAGTGATATATTTTATATTATATTTGCACTAGCAAAAACATTACTTGAAATAAGAAAATTATCTTATTAATCAAAAATACACATTCTTGCAATCAAAAATTTTATTTCAACTATCAAAAAACATAATTCTTGATAGCTGTAACAGCATTTTCATTAGCAGAATTTTACAATGATCTGGCATTCACTCCAGTTCAAAACGCAATTACAGATGCCTATAATTAATTTCTTACAAGTTACATGTTAATGATAATTGAATGATAATTTATGATATCAGTAATTAATTAAATTGTTACTAGTGCAAATTTCTATTCCTGATATCAACAATTGAATTACCACTAGTGAAAAATGCTAATTAGCATTTGTAGATGTTGATAGCATGCCTATTTGCACTAGTAACAATGCAATTATGGTTATAAGAAATTATCATTTGAATAATTATACAATTGCATTTTGAACAGGAGTGAAAGACAGATCATTGTGAAATTGTACAAGTTAAAATACAATTACAGATATCAAGAATTATGTTTTTACTTAAAAACACATTATAAAAAAAATTGGTAACATTATTAACACGCTTTCTTTCATTGATGTCTGTTCTAATGAATTTGACAGAGTTTAAGAGCAATTTTAACAGCTTCACAGTTTAACATCCATTTCCCATGTTAACATGGGACATTGGTTTGAATGGGAACTGGCGATTACACTTGTCAGAGCAGTTTATCGCAAGTGGAATTAAAATTAAAGCCTCAAAGGCTGAAATGTCTCAATAATTGTCCTATACACTTAAATTATATTTATTTATGAAAAATAATATCTTGTCAAATTTATTGATCTCTTTTCATGGGTTTTGTTGGTCTTTTTTTCTCTCTCTCAGTAATTCAAGCATTCTCAAAAAATGAAATAGATTATACTGTAATTGCTGGCTGTCAGATTCAGATACAATTTTGATTTATTTATTTAAAACAATTTTACAAAGTTGTTTTCATTATATTGGTTAAAAATATATCAATGTAGCAAAAGCTACAAATGTTTCCTGCCAGATTTATATTTGAACCCAGGTTGCTGAGTGTATTGCCAGTAAGCCTAACCACTGGACCAGCAGCACAGCTCTATTAGATTTGTCACTTTTAGGTTAATCAAGTCATTATCCATTAAAAAGAAATAAAAGCAATTGAAAGTATATTATTGACACATATCAGCCTATGATGCTTTAAAGTTGCAAATAAAATAATTCCACTTGCGATTTAGTGCTTTGACAAGTGTAATCGCCAGTTCTCGTTCAAACCAATGTCCCACGTTAACAAGGAAAACCAGTTGTTACCCAGTGAAACCATTAAAATCGCTCTTAAATGGTGTCAATTTCAAAAGAACAGACATCAGTGAAACAAAGCGGGTTAATGATGTTAAAAATGCAAAATGAATTTTATTTGCTCCTTGGCAATTCACATTGAAGGAATCTGCTGAAAAGACAAGTGAAATTATTCACATGCACGTGCACATCCCCAGTTAACAGGATCCACACCGGTGGCATTCACTGGCTAGGCATCAACCAATAAAACAATATAATTGCCCCTCCCCCTCCCCAACAAAACACAGGTGTTGCTCTCTCATCAGTATTTACATGTGCACAAGTGTTTTTGCCACAGGATTTTCACAAAGTAGTTGCAAAATTCAAGGTGTGAAAATTTAAAATTGCAGTGCCAGTTTTGAGAGGTTGAGTGGTTGAAGGTGCCGATTTGTGGTTGCAAAAATGAAATAAATACAAGAGTTAATGTGAAATAAAAGTTTGTGTCTGTAGTTGTATTTATGTGAATTTCATTTTGAATAACTGAATATCAAGTACAATTTTTAAAATATGTACCCCTCCTATAATTTAGTTATAATTCCCGTTGACCATTTCACCTAATTGGTGGAAGAGCACTATTCATGCCAGATTCAAACCTGCATTTCCCATATGAGCACGACAGCTCAACATGCCCAAATAATTTGCACAAACCACTAGGCCTTGACTATAACAGAGACTCTATTTTATATATATATTATATATATTAATATGTATTAACAAGCAATATATACAATGGCAATGTTAAAAAGAAGAAACAAGTCTTCAGCTTACAAAGAGAGAGAGAGAGAGAGAGAGAGAGAGAGAGAGAGAGAGAGAGAGAGAGAGAGAGAGCATAAAGAACTGTGTGCCAAGCTGTTTAATCGAGAGATGTAGCCATCAAAAAGCATGTTGTGAAATGTCAAACAAACAAGCCTTCTTTTCATGGAGACCCAAAGAATGGTTTACGTATATCAGCATTGAGTAAATATATTAATAATAATGGTATATAAAAAACTGTGAAATAATAATACAGTTATTCCCTTAGATAGATTTATGGGGCAGAGAGAAAGAAGGTAAATAAGATTACAATACAACTTTGGTCAGATCTACATCTCCCATATGAGCACCATATCTCAACATGCCCAGAATGTTTGCACTACTATCAGAATCAGAATCTGATTTATTGCCAAGTATGCTTACACATACAAGGAATTTGTCTTGGTGACAGGGGTGTCCAGTGCACAACAATACAACACAGCAACAAGACATAGATAATAAAAAATATAATAAAGAAAAAATAGAATTTGAATAGAAAATACACACACACACACACACACACACACACACACACACACACACACACACACACACACACACACAGGCCATGGCTCCAACAGGGGTTCTTTATTAATAAGAATTAGAGAGGTGTGCTGCTCGTGTAGTCATATAGATTCAAATACTCCTATGTATTGTTATTCATATGTGTTATTGTTATTATGTATTGCTGGTTAACATTTATTGAGTATAGCTGTCTGTTATCATCACTTAAACCTGTGTATACTGGCGGGTGACACTAGGGGACAGTGGGGAGCCGCGGTGTGGTTTCACTTGTTCACAAGAAGAAGTCACACTGCCAACTATTTCAACACTGTGATACAGAAATTAATTTACTGTTGTCTTTGTTGGATTTGCAGGTAAGAAAAGTGATGTGACATCATAACTGGTGTATAAGTAAATTCAATGTTCTAGTTTGATGCACTTGTTTCATGGAAGTTGATAAGAATGACCGCATCGACGCACCCGCGGCAGGTGGCGGATGTCCGCGGCCGCGCTGTCGGATGGGAGACCGCGGCCTTACAATGTTTAAATTAGATTAATTCCATTTCAGTGCATTCCATGTTTTAGTAAAGAGAGTTTACAGTTATAACGTTAAATTGCTACTTAAAGTGCTTGAATAGGTATATTGAGCTTTATAAGCTTAGTACTGAAATGTCAATGTCAGTATGTTTTATTTGGTGGAATACACAGTTTTAATTTTCTGTGACCATACTGTATAACAGATAAATGTGTAATGAGTTTATAGGAAGAGAGTGTTTGTTTCATTTGTTCACATGAAGAAGTCACACTGCCAACTATTTCAACACTGTGATACAGAAATTAATTTACTGTTGTCTTTGTTGGATTTGCAGATCTTACAGTGTGTGACAGCAATAAAAATTATATGTGCCACCAGAAAACAGCCTCTTCTGTGTGTGTAACACTTGCAGAACCAATGCTAAAGGAAGGATGCCAGATATCAGGTTATAAAGGGAGAGCACTATGAATTCAGGCCAGAACAGTGTGTAAAGTTTTTAAATCAGTCAAAGTGAGAGATTTGGCCATCCATAGACATGCTATGTAATGTCAAACAAGCAATTTGTTCAATTCAGAGTGAGCCAAGGAAATGTATTTTTATATCAGCATAGAGTAAAGATGAATAATTACTTCTGCCTAGCAAAAAAGAAAAAAAAATTAATGGGTTGGTAGCAACAAAATGAAACAAAAACAACAGCATCCAGCACAGGATGAACAGTCAGATAATAGTCAGCATGCATTTGGACACAACAGCAGAGAGATCAATCTGAATTTCACGTGTTTAGCACAAGGGGGATAAAGTGGATGGGTATTTAGACCCTTTAAAATACTTAGTAAAAAGTCGGCATTGGAAAATTAATGTGCAAGGCCTGACAGAATCCTTGCAAAGTAGTGGCATGAATCCACCTAACAAAGATAGGAGCTGAAAGTAATTAGCAAAAAGCCAAATTCAGCCAAAATATAACAACTTAATTAGACAATGAGGGGGAAATTATGATGTACAACAAAGGGAAATCCTTTGTCTGGTGATACAAATCCCTTCTAACAAAAAGCACAGAGTATCCTTCTGGAGAAATTCCTGTTTGGCTGTAAGGACTGAAGAAAACTGGAAATGGATAAAAGAAGAGTCAGCACCCTGAATCAAACTGAAATGGGTATTCTTCTGTGGGCTATGGCCTGAGACGCAGTGTGTTTGAAAGAAGGCAAACAAATGAGCTTTCTGTTACCACACCCTAAAGCATCCTTACAATGAGAGCTGTAATTTGAATACCAGGAGCAAAAGCAGATATTTAGGCTATCTATCATCAGCTAAACTGATGAGGGTACTTCTCTGAAGGCCTGTTAACAGAGAAAAAAAGGTGGGTGGGAACGTGGGCTGGAGTGTTCATAGCTATCCCGGTGAAACCAATTATTTTCTCCATCCTGGGCAGTGCTTCAGTCTTATAATATGTCACCTTTTACCCAAAGTGTTGACTGAAGTTCCAAGGCCAAAGGTCAGGTTTCATCCACTTTGATCAAGATAATTTCAAATGCTTCATGAAGGCATCAATGTTCTGGTGTTGTGTGGCTTAATTATTTGATGCCATTACCCCGATAAGCTGGAAACAGTTTCAGATATCTTGAGCAATTCACCTCCCCAGTGTTTTATAGGGCAAAACCCTATTAAAATGTACAATTAAGGTGTTCCCCAATTTGGGAGTTCTTGTCACACTGTAAAAAGTAATCACTGAACCTACTAAAGAAAAGCTAGTAAACAACTGATTTTGGCAAATGTGTTTATTTTACTTGATTATTTCAACGTTCAGGTGGATACAACAGTTAAACTAAACAACTTCAGTAAACCTTACTAAAGAACATCAAGTGAGTTGGACTAAAGGCTCATTTACACTTTTGAAAATATCTGGTACAAAAATGTGATATAAAGAACATAATGAATACAATCAATAGGTGCTAATGACTCTGTTCAGACTGAAAATTACAATCATATTTATATTCATAGAGCTTCATATTTATTGAGCATCATTCAAATTCCAGCATACAATGAAATATAAATATATGATCAGTTTTTTTTAACACACATTTAACATGCCAATTTCAAACTGTCCACCTCACCTTTCACAGTTTTAGCACAATCTGTGGACTTTTGAAATGACCCCTTACCCACTGTAGGCAAAATTTCCAATGAATATCAAGGTTAAATTAACGATAATCGCTGTGACGCCATCGGACCAGCTTAAATACGGGACAAATCACGTCTCGAATTGATTCGATACAGGATGCATCATTTCATTTTTAAATACGGGAGATGTGTTGGTTATTCAGCCAGTGCACATGCGCAGTGTCACTCAATACACAAGTTTTTGGAGACAAGACGAACTTCAGATTGTGTGCGAGCAGCTCGACAAGGTATGTTTGTAATATACTTATAAATTATGTACCCTCAGTGCTACACTCTATCATGTATAAAAACTAAATTAAAATAATTGTATTTACTCATTGTGGGGAAAAGGGAAATGCTAATTTTATGAGTTTTACTCAAGAGTATAAGAGCATAAGAGGTTTTTACAAACAATTGGCTTTTTTATACAGTTTGAAAGCTATTTTTGTTCAATTATAGGTCCGTGGTTTATTGTTAATGGACATGTAACTGAGGCGGGCACTCCGAGAAAATTATAGAATGTGTCATTCATCAAGCCGTTCAAGTATTAATCTCTTGAACTGTATGTTTATATTGCATATAAAGAAATTGAATCACACAGAGCTTGCATTGAAGGAGACATTGGAAAGGTGTCCAGGACTATTCACAGTGTCAGGCAAGTAAAAATTCATACCTTCTTTGTATCCGGTTCACATGTTATTTATTATGAACCTTTGCTATGCATCATTTGTAAATTATATTTTCAAAGTAGTGAAAAGTATTCTAAACTTCACTACATAATCCACTTTTTAGGATTGATGTTTAATTCATACTTTTACATTTCAGTGCCAAAGTGATTGATCTGGGAAAAAACTACAAACCTAATTATTTCGAGATAATTCAACAAGCCATTTCTGTCTGCAGAACTGCCACTCACTGGAAGTTTTTTGTTTTGTTTAGTTTTTTTGGCACCATTCTGAGTAAACTCTAGAGACTGTTGTGCGTGAAAATCCCAGGAGATCAGCAGTTACAGATATACTCAAACCAGCCCATCTGGCACCAACAATCATGCCACTGTTAATCACAAGATCACATTTTTCCCCATCCTGATGGTTGAGGTGAACATTAACTGAAGGTCCTGACCAATATCTGCATGATTTTATGCATTCCACTGCTGCCACATGATTGGCTGATTACATAATCACATGAATAAGTATGTGTACAGGTCTTCCTAATAAAGTGGAAAGTGAGTGTATAACAAAGAATAGGGCACTTAAAATATGTAATGTGACTTTTTTCACTTTTAATTGTTGTCATATGCCACTCCTGTTTTTAGGAATGTGATGGCAATGAAGAGATGCCCTGCATTTCCGTTGGCATATTGACAGTGACTCCTGAGGACACTTGCAGCTTTCCTTACTCACTGCACTGAGTATTGGAAGGTGCCATCGCAGTGAAAAACCTGGAAACACTTCCCCAAGCCATGTGCTTGCTCTTTGGCCTGATGTATGCACTAAATTTGGAGTATCCTCAAGTATTGAAGAACATTGTTTGGTTTTAATCAAAGGGTGATTGTGTGTTCCAGACAACATTTACATTTATGCATTTGGCAGACGCTTTTATCCAAAGCGACTTACAGTGTACTTATTACAGGAACAATCCCCCTGGAGCAACCTGGAGTTAAGTGCCTTGCTCAAGGACACAATGGTGGTGGCTGTGGGGATTAAACCAGCGACCTTCTGATTAACAGTTATGTGCTGTAGCCCACTACGCCACCACCACTCCCAAGACAAATCTCGAATTACAAAATAGGACAGAAAAGGGACTTTGGACTTTCTTTTTTACAGTTTTAATTAAGTTGCCTTAAAAGTAATAACTTTAACTAACATTGTGGAACAAATAAATGGTTTATTGTTGTCCCAACAGTCTGTTGTCTTTGTATTAACAACTTAAATTTATTAAGCAAGTTTTACTCAACGTTAAGCCAATCAGTTTCCACATATTCTTCTAGTAATGTGAACAAGTAGACTAGTTAAGAAAACTTTTTTGTTTGAGTTCGGTGAACTAAGTTCAACTTGCCAAATAGTTACCAATACTTAAGTTTTCTGTTACCTTTACAAAAAAAATACACACCTGTTACCTGTAAAAAGTTGTAGCAAGCTTTATCAACTCAAATTGTATTAACTAATTTGCTTGCTAATTTTGAGGCAATCACGTTCCACAGGTTTTCTAAGTAAACTGAACTTATTAGTTTACACTGCAATTCCATTGTTAGTTCACAGAAACAGAATCCTATTCAGAAAAGAGTCATACAAGGTTAAACTCCACTGCTAAAGAAATCACAGTAGAGCAAAGGCATAAACTACATGATCAAGCTGATGTACTCTTTAAGATTCAGATCGAAACATCAGAGATTCTTCTCAGAAGACCTCTATCTTTGTCATTTATTGGTAGGTCGGCTAAAGCAAGTAATCTTTTCAGTGAAACTGTCCACTGCAAGATCAAAGAAAAACTGGAAGTGCAGAAACAATTGAGAAATAGCTTGTCTTCAGGAAGTGTAAAGAACGGTCATGATTGTGACTGTCATACATGTATTATTCAACAGCAAGTAAACAAGACAGAAATGAAGTGCGAGACATGCTTTGGCTCTCTACCAAGAGTCTCATTAGCCTCACTCACATTTTGAAAAACAAACACTCACCAGGCCCACTGAAACACAGCCAGGTTTCACATGGATGTGTTACATTGAGTCAAACAACAGTTCCTCAATTTACACAACAAACTCATACTTGCCACACATGGTAGTCACCACAGAGTTACCCTACACCTTTGGCACCAGGGGCCAGTGATCTTCTCTGTACAGAGTGACATTGTTTTCAGACATGCCAAGTGCGCTGTCTGACACAAGGACACTTGAGTCTGCTAATGAATGCTCTGAGAAGTTCCTGGTAAGTAGAATCAGGTGTGTTAGTTCTGAATTGGCACCAGATTCTGCTGGAGCCATGCTCACAACAAGAGGATGTTTGACTGCTCCAGCTGCATCTTTTAGAGCTGTGATGAGCAAAACCTGCAAGCGGTTTGTGAAAAATGGGCCACAATATTAGACCATCATCAGGGTGAAGAGGATTTCATATAAACACAGTCATAACATAAAATATTGCAATTATATTAGAACAAATAAACTTGGGGATCACAGCCCCTAACCATATCCTTAATATGCGTTATTAATAATTTTTATATGCTGAAATTAGAACTTTCCTGACCCCGACTTATAAAAATATACATCTTTTATATGTTAAAAATATGTATTTATTTTTATCTTTTCAATTATTTGTTTCCTTTATCATATTTATGTATACATTTTGGATGGTTTATCAATATTTTTTTTTCTTCCTTCACCTGTACTTGTCTTTATGACTCAGTGATTGTATTCATACATTGTTTGATCTTATTGAACATTAAAAAAATCTAGTTTTAGCACCATTTGTGGAATTTTCGGACGGTCCTTTACCCACCATAGGCAGATTTTCCAACTCATATCAATGTTAAATTAGTGATCTGGAACGATTTCACCATGACACCATCTGACCAGCTTAAATACGGGACAAATCGAATACCGTATTGATTCGATACAGGACGCATTATATTATTTTATCTTTAACTCTTTCCCCGCCAGCGTTTTTAAAAAAAAGTTGCCAGCCACCGCCAGGGTTTTTGACGATTTTCGCTAAACTTTAATGGCCCGCAGAATATTTTCTTCCGTGAATATATGAAGATGCTATATATCAAAATAAAGATCTGAGCCTCTGCTTTTAGGCAAAAAAAACGATTTTATTTTATCTTCATTTGTTCTTTTTTATTGCGACTTGAACAGAGGTAGGTTTTGTCAAAAAACAACATTTCAGACAAAAAGCTGAGAAAAAGGCATGTTTATGTCTGATATTTTGAGCTTCTCATACTCCACTTCTTCATGTTTGAGACGATCGCAGTCTGTTTCTTTGATGAAAGAGTTGCGTACTCTTTCAAAACATGCGCGCGGGTCTTCCTTACCGTATACCACCTAAAACACAGATACCCGGAAAATTCCGTGTTTGGCGGGGAAGCTTTTTTTCATAAAACCCGGAAAATTACGTGTTTGGCGGGGAAAGAGTTAAATAAGGGACAATCCCGTATTTTACGAGACGGGTGGCAACCTTAAGCATGCTAACTAGAAACACAAGGAGAAATGTTTAATTTGACCATTTGTTGCTTTCGTTTTATAATTTGATATGTTATGTATCCTTGTGCGACCTTCGCCCTCCTGTGTGGATATTGTGTTTTGTCTTCACTATACACTATGCATAATTTAATTTAAACTGACTGATTTCAGTTCAGAACATTGTGGGCTGTTAATAAAGTGTTAAACTTTCAGTCATATGACAAAACAATATGGCGCATATCACAGCAGAGTTTTTCTTTGAGAGAAACAACAACAAAACTACATTAGGGGTTTTAGGGGGGATGGAATTTAGCATGACATTGGAACTCAGTGCATAAAAAGATGGCAGCAAACAACTCTTTTGCTTGCGAGGGGTCATTGGCTAGCCGAGTAACTGCCATTGAGGACAATGTCTATAATGCATTGAAAGCACATGCTCCACTGCACCACGGCTCTGACATGATGAGAGAATGTTACTCTAAGATTTATAGATTCACATTCAGATTTTACATGGAGATGATTTAGACACATCTATTGTCAAAGTATCTTCAAGTATCAAGTAGCTGCACAGATGTATATTACAAAAACAGATCAGGCAGCACTGAACAGGGTGAGACTAGGAGAATTTTGCTGCGTGACACCCTGACACCAATCACAAACATCTCTTCCGAGGTTAATAATCAATGAACCTTGTACAACAGTGATGTATCCACAACACAAGGTTTTTTCAGAGCCTAGAAAGACGAGTATGGTTGAACAGAAATGATTTCATCTTTGAGATGCATTGAATTCCTGTTATCCGGTCTGTGATTTACACCGTCTAGTGGCTATAAAGCAGAAGGATTTCATTGTTTGTATGTATGTATGTATGTATATATAATCTGCATGATTGTGAATAAAATTATTTGTCTATAAATATTTAATTGATTTAAAGGGGAAGTGTGAACTTTTCTTATACAGTACTTCTCTAAACTCTCTCTTTTCCCAGTTTACTGTGCAGTCATCCAAAAGTAACAAAAGTTGTGTTTAAAAGGTTGGATTTACCAAGGTTTGACAGGTTAGGGTGTCGTCATCAGGGCATTTTTGACAGATGTTCATAGTTTTGTTTTAGGTGCTAATATCCACAACAATATTTCTCTTTTCCTTTGTTTTCTGAGCTATGACTGTGAAATTATCAGGGGGTATTCCATAAAGCAAGTTTAGCTAACCTGGACACAAACCCTGAAATCGGGATTGCCTAATCCAAGCATTGTTTACTCAAGGTTATTGGTACCAGAATACCAGTTTTGGGTTAATTCCCTCAACCAATAACTTCACTCAGATAGCGATGGGGGCTGCACTGGTTTAGAAGTGAGAGCTTGCTTAACGGAAAATATTCTGAATCAATGTGTGTTTTTTTAATTATTAAACAATATAGTTTAACTGTACTTGTAAAAGCTTAATTCAACATTTCTATTAGATCTCTCTCACTCACATTAATGTTTAATAGGTCGACCGTTGCTTTTTGTTTGCACCGAACAGTCATATTCAATTAATATTAGAATAATACCCTTGTGGCAGGGCGGAGGGCGGGGCCGGATCATGATTCTGCACAACCGGCCCCTACACAGGTGTCCGACAGCTACCAGTAACTCTCTCGCACTCTTGCACTGCCTTCTCCGGTCGGCCTTTATCCCTCTCGGAGGCTTGATGAGCCCGACAAGGGACCGGGTGTGCACAATCGCAACCCGGCCCCGCCCTCCGCCCTGCAGCACACGTGTAATATTCATGAAAGAATGTCATATTTAGTGTGTAAATGCTTGCTTGGCTACATAGAGAATGTTGATAACAATGAATGTCATGTCTCTTGTACTGTTGTCAAGATATAAACGTTCATGATTAATCATGCAATATTTTTGAGCGGGAGTTTGTAAGAATCTTATACGGAGTTGTAAATCAACTGTGAACCAGTTGACCATTTTACTCTGAAAAGCCACATCTGATTGGCTCAGGACACCTTTGGGGTGCAGCCAATTTCAGTTCAAACTTTCCTACCCAAGGAAGAACGCCCTCTCTTCTCTTGATCTCTTCTCTTCTGAACTTCTCTCTTGCAACACTCTATTTGGAAGCATTGGTTGCTTCTTCCAGATCCTCTATGTAGAGTCCAAGGAAAACTCAGAACAAAAAAGTCCAGAGGAAGCCTCTCACTCTCTGCTCTACGGTTCAAACACCCAACGGGAGTCGCGATTCTTCTTTGCGGAAGGGCTCGCTTCAAAGCACACCTCATCATCCATCTAGATAACAAATATCAACGATCTAACAAAGGTCCAAAACATCAACAGAATGAACTTTCTTCAAATGCCATAGAACCAAGCAACATGAGGAAACGTAACTCTCAAGTCTTTTGCTCAAAGTGCTGGAGTAGTTAAATACTTTGGGTAATCCGATTGCAAATCGATTTAGACTCAAAGAAGAATAAATGGTTCTTAAGGCATTGTCAACAGACTCTCTGTATTGATCATTTATTTCACATTCTGTCAATACTCACCTTCCTGTTTCATGTCGTATGTGTTAGATTAGTTTTATGTGTAGAATAGCAATAAAGTTTGTCTGTATTCAAATATAATTTGATTGTGGTATATTTTGATAAATAATCTCATACCTGTTTTTAAAAGATTTCGCTTCAAAGCTGTACCTAAATATGTGTAATATTATATTAAATAACCATGAGAATAATATTACTCCAATAAGTGAATTAATCATAATTCCCTTATTAAAGCTAACTGCTTACAGTAGACATTGTGAGTGGATACATCGAGATGTTGTGTTATGGTTTTAATGATGGAGAATTTTATTCAGATAAATAATCTAGTTATTTGTCATTTATCTCATTTACGCGACTAATTCCCTTATTAAATTCCTTACATAATAATGTAGAATAAGGAGAGTGTCACGATTCACTGTTGTCTGCTCTGTGTTTTGCCTCTGTCATCTATTCCTCCCAGACTACATTTCCCATAATTCCCTGCCCTCATCACTGCTGTACTTTATTGTTTCTCTCCTGTGTCTCATTCACCTCATTAGTCTTTGTGTATTTAAAACCCTGTTGTTTGCTCGTGTATTTGACCTCCCGTGTATTACCTGAGCCCATCGTAGATGTTTCATGTGTTCTGCCCATTGTTTATGTTTCCTTTGTTCCAGAGTTTTTCCCATTGTGGATGTTTTCTTTGTTCCTGTGTTTACCCCGTTATTCTGTATTTTGTTTATTTTATTAACTACTTTAGCTGCATTTAGATCCTGCTCCTGTCACCTCCTTAATTTGTAACAGACAGTTAAATTAAATTCCTAGCTCACACATTTTGTTTCCCTACATATAATGGTGCGGTACTCAGCACTTTAACCCGTACTGTGTACATCTACATCAACCAAAAATCTTACAGAAATTTATTGGGATTTACCATGTACTGCAAATGCTTATTTTAATTTTACTGCATGTCATGTGAATTGTATGTACTTATTTTATTTTAATGCTCTTTTATGTACCCAGTTAAATATTTTGATTTTTGAACACTTCATTTGAATTAGCATCAGAACATCTTCCATTTCCCACATTTGCTAATGGTGGTATTGTATTAATGGAGCCCCTTTCGACTGTAGGACTTACAACAGTTGTCATAATTTTCCATAGATTTATTGTAATGCTTATCAGTAGGCCACACATGATTATTAATATGCTATTAAAAAGATGAAACGTTGGAGGCCCACTCCATGCTCAATGAGTTGTTATCAAAAACACATGCATGTGCTTTCAATCTCTGAAACTTACTGACATTTATCTAAAATAAACTCTGGAACATAACCTACTCTGGAGCAGGTTAGATTTATAGAGTAAGTTGCTATGGTTACCAACATACTCTGGTTTTAGTAATCTTACACGGTTTAGATGCTAACTATGATTTCTGGAAAATCCCCCAGCTTATTACTTTTGGATGGAAATAAAATACTGTTTACAATGTCTACACACATTTCAGCTACTTTATTCAGTGTTTTCTGTACAACCATTCATGGACCATCACTGTCATGCAATATTAAAAATGAGTTTTCCACACTAGTCTGTTATGGTGGTTTCAACATTGCCCTAAACGCCCTCCAAAAAAATGGTATTTATTTTTTTTGTCATTGAGACAGGACCCTTTCTGTCCAAGTAGTTGGTTCTTGGCCAGGACAAGGTGCAATGTACAGCAAACATTATGCTGTTTGTCATATGTCTGAGTCTGTGATAAATCACTGCTGATTTTGAATGTCTACAGAAATTCAGTGTTGTGCATCTTAACTGTACCTACTGTGTTAAGAATAAAACTATAGACATCAACTGACAGTGTGTTTTCATTTCCTACAGTGAAAACAATGAACATGCCATTGATTACTTATTAAAATATATGTGATGTGTGTGGGTTTGGGTTGTTTACGAGGAATTTCTTTAGGTTTAACAAACTGGTAATTACAAGGGTATTTTGCTATAAATGTGGTTTATGAGGACATTTCTAGTGTCCCCATAATTCAAATCACTTAAAAAAAAAAAAAATTAAAAAAAAAATTTTTGTATGTATGTATGTATGTATATATATATATATATATATATATATATATATATATATATATATACACACACACACACACACACACACACACTCTCTATTTTGTGAGGGTTAGGGGATAGAATATATAGTTCGTACAGTATAAAAATCATTATGTCTATGGAGAGTCCTCATAAGGATAGCCGAAAAAACGTGCGTGTGTGTGTGCGTGCGTGTGTGTGTGTGTGTGTAATTTTACTATCTATCCGGACAATAGCGAAAGTGAGTCACTGTTGTCATTTGACACACAATTCTCCTCAGGTAATGATGTATAGCAGCAGTATTCCTGACTTGATCAGATTTGGAAGGAAGAAAGACTTTTCAAAACAATTATCAACATTGTGCCTTAAAGTCATGACCTTGGCCAAGACAAAGACTAGAGTTATGTAATTTTGTTCTTTCAGATTTAAAAGTGGTCGTTTTTTCAGTTTTAAAATACTTTCTCCTATCCCAGCTTAATATGCAAAGAGAACTATAAGTAAGCATCTGTAGGTTGATTTCCCCAAAAGTGTAAACATTTGTAAACAAAAGGTGTAATGCTGTCTATCATGATTTTGTTAGAGCATCCTGACCAGCCCAACACAGCAGCATTGGTTCAACTAATGGTAAGAATTTGGGGTGGTACTTTTTGACTGGAAAAATTAGACAGGCTTGTGTTTAGGAAACCTGTTTGAATTTTATAATTATTTGTAATTCCATTTGGTAACCCTAGTGGCTCAGACTTTATATGAGGAAGAAAATGATGCAAAAAGAGGAATACATTAGTAATTTAAGAAAGACAGATAGATAGAGTGGGTGAGAATATCTGTCAGTGTCTCTCTGATGTGTAATTGGGCTCTTAAGAGGGGGGAATGATGCAACAACACCACCCTAACTCTTCTTCTCTCAGTATGCAAACAACGCTTTGCATTTGTTAGCCAAAAATCAGACCAGACTGATCTATCTGATTCCAGGAAAGAGCAGGAATATGATGCCAAGAGTGGAAGGCAGAGATCAAAAACAGATGGACCCAATCGGCCCATACACAGTAAGTGTACCAGTCTCAGCAGCACACCAGGCACTTCCTCACTCCACAGGCGCCCTGATGGGGGCTTATCTCTCTCCCCCCTGCCTGTGCTGATTACAGCATGCAAGAGCTTTGTGTCCTGCTCTACTATTGCTGCCCATTCACTCACAATTAGCCGTGATCATTACCTCCCCGCTTGAAGGAGATCAACTCAGCCCTCATTTGTTTGGGTTTTGCAGAGTCGCTCTTGTACACCAAGGTAAATCAAGGCAGGAGAATATTCTAAAGAGACAATATTGCCATCTGTTGGCAGCATGCCGGAGCTCCAGGTGTAGTGTTGGGAGAAGTGGTGAGCCCTGCTGGGAAGGGGGGTGGGTGGGGGGGGGCCATAACGTAAACCAGGTGGTTTTGGCCTTGGGTGGCTATCAGATTGTTTCAGCTGGTCTAATTTGCTGGTTTTAGAGCAGTTTGTGGTACTTGTCAGCTGATCAAACTGGGAGACCAATTGGCCAACCAGCTAAACAAGACTAGGTGGTTTATTGGTCTCAGCTGACCACCAAGCTGGTTAAGCTGGTCTAGTTTTCTGGTTTTAGAGGGGTTTTAGTAAGGCTGTCAGTCAAGATTAAGAAATTTGGCTGACTATTATTAATTGTCAAACAAATGCGAGTGATTAGGACAATTAATTTTCATATACATTTTTATACTTCATAAGGTTTGTGTGTATTTTATCCACCTTCAGAAGACATTCATTAATATTTAACTTAAAATCATATATAAAACAGTAAAATAGTGATATATTATTTACAATATTTCTAATTACTAAAATATTTCTCTCTGTTTTTTCAACATTAATTTTGTTCCATTTTAAATTTACACTTGTTTTTGGAACCCAGCCGACCTGAATAGCTATTTTATTGTATTGGATTATGCATTAGTAAAATATTTCTGCCCAAATTATTCCTTTTCACATGTTATTTCAAGACTCTCTGAATAACAAGCCCTTATTTCACATAAAGGATCACTTTTGTGTTACTGTGTGTACTGTATTTGAAAACTCCATCCTCCTGTGTCACATTAACACTGTGTATATGAACCCACAATGACCACGAACATTTGCCATTATGCCAACAGTAACTTATAAAGTTAAAAGTTGAAGTAAAAAAATTGAAGGTGGAGTGCTTTATGTTCATTATCAAAATCCTTGCTTATATTTTTTGTGGGAGTTGAGCACGTGCTTAAGAAGGGGTTCATCTTCAACCCGTTTTAGGAGCTGCTTTGAATGCTGGCCGACCAACTAAACCAGCCTAATGTGGTTTTTTGACTTTATTCAAGCTAGTAAGGCTTGTCTAGTTTGCTGGCTTTAGGGAGGTTTTGCTACTTGTCCA
Source organism: Xyrauchen texanus (assembly GCF_025860055.1). Taxonomy (NCBI): domain Eukaryota; kingdom Metazoa; phylum Chordata; class Actinopteri; order Cypriniformes; family Catostomidae; genus Xyrauchen; species Xyrauchen texanus. The sequence goes on from NC_068298.1 coordinate 33,081,512, forward strand.
ACAGGGAGACCATCTAGCTGACCAACTAAGTCAGCCCAAGGTAGTTTGTTGGACTGAGCTTCTCACCAAGCAGGTTAGGCTGGTCTAGATAGGTCTAGATTGGTTTTAGATAGGTTTAGGTAATTGTCAGACTGGGAGACAAGCTGGCCAACCAACTAATCTAGCCTAAAGGTGGTTTGTTGGTCTTGACTGCCCACAGACCTGGTTAGGTTTGTCAAGTTTGCTTGTTTTATGCTAGTTTTGGACACTATCCAGCTGCCACCCAAACAGCCTAAGGTGGTTTGTTGGCTTTGGCTATCAAGCTGCTTTGGTTGGTCTAATTTGCTGGTTTTGAGCAATTTTCATCTGTTAGGTTGGGAGACCAGCTGGTACACCAACTGTTTTTTATCGTACTTGTTCATATGTAATGAATGTCGCAACAGACCTTGAAGTGTAGACACATCTGGAATGCATAACATATCGGCTTGATATTTGAATGCTTCTAAGCAGTGTATGTTAATGGAATTACTTCAGAATACAAATCACTTCAATGCTTAATGGTATATTAAAGAGCAAGATGGGTCATTTAAGCAAAGAAAAGGCACAACAAGGAAAACACATCTATCATTGCTATCATACGTAGATGCAGAAATGTGAAATGTGTCTTGAATTGCATGTCCACTGTATCTTTTTTATTGTAACCCATTTATTTTGCTCTCAGAGCTTTTAAACAACCTGTCCATTTCTGGTATCATTATACAAGAGATTGTTTGAAATCTGGGAGGTTTTATGCAATTATTGAGCTCTCGGTAAACAGCAGCATTGGAGCTGTGGCCAGTTTGTAATGTTTGTACCTTTATGAGTGGTACACGCATCCTCTGTGCTTTAATTAAAACATTCATTGATATACAGCCTCCTCCTGCCTCTCTGCAAGATATTCTGTGACGTTCAGTGTGATTAGTGGTTCTCGAGATGGACAGACCGGCCCTGTCTTTAAAATTAGTCAGTCGCATTTCAAGAAGCTTCATATTGCTTTCCTCTCCTTGAAGGGATAGATCGTTAAAATCTGAAATTTCTTTTATCATTTAGCTACACTCATGATTAACATCTCCTTTTGTTTTCCATGCAAGAAAGACACTCATATAGGTTTGGAACAAAATTAGGGTGATTAAATGATGACAGAATTTTCATTTTGAGAAAGCTAACCCATCTGATTCTCACATTCAAGAACATTCACACTTCAAAAAGCTTCTGTTACTTCTCTGCACCAAAATCATCTGTATGTATTTTTCTGTATCTCTCCTTCACTTAGACTATCTGACATTTCAAATTGGATGGCTCCTCCAATCAGATCTCTTCCTCACTGATTCTCTTTCATTGATCTGCTGACACATAGACAAGGTTAAGGTGAGAGAGGACTTTATATTAAATCAGATGCAGGTAGCTGTGCTTGAAAATCCACTGGATATTAAAGTCAACATGAAAGACATTCATAAGACATTTTGCTTCTGAAATGCGACTTATTTCTGAGCAAAATTTAATATTCATAAAAAAAAAAACGATGTATGTTTGGGCTTGATTAGAATGTTGTTTCGGAGGTGGATCAAGTTATTCCATTTCGATAAGTGATTGCAGAGGATTTATTTATTTTCTGAAAGTACCAATTCACTTAAATAATTTGCTTTTCCCAGTGCTACATGAGAGAAAGCGTGGACAGTTTAGGTGAGTGCATTTGATTGCTCCCACAGCTCCATTGCTATGTTCACAATACAATGTGACGAATGTATAATTTTGTGACGCCACTGTGCTACTCATTTGAAGAATGTGGTTAAGCAGTAGTGTCACTACATTTAGTTAACTCACTAACACTGGTGACCTAAAACATACACTTTCCCTTATACAATAATTTAAGAAAATTTTTAATAATTTAAGAGCATCTGTGAAGTGCAATTTTTATCACACTGGATCTGTTGAATGTTTAATCCTTATATATAAATGATAGCAACAAAACAGCAGCATTAATTCCAGTCATTTAGAGCTATACACAAAAAAAAATATCCATTTGAAGGGCTTTGATTCGTGAGGGCATGGGTAAGTATATTAGCAACCTCTACCTGATAAGTCATATTGAATCAAATAAATGTCTCGAATTTAAGCACTTAATACATTAAACAAAACACCCGTGCACTTAAGTATTTCGGACTATATTATAAAGCTGGAAGATCAAGCAGTTGCTTGCTGCTATGATTGTCCCATGTGCTGCTTTACCACTGCTAATGCTTTGCTTCAGAGTGTGGTCAGAAAACACTGTCAAGATGAAATAATATGAATTTTATAGAACCCTAAAAGAAATATGGTAGAATGAAATACAGTAGAATCTAATGTCAAAATGAAATACAAACAGGGCATTAGCTTAACAATATAATTCAACACACATCACCTTAATACATGTTTATTTCATACAGAATGTTTTGCATTTAACACATGCTTAAATCACTCAAAGCATTTTATGCATTTAACAGTATATAGTATTTTCTTATTTTTTAACCAGCCTTTAATGACATGTATTGCAGTTTACAACAATAGAATTGTCATAAACATGTTCTCATTACACGTTTCCACATATAACACATTACACTTATTTGGAAAACACTCTGCGCTATAAATCATTAAATAAGATATGATTAATACCAAATTTACATCTTGCACATGTGCACAAACATGGTCAAAACATATATTTAATTCAAATTCAAATCAAAATCAAATCAAATCAAATCACTTTATTGTCACACTACCATGTACACAAGTGCAACAGTAGATTAAATTCTTGTGTGCAGTTCTGAGCAACATAGCAGTCATGACAGTGACAAGACATATACCAATTACAATAAACAACATATTTACATATCAAATGTACACATACTTACACAACACAATAATTATATACAATGTACAGTAGAGACAATACACACAATATAGAATACACAATATACAATACAACAAGTAAAGAGTATATGAAATATATATATATATAAGTAGTAGTATTGAGGAGAATATGTTGACAGTCCAGCGTGAGATTATAGATGAATAAAGTGCAGTGCTAATTATTGATCCTGATAGATCAAGTGTTCAACTGTCTGACTGCTTGGGGGAAGAAGCTGTCATGTAGTCGGCTGGTGCGGGTCCTGATGCTGCGATACCGCCTGCCTGATGGTAGCAGTGAGAACAGACCATGACTTGGGTGGCTGGAGTCTCTGATGATCCTCCGAGCTTTTTTCACACCGCCTAGTGTATATGTCCTGGAGGGAGGGAAGCTCACCTCCGATGATGTTCCTGGCAGTTCGCACCACCCTTTGCAGGGCTTTGCAGTTGTGCGCGGTGCTATTGCCGTACCAGGCGGTGATGCAGCCAGTCAGGATGCTCTCTACAGTGCTGGTGTAGAACCGTGTGAGGATGTGGTGGTTCATTCCAAACTTCCTCAGCCGTCTCAGGAAGAAGAGGTGCTGGTGAGCCTTCTTCACAACGGCCTCAGTGTGGACGGACCATGTGAGTTCCTTAGTAATATGGACACCGAGGAACTTGAAACTGCTGACTCTCTCTACTGGTGCTCCATTAATAGTGATGGGGCTGTGTTCTCCATCTTTCTTCCTGAAGTCCACTACAAGCTCCTTGGTTTTACTGACGTTGAGGGAGAGGTTGTGCTCCTGACACCAGCGTGTCATAGTGTGCACCTCCTCTCTGTAGGCTGTTTCATCATTGTCAGTGATCAGAACTTCCACCATCGTATCGTCAGCAAACTTAATGATGGCATTGGAGCTATGTGTTGCCACACAGTCATGTGTGTACAGGGAATACAGGAGTGGGCTGAGAAAACAGCCCTGCGGGGCTCCAGTGTTGAGAGTCAGTGATGAGGAGGTGTTGCTGCCCATTCTAACCACCTGACGTCTGCCTGACAGGAAATCCAGGATCCAGCTGCACAGCGAGCTGTTTAAGCCCAGAGCCCGGAGTTTCTCATCAAGCTTGGAGGGCACTATGGTGTTGAATGCTGAGCTGTAGTCTACAAACAGCATTCTCACATATGTGTTCCTTTTTTCCAGATGGAAGAGAGCAGTGTGTAGTGTAGATGCAATGGCATCATCAGTGGAGCGCTTGTTTCGGTAGGCAAACTGCAATGGGTCCAAAGAGGTGGGCAGAACAGAGCAGATGTAATCTCTGATTAACCTCTCAAAGCATTTGCTGATGATGGGGGTCAGAGCAACAGGACGCCAGTCATTTAAGGAAGTGATTATAGCTTGCTTCGGTACAGGCACAATGGTTGATGCATGTGGGGACTACAGACAGGGAGAGGAACAGATTGAAAATGTCCGTAAAAACACCATCCTGTTGATTCGCGCACGCTCTGATGATGCAGCCCGGAATGCCGTCTGGACCCGCGGCTTTACGGATGTTCACCCGTCGGAAGGATCGGGTTACATCCACAACAGAGACGGAGAGTGAACCAACCTCTGTAGCGTTGGCCGCGAGTGCTCTCTTCGCGAGGGTGGTGTTATTGTCCTCGAAACGAGCATAAAATTTATTAATTTCATCCGGGAGAGATGCAGCGGTGTTCATGGCAGAGTCTTTATTCCGTTTGTAGTCCGTGATGGTGTTAATTCCCTGCCACATACTTCTAGAGTCAGTGGTGTTGAACTGATCTTCAAGTTTGTGCCTGTACTGGCGTTTGGCTTCACTGATAGTGTTACGGAGGGCATAACTGGCTTGTTTACGCTCCTCCGTGTTAGAAGAATTAAAAGCGGAGGTCCACGCATTGAGTGCCGCGCGAACATCGCCGTTAACTCATGGTTTCTGGTTGGGGTATATCCGTATTGTTTTGGTCAGAACAACGTCCTCTACGCACTTCCTGATGAAACACGTTACGCTGTCAGCGTAAACCTCGATGTCGTCATCAGAGGTGGACCGGAACATCTCCCAGTCTGCGTGATCAAAACAGTCTTGTAGCGCAGAGTCTGATTGGTCCGACCAGCACTGGATCGTTCTGAGGGTGGGTGCTTCTCGTTTCAGTTTCTGCCTGTAAGCGGGCAGAAGCAGAACGGAAGAGTGGTCCGATTTGCCAAATGGGGGGCGGGGGAGGGATTTGCAGCCATCCTGGAAAGGAGAGTAACAATGATCTAAAACCCGGTCCCCTCGTGTGTTGAAGTTTATGTGTTGGTGGTATTTTGGAGCGATTGTTTCAAAATTGGCTTTGTTAAAGTCCCCGGTAACAATGAACGCAGCCTCGGGGTGCGCGGTTTCCTGCTCACTTATGCTCCCATACAGTTCCCTGAGTACCCGGTCTGTGTCGGCTTGTGGGGGATGTACACAGCTGTGATGACCGTTGAGAATTCCCTCGGTAGCCAGAATGGTCGACACAGAAGCATGAGATATTCCAGATCAGGAGAGCAGAAAGACTTGATGAAATGTACGTTCCTCTGATCACACCATGATTTGTTGATCATAAAACATACACCACCACCTCTGCTTTTACCTGAGAGGTCTTTCGCTCTGTCCGCTCGGTGCATGGAAAACAAAACAAACAATAAACCGCAGTGTTGTATCGGAGCTCGCAACTCAGCAGCCATACTCGCCGCCATCTTGAGTCTGTCAAAAAAAGGTTTAATTTAACAAAATGTTGTGTAAAAGGTTATATTTACCCAAAGAATTCTCAGATGATGATCAAAACCAGGGGCTCTCTTGCACAATGCATGCTCTCACTTTCTAACCAGCTCACATGCATGGAACACAAGAGAGTACAGGAAAGCGGGTATCACCAAAATCTTAAAAGGGGCCACGTCCAATTTATGATGAGTTCAATTTCATAAAATGTATCCACTTCTTTACATAAAAATGAATAATTGATTCACTTGCCTTGAAGTTGGTTAATTGCTGATCTTTATCTCTATATTTTGATTCGTTTTATACAATGATGTGCTTTCAAGTTTTTTAATTTAAGTACAAATATTCTTTTATTCAAAAATGTTTTGTGCTCACTCATTTTGTTTAGTTAAAACTTTTAAAAATTAACCATGGTTCCCCTTCTGTCGCTCTCTCCACGTTGTGTCAGAGAAGCGACACTAGGGGTCTCTCTTGAGCGCCGATATTCACCTCTGAACTATGAAAAAAGGCCAATGAGAGTTGGCAACCAGTATTTGCATGTCCCGCACCAGGACATACGGGTATTTAAGCGGCGCAAATACGGGAGTTCATTCAGAAAATTTCTTCGGAGCCGATGGTCGTGTCTGCAACTGCTGCGTATACGCACCAAGTTCCTGCTATCCCTCTGCTGCATGCTGTTGGATTCTACGGCGCACAACAGCGGCTTTCTCCTGTTGCACGGCTGTGCACTTCCTGCTCCTGGGCGCTTCGACAGCGCAGATGAAAGAACTCACAAGTTTTTTTTTTCATAAAAGAGTGATTTTATTTAAAAGAGTAATTTCCTCTAAAAGAGCAAAACACAGCAGCGTTGAACGTCGTTTTAAGGACGCGTCTTTATAAAGATGCCTTTCTGCCGCTGTGTTGTTTCTGGATGCGGTAGAGTGCTCTCCGCTTCCGACGGCCACAGGCGTTGTCTCGTGTGTCTGGGTAGCGATCACACCGAGGCTGCGTTTGTGGATGGTTCATGTTCTCACTGCGAGAACATGACCATGACAACGTTGCGGTCGCGGCTTGCTTACAACCGTGAGCAAGCGACTCCAGCCGCCCCCCGTGTTGCTGCTCCTTCCCACGGGATTGAGGACGATGCGGCTGATGATGAGGCGATTTGGGGATGGCAGCGGGTGCAGCTCCGCTGGGTACGCCCTCGGACCACCGGCACCCCAGCACGCTCGTTGATTCCCGTCCGTGCTCGAGATGGCGGCGACTCGCCTCACAGCCAGTCTGCCGACCCTCTTGCGATGGAAGCAGATGAGCTCGCCGCGGCATCGGGGGGCGTGGTATCTGATGCTGAGGACGTCCCTGGGCTGCCGCTTTCGGGCCTGCACGCCCAGGCTGAGGCCGACGCACAGATGACTGACAGCCAACAGCGTGGGCTTGGATTGGAACCCTCCATCCTCCCCACAACCATCACAGCTGTACGACTGGTTCCAGGGGTCTGGGCGCCGCTCACAGCCTCGCCCCCCCGGTTCGGTTTTTCCCGGAAGTGCATGACGAGCTGACGTCTTCATGGAGAGCACCCCTCTCCACTCGTCACACCGCCACAGGCTCATCCGCCCTCGCCACCCTCGACGGCGGAGCGCGGCAAGGGTACGAGGCGATTCCCCAGGTGGATAGGGCGGTTGCGATCCATCTATGGAACCACTACCACCTGGCGAGGTCGCCCCGTACTCCCTTCCCGGACCTGTAGAGCAACCTCCTCGCTGACAGCGAAGGCCTACAGCGCCACCGGACGCGCCGCTTCTGCCCTGCATGCCATGGCTCTCCTGCAGGTCCACCAAGCCAAGGCAATACGCGACATGCACGGGGGTGGCCCTGATCCCGACACGCTGCAGGAACTGCGCTCAGCGACCGACCTCGCCCTGAGAGCATCGAAGGTCACAGCGCAAGCCCTCGGGCAGGCGATGGCCACGCTAGTGGTCCAGGAACGTCAACTGTGGCTGAACATGGTCGAGATGCGTGAAGCCGACAAGACTCGCTTCCTCAACGCCCCATCTCCCAGTTCGGCCTCTTCGGCGACACCGTCGAGGACTTTGCCCAGCAGTTCTCCACGGTAAAGAAGCAGACGGAGGCCATCTCTCACATCATGCCTCGCCACGGCCCATGCCCCGTCTGGTACACGGCCAACATGCCCATTCCCTGCGTGAAGAAATCTCCTCCCTTCTATTAAAGGACGCGATAGAGCCTGTCCCTCCAACCGAAACGAAGAAGGGTTTCTACAGCCCTTACTTCGTTGTACCCAAGAAAGGCGGCGGCTTCGACCGATCTTGGACCTGCGAGTTTTCAATCGGACCTTGTCCAAACTCCCGTTCAAAATGCTCACCCAGAAACAAATTCTATCTGGCGTCCGGCATCTGGATGCGTACTTCCACGTCTCAATTTGCCCTCGACATCAACCCTTCCTACGGTTTGCATTCGACGGCCAGGCGTATCAGTACAAAGTCCTCCCCTTGGACCTGTCTCTGTCCCCTCGCGTCTTCACGAAAGTCGCAGAGGCAGCTCTTGCCCCGCTGCGAGAAGCCGGCATACGCATACTCAATTACCTCGACGACTGGCTCATACTGGCCCACTCCCGAGAGTTACCATGCGCACACAGGGACCAGGTGCTCAGCCACCTCAGCCGTTTGGGGCTTCAGGTCAACTGGGAAAAGAGCAAGCTCTCCCCGGTCCAGAGCATCTCTTTTCTCGGTCTGGAGTTAGACTCCATCTCAATGACAGCACGTCTCTCCAACGAGCGTGCTAAGTCAGTGCTGAAATGCCTCACTTCCTTCAAGCCAGGTGCCGTGGTCTCGCTAAAATGTTTCCAACAGCTACTGGAGCATATGGCATCCTCCGCGGTGGCCGCGCCGCTGGGGTTGATGCATATGAGACCACTTCAGCACTGCTTCGGACTCGAGTCCAGAGACGAGCATGGCGCCACGGCACGCACAACGTAAAAGTTACCTCTGCCTGCCGCCAAACCTTCAAACCCTGGACAGCTCTCTGCTTTCTAAGGGCAGGTGTACCCTTGCAGCAGGTGTCCCGACGCGTTCGTGTGCAATGGGCGCGCAGCCGCAGGCCGGTGGAACCGAGGCCCGCTGCGCTGGCACATCAACTGCCTAGAGCTGCCGGCTGTTTTTCTGGCCCTGCAGAAGTTTCTCCCATTAATTCGGAACAAACACGTCCTAGTCAGGACAGACAGCACCAGGGTCGTAACCTACATAAACCGCCAAGGCGGAGTACGCTCCCTCCACATGTCACAGCTCGCCCGTCGTCTCCTCCTTTGGAGTCAGCAGCGACTCAAGTCACTGCGCGCCACTCACATCCCCGGCAACCTCAATGTGATAGCGGACGTGCTGTCAAGACAAAGCTTGCCTGGCGGAGAGTGGAGGCTCCACCCCCAGTCAGTCCAGCTGATTTGGGACCGGTTCGGCAAGGCTCAGGTAGACCTGTTTGCCTGCCAAGAAACCTCCCACTGCCCACTCTGGTATCCCCGGACAGAGGCTCCCCTCGGGGCAGATGCGTTGGCACACAGCTGGCCTGCGGGGCTGCGCAAGTACGCATTTCCCCCAGTGAGCCTTCTTGCACAGGTGCTATGCAAGGTCAGGGAGGACGAGGAGCAAGTCATTCTGGTAGCCCCTTACTGGCTCTCCCGGACTTGGTTTTCGGACCTCACGTTCCTCACGACAGCCCCTCCCTGGCGAATTCCCCTGAGGAAGGACCTTCTTTCTCAGGGACGGGGCACGCTCTGGCACTCGCAGCCAGACCTCTGGAACCTCCACGTCTGGCCCTTGGATGGGATGTGGAAGATCTAGCCGGCCTACCATCGACCGTCATAGATACAATCAATCAAGCCAGAGCCCCCTCTACCAGGCATCTTTACGCTCTAAAGTGGCGTCTGTTACGTGGACTGGTGTTCTTCCGAGCCGAAGACCCGCAGAAGTGCGCAGTTAGGTCAGTGCTCGTGTTTCTTCAGGAGAGGCTGGAGAGGAGGCTGTCCCCCTCCACCCTCAAGGTGTACGTCACCGCTATCGCAGCCCACCACAACACGGTAGACAGCAAGTCTCTTGGTAAGCACGACTTAATCGTCAGGTTCCTAAAAGGTGCCCGGAGGATAACTCCCTCCCGGCCTAACTTGTTCCCCTCCTGGGATCTCTCGGTCGTCCTTACGAGACTCCAGAGACCCCCCTTCGAGCCGCTTGACTCAGCTGGACTCAGGGCCCTCTCTCTCTCAAGACCGCCCTGCTGATTGCGCTCGCTTCCATCAAGAGGGTCGGGGACCTGCATGCGTTCTCTGTTAGCGACGCTTGCCTGGAGTTCGGTCCGGCAGACACTTTCGTGATCCTAAGACCGCGACCGGGCTACGTGCCCAAGGTTCCTACCATACCCTTCAGGGATCAGGTGGTGAACCTGCAAGCACTGCCCTGGGAGGAAGCAGACCCAGCCCTTTCACTGCTGTGTCCAGTACACGCTTTGCATATTTATCTGGACCGCACACAGAGCACCAGACGTTCTGAGCAGCTCTTCTGCTTTGGGGGACAGCAGAAAGGGAACGCTGTCTCCAAGCAGAGACTCGCCCACTGGGTTGTCGACGCCATTTCCCTGGCTTATCACACCCAGGCCATGCCCCCCCTTGCGGGTCCGAGCCCACTCCACCAGGAGTGTTGCGTCCTCATGGGCACTGGCTAGGGGCACTGCCCTAGCAGACATTTGTAGAGCAGCGGGCTGGGCAACACCTAACACTTTTGCGAGATTCTACAATCTCCGAGTTGAGTCAGTATCGTCCCATGTTTTCTCAGGTACCGAGCCCGTACAACCAGGTAGCACGCCCACGATCTGACCGGGTGAATTGCTTGCACCTAGCGCCCTTCCCCCTAACCAGGGGAAACAGTGTGCCTTCATTCCCAGGAGATCTCAGGTTTGGGACACTGGTTGATTCCTCCCTAGCCCTCGTGGGTCGCAGTTCAGCGGAGGAACTCGCCGACCCAAGCCACTGCGGGTACCGCAAGCTACCCTGTACTGGTATAGGTGCTCCACAGGTAAGGCCTCCTTCGGACTCCCCCTGTGTGTAACACCACGGTTCTGTCCCCTCTGGCGAGTGGACTCCCGTGTTTCCCTTAGGCAGTCACGGCTGCCTCGGTTGCCGTGCTGTATGTTCCCCCCTGCCATAAGTCAGGCATCTGATGGTTTTGCCACTTAAACTTGCCTCCCCTCTCGGGTAGGCGTGGCCTCCGCAGGGTCTTCTCCACCCTGAATAAGGGCTAAGACCCCCTTCCCTCAATGCGTGTAAGGGCCCCGGCCTTAGTTGCTCTATGCGAGAAACATAGAGAGAAAAGAGCCCCAGCCAGGCTTGGCCCGTTCCCAGGTTGGCGGTAAGCACCTTGTCCCCCCAGGGTAACGATAAGGAATCCTGATGGCTTAAATGGGGCATTGGGGAAGGGTAGCCTGATACAGTTGGTCGTCCTGCATGTAAGAATACCTGCTTGCTCCTGTATCAGCAGTTCACGTACACGGCTCAGCGCATGGCACTTTTATAAGTGGACCCCTAGTGTCACTTCTCTGACACAACGTGGAGAGAGCGACAGAAGGGGAACATCTAGGTTACGTATGTAACCTCTGTTCCCCGATGGAGGGAACGAGACGTTGTGTCTCCCCTGCCACATCGCTGAGCCGAGCCACTGTTGTGGCCGGACCATTTCCGGCTCCTCAGAAAAATCCTGAATGAACTCCCGTATTTGCGCCGCTTAAATACCCGTATGTCCGGGGGCGGGACATGCAAATACTGGTTGCCAACTCTCATTGGCCTTTTCTCATAGTTCAGAGGTGAATATCGGCGCTCAAGAGAGACCCCTAGTGTCGCTTCTCTGACACAATGTCTCGTTCCCTCCATCGGGGAACGGAGGTTACATACTGTAAAACAGTTAAAGGATGGGAAAGGAGGAGGCGAGAACCGGCTTGACGATATAAATCATAGTTTAATGGAAAACTTAAAAGACAACACAAACACACATGATGGACATGTCCGCTAACGATCTCTCTCTCCTGCACAGCCCTCTGCAGTCGACCTTTAAACCTCACGGAGGCATAATTAGCCTAATACGGGACCGGGTGTGTAGGATCACGACCCGGCCCCGCCCTCCGCCCTGCCACACATACGTAACCTAGACGTTTTACTATAATATTGTATTTCTCATACTTGTTTTAAACCAAGGACCCCTTTCATTACCCCACATTTTCACAGACCCCCCGCCCCTTCACCACCATCACAACAAATATTATATTATTTACTAAAAATATAAAAATTATCTTAGTAACGAGATCCAATAATTTTACATGAAGCTTGCAAAATGGCTGTGTGCAAGCTGTTAAAATAACATTGACATCCAGCAATTGAACAGCAAATTACAAGTGAGGAATACAACACATCCAATTTATATAAAAGAGAGAACAAACAAAGACCATACAATTAAATTAGGGAGTCAGTCAGTTGCTCATTTCTGGTTTTAGCACCTTCCGCAGGGCAAAGAATCATAGAGAACTATTAAATTATAATAGAACTAGTAAATTATTATAATTTCCCAATGAGTAAAGAACCATATTAATAGGAACAAGGGGAGAATAAAAAGTTCTCACAAGTCTTTCTACATTGAGAAGGCTCTGTCTTCTGTTCGGTAGCAAATGGGATGCGATTTATATTCACATAAATGACAGTAATAACGAAATAGAAAATTATATATACTTCATAAGTACAATGAAATAAGATAATATTGGCCTGTATTAGACAGATGATTTGGTTAATGTCAGGGGCACTGTGTTAGGAAATATGAAACGTGAAGCTAGATCTTCAATTGTCAACTTATAATATGACAGTTGCATACTTTATTCAGCAAGATTAACCAATATTATTGTAAATTGATACAATTGTCATGGGGAATATGTAGGAAATTTGATTGATGTAGATGGACACGGTGCGGATTAAAGTGCCAGCGTACCTCCACCATTATATGTAGGGAATTTTGTTGTTTAAATGTACAAGGTGTGGATTAAAGTGCCGCAATTCTCCAGATGGCATGACTCCCACAGAGCCCCCCACTGAACATCGAGTCAGTCTGGGATTTCATGAAAAGACAGAAGCAACTGAGACAGCCTAAATAAATGCAAGAATGTTGGCAAATTCTCACAAGAAACATTGGACATTCTATCTGCCAACAACCAAGAAAAACTGTGCCCAGGTATTCCTAGGAGAATTGGTGCTGTTTTAAAGGCAAAGTTGGTCACACCAAATATTAATTTACCTTTTTTTATGTTTACTGGACTTTGTATGACGTTAATTAGAACAATTTATTTAGCTACAACGGCTAATTTGTAACTACAAACTCCCTCTATTGGCTTTGGTGGAATATTCGGAAACAGTTGGTTTATAGAACTCTATTGCCTGAAATACTTTATCATCCCGGAGTCTACATTTTTGTGTTTTTAAAACTCTTCCCAATTATAATCACATGGCTTTTGTGGGATGAGGCATGGCAAAGTAAACAGATCACTTTTTATGCGACAACCAAGCATTAGTAGATATTATAAATAAAAGTACCTCTTCGATTCCCTATATCAGTTGTTTAGGTTATCAACTTAGCTCAACTTGCATTGCATTATTACTCTGAACTGCACAAAAAAATTGCAGTACTAACCATAACTCACTGCTCCAATATTACAGTTTTTCCTAATTTATTTATTGCTGGTAGTCTGTATTTATTCTGCTTACTACAGTTGCTTTTTCAAATACTTCAATATGCAATGCTTTTTTCATGTAGTATATCTTTGTACATATATATTGTGTATTGTTTGTGCATATATTGTGAATTATGTGTAATGTCATACCAAGATAATCTGCTTTGACATGTGTACTTGGAGCAAACCATCAAAGAAATTTCTTGTAAACACAATTAACTTGACCAATAATTCTTATTATATTCTTAAATTTATTCTAAATGCTTCCTAAATTTTAGCGTTAAATAATAAGATCGCTGATACCTCCTAATTATCTTCTTTTCATGACAACTGCCCCCCAAAAAATATAAGGTTGGGGATTGTTAAATCCACACTCAAATCTTATTACTCAGTATGGCCTTTTTTCATATTACATTTACTTTAAGTTATTTAGCAGGGATTATTTAGACAAGGATTTTTATTGTTATATACTAAGTGCATTTAGTGTGGATTGGTTAAGTGCTAATGGAACAGATGTGTTTTCTGCTCTTTCTAGAATGCTGAGATTGGATCAGCAAATCGACCATCTGCAGTGGTTAATCAGCTTAATCATGCTAGCTAGCAGACTGGCCAACAGGGCATCACAGTAGTCCAGTCTTGAAATGACAAGTGCTTGGATCAGGAGCTGTGTATCATATTCAGACAGGAAAGGTGTAATTTTCCTGGTGTTGTAAAGTGCGAACCTGCAAGACCGGCAGTTGTTGAGATGTTGGCAGGGAAGTTAAGGGAAGTGGTAATCCACCACCACTCACAAGTTATGGGCTTTCTTGGTTGGAGTCAGCGTAGTTGAACCAAGATGCATCGAAAGGTTATGGTCAACAGACGGATTGGCTTGAATCACAAGAAGTTGTCTTGGCAAGATTGAGATGTAGGTGATGTTCCTTGGCCATGATCCTTGGATCCTTGTTCCTTGGAGATGGCCGTGGTCTCCAAGAGGCATGCAGGGATATGAGCTGAGATGGTGGGGTTGTCAGGCTGGAATGATAGGTAGATTAAGTTTGTTAGTTAAGTCTATTTATAAAGCACATTTAAAAAAACAACTGATGTTGAGCCAAAATGCTGTACAACAATAAAAAGGTAAAAAATTAATTAAATAAAGAATAATAGCAACAACAACAACAACAACAACAACAACACAAAAAGTACTAAAAGGAAACAAATGTGTTAACATCTCAGGAAACCTTTGAAGCTAAGGAGTACAAATTAGTTTTTATTAGCTAGATTTAAATATAGCAAGGGTGGGAGAAGACCTAACATGAAGTGTAATGTAAGGCTGTTCCACAAATTGGGGACAGCCACTGAAAATGCCCGATCACCCTTAGACGTTAAATGAGAATGTGGAATGGAGATAAATAACTGGTTATATGGCCTGAGAGATCTGAGCAGAATGTGGATGAAGAAGATCACAAATATATTGCATGCAAGACCATGTCTTAAATACAAAAAACAAAATATTTCAAATCAGCTCTAAGACTAAATGGTAATCAGTGCCAAGATCCCAGCACAGGGGTGATATGGTCTCTTTTTTTCTTAAACTAGTTAATCAGGCTGCTGCATTTTGAACCATATGCAGACATGCAAGGGAGGACTGAGGCAGGCTCACATACAAGCAATTACAGTAATCTATCAGAGAAGTAATAAGGGCATGAATAATAGTTTCCAGATCTTTCTGTGAAAGAAACAGTTTTAATTTAGAAATGGAACTAAGGTTGAATAAGCTTCCTTTAACAACTGTGCTAACCTACATTTTCAAAGAGCATTGCAGAATCGAAAATGACACCAAGGTCTTAACATTGATTTGCAAGGTCGAAGATAAAGGACCTACTTGTTACCAATGCTTGAGAAGCATAACGGAGAGCAAAAAGCAATCACTTCAGTTTTATTTTCATTAAGTTGAAGGAAATGATGTGACATCCAACAGTTTATTTCCTCAATACAGGAAAATAGATTACTTGATGAACAGCTATTAGTAGACATAACAGGGAGATAGAGTTGAGAATTGTCAGCATAACAGTGATATAAAATATAATATTTTTTAAAGACAGAACCCAGAGGAAGCATATACAGAGAAAAGAGTAGAGGACCCTGTGGCACACGAAGATGGGACCCTGTGGCACATCATGTATAATGGATGCAGAAGAAAAACATATTGGGTTACTTAACTGTAACCCTTGTTCCCTGATAAAAGCGGAAAGAGATGCTGCGCTGATTTAGTGATTTGGGAACAACTTTAGATGTGACAAGCTGTGAATATGTGTACAACACATCAATGAAATTGACTAGAATTTATAGCCTCTGCTGATGACATCACTGGATGCACCTGTAGCAGGGCTATAAATTGATGCGTCACAGGTGCATCGTCAGGTATTTTGTCTGAAGAGCAGTCCTGGGGCATCCCAGTGCAGCAAAGAAGCGCAGCATCTCGTTCCACTTTTATCAGGGAACAGGGGTTACAGTTAAGTAAACCAAGACGTTCCCTATCAAAAAGCTACACTTTGATGCTGCACTGATTTAGTGCTTTGGGAACGAGAATGCCCACGCCGCCACACTGTGGATGTCCGGACCTCTTACAGTTGTGTAGTTGTGCTCACAAGAGCGCAAGAGGTCTCAGTCATGAGCTTGTGATGTTGACTCAAGGACATAAGAGCCCGGAGTGGCATGAACATCCAAACTATAAAATCTTATGAATGTGTGCGGAGATCAGAAGTTTATGAATCAACAGATTCGAAGGGGGTCTCAACCAGACAATCAAGGACTATTGCTAAGTCTCATGAAGGGATCCTGATCCTAGCAGGAGGTCTCAGTCGCATGGCTCCACGAACTAAGCGAGCGAGCAGAGGAAGTCTCCCCAATGGCACTCCGTCAGTCAAGGTGTGGCAAGCCGATAGAGCGGCCACGTAAAACCTTGAGAGTGGCGGGGCATGTGCCTGCTGATAATTTTTCCTGCAGAAAGTCCAGAACTGAAGCAATCTGGCAGTTAACTGAATCTGCATTATGTGCACTGCATAGGTTTCCACTCCCCCATCTGTATTTTCTGTCTGGACAGTAAATCTGCTCCCACATTCATACATCCAGAGATATAAACTGCCCTGACTGACAAGAGCTTGCCCTGGGCCCAAAGGAGAATCTGACGTGCCAGAGTGTTCAGCTGGTGTGAACGCAGACCCCCTTGATGATTTATTTAAGAGGCTGCTGCTGTGTTGTCCACCCGCACCAGTACATGGCAGCCTCTCAAATGCTGGAGGAAGTATTTCAGGGCCAGAAATACCGCCATCAACTCAAGGCAGTTGATGTGCCAATTGAGCTGATGACCCTCCCATTCCCCTTGAGCCGGACGACCACTTAAGACTGCAACCCAGCCCGTCAGGGAGGCCTCTGTCATTAGCAACTTGTGATGGCAAGATGCACCTAGAGTGGGACCCAAAGTAAGGAACTAGTCTGAACCTTATAGAAAGGGTATGAAGCACGTGGCGCGTAACCCTTATTAGCCTTAGGGGACTGGCCCTTGGATGAAATCCCCTGGCTTTGAGTCACAATTGAAATGGTCTCATATGCAGAAGGCCCAAAGGGATCACCGAGGACGCTGATGCCATGAGACCTAGTATTTGTTGATACTGACAAACAGTGCAACCTTGGCCTAGCCTGACTTTGCTCAGGGTGTTCTGAATGGAGACGATTCGAGCGGGAGACAATTGTGCCTGCATCGTGATCGAATTCCATACAACGGCCAGATAGGTCATTCCCTGAGTGGGAGAGAGAATGCTCTTTTTGACGTTGAGTCTCAGACCCAGAGAAACCAGATTAGCTAAGACGATATCCCTGTGCTGAACTGCCAGTTCTTGAGATTGTGCTAGTATCAGCCAGTCGTCTATGTAATTCAGAATGCATTTCATGAATGTGCAGGGTGATAGGGCTAGGCCGAATGGAAGAACCCGATATTGGAAGGCTTCGCACCCGAAAGCAAATCTCAGGAACTTCCTGTGTTGTGGCAGAAATTCCATATGAAAGAATGTGTCCATGAGATTGATTGTGACCAACCAATCCTGATGTTGGATTTGGGACACGACAGTCTTGATAGTTAGCATCTTGAACTTGAACACCCTGACTGAGCGATTCAAGCCTCGAAAAGCTAAGATCGGATGCACAAAATGTTCAGGGTTTTTTTCTTCTTAAAAATGACTGCCCTGAGGTCTTGCTTTGGGGGCTGCTGAGGGCGACGAGCTGGCCCCCAGTCTCTACGAGGGGAAGCACGACTCGCCACGCTTTGTTTTTGAGCCTCCCTTCTAGAAGGAGCGGGGCTGGGTGACCGACGGCCCCTCCCCCTGAATACGGCATGGAAGGAATTGCCCGAAGGCTTCCTTGTGACTCTTTGCATTCTGGAACCAAATAAGCCAGAAGGCGAAACCGGGACATCGAGAAGGAAAAATGTGTCCTTGTCTCCGATGCCCGACAGGTTGAGACATAAGTGTCCCTCCATGCCGACTAAAGCAGACATATACAGGCCAATGGCGCAAGCCGTCTGCTTGGTCATGCGGAGCGACAGATCCGTGGCTCGATGAAGCTCAGAGAAAGCCTCTTCGTCAACCATGGTGCCCGCACTCAGGTTCTTCAACAGATCAGCCTGGTATGCCTGTAATACTGCCATAGTGTGCAGGGCAGCACCAGCCTGACCTGCTGCCTGATAAGCCTTCACCACAAGTGTGGAGTTGGTCCTGCACGGCTTTGTGGGGAGAGTGGGTCTCTTTTGGGATGATGCCGAGTCAGGCGAGAGATAACCCGCAAGTGTCTCTTCTACCGGCGGCATCACTGAATACCCCCGTGCCTTGGCACCCACGAAAGTCCAATATGTCGACGTCGAGGGCACGAAAACACGGGAAGTGTAAGGTTTCCACCATGAACGAGAGAGCTCATCATAGAGGTCATCAAAGAAAGGAAGGGACTGATATAGCATTCCCTTCACCTTTTTTTTCCACCAGACAGAAATATGTCTTCTAGTTTGGAGTGTTTGGGGGTCTCTTGTTTGTGTGGCCAGTCTAACCACCTCAAGTAATTCCTCAGCCACTTTATTATTGTGCGTGGAATGTTCAGAGGTTCAGCGTCCCCCTTGTGAACCAAAGAGGCACCGAAGCGCACTTTAGGCTGACAAGAAGGATCAGATGGATCTGGGGAGAGAGCGAGCAATAGGGACGGACCCGTCTCTCGCTCCTCAGCCAGATCTATGTGAGAGCCCCATGATAAAAGTGTGGGCGCTGGCTCTTGGAAGTGCGAGACAACATGCCCTGCCCCAACGCAAGAGCAGCATGCTATTCCCCCAAACATACAAAACAAAACTGGTGTGTGTCCGTTTCAGCCATAGAGCGTAAACATGGGAACACACACCACTTGCTTTGATTATCAGTCATTCTTTTTCTTCTTTTTTTTTAAAGAAAAGAGAAAAAGAAAGGTTTCTGCGCACTGCCTAATAATTCTAACTCCTAACAGGGGAAAGTAGACATTTCTGACAGTCAAGAAGCACAACACACACAGAATGATCTGAAGACAAAAGATCTGACAATGCACCTGTGATGCATCTATTTATAGCCCTGCTACAGGTGCTTCCAATGATTTCATCAGCAGAGGCTACATATTTTATAGACGTGTTGCACACATATTCACAGCTGGTCATACCTAAAGTTGTTCCCAAGTGCTAAATCAGCACAGTATCATAGTGTAGCTTTTTGATAGGGAACCACCAATGCTGACAGACATAGTACTTTCTTTGTGATAACCATTTTAACACCAGCCATTTGATGACAAAACTCTCAAGGCGATTTTAGAGGATATTGTGATCTATGGTGTCAAATGCTGCAGTGAGATCTAATAAAAATAAAATGGCACCATTCCCAGAGTCGAGGGAATGTCATTTGTTACCTTGAGCAGCGCATATTCAGTGCTGTGCAGTGCTCTGAAACCCATTGACATTTGTCAAATAAGTTCAGATATGAGAATAAAGATGTAAGAGAACCACTTGTTCCAAAATCTTATAAATGAAAAAGGCATCTTGGAAATTGGCTATAATTGTTAAAAACAGTGTTGTCAAGGTGGGGTTTTTTTAAACAGGGGCTGGACAACAGCATATGTACAGTAAAACTGGCAGGAACAACTCCATTACTTAGAGAGCTTATTATTATGGCCAACAATATAGGAAGCAAGAATTCTATGGAAGCAAGAATATTTTAAAAAAGCTGTGAAGGAAAGACATCCAAAGGATAGTTGTGTTATAATATCTCATTGTATTTGTATGCTTACTTTTACTGGATTGAAATGTCTAATTGTTTGCACGATCTGATATCTGCTATATGCAACTGCATTTGTTTTTTTTTGTTCCGAACTGGGCCACTGTCCGCATGATTGTCTATAAAAAAAATGATGTTAATGTTCTTTATTGTGAAGCGTCCTTGAGCTCTGGAAAGGTGGAACACAAAGACTGAGTAGTTTATTTGACGATCTGTCCAGCCCCGGTTTAGGAAAAAGAGGCTACAATTTGCAAGAGCTCACCAAAATTGGACAGTTGAAGACTGGAAAAATGTTGCCTGGTCTGATGAGTCTCGATTTCTGTTGAGACATTCAGATGGTAGAGTCAGAATTTGGCGTAAGCAGAATGAGAACATGGATCCATCATGCCTTGTTACGACTGTGCAGGCTGGTGGTGATGGTGTAATGGTGTGGGGGATGTTTTCTTGGCACACTTTAGGCCCCTTAGTGCCAATTGGGCATCGTTTAAATGCCACGGCCTACCTGAGCATTGTTTCTGACCATGTCCATCCCTTTATGGCCACCATGTACCCATCCTCTGATGGCTACTTCCAGCAGGATAATGCACCATGTCACAAAGGTCGAATCATTTCAAATTGGATTCTTGAACATGACAATGAGTTCACTGTACTAAAATGGCCCCCACAGTCACCAGATCTCAACCCAATAGAGCATCTTTTCGATGTGGTGGAACGGGAGCTTCATGCCCTGGATGTGCATCCCACAAATCTCCAATCAACTGGAAGATGCTATCCTATCAATATGGGCCAACATTTCTAAAGAATGCTTTCAGCACCTTGTTGAATCAATGCCACATAGAATTAAGGCAGTTCTAAAGGCAAAAGGGGGTCAAACACAGTATTAGTATGGTGTTCCTAATAATCCTTTAGGTGAGTGTATATAAATTCAATAATAAGCAATGAAAGAAATCAAACAAGGGAAAAATACAACTTATAATCTAAATAGCAATCAAAACAAACAGAAAAGTAACAAACTTCTTAAATCAGCAAAATTATAATATAAAGCCCCAACCCCTTGAGCTATATTCAACAATCATAAAAACACTGAACCACATGAAACAAATGGCACATACTTTTGGCCATGTAGCTGTTATTGCCCAGTGGTTATAATGGCAAGACGAGAGCACAGCAATCTGCTCCAATTGCTGGTCAAATGTTCAATGCATGCGCATAAAGCAAACAGCAGTTCAGAAAACAAACAGTACAGGCAAAACAGCAACTAGCGAATCAATACTGTGTGGCTGGCGACGATCTCCAGCTAAACCGGCCTCATTCCTGTTATTTACAAAAAAATAATATTTCCCATTTACCCCAATTAATAAAAGAAAAATAAATAAATCCCACGCCATTTGGCATACATACTGATCAAGCAGCAATCACGAATACCCGAGGGAAACAGCAAATCCTTTTATTGAATGTGCTGAATGACGAGATAGATCTCCGGTTGGAGGGCCAGTGTTCTTCGAGCGTTCAACACATAGCAGCAGATAGTAACAATGATATTCGCGTAGAGACAGTTAAGCCGCTACCCTACCTGTTAGCACAGCAGGGCACACGGAGAGCGACCCGGAAGCACAACACAAGTTCCGTCACCGATGAGCAAGAGAGGGTGTTAGAAAAACTACTCGCTACATTTATAGGACGAAGCCTCACACGGGGATTGGCCAAAAGCACGCCATCTCATTACACGTTAACTTTTACTGCTACATGTGTAAAGCGGTTGAGATAACAAATAGAAAAAGGAACTTTTGGCCTGGGAGTTGTCCAAGATGACCGATGATTCCAGCTTCAACTTCAGAAATGTTCATATTGTACCTCCTTGTTTTTCTCAGATATCTACATTGGTGTTCTTTACCTGCTATAATACAATTTTAAACACTATTTCTGGTCTGCAATATCCCCAAATGCCTGATCCACCTTCTAAACATAGGCAAAAGTGACCAAGCACTATCAACATTTCACAGGAGCTTAGCACATCAGTGCATTACACACTTGAGTGTATATAGTGAGTGTACATTATCCATCCTACCATCCATCGATTTCACAACTTTTTAAACTATGCATTTAAAAAGTACAATCTGAAAATAGCAACGAGGAGCCCCCATCAGGCTAATCAGCCGAGGAGACGGATAAGTGCAGCGGGATGCAGTAGTTCGAGAGAGAGAGAGAGAGAGAGAGAGACACACACAGCTGCCATGTGTGCGTTTGTATTTTGACTTTTTGTTTCATTAAATATTACTTTGATTGTGCAGCCGGTTCCCGCCTCCTCCTTGCCCATCCAAAACCTTGTTACATTGGTGCCGAAGCTCGTGAAGGAGAAGGGATGAGCTGTCGTGGAGTCCTCGTCACAATGGTCTTTCTCTTAAATCTAGCTGTGTTGACTAACTAAACCCTGCTTCCCACAGCAGTATAACACACCATATGTATCATCTTGCTGCTTTGGTAAGAACATGAGCTTTAAAATAAATATGTAAATATATGTAATAAATGTCTCAAGAATTATGATCTCTTTCATTGAAGGCTCCATATACAGTCAGAGTGATATAGGCCTCTATAAAGAAACCCTGTCTAAAATTTAGAAAAGATTGCTAAACTCGCTCTCTTAGCCTTTATGCAAGCTGTTCTGCTTTCATAGAAGGCTGTAAATATATGTAATTAACTCTTATGACAGTTATAGGAGGGAGAGAGCACTTCCTAAGTATTCCACTGCAGGTGAAATGCTCAGGGGTTGTTCAAAATACTAAGCACTACTTGCCTGGTGCAATCAGTGTTGCACTATTACTGCTCAAGAAAAACAATCAGTAAATGGAACTTTATTTATAAGAGATGGTTGTGTACATGTTATGTTGATTATGGCAGCAGTCACTGATCAAGTAATGAATAGCATTATAACAGGGTATATACACTCACCTAAAGGATTATTAGGAACACCTGTTCAATTTCTCATTAATGCAATTATCTAATCAACCAATCACATGGCAGTTGCTTCAATACATTTAGGGGTGTGTTCCTGGTCAAGACAGTCTCCTGAACTCCAAACTGAATGTCAGAATGGGAAAGAAAAGGTGATTTAAGCAATTTTGATTGTGGCATGGTTGTTGGTGCCAGACGGCCCGGTCTGAGTATTTCACAATCTGCTCAGTTACTAGGATTTTCACGCACAACCATTTCTAGGGTTTACAAAGAATGGTGTGAAAAGGGAAAAACATCCAGTATGCAGCAGTCCTGTGGGCGAAAATGCCTTGTTGATGCTAGAGGTCAGAGGAGAATGGGCCGACTGATTCAAGCTGATAGAAGAGCAACTTTGCCTGAAATAACCACTCGTTACAACCGAGGTATGCAGCAAAGCATTTGTGAAGCCACAACACGCACAACCTTGAGGCGGATGGGCTACAACAGCAGGAGACCCCACCGGGTACCACTTATCTCCACTACAAATAGGAAAAAGAGGCTACAATTGGACAGTTGAAGACTGGAAAAATGTTGCCTGGTCTGATGAGTCTCGATTTCTGTTGAGACATTCAGATGGTAGAGTCAGAATTTGGTGTAAACAGAATGAGAACATGGATCCATCATGCCTTGTTACCACTGTGCAGGCTGGTGGTGGTGGTGTAATGGTGTGGGAGATGTTTTCTTGGCACACTTTAGGCCCCTTAGTGCCAATTCACTAGTTCGGAAATTACGCAAGAGAGTCTCTAAATGGCTCAATATAATAATTTTGTATGAGATGGCTTTTTTATACATTTAATTAGTGCTCTATATACTGCACCTGTCTGTCCATTAATCCTTTCCCTAAAATATCCTCATTCTTCATTCTGTCATCCCCATTTGTAAAGTGGCCAAATAATATATCACGATATATGTTATATATATATACACACTACACATAAAAAGCCTATGATATACATTTTCAGATACACCACAAACACACATACAATCGCATAATCCATTTTCATGTAAACCCATAAGTGCCAGTGTTGATTTCAACTCTGTGTGTCCCAGTCTTAGTGTAGACAGCAATACTTAATTTATATTTCCTCTCTGGCAATTTATCCTCCCTACTGTCTGTGTAATACTGTAACACCATCTCCCTCTGTCCATCTCCCTCTGTAACACCATCATCACCATCTGTTACTACTGTCCCATCTAATTTGCCACTTATTTACTCATTCTTTAAAAACGATTTTGCCTTCTTTTTCCCCATAGGTACTTTAACATCCAACTCCCTCTTGTCTAGTGTTTTTTTTTTTGCTAGATTATCAGCAACTTCATTACCAGATACCCCAACATGTGCTGGTACCCAACAAAAATGCACCACCATTCCAGCATGTTTCAGTCTGTATAAATATACTTCCATTAATAAATCTTCTCTGTCTGATCTTGCATGTATTATACTAATTAAAGCTAAAGAAGAATCTGAGCATATTACTACTGTTTGATCTGACTTGTTCAACCCACCGTAGTCCTATTATTATAACTTTTAACATTTCAGAATATATAAACCTATTCCAACCTTTTGACTAACAGGTTCCTTAGAACCATCTGTAAATATTTGTAAAATTGAATAAAATGTTTTATTTAAAATAGCATTAACCTAGTTTCCAATGTATTCTTCTTTGGACTTGTATAGTCAGCTTAAATTTACACGCAGTTCAGGGACTCTCCATGGTGGAGCATCCGTAAGCAGTACATTAGGACAGAAGATCTTATTGTCCATGCCATATTCCTTACCCATATTCTACTCTTCCATCCAAAACTATTTTCTCAATCACATGAGTAATCCTAGCACTCCTCCAATACTTTGAGAGTAAGATGATTATTCGTTGCTTGTTGAAGATTCACCAAGTATGTTGCATCTCTCCCATTTCTACCCCAATTGCATCTACATGGGATGTTTTAACTGCTCCAAAACATATTCTTAATACTCTGGATTGAATAACATCTAGTTATTTCAGTAAGGACTTGGATGTTAACTGTATACACTGCATCCATAATCAAAGCAAGAACGAATCAATGCTTGATACATGCACAACAATTCACTACGACTAGATCCCTAATTGTGACTAGCATCCATACGCATTTCCCTCACTTCTTTAATCGACTCATGTATGCCTTTATCTAAATTTTTCATATTATGGCCTCTGTTCCACAATGCTCCGTCATCTGCATAAAGAGCTAATCCTTTTCCTGGTTTCCCAAACTTTATCAAAAACAAAATTAATCATTCAATTAAACAATATTGGACTAATTGCACTACTATGTGGAGTTTCATTTAGAATGTTAAAAGGAGCTGATAGCTCTTCTCCAATGTTAACCTGAAAAGTGCGTTTGAATAATGTCTAAAACCCAGTTATGAAATTGGCCACCTATTCCAATTTTATTCAGTTTAATTAGCAAACCTTCCCTCCACAAAGTGTCATAAGCCTTTTCTATGTCAAAGAAGACTGCAATCAAGTATTATTTCATTACAAAATCTTTAACTTAGTTTTCAAACTATACCAAAGCATCTACTGTAGACCTACTTTTCCAAAAACTACTTTGAAACGTTGATAACACTTCCCTATTCTCCAAAATGTAATTCAGTCGCCACACAATCATTTTTTCCATTACTTTACATAGCGTAGAGCAATGGGTCTATAACTACTAGGTTTTGTTATATCATTCCCAGGCTTAGCTAGAGGGAGCACAATTGCACTTTTCCATTGCTTAGGAAGGACACCCTCATTCCATATTTAATTAAGTCCAATAATGTTTCTAATTTATCTTATCATATCATATCTTTTCCTGGTGTTTGTATTCTTTGAGTTATTAATAGCTGTTTGTAATTCAAAATAATTTAACTCATCATCCAAACTACTATTAAAATCTTGCTTTTTCTTGCCAGTATTTCCATATATATTCTTAACTTGTTGTCGTCTTGTTAAGAATGTATCATCTAAATTCTCAATGGTATGAGCTTTAGCAAATGTTTGGGCCAACATTGTAGCATTGTCTTTATTTGTAATAGCTACCTTCCCATTTTCCTCCATTACAGGTATATTTTTGAAGCTGTTAATTCCATTCATATTCTTGATCATATGCCAGACTACATTTATTTCCCTCCCTATTGTATTGCAGAAGTTTGGCCATGCTGTTCTTTTTGTACTTTTAATAACCTTTTTTACATAAGCTCTTTTCCTTTGATAATCTATGACTGCTTCTGGGTTGAGTGTTCTTTTTAAAATCTGAAATGCTTTATTCCTTTCTCTGATTGTTGTCGAGCACTCCTCTGACCACCATGGCACATTTTGTCTTGTACTTTTTGTACCACTTAATAGTGGGAGAGACTGAGAGGCTGCAAAATTAATGTCATTCACTACCATACCTATTATCAACATTAACCTCAACTAACAGTTTATCAAACTGTTCTTCACATAACATTTGACATTTTTCCCAATCTGCTTTATGTCCATCTTACACCATAATTACATTTTTGTAGTTGAATCTTATTTTTAATTTCACAGGTCACTGGAACATGATCACTTCATATATTATCCTTAGATGCTGACCATAGACATTTACCAGCAAATGATGCTGAAACTATTGTGATATCCAAACATGACATTCCACCTCTTGTTAATTCCATTCTTGTTGGATTGTCATCATTTAGACTCACTAAAGAGTTATCTTCCATGAATTCTTCTATTTTCTCCATTTTTATCTGTATTCTTGCAACCCAAAATACTATTATGAGCATAAAAATCACCTCATATAATCATTTTATTTGAAATTTATCCCATAGCACTTTTCAAGGTATCTACTGTTAATTCGGAACATCGGTTAAAGACATTAATAATCTGATTTCTCCTGGTGTACTAATTACTTCTGTACATACGCTCTCTGAATTACTTTATTTACATATCTGTATATCACATTTTCTTTTATGAATGTTGCACATCCTTCACCTCTACCATTAATCCAGTCTTTCCTTACTGTCTCATAAACATTCACCTTAAAATCCAATGACTTGCATAGCCATGTTTCTTGTAAATAGATGAAATCAGGAAATGTATTCATATCTGCAATATATTTTGTATACTCCTCTCCATTAGCGATTAAGCTTCTGACATTCCAATGAAGCAATAGGAAAGACATGATAATGTTATATATCACTACATTGCTCTTTTGCATCATAGCTTGCTGTTGTGCTTCCTTCTATTTGCCCTTCTTTAGATTTTAATATCTTGTGAACACACTCTGCTGCTATACCTATGCAATGAAAACAAAATTGTTTTTGCAAAGTGATTGTGGACAAAAGTCTCTTATAAAGGGTATTTGTAATTGCATGCAGGTGTGTGCAATCAGAAGTCTGGCAATTGAGAGCGTTGCATTGTGCTGTGGGAAATTGAGTCTGGTATAATAAACCAAAGATTGCATATGTATATATATATATATATATATATATATATATATATATATATATATAAAATACTATACAAATTGCATTCAGCACAACATTTCTGGGCATGTTTGCATTTTTAACTGACTTGTATAATTATTTTAGTGAAATTTTATATCAGACTGCTAAAAAAAACATAGACAGTGCATGCAAAAAAACAACACTGGGGGAATTCGCTGTGCATCCATAGATTGTGTGGTTTACAGTATTTGCTGGATTGCTGGTGATTAGAGAATAAGATGCAAGTTTCTGTAAAATATCTAAGAAATTCACTCTTTGTGAATTTTCCGTTCAGTGTCTTGCATATGACAAGAATGTGTCCTCTCCGAATACAGAGCGGCTGTACTTGCAGAATCCAGCCAGAGTTTGATCAGAGACAGAAGCAAAGGTCATTTGAGAACTTCCACTGCAGATCATAATGATGCACATATTCCACCTGTCAATCATGCCTACACAGAAAAGAAAAAGGTTGAGATGCCCTTATCCAGATGGCTGAAATTTACTGCAGGTCAACGAAGAAAGTCAACTTCAAACTGCGTGCTTGTTTGCGGTGGGTTGTTAGTTCAAACAGATGATGACAACAACAAAAATAACAACAAAACAAGAGAGAAAACATGACTGATAAATACACTATGTTCCAAAAAACAGCTTTTTTTCTCCTTTGAAATCAACTCATTTACCATGTTATGACCAGGCTGCACCACAAAGAGGTGGTGCCTTCAGCAAGTTTCAAACAGAAACATGGGTTCTTTTATCATGGCAAGTCTGTACAAAGACCACAATAAAACTGAGATGCTTCACAAACATCACAGGGACAGGCTTTGTGAAGTCTCTTGTAGAACCACACAGGGTGAAGTATGGACTCCCATAATGTTGTTCAACTAATGAGTGTCAATTTGCCTCTAACCTTTCATCACTGAGAGGTTGTTGAGCCCGGGCTCAGAGAGATAAGACCACTTCACGGATTGTTATCAGAATACTGAAACTATCAGCTGCTAGTGCATAAAGCATGATGATGAATTATGCAGGGAAAATAAACCAGAAATGGATACGATTACTTTAAAAGTCATCATGAAACAACATTTAAACCCATTTTATTTCCATGGTTGCAACAGAAGCGGCTTTGGCCACATCAGCCAAAAATGGGGTAGTTTTAGAGACAGAGCAAGTTTACAAAGACAAGTTTTTTTTCTCTCTGGAATTAAATGCATTTAGACTTTACAGTAACAACTTCTTATGAATGTGCTGAATTATAGCCAATAATAAGATGCAGATGGTGGAATAATTATTGAAGAAAACCTCCGAATTAAATTGCACTTAATCCTGCCCATTTGCACGTTGCGCGTGTGATTTCGCCAAGCCTACTTGCGCCTACGCTAGCGCATACTTGCACGAAATACCAACATTTCATGGCCATGCCCATTGAATTTGCACTTATGACTTATGGCATAGCATTATACTTAATGCTAGTGCTATTTAAATAGAGCCCAAAACCTTTTTGTTTTTTCAGGTTAACTCAATAATTTCTAACCACCATGTCAGCAAATGCAGATAAAGTTGCTTGTCTAAATTGAACACATATACAATATCATACTATTATCTGTCATGCAGTAGGCTATACCAGAACTTCTTTGTATGGGTAAATAATTGACCCTTCGCTAACTCCTGCCTTGTTCGAGCCAAATCTACACCCTTTGTTTTTGACCCATCCTGCCTTAGCAACTGTTGTTGGACGCTATTTCTCTGACTTACTATAGCGCTTGCCATTTTCCAATGAAAGCCTACGGGAGTAATGTGTGTTTGATTTTATCAATTTTATCCAAAAAAATGTCAAATACTTTTAATAGTGACACGAGGTACCCAGAGAGGATAAACGCAATGTTTTTTCTTACTTTTTAAAAAAAATCTTTAAATTATTATTGAAAAGAGCATGATATAGATTGAACTGTGTCATTCCTCTTTCCCAAATGAACATGTATAACATCAGGGAGGACACCTACATTTGCTCCAAGGTAAATTAAAGCTTATAACTTAACGTTAATTAATTTATGTATTGATTCAGGTCATAGTAAAGGCCATGGTAAATAAAGAGTTCACACTGCATTATAGTGAGAGTGTTAGCAGTTACTTACACTCATGTAATCATATGTAATTGCCATCAAAAGACACTTTTCTCTTTTTATGTGACTGTGATTGTTGTTTGTCTCAATTCTGTTTCACAGTCTGCACAGTTTTCAATCAATTTTTGTGTGTCTGGAGTTGATTAGACAATTTTTAACAGGTATAAATCTTTGATACAAGCATATGTATACATGCCATAAAATCAGTGTAATCAACCTACTAATGCCTTACTTATAGTTGTCTCTGCATTTTAAGCTGAGATTTGCACCATTAGTTTAAAACCAATGCACTGTAAATGACATATTTACACTTTCCTGCCAATATTATCCTCATTTATTTTCACATCTCTGGCTTTTTGCTTGTGAGATTAGAGGTTTGTATGATCTTGCATGATCATCTGCAAGTAAAATGCAGGGTTCAGTTGAATAAACTGAATAAATTGATTGTTGTTCAGTGTATTACACAAGAGTCTCAAGGTGCAACTCTAAATGCAACTCAAACTGAAAAGAAAAAGCTAGTGCCTAATCCTGGTTCCACTTCCTTATAAATATTGCCCAATGAAAGCATCTCAGCAAACAAGTTTTCTGCTTCTCTTGCTGTTGCACTGCAGTGTGGTTTTGGATGACATACAGCAGACATCAGAGAATCTTGAACTATCAGCAGAGCAGTGCTGCCAGATTCTGAGGGCGAGAGCCAGGGGTGTTCATGAAGAACGCTTCTCTGGAACTTTGCCTAAGCATAAGATACAGAGAGAGAGAGAGAGAGAGAGAGAGAGAGAGAGAGAGAGAGAGAGTGTGTGTGTGTGTGTGTGTGTGTGTTCTAAGAGTAGAGCTGTGGATAGAAGATCAATCCAGCAACACACAAATAACATCCCTTGCGAGGACAACATCCCTGGTCCAAATAGACTTGGATTGAGATCTATATCTGCTCTCAAAGGACACTCATTGTAGAAAATAATGCTTTTACCTTTCTGTATTTATTCAAATTACTCCCAAAATACTCAACTGCCAACTTGGTAAATAAAGATCATAGGTGCTGTAAGTGATTTGTATATAAAATGACATGCAGAAAAACACCCCCATTAACTGTCAGAAAACACTGAAATAGATGCCATGAAATATCACACCTCTTTCGGTGACAGCCCGAGGCTATGTTAATAGCTGTAAAAAAAAATGTACAATCTTTTCTTTTGTTCCCTTTACAAAAGGCTTCACTACGATGTTGCGCTGCTAAGCGCTACGGGGAACAGCTTTAGCTGTGAGCCGAGCTGAATAGTGTGTGGAACACGTCAATGAACATTGACCGGAATTTATAGCCTCGGCTGATGTAATCATTAGATGCACCTGAGGCCAGGCTATAAATGGATACGTCACCAGGTGTCGTCAGAAACTCTTTTTTCAGAGCGATTCTGTTTCTGTGTGTTTCACACACCCTGTCAAAACTTTCTTTCCTCTGTTAAGAGATAGATTCTGTTAGGCAGTGTGCAGTGAACGTTGTTCTATTTTTCTCTTCTGTTTAGAAAATATTATATATATATATTTCTAAAAAAAAAAAGAGAGAGAATGACTGAAAGCAAGCGGTGCGTGTTCCCTCTTCTCGCTCTATAGCTGAAGACGGCACACATCAGTTTTTGCTGTTTGTTTGGGGGTAGAGCACGCTGCTCTCGCGTTGCAGCAGGGCGGGTGCGAGCACTGCGATTTGCTTTAACAGGCAGAGTGCGTCGTGCTCGCCTCGCTTGCTTCCAGGAGTCAGCAGTCACGAAAAGGGGCTCGTGCATGGATTTGGCTGAGGAGCAAGAGACGGGTTGATCCCTTTCTCTCACTCTCTCCCCAAACCCAGCTGGTCCTTCACATGATCTCGAAGCGCGTTCCGACGCTTCTTCGGATCATGAGGTGGATCGCTATTCTCTTCCCGCCTCCGAGATTTCCGTCCGCGAAAAAATCTACGGAGGAATTGCTTGATGTTGTTACTCGTGCGGTTGCCAGATTGGACTGGCCACACGAAAAAGAGACCCCCAAATGCACCAATTATGGGATAGATTTTATCTTCCAGTCTAAGAAAGGGAACGCCTCATGGGTCCCTTCCCTTTCTTTGATAACCTCCATGAAGAGCTTTTTCGCTCATGGAGAACCCCTAAAAAAAAATATATATATATATATATATATATATATATATAAAAATATATATATATATATATATTTTCTTCCCGTGTTCACATACCCTCGACGTCATTTTATTCGACTATCGTGGGTGCTGAGGCACGGGGGTATTCAGTGATGCCGCCGGTCGAAGAGATGCTTGCGGGCTATCTCTCGCCGGGCTCGGCATCGTCACTTTAGAAGCCCTCTCTCCCCTCAAAGCCTTGAAGGACAACCTCCACTTTAGTGGGAAGGGCTTATCAAGCAGCAGGTCAGGCTGGTGCTGCTCTGCACACTATGCTATTTTTCAGGCGTACCAGGCTGACCTCCTGGACGACCTGAGTGTGGGTTCTGCGCTTGACGAGCAAGCCTCAGACCCACCTCGGTCCTGACTGAAGGGAGGCTCAAAAGCAAAGCATGGCGAGTCGTGCTCCTCCTCCCAGGGATTGGGGACCGTCTCGCCGCCCTCGCCAGCCCCTGAAGCAAGACCTCAGGACTATAAATTCTAGTAAGAGGAAACCCTGACGGTCTTGTGCCTAGATTAGGGGGTAGCTCCCTCGGGGCCGGGCGTGCTTCACTTCACCCCTCCCGGTACCCCTCGAAGCCCCTCCATTCCCGCCACCTCTGGTGTTTCGGGTTGCAGAGGCTTCCGTCAAAATTGGGTGTTTTCAGCTGTTCCTGCATTTTATTCAGGACCTTGAAACACCAGCAACCCTCAACAGGAAGTGTTAAAATATAATACCCATCTCAGAGATCCTGGCAGCGTGGAAACTTCTGCGGATATATTCTGTTCTGTGGGTCTTATAAGGGCGTCAGGATTTAATTCTCTGCTCGCTTTTCCGTGTTTCAACGGCATGTTCTCACTACCAGTAAGCCGAATTCTTTTTTTTGTAAAAAAAAAAACTCAATCTCCTGGTTAAAGGGGCCATGGTATGTGTTCCCCTTCCAGAGAGAGAGTTAGGTTATTACACTAAATACTTCCTGTTTCCCATGGAGGGTGAGGGGTGGCGTCTGGCTTAGATCTTAAAGCTTGAACTACCCATGGGTGTTCAAGTCCAAGATGATGCCTGTCAAGACGGTCGTGTCTCAAGCCCTACAACTCGTTTGGCTGGTCACCATCTATCTTATGACGCACTTCTATACTTCATTTAGAAGGTCTGCCACAACATGGAAAGTTCCTGAGGTTCACTTCTGTCTTCCAGGGTCAGGTTCTTTCACTCAGCCTAGCCCTTTTTACCCGCACATTCACAATGCATGATGTAGCGCTGGCTCCTTGCGACTCCGGGGCATCTGCATTCTGAATTACGTAGACGACTGGCTGATCCTAGCGCAGTTCCAGGAACTGGCAGTTCAGCACAGGGACATCTTCTTAGCTCTCTGGGGTTGAGGCTCAACGCCAAGAAAAGCGTCCTCTCTCCCACTCAGAACACTGTCTATCGGGGCATCGTATGGAGTTCAATCACAATGCGGGCACAACTGTCTCCCGCTAGGATTGAGTCCATTCAGATCACCCTGAGCAAAGTCAGGCTAGGTCAAGGTTGCACTGTTATCAGTATCAACGATTTCCAGGTCTCAGGGCTGAACGCGTCCACGGTGATCCCTCTGGACCTTCTGCTCATGAGACCGTTTTTGTTGTGGCCAAAAGCCAGGGATTTCTTCCAAGAGCCAAAACCCCTGGGCTAAATAGGGTTACGCGCCTCAGGCTTCGTTCCCTTTCTATGTGGTTCAGACCCGGTTTTCTGCCTTGGGTCCCACTCTAGGTGCGTCTTGTTGTCGCAGACTGCTAACGACAGACGCCTCCCTGACGGGCGGGGTAGCGGCCTTAAGTGGTCGATCCAGCTTAAGGGGATATGAGGGTCATCAGCTCGGTTGTCACAGTCACTGTCTCGGGTTGATGGCTGTATTTCTGGCCCTGAAATACCTCCTCCTGAGGCTGCCATGTCTTGGTGCGGGTGGACAATGCAGCGGTAGCCTCTTACATAAATCTTCAAGGAGACCCACGTTCTTGTCAGCTGTATTTCTGACACGTCGGATTCTCCTTAGGGCCCAGGGTAAGCTCCTGTCACTCAGGTCAGTTATATCCCTGGATGCCCGTATACGGGAGCAGATTTACGGTCCAGACAGGAAATACAAACGTGGGAGTTAAGAACTCCACCCTAAGGTAGTAGTTGCCCAGAGTTCGCCAGCAAGGGTTTTTGCCTCTTACTGATAGCACCGCGCTGGACGAACAGGGCTTGGTTCTCGGAGCTAATCTCTTCACTCGCCTTGGGCGATTCCGAAGTGGAAGGATCTTCTATCTCAGGCACAGGGCAATATTTCATCCCTGCCCCGAATTGTGGAATCTTTCATGTTTGGCCCCTAAGGTTACCAACTGAGGGACACAGGGCTTTCTCCTGAGGTTATCGAGACCTTTTTAAATGCCAGGTTTTTTCCACTTGGAACAAGTTTGGGTGAGATCTTAGGGCAGAAGAGGACCTCTTCGCCTCTATGGATAGCGCAATGTCTCCTCTACTTCTCCCTAAAATCACCCAGCTCCCTTGGGTCTGGACGTTAAGGCACATACATGACCCGGAATGCGTCTGTATGTATTTCTTTCCCCGGTTTCTCTGCTCCTGGGAGTCTTGGCGATGTTCACCAGCAAGGGTCTTGCCTCCTATTAATGGCGCCGCGCTGGCTGGACAGGATATGTTTCTCGGAGCTAATTCCTCTCCTCGACGGCTCGCCTTGGGCGATTCCGGACAGGGAGGACCTTCTCGTCCTTGGCCCGAATTGTGAAACCTTTCATGTCTGGCCCCTAAGGGTACCAAATGAGGTTCACAGGGTTTTCTCTTGAGATTATCGAGACCATTTCAAGTGCTAGGGCTCCCTCCACTTGGAACTGATCTGGGTAGATTTTACAGGGCAGAAGAGGACCTCTTTGCCTCTGTTGATAGCGCAATGTCTCCTCTACTTCTCCCCGAGTCGCCCAGTCCCCCCTCCCCTTGGGAGGGGCTGAACGTAGTAATGCAAATGCGCCTGCATGCGTTTCCTTCTACTAAAGTTCTTATTACAGAACCAGCTAACTGCCAGTTTGTTTCAGTTCTGGATTTTCTGTAGAAAGAACTGTCAGCGGGCACTTGCCTCGCCACTGCCAGGATCTATGTGGCCACTGCGGTTTGCCACGGCTTGGTGGGCGGGGTGCCCTCAAAGAGGCATCCTCATTATTGCCCGGGCCTCACGAGTGCGCGGTCAAGCTTCGCCAGTAGGTTTCAGGGCGCACTCTAGCAGAGGGCTCTCCTCCTCTAAAACCTTGGCTAGAGGTCTCCCTCTGCAGCAAGTTTGTGATGCGGCAGGTTGTCCTTTCTGCACACATTCATTGGATTTTTATAGTTTGGATGTTTTGCCACTCCGGGCTCTTATGACCTTGAGTCGACATCTCAAGCTCATGTCTGGACAAGTTTGTGATGCGGCAGGCTGGTCCTCTCCGCTCACATTCATCAGTTTTTATGACAAGTTTGTGTTGCGATAGGGTTCTCTTCGCACACATTCATCGAACTTTATGGGCTAGATGCTTTGCTACTCCGGACTCTTATGTCCTTGAGTCGACATCTCAGCCCATGCCTAAACAAGTTTGTGATGCGGCAGGTTGTCCTCTCCGCACACATTCATTGGACCTTTTTAGTTTGGATCTTCTGCACTCCGGGCTCTTATGCCCTTGAGTCGACATCTCAGCTCATACCTGAACAAGTTTGTGATGCGGCAGGCTGGTCCTCTCCGCTCACATTCATCAGTTTTTATGACAAGTTTGTGGTGCGATAGGGTTCTCTTCGCACACATTCATCGAACTTTATGGGTTAGATGCTTTGCTACTCCGGGCTCTTGTGCCCTTGAGTCGACATCTCAGCTCATGCCTGAACAAGTTTGTGATGTGTCAGGCTGGTCCTCTCCGCTCACATTCATCAGTTTTTATGACAAGTTTGTGTTGCGACAGGGTTCTCTTCGCACACATTCATCGAACTTTATGGGTTAGATGCTTTGCTACTCCGGGCTCTTATGCCCTTGAGTCGACATCTCAGCTCATGCCTGAACAAGTTTGTGATGCGGCAGGCTGGTCCTCTCCGCACACATTCATCAAAATTGAATGGTTTAGATGTTTATGCTACTCCGGGCTCTTATGCCCTTGAGTCAACATCTGAAGCTCATGTCTGAGACCTCTCGCATTTTTGTGAGTACACTGCACAACCGTAGGGGTCTGGACAGCCCCAAGTGCGGCGGCGTGGGTATTGCGTTCCCCGTAGCGCTTAGCAGCGCAACATCGTAGTGAAGCCTTTTGTAAAGGGAACGTCTCGGGTTACATGTGTAACCCTTGTTCCCTGAAAAAGGCAGAACGAGATGTTGCGCTGCTTTGCCGCACTGGGACGTCCCAGGACTGCTCTTCAAAAAGAAGTATCTGACGACACCTGGTGACGTATCCATTTATAGCCTGGCCTCAGGTGCATCTAATGATTACATCAGCCGAGGCTATAAATTCCGGACAATGTTCATTGACGTGTTCCACACATTATTCAGCTCGGCTCACAGCTAAAGCTGTTCCCCGTAGCGCTTAGCAGCGCAACATCTCGTTCCGCCTTTTTCAGGGAACAAGGGTTACACATGTAACCCGAGACGTTTTCTTTTATGTATTATATTTTTAAGTTCTTTTTTCCCTTTCCTTGCAGCAGGTACAGCAGCAATGTATCATATTTCCTGATTGCTAATTATATCAGGTATGTCTTAAATAATTAATTTCAGAGTATTATTGCGTTAATTGCTAAAATAACGTATATTTTATGTAAATGTATTGAGATGAATATGGTATCCTAAAACCTAAAACTGAAGTCTGCCTAAAATGTAAGTTGTTTTAGTGGTGGAGCAAGTTGTTAAGACAAACCTCATTTTCTTTAGAATAACGAGCACTGATGAATCATACTCAATAAGATCAGGAATGTGTGTTCAATGGGGCCAATTTAATGTTGAATTAAGCAATATAACATATAATATAATGTTTCTTATTTAATGTTTTATATATATATATATATATATATATATATATATATATATATATATATATATATATATATATATATATGGATATATATCCAGGTAAAATTGAAGCAGTCAATAAAGGAACATTCCCAGTACAGTTAAGTAATTATACTCATTCTTAGGGTTCTGCATTTACTACAAAAAGTTAATTGAGGTTTTTTTTTCTAGAATTGCCAGCCACCTGAATTTTGGTGCCATAAAGAGAGAGTTTAGTGCTTTAAGGTCATCAGAGTGTCAATCCACATTTGAGCTGCTGAAGGAGAAGCTTACTTCTGCTCCTGTGTTAGGATATGGAGATTTAAATCTTCCTTTCACTTTGGAGACTTATGTGAGCAGTGAAGGCCTGGGTGCTGTCTTATGCCAGCAGCAGGGTGGGTGAAGGAGAGTCATAGCTTATGCCAGTAGGAGACTTTGTAAAGCAGAAAGGAATGACAGAAATTACAGTAGCAAGAAGCTTGAGCTGCTGGCCATCAAATTGGCTATCGCTGAAATATTTCATGTTTATCTGCTGGGCTCAAAGTTTTTGGTTATAACAGATAACAACTCTCTGTGCCATCTAACAACGGTGCAATTGTGAAAAGATGGATCGCTCAATTAGCCGTCTTTGAGGTGAAATACCGCCCAGGATGGCATAATTCAGCTGCTGATGCCCTCTCTATGCAGCCATCAGTAGGGAAGCATGCCACTCCTGAGGATGCAGAATATGATGACTATTTTGCATTCTGCAATATAATAAACAAAAGGCCTGGCTTATTGATGGCTGGTTAAAAGTGCTGTAGGGTTAGACAGATTTGTGCTTTAGAGTGTGGAGTAAAGGAAAGCAGTAGGCCTCAAGGAAGTACATCTACTCTTCCAGTTTATACACCAGCTGAACTGAAGGATTTTTAATTGAAAGATTCCACTCTCAGTTCTTTCAGAACCTTTTTGGAACGTAAACACAAGCCCACAACTCTTGTACTGTCACTTATAAAGCAGTGGAAGTGTGTTAGAGAGCTGGATGGCTTGCTTTATCACATTTTCAATTACTAAAATTGTGGTGAATGTCAAAAGCTGCTCTTACCCTCATGTCTAAAAGAACAGGTCTCGAAAGTGTTCATGACAGCATGAGACATCAGGGCATTGAGTGCATGCTAAACCTGTTGAGGCAATGATGCTTCTGGGTTAACATGTATAATGAAGTGGAGCAGTGGATTAGTGTCAAAGGAGCATCTTAACCAAGCATATGCCATTATTTGCAACAGATTTGCACCAAATGCATCTGCATTTAAAAATGATCTGATATTTTGAAATTTTTATAAAAAGGCACATTTTGTTCAGGTCAAATGGAGTAATCCTATAAAAATTAGGCATTATTGATTATGTCAGTTTCCAAAAGGGCTTAAGTGTGAACTTTGAAAAAGAGTTACTATTTTTTTGTCATCACAATAAATAATGATGTTTCTGTACTGAATAAATATTAAATAGACCTGTCATACTTAATGTTAACTGTACTATATAAAACATGTTAATGAATAGTCTTTTATTTTTTTGCTAATTTTAACCAAAGTCATTGTTCTTTTCTTAAACCAACAATATATATATATGTTCATTAGCAACTAAACAACATTAATATTTTAATCACAGAGAAGAGCTCATTAGCCAATATGTTCTGGGCTTTTGGAAGAACATTGAAAAATCTGTGAAAAAACTGCAGACTCTGGCAGACGGAATAAGGGATCTTTGTCAAATATTACCTCGTATTATTGATGAGGATGGGGGATATTGCATCTCTTTAATGGAGTGGAGATGGTGTGATTAAGAGCCAGGAGCGATGTCTGGGGGGCCATTAGGGTTGTGCTACAGCTAGACTTTAGCAGACGACCAGGGATATCAATAAGGATAAATAATTCTTTAAGACATGGGCACACAGTACGAGGTACTTCCAGCATGTCAGGGATATAATCAAAGTGAAGGTGAGCGTAATGGCCCATTTCCATGTTTCCCATTGTCTTTTAAGTGTGGCTTAAGGCTGTCTTGAAAAATCCCCCAAAATGGTTGCATTCAGTCATCATAATCTCCTCTTGCCCGAGTGAATCACGTGTACCTTTATCAAGTGAGTACAACTCACAAAGTTATTTTGCAATCTCTCTCTCTCCTCTGACACAATAATAGAACAGGAATTGGCTTTTTTGATCAATGACATCAGTGGTTAACCTGATATGTTTGATAAGCTTGGCCACCTTGAGCCTTAATTGCACATTGCATATAATCAATTCAATTCCTTTTATTGTCACTCAACCATATACACAAGTGCAACAGTGGGTGAAAATCTTGGGTGCGGTTCCAAGTAACATAGCAGTATGACAATTACAATAAACATCTGATTTATACTAATAAATCATCTGACAGTATACACCTAATAATATACAATATACTGTATCCACAAAATAAGAAGACTGTAAACAATAAAAATCTGTCTGCTTGACAGGAAGTCCAGGATCCAGCTGCACAGTGAGCTGTTTAAGCCCAGAGCCCGGAGTTTCTCATCAAGCTTGGAGGGCACTATGGTGTTGAATGCAGAGCAGTAGTATACAAACAGCATTCTCACATATGTGTTCCTTTTTTCCAGGTGGGAGAGAGCAGTGTGTAGTGTAGATGAAATGGCATCATCAGTGGAGCGGTTGTTTCGGTAGGCAAACTGCAGTGAGTCCAGTGAGGCAGGCAGCATAGAGTAGATGTAATCTCTGATTAGCCTCTCAAAGCATTTGCTGATAATTGGGGCCATCATTTTCTTGTTCACCTACAGTAACCATAAAATGATGCTTGAATGATAAATAAAAAAATCTATACTTTAAAAATTATACTGCCCTGTCATAGTATAGCACAAAATGTGCCATCGCATTAGTACCAGTGTTAGCGAAGGTAGATGTGATCTCAAGAGCCTTTAAAGTATCACTGATGCATGAGTTAAAATATAGGAATACAGGCTAAGGGTTTAGCCGCAGAACACTCAAGGTTGCACCAAGGTTGTTTAAAAGCTGCAGATCAGTGCAAAAAAAGAAAACATGAGGAGCCTCAACATGACAACGTAACATGGAGTATTTACTTTATTTCCCTGTGCTCGCTTCTAAGGTATTACTGGTTGAATAAACAAGAATGGACCAGGCTGGAGTTTAAACCAGAATACTGCCCCAAGCGAAACACACCGTACCTCCTTGCTCATGTTGGCTGGCTCCGCATTTGCTGATGCATGGTGGTAAAAGCTTTTGCTACAAATGTAAGTGTGTACCCTCTTACATCAAGCACAAGCTCATCAGACGACTCTGCCGCATGCTAAGAGAGTAGAGATGCTTCACACTGCTGCACTGAACATACAGATGGCTCTACAGAAGCGCCCGTGTGCAGTTCTACACTCTCAGTGGATTCACATGAGTGGAAGAAAATCAAAACTGAAAAGCTCTGATATGTGAGCCAAAGATATGTACACAACGATGTGTTTTTGGATTCTCTTTACCAAGCACATACAATGGCTTTTGAAAGGCTGAGACAACATTGCAAATCTCTGAATTGTAAACCTGGAAATAAATAGAAAATGTAAAAAAAAAAAAAAAAAAAAAAAGCATTGTAATTTGGGTTGGACAATTCTGTTTTAAATTACAAAAATGAAAATAGAAGCATTTTTACTAGTGATTTCAGACTGTTGGCTCCCACTGTACATCATATAGTAAAAAGGCACAGACTGACCCAAAATCATAAAAAAATTGTTTAGTGGCAACCCTAAATCACACACACACACACACACACACACACACACACACACACACACACACACACACACACACACACACATACCCACACACACAAATACACACACACACACAAAAACATGTTGGTGCGGCTATCCTAATGAGGATTCTCCATAGACATAATGATTGTTATACTGTTCGAAGTACAGATTCTGTCCCTAACCCTACCCCTAACCCTCACAAACTAAAAAATAAAAAACATTTAGTATACTTTTTAAGCAAATTCAATTATGGGGACACTATAAATGTCCTCATAAACCACATTTATAGCATAATACCCTTGTGATT
Source organism: Xyrauchen texanus (assembly GCF_025860055.1). Lineage (NCBI taxonomy): Eukaryota > Metazoa > Chordata > Actinopteri > Cypriniformes > Catostomidae > Xyrauchen > Xyrauchen texanus. Next base: position 33,122,073 of record NC_068298.1, read on the forward strand.
ACCAGTTTGTAACCAAAAAAGTTTCCTAGTAAACCACCCAAACCTGACCACATACACACACACACACACACACACACACGTTGGTGAGGCTGTCCATATAAGGAGTCTCCATAGACATAATGATTTTTATGCTGTACAAACTATAGATTATATTCCCTACCCCTAAACCTAACCCTCACAAAAAATGTTCTGCATTTTCAAAAAAACATTGTTTAGAATGTTTTTTAAGCATTTTGAATTATGGGGACACTAGAAATGTCCTCATAAACCACATTTATAGCATAATACCCTTGTATTTATCAGTTTGCAACCTAAAAAATGTCCTCGTAGACCACCCAAATTCGCACACACATGCTCGCACGCACACGCCACACACACACACAGTACAGACTGTAAATACACTCTAAATGACACAATTATTTCCTTTTGAGAAAAACACTTTCATTTTTATTAAGACTGGATAAATGTAACCATTATGCCTGAAGATTCACACTGCCAGAAGATCTCCTCTTGAGTCCTTTAACATTCTTTGATCCCTCCACTAATTCCCTCCACTTTAAGCTCTTTTTGTTTATCTGATCACAATAAGTGCTTCTGAGTCCACTGCTTTAAAGCAGCTTTGAAAATAGATTGACTCTACTACAAGAGTATCATAAAGAAGTTGTAGGTGGCATGTGTCAAACACGTTTGTATTCACTTGCGGTCAAAATAATATTCTCACAAAAGCAATGCGGATGACCGGGCGCATGAGCCGATCCAAAAAATACAAATACTAAGTATACCCAGAGCTTTAGTCACCACATCACAAAAGGCCTTTCACCAGGGCTGCATTTCCCTAAAGCATTGTATGCTTAATAAGTAAATTAAGCTTGGAATGCTTTTGGGAAACGCAGCCAAGAATGTTTCTCTGTCCTGAAAACCGTTGCTAACCGTGATGATAATTCCAGGCCAGGAAAGGTTTGTAATCTCAAAATCACGAACCGTAATCAAGTGAAAATGCTAGTTGAACTATTACTCGCCATGCACCTTCATTCGACACACTGCACAAGACAATAGCAAACATTATAATAAATTTGAGTAGTAATTACATGAAAATGCTTTTAACCCTAAATTGAACTTTAACAGAACTGAGACCAATACAATGTTGCTTTACTTACTGCTTTGCAAATGTTGTATCTTTCTAGCCAGAGGACGTGAAATGCACAGCACGGTCGATTTTCATAGCACAAACATTCGCCGCATGGTGTTTCTTGTCTGGCATTTGGCACATCAGGTCCAGATGCAGATGAAAAAATTTCGCCACTAATGTCAGTTTCCTGTGAGATCATGTTTAATTACAATTGGGTCCAAAAGTATGGTGGTGGTGACATATTTTCACTCATTTATGTCATTAAAAACAATGTCTTTTCTGGAAATAATGAGATATTATGTCATTATTTCACACAGTTGCTGCTCTGCTCTGCAGCCTATATATATATATATATACTTTACTTTATATATGTATATACTTTATATTACGTTAAATTAATTCAACATATGGTAACCACAGCACAGTTATTTGAAATCACATATCTTTATTTCCGTCTCTGTTTAAGCCATAAAGACATTTTACAATGTGGAATTAAACAATATCTCTAAAAGAAATATGACTTTGGCTTTTATGAATTTGTTGTTAAACTATAATTCTCAAACAATTCTCAACAACAACAACAACAAAAAGTTGAAAATGTGCACATTTCAGTTTTAGAACAAAATGTAATCAAACTGAACTGAGTAATCTTTAGTAAAAAAAAAATAATTATAAATAGGCAAAAATATTTTTTTGTATGTGTAAGTTCAGATTCAGCATATGCATGGAAATATCAATGTACACTGTAGCTTTAATTTAACAGTTTCTAATGAAAAGTTTTATTCATTGCAGACTTTATTAAGTGGCAAATAAAATGTCAACCAAAAATGTGTTTAAATGCACGGCAAAACAATTGCAAAAATATTATATATAGTTGTAGATAGTTGTTTAAAGAATCGTTTATTTTAGACATGTTATGCAGTTCGTGACACATTTAATTTATTTATCATGCTATCGTAATATGATCTGTTTGATAAGTGTCTGATGAAATTCTTAAATAATTTTCTGATTGTCATTAAAATAGGTACTTTTACAAATGTACATATCATAGCTTTTTTAAGGTCAATTTGTGTTAGAATGATTGCAAAACTCCCAAGGGTTAAGTAAAGTCTATTCAAATATTATTGTAATTTGATTAATTATATTAAATTCAATAAATTGCAGACATGGTTCAGAAAACCAAGGCCTTGTCGAGCTTACTTTTTAATATTTTCCTCTGAAACCTCGCGGTTCTGGAGAAAAATCCAAAATAACAAAGTAAAAAAAATATTTACACGTAGGATTCATTTACCGCTGATTAGCTTACACTATACTCTAAGAACAGGTGTGCTGGGACATAAAAAGTAATACATTAATTGTCAGATGCTCAAAGTATCTCGCTAAAATGATAGAACACTTAGTTTTTATGACATGATATCTTGTTATTATGAAAAAAGATGTCGTTTTTGTCACACAATATCTCGTTATTAATAGAAAAGATTGAATTTATGACATCTTGTTACTATGAGAACATTTGTTTTTATGACAAAACATCTTGTTATTACAAGAAAAGATGTTGTTTTCATGACATAATATCATTATTATGAGAAAATATAAATTTTTATGACTTAATATCTTGGTTTTCACATAACTGAGTGAAAAAAATATTAAGTACATAGCTGCATTGCGCAACCATAGACAACACTTGCGACCACTAGTGAATTTATATGATGCATTCTTACTTTAATAATAATCATTACAAATTATATTATCTATATAACAGTTTCAGTGAAAAGTTTCAGAATTTCTCAATACTTGATTTATCCCCCTTTTCCTTTAATGACAGCATTTACTCAAGCTTTCTTGAACTCCACAAGTTTAAGCAAATCCTGATGTTATCCCAGCAAGATTTGAGAATGTTCCAAAGAGCATTTTGTGTGCTTCAATGAAATTGAGAACATCTGCATTAACCAGACTGATCTCACTGTGAATTGCTGCTGAAATGTTCCTGTGCTTACTGAAATTTGAACCACTGCCACCTGAATCAGCTGATCAGCGGGAGAGCGAGATTAGGGGTGGCCAGAGACGCCGGTTGTACGCGGCCGCGTTGCATGTGTGTCTGCATTTGTTTATGTTTGTATAAGTTGAGTTTTGCATTAAAAATGTATGTTGACTGTTCAGCCGGTTCCCGCCTCCTCGTTGCCCATCCTTAGACTGTTACAAGGAACATTCAGTAGCAACATGTTGAGTTCCCATAGAACAATTTTGATTATAATTAATTAGTGGGCTATATACCTTAGAGAGCAGACTCTTAAATATGTCTTCTTCATTTTAAGTCATAACATTTATTTAGTCTACAATGTTCAAAAATCCTAATGCTTTCTGTTCGCTTCCAGGTTTAATAAAAAAAAGGCCACGATTTTCAGCATGGACTTTTGGACTCACGTTAAATTGGAACATTATAAAATGCACTATTTGCTATCATATTTGTATATGGTTACAGCCATAATTTGCTACTTTAATGCTGTCTTTCCCATGTGACAACAAATAGCTTTAGGATTCCCTGAACTCAAGAAGAAATGGGGTTTTAAGAAATGACGATGGGAACAGTAATACAATGCTTAGCACACTAGATCCTCAAAGGCCTGAACACAAAAGAGTGAACAAACCTAAGAATATAAACGCACAAACTCATTAGCTTAGTGGCCCCTAGTCGAAGAGCACAATATGGTGAGCAATTCTCTGTTCGCCCGTCGCCTGCTATCCCTTATTTGTCGTACTTCAAAGCCACAGCTGTCTCCAGGAGTCATTCTAAATTGTACGTCCTGCTAGCTGTTTGGGGAATGAGAGAAATCACTAGTTTTACATACTCTCTCTCTACTTGCAAATCATGAATGTGTGGCTCAACTCACCGAAACAAGTGTTTCACTCCATTCCATTTCAAAGAGAGCCCAGAATGAAAGATTATTATGCATGGATAGATCTGTAGTTTGTATGCATCAAGTTTTTCGTGAAATGTGCATGAATACTGACTGGGAATTTGATACACTCTGTCATGAACCCCAGAGAGCAAAGACAAAGAGATCAGTTCATCAACTATTTAGCACTACAATGCAAATGTCAGGGTTATTCTACATTTCAGAACAGGAAGATGTGATGCTTAAACTTTTCACTTGTTTCGTTTGATTGGTTTTGGGGCATGTCGCCGGAAATAAACCCAATATGCTTTTGATCACTCCAGAAAAAGACCTTAGCAAAAATTTTGAAGACCTATTACTACAAAGTGACTTACGCAAACATGTTTTCTGGGCTGAAAATATTCTTTGTAGTGCAAATTATGCCCTTGTTCAAAAATTCCCTTTTGACTTATCACAGCAGAACAGATTGTCCTCTTGCTCCAACCTAGTGTGCTAGTTTTCAATTCAACTTTGACCACACTGAGGATGTCTAATCTATTGGTGAAAATAATTTAGGTAAACAACTGGTTATTACTGGAGGACCAACAACTGCTAACTGTGTCAGTTTAAACTGTACACTCTCTCAGTTTAAACTCTTCACAATTTCTCACAGCTATACAGCAAAGCTGTTGGTTGAGTGGTTGATTTAAAATGCAGCAGTGATCACAAAGCATCCCAGTGTGAAATACTTTCCCTTTAGATAAAACCATATATTCTGCGTTAATACTTATGGCTGCTATGATTTTGCTATGACTACTTACCCAGAGGCACCAGTAATTTTCAAAAATTTTTGTTTCAGTAATTTTTCCCTAGGGGAAAAAGTTTCCCTAGGGAAAAAGTCAGTTTGTTATTAGCATGGTAACAGCATTTACAAACAGCTAACACTATCGCTCCAGGAGTCCTGAGTTTGCATTCATTATGCAGCCTTGTTTCTGAACACGGAGTCAAAGTCCCAATCACTGCAAGCAGATGTCTTAAGTAGCTCCACTTTGGCAACTTCAGTCTGTTGAAGCCCTTGGAAAACTTGTCTCTTGATGCATCCCAAGTTCATAAGAAGTGCTTCACCGAAGCAGAGCTGTCGATCGAGCCCGTATGTATAACATTTGCACACTAATAGTGCTACACTGTTGACTGATTGCAGTTTAAAGCTTTTCAGTTTACTGCCATCCAAGGTAGCTGTTCGGGATATAGTCTTAGACTATTTATAGTGAAAGAGATAATAGAATGCCAGGTGGTGGTTTACAAAGACTGTGTTATACAGCCAATACACTAGCATTTTAAAGGCTTTGTATTTACTTTGCTTTGCAAGGAGACAGGAAGGAGCAAACTGTGATAATTGTGTCTGCTCCCCTCCCCAACATTCTCTTTTAGTTGTTATTTTAAATACACTGGCAGCCAACAGATTTTGCTCTTATGGAAAGAAATTGGTACTTCTATTCACCAAAATGGCATTCAACTGATCACAATGTATAGTCACAGCTTCATTGAATTCTACCCACTCAACACCAGTTTCATGTACAACAGTAAAGATAAGACTCAGGGGTGCAGGCCTTATGGGAAGAATTGCAAAGAAAAAGCCACTTTTGAAACAGAAAAACAAATAGAAAGAGTGGGCAAAGAAACACAGACATTGAACAACAGATAATTGGAAAAGAGTGTTCTGGATCTTAAACCCATTGAGCATTTGTGGAATCAGCTAGACTGTAATGTGTGTGAGAAGTGCCTGACAACATCTAGGGCAAGTGCTAAAGGAAGTGTGGGGGTGAAGTGTCAACTGAGTATCTGGACAAACTGACAGCTAGAATGCCAAGGATCAGCAAAGCTATAATTGCTGCACGTGGAGGATTTTTTTATTAGAACTCTTTGAAGTTCTGAAAAAAAAAAATCTAATTGTAATTGTAACTTTTCACGTAATTAATGTCCTGACTATACGTTGTTATCCGTTGAATGCCACTTTGGTGAATTAAAGTATCAATTTCTTTCTATAAGAGCAAAATATGTACATTATTCCAAAATGTTGGCCACCAGCACACACACACACACACACACACACACACACACACACACACATACATACACTCACCTAAAGGATTATTAGGAACACCATACTAATACTGTGTTTGACCCCCTTTCGACCTTCAGAACTGCCTTAATTCTACGTGGCATTGATTCAACAAGGTGCTGAAAGCATTCTTTAGAAATGTTGGCCCATATTGATAGGATAGCATCTTGCAGTTGATGGAGATTTGTGGGATGCACATCCAGGGCACGAAGCTCCCATTCCACCACATCCCAAAGATGCTCTATTGGGTTGAGATCTGGTGACTGTGGGGACCATTTTAGTACAGTGAACTCATTGTCATGTTCAAGAAACCAATTTGAAATGATTCGAGCTTTGTGAAATGGTGCATTATCCTGCTGGAAGTAGCCATCAGAGGATGGGTACATGGTGGCCATAAAGGGATGGACATGGTCAGAAACAATGCTCAGGTAGGCCGTGGCATTTAAACGATGCCCAATTGGCACTAAGGGGCCTAAAGTGTGCCAAGAAAACATCCCCCACACCATTACACCACCACCACCAGCCTGCACAGTGGTAACAAGGCATGATGGATCCATGTTCTCATTCTGTTTACACCAAATTCTGACTACCATCTGAATATCTCAACAGAAATCGAGACTCATCAGACCAGGCAACATTTTTCCAGTCTTCAACTGTCCAATTTTGGTGAGCTCTTGCAAATTGTAGCCTCTTTTTCCTATTTGTAGTGGAGATGAGTGGTACCCGGTGGGGTCTTCTGCTGTTGTAGCCCATCCGCCTCAAGGTTGTGCATGTTGTGGCTTCACAAATGCTTTGCTGCATACCTCGGTTGTAACGAGTGGTTATTTCAGGCAAAGTTGCTCTTCTATCAGCTTGAATCAGTCGGCCCATTCTCCTCTGACCTCTAGCATCAACAAGGCATTTTCGCTGGATGTTGTTCCCTTTTCACACCATTCTTTGTAAACCCTAGAAATGGTTGTGCGTGAAAATCCCAGTAACTGAGCAGATTGTGAAATACTCAGACCGGCCCGTCTGGCACCAACAAACATGCTATGCTCAAAATTGCTTAAATCACCTGTCTTTCCCATTCTGACATTCAGTTTAGAGTTCAGGAGATTGTCTTGACCAGGACCACACCCCTAAATGCATTGAAGCAACTGTCATGTGATTGGTTGATTAGATAATTGCATTAATGAGAAATTGAACAGGTGTTCCTAATAATCCTTTAGGTGAGTGTATATACAGTTGAAGTCAGAAGTTTACATACACTTAGGTTGAAGTCATTAAAACAAATGTTTTAAGCAATCCACAGATTTCATATTAGCAAACTATAGTTTTGGCAAGTCAAGTCATTCAGGATATCTACTTTGTGCATGACATGAGTATTTTCCCAACAGTTGTTTACAGACAGATTGTTTCACTTTTAATAGACTCTATCACAATTTCAGTGGGTCAGAAGTTTACATACACTAAGTTAACTGTGCCTTTAAGCAGCTTGGAAAATGGTAGAAAATTATGTCAAGCCTTTAGGGAATTAGCCAATTATTTTCTGATAGGCTAATTGGAGTCAATTGGAGGTGTACCTGTGGATGTATTTTAAGGCCTATCTTCAAAATCAGTGCTTCTTTGCTTGACATCATGGGAAAATCAAAAGAAATCAGCCAAGACCTCAGAAAAATAATTGTGGACCTCCACAAGTCTGGTTCATTCTTGGGAGCAATTTATGAACAACTGAAGGTACCACGTTCATCTGTTCAAACAATAGTATGCAAGTATAAACATCATGGGACCATGCAGCCATCATAGTAAGGAGGAAGATGGAAGGAGATGCATTCTGTCTCCTAGAGATGAATGTAGTTTGGTGCGAAAAGTGCCAATCAATTCCAGAACAACAGCAAAGGACCTTGTGAAGATGCCGGAAGAAAACAGGTAGACAAGTATCTATATCCACAGCAAAATTAAGTCCTATATCAACATAGCATGAAATGCTACTCAACAAGGAAGAAGCCACTGCTCCAAAATCACCATAATACAGCCAGACAGTTTGCAAGTGCACATGGGGACAAATATCTTACTTTTTGGTGAAATGAAACAAAAATGTAACTGTTTGGCCATAATGACAATTGTTATTTTTGGAGGGAAAAGGGTGAGGCTTGCAAGCCGAAAAACACAATACCAACTGTGAAGCATGGGGGTGGCTGCATCATGTTGTGGAGATCTGGAGGAATTGGCCAAAATTCCAGTAAATCAATGTGAGAAACTTGTGAAAGGCTACCCAAAATGTGTTTGTTATTTTACTGCTCTGATCTGCTTCATTGAAGTTCATCTATCTGTTTATCTGTTGTCTCCTGCGAGTGTGCATCGTTTATCTTGCAATCTGCTTTTAATCTTTAATAAAAATCCCAGAAATTGGGGTCATCATTGGTCTGCACGCTTCCTGACAGAAGACTAGACCGAAAGATATGAATCCAGAGGGATCACAAATCCAGCAGGCCACAGACACACTTGAACTCCTGATTCAGCAGATGCACCGATCACTCACAGCTTCACCCACAGCCTCCACAAGACATGCCCAAGGTGAGGAGTCTATAGATTGTACCTCCAGTGATACATCAGGGAATCCCTCCACTATTCCAATATCACCATCCTCACCCAGCGATCGTTCATCTGATCCCATAGCAAATCCTGCAATTTTTCCAGATTGGCTGAGGAATGTCTTGGCTTTCTGCTACAGTGCTCGCTGGCCATCAAGATGCAACCGCACCGGTTCTTCACCAAATGATCGAAGGCCTTCATCATTTCCCTTTTTACCGGTCGAGCATTATAGTGGGCCACAACCATCTGAGAACAGAGAGGCCCAGTAACCCAATCCATTGATTCCTTTATGGCACACTTCAAGGAAGTCTCCACTTGTCTTGTCGGCGATTCCCACACAGCCAAACAGTTATATCTACTCCGACAGGGTAAACGAACAATTATGGATTACGCTCTCATCTTCGTTCATCTGGAACGAAGCTGTGCTCCTTACATCGTATTGACAGGGTCTCAACCCTACTCTGAGAATGCAGCTTGCTGGGTATGACGATACGATGGGGCTCGAATGCTTCATTCAGCTCTCCATCCGGGTTTCCAACCGCATGCAGACATACCTTAGAGAACCCAATTCACCTTGCACAGAGTCTCATACTTCCCCATTCACTACTCCCCACTCCTCTGAACCCTCTGAGGAACCTATCCATCTTTCTCAGGCAGAGCGTCAGAGGCATATCGAGCGATATCTCTGCCTATATTGTGGAGCCTATGATCATCTGGTGTCAAGTGCCCGATTGGCCCCCCTCGTATGGTGAATTCTATTCAGTGCACCCCTGTGATTCACTCACCATTAAGTACTAACAAATCATTTTCCTCTACAGACACTTCTGTCATTGTAGAGGCCCTTTAATTTCCTGAACACTCTGCACCAAACACTTCTGGCTCACCTAAATCATGTGTCCCACGCTACTAACCATCTGGTCCATAGTGGGGAAACATTTGTGTAAAGGACGCATCACTCATCATACTGAACCCCTCACACTACAAATTGGTGCCCTTCATACTGAATACTTTCCACTTCTCGTCATCGAAGGCTCCACCTCCGACATTGTTCTTGGCAGGCCCTGGCTGGTTCAGCACTCCGCTGTCCTGGACCTCCGGTGAGATCCAATTATGGGGAAATCGATGTCTTTCTCTGCCTTGTCATTGTCAAGCTATTCCATGCCCCTTTCCCTCCTCAGTTGCTCTGTCTGTCTGCACCATCTCCATTGAGAGTCCGACCACAAACCACCCCAGTTCCATACCTCCTGAGTCAGTCCCTAATGAGCCTCACCTAATGAGCCTTGTTTTCAGTCCCTAATCAGCTACATCCTCACCACGACTGGGACTGTGCTATCGAATTGCTGCAGGGCGCACCACTACCCGGGGAAGGGTCTATCCACTGTCCTTACCTACAAAAGGCCAAGAGGTGTATACTGATGAAGCACACCAACAGGGTTACATTATGGCCACTATGAAGTGTGCCACTATGAATATCGGGTGATGCCATTTGGCTGGCCAACACCCCTTCGGTCTTCTAAGGTTTCATTAATGAGTTCTTTCATGAGTACCTCAACTGATTTGCCATTATCTACATTGATAATATTATTCCAATCTAGCAGATCACTTCAACCATGTAAAATCTGTCCTTCAAAGTCTCCGCAAGCACCAACTATTCCTCAAGACAGATGCTCTTTCCATCAAGTTTCACTTCAATTCCTGGGCTATTCCATTGGTCCTGAGGGTGTGCAGTGTACAAAATCCCAAATGCCTCCACCACCTGTGTCGGTGCCGTGTTGTCTCAATGGCAAGGTACTCTCACCAATTACACCCTTGCGCCTTCTTCTCAAGGAAGTTGTCAGCCGCCAAGCAAAACTACAATGTCAGCAACCGGGAGTTACTGGCCATCTAGCTGGTACTAGAGGAGTAGTGTCACTGGCGCCCGACATCCATTCCAAGTCATCACTGACTGCCAAAACTTAGAATACCTCCACTGCAATTCCCCTCAGTTGTCTGGTCGTGGTGGAGGACTAGTGACAGTTTTTAAAAACTTTTATCATTTTCGCACCTAAACCACTGCAGCTTTGAAGTGCAACTGTATCAAATTGTCTTGGTCAATCCTATTGTGTTTGTCATGGTGTTGTCCACCTCAGCAAAATAAGAATTTTCTTAATGAATTTGCTGAGTTGGTCTGGGAAATTGTCACCATTCATGATAGGATTTTAATTTTGGGGGATTTTAACATTCATATATGCTGTGACGTAAATGGAAAAAGGATAGATTACAGGTCTCATATGAAATCCTGAGAGATATTCTTTTTTCTTTCAGAGGGTTGCTAAGGCTGGTAAGTGCAAAAATCTTTCAGAGCTAGTTACAAAAAATAGTCACAGACCTAAAATTATTTTTCCCAACATAGACTCTGTTCTTAACCCCACTGTAAATCTCTTCCCTGAGATGTCTCTCTCTCTTTGTGAGGGCTTTGCAAGGTTTTTTGATGATAAGATCTCTGGTATAAGATCTCAGATGCTTCCTTGTACACCTTGTCTGATGTCCCTCTATGCTCCACTACATGGTCTGCTTTTGAGCCCATTAATCTGCATTCTCTTAATGAAATTGTTGAACATTTAAAGCCTACTATGTGCCCTCAGGATGTTATTTCCCCATGCTTCCTTAAACAAATCATTGATGTTGTTCACTTTTGTGTGTCATCAACAAATGTCTTTTTTGTCTGATAACTCCATACATGAAATATTCCAATCAGGTTTTATAGCTCGTCACAATACCGACTCTGCTCTCTTACGAGTTTCGTATGACATCTTACTAACCACTGATTCTGAGAAATCTATGGCTCTGGTCCTATTAGATCTTAGCTCCGCATTTGATTTGGTTGATCACAAAAATGTTATTTCTCTGGAGTCATGTGTGGGCCTTCGGGGCACAGTGTTGAAGTGGTTTTGTTCATACCTTATTAATAGGAGGTTTGCTGTCCGTCTTCGACATCATTCTTCATCTGATTTTCATCTAAGTTGTGGCATTCCACGGGGCTCAGGGCCCTGTATTGATTTCTTATTATATGCTTCCTCTGGGATCCATTTTTAACAGATACAGAGTGGCCTTTCATCTCTATGTTGCTGACACCCAAATGTATCTCCCTTTAAAGCGTGAAAACAAACATGCCTTACAGCCCATATTAGACTGTTTAGATTAACTTCAATTATGGCTTATAAATAACTTTCGAAAGCTGAATGAGAGTAAAACTGAAATTGTTTTGTTTGGCTCGAATAACAACCGTGCATCTGATATTGACCTATATTCTCTCTCACCTTATAGAACCGTGTGCGCTAGGAACTTGGGTGTTCTGTTTGACAGCAAACTTAAATTTGATAAGCAGATACGTGCTGTGGTAAAATCATGTTTTTATCATCTTCCTTTGTTATCTAAGGTTAAGCCATTCTTGTCATTAAGCTAGTTTGAAACAGTGATCCATGCTTTTGTTACTTCTCGTCTGGATTACTGTAACTCACTTTACATTGGTGCCCCTCATTAATCTATTTCACATCTTCAGCTTGTTCAAATGCTGCGGCTAGGCTCCTTAAGGGGAAACGCAAATTTGAGCACATCATACCAGTCTTGATTTCATTGCACTGGCTTCCTATTAAATTTAGAATTGATTTTAAAATGTTATTGTTTGTATTTAAATCTCTCCATAACCCGGCGCCACAGTACTTAGCGGACTTGCTGCACCTGTACACTTCATCGAGATCTCTTAGATCTGGTGAATCTGAATTGCTTTGTGTTCCCAGGTCTAAACTTAAGAATAGTGGTGATAGTGCCTTTGCTGTTGTTGGACCTAAGCTATGGAACAGTCTTCCGGCACATATTAGAACAACCTCAACTATCTCGGCTTTGAAAACTAAACTTAAAACGTATCCAGTTTTCCTTGGCATTTAACATTCGTTGACCATTTTTCTTTTTATCTTTGAAAGTTTATTGTTATTACATGTCTTGATTGTTGTCTTTTTATATATCTAAAATATTTATATATTATATATACACTCGCCAGGCCCGGTGGGCTTTATTTTTTACCCAATTCTACTTCACTGTCACATACCGTCCTGGATTAAAAAATGCCAAGGTGGATGCACTCTCCCGGCTCTTTGCTTCTGCATCTTCCATCGCCATACCTGAACCAATCCTCCTTCCAGTGGAACTTGGATGAACAAATAGCCCAAGCCACCACCACCGATCCTGTTCCCACCGAATGCCAACCAGCACAACCAGCTCCTGGACTCTCTTTACTGGTGGCATCACATGCCTTGAGACGTACAACACTTTGTTCACGCCTATCCAGATTGTGCTTTGGTGAAATTTCCTCGTTGCCTCCCAGCTGGCAAACTTATTCCACTTCTAGTTCCCCAGTGCCATGGACCCACCTGGGTGTGTACTTCATCACAGATTTGCCTCTCTCCCATGTTCATCCCTGCATTCTTGTCACAGTTGATTGCTTCTCAAAAGCCTGCCATCTGGTCCTATTGAAAGGGTTACCCACAGCGTTTGAGACCACACAGATCCTGTTCATCACGTCTTCCGGAAATTCGGCCTACTGGAAAATATAGTGTCTGATCAAAGGCCCTAATTCATCTCAAAGGTATGGAAGGCTTTGTTTGGAATCTAGGTAAACAGTCTCTCTGGTTAACATCCTCAGTTGAATGGGCAAAAAGGAGATCGGCCGCTTCCTGAGAACTTACTGCCACCTCCATCAACATGACTGGAACCACTACTTACCCTGGGCCAAATATGCCCAGAATTCCCTCTGATAGCCATCTACAGGTTTAACTTAATTCCAGTGTGTCCTGGGATTCTGTCATGCCTCCATCAGACTCTCAGTCTCATTTCACACTCTGCTCTCTCTCACCAGAGTTCTAATCACACACACACACCTCGACACAATCAACTAGGCAGTCAGAGTCTCTATATATTCTCACCTCATGCTTCAGTGTCTAGTCTTTATAAGGACTTCTAAGACTGTGCTGCTTTTCTGCTGTGTTCCTTTAAAGATTATCCACTCAAGATCCTTGTTGAGTGCGGTATTATATATGTCTACGTTTTTGTTATTCCGCTGCTCTGATCTGCTACACCATTGCATAGAAGTTCAATTTGTTTATCTGATGTCTCCTGCGAGCATTGTTTATTATCCATCTTGAAATCTGCTGTTTCTTCAATAAAAGTCCCAGCAATTGGGTTCATCATCTTCATTGGTGTGTACGCTTCCTGACATATATTATTCATCATAATTGTGGACTAACATGAACCACAATAGCGGCGAATTGCTTTGGCACTTAGCCAACAGTAATGAGTTTACATACAGTAACCTAAGGATTAGCTAAATAAAACAGATTTTGTACATGGTCACAATAATTATAAGGAGAATACAATATATTTAGTTGAAAAACACCTGTTGATGTTGCTTACAATGTTACAGGGCTGACCTTGAGCCTACATTTTGAATAATAATGACAATAATCTTTTTAATGTAATGCATTTGTTAGACTTTACATTTCACATTTGTAACAGATGAATAAAGGCAAACATTGAGAATTTCTCCATTAAAAACATGGTCTCTGCCTCCATCCAGTGGTTATAATGCTTAAATACTCATTCTGTCATTTAAACAAGTAATTATCTAAAAGCAGGTTTTCTATTGAGATATACTTTTTTAAAGAACCACTTAAAACTTTAAAGTGTGTGTGTGTGTGTGTGTGTGTGTGTGTGTGTGTGTGTGTGTGTGTGTGTGTGTGTGTGTGTGTGTGTGTGTGTGTGTGTGTTAATCTTTTCTTCTTTTTTTCTTGTCTGAAAAAGCTGAAAAAATGGCTTTGTGGATCAGTTGAATTCAACCTCATTGCAAAGTTTCAGTGATAAATCAAGTATAAGTAGATCCTTGAGGTGACAATTGCAGGTTACCACTTCTTTCAGTGTGTGTGGCATTTGGTGGGTATTTTAAGCTTACTTTGTCTTTTTAATTTTCATGTAAAGAGTAGTTTTGAGCTGTTAATAGTTAAGAACATGAAGCACTTTGTTAATAACATTTATTACAGACATATATGTGATGAAGCATGTACAATTGAACCATTTTAAGTCACGTCAATAAAGAAAACAGTTTGCATAACAGAATTTATGGAATCTTTGTTCAGTCAAGACATTAATATAATTAAATATTTCAAAATAATTAAATATAGTAAAACTAAATTCCTCTGAATTATCTTGGTCACCCATTGTGTTTCTCTGCCTTCACCCCAAGTAGCTGAGATAGGCTCCTACTAGCAGATATAGAAAATGGGTGTATGATTTATCAGCTTCGACACTAAAGACACTATATGCTCAAAAGTAATTGGTTGAATGTAGTCTTCTATTGGGCATAATTAGACTTCTTATTATTATGCAATAATGATATATTTTATAAAAAGTCCTTTTATTTTTTTAAATCAACTTCTTGCTAATGCAATACATATGTGAACATCATGCAACAGCTCCACCTATGTGATGGTCATCTGGTTAAGATTTAGAAAATAGAATAAACAAAGATTTCTTGTGCAAGCTATGTAAATCCATTGCATAAAATAACAAATAGAAGACTTTTAGCCTCAATGCAGACAAGAACAGTATGAGGTTTTTCAGTCTGGTGAGAAAGAATTAATCAGAAATGGAATTGGGAATTGGAATTGACTAGAGATATTAATTATTATTGCAATAGGAGCGCAATGGATGAAGAAAACATATCTAAAATTATATTCCTACAATCCAGACTTGATGATTTATACATTCAAAAAGCAACAGGAGCTACATGAGATCTAGAGCCAGGTGGATAGAGAAAGGCGTAAAAAGTACTTTTTTATTTTTGTAGACTTGAAAAGACAAAAAGACTACTCTGCCTTTTTTTATAGAGTTCATTGTAACAAACCACAAATACATGATAATTTTAGAGACTGAAATGGATATCATGTTAGAGGGAGATCACATCACATCACATCTGATTTTTATACATTTTTAGGGAGGATCTAATGGAACTACTATTTCAAGTCTTTCTTGAATGTATTCAGGATAATTCACTTACCATTATGAAACAAGGGCTGATTGTTCTAATACCCAAACCAGACAAATATGTTAGATTAATAGATAATCTTTGCCCTATTACCTTATTTAACAGTGACTATAAACTCTTTGCCAACATTTTTACCAATAGGCTCAAGAAGGAGTTAGTCCAAATAATCAGTGAATCACAGTCTGGTTTTTTGAAAGGAAGATTAATGCATAATAATATTAGACAAGTCTTAGACATCATATATTATCATGAATGGATTGAAAATGATGGATATATTTTATTTTTAGATTTTATAAAAGCTTTCAATACAACTGATGACAATTTAATTTTACATTGTCTTGGATTTGGTAACACATTTATTTCCTTTGTTAAAATGCTGTATAAAAACATTAACATGAATTTCTTCATTTTAGAAATGAACTTGCAAAGTTTCGAATTTCCCCAAGTGCAATTTCATGTAAGAAAGCATCACTCTTGTGAAAATGTTACATTTAAGTGCTTTGTAATGTGTTTACACATTATTGCCCATTGTTACCCCATTATTGTGTGGTTGTGTTTTTTTTTATTTATTATATATATATATATATATATATATATATATATATATATATATATATATGTATATATAAATGTTTTCTCCTTTTCCTTAACTTGCTTTTATTTTGAAATGTATTAAGTATTCTGACAACTCTACGAACCAGGATATGATGTCACACAGGAGGGCTTCTGGTAACCACTGACATACACATAGATATATCACACTTAAGCACAAATAACCTCATAAATAGTATGGCTCTGTGCATAAGTGAAGTGCAGTCATAGTTGTGATAAAAAAGTATAGTGTAAAGTTTCATAGACTTATCAGTTCCAAGGCTAAGAGAAAGACAAGTTTCAAGTTGAAAGATAGCATGCAGCAAAACAAAGCCATATGGGGAAGTAAAATGGTCCTTAAAGGCATGTTTGATCTAGTTGGACAGCTCCGAACAGTGGAGGCTTATGAGGAGGAAAAAAACAGAAAATAAATAATGAAAATTGAGTCTGGATATATAGAGAGATCAGTATATACTAGGCGTGAACTGCCTAGGTCTGTAATTCACGTAATTTGGGTTCAACGTCAAAACTATGAGAAACTAATGAGAAACACTTAATAGTGCCATACCCTTCTGAAGTGTATACTAGCTTTGGTGAACTGATGAGCCCTTGCAAAAGGGTGAGCTTTGTTTGTGCAGAGGGTAAACAACACTTTGTGATGTGTCCAAGCCCTCACGATTGGGAGAGCATAATTTGTGCAATACCCTTGAGAAGTATAAAGAATACATTTTGAATTGAATAAACCATTGAGAAGGGTGAGCATCAATTATGCAACACCAGGGGTGGAAAGAGTAGTAAAAATCCTACTCAGATAAAAGTACTGTTACTTCTCAAAAAATTTAGGTTGAGTAGTGTAAATGTACCTGTCCTAAAAACGACTCAAGTGAGCGTAAAAGAGTAGCTCATTTAAAAGTACTCATGAATAGTGAGTATTGAGTTGTGAAAGCTACAATATATGCCCCCTTATAATAAACACTATATGCTGCATTTGTAGGATACGTACCGTAATTCACATTCCCATTTATGGCTGTTTGTCAGAGAGAATGAAAAATATAGTTATACTTTTAGAGTTTTATTTTTGACTGCCAACTTTTAAATTACATCACTTAATATCTATGATAAACACTACATGTATCTGTTTCCAAAAAATGTAATAAAATAAAGAAAGAAAGAAATAAGAGGGAGACATGGTTACAGTGATGATGTTTATTTTCAATACACTGATCACCATTTTAAATCATAATGTATGAAACAATTACAGTAAAATCAGTTCATGTGTAAGTTCTAAATTGCCCTTAATGGTGACAGAGCAATTTATTTTTGTGCATAAAACATTGTTTATAACAATGCAACTAATGCTAAACAATTTGTGTGGGGAGAGGGGTGTGTACGGGTAGTTACAGCAACTGTTACTCAAGTAAAAGTATAACATTTTTGAACAATTTAAAATGTACAATTCCTGGGGAAAACGACTTAATTACAGTGATGCAAGTATTTGTAATTTATAACTTTATAACCCTGTGCAACACCCTTCAGAAGGATAAACAAAACTTTGTGACTTGTGTCAAAACACATTTTGCATTGCAATGCATATCAAAGCTTGATTTGTTTTGTACAAGCATGTGAACCATGACGTTTGAAGCTTAATTTGACCAAATATTTCGGTATCTGATTCAAAAGAATTGCTAAACCCAGCACAGGTTTTATCCTAATACAGTAACACAAATACCTTTACATACTGTAGCAGGTGGTTGTAAAGAAACAACACAGGATACAAAAATATATATATAAAAAAAAACAGTGGTCGATGGGGCCATATATATATATATATATATATATATATATATATATATATATATATATATATAAAAGAAAATGAAAAAACAGAACTGAAATACAAAAATGAAATATGGTTCAACAACATCCGGTAGAGGCCAGTTCTGCATGTGCAAAAATGTGGTCAAACTCCACACATGCAATATACTTCCCAAGAATTCTCAATCGATGAGCAAAACCGGGAGCTCTCATATACCACGTATGTTCTTCCGTCTGTAACACGAGAGAGTGCCAGAAAGCAGGTGTCGTAAAACTCTAATTTATGTCTAGAGTTAAATTACATGAAATTTCTCCACTTGGCTGCATAATAACAATAATTGAAAAACAGGTAATGACCTCTGGAAAGTATAATACAAAACTCATACATTTTTGTTTCACAAAACGGCTACAACTGTGATTGTCATTGAAATAATTTTTTTATTTAACTATATTTTCTGAGTTTGGACATGGACTTTATTAGAACTTGCTGGTGGAATCTCCAAACTTAATTTAGACTTTGCATTGAAAACAGACGGGTCTGAAAAGTCTTAGCACAATTACCTATTTCTCATTACGCTACTTCATTAACATACAATACACCCACAGTTTGTACTCATAAACCCACATAGTGTAAACACTCCAATCCACGACCAGTTGCGCTGACATGAAACTTGCACTTGGAATTAGCCCTCGTGAAAATTAGAGAAGACTTTGCGCAAGGTGGTAGCGCATAACGAAAATAGAGCCCTACTACCTTGTTACCCCAAGTGCTTAGAAGCAGGCCAAGCATCATTTACAAGTTCTAAAGTGACACTTTTTGAACTAGAAACAAAAGCTTGGGCTATATCAAAGCAAGAAGTTGTATCCGTGGAGTAAGAAAGTTGCTCTACACACAAGATTGTTTTATGGATGAAACTCTGAAAATGTCTTGAAATAAAAACCCTGAAAATTGTCTTCATGTGTTGTCACCATGTATAAGCAGAATTATTGACTCTGGCTTGTTGAATTATAAATTGAAAAATAATGCACATCCGCTTTGTGGCATTCATGATTTTATTTTTAATAATTCAATGGTGCATTGTTAATTATTCCTTACCAAATACATGTAACATTTCAGGTGGTCTTACATAATTAGGATGATCCATGTGATTTAATTAATAAACAAACAAATTCAAAGGATAATCCAAGAGACAATATCCAAAGAGCAGGCAGAGGTAAAAAATACAGTGTCAATCTACAATAAGCAAACAAATCCAAATCTCTAGACAAAAGGGAAAAAACAGGAGAAACTACACCAATGATCAATGAAAAACAACAATGATTATAAATGCTCAGAACTGCAGATGTTATGCTGGCAAGACTTTGCAAGGAACATAACAAACAAGTGCTCTATTTATGGGACATGAACAGGAAGTGATGATACAGTCTTAATATTGAGGAGAGGGCTCCCTCTGGGGATTCGGAAGAGCAATAACTGATTCAGATTTTACAATACAAATCCCTTACCCTGGTAATGTTGGCAAAATGGAATTGCAAAGACATTGTGTGTGACATGGTAGTGTTGCAGTCACATGTGAGTGAGTGAAAACAAATGGCGGCAAGACAGCTATGCAAAGCTTATAAATCAGAGTCTGGATTATGACTGGATGAGATCAAAAACTATTTAGCCTAAGATGGACCACTTCTAATAAAAGGAATAGGAGAAATTGGAACGCCCAGTATGGCAGAAGTAAAATAGGAAGGTAAAATCACCTTTTAGATACAGACACCAACCAAAACATGGACTTTTTGGGTGTGATCTGGCCTAAAGAAGCACAATTTATGAAACCATTGTTGTCAGATTGTATTGCTAATTTTAAATGTGTTATTTGATCATAATCTTGAAACAGTTTTAGAGATTTTGGACTTTTCACATTCAATTAGATAGGAGAGATGCTTTAATGCCGCTTGTTTACATTGAAAATATTTGTCCGCAAATGGTCCAAAGGTGGCCACAGAGTGCACTAACATGCCATGAAAGGGACTTTGATTAGATATGTAGAATATTGGAGTTAGGTAAGTTTGGATGAGTACTACCTGGATTGTGCGTCCATTAAAACACAATAAATCCAGTTCACAGACTCATTGCTCTTTTATTTGATCCAGCAGCATATTTAGACATTGCATGAAGTTTATTGAAGTCATGAGTCCTTACAAGTTATAGAAGGTATTGTAGGTTATTGGAAGGAAGGCTTGGAAGTAACTGGAAGTACTGGTATAAAAGTTCTCAATGCAACACTTCCAAAAGAGAAATCAGAAAAATGAGAGGAGCTCACCAGCACTACCCAGAGGACTCCAAATGGACTGCTTAAATGGTCCACCAAGCCCATTACTTTGTTTGGTATCAACAGGAGCTCCAGTGGGTGGAGCTGAAGCAGTAATGGCTTTGAAAGGACAACAGAAGAGGATGGTGGAGGCAGAGGCAGATCTACAGGCAAGGGTGGAGGCAGGGCCTCTGATGAGGGCAGAGGCAGAGGCTCCTATTGGACACACATTGTAAGAGGTGGCAACTCCAGCGGAACAGCAGTCAAAAGAGATGATGCTCCCACGGGATCCCAGGCAAAGGTTCAACAGGAAGCTGAACTGACTTCTTTCCTTTAGCAGATTTTTAGGAAGACCATCAGAGCTGAGCAGGACCTTAGGAGGCTGAGGGCTGAGCGGCCAACAAAGAGGAGGAGGCCGACGGCTGAGATGCCAGGAATGAGGAGGAGACCACAGGATAAGTGGCAGCTGGGACTAAGCAGGCTGCATGCTGAGCAGGAGGGACTGAGGAGGCGGCCACATGCTGAGTAGCCAGGACTGAGGAAGTATACAAGGACTGAGCTAGCCTCTCTTAATTCACAAGGACTGAGGCAGAATATAGGGGCTGTAGTTTCAGTTGGTCACCACTATGAGGCCTAGCAGAGACTAAATGCCACACTAGCAGCTCAACTCCACTAGAGGGCAAGGAAGGGACTGAAGGCTGCACTGGTGACTGGCTAACACTAGAGGGCATGGAAAGTATTGGAAACTGGCTCCCACTAAAGGGCAAGGAATTAACTGGCAGCAGGCTACAACTAGAAGACAAGGAATGGACTGGCAGCTGGCTGCCACTAAAGGCTAAGGAAGGAACTGGCAGCTGGCTATCACTAAAGGGCGAGGAATGAACTGGTAGCTGGTTATCATTATAGGACAAGGAAAGGACTATAGGCTGGACTGGCAGCTAGCTACCACTAGAGGACAAGGACGGGGCTGGAAGCTGGCTAGCACTAGAGGAAGAGGAAGGGCCTAAAGGTGGATGTGCTCTTATTGGAGCAGACAAAAGGGAGGATCACTAAAAGCCTGTGGTGCTGCCACTGAAGTGTACACTGCCAAATTTTTTATTTGTTTATTTTTTTGCTCAAAGTCTCAGTAAAACAAAAAATAATAAATGTATATACAAGTCAGATACAGTATTACAATTAACCTGGGGGCACATGAAGCCCTATGTTACATCCATAACAATAAGGCTGTATAATTCCAACATGAAAAAGCATTATAACCTGAATATTTATAAATATAAAGTTTGTTTATTTGTACATCCTGTTGATGATCAATAAAAAAAAATATCTTCAACCACTAATTACAGTATATCCTCATATTATGAAACACAAGTTTCATTCATGAATTTGGAACACATGTAAAAGCAAAGCACAAGACAAACAAGTTGATAGTGAAAATACATATTTTAATTCATTTATGTGGTGATGTGGGCATGGCCGAGCGACGTCTGAGGAGAGTTAGGCCAGGAGAGGAAGAGTGGTAAGGATTGACACCTGTGGGAAATCACCTCTAACATCTGTTTTGTGTTGGATTGAGAGCTGGAGGAGGTTAAAAAGGCAGTACAAACCACATGGGAGAGAGAGAAACGCATGCAGCCAAGTTATTATGTGTGTGCATTTATTGCGGAAATGTGTGTGGAAATAAAGACTTAAACATTGAACTGTTTAACAGTCCACAGGCCAGGGGTGCAAATGGCTGTTGTGGATTTTCTCTCCAGAATTGGGGGTGGGGGGGATTAAGTGACAGGCCAGATGTCTCCACGGCCTGAGTTGTGTGATGAGGTATTTGGTTATGTGGACGTGGCTGAATGACATCTGTGGAGAGTGCTGCCGGTAGAGGAATAACAGTAAGGTTTGACAATTGTAGGAAATCACCTCAGAATAAAGACTTACATTGAACTGTTTATCTGGCTCCCACTTCCTCCTTAAGAAGAGAGCTAGAAACTTGTCACAGTTTCAAACTACAAAGAGATTAAATGCATAACAGCATAAGTACAAGACACTATTATTTTACAATGTGAACCATTCATACTTTAATATTAACTGATATGGCAAATTTACTGTATGCAGGGTCACTTTCATGTAGACAGGAACCTTGTGTCAAGTTCATAGAAATGTAATATTTAGGGTACAATGGGGCTAAAGGTACACATTAAGGAACACTTAATCACAGGTACAACTGATTATTTTTTTACAGTCATTTTGTGGTAATTATCTGTTCACTATATATGAATTTACATGTAAGAAATTTTTACAAATTTACATGTAAATGTGAATTTTCTGTTTACATGTAACTCATGGCTACAAAAATATATTTACTGTTTACATACAAATGTGCATATCCTTTTTGTGTGTACTACAGTAATGTACAGTATTGACTTTCCCAGTAAACATTTACCTACTGTTGAAATCGTTATCTAAAAAGCTCAGTGTGATGCACAATAGCATTCAGATAGACAAAACTGACATTCTTGTATAGTACAATAAGCAGTCAATGTCAACAAGTCATCAAATTTGTATATAACAAACAGTCCAGGGTTGACTGCCATGGTGAAAAAACATCTAAACATTTTGACCAGTATGGCTCACACAATGACTAAAAAACTTAAACAGTAATGTTTTGAAGCATGAATTTAATGTTTTGGGTGAGTTACTACATTTTGCAGACATGCAGTTAAGTTGTGATGTCCCATGAAACAGTTGTGACAATTGCACTTACAGTTTAGACAATGTTAAGACTGTTTAAAAAAATGAGCCAAAGCGACTGAGAAAAACTGTAAGAGTTTCAGTGTTTAATGATACTTTTATATATTTATTTATTTACTGTATCCAGAAAGTTACACCACCTTTTACACACACTTGATATACTTATAGCCTCAGAAAAATTATCAAATGACTTTGAACTCAGAAATTGAGTTGTGTGTAATGTACTGGTCTGTATGACTGTCGCTGTCCATGGTGCTGGAATTCTGCTTCAGCATACCACTAGTGCTGTTTGTTGATGTCATGTTTCACCCACTTGGTGTAAAACGCTAGAAAAACCAAAACGTTGCTGTACTAGCACTGAAACAGCAGATGGCACACGAGTCTTGGAAACAGGACTTAATATACTTCACTCTTATTATGTTAAGCGCTAGTATGCAGATAATGTCATAGGTGTGAGAGCAATAATCAGTTCAAGCGTTCACCCAATAACAATCACGGGTCTGTGCGATTTCCTTCAACTTGATTACATTTACACTTGAATGGCCAGCTGTGACTGGTCTCTACCAGGCTTCAGACATGCTTATCTTTGAGGACAAAATCAATTGGTCAGTAGAGCCATTTGATTGTATTTCAGTGCCAGATGTCACGATGCACCCACTTCAACCATGGACTGGCCAGACAATATGCATCACCTGCAGTAATTCAGCACAATATATGCATGTTCACTCTTCCTTCAAGATCGTCATTAAATTGAGCATTCAGTCATGCATTATATAGTTACAATCCAAGGTTAAACATTAGGCTCGTCAGTTCTTAAACATATCCGATAAGATCTGTGTATGATATGAAGATCTAGTGGTTGACACCAGAGAAGAAGATTGAACATGATAGCAAAAGTATATTATCGTATTTATCATTTTGTGTGAGGTAATGCCAATACCTATAACTGTTGTTTGTCACCATGACACAATTCAGTCTTCTCTTTCTTTATTCCAAACATGATAGATAGATAGATAGATAGATAGATAGATAGATAGATAGATAGATAGATAGATAGATAGATAGATAGATAGATAGATAGATAGAGAGAGAGAGAGAGAGAGAGAGAGAGAGAGAGGCAGGCAGGCAGGCAGGCAGGCAGAAAGGCAGATAGATTTATTTACTTATGGTGTTTTCTAATTCAAAATATGCTTGAAAGAGTATAGTGTATGAATCAGGTCTCAAAAGTATATATCCCCTTTGACGTTCTCAGCAACATTTGCACAAATTCTCTCTCTCTCTCTCTCTCTCTCTCTCTCTCTCTCTCTCTCCTCTCTCTCTCTCTCGTGTGTGTGTTTGTGTGTAATACTAGTCTTACTATGGCACACTGGTCATCGCCATTATAGCTGGGGTCTGACACCCCATCATGATCAGTACCATTACCTGCGTCGATCGTCTCACCCTCTCCTGATTGGCTGAGCGCATCTAGTGGAAGGCCCACCTTCAGATCTTAGTGTAACATTTCCTTCAACGATAGTGCAATCTATTACGCAATTGAACCATAAGGACGAAGAAGGTGCTTTAAAAGGTAAGTTTCTTTATTGTTTATTTACTTATTTATTATTATTATAAAACATCTACACCAGGCTGTAATGAAAGCGTTTTATGTGAACGTGCTGTGATATCGCACGACGTGTCAAAATACCAACGGAGAGCTCGTGTAAGGACATCCAAAAACTGTGCGCGAGCTGTCGATGGAAAACGAGCATTTGCGTGCTGGTGTTATCAAATTAAAACATTGCTTTCTATATGCAACCTGATGCTGAAACAGGCAATTGTTGCGTTTCGTGATTTAATTTAACCCAAGTCGTTGTTCAGTGATTTTCCTGTGTGAAGACATTGGAGAGGTTACACCATATTTTATAGGCTATAAGAAGTGCAAGAAAAGATCCGTCTTCTTTGTATTTGAAAAAAATAAAATAAAAAAATTATAATTATTGCTATTTGAAACATTTCCAGGATTGTGTAGACACGGTGCTTTTAATACATCGATGCGTTTGTAAGCTGTACATCATGTGCTTTTATAGTCAGTACAGTAATCAAAAAAGGTCTGTGCCTTTTTTATGTAATTACACAAGCCTAAAATATGTCTATTGCGAATCTACTATAAATTAAGAACCCATAGATGCTCACCGTAAAATAAGCATTTTCTCACTCATTGTGAGTTGAGCAATAGAGTTTTTAAACATTAACCCTTTCGAAACCGTGTTGGAAACACTGACATCTGTGCATGGATTGGTGAATAACGGTTTAAGCTTCAGGGAAATTAGACTACTTATTGTTCCCCTGACAGGAGCGCGTATACAGGCGCGCGCGCACACACCAATTCTCTATGTTGCTTTCGAATTCAATTTATTCCACGTTCATCGAATACACTATGACATTCTTTGATCTGTTTTCACTCTGCTCTCTTGGACGCAGAGGGGTCAAGATGGATGTTTTTATGAAGGGGTTTTCTAAAGCTAAAGAAGGTATGGCAGTGGCTGCAGAGAAAACCAAGGAAGGCGTTGCGGTCGCTGCTGAGAAGACCAAGGAAGGCGTGATGTTTGTGGGTAAGACACGAAGCATATAATGCTCTTTTTCAATTCATGCATATCACGAATCATGCGCGAGCTCGGTGCGAGTGGGAGGGACCACAAAGCATAAAGCCTACGGGACAGCAGGGGGTTGCTATCTGTTTCACTAGTTTTTCTTAGAGCATCGTTATAGGTTCAGGCACGATTGTGTAATTCTGTGATTGGCTGGGATATTGGGTGGGGTTTTCCAGGCCACTTACACATTTATCATATTTTTTTCTTGAAGAGCCATGGAATTTTGAGTAGTAGTTCTCAACTGCTTTTGCTTCAGATGTTTTTATTTATTTATGTATTGTACATCAAGTGGCAACACAGTATAGCACAAAACCATGAACAACATAGGCCCAGCAATATGCAAAATTATTAACATTACTTGGGCTGAATAGGAGTATTGATTAATATGTAAGTGCATACACCTTAACAAATTGAATAAATGCATGAATTAGCATTAGCCAGATTTCCAAGTGATCAATGAGTTTGTACAGAAAATGAATTTGATCGGACACAACAAATTATATTTAAAATGTTTCCCCTCTTTTGTAAAAGTTGATAAGCCTGTTTATTTTGCTATATTTGCTGTGCATTTTAAAATGTGCATTAATTCCCCATGCTGTTCATGATCCGATCAAAAAAGACCTGCTACCCACCCCTGATCTTGAATGTATTTTGAGGGTGTGCTTTAGTGTATAGCCCTTTTATTCATGGCCCTCACATAAAGATAATGCATTATATAAATAATAGAACAATTCTACAATAAATATATAATAAATATTAGGCCTATAATTTAGATTCAAATACATTACATCATGTACATATATTGTGTCGCCAGACAATTTAAGTATTTAGACTAAATGAAAAGTGGGTTTAAAAGTAAAAATATTGTTTGTTTTATTTCCATATCACTAAACACAACCCTATTATTGGCCTATTTCCCTCTGCGCTATTTTAAATTGTTGGTCAATGTACTCATACGTCAGACAGATGCTTTTGGATGCTTCTCTCTAGTTGTACGTGCTGTTTTTTTAGGACCTTGGTCAAGTTAAGCACAGTTTGAAACGTGTCTCAACAACTCTGCTTTCTGCTTTCTGTACTCGGTCCAGCAGTCTTTGAGCGCAACAGTGCATTATCTCTGGAAGGCTGCGCTTGTTGTTCTAGTTGGTTTTACTAGTCAAGTTGCCTGTACAGGTTACGCTGACTGCCCCCTCTTGCCACAGATTCGCAAAAAACATCAAGGTGATATATCAAGCTTGAATTGCTCCGATGGTAGGAGTATTCCTTATTAAAGAATTTACTTACGGGCCTGGGGAATAATTAATTTATTGATTTGTATCTCGTTATTTTTCAAATAATTAGTCACAATAAATGGGGGTGAGGGGATTCCTGCAGTGTGATGTGACATACTATACTGTTAAATAACATTTTTATATTTCTTGTATAATTATTAGACATGATGTTTTCATGACCTCATTAAGTATTAATTTAGAGACAACAGGGAATATTTGTACCTAAAATACTGTATACACTTTCCCTTATATATTCAATGAATATTAATCAAAATCTTAATGTTGGGAGAAAAAAAAGTTATTGTGCATTTTATTTGCCATCCACCCATTTCAATAACACCATCGGCAGTGATCTTTTGCACAAATGTATGGGGTGTAAGAGCACTCTATATCACTGGTCTGTATTGCCAATATTCAATACAGCTCAATACAAATATCCTATAAATACATGCCCAAACAATAGTTATATATTAATTAGAGGGAATTTCTTAGCATGTCTTTGCTCTCTTGTATAGCTTACTAAAACAGCTTACTTATTCATCCATAGAGATCTGTAAAAGTAAAATAACTCAAAATGCTGGACTGGGATTTGTTACAGAATAACACAAAAAAACTATTCATAGAGAAAATACACCACATTAATATACTCATTATTTGAGAGAGAATCTATAGCACCAGCATGAGATCATTGACTTTTGGAGCTGCTCCAACATCTCTTTGATCTCCTGTCGGGTTGGAAAAAAGACTTACGGACCACATGTCACACAATTCCATGAGCTCACAGGTCTCTATGTGTACAGTGCAGATGACAAAGAGCTCTAAGAATGTAAACACAAACCAATGACTGTCAAAATTATATTAAAACTGAGCTGACAGAAGGGAAATACAGTATACAGTATATCTTTTTAAGGATGTCTTAGAATTATTGTAGGTAAGTCTGCTTGATGCCAGAACTTGATCTTGTTTGTTGAGTTGCTGCAATTGAGCTTTTGGAGACTAAGAGGGCGCTTTTGTTTAAATTGATTATTTATTAATTTTTTATTGTCTTTATTTGTGCAAATTGCTCATGTTGATATCCAAACTTGAATGACATTCTTTCTTCTGTGGAACACAGTTGCCTAACATTCTGCCTAGCATCTCCTTCTGACATCCTCAGTCCCCATTCACTATTTCTGAGAAAGAGCAGTGTCAGCATTCTTCAAAATGTATCCTCTTGTGTTTCATGGAGGAAAGTAAAGTCATACGTTTGGAACAACATGAGGGGGAATAAATTATGACAGAATTAACGCACCCTTTATGTACATAAACTTTCATTCATACTCTCTTTTGACATTGAAATGAATGAATTATAGAATCCCTCTACATAAAAAAATGTCACATTTGTGCCACCAGCATCCCAGGGAGAGACAATTAGCCCAGATCTTTCCAGCCCATCTGTGGTTGCTTTACGAACACATAGCAGATCTTTCTGTCGGTGGCTTTTTATGCTTTGTACAATTGCTGTCGTTTCCTTTCAGTGAACACAAATTTACTATGCTTACACTGGACAACCATGGTGCCCTGAGTATCTATGCTTGAATGCCCTTCTGGGATTGTGTGTTACTTTGTGGAGGAGGGGTGACAGTTTGCTGATAGGTTCTCCTTCCACCTTGGACAGCAGCTGCACCATCATGCACTCTTTCAAGCACATGTACCACCAAGCCAGCTGAGGAAGATATACAGTATCTGTATTCTGTCACAGTGGCTCATTCTGTCCCATCAATATTACACCACTTGCATTTCCTGTCCATTTCACATTTATTTCCCAAATGGTTTCCAATGTGTGCAGTCTCATTATTGTTTTGAGCTGGATATTCCCACCTGTACATTTAGTGGGGCTTGCTAAGGCAAGCATCAATATTACTATTGCTCATTTGAACAAACCCCTAACCATAAGTTGTACAATTTGAAATGTTACTCGCCCCGTATTGTTTGTGTTACAGACATGAAAGATACTTTGAAACGTGTGCTATTAATTTTCTAAGTGGTCAGACTTAACGTTTTTCACCTGGCAGATAGTAAAATGGGCCATAAAATCCAACCTGGTCTCATAGAATCACATTACTATAGCAATATTTAGAGGTTGGCAATATGACCAAAATCTTGTATAACCATGTAAGTAAATTTATATCACAATAACGATATATATCACAATATACAGTACATTTTTGAGGAAAAATCAACTGTATTAAATACTTTAAATTATATCCTCTTATAATGTTCTCTATATATGGATCTTGACAATAGTCAAAGTACGAAAAAAAAGAGAGAAAGAAACAATTTGGTTTTAAATCATTCTTACCATAATGCAAAATCCAAGATGGTGGATGATGCGAAATAAATTGATTATAAATATACTTATAATCCATTTAAAACCGAAAAGTATCGATAATTAACCATTTAATATGACACAAAACCAACTATGTTACCCAAAATGTGTGTGTGTGCCATGCGTATTGAAATCAGTTACGAGTTGAGTCCTGTGTGCTGCGCGTGAGGGGCGCTATTTGAATGATGCACGAAGCTGCCGCCTTTGTAGAGTGTTCCAAATCGCTCTCTTATAAGGCATCATTTCAGTAAGGATGCTGCCATAGAAGACAGCTGCCTATGTAGGCAGGACATTTTGGAACATACCCTTAGAACCAGTGACTTGCGTTAGTAAGCATACACCTAGAAACCACCCAGAACACCCTTGCAACTGCAGGGCAACACACTAAAAACTTCTCAAAACATCCAAGCAAACACAAGCAACCCCTGGCAGCCACCCACAACATCCTAGGTTCTCAAAGTGTGGGACAAGGCCAATATCTTGTTTACTTTCACACAATCCACACAGAGTGTGTAAAAAAAGATGTTCACACGTGCACAACACTTTTGTATGGCTTCAGAAGAAGTTTTATGGATGACTTTTACGATGCTTTTCAAGCTTGGCAGCCACAATCACAATCCTTTCATCCCTCAAAAGTTCTACTGGTTTTGAACAGCAAGGGTGAGTAAATGGGTGAAAATGTCATTTTTAGGTAAGTTAAAATGCAGTATATATTACAGGGCCAAATTATCCACGTCCAGGGGGGCACCATACAATGGCATTTTTTTAAAGTGTCTTAGGTCCATTTTTATTTCAGTGGTTATTAACGTTTTTCAGTACCATTACTCAAAATAAATTAGGTGTAAATTATTGTCCTGAGGTCCAGGCCACAACCGATACGACAAGTAGACAGTGCTGTCACGTGGGACCTGTTACTTTTCTCTTACTTTTCTCAGCGAATTATTTTCTTGTTTCAAAGGGGGACATTACCAAAAAAATGTAAGAACCACTGCCCTAGGATAAGTACAAATCTCGTAATATTTGGTGACAGTAAATCGAAAGTTCTACTGCTGAAATCAGTTTGTGCCTACTAAAATTTAAACGACTGCCCCCAGTGTCCAAAACTGGAAGTGTTTTTGAGGTGAAACGTCCACAGATTGGCACCAAAAGCAAGTAGTAAAGTGAGTAGTGTAAATGTTGTCAACCGGAGCGCATATTTTATTAACCCTACACTCAAACCCCAACCCTAAACCTAACGATCAAGAGAGTAAAAATATCATTTTTAGAGCAAAAATTCAACCTCACAATGGTGCTCGCATTATTTATGTGAACGCATATACTTCCTGGTTTCTATTGCATCTAGAACCTATGGGTGCATCTCAATCCTAGTTCAGTAGTCAGGACACTGATCAGGGAGTCAGCCATTTTTATGGCTGTCTCATTCGCAAAATCATCCAGGGTACTGAAACGTTCTCTCCCTAAAAAAATCACACAATGCATCTTAAAAACCAGGGAGCATCGTTGCTACACTTACCTTACGTAAGACATAACGTTGTAATGTCTTCTGAAGTCTCTCAAGTTGTTAGAAGATGAGCACAAGTATAAATAATGCCAAAGCCTTATCTCTTTAAAAGAGATGTTGTTTGTCTGTCATCCACAATGAAAGTGGAACCAACTTTTAATATTAGAGTTGTTAAAAGAAGGTTTAAAATACACTCCTTTCAATTTTTTTCTCTTTATTTATGTAATTTATCTGTTATAATAACACTGTACATTTGAATATCTTCAGCGAAAATTAACAATAGTGTCCATTTATACAGCAAGGGTGCCTATTAATAACAGCTGCACTTGAATGCCCAAGCTCGTAATCATGTTGCAGGTGATTGAGTCACAAGTGTCCCAATGTTCAGTGAATGAACACCCTTGCCAGTGCCCGAATTCATGTTACAATATACTGATTCCCGGCATAGTGAGCAAGGGAGCTGATTGAGACACACCCTGTATCTCAGAGGTTATGCGCAAAGTGTAATCAGTAGTGCCATGTGGAAAGGTGCACATACTTGAATTGATGCAAAAATGTCTGATGGAGTGGTGAGTCTAATTCAGGAGTGGTGCGGATGGTGGTGCGACAGAGAGAGATCGTTTACAGGCAGCTGACCATCATGTTCTCTCTCTCTCTCCCGCACCACCATCCGCAGTCGGCCTTTGTCCCTCTTGGAGGCTTAATTAGCCTCATAAGGAACCGGGTGTGCAGAATCACCACAAAGCCCCGCCCACCGCCCTGTCACAAGGAGAATGGGGTTGATTTCAGGGTACTTGAACATTCATAAGCACCATGTTGAGTTTCTGTTTGATCATGTTATAACCAAATAAAGCAAATGTAATAACCCTTTTTAATCAAAAAGTATTCTTCTTCTACACTGCGCATTTTTGACCAGACCTTACTTCGTCCAAGAAGTGCATTTGTGGTTGAATCACTGAAGTATTGTAGATAAAACACACCTGCAGTAATAAGTCTACTTCTCTCACTCACTCACTCTCTTTCTCTTAATCCTTCTTCTTTCTTCTATTAAACATACTGAGACTGATTGGAACTCCTTTCCTAATAGACACTTGTGAGTTTTAGTTCACTCGTGCAGGGCGGTTACAGTGATAGGTCTGAGATACAGCTTCTATTAGCTCTAATGATTTATCAGTTAACCTTTAAATTAAGCTACTCTGGCTGTTCCAGCCTTGTACTTCACATTGTCTTTACATTTACTGCCTGTCTTTATCATGTACTTGCTTACAGCCTTATCACGTTTCCTTCTGAAGACTAATTTAATGTGTTCATTATCGTCTTAGGATGTGCAAATGATTTTATATTATTCTTTATTGTGCTTTCAGGCAACAAGACCAAAGACAGTGTTGCTACAGGTAAGGTGATTCTGCAAAGTGTCTTGTAAATAATGAATACGTCTCATTTAATGTGTTCAAAGGGCATGTGTGCAGCCACAAAGTGGAACCGGGACAAATAGTTCTGAGCCTGGCTGATATTTCAGAAGGATATTTTCAAGGACTGTGTTGGACAGATGGGATTTGCCATTGTCCTCCTCATCTCAATATCTCTAAACTTTGTCACAATTATGTCAGTTCTTTATCACTGTACTTAAAGCATGTCTAGACCTATTTAATGCCTTGTAAAGAGCATATTAATGCACTATGATGCATTCAATTTGACTCATTAATAATTGTAACCACAGTTCTGTGCTGTACCTTTAAGAGTATAATGCATTAAAACACATGATCAACAACTAAGTTCATTATAGCATGTGTCTTCGTGTGCTATAATAGGAAACAGGAAAAAATAAAATTCATATAACATATTTATGCTGCTATTTCATGAGCACAATTTCTCCAAACCCATTTATCAAATTCAGTAACACTTGATACCTGTATAATACATTACTAAAATATTCTTAATGCACTTTAATGCATTCATAATGGCCTAATATCAGTTAAATGTTCTCTGAAATAAATGTAACTCCATTCACAATACACTGAAAAGTGGTAATTGTTGCAATTGTTATCTCAGTGATCTCTTTCTACTTGATTTCTACTTATATGAACACATAAAAAATACTTTTATTGGTGAAACTTCATTTTTCAGGTAAATTAAGTCTTAACATTGATTAAATAACATTGTACTAACATATGATATAGCTAATAATGTACAATGGTGTCAATAATATATTTTAATGCATTATGCTCTTTTAAGTTACATTGCATTGCATTGTTTATTATATGGGACTATATGCATTATACTATAATAAGAATAGCTTTATAATGCATTATATATGCAGACTAATTTAAAATCTGTAAAGCATTGCCCAAAATGCTTATTTCCCAATTATTGATTTTCCTTTTTCTTTTCTTTTTTCTTTCTGTTTTTTAAACATTGAATCTGTGATTGATGTGTCTGTGTTGAAATTGGATGTGTCAGTGTTTAAAATGTGTTTTAATTTATCTCTGGTCAGTGGCGGAGAAGACAAAGGAACAGGCCTCTCATTTGGGTGGAGCTGTGATGTCTGGGGCAGGAAATATCGCCGCAGCCACCGGCCTGGTGAAGAAGGACGAGTTCCCCACTGACATGAATGTATGTCCTTTTATCTGACAAACTCATTGTATTGCACCTTTTTTCAAAATGATGTTAAAAACTCTGTTAAAAGTGGCAATATGAAGATCTATTTCTTTCGTTGGTGTAACCAAACCAGTCTGATTCAATCATAATAAATCATGTTTTTTTGACTTACCAGTAATTAAGAAGCACATTTTCAAGTTCCCAAGGAAGAACATAGGACAGATATTTTGTTATCTGGGAATTATCGCAATGTATATGACCCCCAGATATAGTTATGGTTTATTGCATTAGAATTAAACGCTTGGAAGAATATCATTGGATGTCATCAAAGAAAAAAGGACTGAAAAAGAAACGAGATCTGTGAGAGAGCGGTACACCTCACACACATTCACCACCACATCAATACACATGACAGATAATGGCGGGCCTCTCATCCCACAGGGAATATCATGTCTTGTCCTTCTGTTCCATTCAGCCCCTCTCCCTTCCCCCATCCGTCTCTTTCTCTCTTTCTCTCACTCTCTTTCTCTCGACCTTGCCCAAGGTCGCAAAGCACTTTGCGATGTACTTAAAATGCTCTATGGGAGAAGTCAGTCTTCAAACTTTGGCAGTTTTACTTAAAAGAGAGTTCACCCAAAAATGTAAATTATGTTATCATTTAGTCGCACACATGCTGTTAAAAATTTTTTTACTTTCTTTATTTCATTTAACACGAAAGCACTCAGGGTTAATATAGTATGAACAGAATTTACAATAGTAGTAGTGACAGATTTTCAGGTGTGGTCTTCCTCTGATTTTCCCCAACAGGCTTGTGGTGACCTGGTAATCTCATAAATCACTTAGAGATAGAATCAACATAAGAAGCTTGCAGCATTTGTGCTTGTAGTGTTTACAGTTGTGTGTGTGAAGCCTGCTGTACATTGTGAGCTAAGAAAAGAAACATGACGTCACTGTCATCAATTTTGAAGCTCTAGTCCTTCAGGTAAGCTATCATCCCAACAGCTATTGTCATAACAAGAATAGTGTGTAGATGGCCCGTTGAAGTGCGTAGTTTCATGGTTTTGGAGTATGTGACTAAACAGTATGTGGGTGGTCAGGGATTGTGTATGTCTGCTTGTGCTGCTGTATGATTTATTTGTTTGTGAGTTCCAGTACATGGTCCAGTTCCAGTACATGGTCAATAGTATACAATGTTTTTGTGGGTCATTCTGATGAAATGGTTTTACTTATTATGTCTGTCCCTATCATTTATATTAATATATAATTAAAATACATAGTAATAATTATTAATTGTTAACTATTAGTATAATTATTGAGAGTTCTGCCGTAACTGTCAGATTAAGTGTGGACAGTCAAAAACACAAAGTATTTAATTAAGGGTAAAAAAAAACACATAAGACTCAGACAGTTGTCAACAGGGCAGTAATCCAAAACTCCCTTTAGAGGACAAAACATGGAAAAGGAAACAAAACAAGGCAGAGGACAGACCAGGGGGATGCAGGTTGGGCAAACCAGAGGGGCTGACATAGCAGAAAGGCAAGGATCTGACCAGGGGCCCTGGCGGGACAGACCAAACGGCGGCCGGCAGAGCATAAAGACAAGGAACAGACCAAGGGTGTTCCAGCAATACTAAAGAGGAGGGCAAGAGACCAGGGGAGGGTGGGAGGGTAACCTAAGAGAGTGGCTCCAGAATTCAGACGAAGTCCAAGGGAGGGTGGATGAGGGTAGCCTTTAGGACGGGCACTTCCAGGAGGCTGCAGCAGCGAGTTTGGGTGACTTCAAGAGTCCTACAGCGGCAAAGATGGGCACCTCCAAGAGATCTACAGCAGCGAAGGTGGGCATCTACAGGGGAGCTGCCACTGTAAAGGTGGGCAACTCCAGGAGGGCTGCAGTGAGGACGGGCGCCTCCAAGGGAGCTGCAATGAGGACGGGCGCCTATAGGGGAACTGCAGTGGTCCTCCTTCTTCTGCGATGCTTGGCTTGTTGTGTATCTGAGATAAGGTGTGGCATGGACAAAGAGGAGTCTGGACTTATGCAGTGTGGAGGTCCTTGCCCTGAGCAGGGCCTCCATCTCTCTAAGCTTGCAGAAAAACAGACCGTGAAGGAACATGAAGGACTAGAAGAATATAACAGAGAGGAAGACTCCAGCACAAGACAAGATACAGAAGGTGAATGTAGAGAGTTAAAAATAAGGAGGGCAATCGGGGAGGGCAGGTGGAGAAAATGAAAAAATAACAAGGTTTACGTGGGGGTGGAATCAAGACACGAGATAGAGCACAAGGAGAAAAATACACAAATGACCAAAACAAAAACTAGAACATAGGTGCAAGAATCCCGACAGTACATAAAATATGAAACTGACAGTAACCTTTTCAAATTAAATTATATATATGAAAATAAATGTAAAATCTTACAAGCGTTCAAGCACCAATGTCACGGTTTCTTAAGAATGATCCATATCTCTGTTTATAGGGCTTGTTGTTTGATTGACATGAAGGATTTGAGTGGTTGTGTTATTACAATTATAGATGTCTGAAATATGACCTAATTGACTGTGATAGCCCAGTTTAAAAATAAACCCCTTTGTGACCCAGAACTGTAAAGAAAATCTATGAAAATCTCTCTCCTCTCTCTCTCTCTCTCTGTGGCATGCCATATAATGGAGGTTGATAAAATATTTATTATGCATATCTGAACATATAACGTGTAACAGAAGCGCACTAGCAGATGCATCACTAATATACTGTACAGACAGTAAATAGCACAACCAGTCAGGTGCCAAAAGGTGCCAATTACCCTCTCCATGATAGTGCTGTTTTAAATAATTGTGATCCTATTAGTGTAATGCATGCCTAATTTTAGTTTCATAGTGCTAATGCAGGTTTGTATAATGAAAGGTGGCCAAATGTTTCTGCATTGTTGGTTTTTAAAACAATATGTGCTTTCATTTGTGTATTCACAGCCTGAGTTTGGTCAGGAGGCCACAGAGGAGCCAATGGGAGAAGCTCTGATGGACCCAGAGGGACAAACATACGACGAAACCCAGCAGGTGAGAACATCACTGCTCACGGCACACAACTCTACGAAGAGTGATAGAACTCTACTGATATGTGTTTTTTAATGGTGTTACATTCTAAATTAAACTCATTGTCACAATCATAGGTGTTATTTAGTGGGATGTTATCTTTCCAAATTTGCAGCATTCTATTTTTATTTTAGAACACTCCTCTCTGTAAAGCATAAATGTGTTCGATAATGAATATTAAGTCATTTGCAAATGCATTATAAATCATTTTTTACAGTTATAAAAATGGGGGATATGGCAAGGCAAGGCAAGTTTATTTATATAGCACATTTCATACACAATGGTAATTCAAAGTGCTTTACATAGAAGAGATTAAAATAAGAATAAAAAAATAAGAATAATTTAAACAGTTATATAAAATAAAATAAAATACAGTACAAACAGTCGGCCACACAGTGGCACAGTGCTCATTCAGTAAATGCACATCTAAACAGATGTGTTTTGAGTCTGGATTTGAATGTGACTACTGTAGGAGCTCATCTGATCTCTTCTGGAAGCTGGTTTCAGCTGCGGCTGGCATAATAGCTAAAAGCAGACTCTCCTTGCTTAGAGTGAACCCTTGGTATTTCTAGCTGATGTGATTCTAATGATCTGAGTGATCTGTTGGGTTTATATTCAGTGAGCATATCTGCAATATATTGAGGTCCTAGCCCATTGAGTGATTTATATACCAGTAATAATACTTTAAAATCAATCCTAAATGTAACTGGGAGCCAGTGTAAAGACCTGAGGACTGGTGTGATATGTTCATATTTTCTGGTTCTGCTCAGAATCCTGGTTAGCAGCGTTCTGTATGAGCTGCAACTGTCTTATGGTCTTTTTGGGAAGGCCAGTGAGGAGTCCATTACAATAATCCACCCTGCTGGTGATGAAGGCATGCACAAGTTTCTCTAGGTCTTGACTGGAAACAAAGCATCTAATTCTTCAATATTTTTCAGATGATAGTATGCTGATTTAGTTATTGCTTTGACATGACTACTGAAACTAAGGTCTGACTCTAGAGACACACCAAGATTCCTGACTTGATTTTTAGTTGTTTGACCCCTAGCGTCAAGGTATGCATTCACCTTGAGAACGTCATCTTTGTTTCCAAACACAATGACTTCAGTTTTGTCTTTGTTTAACTGAAGAAAGTTTTGGCACATCCAACTGTTAACTTCATCAATGCATTGGCACAGGGAGTCAATGGGGCTGTAATCGTTAGGTGATAGGGCTAAGTATATCTGTGTGTCGTCTGCATAGCTGTGGTAAGCAATTTGGTTCTTTCTCATTATTTGGCTCATTGGGAGCATATACAGGTTGAACAGGAGTGGCGCAAGAATTGAGCCTTGAGGGACTCCGCATGTCATGGACGTCCACTCAGACTTATGGTCTCCTATACTCACATAATAACCTCTCCCTTCTAAGTATGACCTGAACCATTTTAGGACCATCCCAGAAAGCCCCACCCAGTTTTCCAGCCTGTCAAGAAGTATGTTGTGATCAACAGTGTCAAATGCAGCACTGAGGTCGAGTAGTACCAGTACTGATAATTTGCCTGTATCAGTATTTAAGCTGAATATCGCTTATTATCTTTATGAGCGCTGTCTCTGTGCTGTGATGCGATCGGAAACCAGATTGAAAATTGTCAAAGTATCCATTCGAGTTCAAGAATTTGTTCAGCTGATTGAAGACAACTTTTTCAATGATCTTGCCTATGAAAGGAAGATTTGAGATCGGTCTATAGTTGCTTAATATGGTCTTATCCAGATTGCTCTTTTTCAAGAGGGGCTTGACAACTCCAGTTTTCAGGGAGTTTGGAAAACTCCCAGAGAGAAGTGAAGAGTTTATCACTTCTAGGAGATCTGCTTCTAAACAGTTGAACACACTTTTGAAAAAAGATGTGGGAAGTGCATCAAGGGCACAGGTTGATGTTTTAAGGTGCTGTACGGTTTCTTCCAAAATTTTGCCATCAATTTCTTTGAAATCAGACATAGTAACTACTTTCTCAGGTTGTGGTTTGATTTGTCTGACCCCAGC
The DNA here is from genome assembly GCF_025860055.1 of Xyrauchen texanus. Lineage (NCBI taxonomy): Eukaryota > Metazoa > Chordata > Actinopteri > Cypriniformes > Catostomidae > Xyrauchen > Xyrauchen texanus. The sequence continues at coordinate 33,160,769 of NC_068298.1, forward strand.
ACAACTCAAGGATGTGCTGATCACCTTTCTGATATTATTGATTTTTTCAGAGAAGAAAGAAGCAAACTCATTGCACTTGCTGTCTGAGAGCAATTCATTGGGAATCTGGCTTGGGGGGTTTGTCAGTCTCTCTACAGTCGCAAAAAGAGTGCGTGTGTTGTTTAAGTTGCTGTTTATAATATTCGAGAAGAAAGTCTGTCTAGCTTTGCCTAGTTCCATATTAAAAGCATGGATGCTGTCTTTGTAGATGTTATAATGGACTACAAGTTTTGTCTTCCCGCCACATGCACTCTGCTTTTCTGCATTGTCTTTTCATATTTTGCACTGCTGTTGAGTTTCTCCAAGGCGCTTTTTGTCTGCCACTCTTCTTCCTGACTTTCACAGGAGCAATATCATCAATTACACTTTTAACTTTTGAGTTAAAAGAATCAAGGAGAAAATCAACAGAGTCAGCATATATACTTGGTGTTAAAGATATAGCCTTCATAAATAGTACACTAGTGTTCTCATTTAAGCATCTCTTCTTGACAGACACATATGGGGGATTTTATAGGCTGATGTTGTAATATCAAAATGTAATTGAATTATTTAATTATCAAATTAATTTTAAAAATCAGTCTTACAGTCACTATCTACAAGATACAAAAACACACACACCCTTATTTTATGATTTTGTATAAGGACCATTTGACTGTATGATTTGATAAAAATAATAATAAAATAATTTTAACTCATATCAATGTTTCATGTCCATTTATTTAGTAATTTGGCAAGTAGTCGTGCAAAAAAACAGGGTAACGCACAATCAGCTGATTATTATCACATAATACACCCCTTCAGGGTAATACAGGATCACCCTGACAGGGGTCATTTTATTTCAGCACCTGACTTGTAACATTGTCCCTTACATAATAATGTATACAATAATAATTTTATACAAATTATTTTTATAAAATTTTCAATTATGTCTATTTTCCCCAGCATTATAATATCTAATTTAACCCCTGAGAGTTATTATCACATTCAATCCTTAAACGTGTCATCAGTGGACACAGACATGGTGGGATTCCTTGTGCGGTGGCTTTCTGTTTCCTCCTCTTCCTCTATTTCCCTTCCCCCTCCTTCTGTTTGCTTGCTCATTACCTCACTGCCATGCTGGATCTGCCTGGATGGGAGTGGTGGTGACGTCAAAAACACTGTTGCACTGTGGGTAGTGATGGAGGCTCCCCTTGCCCTGTGGAGGAGAAGAGCTCTTCCAGTCAGTGACGTGCACAGACCTTAGCAGGGACGGGGCAGATGGCTAAAAAACGACACTGATTGTTTTTGTTTTCTATTTTGAAAGAGTAGTAATTATTAATACTTAAATAATTTCTTTGCTTTTTGAGTATTTGACCATGTTCTTGTACATATATTTATATATATATATATATATATATATATATATATATATATATATATATATATATATATATATATATAGTACAGATTTTTTTTATTGTATTTATTTATTTATTTATTTATTTATTTATTTATTTCATTTTTGCTTTATCACAAATAATAGCCTATTCAGTTACAGTATATTTTTCACAAAAAGCACTATGGTATTACACTTGTTTATTTGTTTATTTTCAGACATGGTCAGAGATAACCCCATGTTTATGACGTTTCATTGTAAAACCATGGTATTTTTAAAGTACCTTTGAGTACCATGACAGTATCATGAAATATGAACATGATCAATCATTCAGTACCATGGCATTACCCTGGAAACGAGTTATGAGAAAGTGTGAGCGCGAGGAGATCGACTGTATTCCACGGATGCTACAGGTTCCTTGAATAATGTATAACATGCGAGTAAGGACACCTGGTAGAGTTTCTGGGGCCACCCTTGGAAATGACGGTGCCCCACTAGGGAGTTGGTGCCCTATGCAGACTGCATAATATGCATATAGGGAGCGGATATACTGTGGAAGCCTAATGGTATTTTTCAGAAAGTGATTAGTCTAATGGCTTATTATTTTCAACAAAATCAAACTGGCTTTGGCTAAAACCTGACAGCTACTTCAGTGTATGTCAATATTCTATATAAGACTCGTTTAATTAATATCACTGAAAGCGACGCAACCGCTCCCATTATAATTAATAAATCTGTCTACACTAGTGGTACTTATAACACAATACATGGAGTGGACTTTTTATCTGACCTGTTACTCGCCTGAGGTAACGGCACTTTGATGTTCCGGGGAGAATTAAAAACTGCATTTTTTGCTTCCTTGAAGGGCACTGCTGCGGGAGGGGATGCCCTTCGAAAGCTCGTTCAAAACCAAAGTGAGAAAATGAATCTTTTCTCAGAGAGCCCTTCCACAAGACTGTTAGCGAAGGGTATATTCATACAGTAATGCCATGTTTCCTTCAGAGTACATACTTCAAGGGCTCTGCAGTTCGGAGTGAGTATAGGGCATAGGGAGGATCACTCGCGATTGGAATCTGCCCCGATCTGCTGTAGCACGCACTCTTAAAGGCACCTCCACTTCATTTTTTTAATAAACCCGTATTACCGTTATTGTGAGATTATGACGAGATTTTAATTTTGATTTATTTATCTGTTTTAATTTAATAATTAAAATATCTCCCCTTTTTCTGGATGATTAAAAGGGCACCTTTATATTTGTAAACGAACTTACGCCCCTGCTGCCCCCGTTCTGTGCATGTCAGTGCTTCCAGTTGATTCTCAATGTCTGTGATCTAGCACACAGGGAAACAAGGCCATCTGATAATGATACTGACATTTAAGACTTTGCATATCTTGAGATTCTATGCTAATAGAAGTCCAGCATGTTTTGATAATCATATTCATTAAATAAATCAATGAGAATTCTGTTGACTGTTTAGCCTAATCTGAAAGCATCAGCTTCCCTCTGCTGGGGAAGAAAGAAACTGCTGCAGAGGACAAAAATAATGAGGAACATTGTTAGATGTAGGATGTCACATGACGTAAAGGTTCACTGCCTAATAAGTGGACATATAAAGGTTTTAAACTGAAAAAAAAATTAATGTTATTCTTTACAAATATGTTTAACACAATGTACACTCACATGAGATGAAGACTCCAGTCATTTCAGTGGCTGAATAAAGTATTTTATTCTAAATTAGGATGGTCTCTTCTAATGGTGGCCGGCATGATAAGATCTAATAAACTACTGACTTTGTCACGGTAACTGCTGCATTTACTGGATACTTTAGGCTACAGAATAAATTAATCATGGTTGACTGATTAATTTATAAATGGCATCAATGGCATTGGTTATGGAAAACCTTTGTTTAGGTGTCCAATTGTATCAAGTGCATAGGAAGATAAATAATAGCCAGCAACATTGAATCAAGTTATAAATAAAACTTGATGTATAAATATAGCATTTCTATTATATTGTTATTTATAGAATATTAATTTAAAATCAATATAACTGCTTCACATGTTTCTAACACAAATTTGTTTTTATTAAAATATATTATATATTAGTATAGCTGATAAAATCCTATGTAACAAGTAAAAGACACAAACGCAAATGTATCACCATCACCTTTTTTAAAGGTGGTTGTAAAGGCTTCATTAAGTATTTTAAGTAATTTACAAATGCATTATAAAAACATTTATAAGCACTTAAAACAGCATGAATAGAAAGGCGAATTTAATACAATAATTGCTGAAAAGAGACCATTTTAACTTGCATGTTATAAATGCTTAATAAATACACTTATTCATATTTATTTTAATCAAAAACAAAAAATGTCCAACTTCATAATTTTTGCCACATTGCAGCAAAAATAGACTATTTTGGTGAGATTAAAAGGAGGGATTTTGTCATTTTGCAACAGTACATTTTGTGTTTATATTTATAACTGTAATGTCTTGACTCACTTGTGTTGTCTCTTTCCTTGTCACATTGATGTCAAAAGAATGGTGCTACTCAACTTACCTAGTTACCTATAATCCCCTGATCTTCATGCTCATTCACAGCATTTAATATAATAAAGCCTGATCACCATTATACTATGCAGAACTTTATATTCATAGGTTTTTAGTGTTGGCAACTCCTTAAAATGCTTTCTGTACATCCACTTTAGATTAAGGCACATTTTTTTTTTTTTTTTTGTTATTAATATTGAATAAGTGTTATTAAGCATTTATAATATGTTGAAAAATTACTTACTATTTGGCAGGTATTGCATGAAAGCAATTATTTTGAGTGCAAAATGCATTTGTAAATGACTTATTAGTCATTAATGAATCCTTTTATAATCCTTAACATAGGGAACAGTGTTAGCAGATACCTCTGCAGCCATGCAGATTTACTGCTGTGTTTTAAAAATGTTTGTGATGAAAATGTATTCTATGACCCATTTAAAAGTGTATGTTTTCTTTTTCTACAGGAGAACCAGGATTATGAATAGTAGGCATAAACATTCCAAGCCCAAGTTCAGCCAGCAGCACAAAAAGTGTCTATCAATAACAAGTACAAACCCTAAACTCATCACAATAACCCCTGTTGCAAAAAAGTACAAAAACACAGATATATATTCCAGTTAATCCTGCCGAAAAAATTTGTTCCTATCAGATATATACTTTTATTATGATATATTGTAAATGTCATGTTCTGACAGTAATGTTTTGGATGTATCTCTATGCTGACTGCCTGGGGGGAGGGGGGGTGCTCTGTCTCGTTTCCTTGTCTCCCTCCCAATGAAACGAGACCTGTTCCCCATCGTGACTGTTTGTACTTGTGTAACTGCATTTCTATATGTGTAATAGATGTTTCGGATCTTCCAATAGCATATTGGGGATTAAAATATCTTTGGGTAAATATGGTATTATATATTGCTGTGTGCAATGCCTGTTTGTGGGATTTTATTTTTCTTCTTTTTTATTTAATATTGAAGTTATTTATTTAAAGTTTTTGAAGTTCAGGTTTTATACGTTGTAACTTTATTGTTGCTTGTGATATCATTCCAGTGGATTGTTTCTTAGAATTGGGCAATTTGTATCTATTTGTGTGTATGTATGCGTTTGTGTACTGGAGAAGTTAGCGTAAATGTGTCTTGAAATGTTTATGGATGTCAGGTCAATATGTGCTTTACAATGCTGGAAATGTCAATATTAAGGTTTCTGAGTCATTCAAGACAAGTGAATCCTCTGTAAATAAATAAATAAATAAAACACACCATACAATTTCCTCTTATTATATATTCCATCAAAACAGAGGTCTGTTTCCACTACATTAGGGGACAACAATATTGTGTACACTACTGGTCAAAGGTTTGGACACACCTCATTATGTATTACTACTGTTGTCCACACTTTAGAAAAAAATAATTTAAAATAAGTCTGAAAAACTTCGTTAAAAACAAAACAGGTGTTACAGTATGTTTGTACAACAATTATTTCCTGATTCATCATTAAATACTATTACTACTGATAACAACAACAATAACAATCAAGATAATAATAATTACATTAAAAATGTTTCACATGTCAGCTCAATTTATATTTGTTACAAAACCAATTTTAATCATTTGTGCGTAAGCCTTTAGATCAAAAGTGTTTGAGAAACTTTTGAATGATAGTATAATAGATTGAATGTGTTTTAAATAGGTTTGCTGACAGATATTGTACCCAGAGTGATAAACACAAGGAGAGATGCCCCATTCCTCCCCTCTCTCCCCTCCCTAAACAACAGGATGTCTGGCTGTGTCTCCAGAAGAGAACATAGTGCTCTACACAAATGCTGAGCCAAGCAGAATGGGTGAAGTGCTATGGCAGACCTCTCATAGCTGGAATACCTGCATAAGCCTGGCACCATTGATGGATTAGCATGTGTAATCGCAGGAAATGTGGTGCCCTCTGGCAGCAGAGGGTATTTAAGGGCACACTGGCAGTGTCCCTTTCACACGGGGCCAGAAGGACTGTAAGTGTATGTGGTCAGGATCATGGCTTCCTTTAAGAAGTCTCTGGAGGGTCTGAAGGACACCACACAGTCAGCCACTAAAGGTGTCACTGACAGTGCAGGTACTGATGATTATACAGGGCCCATTGGGGCTGTGACTTAAGGTACCTTTCATTTTCAGTTTAGGAAAGAAAATCAGTTTTTACCTCATATGGAATTTTAGTACTTCTGAGTGAGCATTTTGACCATCAAAAGAGCTTTTAAGAGATTTCATTATTTAATTATGAACGTTTTGTTTTGGATTTAATTCTATGCAAACACTTATAAGTAGAAATCAAATTAGATATTGCAATAGAATAAACAGAAAATTGTTTAAAATGTAACCATTTTTGTTTAAAATATATCAAAAGAAATGTAAAAATATTTGCATTTTATATTATTATTATTTTGAATTTTATAATACTTTTGTTTTTAATTATTAATAGTTGTAGTAGTAGTAAAATGTTTTACAGATATGACAGTATTTTTGTCTGTTTTACTATGATGCCTTAATGTTGACCGTGTTTTTAGGGATTTTGTTTCCGTAATTTAGAGAACTTTGTCAATGTGTTGAAAAACATCCAGTATGTGTGATCATGTTATTTTAGTACAGGCAGCACAAGATGCTGTGCACCAGGTGGCAGAATCCTCCAAAGAAACAACCAGTATAGGTAAGCGTGTTAATACTGTACATCTTTATAGATAAAAAGTGGATACACCTGGTTTGTGTGTGTGTAAATCATTGAGTGTCCACTGTCTCAGCTATATTGTTTCAGCATGTTTGCCCTAATGTCTAAAATCAATCATTTCAAACCTTATTCAAATGTCAAATTTGAATTTTGAAGCATTCTATTTTTTTATTTTTTTTGTTTATGAATTTGAATATACTGCTGGATATTTTATTTGATTATATTGCCATAATGTCTAAGATCAAACATTTGAATTTAGATTTTGAATTCAAATTTAAAATGTGACATTTAAAATATGTTATTATTAATGTATATATTTGCCGTGCCATTTGCCGTGAAACTGTTTTGCTCAAGAATATGCAAATGATCCCTTAAAGGAACTCTCTCCCTCTGTGTTTGTATGTCTGTGTGTGGGTGTATGTATATACACACAGCTGCCGAAGAGGCGTCCAGACAGACAAAGTCTGCTATAGGCACAACTGCAGGCAAAGCTTCAGATACCATAAAGGTGTTTGGACACAAACTGAGTTCTAAATAAATTCTGCGCTGCCCAAACAATCGGACATTCCTTTTTTAAATAAAAATGCCAAAAACCTGAATTTTTTCTATTTATTTTATTTTATTTGAAAAAAAAAACCACACAAAAAAACACAGCACATTAATTAGCTGTGAATGTAACAGACAACAAAATATTTACAATTCATCTGCAGTTCTTATGCATGTTATTAGAGTACATAAAGATTACATTTTAGTTTAATTGTTCATATTTGTAAATTCTGAAGGCTGTTCAAAAATGCAAATGCTTTGAAAATACATTATACATTCCATTTCTCTGTCTCTGTGTCTCTTTTTATACATCCTGCATATACATTCCTATTCTTTTGGAGTTTGATGCTATTCAGGCTGCTGGGATATTCATTTATAGATTAAACACATTCAATTCATAAAGACTCATTTTTAGACTAATAACAATAGCATTTTAGTTAAATTAGATGTTCACTATGTATATATAGAATGCAAGAACTTCTCCACTCTACTATTAAGCCAACGAGTGTGTTGACTATACTCCTATATTACTTTTCTCTGCTCCCACATCACTAGAGGGGGGGTATCTGAGAACGGGTGATGATATGTTGCTATAGCAACATAACACAGATAGACCACAGTAAAATAAGTTCAAAATGGCCTTAGGGCAGATCCAGCTATTCAGTATTACTGCTGTGGATGTCAAGAGATGATCATTTTGAAGAAGAACAATAATCACTTAAAGAGATAGTGCACCCAAAAAAATCTGTTTACTTTTACAGTACTCACCTTTATGTTATTCTACACTCGTGTCTTTCTTCCTTGGAGCGCAGAAGAATATTTTAGGTAGAATGACAGCCTCAGTCACCATTCACTGTCATTGTATTGAAAAAAAATGCAATGCAAGTGAATGGCTATCAGTCACTAACAGTTGGCCTAACGTCTCGTGTTGTGCTCCATGAGGAAAGTAAGTCATACGGGTTTGTAAAAACATGAGGTTGAGTAATTTTGAGCATCTTAATCCAAATGTGTGGCACAGGATACATTGTGAAATAATCCAATGGTGATCATCAAATACATTTACATAGACATAGCAGTATAGTATCAATTATGTAACATTATTGCCATCATTTGGGTGCTTTTTTTTATTACATCACTATTTATCAGACATTTTGTTGAAATTAATAATTATACAAATTCAGGATTTGTAGTACTGATAACACAATTATTATGCATGCATTTGCCCTTAAGATTAACTTCATTGTCAATGGGCACTGCTAACAGTCATCTCTTTAGCAAGCTGAGCTGCCAAAAGATGATCTTGAGCTCTCACCCTTAAAAATCTATGTGGACAATGTTTCCTGCAGAATTGAGGAGATGATGTGGATCAGGATCTTTATGTCAAACCCGCCATGAGCACCCAGCTACTGAGCCCATAATACCTCATTACATGTGCTGTCCAAGGTGCTGAACAGGCTTAGCATGATTTTAGACAACTGGAGGGGGAATAATCAGCAAGGTTTGGAATGCAGTTCAGAGTTTTTGATTATTTTGTTTAAATAAGTTACAAATTGTCTTTATAATTCACTGATTCCAAACCAGTGGTATTTTCAGCAGTTCCAGTGGGTTTCTGAAAAGAGTTCAAATCTGTTTGTTAATCCTATGAATAATAACAATTTAAAAAAAATTGGTAAGACTTTGTTTCATTTGTTAACATTAGTTAACAACATTATTTAACATGAACTATTTTACAATAATTTACAGCATTTAATGATCTTAGTTCATGTAAGTTTCAACTTATACTAATACATTTTAAAATTAAAAGTAGCCTTTGTTAACATTAGTCAATGCACTATTAACTAACAATTGTATTTTTATAAACTAATATTAGCAATATAAATATAAATGCTGTACAAGAATGTCTTTTTTATTGTTTGTTCATGATACCTAATGCATTAACTAAAAATGTTAACAAATGGAACCTTATTGTAAGTGTTAGCAAAAGACTTTGAAATACATATATTGTGGCTATCAAAATATTACAATAATTAAAACAACTAATAATTTTTAGTAATTTACAGCATAACATACAGTATTCAGTTACACAGTAAAAGAAATAGGTAAAAATTTAAAATCCTGTTAAAGTTTCATGAAAAATCTGGCAGCTATGGATGCAAGAAATAAAAAATGCAAAAAATACAGTGTCCATGTTTCAGGCATTACAGGATGTCATTTTAGTGCCTGTGTATTATTCAGTTCACTACTATATATATATATATATATATATATATATATATATATATATATATATATATATATATATATATATATATATATATATATATATATATATATATATATATATATATATTACTAAAGGATAAAATTATATGGCAAAGGATGGAGGAGCAGTGACCATTATGGCAGAGCACTGTGTCACTCACACAAATACAAAACAACATCAGGATAACAGACACTATAATAATGCAATAAACATCAACTAAACAGCTTAAAATGACAACTAAAACGCCAAAACTGATATAAAAAAGAAACATAAATGTTTCAATTAAATTAAATCAAATGTCATGCAGGGACTTCTGGCAATGCACAATTATTGTTTTTTTTACATGTAATTTTAATAATAGTTTACTGTAAATGTACATGTATTGTCTAGTGAAAACACACATTTTAATAATTTACTTTTAAAAAACAAATACTTTTTGGGGTGTAATATACATTTTCATACTTAAATCATACTTTGTAGCTTAAATTAAATCGACTTTTTACTTCTATATAACATATATGTTTACAACATGTTGCCATAACATCAAATGAGTTTTCTTAAACAAATTATTATAATAATTATTATTGTTATTATTTTAGGTAATGACCAGTTTACAAATGATTTTTTTACAGTAGCATACTGTATAATATGTGTAGCATACTTCATTATAAAAATATGAAGGTTTTCTACATGTGTAGCCTACTTTTTAACCACACAGAACAAAAAAAATAATATGTGTAAGTTTTGTCAATTTGTGTGTGTCACGAACCCCGCTCCTCTGCCCCATCCCCGCTTCGTCGCACACACACTCACTCCTCAAGCTCGCATGCTCGCTCCGCCCCCTCGAGCTTTTCACGCTCTTTTTGCTCGCTCGAGCCCTCACGCCCACTTTGCTCCTACTCGCTCACATGCTCGTAGGCAATCTCCCTTCCTCGAGTTTCTCACGCGTTTCCAATCCCCCAGAACATTATGACCACCTGCACTCGCGTCATCTGCACTCCTGCACATTAGTTTCACCTGCACTCGTCTCATCACCTATCATTGTTTACACCTGCACTCGCCCCTATATATTTCACAACCCGTTCGTCTCACTCCTGTTGGTTATTGTATTTAGTTTCCCGTGTCTTTGCCCCCTAGTCTCGTCTAGTTTCGAACTCCTCTTGTCCTCCTCTTAGCTTGCCAGCTCCCTTGTTCCCCTGTCTTTTGCTCCCACTAGTCCCGTCTACTCTGATCCTGTTTCCCGGCTTCGACCTCCCCACTCTCGTTGACCACTCTCTCCCGGATTTGCCCCTTTACTCGACTTTGTTTCCCCGGCTTTTGACCCTACGCTACCCTGACCATTCTCCCTCTGGATTTTCCGTGCTGTACTTTTGTTTGCCTGCAAATAAACGCAGTTTTGACATACATTGTGACTGTCTCTTCTTGTGCGGGTTACAGTGTGGATCAAATTCCTGTTATGGCCATATAAACTGAACTGAGGTAGATTTCTTCAACAGTGATCTTTACTTGTCTCACTCACACTTTTCCACAACAACACAACTCACTTTTCTATTTTCATCCCATCAAATGAACAACAGCAAAAACAGAATGCAGCTATAAAGTCAAGTGGTTTTTATTGTCGTTTCAACCATATACAGTTAGTACAGTACACAGCAAAACGAGACAACGTTCCTCCAGGACCATGGTGCTACATAAAAACAACAAAGGACCAACACAGGACCACATGAGACTACACAACGAAATAAAATACCTATATAAAAAAACCTACATATACCTATATAAAGTGCACGTGCAAACATGTGCAAAATGTACAGGACAGTACAACAAATTACTGACAATGAACAGGACAATAGACAGTGCAGCGCCGACCAGTACTCAGTAGTGCAAAAAGATGACAGTTTCTAAAATGTAAACATAACATACTATGAGATAATGTTCTATGCACATAGCAGTTATTGAGGTAGCAGACAGTTATAAAGTGACAGTAATTAAAGTGCAACTCAGGACACGTGTGTGTCAAACCAGTCTCTGAGTATTGAGGAGTCTGATGGCTTGGGGAAGAAGCTGTTACACAGTCTGGCCGTGAGGGCCCGAATGCTTCGGTACCTCTTGCCAGACGGGAGGAGGGTAAAGAGTTTGTGTGAGGGGTGTGTGGGGTCATCCACAATGCTGGTTGCTTTGCGGATACAGTGTTTTTTGTAAATGTCTTTGATGGAGGGAAGAGAGACCCCAATGATCTTCTCAGCTGTCCTCACTATACTCTGCAGGACTTTGCGGTCCGAAACGGTGCAAGTCCCAAACCAGGCAGTGATGCAGCTGCTCAGGATGCTCTCAATAGTCCCTCTATAGAATGTAGTGAGGATGGGGGTTGGGAGATGTGCTTTCCTCAGCCTTCGAAGAAAGTAGAGACACTGCTGGGCTTTCTTGGTGATAGAGCTGGTGTTGAGGGACCAGGTGAGGTTCTCCGCCAAGTGAACACCAAGGAATTTGGTGCTTTTGACGATCTCCACAGAGGAGCCGTCGATGTTCAGCGGAGTGTGTTCACCTTGTGCTCTCCTAAAGTCAACAACCATCTCTTTTGTTTTGTCGACATTCAGGGACAGGTTGTTGGCTCTACACCAGTTCAGTCAGCCGCTGCACCTCCTCTCTGTATGTTGACTCGATGTTCTTGCTGATGAGACCCACCACGGTCGTGTCATCGGCGAACTTGATGATGTGATTCGAGCTGTGCATTGCTGCACAGTCGTGAGTCAGCAGAGTGAACAGCAGTGGACTGAGCACACAGCCCTGGGGGGCCCCAGTGCTCAGTGTGGTGGTGGTGGAGATGCTGTTCCCGATCCGGACTGACTGAGGTCTCCCAGTCAGGAAGTCCAGGATCCAGTTGCAGAGGGAGGTGTCCAGGCCCAGCAGGTTCAGCTTTCCAATCAGGTGCTGAGAATTATTGTGTTGAATTCTGAGCTGAAATCTATGAACAGCATTTGAACGTATGAGTCCTTATTGTCTAGGTGGGTGAGGGCCAGATGGAGGGTTGTGGTGATGGCATCGTCCGTTGAACGGTTTGAACGATACGCAAACTGCAGTGGGTCTAGTGAGGGGGGCAGCTGGGTCTTAATCTGCCTCATGACGAGCCTCTCGAAGCACTTCATGATGATGGGTGTAAGTGCGACGGGACGGTAGTCGTTGAGGCAGGACACTGAAGACTTCTTTGGCATGGGGATGATGGTGGTGGCCTTGAAGCACGTTGGAACAACGGCGCTGCTCAGAGAGATGTTGAAGATGTCGGTAAGAACATCTGTTAGCTGGTCTGCACATCCTCTGAGCACACTGCCAGGAATGTTGTCTGGTCCAGCAGCCTTCCGTGGGTTGACTCTACGTAGAGTTTTCCTCACATCTGCTGTGGTAAGACAGAGCACCTGGTCGTTGGGAGGAGGGGTGGACTTCCTCGCCATCACGTCGTTCTGCACTTCAAACCGAGCGTAGAAGTCGTTCAGCGCATCTGGAAGGGAGGCATCTTTGTCACAGGCAACTGATGTTGTCCTGTAGTTGGTGATGGCCTGGATGCCCTGCCACATGCGCCACGTGTCACCGCTGTCCTGGAAGTGACTGTGGATTCTCTGGGCGTGCGCGCGCTTTGCCTCTCTGATTGCCCGTGACAGTTTGGCCCTAGCTGTTCTTAGGGCTGCCTTATCGCCTGCTCTGAAGGCGGAGTCTCGGGACCTCAGCAGCGTGCGCACCTCCGCAGTCATCCACGGCTTCTGGTTGGAGCATGTGGTGATGGTCTTAGAGAAAGTGACATCATCAATGCACTTGCTGATGTAGCTGGTCACTGATGCTGTGTATTCCTCCAAGTTGGTAGAATCGCCATATGTTGCAGCCTTCCTGAACATGTGCCAGTCAGTACACTCAAAACAGTCCTGAAGAGCAGAGATGGCTCCTGCTGGCCAGGTTTTCACCTGCTTCTGAAGCGGTTTTGTGCGTCTGACGAGCGGTCTGTATGCTGGAATTAACATAACAGAGATGTGGTCTGAGTAGCCGAGGTTGTGGCGGGGCTCCGCCCGGTACGCGCCTGGGATATAAAACACCAAACTGATGAATTTTGGGAAGAAGCTGCTTAGTGAGTGTGTGACAACAATAATATTGAAATCATAATAATATTAGGCCTAATAATGTTTAAAACATTACTGGTAAGTACTACATTTAGCTTTCATGCATATTATTTGTTAGTGTTTTTTGTTGTTGTTTTTTTTAAAGATGTTTCATATGTATGTATGTGTGATACAGGAGGCTGTTGTCCTTCTGTCAGGCTGTTATTGTAAATAAGAATTTTGTTCTTAAGTGAATTGTCTGATTAAATTCAAATGTAATGAAAAAGACTGAAAATGTTAAATATGTTAAATGATAGTGAAATATCAGTTAAAAGAATGCATATCAGGGTTGGTGTCGATGAAGGGGCACGTTCGCCTTTTTGATGAGGCTAGGGGGCATCAACAGACAAAAAAGGTTGGAAACACTGACGTAATTTTTGATGCATATATATGACTATTGTGCAGAATAGTCTGAAATTGTTTATCCTGAATTGTTTATTCTATATATTGTATTATAAACAAATTACTTCAATTGTAGGCAAATGTAACATTTAGTGTTAATGTATGCTGTAGACGCAAATGTCAAACAGTTCTATCCTGAGGAAATGCTTCTGACCATGACTTAATTCACTGCTGATCTTCACTTCTTGCCCTCTCCACCCCTTCCTCCCCTGTATTCTCCTCCTCCTCCTCTCCAACCCTATCATTTTAAATCCCTGTCTACCTCTTCCTCCTCCTCGTTTGCCTGCAGTGAAAGGCTGGATCTTCTTGTTTTTTGAATATGGCATGTGTCCCACCCCCCCATCACCATGAGCACACACACACACACATACATACCATGCATGTACATGGCTGGTTGCTAAGCAACAGATAATCTGTGGGTGCGTGTGATTGGCAAAGACCTCGAATTTATGGTGTGAACGTGGTGATAGAACGCACCTCTCCGAAATGTACTTCCATGCCAGTTTGAAAGTGCACACTTGCACACAGACAAGAACAATCTTGCAGGGGTTGTGTATTGATGTGCAAATGATCCTGTATCTGAAATTCTAGCTCAAACTTGACTGCTGATCACTTAAAATCAAAAAGAATATTGATTGTGGCAAAGATACATATGATTTGTTGCATATTACAGCAGTCTAGTGAGCTACATTGTCTTGTATTAAACCAAATTACACTGAGTTAGTGTCTCTTATGAATCACTGATAGTTTATTGTATTTCAAAAGGGAAAAAAGGCATCAAGACTTAGCACATGAGCTAATGTGTCTAGTGATCACAAAGCATTATTACTGGTGAATCCACCTAATGTCTTGTCTGTCAGTGTATATGAACTCTATATGAGTTTTTATTACAAACGAGCCTTGTCTTTCTTTCTTTTTCTAAAATATAACCAGGACATTAATCATCATCATTTGCTTCTGATTAAAGAGCTAGAGAGACGTTGTCATTTCATTTCCACTCACTCTGCCAGGTTGACTCTGGTTTCCAGGGAAACTAAAAATCAGAAGCTTTCAGTACTCTCAGCCAGAGTGAAATCCAAGGACCACCATCCACTGAGATTCTTCTGGAAAATAAACAATCTACAATCTGCCTCTCACCATCACGAGCACCTAAAAGAGGAGCTTGGAGTGTGAAGAGATGCTTTAGCTGTGAATTCTTTGAAAATATGGATACAGTTCTCGGTCGGTCTTGCAGTTGAGGTATGTTTCATTGGGGCTTATTGTTATACTGAGAGTCTTCCAATATTGTTTAGTTTTATGTTTGAATGTTACTGTTACTGTGCAAGCTTTTTTGTGGATACATCAAATCAGAAATCTGCTATGCATTCCGTAGCAGGGCGACAATTTAATCTCTATCAAATATTAATAGACCTATTGACAAGCAATAATATTGTCCCTCTTGTTAGTATAATATGGCTGAATTGATGTGTATTTTTATTTCAAGAATAGAACGATGAATTTTGTGAGTGTCTGTGATTATTTCAAAACCTCCTT
Source organism: Xyrauchen texanus (assembly GCF_025860055.1). Classification (NCBI taxonomy): domain Eukaryota; kingdom Metazoa; phylum Chordata; class Actinopteri; order Cypriniformes; family Catostomidae; genus Xyrauchen; species Xyrauchen texanus. Next base: position 33,176,328 of record NC_068298.1, read on the forward strand.
CCTGTGCGTAATTGGAATGTGTGGTGGAAATGTTATCTGTAATTGGTTTTCAAACATACTACCTAATCTTACATATGTTTTCAGCTCTGTTAAAGCTGTTTTTGTGTCATTATTAATGCAGAACAAATGCTCATTTTTATATTGCACTTGATGAATTAGTTAAATGCATTTATGTCATTTCCCCCCTTTTTTATTCTATTTTTTATTTTGTTTTATGTTTTTGTCTTTCAGCCAAACAATCACTGGTGTGAGTCAAGCTCTGATTTTTCCTCTCACTCTCCCAAGCCACCACAAACCCATATCTCAACACATGGAGGGTTCTGTTCTGACAGAAAGTGAAGTTTGGAAAGCTGGTTCAGGGACCAACTCAAGTTTAAACACTGATGACAGAAGAATTGACTATTCACCCCTTATGAGTGACACAGTAAGTGACGAAAACCTAACCAAAGCATCTGAAAACCCTGGAACCACAGTACACAAGGGTATCTGCAGCACCATCCAAGAAGAGTCAGAACCAGAGATTTCACCAGATCAGATCAAGTCTTTAATTCCACATGAGCAGCGATTAGAACAGGATGTATCCTCCACTCAAACAGCAGTCAAGAGTGATGAACCTTCAGAGCCAATGTGCCAACAAGAGAGGAGTGTTAACAAAGAAGAAGAACCACCAAGAAAGACTGAACAACAAGAGAGGAGTGTTAACCAAGCAGAAGAACCACCAATTAAGACTAAACTACAAGATCTTGAGCAGGGTATTCACCAGGAAATCACAATACTGGTAACCAATCATGACTCTTCTTTGGAATCTGAGGAAGATGAGGATTTTGGGGAAGAGAAGACTTCCAGCTCCCCTACTGAACCTGAGACACCAACTGAGGTTGGAGGACCAACTGAGGATGAAAGTCTGAATGGTTCCATCCTTGTGGCGAACATTATCGAGGTCAGCCAAATCCAGAAGACAAGAATTAGTTTTAGTGAAGCTGAAGGGCCAAATTTGCCTGGAGGTCAGGCACAAGAGGACAATGAGAACTGTAAGAGTGAGAGCAGCAATGGGACAAACTCAGAACAAACCCAACACGAAAACAAGCAAAGCACAGGTTCAAGTCCCCCAACAAAAACAGACTCAAGCTGCACACAAGCTAGCACAAAAGCTGAACCTAGAGCCTTAGTAAATGTGAATGACAGTGATCTGAACGACCAGCCAATGCAGTCTGAGGTTGCAGAAGTAAGTGCAAGACTGAATAAAATCAAATCTACAGAATCCAGAGATTCTGGGTGGCTCTCTCAAGAGGCCGCTTTGAGTCGCTCACCAGGACGCCAACAGCATGTGCAAACTCAGGTCAGTCTTGAGGTGATGTATCAGTCCGTGGCCACCAGCCCCATGACCCCTCCTGAGGGTGCTGCTACATTCATTTTTCCCTCCTCCTTTGGGAAGCTGGCCAACAAGTGCAGTACAGATGAGGCACAGACCATAGAGAGAAAAGATGCTGAGTTGCAGGTGGGCTTGAAGGTGGAATCTCGTTCAGTCGCCACAGCTCCCATGAGTCCCGTCATTCTGACTGCACCTGAAGTGATCCCGGAGCCAGAACCACGACCAGGGGTGGCCGCAGAAGAAGTGCCAGAACCTGTGCCAGAAGTGAGCTGGGATGAAAAGGGGATGACTTGGGAGGTGTACGGTGCAGTGGTAGAGGTGGCAGTGTTGGGTACAGCCATTCAAAAACACCTGGAGAAACAGGTGAAAAAATATGAGAACAAACCTTCAGACTTGCACACTCTGACAGATGTTCCACACATGGACCCAACAGAAATACCTGCGTTGACCCCTTCCAGTCCTCCTCCTACATCAGAACCCAGAGAAACCAGTCAAGCCAAAGTACAAAGCAAGAATAAAGAAGAAAAGAAAGTCACAAGGGGCAGGCGTCGACAGAATCCTTTTCGTCAGTGGTCTAGGAATGTGCGGCGGCCTAGCTGTTGCTCCAGACCACGTCAAGATGAGGAAAATTAAGGAAAAAATGACACACAATCTAAAGGCTCACATTCACATTTGCACAGCGAATTTCCATAGACGAAATGCAGTCATCTCAAAGGGATTCTGCGCAATCAAGAATTTCGCCTGATGGAATTCCGGTGGTGAAGACATTTGCCCAAGTAAATTTTATGTGGGGTTCAAGTTTGCAAACATTGATCAATAAAAAGTTGCTTGGTTTGGCAGTGAGCTCTATGTGGGTGGTCCTTCGTACATAGCACATGAAGGTTTCACACATGCTTTTCATCTTCCCATGCCTTCTCCGACATTGAAAAATAGCCATGCAATTGAGCCATTATGATGGCACTAATCAGACAATCTCCCCCAAATTTGCCTTTAGTGATAACCTGTTGCATGGTTTGGTTTTGTTCAATGATAAGCCCCTTTAACATTCCCTACTAGGAGTACTTTCTTTACAGAGCACTTTAAGTCTTCTGTAAAGACTCGAATGGACACTGAACTACAGGAAGCCTCCCATATGGATATACATTATCAACAATAAATACCATTTTAGTTGGGGTTGTTTTCATCCACTATTAACAAATATAGTCGTCTTAATTTCTACTTGCTTTCTGGTTATTTTGAAATGGCACTAACCAGCTTTGTTGCTTTGAGTGTTTTTCTCTTTTTCGCTTCTGTCAAGATCTTGTTAACCAGATGTCAGTAAGGATCACTTTTAAAGTGACGTTTTACTTATAAAAGTTCTACACAAGTAATATGACCTTGATGAATATGAATTTCTAGTATCTAACATGTAAATATAAATTCATATATATTTCAGGACCAGTAGAGTAGATTTATAGAGCGACAGAACAAAGTACTGAGATTTGCCAAAAAAAATCCCAAAAAGATTCCTTGTGTTTCAATCAACAAGTAAATGATGTCTCTGATTCTTCAACAGTGAAATGTTTGGTGTTCTTCATGAGTTTAAGAGTATCTCTTTTCTAATTGCTTTTGTACAATCCTGTAATTTTTTATGGATATGTCTTGTATTAGCAGTTTATCTCAGCACACCAGTAACAAACACACCTTGAAGCCTTATGTTCCTTGCAGTGTTTTGTGACTATTGTGATAGATGTAATGTGAAAGAATTTTTAAATTAAATCCATGTCTACAAGGGAAAAGCAAAAACTCACCTGTTATTGAGAACGTGGACACTGTTGTTGGAAATTACATGACAACGTTTATTTTAATATTATAGCAAAATTTAGAGAAGTACAGACAGTTTAAGATATCTACACCCTGGCGACCAAACTGGCTTAGCAAGATCTGAGGTCTTTATTTGCTTGCTTTGATTTGACTCAGACTTATGCCAAGTAGGATTGTCCCAGGTAACATTTGGCAGGATTCATAAGCATTATAATTCTGTAGATTCACTGTAAATTTGTTTCTGTTGATGCAGTTCTTGTTCTTCTTAACCATTTCAACTTGTTTCATTTTCTTCAATGACAGAAATTATAAAAATAATAAAAACAATTTGTTTTTAAAAAATGAAAAGTGCATCATCTTGAGTTCCATTCTATACGGCAGAATATAAGATGAATGATTAAGTTTAACTTATTAGAGATTCCAAGAGTTCTGTCATTGAAACAAATATGCTATGGAAAATGACATCGGACTTCAAACATGCTTTAATTACTGCTTTTTTTATAGTGTCATGAAAATAGTTAATTTCCATCCCCAAAGCTTGTTTACCTTTCTTCTCACAAAACTTGTTCATTTAAAAGTGCATTATGGGCCCTCCAATGCACTTTGGAATTGTTGAACCATAATTATATTGACTGATTGACTGAAGTCATTGGTCAACTCTAAAGATATCGAAGTTTGGGTGTAGACATGTATAGAACCTATTTGGGAAAGTTATTGGAGTCTTTTCTCTGTTTGGAAGGGCCAAATACAACAAATGGCAGTCAGGTGGAGGTTAGAGGTCTGTGGTGCTCATGGAATGGTTTTCTGAATCTCTCTTTCTCTCCCGCTGGGCTAATGCAGTACCCAAAGGCTCAATGTAAGGAGATTCACTCTCATCTTCCTCCTCTTCTTCCTCAATTACCTACCAAACCAACCAAAACATTACTCAATAACACAGACACACAAACCAAATAATGTTAAGAGCTTTTAAATAATGCAAAAACAGATGCACTGCAGATTTTTTTTTTTTGTCTTTTTTACCAGTAAAATGTCAAAACATCCTTAAGACACATTTACTTTGAGAAGCATATGACATAAGATACTAAGTCTTGTTTTTCAGTTAAATATTTAGGATTATGAAACTGAGTGAGATATATGCTTAAGAAAATAAAACAAAAACAAAAAATGCCAATGAGTTTAAAAAAATTAATAAAACATAATATATATGTCAATGTAAATGTATTTAATTTAAAGGATGTTTAGATATTGTACTGATAAAACAAGAAAAACAAAAGTTTTTTGAAGTGTATAAACAAGTGTGTCTTTTTGCATTATAAGGGCGCTGTAAATATTTTAAATATATGATCTTTATTTTTAAAATACATTTACCATCATTGGCATAGTGTCTTTCTCTGTCATGGTCATATCAATGTTGTAGTCCAGGGAATTAAGGCTAAAACAGAAGACAGAGCACAGAAAATCTGAATCTCATAAAGCAATCTCTAAAAAAATGAAGAAATAATAACAATACAAAAAGAGACATTTTGGACCAGTTTGGTTGTTTGAAAGAGTATCAAAAGACATTTAGCCTCTATATATGGGTCACCAGTATCACAGGGACAATAAGTCCATCTAACACTATTGCTGAAAGTAAAACAATCTAGATATCATTATTCACAATACAACAACAACAGATGTCAGCTTTAATGAATGACCACAGAAATGTACTCAGCACACTACCCTCTTTTACCATTGTTTACCACAATAATCATTGTATCACATTGTTCAAATCAGTTCAGTGCAGGTGCTTATGAAAGATCCATTTTTATCTCTCCTTGTTCAAAGGCTGTAATTATGTGCAATGACACACTGCCCGAGAGACCGGATAATTATGATACATTATTTAATTAATAACTGAAGTGAGCCTGACTGTGTTAGCTAATGCAGCACATTCTGACAACAGAATGACACTGAGAAATTAAAGATTAGCTTTTGATGGTCTAGCATGGATCAGTTGTTCTCAACTGGTGGGTTGTGATAGGGGCATCAGACAGAAAGGAAAAACAATGCTAAATGCATTTAATAAAATGCAATAAACTATATAATCATGCATTATAAAGTTGCAAAATGAATAGACTTTCCAAATTTTAAAAGGGATGAGAAAACTTTTTAAATCTATATATCTTTGTTGTTGATGTCAAAGCCTACACGTCCAATCAAACTACAATATTTTGGTACAAATTCATCTTGTCACTTACTTGGTACAGTACAAGCTACACCCAAATTAGACAAATGACAACATGTACTGGTTGTGTTGCATGCCTTCGTACTTGACAACCATGAGCAAAACTATTGAAAAATATGGCCTAGACCACTATGTGTTTTGTATATTCTTGGTTTATTAAATATAATAAATTGTATTCATTTATTTATAGTACAAATTTGGTACTGTGTTGGGTCACCACTTGATGTCCAATGTAATATCTGCTTCCTGAAGCAAAACTAGTTGAGAACCTCTGGCATAGATCTCAGTCCAATAGACAGTAGTGTGAAAAATTTCATGCTCTATTTCATGTTAAATGCATCTGAATTCCAACTCAAAGCTTTTGGTTGAGAATGTCATACTTTATGCTGTTCTCTAGAATAAAATAGAATGTGCACAATACCTCTCTCTGTCTGTGTTGGAGTCATCTTCATCAAAGCCAAGGTCTGTGGCTGTGTCAATATTCATATTCAGCACTGGGTTTGCTCTGTGGAATACATATCAGACAATCTCACACACCAGCAGTGAGCTGGAATACCTATCCAGAATGATATGAGACTAGGCCAGCATTATGTAGCTGGTAGTGATGCTTAGGCAGTGGAGAATTCTCAGGGTCATTTTCAATCACCTTTGTATTTTTAATTGTTTTCCATTCTTAATTAATCTACAAACAAATAGAAAAAAACGTTTATCCAGTCAGAATTTATTCCTTGATGCTTACAAGCGAAGTGTGACAACTGTTTCACAAATCGCATGCCCGAATCGGTGTGTGAGTTTGAGCTCCACCCCCTCAGGCCTTCAGAATTTCTTCAGAATCCCTCAACAGTGCAAATTAATGTGCATCTAAAGTCAGATTGTCAGATTCATCAGCCAATCAGATTGATTTATTTGTTCTTGGTGGGTGTGATCTTTAGTATATGTCCCGGTCGAGGCCTTCTAGTTGGTCTTGAGTGACGCAATCATGCTTTAAGTGATGTACTTAATTCAAGAGTGAAAAGCGTAAGATCAAGCTGTCTGGTGAGTCGGCTGTCATCACTGCTGGTGTTGCCAGTGAGAAAGATATCCTCATGGATTTAAAATCCTGTGATGTTCTGCATGACTGTCTGATTGCTTAATTTATTAAACAGGAAAGGAGGACTTATTGTCACTTCAAGTAAATTGGTAAGTGCTTTTTGCATTGTTATAGCAACATCAGGAGTTTTCTAAGTGTAAATTAGGCTGCTTGAGCATTCAGTGTCGGATCAAGTTTTGAAAAGTAGTGCTGCGTTCCATTCAACTCGGAAAGTCGGATTTTACAACTTCCTACTAGGAAAAGTGCAATGGAATGCATCTTGAAGTCAGAATTATAACTGTAGGCTCGTGCAGAAATGATCAACTCTGATTTCACCCAGATGCAGGTGCATGATGTCACACAAACAAATGGACACTCAGGGAGATCTACAAAGTAAGTGATAAACATTCACAGGTATATAAAACATTACAATCTCTTTTGATAATTGTACACCTGAAGAACAGTAACTGGTGCTGCAGCATTGTTTATCAGTTGGGTGCTAGGAGACATCTCTAATGAGAGTCAAACCACTGCTAAGCTAACGAGAGAGTTGCAGTTCCAAATATCGGGGAATGGAATGGATTATCGGAGATATCAAGTAGGAATATGCCACATCCAACTTACATAGAACGCAGCATAACCGTGTACCCTGACGAAATGAAATTTAATGCAAGCAACATTTAAATTGCAAATATTATCAGATAGATTTTTCCAGGTATTATAGACCTCCCTGGTAGATTCATGTGACAAAATTATGATTTTTGAATTCACAAAACGGTAACAAAATGCTACAGTTAAAATTGGGCTTGTTGAGCATTAAGTGTCATATCTGGCTTTCGTGCTTGGACGTGAATGAAATGTCAATGTCAATCATTATTACTAGTTAGCTGCGACATAATGTATGATGCCCAAAGGCATAAGGTGTTTTATTCATTGTGAAACTGTGTTTTCTTAATGGCATGAATCACAAGGAAGGCCTAGACTTCAAATGCACCACTGTGCTTAGGTAACAAACAATGTCTATCTCACCCCTCTTTAGTGTATTTGTTGGTTCCAGGTACGACAGGCCCAGTCTTCTGATTCTCTATTACCACTGCAGATGCTGAGTTCATAGCTTTGGCTGCCTTGAGTTTCCTCTTGTAGCTTAAGGATAAAAGAAACCAGCAATGTTATAAGGATAGTTCCCCCAAAAAATTCCAAATACTTTCATTTTCTCACTTTCAATTCTTTTTCAAAACCTATATGACATTCTCTTATCTTAAACTAATCCTTTAATATATGGGGTTAACTTGTAAAACCGGCACAGGCTTAACTTGTGCATTTGTGTGTGGGTGCACATCAATAACAGCTATTTTAAATCTGTTGAATCTGCTGAGACTTTTTTGTTTGTGTTTGCGACCCAGAGAGTGCTGAGAGGTTCTGCTTCAATGCCATCCACCTGGCACCTTGTGAAATGTTAGGAACCGGTCTGAAAGGTAGGGAGTTCATTGTATAGCAGGGCTGAGGAGTAACTAACTAAAAGTAGTGACTCTACTAACTCAATTACATTTTTCAGTGTCAATACAATAGCTCAGCTTTTCAAAATTAGGTAGCTTTTTGTGTTACAAGCTACATATACAAGAGTACAAAATGTGACCGCTGTTTTTATGTCATATATTGTTGCGTTATATATAGTATATTAGATTAGATTATATTGAGTTGTATATTTTAAAAGACATTAAAGGAATATTCTGAACTGACAGCATTTTTGGCATAATATTGATAATCACAAAAAATATTTTCGAACCTTGTTTATTAAAAAACAACACAAAAATCACAGTTACAGTGAGACACTTACAATGAAAGTTGTACAATTATTAAAATACACATTGTTTAAAAATTATAGCCACAAATCAAAATATTTGTTTTACATTATTTTAGTGTGAAAAAATTGTTTACTGACCTTACCTGTGCAAAGTTATATCCAAAATTACAACTTTGTTTCCATGACAACATAATGTGGAAACCCAAGTGATTTTATCAAATTAAAATAATGTTAACTTGTATAATGTTTAATGAAAAACTGTATTTGTTTACCCTGATAGAAACCAGAATGAGTTAATACTGTATTTCAATAGTTCTTACTTTCTTCTGATGCACACAAGTGATGTTGTTGTCACAAACAGAACGATCCCCAGTGCGGCCCCCAAACCAATCATGATGAATACCTCAATCTTGACTTCTTTTTGATCACCAACGATTGTTGACTGTTACGGAACAGAATGAATACAAACATGTTCATGCCTAATTTTTGGAATATAATAATGAAGAGTTTTAAAAAGGAATAATTGTATTTATTTATTTGGACTTACAATGCCAGTAAATCCAAACTGAGATAGTATAACTCCATATTCCTTATAAACTTCCTCTGAATTCAGGATTTTGTTCACTTCATCATAGTCAAGAGCCGTGCCATTTGGAAATACAAAGTAAGCCTCCAAAACGGTAACCTCATCAGCTCTGCAAACAAATTTTATCATTTTAAAAATAAAAAAATGTACTGAAATTGCTTAAAGGCATAGTTCGCTCAAATAATGTCCTGTTTTCTTCTGAGGAACGTAAAAGGAGATCTTAGGCAGAATGCAAGTTTGTTACCTTTCACTTTCATTGTAAATAAAAATAATGAAAGTGAATGGTGACTGAGGATAAACATTCTGCCAAACATCTACTTTTGGGTTACACTTAAGAAAAAAATTATAATAGGGGTTTGGAACAACATGAGAGCAACTATTGACGTAATTTGCATTTTTGGGTGAACTATCCAACTTCTAACTTTAAAGTAAAAAAATAATTGTAATAAATAAATAATCGTAATAATAGTTTAACTCTTAAGTTCTGTTAAGATTGACATACATTACTTTGAGTTCCAGAGACCGATTAAAGGATAAAAGATAATAATAAAATGAAAGCAATTTTGAACTTAACCTCCAGTTTTAAGAAATGAAACACATAAACATGTTTTTATATGTGGGGTCTTTGAGACTGAAATATACCCCAAACAGAACATTAGGGTTAAATGGGCTTTCAGCTGTAGCTCAGATGGAATGTACATTTCTATGTCTGTGCTATAATATGATATGGAAGCTGTTTGTCTAATCACTCCAGCACTGGAAAAAAATGAGATTCACAGACAGTCTTAAAGCCCCAAAGAAATGAGAATACAAGCTGACTTGGATCCCACATTATGATGTACACGCCACCTGCTGGATCATACAACTTACAACACAGAATGATGATTCAGTTATGCCTTTTCCAGTTGTATGCAAAATCCAGATATCTTATGTTTACTTTTACGCTTTTACATGCTTACGAGTATGTTTGTGTGTTCCTTACCTTTGAGAATTCGTCTCAATAAACACATTAAAGATGTGTACTGTTACTTTTGTAGCACCTGCCAGAACCCTGAAAAAGATATGAGCACACTTTATGAATTTCTGAATTCAAGGACACATCACCTTTAAAATCACCCTTTAAGTGTTTCTTACCCTCTGATCTGAGGTAAATTTTCATTGACTTCAGATACTGATGACCTAAACCTGAGACTCACCCTGAAGGATCTGTCAACTGTGAGAAGCTGCAAAACAAGGTTATTAGAAATGAGAAAATGTACTATTTAAACAAACAATGAATCAATCAATTGAAGGTCCTACCTCAATCACAGAGGTGGCACAGAGCTTGACCTCAGCATCAGGGTTGCATGCTTGCACCTCCACCATAAACTTTCCCTTCTGGCTACTGTCTAGTGACTTCTGGGACCTGAACATTATAAAGGTGTGAAAATACTTTCTCCTATCCCAGCCTAATATGCAGTGTAAAATATTAGTAAGCCATTTGTTGGTTATCTTTCTCGAAAACTGAAAACACGGTGCCTCTTTAAAGCTATAAAATCTTCTGTTTTTTTTAGAGCAACCTGTCCAGCCCCACACAACAACATGGCATGAGTTTGGGCTGGGACTATCTGGTTGTATAATCAACGGCTGATGACGTGATTGTTTGAAAACAACGTTTATTTTTGCAATTCCGTCACTTCCGCTAAAATACATACTTTTCTCACCGTATATCTGTACTGAAAAGTCCTGAAGAATCTTCCTGAACTCCAGAGTCAGCATAGAAAAACACATCCTGTGGGACAGTCACATCACCACTGACATACTCCACCTTTAACACTTTAAAGTCAGTTTTCCTATTGACTCCTTTGTCTCTGTCTTGGGCCTTAAAGGGAAAGTGTAAACAAACCCAATGAGAACATGTGCATTGCATTCTGACAATTACATCACAGCGGGGGGGGGAAAATACATTACAGTACATAGAGTGATATAAACAGCTAATTTAACTACATAAGTGTCAATAAGTAAACTATAATACTCACATAAACTTTGGCAACAGATGAGCCTTTCTCAACTCTTTCCAGGAGTACAACTAGAGAAACAGAACTATGTAAAAAATTGTGAAGATCTTTGATTGTTGATAGGAAATCATCGTCATTTAAATCCATTTAAACATCTCATTAATAATAATAATAAATAAATAAACAGTTTTTGTTTACCATAGAATTCCTGCAGTGTGGTGAACTTTGGTGCATTGTCATTGATATCCTCAATATTAATAGAGATAACCCCTACAAAAGGGCAAAATATGTTTAAATTCACTCAAATAACACAGACTTCAATTGCTAAAAGAACTTAATTAAACTAGTCTATGTAAAAATTAAGATTTTGAACTTAAAATCTAGTTAGAATAACTACCCTGGATTGATCTTATTGAGATAACTACATTTGTATGTTGGCTGAACTTGTGATAAGTTATTGAACTTACAGTATTTAGCTGACTTAAAAATGCAACTCAAGAGAACTACACACATCAGGATCACATGCTCACATTCAGATTCGCAGAATCCACTATGCATGTGTCACGAATCCCGCCTCCGCTGTTCCTTCCACTCACCACCAGAGGACTCCATCGCCTGAGTATTGACTTTCACACTATAAACTACATTTCCCATAACCCCGTCGCTGGTTCTGATTTAATGCTCACCTGTTCCTCATCTACTCTGCTATATAACACTACCTCTCTCTTGCTATCAATGCGAGTCTTGTTTTGTCCTGCATACATTTCTGAGCGGTATTACCGGCCCATGTGTGATTCTCTGCTGCCTGCCTACGTTTACTACTGTTTACCTGGACTACTATGATTGTTTGCTGCCTGCCCTGACCTCTTTCCTGTTTGTGACCACTCCTTTGATTATCCTTGGATACTGCTACTGCTGGTGATTGACCTTTGCCTGTTTACCAGTTTTCATTATTATTAATAAAGCTGCACATGGATCTCAACTCTGATGACTCATCATTAGCATGAAGAAATTGTGCAAATTGCAGTGTTTGTCTTGCTTTTAATTTAACTGTTTGCTGCTTTTATTAATGCTGTGGTTTGTTCTGTTTGTCACTTTTAGGTATTTGTAACGTAGAAATAATTCGAAGTACATCTCATCTTTTTAATTAAAACATTTAAGAGTTTTGTGAATTTCCACAATTATGATTTGTGTGTAAAGTGTTGAGGTCCATGCTTGGCTTTTTGACAAGCTGAAGGCTGAATACAAGTGAAGGATGTTGGTCTATAATCAGTTCTGGCAGCTTATTATTTCTCCAACAATGGGAATTGGAACGCCCTAACCAATTATACAGTTATAAATAATATTAACTGATCATTTAAGAAATTTGACTTCTATATTCAATTTGAATTGAAGTAGTTGACTGAAGTCGACACAACTTTAAGGCAGCATGAACTCGAGTTTAAAAAAATGTATACATTTGTTTTACAGTGTACACTGAAAGGTGAAGTGTGTCATTTTTCAATGTTCCCCTATCACAGTTTAAGGCAACTGTAAGTAAGTAATTTACTGTAATATAACTGTAATTTGTAAACTAATTCCCCTGAAAAAGTAAATAAAGTAGCTCTGTGGTGTTTGAGCAGCCCAAAATGCAACACTGACTCTCGCAGTGGCATGAGTGAGGGGTGGAACAATCTGTTTGCCAAACCATTTATAAAGGGGGGTTGGTTTTGGACACCTTTTTTTAAAAGAAAAAATTAATTATTTTTGCAATTATGTTTGGTTAGCGCAGATATTACACACTTCACTTTTTACATACTATGAAAGAAAACATGCTTAAGCTAAATTAAAGGAATGTTCCAGGATAAAAAACAAGTTAAGCTCGATCAACAGCATTTGTGGCATAATGTTAATAAGCTTAGCATAATTTTGATTCGTCCCTCATTTATATAAAAAAATCATGAAAGTGAAAGGGGCCAGTCCATAAACGTTACAGTTTCAAAAGTATGGCCACAACACAGACTTTATAAATGTTAATATGTTTTAGTGGTAAAACCACTTAGTAGTAAAGTTATTTCCAATTTTACAACTTTGTTGCCATGACGACAATGCTGCAACCCCAACAAATCCCTAATTTTATCACTCTTAAATCATGTTAACACATATAATGTTTATTTCTTGTGGCTATACTTTTTTTGAAAGTGTGTATTTTAATGTTTATGGATTGGCCCATTCACTTCCATTGTATGTACAAAGTTTTTTGAACATACGTTATGCCAAAAATAATGAAGATCGAGCTGAACTTGAATTAAACCCCAAACATTCCTATTTAATGCTGGACAACAAAGACCAACAGAACTTACCTTCAGTGGTGTTCCTTCCCTTCTCCGTGTAAAGATCTACCACCATAGCAGTCAAGAACACTTGATCACATTTCTCATAGTCGATAATGTAGATAGGATTTACTATCACATCACCATTAAGCTCAACTTTGAACCACTCATCGGGACACGGCCCTCTGGAAGCACTGCATTGGCATTCAGTAGAAACAAGATCATATTGAAGAAAATGGTGAGTGTCCGCATCAGAGCCTTTGATTGTGCTCAGTGCCTCAGGAAGGCTGGTGTTCTCTTTAACATTCAGGGTCAAACCAGATGGGAACACAGGTGGAGTATCATTAACGTCCTCCACCACCACTTCAACTGTGGTCACAGCCTTGTTCTGACCCAAGTCCAAGGCCTCAACCTTCAGAGTGTAAGTCTTGTGGTCACTTTCATAGTCCAGCTCTATGGCGGGATCCACTTTGATGTCACCCATGTAGCCTTCACTGTAAGGCTCAGAAAATAAAATAAAACTTCCAAAACTACCACCAATGATGTTGAAGAAGATGCGGTTGTTGAAGTCTGTTTGGTCGGCATCATGAGCCCGGACAGAACCAACTAATATGCCTGAAGAGGAGACAACCGAATGATGTCAGTGTTCACTAAATATTTCCAACGTCATATAGGCTCTTGGAATTATTTAAAGTCATTATGAAATGTATTTCAGTTCATGAAAAACACAAGCTACTTGCCTCCTTCACTTTCCTTCACGTAAAAGGTATAATCAGGATCCAGGTATTCTGGATAGTTGTCATTGACATCCTGGAAAATAATTAAAAAGAGAAAAAATATGTCAAGACCTCAATAAAAGCCAAAATGACACTCAAAATTATATTATTATTTACCATCTCGCTGCTCTTTTTCATAAAACAACAGATAACGTACAAGACAGAATTATCACAAAAGCAGCAAAACATTCCTCAAGACTCATGGCAAGTCTTCTGAAGCCATACGATAGCTTTCTTTAAGGAACTGAGCCAAAGTTTAGATGTCATTCACTGAAAATGTACCCATTGCTATAGTGCTCAAATCAAATATGGCGGCAGGCAGCAGGTTTGACGTTAGTGATATTTGGTCACTAGACAAGTGAGAACCAATGAAGTTTGATGATGTCATTTACCACCAGTTTGAAGTGATGTGTCAAAATGTACCATATTTGATTTGAAAGCTACAGTGGAGGTAAAAGGATTTATGTTGTTTTTGTTGGTGTTTTTTGTCATTTTTGAGCATGACTAGTGTGACTGACTATGACTAGTGTTGTGTTAAAAAAAAAAAAGTGCGACAATAATTTAAGTTCTGATTTTGTGTTGCACGGGGAAGAAACAAGTTTGGAAAGAAATTTGAATAAATAATGACAGAAATAACATTTTTGGGGAAACAATTTTTAAACCGCATATGTTATGCTGGGGCACTTGCATAAAATGCAATGCAGAAATGTTTAGAGTTCAATATGAGTTAAGCTAAATCGACAGCAATTGTGGCATAATTTTGATTGCAACAAAAAAAAAAAATATTTGTACGGCTTTTTCTTTAAAAAAGTGCAACAATCACAGTTACAGTGAGGCACTTACAATGGAAGTCAATGGGGCCAATTTTTGGAGGGTTCATGGCAGAAATGTGAAGCTTGTCATTTAATAAAAACACATACATTAAGTCCAGTTAAAACTAGTGTGTTATTTGAGCTATAATGTTGTTTAAATGACATATTTATGGTAATTTTAGATTTTTAGCATCTAACTGTTAAATCGTCATGACAACAAAGTTGTAAAATTGGATATAACTTTACACAGAAAAGGTTAGTAAGCGATTTTATCACACAGATTCATGTTAACATGCATATTATTCATATCGTGTGGCTATACTTTTGAAACAGTGAGTATTTTAATGTTTACAGATTGGCCCCATTCACTTCCATTGTAAGTGCCTCACTGTAACCCAGATATTTCCTTTTTTTAAAGAAAAGGAGGGGCAAGTCTAAATACATTTTTGTGGTAATCAACATTATGTCACAATTGTTGTCGATTGAGCTGAACTTGCCCTGAACCCAGAATATTCCTTTAATGTGACTAGATTTTTAACAATAAAACATAAATGTACGATTCTCACCCCAATGTTGATGCTGACTGTGGCTGTTGAGGACAGGGATGGCGTGCCCATGTCTGAAGCAATCACCTTCAACACAATCACACCATTCATCTCAAAGTCAATGGCTTCACGGTCCAACAGACCCTTGTTCTCTAGCAAACCAGAGTGCAGGTCTATGGTGAAGTTGCAACTGAAAGAGCTGTCCTCAATCTGATACTGGATTTGGCTGTTTGGTGTTTCAGGTTTGTCGCCATCTCTAGCCTATTAAAAATAAAATCATTAATTCTTAAATGAGGTCTTAGAACATTACTTCCATTATATTTATTCACTTGTGTTCATTGGGAATTGAACCTATGACCCTGGTGTCTCAAGTGCAATAGTCTACTAGTTTTAGTTCAGAAGAAAAAGGATCACATCCATTCCAAAACATTTTAAGATGAATTAACATTGACACAATCTCGGCTCATTACTTGAGATGTGTGAGAAACTTTCTTAGTCACTCACTCACTATTAAACCCATTAAATCACCTGTATTATAAGCATCAAGCTTTCATCTTCTTGCACAAAAGCATTGTAAACTTCTCTGTTCATCTCTGGTGTCTGATCATTAATATCCTGAATGTTGATCACCACAACAGTGGTACCAATCTTGCCTTCTGAATCTCTGGCTTGCAGGGTGAGTGTATAGGCATTGGTGCCCTCCCAGTCAAGAAGATCTCCATTTTTAACATACACATTTCCATTATTCTCATAGACGTCAAAGAATGTCAGGCTGGGAAATGAAAGTACATTTGAGAGATGAAAGAAAATAACAAGTGAAGCTGTCATTATCTATTGTTTTGGCCTTGTATGATTGAAATGCACTACACACATCTGTATATTCTGATTCAACCATCATTCTAATAGTCTGAAATCACTGTTTAGATATTTGAAAGCCAATAAATACTGAACTAACAATGGCCCATTATGTTACATAATTTGTCATTCAATATAAACATAAGAAATAAAAATCATTATCTCTTTAACATTGGGAATATTTCTCCTAGACAGCACTGATATTAAATTGAGATGAAATGGAGACTTTTGCTGAAGTCTCCTGCTTCTCAGACCTTAGTAAACGACCCTGGTTATCTTACAACTGTGCCCTCTAAATGTTCAGAAGCAATCGCATCATTATCTGAGCAATCTGTGCTTAGATTTCCCAAAATACCAAAGTCTGTAATTGTCAAGATCTCAAACATCTCTCATAAAATTCTTTCAAAACCAAATGATCAGAGCTATGCAATCAACATTTATTTTATAGCTTTTTATTCTTACTGCATGTCAACAAGTTCTTATTTGTGTCTTGCAAAAAAAGAGAAACAACTGAGACAATGTTGGCACTTGAAGAAAGCATAACTGAGAACTCCATTAAGTCTCCTGAGCCATGAAAGAGCAATCTGTGATACCTCTGACATTACCATTTAGCTCTTTAAATGCCCATCAACACTGAATTTAGAGTCACCCATCATGCTAAAAACTTTTAAAGAGTTAGTGTGGCCTAACCAAATTATAACAAGCTGAATGTTCAACAACATACATGCTGTCCGGCAACAGTTTGTAAGTGATCTTTCCATCATCCAAGGCATCGTCATCTGTTGCCTGTCAAACGGAAACACAAAAGAGTCTGATCAATCAGGCGAAGCCACCACAACAAAGAAAAACTGAAACACCACTGTAAAGTGAAGAACATTTACTTACTGTAATGGTAGCCACAATAATTCCATTTTCACAATGTTCGTTAACAGGGAAGTCATAAAATTCCTCCTCAAACTTAGGGACGTTGTCGTTTACATCATTGATGTTAATGGTGACAATGGCTACAGAGGAGACATTAGAACTGGCATCTGTAGCAACAATCTGGGGAGATTTAATAAAGCATTCAAATTGTAAGTGAACATCATTGGTATACAGGTTGTACAATTTTAATTCTACAGCTCTTCAGATAGAGTGCAACAACTACAGAGACAACTTTTTCATCAACCTTGGTTATGGACGTGTTTTTTCATAAATTTTCTCCATAGGGAAAAAAAATGAACCAAACCAACCAGCACTAAGATGAATCACAAGATTACAAACTTTGATTCAGTATTTTGAATGATGCAATTGAATCAGAAATTAGTGTACAATACAAAACTATTTAATTGTAGTGATTGTAAATACATATAAAAACAGTATAGTTTAAGTTTATTGCAAAATATTCAAACATATACAAATGCGGTATATACAAACTACAAAGTAGTTTGAGAGTGAAGAGAGACAAACTCAGTTATTCTTAATGGTCACTGGCTGCTAAGTTTTCTTGAATTGGCAATATCCTTGATTGGTGGATTGCTTTTAAGGATTATGGGTAGTGTTGTTCTTTAATGAAGATGAATTCACGCTGACTCATGACTTGTGACTTTATAAATAAATATATATACAGTATATATACAATGTATATACAGTGTATATACAGTATATATATATATATATATATATATATATATATATATATATATATATATATATATATGTATACATTTTAAGTGATGCTCTGCAATCACTTAAAATGTAATTGATCTTAAGTAGGGCCTATGCTTTCATGCTTTATCCACCTAAAGTCCATTCACTCTAAAGCCAGGGATAATTCTGGCATCGGCCAAAGTCCCAGACCGTTTAGCTTATGTGGTTAATCTCAAGAGACACACCTTTAAATACAAACCTGCACTGACATTATTGTCTTTTTCTCAAAATCAACAGCAGTTGGATCTCTTATTGTCAGTTGTACAACACCGTCTCCCACCCCAGAGCTGGGAATGACAGAGAAAGCATCCATATCTGGACCCTCAACACGAAGATTGAACCTACTGTTTGCTCCCTGTAATGGAAATAAATTCATCATCACCTCATGAGACAACACCAGTAATCATCATCATTATCATCATTTTAGTGAGAATTTGAAAAACACAGAAAAGCTCTTTGAAACAGTGCCCACAATTGACACTGTCAAAAGCAGCAAATGCATGAAAATATTGGATTTAGTGAGTAAATAAAACCAGCTAGTTGACTGTAACTTTTATTAAGAACTGCAACATAATACAGCTGCATGCTTTGAACTGAATTGTAAAAATAAGTCTGACCTCTTGTCAATGGTTTCATGACCAGTAAGAAATATTTATGGCCAGCAATTGTTTTTTAATTCACCCACCATTGGCTGGTGTGGCGAAAAGTTAATTTTGGAACCCTTTCAAAAGTTTTCCATGCAAACATTTTTTACAGACCTGGTCTGGATCTTTGACTCTGATATCCAGGCCAGCCACAGCCACTCCTGCAGATGAGTTCTCATCAACATTACCCATGAAACTGTTTTTTGGGATGCATTCATCTCCACAATCATAAAAATCTGGCCCATTATCATTTACATCTCCAATAGCAATCTGTAGATCTTGTACCGTGCTAGCTATAACTCCGTCAACATTAGGGTTTGTCTCACTTCCCTAAAATACAGGAAGAACAAAATCATTCAATGTAATCAAAAATAAAAAATTAATAATATATAGAAACAAAGACTTCATATTGAAATGTATCGATACAAACTACAAAGGGCCAAAAAAGTATTCAAACACTTCTGTCCAGGTTAAAAATGCTGAATGTCACAAACTATTAAACCAAGTGTCATCTGCAAACAAATTATTCTTTTCTCAGAACTAACTCCATTTTTGTAATAACTTAAGCAGCTGGTGTCATGGACATTTTTTAGTGGATGTAATTCATCACATTAACAATGGAAATGTTCCACTAAATCTGACAACCAAAATGTAATCTATATTTTGACCCAAGTTTGCACACGATATCTATTGTTTTATCATTTGAAACCTAACTAACTTCTTTTTGAAAAACGTTTTTGCTTGAAAGTGTGCCTTTCTTCAAAGTAATTGCCACTCGGTTTGATATTTTGGAATCTTATGCAATGATATTCTTATTCTTAAATGTAGCATTTGACCAAACACTTTTTGAGGCCGCTGTACACAGTGGCACTCTTCTACTTTCTAATACACTCTACATGCATTACAAAAGGACACACAACTGTAATAAATTCACAACTCATTTTGAAAAGACAAAAACTCACCTTTATTTTCAATTCTACAACAGCATCTATTTGCAATAAAATCTCACGGTCAAATTCAGTTTTGACAGTTATTTCACCATCATTCTCATTGATTTGGAACAGGTCAGGTGCATTAGTATCTGTAAAAAAAGATAAGTGACAGTGTCCTTTGTACAATGATATTTGTCAAAAAATACAGTATTTATAAAACAAAGCATAAAAAATATATATTTGTAAAACATGATAATTTTCCAACTTCATTCTGCCTCTCTTTCAGATACGCTCAGTTTTGGTGCTGCTTCTCCAATAAGACTTGACAGTAAACGGTCACTGTTCTGATTGGCTCTCTGCTCTTGACTGACCTGCTCTCTCAATATCATCTCACTGCTCACCACTACTGGGCGGGACTACGGAAGAGATTATATAAAGTAGGTGTTGATGTGTTGTTCTGGAGGCAATCAGATGCAAATATCTAACATAGCTTGACATCACAATGTTGAGGAAGTAGAGAACGAGCCGTTTTGTCAGCTTGGTTTCAACAAATACTCTTTTTTTTGCAGTGAGGAGGAAGTTTTGAGTTCTGAAATTTACAGTATTTTTTTATATTACAGTGACCTCTCATATGTCAAAAGATTTATTCCTCGTGTCATGACCCCTTTAAAAGATCTCCACTGACTCACTTTCAATGTTGTAGCGGATGGCGTCATTGACTCCAGTATCTGGATCTCTGGCTCTCACAGTAAAGACTGACGTGCCCTGCAATAGAGCTTGCAGTGAGATATTTCAAACCACTCCTTTATATACATTAAAGTAGTGGTTCTTTACTGGTGGAACGCGGGCCAGATAGGTTTGTGGATGACTGGGGGGGGGTTAAAGATGTCTTTGCAGTGGCGATAAACATGTTTGTGCTGATCACAATATGTTTTGTGCTTTCAATAGACATTTAGATAATTGATACATTATCCTGTTTAGCTTATGTCATCTTAAAAATAATAATAAATATTGCTGGGCCTATGCAGTTCATGTTAAATGAATACATTTAAGTTGTTGATTCTACAGACATTTTTTTTTTTTCATCTTACATGATATACAACATCACTGCATGTTCAATCTAAAATCTGGGTCCTGAATCAAAACCAGTAAAGAACTATTGCATTACACAATTCATTTAAAAATAAGACAATATTCTTCTCACCATGGGAGAATTCTCATCAATAGAGGCAATGTTAGGTAAATTCAGAAACTGTGGGTCAAGGTCTGGTACATCTTTAATTGTGATGAATGCAATTGTAGTGGAGGACTGAATCACTGTTACATTATTCCATTTCCCACCACCATCCTGACAAAACAAATTATCAGTCAGTGTATATAGGACAGATAATTTACTTTAAATAGATTTTGTGTTTATACACATGTATCAGGGTAGATTAAACCCTCCCTGTATTACTGACTTTTCTTATGTCATCATGCCATTCTTGACAGCCTATCAGCAGCACTGCACGCCTATTTAAGATTTAAGGTATATGCCACCAGCGTATGCATTATGGTCATGTACTAGTCACTTCCGGTGAATTTTGTGTCACGTATTATGGACGAACAGCTATTCTTACATATATATGAATATAAATATAAAAACCTGTGACCGGATTCCAGTACCGCATGTGCCAATAAGTATTCCTGATTTATTTGTTTGAAACTCTGCTTTTTACCCATTTGTTTTATTATTATTTTCTTTGTCTTCAAAAAACATTTTGTATTTTTATAATAGGACCCACATCTCTTGCCCTCTTGTATAGAACCTGTGTGACCTGTTTGGTTAAATCTGGTGTTTTCATATACTGTATGCATATACTATATTTATGTAATTATGTCTATACATATATATGTACAGTGCATCCGCAAAGTTTTCACAGCGCTTCACTTTTTCCACATTTTGTTATGTTACAGCCTTATTCCAAAATTGATTAAATTCATTATTTTCCTCAAAATTCTGCAAACAATACCCCATAATGACAACGTGAAAGAAGTTTGTTTGAAATCTTTGCAAATTTATTTAAAATAAAAAATTAAAATCACATGTACATAAGTATTCACAGCCTTTGTTCAACACTGTGTTGAAGCACCTTTGCCACCAATTACAGCCTCAAGTCTATTTGTGTATGATGCTACAAGCTTGGCACAAGTATTTTTGGGCAGTTTCTCCCATTCTTCTTTGCAGGACCTCTCAAGCTCCATCAGCTTGGATGGGGAGTGTCAGTGCACAGCCATTTTCAGATCTCTCCAGAGATGATCAATCGGGTTCAAGTCTGGGCTCTGGCTGGGCCACTCAAGGACATTCACAGAGTTGTCCCGTTGCCACACCTTTGTTATACTGGCTGTGTGCTTAGGGTCATTGTCCTGTTGGAAGATGAACCTTCGCCCCAGTCTGAGGTCCAGAGCGCTCTGGAGCAGGCTTTCATCAAGGATGTCTCTGTACATTGTTGCATTAATCTTTCCCTCGATCCTGACTAGTCTCCCAGTTCCTGCCACTGAAAAACATCCCCACAGCATGATGCTGCCACCACCATGCTTCACTGTAGGGATGTTATTGGCCAGGTGATGAGCGGTGCCTGGTTTCCTCAAGACATGACGCTTGACACTCAGGCCAAAAAGTTCAATCTTTGTTTCATCAGACCAAATAATTTAGTTTCTCATGGTCTGAGAGTCCTTCAGGTGCCTTTTGGCAAACTCCAGGTGGGCTGTCATGTGCCATTTACTGAGGAGTGTCTTCTGTCTGGCCACTCTACCATACAAGCCTGATTGGTGGAGTGCTGCAGAGATGGTTGTTCTTCTGGAAGGTTCTCCTCTCTCCACAGAGAAATGCTGGAGCTCTGTCAGACCATCAGGTTCTTGGTCACCTCCCTGACTAAGGCTCTTATCCATTGATTGCTCAGTTTGACCGGGCGGCCGGCTCTCTGGTGCTTCCAAACTTCTTCCACTGTGGAGGGGAGGCCACTGTGCTCATTGGGACCTTCAATGCTGCAGAAATGTTTCTGTACCCTTCCTCAGATCTGTGCCTCGATACAATCCTGTCTCGGAGGTCTACAGGCACTTCCTTGGACTTCATGGCTTGGTTTGTGCTCTGACATGCACTGTTAACTGAGGGATTTTATATAGACAGCTGTGTGCCTTTCCAAATCATGTCCAATCAACTGAATTTACCACAGGTGGACTCCAATCAAGTTTTAGAAACATCTCAAGGATGATCAGTGGAAACAGGATGCACCTGAGCTCAAGTTTTTAATAAATTTGCAAAGATCTCAAACAAACTTATTTCACATTGTCATTATGGGGTATTTTTAGTAGAAATTTGACGAAAATAATTAATTTAATCCATTTCGGAATAAGGCTGTAACATAACAAAATGTGGATACTTTCCGGATGCAAAGCGCATTGAATACTTTCCGGATGCACTGTATATATATATATATTTGCATGAAAAGAGGTAAAATTAAGGAATGTTCATGATTTATTTGAATATTATTACTGAGAATTATTAAGGAAAATTAATACTCACACTTGCATTTATTCGGATCTGATAGAAAGGACTTCTATAATTAAAGCTGAAACGTCCCTGCAGGACAACGTGTCCAGCCGTCTTAGATATTGAAAATAGATCAGCCCCGTCATTCGGCACTACCTAAGACAAACACAATGTGTTGTGAATATAACTGAACTGAGATGCAAGAATGAAAAGGCAATTTATGGCATGGAATTTAAACATACTTCATCAATATTGAAGTACACAATGGAGGCCGTGCCAAAATCAGCATCTATGGCATTTGCTGTAAAGAGTGTACTGCCAACAGTTGTATCCTGAAGAAGAAAGACATAATATAAACCATGTTCAAGTAATGAAATACTCTTAAAACCAAATCGAAAACACCACAGAGCCACATTATAGGGTCAGTCTCATGAAAAAAAAAAGTTCTAATCACATTTTACCACAAAATCAAAAGAAAAGAAAAACTGTTGTCTTGCATAAAGATAAATGAAAAGTTTTTAGCACCATAATAATTGTTTTTATTCTATTGTAACAATATGTTTCTGACAGCTAAGCACTATGTGTGTGTGTGTGTGTGTGTGTGTGTGTGTGTGTGTGTGTGTGTGTGTGCGCGCGTTCGTGCATGCGTGCGTGTGTTCTCATAAGATTCATAAGAGTCTTAGATAATGGAAATATAATTATTAAAGACAGTACAACAAATATTTCAAATCTATTTGAAAATAATAATAGTTTTTTATAAAGTTAATAAGAAATTGGAAAATTGGGTGCTTGAATAAATAGTTCACCCAAAAATTAAAATTCTTTCATCATTTATTCACTCTCATGCCATCCCAGATGTGTACGACTTTCTTTCTTCAAAGCAAATTAAGATTTTTAAAAGAATATTTCAGTTTTTTGGTCCATCCAATGAAAGTGAATGGGTGCCCAAATTTTGAGCATAAAAATAATCCATATGACTCCAGTGGTCAAATCTATATCTTCAGAAACTATGTGATAGGTGTGAGTGAGAAACAGATACATTTTACATTCTTCTTCTTTCTTTCTTTTTTTTTTTTTGTGAATGGCATTCTTCTTGCATACTGCCCCCTATTGGGCAGGGGGAAGAATTTCAAGCAAAAAAGGACATTAATATTGATCTGTTTCTTATCCACACCCATCATATCACTTCTGAATATCTGGATTAAAATATTGGAGTTGTATGAATTAATTTTCTGATGCCTTTATATGCTTTTTGGTGCGTCAACATTTTGGCACCCATTCACTTGCATTGTATGGACCAACAGAGCTGATATATTCTTCTAAAAATCTTAATTTGTGTTGCAGAAGAGAGAAAGTCATACAGATCTGGGATGGCATGAGTGTGAGTAAATGATGAGAGAATTTTAATTTTGGGGTGAACTTTTAATTGTCAAGAAAAGAATGTCACAATGCAAAAAGACAAAACAAAAAAATTTTTTTCATTTTCTTTAAGCAAAACACAATTTCTTGTGTCTTTCTTTGGATTTTAGGTTGAAATATGACCCAGAGAAGTTCTTGGCAGGTTACATGTGGTTCACACAATCACTTCTTGCAGCCTCTCAGACTGATGTGAGTAAGGTTAAGCAGATTAGAGACTGACTTAGCCAAGATCACATTCGCAAAGAATCAACACCATCAGAGCTTGTACATCTTAATGCCTCTTATGCTAACTGTCAACGTAACAACTGTTAAAGGTGTTGAACACTTACGACCAATTATATTATTGATTGATTGAATTTATTTCAGGATAACCCCTTGAGATGTAACATCTCATTTTCAAGGGGGTCCTGCACCAATCTACACAGACACAAAGGTTAACCACACAGTACAAAATCACACTCAATTACACATCACAATCAAAAAATATATTAATAATAATAATAGGATAATAGGTGCATGTTAACCTCACCTCCCCAAACTCCAAGTTGTATGGCAGATTAAGGAAAACTGGTGCATTGTCATTTGCATCTTCAACAGCAACATAAACAGTTTTTATCTCCTGAAAGGGCAAATAGACACTTTGTGACTCATGAAAGAGATGTTTCTGAACATTGTAATATGAAGCTCTTTTAGTGGATTTAACTTACATCTGCATAAACACCGTCATTCACCACAACGTCTACGTAAAGGAGGCCATTTAACTGATAAAAGGAAACAAATAATACTGTAAGAAAACTAGAGTAGAAATTAAATAGAAATGAAATAGACTCTTATACTTCATCTTAATCTTAATACAGGAATAGAAGGCTACTCCGTATTAACCAACTACCTCTCTGTCCAGCTGTCTCTTGATCGTGACTTCCCCGGTCTGTTTGTTGACGTCAAAATGAATAGCATTTGTTCCCGTGATATCATATGTTAGAGGGTCATCGTCTGGATCATACGCTTCAATTTGAAACGCAAAACCACCTGTTTAAGTGAATAAATAATTTGGAAAATGTTATATCAAACTGACATTTTGCAAAGCAGAACGGTTAAGACTCAAAAGTACAGACCTACAGGAACATCTTCTCTCACGTTTACCAAAGCAGAGACAATCACAGGTACAGATTGACAGTAAGCTGGAGAAAACACAAACAGAATCCAGTATTTGAGTTAAACATAGGCATCATTTGTTTAAAAGAACAATACGTGTGAACTGTCCTCTTTAAATGACAATCACATTTGGACAATGTTATCATGGATTGCATTTGGACTTCAAATCACAACTTCTTGACTTCACTGACTGATTGGTGAGATACTTACAAGAAGCTATGAAGGAGAAAAGGAGGAGTAAAAGATTCTCCATCCTGCCAATGTCTGTCTTTAAGGCTGCATGTAAGAAAAATGAAATAGATCAAGAATGTGTCACACCATTCTTTTCACAAGCTCTAAAGCAAATTGAAGATTAATACATTTAGCTATAACAGAAAATATTTCATATATATATATATATATATATATATATATATATATATATATATATATATATATATATATATACAATTTAACACTTTCCAATAAGGTTCTATTCTCTAACATAAGTAATGCATTAGTTATCGTTAACTAACAATGAACGATTAAATCTTTACCGAATTAAACGTAATGTTGATTTATCAAATTTCATTGTGTATTCATGTTAGATCATAATGCATTATACAACTTTGAATGTAAAAAAGGCTTTAGTTGAAAGTACTGTGACATTAAAAGAATGTTCCGGGTTCAACACAAGTTAAGCTTAATCGACAGCTTTTTGTGGCATAATGTTTATTACCACAAAAATGAATTTCGACGCATTCCTTCTTTTCTTTAATAAAAGCAAACATTTTGGTTTCATTGAGGCACTTACAATGGGACTGGGGGCAATTTTTGTTGGATTTAAAGACAAATGTGAAGCTTATAATTTTCTAAAAGCACTTGCATTCATTCTTCTTTTAAAACTCATGTATTATTAGAACTTTAAAGTTTTTTAAATTGTAACTTGTATGGTCATTTCAGGGTTTTATTGGTTACGGCGTTACCTTAACATGTTGAATTCGATATAACTTTACACCTAAAGGTTATCGAGCGGTTTTATGACACTAAAATCATTTAAACATGCACATTTATTTTTTATGTCTTGTGTCCAGACTTTTAAAACAATGAGTATTTTAAACATTTATTGGCCCCATTCACTTCCATTAAAAGTGTCTCACTGTAACTGCAAGTTTTGCTTGCTTAGGACAAGTTGACATTTATTTTTGTTGTAATCAACATTATGCCACGAATGCTGTATATTGAACTATTATTTAACCTGGTATATTCCTTTTAACCAACATTAATAAATGCTCTAAAAGTGTTGTTCATTGTTAGTCCATGTTATCTAATATAGATAACTTATGCTAATGAATACAACCTTATTGTAAAGTGTTACAAAAAAACGTGCACAGTGTTACCATCCAAGCCAATAATATCATGTGTCATAAGTTGTAACAAAAATTCTTGCATTTTAGATTTTCCATGATGCCTCAAATCATTTTTTTCCAGACTGGGATGGTTGAATATCATCATTTTACACTCAATGTTCAATCAATATACTGAAAACAAAAATCACAATGAGATTGAATTGAGCAATGAGACCTGCTTCTCAGATTTGTCTCCTTATAAAAACAACTAATATCTCAAGAATATCTAAAACTGAGCTCAGATTTGCCAAAATAACAATCAAAAGTCAAAATTTTAACATGAGCTCAAACAGTTTTAATCAAATTCATCCAAGACCGAATTTCAATCATCATCAGTTTCACAATATTCTTTCAGGATCCCATCATACTATTATCATTTCTCCACAGTAGTTTTTGGAGGAAAAGATTTAAAGCACAACTGAAAATGAGTTACAAGGCTTACCGTGTCCAATCTGCCCTCGATGCAACCCCAACAAGCTTTGTTCTTCAAATGAGATGACAATATGCAATAGATGAGACCACTGGATAGTGCATCACTGGCTATTACAGACCCCTACAGGGAAGAAAGTCTGCATGCTTAATACAGTCTTCTCGCCCTGTAGACACATGACAAAGCTGCTTAGTGGCAAAGCAAAAGCAGATCCTAAACCAGTGTTCAGAGAATGGTTTATGCAGTCTGGGTATAGGCAAACAAATGTCTCAACAGCTCATGTCCAAATGAATCCAACCCATTCACAGACAGATTCAACAACTACTGAGTGAGCTTTGAGATATAAGATTAAAAGGGACCAGAATATAAAAAAAGGGGAAATTACTTGGAAAGAACCAGGGGGAAAGTAAACAAATAAAGTCACAACAAATAGAGTTTATTATACCCGATTAGATGAGATTGGAAACACAATCAAGAAAACACAGGACAAAGATTTGGCATCTAATTTCTAACCCAGCTATAAAATCACTGTGTCCTGAGATTCATAATATTTAAAGTGTTTCTTTTCTGGATTTTTCCTGACCAGACATCACACCAGTGAGGCTGACATAATGTGGGGTGAGAGATTCCAGGGAGCAAATGAGTTCATTAGCTATTCAAGAACCCACCTACTCTCGGTTCGCCTCTAATGAGCTCTTACACATTAAGTCCACTTCCCCCAAAGGCTTTCATGATTAACGAGGGACCGACAAAGGATTACTCTCCCCTGGGGTGAATCTTTAACGCCACTAAACAAAAACAATTGTTGATCTTCCTCTTGAGACTGATAGAAAGCTCATGATTGTTCGTTTCTAATAGTTTGGTGTTTACCACGGTGACCATACTGTGCAATAGGGATCATATTAAACCCATCGCACACCTAAAGATAAACTAATCCCATTATAAATTCTGTTAAGCTGTTAAAACAGCAAGATGTGCTCTGTTTTGGTGATATTATCATTCTAATAGATTTACCACATGTTAAGATTCCATTAGATTTATGTAAATCTTATTTAATATAGCCGGTGGGCTGCAAACAATCAACACAGGATACAAAACTAGTTTTGGGGGGTTTCATCTGATGGCTGTTAAAAAAAAACGTTTCTGGGACTGTATATTTATATAAAAAAAGATTGATGATAAATCTCAGCAAAACGAAACACAGTAGGCAAAAATTAAAAACTGAAATTAAATATAAAAACGTAAATATGGTGCAACGGTAATGAAATGTAGAGGCTAATGTTAAATGAAAATACAAACAGGGCCTAAGCCTATCCATATACTGTAACACATTTTTATTAGATGCTTATATCATTCACAGCATTTCAAGCATTTAAGTTCTTGCTTAAATCATTAAAGATTTAAGGATATGTATTGCAGTTTCAACAATACCACTCATATTTTCATTATTACACTTATTCACTAAACTGGAAAACACTGGGCTATGAATCATTTAAGTGAAGTATGAATCATTCCCATTCCTCGCATGTGCACAAAATGTGGTCAAACTCCACATGTGCCATCCATATGCATACTTCAAAAATAACCCATAACAAACACTCAAAAACAAAACCGGGAGCTCAATGTTTGTTCTCACGTCTCTAACATGAGAGAGTGCCGGAAAGCAAGTGTTGCAAAACTCCTGTTCTTAAAGGGGCCACGTTGGGGCCTGGGTAGCTCAGTGAGTATTGACGCTGACTACCACCCTTGGAGTCACAAGCTCGAATCCAGGGTGTGCTGAGTGACTCCAGCCAGGTCTCCTAAGCAACCAAATTGGCCCGGTTGCTAGGGTGTGTAGAGTCACATGGGGTAACCTCCTCGTGGTCATTATAATGTGTGAATCTCGCTCTCTGTGGGGCGCGTGGTGAGTCGTGCGTGGATGCCGCAGAGAATAGCGTTGGCCTCCACATGCGCTAGGTCTCAGCGGTAAAATATATTATATAGTGATATATAGGTATAGTAATTTTTTTAATAATACTGTATACTGTATTTTCATTCTTACAGTTCATTTTCTTCAGTTGTACTACATGGTTTATTCTGTAATATGAACACTGCAACCTATAAATATAGAATGAGTAATCATATTTGTTTACAGACATTTCCTTTCTTAAAATAAAATGTTGTTTTATGATTGGTATATGGGAATAAAAGTCATAGGCCTACCTTTTTGTACGAGCCAAGTCACATGTATTTTATGATTACGCCATCTCTTAAGAATTGTCATGAGACTATGTTGACAACAGTTAACGTACTAAAAAGAGCAAACATTTACAGCTCTTATCATTCCTGGATAAAGTGGATTTTTTGTATACACTTCTACAAATACATTTTTAAATCAAAAGTACATGTTAACATTAGTTAATGCGTTACTAACAAGCTAAGTATGAACAATAGTAGGCCTACAATTATAAATGCACATTAACCTAAACAGTAACACTTCAAAACAAGGTAGTATTTGTTGTTAATAAGTGCATTAAGTATTATACAAATGAATAATAACAATGAATAATATATTTTATTCAGCATTTATAAATCCTTATTAAGTAATACATACTTCATTGTTCATGTTAGTTCATGAAGCATTAATTAATGTTACCATGTGCAACTTCTAAATTAAGAATGTATTAGTATATGCAAAAATTTGTGTTAACCAAGATTAGTAAGTGTTGAAAAAATTGTTAATAGTTAGTTCGTTAACTAATGGAGTTAACTAATTGTGGCAGGGTGGAGGGTGGGGCCGGTTATACACACCCAGTCCCTTATCAGGCTAATCAAGCCTCCGAGACATTTTTCAGTAAATATATAAAAATATACATTGTCTATTGGTGCGTAAGAACAGTACATACAATTCCTCTAATATAAATCTGTTTACTGGTCCCAATGTCCTAAAATTAGACCTGTCTTGGCCTCCAGTTTTCTATCCTAATATTATCCTCTTAGACTTTGGTTATGACTTGATACAGCTTCACCTCAATGATGTCTCATGCATTTGAGAGCCAAGTCTTTAATAACATTTACATTTTGTAATTACACTGGGGAGTGAATACACTTTTTACAGGCCATGTCATAATTTCAGTGTAATAACGTAAATTTAATAAAATAAGTTTTGGTCTGATTCCACAGGAAGCCGTGAAACAATTATTTTTTTTTAAATATAATTCATATTTGAAAAACTTCTTGTCATGTTCACTGTTGTCTTTTGTTTTTGTGCTTTTATGATGAAGTTTAGTTTAGTTCCTGTTTCCTGTTTGGTTTTTGTAGTCCTTTGTAGTTTCATTTTATGATTGGTTTTCCCCTGATTAGTTTTCAATCTCTGATTGTTTCCCCAGGTGTTCCTCATTCCCTTGTTTTTTCCTTTTGTGTATTTAAGCCTTTAGTATTCTTGTTTGCTTTGTTAGTTCTTGCATGTGTTGATATGCTCTGTGCCAAGTTTCCCGTGGTTTTGTTTGTTCTGAGTTTTCTTTATGTTTGTTAAATAGACCGCTGCACTTAGATCCTCATTCTCTGCCTGCTTCGTCACACTTCTGTCCACCAATCCAAAGTCAAGTGGCATAAACAACATGCAGGTAACCATTCTGTTGTCATGTGACAAAAAACATAATCCAGAAGAGCCCTTCAGACCCTCATGTAATGTCGTCATTTTTATTTGTAAAGCATTTTTCACAAAAAACATAGTTTCAAAGCAGCTTTACAGAAAATGATGCTGTAACAGAAAATTATGCTGTAATGTCTTAAAGGCAGAGGTCATTGACCCTCATGACTATGTGTCTTTAAAAAATAATATCAGATATTTTAATATTTTTATGAAAAGGCACATTTGTTCAGATCAAATAGAGACAACTTCTAGATATTCGTAACATGGAAATTCAGGATATGATTCATGACAAATGTATAATAAAAATACCTTGAGTTTAAACACTTTTTAAAATGAATTTTTTTTTTTTTTACCTTTTTCACCACCTGTTATTTTTAAAGTCAAAAAGTGTGTGTGTGTGTGTGTGTGTGAGTGAGTGTGTGATGTAAAGTAAAACACTTTCTGCGCTCTGCACAGTGAGCAAAAATAATAGTTTAGTCATGCGATGCGTTCATTTAACACCAAGACAAGCTGATATTTCAAGATTAAAATCACAGCTTCAACTTAAGGCAGCACGTCGAGGTAATTTTTGGCTCTAATGATAACGCAGGCTTTTATGTGATGGTCATTTTCAGAGTGATCCTGTAACTGGGATCTTATGACATCAGTTTTAAGTGTACATTTTTAAATCAGTGCAGCAATATATTAGTGCGCTTTGTACCGCATGTCATGATCAGTGTACTTCGTGCAGATTAACTGTATAAACATTCAAGTTAAGTGTAAATTCCTTTTGCTCTGCCATTCGCGTGATTGACAACTGGAACGTGAACAGACTGCATTTCTGCGCACGCACAGCATGCGTGAGAGATGTGCTGGCGCGAGGCGATAAGATGAAGAGAGTGGCTGTGTCCGAAATCGTTCACTCATTCATTATTTCTTATATAGTGAATGGCAGTTAGTGAACTATATCTCAGCAGTGAGTGAACGAAATGAGTTCGACGGATACGTTGAATGTCGGAGCTCTGGGGCTGTTGCGGAAACAACGTCACACATGAACTTTTAAAATACTTGGGCCTTACTTGTTATTCTTATTAAATAATATATGAATACAATAAATCTTAATTCTGTTTGTCATTTTTAATTACTGTATAAAGAGTAAACACATTTTATCAAATAGAGTATTTTAAAATATATCTGCATGTTTTGTCTCTCTATATGTTAAGTTATTTTAATCAGGAAATTATTTGTAATTACTAGTACATTATCAAATGTACTAGTAATTAGAGTGCATTTTGGTTAAGAATGAGTGAAAAAAACTCAGAATTCAGACACTCCTACAAAATGGCAGACACCCGCACGATGGTGCACTATATAGTGGATATGGGGTGGTTTCAGACACCGCAAATGTTCCGAAGGTTGGTGCCCTATGTAGGCTGCATTCGCTGCATTTAGAGAGTGGCAGTATTGCTGTACAGAACTAATGATCTAAATACTTACGACACTGAAAACTGTAACTACAATAAAATAAGAATACACACAGGATGTTAAAAGCTATGAAATAGTGAAAGTAGGCATTAATAAAGCATGATCTTGCTTTGGTTTATATTTCAGCTTTATATATAATGTCCTTGTGGGACATTTTCACAGTAATAATTACAAGAAATGTTTCCAAACCTCTCTTCTTATTGACAAATTAATCCAGATCTGACAAGAGCCCTTAAAAGGGATAGTTCACCCAAAGATTTTAATTCTCATTATTTACTCACCCTCATGCAATCACAGATATGTATGACTTTCTTTCATCTGCTGAACTCAAATGAAGATTTTTAGAAGAATTTCTCAGCTCTGTAGGTCCATACAATGCAAGTGAATGGGTGGCAACATTTTAAAGCTAAACAAAATCACATAAGTCAGCATAAAAGTTATCCATAAGACTCCAGTGGTTAAATCAACATCTTTAGAAGTGATGTGATATGAGAAACAGATTGCCTTCACATTCTTCTTCTTGTGTTTTTGGTAATTCACATTGGCTGGGCAGGGAGAAGAATGTCTAGCAAAAAATTACAAATATTGAACAGTTTCTCACCCACACCTATCGTATAACTTCTGAAGATATGGATTTAACTACTGGAGTCTTATGGATTACTTTTATGCTGCATTTATGTGCTTTTTGAACATCAACATTTTGGCCTACAGAGCTGAGATATTCTTCTACAAATCCTAATTTGTGTTCTGCAGAAGAAAATAAATATATGGTATGCATGGGGGTGAGTAATTGATGACAGAATTTTCATTTTTGGGTGAACTATCCCTTTAAAGTGATTGATCAGCCATAATTTAATATTCGTTCATTAATAATAATAATGATAATTCTGTAATACATGTTAAATGTGTATTATGAAATGGAACATATGGGAGTAAATGTCCATTATGCCATTTGGGAAAGTAACGAGTTACTCGCTACTTGAGTACTCTTTTAATTGGATACTTTCTTCCTCTTACTCAATTAATTATTTATGTTAGTACTTTTACTTCTACTTGAGTACAGTTTTGGCTTCTCTACCAACCTCTGTATATACTGTCTATATATAACCAACATGGGCACTAAGATTGCATTTCTATTAAATTGACTCATGTGTTTAATAAAATACTTTTTAAAAACTTAGTTATCTAATTTTTATCATATCATTCTTATTTGTTGATGACCCATAAGCACAAGAAAAAGAGAAACAAAATAAACAATCAAACAAATGAAACCTATAAGATGACCTCATTGTGGATGTAAACATTGATGGGAATTGGATGCATACATAATATACATTCCAGATTCATATGGTGTATAGCCCCAAAAACACAACTTAGATGACAAACAAAAACCATAAGCTTATTTTAAACACCCTGAACACATATTATGTATGGTTAATTCCAAGGCAGTGATCTAATACATGAATAGTCAAATACCACCAGAACGAGTTTAGAACAGATTTATATGAAGAAACAAGGATAGAATGATGTTATATATAGATTATTTTATTATTATTGTTATTATTATTTTCAGGATGACGTGCATCCCGTCTGTTTCATGTCAGTTTCTGCGGTTCCTCTTCTGGCCAATAGAGAGAGACAAAGCAAAACACTCTACTCACAGACTGCCGTTTACGTAATGTGACCCTCATTAGTTTTTCCATGGCAGAAGCAAAGAATCAAATTGATCATCCATGACGCATCCTTCCCTCACAGCTACAGACAGGTTTATTAAGAACATACAGTGCATTATAGTGTATGTGCAGTGCATGTATACTGTAAAATATATAGGCTATATATATATATATATATATATATATATATATATATATATATATATATATATATATATATATATATATATATCAAAATACTCCATATGCATGCCATAATGTCGGCTTTAATTAGTTTAATTCAAAGTGAAGAATAGGATATTAGGATACAGATGCAACGCCACAATGACAACCGTAGCCCTGTGATCTTGATAACCGAGACGTGACATTGGGAGTTTACGGAGACAAGCTCTTACAATGATTACGGTAGAGCAAGACAGCGGGTTCATAGGGGTATGTCACAAAACCCACGCAAATAGACGGCGGATGTGAACGGGTTCAACTGAGTGCAGTGAATTCGGGAAAGTGTGATGCTTTCAGGTGGCGATTGTTGTGCGCAAGACGCGGAGAGCAATGCCGTATTCTGGCTTTTTTTTGATCGCGCGACCGACTGTTTGTACCTATTTCCCACGTCAGTGGTGAAATCCACGGAATGTTCCATTAACAGGAACAGCTGATGATCATGCCGCCGCACGGAATATGGGAGAGATCTGAAGGATTACAAGGAGAAATGTCAGCGACTGAGATGCTCGCAAATTAACTATCAGGTAACGCGCGCCTCTGTCTTGAGTGGATTGCGTGGTTTTCAGGGGCTTTTCGTGGTCTTGCATTCCATCGCACATATATTTCGGTGTGTTTCTGTAGATTGTCCCCCTAAGCCCGGAGCCCCTCCTTGTTTTGTTGCTGTAATGCTGTAATGTTTACATTGGATTGGAAGTGCACGGATGGATGGGACGCGGGTTTGCGTCCCCGGCGCTTTTCTTACATGTGATGTGCGTGATTTTATGCACGCGCATCGCATGTTTCAATCCGATCTGAAATATTTGAGTGATTTTCAACGAAGAAAGGTTACATTGCGGTGTTTTCTCTGCAGGTGAAACTAGACGAGAGGCCCTTTTGAAATTGCTGCAGAAAAATAGTTCCTCTGTCCTTTTTTTATTTTAGTCCCTAATTAAATTATAATTGTATTTCTGAGCATTCAATTTATATAGAATAGAAATGCTTCATAGTGGCCGGACCCATACTTCTGGTAGTCTGCTTCCTGCACTAGCTACAGTGCTGTATTTCCCCGAGAAATATATCGCAGTATTTTTTGCGATTTTAAAGTTTATCAATTTTAAAATGCATTGGACACATAATGTATTGCTTTGATCGCCCCTCAGTGAACAGTCTTGTATCAGTTTGATTCTGGCCGGCTCGCCATTTGGCGCAAGGTTTATGTAACAGACTGGCTGTGACACTGTCTCTGATGGAGAGGCGGATGAGAGCTGCTGCTGCTGCTGCTGGAGGCAACTAGAGTTCAGATGCTCATCTCTCTTTTTCGTATTTTCACGTTGTGTAATAATACTAATATAATAAAAGCATGCATTTTATCATCTTTTAAAAATAATGTTTACCAAGTGCTTCAAAGTGAGCAAACAGCCTATACAATATGAACATACCACAACACAGTCACACATGCACAATGGTATTTACATATAAAATAAAGTCACACACACACACACACACACATGTTGGTGCAGCTATCATTATGAGGACTCTCCATAGACACAATGATTTTTATTCTGTATGAACTATAGATTCTATCCCCTAAACCCAACACAACCCCTAAACCTAACCCTCACAAAAAACGTTCTGCATTTTTACATTTTCAATAAAACATTGACAAATATGTTATTTAATGTTTTTTTTTTTAGCGATTTGAATTATGGGGACACTAGAAATGTCCTCATAAACCACATTTATAGCATAATACCCTTGTAATAACCAGTTTGTAACCTAAAAAAAGTCATTTAAACCACATAAACATGCCCCCCCACACACACACACACACACACACATTTAACAAAATGTATCTATTCTATTCTAAAGAATCATAACTATTTTAATCTTCTTTATCAGTGGTAACACTGTAAAACTCCATGAAGGCCTATGTGCACATTCAAATAGAAAACAATAATAATAAATAATAATAATAAAAACCTAAGTATGATGGTTAAAGGTGCAATCAGTATTATTTTTCTTCATCCCACTTGAGTGGTAATTATACATACAAATGTTTCAAAATTGCAATTTATTTATTCAGAAGAAACACTTTTTAAATGTGGAAAAATTAATGAGTGCAACTTTAAAAAGGTAATTTGCTTAAGTTAATTATATTTGTTATTAATGTATGTTAATAATTAAGTTAATAAGATGAGTTCATTGATTTATGAGTTATTTTTTATTAATATAATATCATTTAATTCTAATTAGTTGCAACACAAGTTAATAATAGTTTAATAGTAAATTCATTTGTATTAGTTAAAATGTAAAATGATACAATAACTCTAAAATAAATACAATACTATATTTGTAATAGAATCAAAATAACAAAATAGATCTAAGATCTATAGAATATGGTGTTATTAAAGAAACTAATAATGAAAACACTTGCTCGCTGCAGTGATTTAGTGAAGTCCTACAAGCACCTTTGAAGATATCACTTCAAATCACAATGTGAAATCTTGGTTCTGTTTGTTCGCTGCTTTTGGTGATTCAACACAATCATAAATGGCACAGCTTTTGTTCCTTAAGGATAGTTAATATCATAATCTTAATAGTTAAATTAATGTAATGAGGGGGTCGAAATTTTAAGAGGGTCACAAGTTACCTTTCGAGCAAGATGAATAATCAGAAGTTCAGGGAGAATATAGAAGAACTTTCTTCTGCAAATAGTAGTTTGCTCCAGCCCTGATCTCAACTTTAATTTATTACATGAGATTTGCTTGTAGCATCCCAAAAGCACAAAATTTTAACTGACTAAACTTAAAGGATTTGCTCACCCAAAAAGGAAAATTCTTTACGCCCCCTCATGCCATCCCAGATCTGTATGACTTTCTTTCTTCTGCGTAACACAAATGAAGTAGGTCCATACAACGCAAGTGAATGGGCACCAAAATTTTGAAGCCCCAAAAAGCACATAAAGGCATCATAAAAGTAATCCATATGACTCCAGTTTTTCAATCCATATTTACAGAAGAGATATGATAGGTGTGATTGAGAAACAGATCAAAATGTAAGTTTTTTTTTTTTTGCTTGAAAGTAGGGGGCAATATGCATGAAGATTGTGAAAGTGAAAGTGGAGACTGACTGAGCATGGAGGAGAATTTATAGTAAAAAGTAGGACTTAAATATTGATCTATTTCTCACCCACACTTTTCGTATCACTTCTGAAGACATGGATTAAACCAGTGGAGTCTATTTTTCCTTATTGGTAAACTATTGTAACAACTATGAATGTATTCTATGTATATCTCCAAATTTGAAGATGATGATTTAATTTACATTATTTGCAACTATAGGCCAAACTGTTAACAGAAATTTAGACAGTACATGTACAAGAATATCAATAAAATGTGTTGTTATAAAGAATGTAATAAAGAAATTACTTGTTTGCAGCAGTGAGTGAATTGTGCCAAGCAATTTTGTAGACATCACACTTTAAACAAATGTGTATTCTTGTCTCAGTTTGTTTTCTGCCTTTTTTGATTCAACGAAATTCAACTTGCTGTTGAAGAATTATTAATAGTTTCAATAGTTCTATTAATGTTATGAAACATAAATGCAAGGGAGGGTCAAAAAAGAGGACCACAATTTCCCTTTCGAATAAGATGAGTAATGAGAAGTTCAAAGAGAAGATAATTATTTTTTTTTAATTAGCGGTTTGTTTAGTGATGTTTATTTGACACTTAGTGGGACAATAGGGGATCTCTTGTGATCCTTTAAATGCTGATTGAATTGATTTAAGATTATGTTTATCTTGTGCTTTGCCATGAATACAAGCTTATAGACGGAATAATTCATTAGATGGGTTGAATCTTGTTGAATGATAATTTACATGCCTGTGTTGTCGGCTGCCTCATCCTTGTCTGATAAATGGCACATTTACCTGGTGACCAAATACTTCCCCATATCAGAGACTACACAAGGAACTATCATGCTTAATGTTTAATTCTCTGTCATTTTCACTACTAGTGAATATTGTTCTTAAATAATTGATTACTGTACTCATATGATTAATCATGCTGTAATAATTTCACCTGTCGTAAGTCTGACTATCCTCTTGGAAGTTACTACAACCTTTAGAATGTGAAAATATAATTATGGGAAATTTTAGTGAATATTTTTCTTAAATAATTGATTACTATTAATACTCATATAATTGATCATAATGTAATCATTTCACCTGTAGTAAGTCATTCTATCTTCTGGGAAGTTAATACAACAATTCTGAATGTGAAAATGTATTTTACTTTTTCTCATTTATAACTTGCAGGTCAATTGAATGAATGTATGGAAACCGGCTTCCATATGAATGAGTGGAGACCTCCTATGTTTTATCGTTGTGGGTGGAGTTTTCAGACGGTCCCTTACGTCACCATCAAAGCGCATCGGAGCATTTTCAAGCATAATTTTGCTGCCACACCAAGCGTTGACTGTTCGGAGTACATTTTTATGCCCATGTAGTAT
Source organism: Xyrauchen texanus (assembly GCF_025860055.1). Taxonomy (NCBI): domain Eukaryota; kingdom Metazoa; phylum Chordata; class Actinopteri; order Cypriniformes; family Catostomidae; genus Xyrauchen; species Xyrauchen texanus. The sequence continues at coordinate 33,215,153 of NC_068298.1, forward strand.
AGTCATACACCCTATAAACCAAGTGTGATAATGACATATTTGTAAGATTGTCGACTGAAGAGAGCGCGGGCAAGAGAAACCGAATATCCAACGAATGTCGAACTTAAAACTAACTTTACCTCGCTCGCCAACATTCATCGCGTGGACGGTTCGGAAACTCACGCGCCATTGAAAACAAGTAAGCTCGGCTGGTACGTTTACACTTTAAAGGCTGCTCGGTGGACCCAGAGCTGTCGGATGTCGCCTTAAATGCAACTGTAAACACTCTGATCTCTCGACATTGCATTTAAGACGTCCAAACGGCCCATATCTGGCAAAACCAGGCAGTGTTCCTTTTGTTTGGGGTGCATCCCTGCATTTCCTGTTTAGAGCTTTGGGATGGTCTGCTCAGGCTATGTGCTAACAGCGATAGCAGATAAGGACTTGAGAAGTGCACGAGATTCGTTTTTGTTCAACACACAAGCTCAGTGCAACCGAGAAATTGTGTTTACAAACGCACGAGCGCAACTGCGGATGTTTGCACGAGCTCCAAACCCATGCAAAACTTCGGCCTCGCGACTCTTTTGTGCTATTGTTGTTGTGCGCTGCTGGGCCACAATGACACATTGAAGTGGCTTAAACACGGGAAATGTTCACTCCCGTCGTATTAATTATAAAGCGTGTTGTAATCACACCGGCTAGTCCCTTTAAATTATTATTTTACGGGAAAGGAAGCACGCTGGGTTTGGTGGCGCTCCTTTGTTGTTGCTTTGTCTATGTCTGAGCACATGGCACTCCACGCTTTTGTTGTTGAAGTTACAGCTTCCCCCTCTTTGGGGAAAATCTGCTCTGTCTTTCCCTTAAATATGGTTTACCTTTTCCAGTTTGTCAACATTTGGTGATATTTGTTAAGATAATATTGATAAATATGACACTGCGCTTTTCAATAATGTAAAGTATCATAATGTAATGGTTATGTTGGAAACTTTATGCTTGCTCTCAGAGATGTACACACTATTACATATTCCACCGATTGTGATAAGAGTGAGTGTTTAAAAAGTATGCTAACAAAAGTGCTACATTTTCTTTATTCATTGTACCTTTTTTTCCATGATCACGGCCTTTTATGTTTTCTGACTTATATATTGTGACGTAAATGATGTAGAAATGGCTTAGAAATTTGGTTTTGCAAGCCACACAGCCTTTCTGTTATACTAATAAGATTTAGACTTGTATTGAACCAATGGCACAGGCTATAGAGAAATTCACTAGTGAATAGAAAAATATTTTTAAAGTTAAATCTTAAAAATATTGCGATATCTGATTACATCGCCAATCCCCCTGCCGAGTGTCTGTGAATTTATTTGAATTAATTTATTTAAACACGAAAAACATAAAATACATTTAAACTAAATGGAGGGAAAAAAGCAATAAAATAACGAAGTGATAAAAAAAAAATCTTATTTAACCACCTCCCCAAATCTAAACATTGACAGTCTCCAACGGGTCCATTTGCATCACAGAATCTGCAATGCATGCCCTGAGGAAATAAAGTGAATTAAACTCACAGCACCTCCTGAGATGATCTGAGATCATTTGCAGCATTCTCATAGGCAACATTATTCTTGCAAACAGTTTTCAGATGAATAAAACAGAGAAAAAAAAAGAGTGAAAAGTCTTAACATGTGCTTGTTCCACGAGACAGGCTCATGCTGCACTCCTCTGAACAAACAGCGACGGCATTTCTTATGTCTGTTCTTAAAAAATAATAAAGTGTGTTTCTTCAAGCACATGTCTTTGTGACTAAAAGCATTTCTTGTCGTGTGTCACTCCGAGACTGGTCTCCCGCCTGTTGCAGTTAGATGAGCAAAATTACATTTGGACGAGGAACTTGAGAACTGGATTCAACAGCGTTGCATGTGGCAGGAGCTAGTTTCATGAAGTAGCTAGTGGGGTTAAATGTGGTAACGATTCTAGACAAATTCTAAACTGTGTTTTTTTTAATAGGAAAGGGGCCTTGAGCAATACTGTCAGGAGGCCCAGAATACTTTGCTACAGCCCTGGCTAGTTTCACACCCAGGCCACTGTTTAATATATTTGGCGACTTTCCAGATCCATGTTTTTGCAGTTTCCCAATATTGTCTATCATCTTCTGTTTTCAAGTGGCGTCGGGGTCTTTGTAAGACATCGTCGAAATATCCAACGTCATACTAGTGAACTACTAGTGAACAGCTTGGTGAGGCTAATGTTAGTGCATTGCTTTAAGATCATTGCATGGTTGATTTCATGGGCATTTTACATTTGTTTCAAAACTGCCCAGACAATTTTATTATGTTCCATGAACCATGGAAAATCCATACAGAAATCATATATATAGATATATAGATATATAGATATATAGATATATACAGTCCTGTGCAAAAGTTTTAGGCACTTGTGAAAAATGTTGCGTAGTGAAGATGTCTTAAAATTATTACATAAATAGTATTAATTTATCACTTAATGTCATACAAAGTCCAGTAAACGTAAAAACAATCTAAATCAATATTCGGTGTGACCAGCTTTGCCTTTAAAACAACACCAATTATCCTAGATACACCTGGACACAGTTTTTCTTGGTTGTTGGCAGATAGGATGTTCCAACTTCTTGGAGAATTCACCACAGTTCTTCAGTCTATTTAACGTGTCTCAATTGCTTCTGTCTCATCATGTAATCTCAGACTGACTCGATGTTCAGTGGGGGGCTTTGTGGGGACCATGACATCTGTTGCAGGGCTCCCTGTTCTTCTATTCTAATATTTTCTATTTGCAAATGTAATGTTTGTAAGTCTGAATATTTATATTTCTTATTGACACACTAAACTGAAGATATAAATAATCATCTTAAGTCCTCAACTAAGAATCATTAACTACTGGAAATTTAGTGGTCATTGTGGAATAAACCCTGTAATCTAGGGTCAGTTTGTTAACAACCCTTGTTATCTTTCTGTGTGTATTACACTGTTCATAATTTATCCTGGGTCAGTAATTCACACTGTATATCTTTGAAACGCAATTTAGACCAGCAACAGAGTAGTGCTTCATAACCTAGGTTTAGAGCAGTGCAAAAAAGTGAAATGTTGCTTAACCCTGGGTTTAAATAAAGATGTTAATCCAGAAATAAACTGACTAGGAGTAATTCATCCTTTCCTCTATTGCTTCATCAAATGTTTTTCATGTATTTTCCTATATAATATTTTTTTTTTTTACTATTACTCTGAAAATGTTGTATTTGTCTTTCTCTGCATTACAAACCCACAAAACCTCTTTGTGTTTTGCACAGTTACGACAATCTGAGGCTTTTAGACACAAGTGCCTCTTGCACTACTGGTCCCCAACCCCAAGTGTGTCTCATTTGTACGACATCACAAATGCGACCATGGGAAGTAGCAGTGAGTAGGCGGCCATCAACAGCCCTATTAAACCAGAGGAGGGTCATCGGGGAGCCTTGCATCACCCCTCTGCACCTCAGGAGAAGGTGAGACACCCATTGTGTTCACTTTGATGCACATATCGTTCCCTCACTTTATATGCTTTCTGCAAAATGAATTTGCAATCTATAATTGGAGGTGGTGTGGCCTAGTGGTTAAAAGATCTGGCCTGTAACCAGAAGGTTGTAGGTTTAACCCCCTGCAAGGAGCAATCCATGGAATAACACCATTGTATTATAAGTTATGGACATATTTCTTGTTGACAATCCATTATTGGAGGTGGTGTGGTCTAGTGGTAAAAAAATTTGGGCTGATAAGTGGAAGGTGTTGAGGTCAAATCACGTATGGAGCAATCACTGTGCATTGTTTTAGGAATGTTGGCCTAGTGGATAAGAATCTGGGCTGTTAAATGGAAGGGTGTAGGTGCAAGACCCACAAGGGGCAATCCATGATCTATCTTCACTGTGCCTTTGACCAAAGCAATTAACCGACTTATTTCAGGTGGATTGTTTCTGTACTGGGGTCGCTTTGGAAAAAAAGTGTCAGCTAAATGACTGCTTACAATTTTTACATTATTTGTTTGTACATGTCCTAGTCCTCCAGTACGACGTCAGTGGGGGCAACAAGATAGACCTGCTGTGCACAGTTCCCTGCATCAGGATGAGAACTTCCACCACATGGTCTTCACCCAGCATCAGCAGATTCCCTTAGATGAGTCCAGGCAATATAGCCATTCCAGTGCACCTCCACGCATGCTGCATACTGCCACACAACCTCCCCAACAGAGCTCCATCATGGTGGATCTTCATGAACAGGTATTAACTAAAACACGTGGATGTTCATTCATCACAGCAAATGTATCATTGTGTGTTTTGACCCTGATATTAAAGAGTCTACATTGAAAATCTGGGTTTCAGAATCTAATTTATACCTGGAAATAAACATATTGTAATTGTTTTATGTCAAGTGATTTTAACAAGTAACATTAATTTTTTTGTTTTGTCCTTCAAGATGCATCAAGGATCAGTTCCAATATCCTATACAGTTACTACGGTGACAACCCACGGCTTTCCCATCCACACCGGGCAACCTATTCCAGCCTGCAATGCTCAGCAGCTCCCAGCATGCTCGGTAATGTTCAGCGGACAGCTCTCTCTGCTCTGCTGCCTTCCTCCTCCAGTGAGTTTGAAAAGGAAGAGCTGGAATGTGTGGAAGTTTGTGTAGAGCACACCTAACATGTCCCATCGCTCCAGCTTTACATCTGCCTGATGTGTGTGTGTGCGTGTTCCAGGCAGTCATTATGCCCACCTGTCCTCCTAGCCAAAGCTATTAAATTATAATTGTATGTTCTGTACATCCGTCTCATGCATACATGTGAGGCATTGATTCAAAGCTGCATTTCACAATTTGATTATCATGCAATTATAGATTTTGAATGCATTTTTCAAGGGGTCATGTGCAAAACCCTTTTTAAACACTATTTTTGGCATTCTAACAGCACATTAATAAGCATTTGGAGTAGATGATCTTTGAGATGGGTATTAGAGATTATAAGTTCGGTTTCTACAAATTTGATCAACTCATTGCATTTGTCAACATACCCACCTCTGTATTTTTCAGGTGGCCATAGTGATGTACAGTTCAAGTGTCTTGAATTGAGACTGCTAAATGTGCTTTCAGTCCTGTTTGCTTCATAGACACTTAATCTAATCAAGTGTCTATAGTATATGTACAGGAGTTTCCACCTCAGACAGAACTCCCACAGACCAATTACAGTTTGTTCACTGACCATCTAATGCATATTGCACACAAAACTGAAAAGAACTCTCAATCTAGTAAGCACAAATACTAGAAATTAAGCCTTGACACAGAGTTGTTTACAAAGAACTGATTTGATACAGTGAGCGCCTTCTAGGAAAAATGAATCTGAGAATTTGCCAGAGTTTGCCAGGCAAGTAGATTTCAATGAGCAGAACTTTATATTCTGCTTTGTTTTTTAAGTTAAGTCTGTGAAATAGTGTGTACATTGTATTTGATGTGCTGTGCTGTTTTGTACAGTGACTTTCCACACACTGTACTGAAACTCTTTAGATGTAGTAGTATTATTATATACACAGTCTATTATTGGGGTATATTGATCACTTTACAGGTCAGACAGATTGTGCTTCCTGTCTAAGTGGGCAGTTCTTGGCCAGAATAAGTGGAAATGTAGACCAGACCTTATGCTCTTTAGTCAGTGATATCTGCAACAGTCTAAAGTCTTTTTATACTAATGCCTTTGAAATGCTGTTGAATGAAAAATTCTCAGTGGATTGCTAAAACGCATTTGTGGAATATTGGAAATATGCTATATATTATTGTATCTAACTAGTTTGGCATATTTATTTGAGGTGCATAACAGATTGTTTTCTGTTCTAAGCAGCGACCAAATGCTCATACGTACCAACTTTGAGTGCATTTATGAATAAAGTGACTAATATTCTTTGTGTATCTTTCTTTTTTTGCCTGCAGCTCATTCAAGCTTGCACCATGCAGCATCTGCCGGTGCCCTATCAGGCATTTCCACCGTTGATTTCCAGTGAGCATTTTATCCTGCATCCCAGTCCTCCAGTGCCACCCCACCAGCCTCCTCATCTGCCTCAACTCAATCAGTTTGTCCCTTTACAGCCCCAACACCCACGCATGGTGAGTGCAATGTTGTTGAAGTGACAGTGAACATTTTTTATTCCTCAAGCTGGTAGAGCATGATGCTAGCAACGTTTAGGTCATGAGTTCGATTCCCAGGACACACACATAGCTAAAATTTAAATCGTCAATCCACTGCAGGTCACTTTTGATACAACCATCTGCCAAATGCATAAATGTATGTAATGCATGTGGTACATTAACAAATAAGGTTGTCCGACATGATACAAATCTAGTTTAAAAGACATGTATGAAGATGTTTTTGTAGGGATTCTCTGAACAAAATGACCTAAATGATGACCTGAACAAAAATGTGCCTTCATAAAAATGTCAATATATCTGATATTTAGACATGGGTCTAAAGGGGTCCTTTATGTTTTTTGCCACATGACAACAAAATGGCTACTTGCATGTTGGTTACACAAAGTTACTTGATTTGGTGGACAAGGGTTTTTCAAACATGAATAATATTTTATAACTGTTTTACTGCTTATTTTTTAAGAAATAATAAAGAAAGGTTATTCTAAACTACTTATGCCATCACATCTTTTTTCAAGATTGTAAGGGTTTAATGAAACCTTTATTGATTTATTTAAAATTTTTCCATGTGGGTTGCACAAGAAAAAATATAAAAATGACTGAACTCAGAAATTCAAAACATGTTACTCATAGAATAACATTTTTGTGTGAATTGCATTTTGAATGTGTTTTTGGATAACTTCAAAGATCAGGACAAAAAAAAGAGCTTCACTTCATTGTTCCATATATTTATAATATGTTTATATTTTGCCTAAAATTATTCCAGGAGTGATTAGTAGGTTTCATTTCAAATGACAATGCCGACAAGTTTATTGTCAGTGTTTAATTTCTGCGCCACTAGCATCGCCAAGTGGAATTGTCAGGCTTATCTAACAATCAGAGCAAATTATTAATAGTGCCGCAGTGTTTGCACTTTTCGGGGGAATCAACTTGTGAGTGGATTATTATAGTCGTCTCTGGGTTTTAAGTTGGGATACGAGAAGTATTTGAACATGGGAAAAATTACTCACTTAAATCACCTTTTATTTGTTCATTCAAAAAGAAAATCCACATGTTTTGTAGAAACCAGACTTTGGTCCCAGATATGTGCTATTAGATGAAAGTGAGATCAGCCTTGTGAATTAGATCAGATGTCTTGGCTGTAAACACTAGTTGCAAATAACTCATGAATCTCCTTTTAATGCAAAGCACTGCAGGCTAAAATAACACGGCGCCTAAAATCTGTGCTAGCCAGCCAGTATTGCAACATTCCCAATTGATTATACCCAGTGTTGGGTGTAACATGCTGCAAAGTAATGCAATATGTAAAATAATGAGTAATGTGATTACTGTTCTGACAGAAGAATAATTAGTAATCCCATAAGTCTAGAAAAGTAATTGGCAATTAAAAAAATATTCCCCAATGCAGAATACTGTCATGTCTAATTGACAAATTTTAGTTACAATGGCATTAATCTAAAGGCGGATAGAAGTGTTATTGTTACGGATGTGTAAAGTCTGTTTTTTTGTTGTTGTTGTTCTTGTGTGTTCAGCCTCTGCAGAGGGTGGAGAATGAAGTGGATCTGCGAGGAGACCAGCATCCATTAGGAACGTTCTCTTATCCTCCAGCCCACCATCCACCAGCAATGACCCCATCCGTCCCCCTCCAGTACCTCCCCCAAGAGCCCCTCCATCAAGAGCTACCCTTCGGAGTGGTAAGAAAGATTTAGTAGTGTGGTTTACTGGTTCAAAAACTGGGTTGGTAAGGATATAAGATTGAAAGCACCAAAAGCTTGATTCATCACCTATCATGCATGTTCCCTTGAGCAAATTCACTTAAAAATTGTGTAATTTCAAAAATATTTAGAAAAAGAAGGGTAGTCAGGACGAACTTTGGTGTTAGAATGAATAAATGAATGGACGGATGGACCCATAGATGGATATAAAATTAGATGGCTAGGCAGATGGATGGATGGATGGATGGACGGACGGACGGACGGACGGACGGACAGCTATATAGTACATAGTAGGCATGTAACAATACACAAATTTCACAATATGAAATGAAGCATAGCCTCACGATATGATACAAGCACTCACAAATGTTTAGATTTCTCAGACAGAGAATTCGTGTCACCCTTAGCCAGTCGTTGCAGCACGCTGTAGTTTGGGAACCACTGTACTAGACTAATGTTTTTGGCTGTTGCATTTCCTAATTTATTCAGCATCTCATGCAGGAGCACTGTTTTCTCATGCCATAGCAAGTTAAAAAGAACATTACCTTTTAAAAATGCGTCTCAAAGCAAATTCCAAAATTACATTTGACCGTCTTACAAAGGCATGCCATAGGAACATTAAGAGAGCTGGATCGTTGTCGATTAGGAACAAGATCGCTTGGGTTTCTGAATCGAGATTGCAATCTTTTAACGATTTATCGTGCAGCTCTAGTGAAGAGTAACTTCACCTTCACCTGTCTTTCTATCTTCAGCCATATCCACACATGCTGCCGAGGCGTATGACTGGACAGAGGTACAGGTTACAGCAGCCTCTGCCTCCCCCACCCCCTCCACCACCCTACTACCCTGGATTCCTACCTTACTTCCTGTAAGAGTCTCTTCTACTCTTATTAACACACATTAAACACATGGATTTGTTGTAAGAATTGTTTCACATTCTAAGTAAAGAATAATCAGAATTATCAGACAAAAACGGTTATATGATGCCTTCTTGATGTTTCTCAACTATAGGAACTAAATGAAAAAACAAACAAACAGTTGTGCGATCCTTGCAGTGAGTGAATGTGAAAGATATGTTTTTAACAGCTCAATGCTTCCTGTGCCTCCGACTGCTGTGGGTCCTGCTATCAGTCTGGACTTGGATGTAGATGATGTAGAGATGGAGAACTATGAGGTAAACACTTAACAGAGAATCATTACCTGGTGGGACGTGCATTTGGCCCACTGTTTTTATAAACCGGCTTGTCCTAAATTATTATTGCCATAATTGGTTTTCACTAGGGCTGTCAGTTGATTACAATGTTAATCGAATGAATAACATAATGTGCCAATTAATTAATCACATATCAATATTTATTGAGAGAGCCCCCCCCCAAACAAATTTAGTATAGTTTAGAACAATTTAAATAATTATATATAATGTATATATAATGTATACATGTATTGTGGGTGAAACCAGTAAAGCATTTAGACAATACTAAAAGTGGCTTTGAAAGTCAAAATATTGTTTGTTTTACTTCCATTTCTTTGAAGATACTACAATTATTGGCCTGTTCCGTTTGTGACATTTGTTGGTCTATGGACTCATGTGTCAGACTTTTGGAGCATCTCACTTTGGTTGCAACAAGTCTCGCTAGTTTTTAGCGTCTCTAGTCATAAGAGTTTGTAGGATGCTGTCATGTTTGAAACGTTGAAAGAGGCGTCTCGGTATCCCTGCATTCTTTTGTGGTCGCAACAGCTGTCTTTGAGCACAAATGTTGTCGCCTGTACAGCTGGAGTTGCTCTGACTGCCCCCAACTGCCATAGATTTGCTAAAACATCAAGGTGCTACTTTAAGCTTGAATTCTTCTGATGGTCTGATGGGATTAAATGCATTCTTTGTTTTTATGCTGTATTCTTCATATAATCACCCTTAATTAAGTTGACAGCCCTACTATTCACATAAAACATGGCATCTTATTATGGTTTGTGTTGAGAGTTTTGTACAAGTTTTAAACACTGTTGTGATTTTCTCTTTTAGGCGTTATTAAATCTTGCTGAGAGACTTGGTGAAGCGAAACCTCGAGGACTAACGAAAGCTGATATAGAGCAGCTTCCATCCTACAGGTTCAATTTAGAAAACCACCAATCTGAACAAACTCTGTAAGTGTTCTCAAGTTACTGCCAATCTATTTTAGATAGGATATCTCTCATCTTGGAAGTTTTGATTGTGACCTGATATTTGATGTTACTGTTGCTTGGATTTTCTTGCAGGTGTGTTGTGTGCTTTAGTGATTTTGAGTCAAGGCAGCTTCTTCGAGTATTACCCTGTAACCACGAATTTCATGCCAAGTGTGTGGACAAGTGGTTAAAGGTAAGAATCACATTGTTGAAATGAATTTGCTGGGTATCATGAAGTAACAAACTTTTTATTTAACAGTATTTCATAATTAAGCAATATCACACAAGCAAGAGTGCTGTTGTTCCATATACTATATAAGCCATATACAAAACTTCAGCACGATTGCAAGTGCCATTGCTTTTATACAACAGTTCAACAAACAAGTAAATAATGTTAAATGACTTAAATCTCAAACCAAAATTGACCAATTAGTTCATGCATTTCTTAATTACCAGTGAAAATAGTTACAAAAAAAGACAAAGTATTAAAAACAACTCACTCTCTGTGCTGCTCTCGTACTGTTTTTCGAACTAGTGGTCTTTCATTTGTAAACGAATCGGTGTTTTTGAATGAATCATTCTCGTTCACTTCCATTGTTTTGATGAACAACATAAAAGATGCTAATTTGTCGCCACCTACTCGCATAAATATGTAATCTCCAGAAATGGTCACTGAATAAATCAGTGAAAGAAAACAAAATTAACAATATATCAAAATCCCAACCACTATTTGGAAAGCCACGAACACAGAGAAGCGGAGTGATACAAATCATGAAGCGCCCAGTGCTGTTATATTAAATATTAGCACTCTTGTAATGCCACTCGCCCAGTCAGATTCGTGGACCAGAACTGAATGTTGTATAATCCTGGCAAGGGTGGATGTACCGGGGTGGCATCGGATGGCAACTGCCACCCTTAGAAAAAGCAGTGCCACCTCACCTGCCACCCCAGTATTTAGTATCCCGATGTATTCAATATAATTGTATGTATATCATAGTTGATGCTGACGTTATGTAACAGTTTATTAATCCAAATGCTGCGCGACTCGCGTTTTTCATCAGAAACGGGATGCGAGTGACACTGTCACAGGGCAACCCAGTTCATTTTTCCTCAACCACGACAATAATGACAACATGGACAGATACATGGAAAAATAGAGGTAAAAGTAAATTTCTCAGTTGTTTCCAAGTCTTCAATGATTTATTATTATTATTATTATTATAGGTATAATGTATTAATATACATATTATATCAATACAAATATAATGTGGGAGTTGACATGCAAATTAAATGATCTATACAGTTTATTTTTACTAAGACATTACTTTGTGTTAATGTTTGCTTTCCGACGGCTTATTACAGCTGGGACAATGGTAATACGTCCCAGCTTTATCAGCTCTAGAACAGGGGTTGGCAACCCTTTTGACATGGAGTGCCATTTTTTTTATTTTCCTGGTCCATGGCTGTGCCGACAATGCTCATGTTTGTGATTTTCCAAAGTGTGAGTTCACTTCTGAAAATGTTCCTATTTTGCATTTTTCTATTAGTTTTTTTTTTTTTTTCACTACAAATGATATTATCAGCATAACAGTTTGAGTGAACATTTTGTGCAAAACCTGATGATTATGATATAATCATGATCCTGCATGTGAATTTTCACAGAGAATCTTAAGTGCTTTAATCCAAGAAAACCTGTCCTTTTGTACAAAATGAGTTAACGCAGTTAATGTTAAACATTTGCTTATTTGATTACTGATCACAAATCTTAAATATTTCTTATATAATGTCATTTATAATCAATCACTAGCACACAAGCAACAGCAAGAGAGGAGCAGGATATTTTATTTATATTAAGTGTTTCGCACCTGCATTCCTATCTACGTCTTGATTTAATCCTTCCTCATGATCACACAGCCTGTTTTCATCAGCTGAATGGGAGGCTAAACACTTAAAGTGTGACAAGACTCGCGCCAAGTGTGCAAGCCATTCGCACATCACAAGCCGATCAACTATTTTGCCCTATTCGGTGACTCTGGGTTGGAAATCTCAAGGATTAATAATGGTATTTCCTTATTACTTGTGTTGTTCTGAAAGCAAAAAGAAACAAATGAAACACTGAATGTTGGCTGTCATCCCGCAGCCTGACCGAAGCAAAGTGGGTGCCTTTACTTGCATGATTAACCAAAGGTGAAGCGCTGCTGGCTCATGCTGCGCAAATGGCTTGCACACGCTGTACGAGTCTGTTGGGTATACTGCAGTCTCGTCACATTTTACCTTTTTGTTTAGCCTCCCATTCAACTCATAAAAACATGCTGCGTGATCATGAGGAGGGATTACATTAAGATGTAGATTGGAATGCAGGTGCAGAATTTGTATAAATAAAATAGTCTATTCCTCTCTCACTGTTGCTGGCATGCCAGTGATTACCCCACGCATGTCATAGGTTGCCGACCCCAGCTCTAAAACGACATGGTCCGTGCATGCACTCTTCATCCATAGGTACACCTAGGCTTAACAAAAAACATTCGGCCTGTCTATTGTAACGTTTAGTCCAATCCGGCCCTCAGTTTAAAATGAGTTTTACTCCCCTGCTCTACATAACCTGTCATTATTGATTGCATAGGTAGCATTATTGTTTCTCTTTTTGTCTTTTGTTTCTGCCATGCCCAGCCCCTACCCCAGTGATGCTTTTGAAGTGTGATCTATGCATTGACTTTAGATTGTCAGTTCTATATATATAAAATATTACAATTATTTTTGTAAAAGGATATAATAATTGAAGAGATTATTTTGATAAAGGGAGACTGGGGCTAATTGTCACACAGGGAAGATGGCCCGTATTGAAGAATCAATAAGGTTTTAAGTTAAAAGTTTCATTACACAAACATTTATGTATTTATATGCAAGTATGGATGTATTTTTTCTAGCAGTGGTTTTTGTATGCTGTTTTAAACACCTTGTTGACCTCTTAAATTAGAATATATATACATATACATTCACACAGTGTCTTGCTAAATTATTGCATTTTACCGAATTACAAATGATACACTGAAATTTCATTCTGATTGATATTTTATTCAAAATCAGTTATTGTGACAGTGACTTTTTATTCTTTATTGGGAAATATTTTTATGAAAAATAAAAAACTGAAATATCTTGCTTGCAAAAGTATTCAACCACAACACATTAATGTTTGGTCAAGCCACCTTTTGCTGCAAAAGTCTTTTGAGGTACATATGTACCAGCTTTGCACACAGTGACAAAGTGATTTTGGCCCATTATTCTCAGCAGATTTTCTCCAGGTTGGGTGATGCTTGTTTCAAATAGTGTCTCAGATTCTCAATAGGATTGAAATCAGGACTTTGACTGGGCCACTGTAGGACATTTATCTTTTTGTTCTTGAGTCACTCCAATGTTGTTCATGCAGACTGAAGCAGGTTCTCGCAGTATTTCCCTATATTTTGCTCCATCCATTCTTCCTTCAATTCTAACAAAATGCATATTCCCTGCTGATGAGAAGCATCCCCACAGCATGATGCTGCCACCAACATACTGCACTGTAGGGATGGTGTATCTTGAGGAATAGGAAGTGTTAGGTTTGTGCCACACATAGCGCTTTGAGTTTTGACCAAAAAGCTCTATCTTGGTCTCATCTGACCACAAAACCTTCTCCCACATCGCAGCTGGGTCACTCACATGCTTTCTGGCAAACTCCAGACGTGCTTTCAGATAGTATGTTTTGAGTAATGGCTTCTTACTTGCCACCCTCCCATACAGGCCAGTGTTATGCAGTGCTCTTGATATGGTTAACTGGTGAACCATTAATCCACCGATTAAGCCACAGAACTCTGTAGCTCCTACAAAGTGATTGTTGGCCTCAACTGTTGCTTCTCTCACAAGTCTAATTTTTGGCTGAGTTTTGAGGGACAGTTTTTTCTTGGCAGTGCCTGGGGTGGTGTGGTGCAGCTTACACTTCCTGATTATTGATCCATCTGTGCTCACTGGAATATCCAAACATTTGGATATTATTTTGTACCTTTTCCCTAATCTATGCAGTTTTATCACTTTATCGCTAATTTCTGTGGAATTTTATTTTCCTTCAGATTCACAGCCTGACCAATGATCCTTCAACAATTGGTGTTTTTATTCAGAAAATGTGATTGCAACTTTAATGATTCAAAGGTGGATGCCAATGGTAAAGTAACTTTGTCCTCATTAGGGCCATTTCTTTCATTGGTGTAACCTGGCAGCTTCCACAGCACAGGGGTTGAAAACGTATGCAAGCAAGATATTTCAATATTTTTTTTATTTATATATATTTCCCAACATAAAACCAACGTCACCTTACAATAGTTGATTTTGAGTTCCAGTGTTTTAAAATAAAATATCAAACAAAATGAAATTTCAATTCATCATTTGTAATTCATATGAGATAACTGGTCAGGGGTCTGAATACTTTGGCAAGGCACTGTATATATATTTTGTCATTCTATTGGGGATGTATAAATGTAACCTATGCCACTGGTTTAATGGTAGGTTCAGTTGTGACATCTTACCTTTTATTGTGTGGACAAAATTTAATGTGTGTTAAGCAATAACAGAGAAAATGTTGAATTGCTGTAGCTTTTTTTTTTTTTTGTTTAGCCAAGACTCGTGAATGTGGCTATTCAGATATATGACTTTAAAAAAATAATCCTTCCATCTACTCTGTGACATATTTACTGGAGTGAAAAGTGTGACAACTAGCACCTGTCAAACTAAGGAACATTTAGTTTCTGTAATTTATTAGATAATGTCTTTTTGCTGTGGAGCATTTAATGTCAATCTAAATCTAATTTAATGTTAGCAAAACAGTAGGAAATTATTGCTGTGTGTTCTTTTTGTGAAAAGGCAACAGTATTGCAAATTAATGGGCATTTGTAATTTCATAGTGATTTAAAGTGACTTGTACTTGTTGCAATGAATCTTGATATCTTAATCCAGAAGAACTATGCATGAGCACTTGCTTAGGTGTTGCCACCCATCAAAATCCTCATGCCACCCACTTGGGACACCATAAATATTTGTTTAATCCGCCCTTGAATCCTGATTAATTTTACAAGTCTTATCTTAATAATTGTACTATTAACCAGGAGTTATAAAAGCTTTAAAAGTGTATTGTTTGTTCTTAGACTGAAGGTTAATTATTGCATTAACTAATGTTACCAAGTTCAAATCTTTATGAAAAGTACTAAAAATAACAAATTCTAAAATATTTGAAATTAATAAATTAGCATTATTCGTTGGCAAGGGTATCGATGCTTTTGGAACTGACGCAAGGGGGAGCAAACATTGTTGATAATCGACCAAACAAACACAGTATTAACCCATGGCCATAACCTCAAAATGGCCAATTAATGCCTGGCCCATCCATCACTAGTATGAACATAGCACTGGTTTGGAGGAATTAATGGGAAAACATGTTTTGCAGACCAATCGCACCTGTCCAATCTGTCGAGCCGACGCATCTGAAGTTCACCGTGATGTGGAATGAGTTCAGGCTTTTGTCCTTCACTGGAAAGCAGCACAAATCCTTGAGTGTGTTCTGTGAGTGGGGATGGACACCGGTTCTCCAGCCAAGCGCAAATCTACCCACCTCACCCCGCTCCCAAACCCCGCCTCTACAATAAGCAATCTTGGAATTTATATGGAATTGTGTGAGTTTCACAAAAGCTACTGCCTCATATAGCCACTTCTGAGTTCTGGAATTGTGATCCTTTTTTTTTATATATATATATATATATATATACGTTTTTTTTCCATGCCCCTTGTTTTTCACAGATTTAAAAAATAACCTGTAATACGTGTTGTGTTGGCATATTTGTTTACACAATGGAATATTCTCTTGTTGTTTGATCATGAAGAATGAAAAATCGTGCTTTAGTGTCGTAAGGGACTGCGGGGGTGTGCCTGGATTATGGTTGTTTTTTGGCTTTACCGTGCATTCAGATGAATTTGTAGGA
This sequence comes from Xyrauchen texanus, assembly GCF_025860055.1. NCBI lineage: Eukaryota > Metazoa > Chordata > Actinopteri > Cypriniformes > Catostomidae > Xyrauchen > Xyrauchen texanus. Next base: position 33,231,203 of record NC_068298.1, read on the forward strand.
AGCCTAAAGAATGACAAGCGCCAGTCTGCTTTTGAATTGCCATCATAGATGCATGTGTGTATGTGATGGGCGCGAGGGACTTGTTAATAGTCTATGTTTTGCAATAATGTATTGATCATTTGAATATCTTAATCCTGATTATCTTTTATCTGCGAATGCTATTGTGAAGGTGTGACTTTCAGTGGTTTAAAGTTCAAAGGCCTGAGGATAAAGACAAAAATGAGGAAAAATACACATAAGGACTGCTGATGATGGATGCTATTCCATCTGAAAACTCCACCTGGAATTTCATCACAGTAATAGAGACATTAAAGAAGTGAGCTCTGTGATGAGCCATTGCTGTGGAGTTTTTGCTTTTGCTATTGGACTGGCCCATGAAAACAGGGACAAGGACAGCACACTGCCTCTGCCAGCTCCCACCTGACTGTACTGCACAACCCCCATCTGTTCTGGACTGGCCCTCTTCAGCCCGATCCAACACTCAGCTGTCGTCTTCTGGGTGACGGCAACATGCAGGAAAGCATTTTACAGGCCATACATGGACTGTTCTTTTAGACTAGCAATATTTTAATAAACAAGATCCACCGCATTTCAACCGAAGAACAAAAGAGGAACATCAAGCTAAACCAGAGAGCTTTGGGAATTGAATGGCCTTTATCTTACAATTTGCTCACATTTACAGTGGAAGCCAGGAGATATTGCTTGCCTGTCCAGAAAGACTTTGGGAGAGGGTGGAACACTCGCAGAAAGCAATATGTGCAATGAGTGTCCGAAGTGAAACATTTTTGCCTGGTTTCTGGAGCACTATGCTTTTTCTTTTTTTCCTCATTCATGAGCCAATTAATCAATATATATATATACACACTCTACAAGATCTTAGCTCTGCCTTCTCAAGACCTTGACAAGCACAAACCTGTTACTAATCTTTAAATCTTCAGTTCCTCTTTTAAAAGTATGTTTTTATTTTAAGTGGTGTTATTTATTGATTTTATCTTCTGAGAGTTTTTGAAGGATTCAGTCTGAATACTAATGCATCTTCTAATGCGTTTTATTTTGCTTCCCGTTGTCAGGTCTCAGGCCATGTGCACAGTGTAAAGTGATGTGAAAGAAAAAAAAAAACATTGTATGCATAGCCTTGGTGGAAAGGTTGAAATTATAGTCTTGTTTTTAAGACAAAAAGAATGTTGACGCACTCTGTATTTCTAGTTAAATAGATAGTTTACCCAAAAAAGCAAAAATGCTGCCATCATTTGTGTTGTTCCAAACCCATATGACTTTCTATTTTTAGTACATAAAAGGCAGAATTATTTCTACATGCGGTTTACGCACAGCGTGCAATGAAAGTGTTGTCATTAGCACCATGCACGGACTGTCATTTCTTTTTTGTCTCTCTTTTTCTTAGACTGCCCCAGCTTCTATGTCTTTGCGCATCATTGGCACATGCGCCTGCTGTTGACTCTGCTAGTAGAGGATCACAGAATAGTCGAAGCATGCATGCTTTCAATTTGTCCAAATAGGCTTGTGGTCAAAAGAGTGTACTTTGAAAGGCTGAGCGCCCAAACGTGTGCATTACAGAATGGTACTCTTGAGACTTAAGGCTAGGGTATACTTTGTTTTTCAGTCACCATTCACTTTTTTTTTTTTTCTCCTCATTTCACTGTAAAAAAGATATAATAAAGTGAATGGCGTCTGAAGCTAACATTCTAAAATTAAACTTTTCCACTGAAGAAAGTCATACAGGTATGGGGCAACATGAGTCACTGATGCAAGAATTTTCATTTTTGGGTGAAATATCCCTTTAAGCCCTCTCCTGTGTGCCAGTTGACTGTAGTCGTTCCACGAATATCCCAAACAGGATTTGGAATGGCAGAGACGGAGCGTTTGGGTTGTTTAAATAGAGAAAAAAGCACTGTAAAACACTCAACTCATAGTTCACTCGATTCCAAAAACAAACCTGAACAATTTGTTCGGGGGAAAACTATTTTGGGTATACTTTTTTTCCCTAAGTACTTTAATTATAGGACTTTTAAATATAAAATATATATATATTCCTGAGTCGTTTGTCCACTGAAAAGTCTTTGTAACTTAATACACACTGGCTTTCTCGGGTAAAGGGACTCATTTAATGAGAATGTTAGGATCTTGCTTTTGCGTGCCAGGTTTAAAAAAAGCCATTGTAATGAATTAAATCCACACTTTTGATAAGTAATCTATGTATACATATCTGTTCACTGGCATATATTTTAAGTATATAGAAAAAAGAATAATCTCTCAGGGCCTCTTGGTAATTAAAAATAAATAAAGGAAAACAGTCCATTTCAAATGGGTTTGATGCCATGGAGATATATTTGGGTATTATGGGTTGTTTTCCTCAGGCCATGCATATTTTAAATGTAATCAACTGAACTAATATTCATTTTTTAAAATGGTAGTAAATATTATTCCATTAAAGATGGCATGCAATGAAAAAAAAAAATGAAGTTACTTGTTGTATTGAGTGATAATGGGCTTTGTCACTGCAGCCAATCATTAAGTGTATGTTACTCAAACCTGTTTTCCAGCCGTTCAGTTTCTGTGTTTTTGGACCACACAAACCGGTTGTAATCCCATTTGCAAACGTGTCTAGCACACTGTCCTACCAAGACCACTTCCAAATTCTTAGTGTTTGCATGATTTAAGGGTTAAAATCAAAGCAATTAAAAAAATGACAAATTAAATCTGTATTTCAGTGAACGATATCTAGTCAGGGGTGGGCAAGTATTTAATTGTGCACCATATGCATGCATGTCTAACCAGGTCCTGACTGGTTTTTAGGTAAATCTATTTGGCTATGGGTTCTGGGTCTAGGGGACTTTTGCTCAGCTGATAACTGCCATGCACTCTACTGCACATATTTGTAATAGAACCAAATGACTAAAAGATTTGATTGTGCTTGTACTTGCAAAAGAACAAAAACAATATATATATAGGACATTAGACATTAACAGAGTTGCGCTTGATGCCTGTAGTAAGTGAGCAGATTTTGAGATGGGAAATGTGATTGGCTCCTCACCACATATGTGCTTCTATATCATTGCCTCAGTGACACCCTTGACTGGAATCTAGATAATGGAAAGCCATATAGTAAAAAGGTGCTAGATATTCTATATTTAGGTGTAATGCTACATTCACATAAGAGAATGCTATAGTTTGTTATGGGTCTCTGTTCATACAGCATGCAGTGCTAGTACCCAAACTACAGTCAACAGCAGTTAATTACATTATCAACAGGGGTTTCCATAAAAAAAGAAAAAACGACTTAGCTTTACTTGTATGTGCTGGTAGACGGTGACCGTTTCAAAAATGTGTCTTGTAAAAGATTAATTTGCTGCCCAAGCGATCTGATTTGTTACATCTGCCTTAAACTGAAATTGGAGGTGTTGTGTGGGGGTAAAATAAACGGCACTATCACAGCGCTATCACTCACCAAAATGGTTGAAAAATATATGTACCTGTTGTGTATGGTTCTCTACCTTGAGCATCAGTAATTGTTATGTTTAAGAATAAGTTGTTGATATACACGCAAGCACTTTTGCTTGGGTTAACCGGCTGTGGACTCTTTCTAATATATCCTTGTTTAGATTTATAAAGGAATTTTTCACAGTAACCAAGATTCCTTGAAAACCTCAGTGTTACCTGTACTAAATTACTAAAAAGAAAAAAACAACTATAAGTTATGATAAATAGAATCTTGTAGTCTTTCTGTGATTCAAATAATAAATAATCTCACAGCTTGTGTGGTGGAAAATTGTGTTCCAATAAGCAGCTAAATTCTTTAGATTGTGATTTGTTGATTGCTCCTTAGACGCCACTGATTGTTTACCAATGATTTCATGCTGTGTGGTGGGATAGTGGATTGTTTACTGTTCTATTCTCCTCCTGGCCTCTAGGGGTCAGTCATTGCCTGAACTCCAGACTACCCAGCCAACACAAGGGCAGGGGCATGTGTTCTGTGTTAGGATGATATTTTGCTTTGGTACTTGCACATTTACAGTTACCTCATTTTTGCCATGTTTGTATTTGGAGGAAAACAACAATAAAAAAAAAAAAAGCATATATTAGGAAATGGTTCTTTAATGCTATAATTTTTTTTTCTTCATTCCATTGGAATCATTGTTTGTAGCATTTAACATAGAACTAGTTATAGTGTATTATAAAAACATCTGTATACTGATTGAAATTTTTAAGATTTGTACTTTTTTTAATGAAAGTTGCTAGTTCTGCTTTACCGAGTAGTGCAATCAATTTGTTTTTATTATTATTATTGTGGCTGATTGGAGAGGGTTGTTCACTAATAAATGTGTGATGTATACTCCTACTACACTGACTTAAGTAATTACTGCTTTAAACGCATTGCACAGTATAGATGTGTTGCAGGTCAGTCAACTTGTTTATGTGCCACGCAAACCTCAAAGCAGCGTGAAATCACGGAAGAACATGCTTCCTTTGCCTTTCCTATGGTAAAAGAAACCTATTAGGACTTTTAAGTTGTTCGTTTTTAATTCTCATGCTTAAATGCTGTAGAGCGATATCTAGTTCATGACATATTTAAGAGCATGGAAAAATTCAAATTCAACTTCAACAAATTTCTCATCAGAAAATTAAATGTTTCCTTTTGGCATGCATAATAATTATAAAAGAATTAGCCAAATGCTATTGATATACTTTAAGTATAGCATGTCACACTGTAAGACATGTCAGCTATCCATAAAAGGCAGTGCAGAAAATACTGCCCTGATGCATAAATAATTTACATACAGTAATGTGAAAAATTATATTATAATTAGAGGGGGAAAATGTGACCAGTCTTGTCCTAAAATGTTTTTATGTATTTAATTTTTATGTGAAATAGGAATTAGACATGTTCTGGTCAGGCTTTGTGAGAGTCCCCTATAATAAAAGTCTTACAGAGTAACTGCCTCTCCAATGTATTTTTTAGGCCATATATAAGCACTTTTTATTTCCACATGGCTACAAACATTTTAAAATGGCTTTGGGTTTGTGCAGCACTCTGCAATGCAAATTTTACCAGTAGATTGAACAAGATCATTGTTAAAGTCAAACCACAACAACATGTTAAAACGTTTAATTTCGAATTGGAAAATTATATCTTTACATGACCAAATCCATCAGATGGACGACAGGCAACATATGAATTACCACAGGCACACTATGGGCAAACTTGCACTGCACTCTATTTAGACAAAGCCACAGGGAGAAGCTGTGGTCTTAGTTTTCTTTTCCAAACTAGCTGTGAACTGCAAGCAGCCCATCGGATCCTTTTCACGATAACCCTCTTTTGGTCGTTAGATAAGATACATTACATGGTAGACTTTGATTTGCTTAAAAAAAAACAAAGATAACTGTCTTGGCTTCCAGGCTTGTCCTTAAATATCTACGTCATATATTTACAGGGCCGTTCACCTGCGCTCATTTTACAGAACAACTTCAGTGCAGGGAAGGGTGGATTACTTTTTTTAATTCAGTAAAAGGTTTATTTCAATGATCCCTTGTCCAATCCATTGAACTGAAGAGAAGAACTGGAGGGGACACGGGACTTCAGTTGTGAGCAGGGGGTTAGCTAAATGTCAATCGTCTGTGAGGTCTTGCACAAAGAGGACTTCTGACCGGCTCAGACCGGCCTCCAGCAGAGTGGGGGGATTGGGCTGCTCTTCCTTCGGCAAGCAAGGCAAAACCCGGCGTGGGAAATTCGTTACTATTTGAAATTTCTCAGGGGTCTCTTTCAATGAAAACAGGAAGTCGTATATTACCTAAAAAGGAGAAAACACATTGATGTTTAACTACTGGTTCCTCAGCCAAGTATTAACATTTGTAGTATGTCTCATATGAGCCACCAAAGCAATGTTTCACTCGCACAAAGAAGTGCTGAGTCATACAATGTGTAGATGCTGGTGTCATACCGTTATAGTACTTGGCATGATACAAGCAAAGTAAAAAAAGCAGATGAAGTGTGGTTACCGTCAAAGACTGGTCAAAGAGGAATCTCCGCTCCACACGAGTATCATTGGGCAATTTGAACACTATTTTAACACTGTCCGGGTCGTCCAAGGGCGGTTCAGGGGGAAGACACTCAGACTTGCGCTCCTTCTCTTCTTCCAGTGTCTGTAATTACATAGTAATTAGTAAGTCATTATATAGGCATAGTCATTGTTATAGAGAATGAAATGGGTTGACTGACTAAAACAATTCTCACAAATACTTCCTCTCGTGATGTGAAAAGAAATAGAGACAGAAGACCTTAGGCTAGAGATGTTATTTCAAACTGTTATCTAAGGGTTGGCAATTATGGCATACACTGCACACAACTAAAGGATGTCATTTTCTGTTCAAATAATTAGTTTATATGCTTACTCTTAGTCTCCTCTCTTCAGCAAGGACGCTCTGGCGAGCATTCTCCTCCTCTTGACGTTTCTGCTCTTGTTCCTCTTTTTTCTTTCTGTCTTTCTCCTGGTCAGCAAGGAGGGATGCGAGGTAAGCTTCATCCTGCTGCTGCCTCAATACCTGCGTCTGGTTCCTCTCTTCTCTGAATCACATACACAACATGATCACTGGCTTTAACATATTAGAGACAGACAGACAGAACACTTGTTGAAAACGAATGAGACAATAAGAAAATGTGCCACCACTCAATGAGTGCATTTACATGCAATATAAAAGATGATTTCAGTTGGATTAAAGCAATAATGAATCTTTTTAAAATGTCATGGCATGTGCTAGTTTGCAAAAAACAGGCCTAGTTAATGCAGTGTATGCATGTATTCATGACAATCTGTCCCCAATAGGCCTCTGCGTTATGCACGTGATCTGAGAAATGGAGGTGCAATGTAACTTGTATTTAACACAGAAATCAAATGTAACACAAAGCGAAGAAGAGCAACTATGAGTGTCATACAGAAGTGATCATCCCTATGCTTTATTCCCTCCGCAGACTTTACCATCCACTGTGAGGAAACTGTGATTAAATTGATCGTAGAGTGTGCCTACAATGGTTGTTCTCCCTTCCCCTTTGCAGTAGTGTTAAATGTTTTTGTTATAAACTCATTAAAACAAGAAACGTCCTCTCATTTTCAACTGCTTTTATTTTCAGCAAACTTAACATGTGTAAATGAACAAAGATTCAACAACTAAGACAAACTGAACAAGTTTACCAGACATGTGAACAGAAATGGAATAATGGGGGTCAAAATCAAAAGTAACAGTCAGTATCTGGTGTGGCCACCAGCTGCATTAAGTACTTCAGTGCATCTCCTCCTCATGGACCGCACCAGATTTGCCAGTTCTTGCTGTGAGATGTTACCCCACTCTTTCACTAAGGCACTTGCAAGTTCCCGGACATTTCTGTGGGGAATGGCCCTAGCCCTCACCCTCCAATCCAACAGGTCCCAGACGTGCTCAATAGGATTGAGATCTGGGCTCTTTGCTCACCATGGCAGAACACTGACATTCCTGTCTTGCAGGAAATAATGCACAGAATGAGCAGTATGGCTGGTGGCATTGTCATGCTGGAGGGTAATGTCAGGATGAGCCTGTAGGAAGGGTACCACATGAGGGAGGATGTCTTCGCTGTAACGCACAGCGTTGATATTGCCAGCAATGACAACAAGCTCAGTCTGATGATGCTGTGACACACCACCCCAGACCATGTCGGACCCTCCACCTCCAAATTGATCCCACTCCAGAGTACAGGCATCTGTGTAACGCTCATTCCTTCGACAATAAACGCATGTACGACCATCACCCTTGGTGATGGGACAAAACCACGACTTATCAGTGAAAGGCATTTTTTGCCAGTCCTGTCTGGTCCAGCGAAGGTGGGTTTGCCGGTGAGGACCTGCCTTACAATAGGCCTACAAGCCCTCTGTCCAGCCTCTCTCAGCCTATTGCATTCTGTGCGTTGGAGGAGGGATTGTGCGTTCCTGGTGTAACTCGGGCAGTTGTTGTTTCCATCCTGTACCTGTCCCGCAGGTGTGATATTCGGATGTACTGATCCTGTGCAGGTGTTGTTACACATGGTCTGCCACTGCGAGGATGATCATTGTCCTTCCGGTCTCCCTGTAGTGCTGTCTTAAGCGTCTCACAGTACAGACATTGCAATTTATTGCCCTGGCCACATCTGCAGTCCTCATGCCTCCATGCAGCATGTCTAAGGCACATTCACACAGATGAGCAGGAACCCTGGGCATCTTTCTTTTGGTGTTGTTCAGAGTCCGTAGAAAGGTCTCTTTAATGTCCTAAGTTTTTATAACTGTGACCTTAATTGCCTACTGTCTGTAAGCTGTTAGCGTATTAATGACCGTTCCATGTTCATTAATTGTTTATGGTTCATTGAACAAGCATGGAAAATATTGTTTAAAGAGCACCTATGTTTTTTTAAATATTACCTTTCATGTAGTGTGTTATATAGCTGTTTGTGAATGTAAAAAAAAAAAAGTCAAAGATCAAAGTGCACGGCAAATGGAGTTATTAACTTCCAAAAGAAAGAAATGATTCTGAACACCTGAAACGAGTCATTAGTAATTCCAGACTTCCTTCCTGTACTAACCATATGTAATTTGGTAACAAAAAACCCACCTCTGGTCTTCATTAGTTGCACGCGAACCGCTTTGACCCACCTTCAAACACTAGACTACACAGCGGTAGACCAAACATGACATCTGACCAATCAGAGCAGAGTAGGCTCTCTGAAAGTAGGAGTTTAGAATGGATCATAGAACTTTTTTTAACACTGGGGAAAAAAAAGGGCAAACAATTTTGGGATTTTAGATTTCTGTATTCTCCATTCAGGTAGATAAGCGCTCTACTTGCTTGACTGGAAATTGTTGCTTGGGGGTGAAACAAAGATGGTCAACTATCTTATAAAGAATTTAAAAAAGACATCCTATATCAGTGTTGAGGGACAAACTCTTAATTAGAGGTGGACCAACTGATCAAAAAAGCTATAGGTTATTGGCAAAAATGTATGCCAATAGATACCTATAGCTTATAACATAAAAAGCTTAATTTGTTTAACACTTAATATAGACCATTGTAACAGGGCCAAGTCTCCGCTGTGTTTCAGGCTTGTTTACAGTTTAAAGTCCCACGTTATGCACAAAATCTTTTGCAATCTATTATGATGGGAAACTGCATCTGGGATTTTATTCATTTTAGACTCTTGAAGCCTACATGTTTGTGCCAATCATAGTGGAAAAACTTTGTTTCTAAAAAATTTTAAATCAATAAAAAAAATATATAATCAGATTAATTCTTTTCCACCACCTTAGGTTGCACATTGGCAAAATTCACTATCGGTTGACCTCAACTCTTAATTTCCTAAATTTACAAACTCACATATCAAAAATTTAAGAAAAGAGAAAAATAGCCAGTAGTCAGATGTCTACATGTAGAAATCTTTGTTTTTTGGATGACTTTAAACTAGAGCTGTCAAAATTAATGCATGCGATTAATTCAAAGCGTTTGACATTTCATTCAGCTCCACGTTGGTGCTGAACACTGGCTGGAGTAGGACAGAACCATTGCGATGTGTCCCTCCGGGGTCATTGCACTGATGCCCATACCACAAACATACACAACAGTGATTCTGTATCAATGATCAAGTGATGGAGAAAACTGAAAACTCTTTTTTTTTACAAAACCAACCCAGATAGGACCTGTGAAAAGCTGCATGCACATGACACGCTGGAGTGAAGCATCAGCGTCTCCTCGGCGCTGCTTTTGCACTTCCATGTACATGGACCGTGCCAGCGCTCTGCAAGTGCTTTTAATGTGGAGTTCGAAACGGCGTGGATCATGTGAATGCGAGGATGAGAGATGAAGAGATTTAAGGCCCATTGCAATAAAAACTCAACGTATGAGATTTCTTTCAGTTAGTCATCCTCCCACTTAGACTTTGGAAAATGATTAATGTTACATGAATTGGTGCTATTTTAGTGCAGTTCTGTCTTTATTTTGTGGAATACTCCATTTGGAAAATGTTAATAAAACATTATTGACATTTATGTAATTAATCGCAATTAAAAATTGTAATCGACTGACATCGCTACTTTAAACTCAATCAGAAAGCAGAACTACTGCTATGATTAGAATAGCGTACTACTCCTTTATATGATCCACTCCTATTTATTATATACTGTATTGTATACTGTATTTTATGCTTTACAAAGATATAGCAGAAATAGTGGGAGTATTATGCTTATTAGCCTGTGTAATCTCACCTCTCTAGTCGTTCTGACATGAGATATGTCTGGTTTGCCTCCACGATGAAGGTCAGCTGGTTGATAAGATCCTCAGGCTGGATCAGCCCCTCAAGTCGCCCAACAACTGTCATTTTACGGTCCTTTAGCATGATCATGGCCAGGAAGGGATAGGTATTTTCACGCAGGGCCTGAGAGACTGCACATACAACATGCAAAGACAAGGTAATGAACTCAACAGCAATAGTAACAAGGATATCTCAACTAGAGATACATTTCAGCCATAAAATTTAGGAAGTGATGATGGTTACCTCGGTAACCCTCTGGCTTGCTGGTAGAACATGCCCAGAATAGCATCCTTGTGTTAATGAAGGTCAGTACTTCTTCTGAACATAATGTGGTTCTGAAAGAGAGCGACACTATATGATAGACAGGAGCTCTAGTCATGAAAACGGAAGCAGTGCAGATGTGACACATGGATGGAGGAGCATATCACAACGCAAACCTACCGGCAGAACTCATCCGTGTCCTGGTGATCTTCCCCATGAAGGTAAACTAACAAGTAACGAAGCTCTCGCTTGGCATCGTTCAAAGCCTGAAAGGAGAAAAAATCATTACATTTACTTCCATTAATGTCTGATTTACTTAATGCAATCGGTCTCCTTGATAAATGGGTAAATTAATATTTAGAAGCGCAAAGTTTCTGCATTTAAATATGAGAAATTATTCAGTCGTAAACCTATTAAGATTGACACACCACTTCATTGCATTTTTGTTTTGAAACTTTATCAGATGGCTAACTTACTTGACTATATGTTCCCTGGTAGAATACAGGATGCGATCGACCATACTTCTCCTCAAAACTATGAATAAAGGACATGACATCTCCAACTGGATCTGTAACGCGACCCCTTGGATCCGGCCGAATGAATCTCAGGGCAAACCTGTGAAAACATTTTAGTTTAGTAACACAATTATATAGCTCTGCATCAGTTTCACACAAGATTAACAGTTAAAGCATTAATACCTGAATATGTCCAGAAGTGTGTAATAGGTAAACCTGAAGGGAAGCATTATCAAGTAGTAACTCCAACCTAATAAGCCCTGTAAAACACAGAAAAATACTTTAGTAAAAACAGTTTATTTACTGTTGCCGTGTTACTGTAGTATGACCCTCAACATTCTACCTTTAATCTGCACATTACATCTGAGATTCTAAAATATATTACCACTAAATAAAAATGTGTTGTAGGAATGTATTAGTTAAATATGTATAGAGGACAGAGGTAGACAATATATCGGTTTTAACGATTAATCAGTGCCAATAGTCTCGATAGTTTTTTCATCATTTTGTAATTTCACAATAAGAGTTCCCAGTGTGTTTCTGGCTTGTTTGTACTTAAAAAGTCCCACATTATTCACCAAATCTTAATTTAAATGGGATATTCATTTGGGACTCTGTGCTAGAAGTCTGCACAGGCCTTAAAATGAAACACGACCCTACCCGGCCCAGATGATCCCATCAGATTTTAAGCCCCAAACATGAAAACGCTTACTATCTAATATCTTATTCTAGCAAGTACTGTTGCAATAGGCTGTATTTTATGTAAGTATATAGGCAACATTCTTAACAGTACTGAAACGGTAAACATACACAATTTTAACAAGGCACAGCAGCCCCTTAGTACACTAGAGCAAAAGGGAAAAAAGCATTGAATTATCGTTTATTTGCTGAAACTTCACTTGGTGCAGAACAATCTCAAAGACATTCATCCAGCATGTGTTTACATAGGAAAATAATGGAAAAACACAACAGATGCACACAAAAACATATTCGGTGTGAACGGCCCCCCAACTCATCCGTTCACTGAGAGCCCGTGCGAGAAACAAGTTCGATACAGCCTGTTTATTTTTTTCATTTATACAAACCTGAACCCCTACTTGAAAAACTGACCTGAACCCGGCCCGAAATCCATCAGGTCTAGGGTCCCGTCTGGCCCGGGTCGGGTTGCAGACCTCTATTCTGTTCCCATCATAAAAAGGAAAGAATAAAAATACAAAATGTTCCATTCTATAAATGGATTTTAAAAACTATCACCAGTTAATCGCTTATTGGCCTTTCCCACCAACTTATCGGCAAAATGAACTATCGGTCGACCTCTAATAGAGAGGTGAATAAGGTAAAGGGAAATAAACATCAAAAAGGAGCAAAAGACCATCTTACTCTAGGCTGTGGTCTTGAGACAATATAGCTATACACTCTGTGGTCTGTTGTGTTGACCTGTAACGGTCTGGCGGGCGGTGGGTTGAAGACGCTCGGAACTCCTTCCTGCTCATTTAGTCTGTCTTGTACTGCGGCCTGCAATAAACACAAAGCAAGATTTCCCAAAACAATAATTAGAACACAAGGAGGGTCAACAATGACAGTTCAAAAGGATCCATTCTTATGGTTTACCAGATTTCACCTCAATGTTCCAATTGTGTTGTTCTAATGTGCGCCGACATTGGTCCATTGACTCCAAGCCTGTCAGGTCCTGAATAATTAGAATATATCATGTTATTCACAAACAAAACACTCTTTAGGTTAAAGAAAGGAGCTGAAATCCATGATCACACAGTTTTAGTGAGGTAGTAATTGCATATGGCTCATCAGTGCCAAATGGAGGACACATCTGTGTTGAAATATGTGTATAATTCTAGACAAAGTAAGTGTTGTGAGGAAGTCACTATTCTAGATCAAACGAATGAATGTTGCAGACAACCACATAGACAAATGCTTGTAAAATTCACATAAAAACAAATGGTAAATTACAGTCTTGACTAGACAGATTAAGTAAGAATTGTGAAACCAGTGAGCTGCCCACCTAGACAGCAATTGGTCATTATAGGCGCATTATAAACAGTCCTCAGAACAGTCGATGTTTTGAAACAGTAGTTCTCTCTGGTTGTAAATAAAAACCTAGCGATCTGCCTATCTAGGGATCATTTTGGACAAATGACTGCATTCGAAATGTGCGTATGTTGACCCCGCCCCCAAAAAATGCTGTGTATGTAGGGAGCTCTCTGGGTTTTCATGTCTCGCTGCCTAACTGACAGCTGCCAGTTCAACAGAATCAAAAGACACTTATATTGGTATAAAAAAAAATATATATATTTACATGGACGTCAACCAAGAAGTTATTACTTAGATGAAATCTGTATTTATTATGCAAACTGAATTTGGTGTCGTCTAAGATAAACTAACCCTCTTAAAGTCAGTTAGCTCGCTGAATGATAATTGACATCTAAACCAGAAGAATAAATAATAAATATAAACCGTTGAACTCCATTTTTTTTAATGAATGGGTGTATACAATAGTGTGAAGTATGAAGAGAAAGCTGGCGGTACCTGAAACTGAAGGAGTTTTTCAGTTTGAGCCTGAGATAATTCCTGCTCTTCTGGCGCCGCCATCTTATCTCGCCGAGCTCTAAAAAAACGTCATGACGTTTAAAGCGTGCAGACGTTAACGGATACGTAATACGTTGCACCAGCGATTGTTTTTCTTTTTGCGCCGCCTGCTGCGGTGGAGCCGTGTAGCGAACGTATTTACATTCTGTTTTAAACAGCAAAAATATCAAAGAATGTCATGTGATGATTTTTACATATTAAAATAGGTGCTAAGTACGACATTTGGTGTGGCATTTCCAATGTTTGATCACATTGTGATGTGATTTTAATGCTATTTGAAAATAAAATGATTTACTTACACTGTCAACACGAATTCATGCTTTCCACCCAAATAACAATTAAAAGTGCACTCAGTACGTTTTTCATCTTGGACTTACACTGACACCTAGTGGAGTATATGCAACATCATTCGAGCGCAATGGTTTTCAGTTAAAGGATCATTCTTTCAGAAATTCAGATCTTACAGAAAGTGGGCCACAGGTCAAGTATCCTGATTCCACAGGGAAAAGTAAAGGGCTTCAGAGATGTCGAAAGGAGCATATTGGCAAATCACAGAGCTACAATAACAATTCCAGCATTTGCAGTGAAAACGTAAAAATATACATCAAGTACCCATGACCAGTAGCCTATATATATCAAACCATTTCAATGAATTATCATGAGTAAAACTTTGTAAATTGTAATGCCAATCCAGAAATAATACCAGCCACATAATACAGAACATGTATTAATAATTTTTTTTATTAACTGTTGTTTTCACATAAATGAAGAAATCTCTTTGTTACAGAAGTGACTGTTATGAATTCAGCATTTACTTGATGAGGGGGAAGTTCAAAACACATTGAACTCTGAGACATCTGTAGGAAATAACCATCAAGGCTGCATGATGGATTTTAATAAGATTAAAATTGTGATATGGCCTTACACAAATACAAAGCCGCTATGGGCTACATTTTTAAATATATAGTCTGAAATTACCTTTTCAGCAAGAGCTGCGTGAGCCAGTGGTGCCCTGACAGAAGTAAAAGCAGACCGCAGAGTGGTGGGGGGAACCTCTACCCCACTCCTCCTAGAATCTACGCCCCTGAGCGCGGCAATAATCATCTTATTACGGTTCAAATAGCAGTCAAAATGGTCACCTCTCAAATGCTAGCTATAAACGCAGTAGCTTGGATCAAGTCACAGACCAAAGCAATTAGTCAGTCATCTATAAGAATAATCATAGTAAAAGAAGGAGCGCTGATTCGTTTACATGCATTATTTGATATGAAGCTTCAATAACGCTCACGTCCGTAACGCGTGTTTCATAAGTGTTTCACAAGTATAAAAGCAAGACAATTTGTTCATATCAACATGTTAACTTCGTACAAAGTATGAACTTATTTGAATGAATAGTGTTTTAGCGATATAATCTTAACCTTTAAAACGTTACGGACGTGACACAACGCTGAAACAACAATATCATAAATGTGGCTCTGTGACATAAATAAGGCGCTGTTATGACAAAGTAAGTGTTCACGTTTTTCAGATAATTCCTTAGGCCTATCTCTCGTGAAAATTTTTGTCAACATAAAGTGAAAATAAATAGTCCTTCAATCCCTCTTTTGCAATTATAAGCTGTTTGAAAATGTTTTACAAATGGCAACACAGAGTGAGCTGTGGAGTTATGTAAAGTGATGTCAGATGGCGGAAATGCCGTGTTTTCTGTTTATTTCACTTCCTGTCAACTGAGGCGCTTTAAGCATGGCAGCTGTATCGACTCCGGTTGGCCAAGATCAACCGACCAAAACATCTCCTCCACCCGTCCTGTTTGATCTGTCTCAGCCTCCGGTCATCGAGGGATTCACCCCACTGCCAAGAGTGACGGAAGAGAACTTTAAGGACAAATTCATCAGGAAGACGAAAGAGAACCCATTCGTCCCTATCGGTGAGTTACATAAAACAATGACTTACACAGAGTTTGACTTTCAGATACCCCTGTCAAAACAACATCAACAATTGTTAAACATATCTATAAGCAGAATTCCCTCTTGTTCGTTTTGAAAGTGCTTGGGATTCTTTATTGTGTCAAAGCCAAAAAGAAAGGATAACAAAGATGAAGTACAATAAGCAAAAACTGATGTATTATTTTTGATAGCAGCTTTGTTGGAGCTTTTTGTGACCATAACAAATTAAAGCAATAATAATAATAATAATAATACAAGTTTTTAATACTGGAACCACACACTCGGGGAGCAATAATAAAGTAATAATAAATTCTCTCATCATTTACTCACCCTAATGCCATCTCAGATATGATTTACTTTCTTCTACTGAACACAATGAAGATTTTTAGAAGAAGATTTCAGCTCTGTAGGTCCATACAATGCAAGTGAATGGTGATCAGATCTTTGAAGCAGTGTTGCCAACTATTTTCAATGGAAAGTAGCTAAAGCTTGCTCGAAAAGTAGCTAA
Source organism: Xyrauchen texanus (assembly GCF_025860055.1). Lineage (NCBI taxonomy): Eukaryota > Metazoa > Chordata > Actinopteri > Cypriniformes > Catostomidae > Xyrauchen > Xyrauchen texanus. The sequence continues at coordinate 33,247,358 of NC_068298.1, forward strand.
ATGTCGCCAGATGAGGTCATGCGTCATTAGCATATTAATGACGTCATCGCGTCGTATTTGCATTCTGCCTAATTTGTCGGTACTGTAGCCTACTTCAGTTTATAATAACGGTTATCTCCCCTAAACCGTGCTCATACTGTTTTTATATAAGTATATAGCCGAATGTCCAGTAAAACGGTTCTCAATTACATATTTTCTGTTAGACAACGGAACGGAACGGAACTTAGCTAACGTTACACGTTTATGAGTTTGAAGAAGGTTTATTGTTGTGTTTGGATAAGTAAAATGTATAGAGTCTGTAAATATACGATCTGAAGTCGGTGAGTTCAGAAACCGAACCGGAATGAACTAAAATTCTGATTAGTAGTGAATATAAGCGCATGCCAAGAAAAAACGGTCAAATTAAATGTTTTGAATTAAAACAAAGGAGAAGGCAGCTGCTATGTGATCACTGATTGGTTCCTGCTAACACAGCGTGCACATGCGCAGCTCATTCATGTCTATGTCCGCTGGCGTGCAGTCAACGGAATGTGCTGCTCCTCTCAGCCGCTCACTGAACAGAGCAGACGCAGCGGGGAAGTAAGACCTCACGCTTGCAGTACTGGTGATATTTGGAATTTGGAAAGTTGCTAAGGTTTGTCCAAAAAGTCGCTAGATTTGTCGCTAGTCGCGTTTTTGAAAAAATGTCGCTAAAGGGGTCTGAAAAGTCGCTAAGTTGGCAACAATGCTTTGAAGCACAAAAAGCATAAAAGGCAAGTCGTGCTCGCTGCAGAGCAAGCTCCTCCTCTCTTGACCTAGTCTAGCTCCACCTCTATCGATCTAGTGAAGCGCCACTAATTTCGCCACCTGCTGTTAATGTAAGACCATCGTCAGATCGAACTTAACCTAATTAGGAAATTTGTTATTGATGATGCGCAAAGATTAGGTTAAAGTAACCATAAGACTTGCATGGAACTGGAGATGCTGGCATAGCTGATATTGCCTGACCTTTCTTTAACATTTTTCATGATTTCATGATATTTCAGCCTTGTTCCTGTGACAAACGGCATGACTAGACTATCTGTGCACTCCTGCTTTTTTTTTCTTCTCCATCATATTAAGGCTATTTGTGAATTTATCTCAGTTAAATTGATGTAATAATTTTTTTTCCCATCAGTTAACTTGTTGAAGGCGAGGGTTGTACTAGCAAGACATACAAATATTTCTTTTGTCATATTTTTCCTACATGAAAAACTACATGACCTCAATTCTCTCAATGGAAGGGAGCCTGGATTTTGTCCTCATCCATTTCACCTTCATAGAAAATAGTGTCAATAAACAGGTCCCGCATTGTTATGGCCAACAAGGCATCATCCTCGTTCATCCTTATGACCTGTGGTAATTGAACATTCCCAGCAAAGTGGATTCGGTTCTCCTCCACCCAGTCACAGGCGAGCAGAATCTGTTTCATCACCGCCGAATCCTTTGTGCAAAAAGATATTACATTTCAATAATAATGTAGTTAGTCAAGTGTTGCTCAAACACTTTTATGAAACGGAAAAGGTTATTACATAAACAAACAATAGTCAAACAATACATAAATTTTCCCTGTACCTACATGGATTCTCATAGATGGGGTGACCTCCATGATGTTTATAGCCGGTTGGATCATTTGCTTGGTGACTGACTGTTGGCTTTGAAGAAAATAGTAAAATTGGAAAACTGGAAAATTTTCCTGTGTGCATTATATTTATTTATTACAAATGACCTGCATACTTGGAATGCACACATAAAGTATAGTTATCAGTATCATACCTTGCCAGAGGAAATGCCTGTAGTAACTGATGGCACCACCACCACCTCCTGATTACAGGCATGTCAGACTGATCAAAGATGGCAATTGAAAATCTTAAGCATTAAATGTTAATTGTGTTTTCAACCGTTTTTTGCTGAACAAATAACCAGAAATTTGTAAAAACTCACTGCTGAAAAATCAAAGGGCTTCCCAAGGGTCACATACAGGGCATACTGAAATACAAAATCAAAACTCTGATGTTATATAAAAAAATGTTTCTATGATAAAACAATAACACAACACATTTTATTATTATACAACAATATATCTTCTGGAGCAGTCACATGTAAGCAGAAAACAAAGTTGATCATATTGTATTATACCATGGTTAGTCTAAATACTGGATTCTGATTGGCTGGAAGGTGGTGTGCATTAAAACAGGTTACTGCACAGGTAATTCCAGTCAGTTTGCATAGATAGACACTTAGCAATCGCTTTATGGAGACATGTCTGTCTTGCATTGGCACATGGGCAGTGCCAGGAATTCTTTTTAAAATCATATGCTGCTATTCTGCAGCCCAGTCTGCTGTGTTTTGATATCTTCGGCTCATATATTGAAAATGACTTTTTAGAAGGAGGCACTCCAACAGTCACCTCAACAGAAAGTGGAACACCTGCATCAGCAGCTGCTTTTTGGCGTCCCCAAATATCATCGCAGTATCCATTTCTGACAGAACCTCCTCCTCCAAAATAATGAATGCGGTGTCCATTCGAGGGCAGAAGAGCAAAGACTTAAGATGCATGCACTCATAAGGAAGAATTCCACTCCTGACTGCAAATTCAGCATTTGTCTTGCATTCATCCAGTTCACAGATTAGGTTTAGGAATATGTATAGGAGAGCAAGGCTTAAAGAATGATTTATCAACATTTTTGGCATCAATGCATTGGCATGACAGGGGCCATTTAGCTGAAATTTCAGTTACCCTTTGCCTGTGTTTTCTGTTAATGTGAACCAGCAAGTTCCTTTTATTTATTTGAACGACAGTATGTGCAAGTCACCCTGACTTGCTGTCGGACGCATTAATCCTACGATGGTGCTGCTGGGGTTAAAGGTGGTATTGCTGCTGGAGAAGGAGGTGGTGCTGCTAGAGATGGATGTGGTGCTGATGCTGGAGATGGTGCTGCTGCTGTGGGTAGAGGCTGTCTAGATGCTGTATTTTTGCAACTTGTCATATGATTAATCAGAGCATCCCTTCTGATTAATGTTGACATGCAGTAGCAGCAGTGAAAATGTGTTGCTTGTCTGCAGTCTAGACTGCACTTTATGATGACAGAATCTAAAATGTAGAAAGAATACCTTTGATAAACTGTCTTGTTTACAATGTTTTATACCGTGCAGTGCCCCCGCAGTGGTTTTTACATCCCCCGCCATCTTTCCAAGTGGTTCCGTGCACTCACTGCACAAGCTTACGTGTAGCTCCTCCTTGCTGGTCGTCTAGCGAGGGGGAGCTAAACGTAAGCTACACCCATTTGCTCTGCAGTGAGCAGCCTCTCTAAAAAGGCAGCATTAAAGTAATCCATACGACTCCAGTGGTTTAATCCATATCTTCAGAAGTGATATGATATATGTGTGGGTGAGAAACAGATCAATATTTAAGTCCTTTAGATTTTACTCTAAATCTCCAGTAGGTGGCGATGTGCATGAATAATGCGAGTCACCCAAAAAAACAAAAGAAGAATGTGAGAGTTTTTGGTTAAAAAAAAAAAGGACTTAAATATTGATCTGTTTCTCTATCACACCTATCATATCGCTTCTGAAGACGTGGATTAAACCACTGGTGTTGTATGGATTACTTTTATGCTGCCTTTATGTGATTTTTGGAGCTTAAAATATCTGATCACCATTCACTTGCATTGTATGGACCTACAGAGCTGAGATATTCTTCTAAAAATCTTTCTGTAGAAGAAAGTCATGCGTATCTGGGATGGCATGAGGGTAAGTAAATGATGAGAGAATTTTAATTTTGGGGTGAACTATATCTTTAAAGTGGACAGCAAAAATATTTTCTTAATACACCATAACTATGTGGAGGATTTAGTTTAGAACTGTCAATCAGTGGAATCGTTATCATTCTCTTGTGATGTCTCTCTTTAAGGTTGCTTAGGAACAGCAGGGGCATTGATCTACGGCCTCGGAGCCTTCAGAAGTGGCAAGACCCGACAGTCCCAGCTGCTAATGAGAGCCCGTATCTTCGCCCAAGGCTTCACTGTCGTTGCTATTATAGTGGGCGTGGCTGCAACGGCTCTGAAACCCAAGCAATGAGAGAGGACAGACCAAGGGCAACACCAGAGCCTGTTTGATCATTCAAGAGCCTTGAGTGGAATGAACTGAACCTTAAATGCCAACTCAGGATTGTTTATTTCCCAGTGAGAGGCCCAGTGCATGAACACAAGTTATAGATTGCAAGGTTTATACACAGATTTAATGCCCAGCATTTAATATATGCCATCTTCTTGACCCAAGTCCACAGTAGCCACATTTTGTGCTTAAATTATTTGATGTGAACTGCAAATCAGTGCCTGCTTTTCCATGTTGGTGAAGTAAGGATACATGGACATTGTTACCTCAATTTATTATGTCTGTGTACATTTAGGAGAACCATTGATGGTGCAGTGTAATGTGTCACAATATTAGCAATCTCATTATTAAACAAAAAAGTGTAATAAATTTAATCCTAGTTTTTGAGATACATTGGGTCATACTGTGTCAATTCAACCGGAGGTTCCTGGCTCAATTTTTTTTTTAACTGGTCAAAGAAATCCATTATGTATGATTAAGTCCAAACTCTTAAATGCTATGGTTCAATATTTATATTTGGAGTTATATTTAATTTGTTTACTGGGGTCAAAATGACAACTTTCACCCATGATTGTGGAGCAAAACTACAGGTAAAAATAAATTATAACCCTAGAAAGGTGACAGCATCATTGATTTATTTTTACAGAGAAAGGTCCATCCATCCATCCATCCATCCACGTCAACCGCTTATCCTGTGTACAGGGTCGCGGGGGGCTGGAGCCTATCCCAGCTAACATTGGGCGAAAGGCGGGGGACACCCTGGACAGGTCGCCAGTACAGAGAAAGGTCTGTTACTAAAATCCATTGACTTCAGCACTCCTTGTTGTAGGGTTGTGTTTTGCAAAATATGTGCAAAAACTGTACTTTTAGGGGTACAACAGCTTGTCACTGGGGCAGTACACCTACAGTAACTTCTTTACACCTTAATGTACTAAAATGTACTCTAGCGACAGACAGGGACCAAATACATCCCGACTGTTATGGAAAGGTTACAGTGGATGTAGTTTTAGGGTATTGCTCCAGTGACAAGCCGCTGTACACTGTTTTGGAGTGGAAGTGCCTATAACTCCAAATTATTTGAAGATATTTTATTATACTTTTAGATTTAGAAATGTCCTTTTTATATCTTCATTTCTCAGGCCCTACATGGTTAAATCCAAAGAGATACAGGTTGTCAATTAGACTGAAAATTGTTAAAGTTTACACATTTTCAATGGGTAAAAACCAAATGTGGGTCACATGGTATGAAGCTAGTTTTTCCTGTCCAACAAAATAAAGGGTGAAAGAACACATAATGGTTAAACTAGAGATGTACCTTTTGTTATGCACATAAAAACAATGTCAAAATCAATTTGATTTGTTTTTAAAATCATATGCAAAAATTGCCCTCTTTAAAATAATAAATGTATCAGTAAATATTGATCCATGGCATTAAATATGGCTTTAATCATATAATTTGTGTGTCTTCAGAATTTTTTTTTATATGTTTTTGTTTTCCGAAGTTTCTGAAATTTGGTTGATTTCACATGGAATAACCCATTAAATGTTTTCTGAAATAAAAAAAGTTTTTATTGAATTACACATCAATATAGCATGGTACACATCAAGCACACACAATCAATTAGAGCAAGGGGTTGAGATAAGCGTTGTTAAAATAATAATTATTAAAAAAAGACAAAAAAATGTAACCAATATATTTGATGTCAAATCGTTTCATTAAAACCAAGAGTTTTATTTAAACATACGGTTTACAAATGTTTTCTTCAGGGAACCATCATGCATTGTAGTATGCAACTAAACTGGTTATCTTAAAATGCTACACAAACTGCTTAACATAACAAGGCCTCCCAACTGGGTGAATATGAATTATACAAACAATAAGTAACACCCATAGTTGTTTCATGCAAGTAACCAGTAGGACTGCAAAAACATCTGGACCAAGTTCTATAAAATGGAATCCTGTTTGATCTCCAGCTAAAGCTTTTATATGCAAAAAGATAACTACCTGCATTGTTATTTTATTGTGCTACCTTGAATTTCTAGAGCGTTCAGATTTTGGCAGCTTGGATGATGAAGGCCAGTGGGGTAGACATTAAGTCACAGAGAGTAAAGGTTCAGGCACAGAATTCATTGCTGTAGACTGAGGCCTCATTTACGAACTCAACACTTGACAAAAGATGTGGTTATTCATCCCTTAGGTATATATTAAATGAGTAATGAGGGCTTGTCGTGCTGTGATTTGTTATATAAGCAGGATAATACACCTGTAAATCAAAGTAACTGCTGTGATCTTTTTACTCCTGCTGAAAAATATCCCAGTGCTGACTGCTATGGGAACAACAGTCATGAAAAGAAGAGCTGCATTTGTGACTAATAATCATCAGAACAATGAAAATGTGGCAATGTGTAAATTATAATAAACAAGAACCTTAAGCTCACAAACATGGCTTCCCTCTTGGCAGTGAACATAAATGCATGAAAGCAGATAATACCAAATCTGGATACTGATAACAATTTATGAAGAATACTCTGTAGGGTGGGAGATGGAAACTAAACTGTCTGTATATAGACTGTAACAAAACAGTAGAGTTTTGTGAAGATATCTGTATAACTTTGTAGATCCTGAATGGTTCCTGTTGAACACCCCATCAGTGGATTAATGCTGCCAAATGGTTTGTGGGTAATTAAGTTGTTCTGTCACATCAATCAATATAAAGTTAACTGTAAATATCAAAAAGCTGGACCAAATTATTATATATTTTTTTGCATTGTGGTAAAACTATTGGCTTTCTAATGATGTCATTTACATTAGGATTCATTAAATAAACATAAATTCCTTGACCTGGTCACTATTTGTCAGATGTTTGCGGCACACTTCATTTCTATTTTTTAAAAATTCTTAAACATGAAATAGCCAAACTAAATCTTTTGTCCCAGCAAAACACCAAGGTACATAAATAGAAAGTTTAAATACAACATTGTACACATTCGATGACCCATTAAAATCCAAACAACTTGCAATTGTAAAGAGTGTTCAGCCTCACTAAATTAAAGTGCAAGAAGGAAAAGAAAGCATGTAAAACATTATTAAATAGGGACTTATTTTAGTGAGCCAGAGGCGTCTGTTTTAGAGAAATGAGAACGGAGCGCATTCGAGACACGTCTTTAGTCTGACGGCTGGTTTTTGGGTTGAAATCACACAGCCGGGCCACTTTCTCCCACGCCGTGCCAGGACTGTCATCATCACATTCCTTGAGAAAAGCTTCCTCTGATGCTCTACAGGAAGGGAAGGAAGAGAATCATCTGTCACCTCAGATAGTGTAGAGGTCAGAGGTCATGGCATGGGAAAATATATACAAAAATACACCCATTCATCTGTATGTTTGTCTATCCATCCATCCGTCCATCCATCCATCCATCTATCCGTCTCTCATCTATCCATCCATTTTTCTGTCTCTATCAAATCGCCCACCCATCCTTCCATCAATCCACTTGTTTGTCTCTATCTGTCCATCAATCCATCCATCTATCTACTGTATCTGTCTGTCCATCACCATCCATCCATTATCTCTCAATCTCTCTGTCTCCATCCATCCATCCATCCATCCATCCATCTATCTATCCACCTGTTTGTCTCCATCCATCCATCAATCCATTCATCTATCTACAGTATCTGTCTGTCTGTCCGTCCGTCCGTCCATCTCCATTCATCCATCCATCTATCTGTCTCAATCCACCCAACCATCCATCCATCCATTCATCTTTATGTCTATATATCTGCCTGTCTGTCACAACTCAAGTAAGCATGGCATGATATATAATATTAAATAACATTTTAAGAATCCTAGACTGGCTATTATCTGAAAAAAGAAATGACGTTTATAAAGTTTAAAAGTTAAGATGTAATAAGCCATTACAAATTTTAAAGAGACTTAAGGGAGCCATGCATCCACAATTATGTAAACATCCAAAATAAGCATGTCTTTGTTTATGTGATGCAAGTAAGAAACTGAGTGCAATTATGTAATTTTGCTGATTTAGGGACATGTTATGGTAAACATACACAAAGCCTATGGCATCAGAGTTGGGCTGTTTGTAGAAAGCCTTATCAGCAATCCTAGTGCACAAACAGGCAGAACAGCAGAAGAGGGAAAAAAAGAACAAAGTAAAGAAAGAGGGCAATGGGAGTGGGAGAGTGAAAGGAAAACAGAGGGAAAGAGTCAGTACACACTACACATGAAAGTAGTGTTAAAGTACATCAAATGATTTTCATGATAATAAGACTGTGGAATAAGGATATGAAAAAAAGATTGAGCATTACTCATAAACTATCAGTGTACTATCTTATGGCTGAATATTACAGTTGTTACAGTTGTCAATAATTACTGAAATAACTTATAATATTGCTGCCCATTAATATCTAGTAAGCCAACGTATCAACAATGTAGTTTGGCTATTGTAAAATGGATATTGGCTGTTTGGCTATTGTAATCTGAATTTCTCATAATAGATGATTGATTATTAAACTTGATGTGTCTTTGAAACTAACATGCCTCTAACTCTCAAAAGAAAAACACACAAGCAGAACAAATTTCTGCGTAAATCGCTTATAAAACCACTGTTGCGTAAATCGTCACATTCATTTCAACGCAACAATTTACGTAAGAATGGATTCATTCTGCTTGCATTTTACTAATGATGCTCAATATTATCTACATGTCACTAAAGGGATAGTAATAATAAAATATAACGTATAATCAATTATATCGTTAACACTGTGGCATATCCAAAGTCTATGTGATTGATCTATACAGAACAACAAAAAAAAACAGTCTTTTTTGTGCACATGAAAAACTGCAGTAAAGGACAGTGAAAATTAGACACCGTACAATACCTGAAGTCTATGTTGAGATGTGTTACAGAGGCTGGTGTTAGTATCATAATGGATAAGTTACATTTAGTAATCTGAAACAACTCATTTATATACCATCTCTATAAACGATGTCTCTCTAAAAACATGTCTTTTAAGACTCTGTGTAATGGTTAAAGTAGCACAGTTTTCTTTCCTGTGTTGTTGCGCTAATATTTTTCTGAACAGAAATTAGTATACGCCCATGCAAACAAGATGAGTCATCAATATTTTTGGTCTGGAAGTGTCCTGAAAATGTGCATATCTGCTAATGTTTTGTAACCTTTTAAATAAGTTTATTAAAGTTATACAGTGTGAACGTTAAAGATGTAGTGCAAAATACCTGTTGTTGGCTTTATTTTTCTCCTTCTGTTCATTCTGGTGAACATGCCAGTCCTCTAGCTCTTTCTGAGCTTTCTCCCTCCACCCAGCCTCAGCTGCTTTGGAGGCCGAATCTACACATCAGAAACCAAAGAAAGATGTGTATGACTTGCTTTCTTCTTTTAGAAGAATATTTCAGCTCTGTAGGTCCTCACAACGCAAGTGAATGGTGAGCAGGACTTTGAAGCTCCAAAAGGTGAGGCAGCATAAAAGTAATCCGTACAACTCCATAGGATTAATCAATGTCTTCTTAAGTGATCCAGTCAGTTTTGGGTGAAAACAGCCAAAATGTAATTTTGTTCACACTATAAATCTTGACAGTAGTCTCCTTGGCGACCATGATTTCAAGCTTGATTATACTTCCTTTAGCACCATCTAGCACTCTGCACATTAATTAAACACTAGGAAGTGTAATCGAGCTTGAAATCATGATTGTGCCTTGAGACTGCAATGGCCAGATATACAGTAAAAAAATACTTATATTTGGATCTGTTCTCACTCAAAACTGACTGGTGGTCACTTCAGAAGACATTGATTAAACCACTAGAGTCTTACAAATTACTTTTGTGTTGCCTTTATGAGATTTTTGGAGCTTCAAAGTTCAGGTCACCATTCACTTACAATGTATGGACCTACAGAGATGAGATATTCTTCTGAAAATCTTTGTTTGCATTCAGCAGAAGAAAGAAAGTCACATCTGGGATGGCATGAGGGTAAATGATGAGAGAATTTTAATTTTTGGGGTGAACTATCCCTTTAATTAAACTGGCAGTCTATTCAGTTTGTAACACCAACAAAACCAACAAAAAGTTTCCTACTTTACGTTATCAATAATTATACAGGAATAATTCATCACCTAATTCCTCCAGCCGAGCCCTTTGTTCCTCCCTCCATTTGCATAAACTCTCAGGTTCTTGTCTCTGCATGTCCACTTGAGCAATAGCTGAGTAGCTGTCAGCTGTGCCGTTGTTGTCCTAATGTTACAATAATGATGTAACGTTAACAACATTCCTTGCCTATGAACAACTGCCAGTTGCGTTGAAGTACATACACATAAACAAAAACTGTAAACTGTAATCAAACATTTGCATTTTTCCAACCACACTTACTTGAAACATATCTCCGTTCACAGCAGTCACTGGTGCTCCCACAAATTCACCTGCGCTCAAACAGGAGAAACAACTTGTGAATGCGAGTTTCAGGACTTGGGCAAAAGTTACCAAAAGCAAACATTACAGGTATCACTGGAATGCAGCAAACCTTGTTGGACTGTGAGTAGTATGCATTGAAATGGCTTTGCCTGACCTCTCTCACCATTTCTAGATCTAGTCAGCAGGTGAGCCGCTTTGCAACAAACCTTTATTTCAGCCAGGTTTAGCAACCTTGATTGTCTCGGCTCTTCAGTTTTGCAGTGGTGGCTTTCATCAGAGTGCACTTTTCCTGTTTGTTTACAGTCTGATCAAGAGAGCATGAAGCCCATTTTCATCTCAACTTTTAAATCAAATCTAATGATGTGCCACAAATTTCACCGGCAATTTTGATTAGGTTGTATTAGCTTTAAGTTCTATTACTATTAATACAATTGCAGGGAAACATGTCCGAGTATATTGGGTTCTTCATAGCTTTTTTTTTTTTTTAAACTAATAACTCCCCATGATGGCTGCTTATGAATCTTTATGATGAAGACTCTGAACATAGCCTAATAGTAAGTTTCATTACGGTCACATTTTACATTACCTTATTATTTTACATTGTAATTACATTATTAATTATTTTTGCTCTAGTAATAATTTTACCATACCCTTTGAAATATACCATGGTACTGAGTGATTCCACATTCATTTAGCATAGTATTTACATGGTACTCCAAAATACTTAGAATGATATTAATTATTAACATGGAAATAATAGAATAACATAATACCATGATCCACGTGTCCAAAAAAACTAAACAAACAAACAAAAAAAAAAAACAGAATTAATAAAAATAAATAAAAAATGTCACGTTTTACAACTTTTTATTATTAGTGTGGAGCAAGAAAACTGTATATTCATATATATTGGATTGCACTCCACGCGACTCAAAATCAAAATAAACTCCAAATAATGTAGTTTTATCAGTCAAAGTACTTTAATACTCAAATAATACTTTGATATCACTGACTGAACACAAGCAAACAGGCCGGTGTGACACACGCACCTCCATTGGTCGTGTACGTGTCCGAGGGCAGAGGCCCGCCGTCCTCCAGCGCACCGAACCCGGCGCTGTCGTTCTCAATCACGGCGATCTCATCCTCCTGCTGGGCCAGAAACGCGGCGGCCGGGTCCTCCTCCACATGAACTCCGTTGTCAGACGCGGAAAAGCCAAAGTCGTCAGCCATGTTTAACAAAGTCACACAAGCTGCTCTAAAAGCCCTCCAGCTGTTTTGCGAGCGAGTTAAGAAGGATTAAAAGGAGAAATATACTTACGCGCGCTTATAAAGGGTAAACGTAGAAAGCTTTGGATGTTTTAGTAGTATATAGAGGAATTGTTACTTTTTTATTGCAGCAGGTTGGCTATGACATGAATGACATGCAGCTCTTGATGAGAGTGCAGGGAAAAATTCGCGGCAGACAGTTGATTTGTTGCGTTATGTCTACATCTACTGGAGAAAAGTAGTACTGCAGCATTATTTAGTTTTTGTCTTGCTCAGATCAGAGTTCTCACGTAGCCTACACTTTCTTTTTCTTTTTCTTTTTTTTTTTTGGTGATAGGAGAAACTAGTGCACACAGAACATTACAGTGAGACACAGAATATAAAACAAGATAAGAGTATAAATAGAGATACAAATAATAGGACATAAAACAGAGTGGCATATGTACATGTGCAAGTGGTCATGTATGTGCAAGTTAGGGTATGTACAGTTATTGAATTAAATATGTGAATTTACATATGTACATGAGGTATTTATTTACAGTATTGCACTATGGGGAGTCCTGAGGCAGTTTAATTGTTCATGAGGAAAATGGCCTGAAGGTAGAAACTGTTCTTGTGCCTGAATGTCCTGGCGCTCAGTGCTCTGTACCGCTGGCCAGAGGGCAACAGTTCAAGGGAATGGGCAGGGTGTGTGGGGTCCAGAGTGGTTCTACCTGCACATTTCCTCACTCTGGAGACATACAGGTCTTGGAGGGTGGGCAGGGGGACACCAATAATCATCTCAGCAGTCCTGACTCTCCGTTGTAGTTTTCTTCCATCTGATTTGGTGGCTGAACCAAACCAGACAGTTATAGATGTACACAGGATAGACTAAGTGATGGCCGAATAGAACTGTGTCAGCAGCTCCTGTGGCAGGTTGAACTGTGAATTAGAATAGTAGCAACAACAAAAAAGAAAAAAAGAAAAGAAAAAAAAATAGAGAGATAGTGAGAGAGAAAAGGGATAGATGGTTTCCTGTTTCTTTCTTTATTCATTCATTCATTGTTTGTATTGGTTAACAACAAGCAGATAACTTCTTGCTGCTGGACAGTAAATAGAATTGCACGGGGAGCTACAGGAGTTTAAAATCATGTAAGGTTTTCTTTAATTTCCCTTTTGATGGTCTACAGATGCACTTTAACCTATTTCAATAATTTAACCAAATTATTATGATTTTTGCTTTCTGTGTTATGTTATGATATGTTGGTATTCATATCAGAAAAAAGCTGATTACAATCTTTTAAGATTGGTTCAAAATTATGATAGAAATTCTAATAGGATTTTTTGACAAGGGAAGTCTATGTTTGTTGTTTATTGTGCATTTCTTTAAAAAAGAAATTGGGGGTCCCACAACGAAAGTTATTTTATTTTTATTTTTTTATACTAAAAGCTGTAAATAAAACTCAAGCAGCTGTTATGGCTCAATCAGACAGTTTTAGGGGGCCCTCTAGTGGCCCAAGAGGGAAGGGATAATGTAACTACAAGGAGAGAGTTGTATCTTGATGTGACACACGCTTAAAGGGGTTTTCGTCATCATGAAGCACAACTAGACCTACAAGTAATTTATAAATACATTTTTGCGTTTTGTGTTATTAATATATTCCTATTTTAAGTTAATCTATCTATCTATCTATCTATCTATCTATCTATCTATCTATCTATCTATCTATCTATCTATCTATCTATCTATCTGTCTGTCTGTCTGTCTGTCTGTCTGTCTGTCTATCTATCTGTCTATCTGTCTGTCTGTCTGTCTATCTATCTATCTATCTATCTGTTAAAAAAACTTTCACAATGAACCATTTATTTTTTCATTGGGGAAAACAACATCCCTGTATTTACCCACAAACTTTATTCTCATTTGAATATACATGTCAGTCAGGCCTTCCGAGCCGTGCGTCAGCCCCCCACGTGACCCATGACGTATTATCAGAATCCTACTAAAAGAAATCCAACGGGGAAACCTGCGGCTCCTGCGCGAGACCTGACGCCCAATTCCAGAAAGTTGTGAAGTTTATTTGATCTCTATTTATCACAACAATTCACTGTCCACCACATCAAGAGAAAGCCCGCAGCGATGTCTAAAGATCAGAAGGAGGTAATTGCACACCAACTTCTTTTTGGATGTACCGGCAGCAAATGAACTTTACCAGACAGTGGATCACGTTACTAGGTTACGTAGATTCAAATGAGAAGTCTTGCTACAGTAAAATGCAAAAGTTTAACTTATCCTCTTGGTCTGTGTGTATATTAAAGGAGCAAGTTTGTTGTGTTTGTTATAGTTTTGGACTAATCTTAGTTTTGTTATAGTGATACAAAGTAAGAGTTTAGTAGTGGAGCTTTTCTATGCATGCAATTACAAAATGTTGTGATGCATTAGTGATACATTTATATTATAATACTGTTTGATATTTAATCTACATTTTCTAGTGCTTGTGTGTGTGTGTGTGTGTGTGTGTGTGTGTGTGTGTATATATATATATATATATATATATATATATATATATATATATATATATATATATATATATATATATATATATATATAATGTATATGTATATATGTATATGTATATATGTGTGAATCTTATTAATCAATATATATTAATTTAGCTTAAACACAGCACATTTTAGTCTTCGTTATGCGTTTTATTCCACTTTTAACAATTTAGCTTTTTATTTTATTTGTAATATCACCCTGATATTCTGAATGAGTATTATTTTGAAAAGTAATTTTTATCCAAGAGACAAACGCAAATTGGAGGTAGTTTGTGGAAAATTATAATATGCAGCATATAGAGACCTTTCAGAGTGTATAATGTTCTCTCAATTACTGTTTCACCACAGGGCAAAACACAGCACCCATTTTGTCCTCTCTATTTGTATTCAGTGTGACTTAACCTGCTTTGGGTGGCAAGGTGTTGTCATTTAAAACATACATTAAAAGCACAATGCTAAAAGACCCTCAAGTATGTATTGCTTAATGTCTTCTCAATTGCAGTTTAACCACACGGCAATACAGCCATGGCTCTCAAATTGCTGTTTGACATACCCAGCTTTGGGTGCTATACAGTGTTGACGTCTGAAACATATGCTATCCATATTGAGAGCAACATTCCCTTGGCTTTCTGCCCAAACAACCTGCTTTCTGATGTCTTTTCTCACCGTATAAAACTTTAAATGTTACAACTTAAGCCAGAGAATCTGAAGTAGTAGATGTTTTCTCTTGCCTCCCTCTCTCCTTCTCTCCCCCCCCCCCTCGTGGGTGTTGGGCTGAAATAGTTTGGTGTAGATTTACATTCCTTATATAGCCTGTGGAGTAGGAGAGACATGGACCAAACCCTTGTCACAAAGAAGGAGGGGAGGTAGTTGAGCTTTGCCAACATTGAGAAAGTCGGGCTGCATCGCAGTGCCAGATTTCCACTTGGTTTTCTGGAGGTTTGGGTGAGAAGATTGCTCGTGGCATAAGGTATGTGTGTGCCACCCTGTAACTGGTACACTCAGAATGGGATTGAATAGCCTCTGGAGTTTGGAAGCGGTAGCCGGTGTTCTCATAAGTCACAGGGAGGAGGAAAATGTCATGCTTTAAGCTCCGGTTGTCCTTGGCTCATTAAATGGCTTTTCATTTTTATGTCATGTACAGTTTGCTTCTGTGTGACATAAACCAATGACATAATGAACAGAGTGATGCAATGACGATCTTGTGGCTGGTGCCAGTGGTGGATTACTTTTAGTTTGGTGGCATTAAGAGATAATGGGTTATTAAATTAATCTGCTTTTAACTGTAAATGTGTCATTATGATGATACTTAATGCACTATATGTGTCTTGACTGCCTTTGACTTTATATTTCATTATACAATGTCCTTTTTTGCCTACTTTGAGTTTTGGATTTGTTAAGTACGATAGTGTGTAGATAATGTGCACTTTCAGTGCTTCATTGTTGAACAGTTATTTTCAATTTACTTTGCAAACACTGTATTGGGGCATTTTTCTGTCACCTACCTGTTCATTCATTTAGATAAAGCAGGTTCTCAAATTTCGAATGCGAACTCCGCCGTTTTCCCATAAACAAACAGTCAGCACAGGAATAATAGCACTTTCTAATGGTTCCTGTATTGTTAATGTCAAACTATTTAGACAGTGTTTACCATCAGTTGTATTGAATAATCTCCATGTTAAGCACTGATATTAAGCCTTTGTTTGACTATTCAATGTATCTGCCAATCCAAGAGGTTATTGGATCTAATTTGCGGACAATACTACAATGTCAGATGTCAACGGCAAACAGTACATTGTTCACGTTTGTGGGTTTGGAATGTTTGGTTTCAGCCTCTTAAAACATTATTACGTGTAGTGAAGAGTACAGTAATCTTTCTGTTTCTTTCCAGGCCATGAATATATATTGTGTAACACTCAATGGACCTGCTCCCTGGGGTTTCCGTCTTCAGGGAGGCAAGGACTTCAACATGCCCCTGACCGTTTCCAGGGTAAGTGACCTACATGTTGGATTTCATGTACCGATATACTATAAAGCACAACAGTAGAATTCCGGAAGTAAAAACCCTCTTTATTCTCCATAGATAAGTTGATTTTTAACTAAGTATATCATATAAACCTTTAAAGACAGACCAGTGAGCTCTGAAGTTGTTAGTCTGTGGTATATGCTTATGTTGTGGCCATCATTCTGTGTTATTTCAACTTTAATTAAAAAAAAAAAAAAGACTTGTTTATTTGCGATATTTCTGGTGAAAAACTGCAGTACCCATGAATTCTGCACCTACTTCCATGACGCAACCTTGTTGGTCTTCCAACAGTCTCATAATACTTTATATTAATTTATATCTGAATATTTTGAAAATAATTTCAAAATGTATTGTTTCTATATTCTATAATCAACAATTTAAAATCTTTGTACTTAATATGTTTTTAATTTGATAAAATCATCAGCAATGCTTCATGGGATTGTAGTTCATCAAAGTTTGTAATGTGGCTCACCTAAGAGCTGGTTGGTTTGGTTCATGGCCTAGAACTCTTTTGAATGATTTTATGAAATCCCTATGGGGGAAAAATAAAGGGAATGGGAAAAACGCACTTCTGGAACCAAGACGGTAAAAAAGTGGATGGGCACTGTTGCACTCTATTTCCGAATTCACATTGAAGAACTACAAAACCCATAATCTTTAGTGTGATCCACCAATCAGAAAAGTCGCTGTAACCATTGCAACTAAAAATGCGGCAAAAGAGCTCAACATTGTCCATCCACTCCCCTGAAACATTGCAAATAATATACTGTATTCGAGTCCGCCTCCTTCACTCTCAAATATTTTGGATATCTGAATATTTTGCAATACATATTCAATTGTTTTATAATTAAAATCAATGACTTTAAGTCAGTAGTTTAATATTCTGCCATCGTTTTTGATTTGATCATGTCATTCATAATGCTTCATAGGTTGAGAAGTTGAGACCTTAAATTTATGGCCTTCTACCTCCATCTCTTTTAAATTTCATATACAATAACTATGGCAAAATTCGGACAGAGAAAGTTACTTGTCACTTGGATTTTGTTGGTGCTGCAATTTTCACTCTTTTTACTCTGAATCTGACCTTTGTTGAGCCAAAACCATAAGTCATAGGACAGTTCATTGTTTAAGACACTAAAAGATCATTAATCTAATTTTGACAAAATGTGTAGTTACTATGTTTTGCCTCTAGAACGGTACCATAGTTAATATATATGTTGTGTTTACAGCTCAAACTGTCTGCTGCTTATAAATTATGTATTCATCTCATTCTTTCCCTTTTAACATTTCAATTTGACAAATGAACGAGGCATATCGCAGCCTTCATTTAGATAGCATGGACCCATCACTCACTCAGGGTGTTTCCAGCCCCGTAATGAGATGTTCACCAATTCTGTGTCAGTTTACAGTCCTGCCTCAGAGAGCAGAAAGACATCAAACACAGCCTCAAAAGGAAATGCAATAGAGTTAATGAGAACAGTCTGCTCACTACTTCATGAGGTCGATTTCGACACTTGCATTCCTTCAGAAACAAGTCACCGCTTGATATCAACCCTGTTAAAAAAGGACTGCTTAAGATCTTCATTCATATGTCTCCTCACAAGGATATGTTTTGCTTTGTTTAGTTTCCAGCATGTGTTATTCTCTCTATAAGGTCATTGACTCTTGGCTTAATGGCACCTCCAATAGACCATATTGAACAGATCAGGTCCAGACATGGCATTTCCATTCCTTATATGAGCAGTATTGTTTGTAGTATGCACACAACATCAGCGTTGTTGTGGACATGGCAGGTCCTATTGTAGTGGTACAAACATCGTGGGAATGAATAACAAGGCCTTGGTTTGAATTTAGGTGGTCCTATCCCAGCTTGATATGGAGTGAAAGCTAGAAGTAAGCCATTTGTTGGTTGATTTCTCTGAAAAGTGTAAAAAAAATAGTGTCTTAGTGGTATGTCCAAAACATTTCTCTGTTTGTTTTAGAATTGTGACCAGCCTGACTTGGCAACATAGTGCCAAGTATACAACCAATAGTGTAAGTTTGGGGTGGGGCTGTTTGGTTGAAACCTGTTTGAAAACGGTCATAATTTTTGGAATTTGATTTGGTGACGCTAGTGCAGCAGAAAAATACCTTTGAGGGCAAATGGGAATGCATTGGGAATTAGGAAACTTGCAGTAATGCATTGCTTATGAGACCAGGAATGTGTATTAAAATGATAGTTCACCCAAACATTTTATTTCTCTGATTTACTCACCCTCATGCCATCCCAGATGTTTGACTTTCTTTCTTCTGCAGAACACAAATTAAAATATTAGAAGAATATTTCAGCTATGTAGGTCCATACAATGCAAGTGAAACTCACATAAAGAGAGTATAAAAGTACACCATATGGCTCCAGTGGTTAAATCCATTCAGACAAGATGTGATGGGTGTGGGTGAGAAACCGATACATATTTAAATAATTTGTTTCTTTTGTCAGAAATTCTCCTCCCTGCCCATTAAGGGGTGATATGCAAGAAGGATGTGAATCACCAAAAACAGAAGGGGAATGAGAAAGTGAAAATAAAGTGGAAATTGACTGAGCAGGGAGGATAATTTATATTAAATAAGACTTAAATATTGATCTGTTTCTCACCCACACCTATCAAGTCACTTCAGAATATATGGATTTAACCACCAGAGTCATCTGGAGTACTTTTATTTTACCCTTATGTGGATTTTGGAGCTTCAAAATTTTGGCACTCATTCGCTTTAATTGCATGGACATTAAGAGCTGAGAAACACTTCTAAAAACTCTTTGTTTGTGTTCAGCAGAAGAAAGACAGACATATCTTGGATGGCATGAGGGTAAAAAGACAACGAGACAACTTTTTTTGTTGTTGTTTTTTTAAGGATATCTTGTAGCAATTCATTGCTCATAAGACCAGGAATGTGTATTAAGAAAGTTACTAGGATACGTTTGGATTTCATGTTTACTTTAAAAGGGTTTTGTCATGCATTTTTTAAATTGTTTTTTTATGTTATTTGTGGTTCACACAATATTAGGAAAGTTTTTTTTTTTGCACCAAAAAAAAAAACAGTAAAATATTTGTAAAACGTGATGAATTTCCATCTTCATTCTGATCCTCTTGTCAAAAATGCTTGGTTTTGGTGCTGCTACTCCTTCGATACTTGACCGTAAATGCCCTCTGTCCTGATTGGCTCTCTGCTCTTGACTGACCTGCTCTCTCAATGTCATCTCACTTCCGACCTCTACTGGGTGGGGCTACAGAACTGATAAGGTAAAGTAGGCGGCGATGTGTTCGTTGTGGAGGCAGTCAGATGCAATTGTAGAGAACGAATCATTTTGGCAGCTTGGTTTCAACAAATTCTCTTTTTGCAGTGTAGAGGATGTTTTGAGTTCTGAAACTTACAGTAAGTTTTTATAGTACAATGGCCTCTTATATTTCAAAATATCAAGGTAAATTTGACTCCTCCTGTCATGACCCTTTTAAGAGAGAATTAATGCTTCTTGTTGGTATCACGTAAAACACTTCAGCTTCCATCTTAGCCCTTTGCAAGACTAAACTTTTTGATGATTTCTTGGCATACCTTGCATTATCTGACATGGTAGTATAACTTGGAGCTGTGTACATCTGTTTTGCCCTTATTCATCTGTCAGCATTGATGACCTGCTCTAACACTTCTTTACATGTCTGCTTGAGTCAAAATGGTGACTTCATCTGTCAGTGTGAGAGCCGGTCATAAAGCCCCCCGCTGCTGCCAGATGTTATGCAATAACAGGCGCATGTCTGTGCGTATCATTGTTAACCTGATTTAGCTTCTCATAAAGCACAGTGCAGGTCTTGCGTTGATGAAGAATGATGTAATTTGCAGGACAGAACAGATACCAGCATCTCCTCATGCTAGAGCAAACATGGCAAAACTGATGTCTATCATAGAAATGAAGGATTAAGCATTGTATTGTTTCAGTAAAGCTGCAGGAACTACCTCATCTTTGCTTCCAAGAAATGGAAATTGCACAAAAGGGTGTTTCTTCAGCTTGGACGCTTATGGCTCTGTGGACTTTTAGGTTAAGAAGAAGGAAAAAAAAAAACTCTCAGAAAAACACTTTTAACACTCTTACTAGTTTTATATTTATATTATATTATATTTATGCATTCGGCAGACGCTTTTATCCAAAGCGACTTACAGTGCACTTATTACAGGGACAATCCCCCTAGAACAACCTGGAGTTAAGTGCCTTGCTCAAGGACACAATGGTGGTGGCCGTGGGGTTCGAACCAGCGACCGTCTGAATAACAGCCCTGTGCTTTAGCCATTACGCCACCACCACTACTAGTTACTATTACTATTTAATTTGTCCACCGGCTGTCAACATTTTTCGGAATAATCATGAACATTTCCACCACAATATCATTTCCAAATTTTTTAGCATTGTCGATTACATTTTAAACTGTGCCCCTCAACCTGAACCTAACCATCAGTGGGGTAAATATTTAATGTTAGAGGGAAAGATGCAAGTTATGATTATGGGAACATCGTTACTTCCTGGTTTCAACACTGTATCTAAACCTGGGTCTCCGATGCTGTTGTTCCGGACATGCCGCAGGGCAAGGTAAACATACTGGAGCCGGTGCAAAAATGTCTGATAGGTGATGTCGCTTGTCAGTGAGTCGGCATAATGTGGCCGATCCTAGGGTAACAGAACTCATCTTTACAAAAGAACAGGGTTTCCACTCTTTTGACCAATGAAATTCCATGACTTTTCCATAAACTTTTTCAGATGTTTGTAATTTACTGGATTCAGGATTTTAAAAATTATTTTGATTCAGACCAATTCACTAATTAATCATTCAGATATATGAGCCATTTTGACTCATTGTTGACCCAAAAAGAAAGATTATCTTACAAATCAGACATTACTATGGCTTGCAAGCATATTTTAGGGGCCATTCACACCGAACTAGATTTTCCAATGTTTAAATGTAAAAGTGCATTAGACTCTTGCTCAGTCATCTTGCTCAGATGTGCGAAGGTCTTTCATCACTATTTCTCGCACGGTCAACATTTTGAATTGAAACAATGGATTCCTAATTAGCCATTCACACCTGGAGGGAACATTCGCACCGAATCGCGTAGACGAAACGCCATAGGATGAAGTGCTTTGACCAATAAACTATGAGCTTTGGATCATGTGTCAGAAGCTGTTGCAGTTACAAAACAATCTCAAAACAAAGCATAGAAAGCAGTTTTGACCACATTAAATGCTGAAGGAATTGAGGAATTAATCCTGATCCAGCAGTGAGGATGTGTATTTCATTTGCATCAAATGATGTTGCTGCATCACTGTCTTGCATCCCCTTTAAAAATGATCTGATCTTTATATTTATGTATGGCCCCTTGCTCTGTATGGCCTACAAAAGAGCAATATCAAGCTGTTTAGATATTTTTAGAGGAAAACTAGAAAGAAATTGCATTCTTATGATTTTATCAATTTCCATGGCTTTTCTAGGCCTGGAAACACATTTGAAAAAATTTGATATTTCCATGATTTTGCGAGCCCTTTAAGAAATATTGAACTAGTTTGATTTTTACATTTTGTTTTGATAGACATAGTTAATATTTTTATGATGGATTTTCACATTTTAAGGTTGAAAGTCTGGATTTGGGAGAATTATAAAATGATACAACCTATACATGCAATAGAAGACATTTGAAAAGTGAAATTATTTGATATATATTCTATTCGCTGTTAACTACCATAATACGTTTCACATGACTTGCGTTAGAACGTGCCATAGGTTTAACACATCAGAGTAAAGCGAACACTTCATACCTCACACATCCTGCACCTCATGACAGACACGAAAAATGATTTGCAAAGGAATGTTACAGCCAGACAACTTCCTACATTCAGGTTGACATCAGTGAGTCATTACCATGACAGGAGGTGAGTCATTAGGCATGTTTGTTCAGTCGTCTGAGATGAAGCACTCCTTTTGAAGGTGATTTGCGAGTCTGATATGAAGGATCATTCATCTTGAAGGATGGTAACGCCCTCTTACAATGCAGAACTGTCTAGTTATTTAACATTAACTCATGGCTGGGTTGAGAAGGGTCATGATGTAATAAAGATAAGCTCTATCCACAGGTTCAAAAGAGGAGTTTATTAAGATGGGTTTTACCCCCCTCTCCTTGTTGGAAAGTTGAGAAGAAAGAGGTTTAAGAGAGAGGTTTTACAGGCAGGGACAAACACTGCCTGACATTTAAACAGGAGAATGATGGCTTATTTATGGACACACATTTGACGTATTAATTAATGGTGCTTACTAAACCTAACCGTCAGTATTAGACTTTGGAATGTAACTCATCCCACACCGTTTGAGCTAAGGACATGAATGATACCTTAAATCACGCGGCTGGTTGATGAAAGTATGCTATTACTTTTCGAAGTGACTGGGATTTATGATTTTTGACTGGCGGTCAGTAAACCGGTGATACAAATCCTTTAGACCTGTATTGAAATGTATGACCTGAGCTATAAAGGAATCATTTTATCATAAACACCTCTTCCATTACTGGTACAAGTGACATTAAGGACTGTATTTTTCCCATGTCACAAGTAGGGTTTTAATTCACCAGCTGACGGGACTTCGAGGTTATCAGGCATTCAATGTTTCTCCAAACATTTTCCTTTCACTCCTCCTATCCTCTACTCCACCTCTTCCTATTCTCTGTCCATCGCACACATCGGCACATTTCTACAGCATTCCTGGGATATTTAACACCACTCTCCTGTTCCTGACAACAGAGCTGCCCTTTGTCTGATCTTTGCACCCACTGTCTATGAATGTCTCCATCCAGCGTTCCCCAAACCAGATGTCAATGTTCTCGGCCCTCAAAGGAATACTTTCCTGATGAAATCAGTGAAAGTGAAGCCAACACAAGACACCCAAACATGCATGTTAAGCTAGCAGCCTAAATTAAGGACATAACAGAGACTAGAGGCCGACTGATAACGAAGGTGGTGAAAAAATCCAATTAAATGATGAACCAAAATGAATAAAATCCCAGGTGTTGTGTATTGTTCATCCAAAATCCCCTAAAATAACCAGACAACATTTTTTATTTTGCGCATTGTGTGGGACTAAAGCTGCACTACAGAACTTTATGACACTACAGAACTCTAGCTACATCTGTGGTTGAAACCTAAAATGTGAAGAAATAAATAACTCTAGTATTTACATATTTCCAATGAATGAAGAATTTTACACTTCTAGCACTTTTCTGACACTGCACGCAAAGTGATGTTATACCCTTGAGCGCTGGGACTCTAAATCACCACCAGTTACCAGTAAATTTGAATGATTATTTAAGTGTTTCATCTACTATTAATGTATGTATTTTACTATATCAATTTAAGAAGTGAAATTTGTAATATGGTTGATATGAGTTCAGTGGAACACTTTATTATTTGATATTATATTGTACAGCCTCAGTTGATAATGCAAGTAAACCATAACACTACAATAGTACGTCTATGTACTGCACAATATGACAAAACTAAAAATAAAGTAAACTAAAAACAAACGAGGATTCAATAATGATGGGGTTGAAATATTCTTTCTTAAACATGACAATAATACAGTATGCTGAAATGTACAATATAATAATTACAATAACAAGTTTCACAGTTGTACGCTAAACTAATTAACATGTACATAATTGTGACTGGGCCAAAATAAATAAGAAAACCGAGGCACACACAGGGAATCTCCTTATATAAAATACTCAGATGTCATGAATATTAGTAAACGCATTACAGTAACTGACAATTTACTGTAACTTACAGTAACAGACAATGTAGCTACATTGTGATCTGTAAACAATTAAGTAATGTTCGATTCATAAAAACATGACAACCAATTTAACCTTCAACAAACTTACCAGAAAACATTTCCAAGCATTATAGTTTACATTATAGTATACTTTGCCAAACAGTTAACAGATAGACGTCCATACAGACTGCAGCGATGCTGTCCTGAGTGTGTGACAGTGACTGACTGAACTGAACAGTGTAGTTTCCCCAGCCAGAAAAACGCAACAGCCGCTACTAATTTTCTGTGTTTACAAACATGACGTAAAAGAATGGATGGCAAAAGCCAGCATTTTTGCTTCAATAAAATGGTTTTGTTGGCTTACCATAGTGAATTGGGGTAAGACAAGGACATTGAAGACTGATAAAAAAAAATGTAGTTATGTACTCAATCAATAATTAAATTTTTGTTAATTTTAACCAAAAGTTATTCCATATTGCAGCTTTAACTATGAACAAGCCTAAAAACAAAAAAGGAACACTTATTTTCAATAGACTTGGCCCTAAAACAATGAGTATATTTGAGTATTTACCAAATTTAGCTTTTTATAGCCTACTGTATATTTGAACCAAATCAAGATGTACAGTATTTGTAATTATATGATATTTTATATTCAGTTTCTTGAGGATTAAAGTTTATTATGATTCACAAGAAATGAAGTTGGAGATACGATGCATGTGCTGACAGGGCACGTTTCCAAATAGTCACAGTTTTCTATGCATGCTCTCACTTTATAATAGATTTATCTATAACAGGTGCATTGAAGCACCATGTCATCATGACTTCTATTGTTTTCATGTGAAACTTGTTATAAATACTACTGACTAACCCTAAACTGAACCCTAACCTTAACCCTAAACAAAAATGTTTTGCATTTTGAGCATTGAGAAAATATTGAGGTTGATTGACATCCCCAAATTTGTCCTCAATGTATAGCTATGTAAACCTAAACACAAACGTTTACCTTGCTATCTAAATAAAGAACAATCTAAATTGTTATTACTGTAGATATAGCTGGCTATAAATGCTAATGACTAACTCAACCCCTAAAAGAAGAACCTTTATGGTGTGTGTGTGTGTGTGTGTGTGTGTATATATTTATTTATTTATTTATTTATTATTCTTTCCAAATCAAGATGCCCCTGGATGTTCCCAAAGGGAGGTTTTGTAAGATTTAGCTGACTTCTGGGAAAATAAAATAAAGTCCCCAAATTATATCGAAGTAAACAAGACACCCCCACACTCATTATTTTCATTATTAGCTCATTATGAACATCCATATGTTTTCATTAGTTTCATTTAGTTGAAATTAAACTCAACTGTAATTGTGTACTGTATGTATGGTGTAATCCATTCAAGATTGAGGAACAGTTTTTCTTGTGTGATTGGTGCCCTATTATTTCAGTTTTATGAGCAAAACCATAATGAAAGTTTGGCTATTCACTTGATCATGACATCATTATTCCTTTGTGCATATTACTTTGGAGATTAATTAACTAAAAGAGAACTTTTTAGCTCTGTGTTTGATTCTATTCACAGTCATTTTTCTCCATGGACCTATTCATCAGAATCTGGCATTTGATTGTTTTAACAAGATTTTCAGGGCATGTTTGTTTGCATTTGAGGGCTTTTGTTAGCTATTGAGGCAGTGTCTGCTCTAGGGAACCTCTGAAGAGTTTGCTTTAAAGCTTGGCTCTCACATGTGTGATATTTATGGCTTACTCCTATCAGCTGACGCAATTGCACTGAGGCCCAGAGTCTTGCAGCCCCCAAAAGGAAATGGAAAGTGAAATGTGGCAAGGATTTTAACAGCTAGTCCAAGGGTGGTCTTTAGGGTCACCACGTAATGCTTTGGCTCCTTCAAGAACAAAAGGACAGAGCTTTGCCTATCTATCTTTAAACTTTAAATGGGCTTTGTTTCTCAATCGGTATCATCCTTGAAATTTTCCTGACAATGCAGCATCATAAATGCAATCAAAAGTAATATATTCCTACTCTAGCTGAGTGTTGTCTGCCCACATTGTCCAACATTGGACATCCAGCATGGCTGCCATTCTCCTTGTTGTGAGCTGTTTAAATGTTTTTGTGTCATCCTGTATTTTGACGGTAGAGGGTTTAGGGTTTCTCTACGCTTCCCCCGTTGACTTGTGAAAGGTCTTAGCACAGCATTTTACTGCCAGCAGACTCAAGTCAAAGAAACAGCTGTGCTCTAAACTTGAGCCAGGAACACAGGCGGTCGTGTCCATCAGCTTTATCTGTGTACTCGCTCACTGCACACAACACTGTTCCTTCTGTACCCTGGCCACATTACCCTTGTCTCCAATTCCTTATCTTTTGCTCCCAACCTTGTCTCTTTTCTGTGCTACCATGTAGTGATTGGTAGTATGATTGGATATACTGTGGCGTGCAATTATAAAAATTTGGCAACCCGTAATGATTCTGGTATATACATATTATACTGTGTATATCCGCAACATCATAAAAAAAAATTGACAACCAGCTGAAAACTGTAGTTTCCTCTCCAAGCTATCACAGATGGGTGCTTCCAGTGTAGCCAGCTTTATTGATTATAATGGAAGTTATTTAGTCTTAATGTGTTGTGTGGCCGGTGTAGTCAAGGTGTCAATGTAGGTAGTTTACTGTTGCTGAGCAAAATTGCAACTTCTAGAGTATAGTCATACTGTCACAGGTGTGCTACTGTACATATATTTTTGCTGAAGCTGTCGATTAACACATCAATTCAGTGCAATTTTAATTATATATATATATAAAATATCACTGTAAATGTACGCAATTAATCAAGTCAATAAGTCAGACATGTGTGTGTGTGCGTGTGTGTGCGTGTGCGTGTTTTTGTGATTTACGAGGACAATTTTGTAAGTTACAAATTAGTAATTACAAGGGTATTATGCTATAAATGTGATTTATGAGGACATTTCTAGTGTCCCCATAATTCAAATCGCTTAAAAATCATACTAAACAATGTTTTATTGAAAATGTAAAAATGCAGAAGGTTTTCTGTGAGGGTTAGGTTTAGGGGTTGTGTTAGGTTTAGAGGATAGAATCTATAGTTTGTACAGTATAAAAGTCATTATGTCTATGGAAAGTCCTCATAATGATAGGTAGACCAATGTGTGTGTGTGTGTGTGTGTGTGTGTGTGTGTGTGTGTGTGTGTGTGTGTGTGTGTGTGTGTGTGTGTGTGTGTGTGTGTGTGTGTGTGTTGTGTGTGTGTGTGTGTGTGTGTGTGTGTGTGTGTGTGTGTGTGTGTGTGTGTGTGTGTGTGTGTGTGTGTACAGGCTGAATTCCAAAAAAATGTCCTGTGAGAACAGTAGTCATAGGCTTATGTTCAATGCAATGGAAATAAACCAAACAATATGTTCAATTGTAAGGCCATATTTGTATCATGTAATCAATGCTTTACTAGTCTGACAGTATAATGTAATGTCTTTTTAATTATCTGAAAATAAAAATGCATGTATGTATTTATGTGTGTGTGTGTGTGTGTGTGTGTGTATATATATATGTATATGTATGCATATATGTAAACTCAGTAAAAAAAATAAATGTCCTCTCAATTTCAACTGCTTTTATTTTCAACAAACATAACATGTGTAAATATTTGTATGAACATAAAAAGATTCAACATCTACAACAAAAACTGAACAAGTTTCACAGACACGTGACTAACAGAAATTGAATAATGTGTCCCTGAACAAAAGGGGGGGGGGGGTGTAACAGTCAGTGTCTGGTGTGGCCACCAGCTGCATTAAGTACTTCAGTGCATCTCCTCCTCATGGACCGCACCAGATTTGCCAGTTCTTGCTGTGAGATGTTACCCCACTCTTCCACCAAGGCACTTGCATGTTCCAGGACATTTCTGGGGGGAATGGCCCTAGCCCTCACCCTCCGATACAACAGGTCCCAGACGTGCTCAATGGGATTGAGATCCGGGCTTTTCACTGGCTATGGCAGAACATTGACATTCCTGTCTTCCAGGAAATAATGCACAGAATGAGCAGTATGGCTGGTGGCATTGTCATGCTGGAAGGTCATATCAGGATGAGCCTGCAAGAAGGGTACCACATGAGGGAGGCTTCCCTGTAATGCACAGTGTTGAGATTGCCAGCAGTGATAACAAGCTCAGTCTGATGGTGCTGTGACACACCGCCCCAGACCATGACGGACCCTCCACCTCCAAATCGATCCCGCTCCAGAGAACAGGACTCGGTGTAGCGCTCATTTCTTCAAAGATAAACGTGAGTCCGACCATCAACCCTGGTGAGACAAACCACGACTCATCAGTGAAGAGCACTTTTTGCCAGTCCTGATTGGTCCAGCGAAGATGGGTTTGTGCCCATAGGCAACGTTGTTGTCGGTGAAATGTCAGAATAATAGTGAAAGAAATAATTTTTTCCATCACATTCCCAGTGGTCAGAAGTTTACATACTCTTTGTTAGTATTTAGTAGCATTGCCTTTAAAATGTTTATCATGGGTCAAACGTGTTAGGTAGCCTTCCACAAAATTCTCACAAAATGTTGCTGGAATTTTGGCCAATTCCTCCAGATAAATGCACATGAAACATTGATTTGAGTTTAAATTATTTTATTAGCTTACTTGTAGAAATTGCACGGTGAGCCAAGAAGCAGCAGTGACAGCTCACAGAATCCGGATGAGCGGTATGATATGTCTTTAATATCCGGATGTGCAGTAGTTTCAGAGCAATATCTTACCACTGTAGGGTGCATTGACCTATCAGAATTGAGTATTCCATAGAGCTGTGTATTATATATACACTGGCGGCCAGAAGTTTGGAATAATGTACTGATTTTGCTCTTATGGAAAGAATTTGGTACTTTTATTTACCAAAGTTGCATTCAACAGATCACAATGTCTAGTCGAGACATTTAATAATTTGAAAATAATAATTTCAATTTGAAACGATGATTTGAACTTCTTAAACTACTTCAAAGTGTTCTCATAAAAAAATCCTCCACGTGCAGCAATGACAGCTTTGCAGATCCTTGGCATTCTAGCTGTCAGTTTGTCCAGTTCTCTTCAAGACATTCTCTCTGAAATCATAAAGTCAGACCTTCTGCTCTCAGCTACAGTGGTGCCCGAGACCCCCTCGACAGAGGCCCCTCAGCTCCTAGGTCCGGAGAACCCCTCAACGGAGGCCCCTCAGCTCTCAGCTCTGGTGGTCCGTGAGACTCCCTTGCCAGCACCCACGCCTACCATGGGTAACGAGCTAGCGCTCGAGCCCACTGCGGTCAAGGAGCCTGAGCCGCCGTTGTCAAGGAGCCAGCAGCCAAGCCTGCCATGGCTTTGCCCTCCTCCTACCTGCTCCGCCTCCTCTGGCTTCATCTCCTGAGACTCAATTCCCAGAGCCAACTGCGTCTCCCCCTGCTCTTTCTTCAGTGGCTCCGCCCGCTCCTCCTCCTGTGGCTCCGCCGCCTCTGGCTCATCCTCCTGTGACTCTTCCTCCAGTGACACTGCCCGCTCCTCTTCCTGTGGCTCTGCCTCCTGAGACTCAATTCCCAGAGCCTACTGCCGCTCTGCCTCTTGTGGCTACCTCTCCTTTGACTTCGCCCCCTGAGCCCTTGCTTCCTGAGCCTCAATTCCTGGTAGCTTCGCCCCCTGAATCTCCACCTTCTCTGACTCCAGAGGCCCCACCTCCTGAGATTCCAACATGCCACTCTGCATTGTCAGGCCCTGTCCCGCAGCCCAGGCCTCCTTCCGCTCCTGTCCTGGAGCCAATTTCCTGGCCACCGACTTCGCCCTGGACTATTGTCATTTTTCTTTTTTTAGCTTCAGGAGCTGCCCTTTAAGGAGGGGGTTTCTGTCATGTCATTATTGTTTTCCTCTAAGGACTCTTAATTTGAAATTTACAAGGACCCTTAGTCTGAAAGTTCCTTTGTTTCCTTCCATTGTCTCTGTCTTCAGTTCCTTGCCCTAATTGTATCACAGGTATTCCTCATCATCTTGTTAGCCCTTGAGTATGTATGGCCTCTTGTTCCTGGTTCCTTTGTTGGTCCTTGTTGGTATGTTTATATGTAGCACTTTGTTAACCTGCATACTGCTGTTATGTTTGTTACCATCTTCATAAGATTACTTCAGAGTTGTATTCGCTTCTGTTTGTTTATAATTAAAAGTTCTGCGTTTTGATCCTGACTCTCTCACCTCTTCCCTACACAACCGTGTCAAGTACACAGTTATGTAAAATATAGAATATAAATTCTAAAATAATATTATGATATATTCCACATAGCCTATACCACTGTGATATAAAATAACTCCTACCATAATATAGGGAAAGGATTTTGGTCCTGTCGCTCACCCCTACTACGATGTTCTTCTGTGTGATTACTTTTAAGACCTCACCTGCTCTGGCTTCGGTTTCCCCATTCCTTCACGCTTGCCAGAGCTCTGCACCTGAGAGAGGGCTTTCTGTGGGATTGTTGTTCAGACCCCAGCCATTTCCTCATGATTTCATGATGCGTCACAGTCCCTCTTATGTTTCATAAATATTGTCATGGTCTCCAACAGTCTGCTGAGTTCTTGATGGTTGTTTTTCTTAAAGATGCAGACTTGAGGGCAATAATTTTCTTCTCTTGAGGCAATGCTGTCCAACTTTGATTTCCGGTTCATAATGCTGCAGAGTTTTAAATGTTTGTTGAAATAAATAAGAGTTGGCAGAGACAGGAAATGTTTTAGAACTTAAGAGAATAGAGAGAGGCAGTCTGAAATGTCCACTGCAGATGTTAAATGTTTGGGTACAGCTTTAAATAGACACGAGGGTAGACCATGTGCATTTCATTCACACTCTTGCCAAAAGCAAAAGCTGGATCTCATTAGATGTTACCACCAAATAACCGATTATATTATTACACAGATTAAGTGCTATTAATGACTCGTTGCATTTTGCATTTTAAGTTGCTTGTATTTGTGGCCAAATGTGGTGTTACGGAAATTTGTGTGTGTGTGAGAAGTGTGCCTTTTAGCTTTAGTGTGTGATCCCTCTAGAGCTGAGTGATATGTTGAATAATCACAATATACTTGTGATCAGTTTGGCAATATAATATTAAGCATTGTAAATTAGCTTTTTTTTGGCCATTAAGTTTCCCAATGACCATCATTATAGCAATTATGTGATTTTTGTCATGAGTGTTTAAAGCTGATGTTTGTATATTTTTGTTTTAAAGGAATAGTTGACCCAAAAATGAAAATTTGCTGATAATTTACTCGCCCTCAGGCCATCCAAGATGTATCTGAGTTTCTTCATCAAAACAGAATTTTTACGATTTCATTTCAGGCCTCCTGCTTTAAACAATGCAAGTGAATGTATATACTTTTAACTACAAATGTTAGCTTCCGTACATCTCTGTAACACGGATTCAAGAGAGGTGTATTCTGGCTCAAATGGGTAGGGTTGGGCGAAAAACACCATCTCCTCTTCTAAAATCAAAATCCTCCGACATCTTGTTTGAAATTGTTTTGGTTTGTGAATGGTGCTTGGTCTGTGGTATGTGCAAGTTTCTCTTGTAAACAATGACGCACTTCCTGGTTGTTCCTCCATGCATGACCTTACCAACAAGCTTGCGTCATCCCTCTCATGAGCGCGCACCACAGAGATGTAAGGAAGCTAACAATTGTAGTAAAAAGTATATAGGTATTGTTTTGTTTCTAAAAATAATTGGGTTCAGAAGAACTTTATTTGTCGACTGGAGTCGTGTGGATTATTTTGATGCACCCTAAATATGCATTTTGGACCGTCAAAAAAAAAAGTACATTCACTTACATTGTTTAGAGGAGGCCTGAAGTGAAATCCTAAAAGTCTTAAATTCTAAAAACATCTTGGATGGCCTGAGGGTGAGTAAATTATCTTTTTTTTTTTTTCACGCCAAACAATTTCCACGTTCAGTATTTGCACACTCATTTCCATGCAAGACTGGCACATCTCTTTGTCCACACTCTAGACTTTACTTTGTATTATTTAGATATTGGTCGCAATACAATAATATTTTGGTTAAAAATTTTAATAAGTTTAATTCATTGTTTCTCATTCAACTTTGTTAGACTTCTGTGCTTTGCTCAACATATGCTGAATTTCCTGCTTTGCTTCATCTTAGAGCCATAGAAGTAGCATAAAGCATATTCACATTACAGTAGTGTCAGTACAGAAAAACAAAAACAAAAATGTGGGACTAGCTTGATGCATTACAATAAAGTACTTCCTTACCCCCCCCTCTAGTGTGGATCCGTTTTATAGAAGCTCCTGCATTTGTCATTTAGTGGATGCAACTGAAGTACTTGTAAATTATCATGATGTTTCTCCTGTTAACTTTATTAATACAGTGTAACAAGGTTCAATGTAAAGGAGGAGGCAGGAACCAGAAGAACCATCAAAATAATGTTTTAATGAAACAAAGACACAAACATACACCTACACGGCAACTGCGTATGGCTCTCTCTCTCTCAAACTGCCGCATCTCACCGCACTTATCCCTCTCCTCAGCTGATTAGCCTGATTGGGGGCCGTGCGTGCGTACTCACAGCCTGGCCCCTCCCTCCTCTTTGTCACACTCCTCCCTCCTTTGCCTCAGGCCGGGGACCCAAGGCATGACGTAACTCCCCCCCCCCCCCCCCCACCACCACCACCACCACCACCACCACTTTCCAGGTGGAAATTCCATTGGATATTATTATTAGGGGATTTTGCTAAGGCAAGTGTCACTATTACTTCTTTTGGTTAGTGTTAAACTTTAACGTGTAATTGGCACAATGACACCTCAAATCAAGGATTTATTTCAATCTGTGAGATTGAATTAAGAAGTTAGGTTAGCAAACGGTAAAACAGTTGGTAAAAAAAATCCTAGGGGTCAGAATATCATCTATACCATTGGTTTGGTTCTTTTGACATAGACCAACAAATAACCACCTAGCAACCACACACTGTAGCAATGTGCTAAAAATCACTCTGAACACTTTGGCAACCACATGGCAATG
Organism: Xyrauchen texanus; assembly: GCF_025860055.1. Lineage (NCBI taxonomy): Eukaryota > Metazoa > Chordata > Actinopteri > Cypriniformes > Catostomidae > Xyrauchen > Xyrauchen texanus. The sequence continues at coordinate 33,280,648 of NC_068298.1, forward strand.
CCCTGGTAGCCACCCAACCTTTTGATGTGTAAACTTTTGCATGAGCAAGTGACACATTTCCTTCAGAAATCTAGTTGAGATTTCCAGTGATTGAGCTGAGATGTTTTAGTTATCTGGAAGTCAATTAATTGAATACAGGAGATACTTCATTAGTTAAAGAGATGACTAAAGTTTGTTCTCTTTGGTGGTTTTAGCTGAACCCAGGGGGAAAGGCAGCCCTGGCCGGAGTGGGTGTTGGAGATTGGGTGGTGTCCATCTGTGATGCCAATGCAGAGGAGATGACCCATGTGGAGGCACAGAACAAGATCAGAGCAGCAGCTGACTCCCTTACTCTCACTCTGAGCAGGTACATACACACATACACTTACTCATCGTCTCTCATTGATATCTTTGAGATTCAGTATCATTAAAGTCAAAGGTGAAGGAGGATGTTGAGTTCTCTGATTAATGCATTACCATTAATCCATTCACAATGGTCTTAAAATGGATAGACTATCATTTTTGGACTAGGCACAGCAGTGATAACAAAACAACAAATGTATTCTGGCTAGAGCATCTGTGGTAACTTTTGAAAATGCTAGGCTTTTTTCCCCAAGGAAGGGTCGACTGAAACAGAATTTATTTGGTAGTTAATAACTGAAGAATTGGGGTGGGGGTGGTCACCTTAAAAAAAAAAAAAGTTGTCCCTTTTGCACTTCATAGTGATATTTCAGCTACTCATTTTGATCACTTATTAAAATGCACATACATTTGTGACTTCTAAACAATTGAAAAATGGTATTCACTTAAATATTTTAATTTGGGTCAAAACTGTCTCTTTGGCTTTTAGAGAGCAGATCTATCAGGTAACAACACAACTCCTTAATAACAGCTCTGGTTTCTGTTGCCAATTCTGTTGATAACAGCTTGGCCTGAGACTTTGTGACATTTAAACAAAATTAAAGGATTTTTTTGGGGTTCAATAGAAGTCAAGCTCAATCGACAGCATTTGTGGCATAATGTTGATTACCACAAAAATCGATTTTGACTTGTCAATCCTTTTCTTTAAAAAAGTATAATCTGGGTAACAGTGATGTACTTACAATGGAAGTGGATCTTTAAACATTAAAATACTCACTGTTTCAAAAGTATAGTCACAACATGTATACAATATGAGTGTTAACATGATTTTAGTGGGATAAAATTGCTTGCCAAGCCTTTCTGTGTAAAGTTATATGAAATTTTAGTTGCCATGACGATGTAACACTGTAAACCTTTAAACATCCGTAAAAACAATGATTTAAACAACTTTACTTTAACTCAAATGATGCATGAGTTTTATCAAAAGCATTAATGCTAGTGTTTTTGTAAAATTATAAATGTCAAATTTCTGTTTTTAAACCCACCAGAAATGTTCCCCATTCACTTCCAGTGTAAGTGCCACACTGTAACCACGATGTTTGCTGCTGCTTTTTTTTTTTTTTTTTAAGAAAAGGGGGGATTAATTATTGTGGTAATAAACATCATGTCACAAATGCTGTTGTTTGAGCTTAACTTGTTTTGAACAAGGTATGTTCCTGTAACTGACATGAAGAATGTGACATGTTGTTGCTGATAGATTTTAGGGGCATTAAATGCATGGACCACTCTAATGGAGTCTCTCTCGCTCGCTCTCTCTCTCTCTCTCTCTCTCTCTCTCTCTCTCTCTCTCTCTCTCTCAGATGTAGTTAAACTGTTCTTTTGTCTGATGGCTTAGATGACCCTGGGTTAAAGGTAGAGCAGATAAGCCAGAGATAGAGTGATAATTCCCTGACTGGAGCTGCCCTTCTCTTTTCAACAGAGATGAAAACCAAACCTCCAATTCATTGCCACAATTTAGAGATTGCTTGCACTGAACTCCTTTTTGGAAACAATGAAAAGGGCCCAAATAAGGAAAGTTTGAAATGGACAATACTGCCCTCAGACAGATCAAGAATGGATAGAAAGGATCTGGCATTTGTGGTTAAGAGATGAGCAATGGGAAGATATAAGCACAGCTGCAGAATGACAGATGTACTCCTTCCTGCTTTGTCATTAGGCCGCCTCTGTGATCTATACACGCTTACACAGAGCTGTGTAACGCTCCAAACCGCAGTTATGAATGTGCTTCTCTTCCTTTTTTAGGCGTGTGCATTTGTAGTGGTTAGTAATGGTCTGTTTAAGAGAAGATGGTTTTAAAAAAAAAAAGTCTCTTGCAATATGAGAATTACAGCCTCTCCCTCAAAATCTTTTAGCTTCGCTTATATATGCATGACTCAATGTTGAAACTGATGTCCATATCTAAAATTGTCATTTTGTTAAGTTGTTTCACTCAAGAATTTAAGTTCAGTCATTATTTACTCACCCTCATGTCATTCCAAACCCGTATGACTTACTCTCTGTCATTGAACATAAAAGCTAGTCGCTGTGTAACTAATATAAGGGGGATAAGGTGTCTGGAGGCATGCTATGGTTTTTCACCTGAAACGGTGTCTAAAAATTGTTCCACTCCTATGCGGGATACTGAAAAAAGTTATGAGACACTCAAGAACTTTTGTCGCTGCGCAAAGTAGATGCACCGTATTTGAATATGCGTTAATTTCGCTGCAGTGGATGGGAAGATTATCAGTGAATAATGACTTCAATTTCAATCTCCAGAAAGCTAGCATTTGTCTTCAGAAGGCTAGAAATTTAGCATGCGAGTTAGCTATATGGTGCTTTTTACCTTTTGGAGCATAGCAGCCTCTGGTCACTGTCTGCTGTCATTTTTATCAAACGAAGCAGCTTGAACATTCTTCCAAATATCTCCTTTTTGTGTTCTTCGGAAGAAAGCAAGTCTTTTGAGTTTGGAACAACATGAGTGTGAGTAAATGATGACAGAATTTTCATTTTGGGGTAAACTCTTCCCTAAAGCTCAGGCCATGAGTGCGGTTTCATGTCAGAGTCATTCTTTCTAAAGCCATCCCTGGAATGTGGGAGGAAAACTCCGAAATGGGCTTGGTATCAATTTATAAAATGTTGCTGATGCAGAATAGGGTAGATTCCCCAGATAGCTCTTTGTCTGAGAAAGAGGCCACACCTTTCGGAATGCTGGTGCATGGAATCAGTTGAGAAAGTGGGTGTGTCCTGTTTGTTTGTATCACTGATGGTAATGTTTGTTGTTACACAGCCATGTAAACATCTCTGTAATAATTACTGCTTTGCCCTGTACGCTGATAGATGATGACTACCTCGACTATTGTTTTGGTTTGCTTTTGATGTCAGAGTTTCTTTAAACTGTCTGTTGCTGTCTATCCGAGATGAATTACGGCGTTTGTATCTCGTAGAAAGGCGTCATTGAAGACAAATGTCTGAACATGCCTATATTTACCCCTAGAATACTTTATGACAGAGGGTGGTGTCGTTTTAGTTTAGATGCCTTTTTGATAGCTGTTTGGGCAACCACTTGAATTGTGGTATGAAGCGTTCTTTGAAGCACAAAGTCTCTTTTTAGCTTTGTCTTTTTAAAGCGTTGCCCAGCTTTTATATCCCTGTGTTGCCATGTGTGTTTGACTGTCATCAAGATCAATGCAGTGTATGTTCAAAGCATTAAAGTCAAGTTTTCATATTTTTCAAATCCATACTTGCTTGCAAAGAACAGAAAAGCTGATAAATTACAGTATAATCTCAGGGAGCAGTTAGTGTGTCTGTTTCCTTTTCTTTGCAAATGTTGGTGGCACAATAGGTCAGTGTGACTAGTCTAGTATTGGACTCTGTGCCATTTCCTGGTCTAGATGACTCTTGTAAAACAGCCTGGTTTTGCTATTCTTTTTTTCTCTCTATTTCTCTCTGAGGTCTCCTCACACTGGCCACTGTGCAAGAGGATACCATCAGTGACACAGGAAGTGGTTTACAGGCACAGATGGAATGCTATTATTTCTCCAGCTTAGTCAAACTCTCCAATTTAGAACACAAGTTTCCACAAGAAAGGAAACGAATCCCTTCTAAAAAGTACTGTGCATGTACTATGCACTGAAAATAAATGATGAAGTGATGAAGTAAATATAGCAGAACAGATTAAGTACTTTCTACATTTCAATAAGTTTGATTTTTAATTGTGAACTTGAATGTATTATGTGAATCATACATGTGTGCTTAATGCAAACAGGTTAACATGAATGCTCTAGCTTGTAACTGAATGTATTATTTATGATTGTTTATTGTCTTTAAAATGCGTCATCATGTACCAATCATAACGTAGAAAACATGGTCATATTTATTCACTAATTTGAGTATGCTTCACTGGTAAATAACAAAAGTAACTTTTCGAAGCTAGTGTTCCCAGCATGCACTGGGCTTGAATAATTAATGAGCTTGCATGGTTTCACTGTTTGCAAGTTTGCTTACACAATATTTATTGTTGATTCTTGTTTTACGTTTGGCAAATTCTTATTTTGAAGTCTGAAGTAAATTTTCTACTCAATTACCGATTCATGATCAAAAGAAGGATCTGTTGTTTGTTACTTCCATCATGTTTTATGCACATACTAGTGTTGAAGTCTGCGTGCACAGCACTGTATCTTGTTTCATTCGCCTGTAATGCAAGGTGATATTGTGTAATAGACTACATGGAAAGCGTTAAGCTTCCCTGTGGAAGGCTTCCGTGTATCATGTGGTACATAATGAAACGGGTTTATAAGGAAAGTACAAAATGTGAAATGTTCTAATGAAATGCTCATTTAAATATTAATTAGTTTAAGTACCATGCACATCAGATTTGTAAGGACAAGTTAATACATTTTATTATACGAGTCCACTACCCACATTCCACTGTAATGATTACTATATTCACGTGCCACGGTATGTTCATGGTATTTTAAGTTACTTTAAAGAATACAATGGTACTACTATGTTTTTGGACATGTCACCAACAAAGTGAAGTATTTATTTGGTACTTGTTGGTGGTTGGTACTTTCTGGTTGGTGTTTAGGAAAAAAAACGGAGGAAAAATTGTTGTAAAAAAGGTATTTTATTGTGAATTTATGTTATGCTGAGGGTGTTTGTTATGACTCCAATAGCCACATATTATTTATATTGAGAGCAATTTCTGATCCGTTTCTAATACACATGTTTATAATATGGATGCCTTCTCAAAGCAGTTTGGATCAGATCCCTGCATTCATTCACATTTTGCAGCTGCAACATTCCATTCTGACTGATAAAATGAAATTTAGTGCCAGTGAGGACAGGCATAATTCCCATGAGTCTTGTTGTATTTGGCACAAATGGCCAGCTGTTCATCCTTATAGTCTCTGTTAATTAACATTTTTATAAATACTGAAGTGAAACCCAGTAATTTTCTGAATCATTTTCTCTGTTTTTCTCCCTCCAGAGCTTTCCATCCTGCTGGAGGAGAGCAGAAGGTAAGACAATCAGTCTTTCTGTTTTCTGTGTGACAGAACCGCAGAGCTTTTGCAAGACTAATCAACCAGCTCCTGAAATCTGAAGGATTACATTTAAGATCTGTTCGAGTTCCATCTGCTTTTTGGATACTTCAGAAATGAACACACACACACACACACGCACATTGATACTCCTGTTATTAAGAGGACTATCCATTGGCATAATGTTTTTTTTTTATACTGAAATTATGATATTTTCTATATTTCCTAACCCCTAAACCATTATTTAGCATATTTATTTATTATTGAATGTGTTTAGCTGTTTGAATTACAGGGCCGGTTTGGGTGTCCTCAAAATGTAGATTATTACTTACAAATGTCAGGTGTTTCTACATTGTGAAGCCATTTTCATCCCCATAATGTAGGTCAAACCAACATACACTTATATATCTAAATGATGAAGCCCTATAGACTTCTGTTGTTTTTATATAAAACCAATTATAAATAATACTGGCTTATTGGATTTTTAGAATAAATTATTTTGGAATCATTTTTACCTTTTGAGGACATCCCTGAACATCCCCAAAGTGGGTTTTTTGTCAAATTTTGCTCTTTTGGACAATTTTGTCCCCAAAGTATTGCAAAGTAAACATACATACACCCATATGCCATTTTCAGATCATTCTTCTGTAAACATTGCTCATAACTCAGAGACCCAGAGTCCCCTTTTACATTTCAGGCTCTTAAATGGCTCTCATTCACCAGTTGCTGTGTTTTGCGGAAGCTCGGGTGGTTTGTCCACTTGTCTGTCTGTTTCAAATGTGCAACATCTTGCTCTCCCTTAAATCTCCCTGCACCAGTGTTTGAATTTATTTTGAACAGTTTTGAGTGAATTTGCATGACCACAGAATGCACAATCCCAAATATAATCTTCATTGTCCCAGCCAGCAATCTGCACATGCTGTAACAAGACTCCAGATCAGGGTTATAGCTGTCATGCAACAGTGCAGTCCTGATGTGGAATCATGAAATGAATGCAGCATCCTCCAAAAAGTGAAGTAACACTGAACTCTTGACTCGAATGGGAGAAATGGTGCTCTCGTGTGGCTGCAAAAGTCTATTGCACAGGTCTCCAATAGCCACAACATATTCTTGTGGGTTTAAAGTTATATTTTCAAACCAGTCAAGTGCTGAGTGCAGCAAGAATGCTGGGAGGATCTTGTGGCTGGACCTTGGCCTGATCTCAAGATAAATATTTGTGACCAGGGTGCGTTCACACTTCTCAAACAATCCCTCTTCACTTTCTCTGAGCTCGTACAGCAATTAACTGTAAGAAGACATCAAGATGATTTTGCAACTTTTGTGCTTTTAATCCTCTCATTTAAAGAGGATTATAAATTAAATGTGCATCTGGCATTGTGCTTATGAAACTGGGTTGGGCAAAGTTCAGAATTTTTTCATTGTTTCCTTTTCAATTCTTGAGTTTAAATTTGAATTGAAATGGCCACACCCGACATGAATTGAATGAGTTGCAATTCAAAGAAATGTAACGCGGTCACACAACAGAGGAATTGCAATAGTCCAACACAAGTTTTGAAAAAACAAACAAAAAAAAAACATGAATTTTGACAAAATATTTTAGACCTGTTAATTCAGTTTTAGGGTTTGTAAATAAATAAAGAAAAAAGCCATACTCCCTCTATTGTTCGTAAAGTAAATCTTAATTCATGAAATTAATGAAAAACATTGACATGTATTTCAAACATTTAGTATTTCACCAAATGTTTCTGGAAATACCCCACATGTTGTGTGCAGTGGCGGTCTGTGACTGAATTTTCTGGGGAGCCAAATATATAAATCATTATTAAAATATCAAACCAATAAAAGATTGAAGTGGGTCTAAATATCATGTTTTTTGCTGGTAATTATGCCTCCTAGGATGATCTCCTCTCCATGATACAGTATCTTAAAATAGTCTTGATAACTTCTGTTATGTTAATCTTTCTGAGCACCAACTCAAGTCTTGTCAATGCAACAAACGAGAGAAACAGATGACACGCTCTAGATACAGACTACGATCAATACAAACATACAGTAAATAAATAAATGGAGGGCCCCATTCTATATACAGTAACTACTCATTAATACTGATACTAAAAGCCGATTGGCTTGAATTGGTTTCTTCTGATAATGATTGGTTATAAACGCGGAAGGAAACATTTTTTATTTTGCCTCCGTTTGGCCTTTTTTTGACGCTGTTTGAATGGAACCAGATGGCGTTGTGATATTTGACTATCCATTTTGATTGGTCAGTTTACTAATGACAGGAGGCTTTATTCCGTCAGCCTCATATGGCATTCATATGATTCATACAGTAATTTAAACTCACCTAGCTACTGTACATGAAAGAAAAATTGGGGTAAAAAGTTCAAATTTTTCCATTCATTTTAAACTTGTGTACGTTAGCAGGTAAATTGATTACAACAAGTGTTAATTTTATAACTTTAGTCGTTGCGTTATTTTTTTTTAATACATTTTGGGGAGCCTCAGCTTCCTCTGACCAGCCGGGTAATTGGTAATTCATAATGAGAAATGAAATGTATTATAAAAAAAACCTACACTTGCAGCAGTTATATTAATTTTCTTTGATTTTAGTTTCCAATTTTACTTGTTTATATTTGAATTACAATCCTGCATCCTATTTGCTTATTTCGATCCTCATTTCAAATTCAAGAATTGAATCTGAATTTAAAGCATTCTCAGTTCAGTTCTGAATGATCCTTAACCCTGTTTTGAAAATGTGTGTTTGTGTGCATGTTCTGATTTGCATGGTGTTGTTTTTGCACTGTGCCTCAGGATTCACTTACACCTGCATCCAGTCAGCCCAAGTATTCGTTTGCACCCAGCACAAGCATAAACAAGATGGCGCGGCCATTCTCCGTAGCCCCTGGCAATGCCAGCAAGGGGCCTGTCATCAAGCCGGTGTCATACGCCCCCAAGCATAACACCAGCTCGCAGGTGCCGAGCAGCACGCCGCAGCCTCACAATGGGTAGGTGACCAGCCAGGTCTCCGACAGGCACTCGCTCTCATTATCTCTCTTTCATGTGCACTTTGATCACTACGGGAGCTGCTTGATGAGCTTAGTCTTATTTCACAAAGCCTCATGTTTCTCATGAGACAGCAATGCCAATGAGTAAGAATGCCAGTGGCTCCTAGAGTTTACAGGGTGAGTGTGCGTACGGCAAAAGATATGTGGAGCACAGGAGAAGCGTTTACTTAGAAAGTTTATCACATGGTGTCGCATTCCTGCATAGTAGTTTTTTGTCACCTTAATCGAATTACTTTTAACTAGGTACCAAGATTCAATACCATTGCTAAGAATAAAATTATGCTATTGCGCTAGCTCTGTGCCAATGCTATCAAATATTGATATATCGTGATACTTTTCCTCATGATATTGTATCAATACTTTAGATCCCTGTATCTGTATTTTTATTCAGCTATTTGTGTATTCACATCATGTCCAACAGTTCAATAGCAAAGAAGCAGGTCGTCTAAATAAGTGCAATCTCAGAGTGGCATTTCTTCAATGGGGCGTGAGAGAAACTGAACTGAGTCTGTTTCTCTTACGGACACGCTGGTCCTCTCTCATGCGTTTAACACAAGGTACATGCAAAAATATTGATTTTACAACTAAATCAATAAATCACAACCTTCATTTTGATTATAACGATATTGATTCTTAAAATTGTTTTAGTCCATGTGCAGCACTTTACAATTAGAGTATATTGCTCATATACGTGACTTAAAACCTCTGTAATGAGCCACTGCATGGTAATATTTCACCAGTTCAGCACCGAGTTCAGCATCATTTTGCTGCATGTTGAAAGTAAAACTTTGGTTTTATTGTAATGTGTGTTCAAAGATGAGATCCACTTAATGCATTTGTCATTGATAATGTCACTTTATTTGATAAATTTATTTTTTTTAATTCTAATCAGACATTTGACTCCATTCGCGTTTAAGTCCCTATCCTTAAAGAGACAGTACCGTGTTTTAGCATGTGTTCTACATTGATGCAAATACTTGTAAATAGGACAAATTGAGCATCTAAACAATAAACACACACACAATTTGTTTTGACATCATATTTATTGATGGAATACATCCAGTTTTATATTTTTAAAAAGCTAAAATATGAACAGAGTGGTGAAAAACGACTGATGAAAGACATTAACTTGAAAGCAAAATGGACATAAATGAAATATACCAATATTTTTTTTTATAAAATTGAGAGCATGTGAATCGTGAGGAAATCTAATCATGATATTGTGATGCATCACAATATATTGTATCCTGGCATATGTATCGCGATGCGTAGCGTATTGTGTTGTGGCTGGTAATACCAGCCCTATATTGCGCACTTTTATTTAAAATATTAAATGTTAATATAAAACATATAAATATTAACAAATTAAATGAAAGCCATGTCCACACTAATTCATTTTTGTTTGAAAATGCATTCATTTTAGTATTTTCAGTGTTGTTTTTTTTTTTAAACTTTTAATAACGAGACAATTTAATTTGATACGAGACAATGGCGGGTCTATTAGGCTGCATTACCCTTTTTTTATTCTATTTTTCTCACACACATTTACATTCATTTAGCCAACTACTGTATGTTTACATTAGTGCCTTGGCAATATGCATTTTGACTAAGAAGTTCAAATGATCATTCATGCGCGCAGCATTATCCATACACACAAATATCCATGTGAGCGAATGTAGTCCGACTGTGTGCAGGTACTGATTGAGTGTACTCAGTGCTATAGATACAGTAGGAACACTAGTATCCTACATATTTATTATATTATCGACTTATTACTGAAGTACTGCTGCCTTGAACATTCCTACTGCATAGTGATGCATGGAGGTAGATTTGAGGTTAGTGAGTTCAGGAGTTTAGCCTTTAGTGTTTTGAACTCACAGACACATGCTCTGGCTGAGTTTATTGTATATGCATATAATAAACAGTGTGGCTTTAAACAGCTGTGTCTGTTTTGCTTATTGGAACAGGCGGTCACATTGCCGACCCTGATGACTAGACTTCCTCCCTCAGAGAGGAACTGTTTTGGATGAGGTTGAACACTCAGTCTTTATCCGATTTCCTTTCGACCTCTTCATCATCCTTTTGCGGGGACAGTCTGCGTCTCTTTCTCACCAAGGATCGTGAAAAGGTCCTGCATTTTAATGAGCACTTTTATTTAACCTGATCATAACAACAGATGTTACCGGTCAAGTCCAGTAGAATTGATGGCAATAAGATCGTTTATAGTGGTTTTTTCATGTAAACTTATGAAAAGGTCTTCTAAGGTCTAAAGTTTTGATCTAGCCGACAGAGAAGGTTGAAATCTGTATTTAGGCGAGGACTTGATGTTGTGTGTTGCTGTTTATAGAGCCGAGAGGCTCCCATAAAATCTGCTGAGCTCTCAAAGTGCCGTTACGGCCCTGGTGCTGAATTACTTAACAGCCTTACTTGGAAAAGCTCCTCTATGTATCCAACTTATAGCACACGTTTCCTAACAAACAAATTCCACGAAGACCGTGCTGTATGTTTTATTAAAATACGTGCCCTCATTGTTTTATTCAAAAGACGAGAAATGGGAAATTTTCGAACTAAGGCTAGAACTTCAGTTGGATTCTGGGAACGTGTTCTACTGGGGAAAACTGAAGTAAAAGTTTGGGGTTTTTGGAGTGGAGAGAAGAAGAGTGAATCAAAGCTTTGGTGGTGGAGTGTTTGGAGTGTGTTTGCACCTCAGTACTGAGGTCTCCGTGTACTCTGGAGATCACACAGTCACGTCAGCATTCTGAATATGTTTACTGCACCACACGCCTGCAAGCTTGTGTTTACAAGTGTTCACTCTAAGGGGCACTATTGCTCGCACTGTTTGTGGCTTGGAGGATGAAAATGCCCAAATGTATGTATTAGTTTATGTATAATATAATAATATAATATGTGTAAATCTTCTATTATTATTATTATTATATTATGGAGATATAGATACTGACTTGAATAAAACTGCCTAGATTTATGTATTATTATATATAAATGAACACGTAAATGTAGACCTTTTTCATCCAAGTTTGTATTCAGATCCAAGAACTATAATAATACATTAATAAAATATTTACACATTATATATTCATATTATATATAAATTATGAATATATAATGTGTAAATATTTTATTTTATTCTAGAAACGTGCCGAATGGGCCGCCGCGTTATGCAGAACGGAGCACAAAACTGCGTACACCAATGACGGCAGAGCTGCAATGCAAGGTGCTAGCCTGCCATTTTGAGCAACTTGGAGTTCAGTGTCTTGCCCAAGGACACCTCGGGTTGTCGAGTCATGTGGGCCAGCAATCGAACAGCCAACCCTGCGATTAGTGGACAACCCGCTCTACCACCTGAGCCGCAGATATCATAAAAATAATGCACTATTCACAGTCAACCTTGATTCATTTATCCTGCAAGTAAAAGCAAGCAATTACAGGGGATTAGTGAAATAAAGCAGCAATATTTGGCTGGTCATATGAGCTTTTTTTTTTTTTTTTTTTTTGGTACTTATGCTCCGTTTTGAAATAGGCTAGAATCAGCTAGAAATTATTCTTTTAATCTTTCTAAATCGGTTTTAAAACCCCTTAATCTGTAATCATGAAGAACTGGAAAAGTCATAGAAATGAATTGGTCAAAAACTGCGAGAACCTCGTTTTAGGGTAATGTTGGTGCTTTAAAAACCGATCTGATGCCAGTTATACCTAGTGGCTGTTATTTTTGACTGTAGGGACGATTCTGGGATATTTTATAGTAAAAATGGCATGGAAAGTGTAAGCGAAAATGATCTTTTCACTTATTTAGATAGAAACGGCTCTGCTGCCTGGTTGCTCACAGCATGCATTTTGTTTTCTGTCAGAAACCCACAGTTTGCTTCTTTTTTGGTATGCTGATTTTTGCATCTTGTCTTTCTAAATGTTGTTTATTTTTCCTCCTAAATTACATTTCTAAACTCTCTTTTCTCCATTTCTTTTTATCTCCTTTGTCATTACATAGATGGAAGCTCTTGACAAGTTAGTAATGCCTTTCCTTATTTCCCCTGCTCTGAGAAATGTGTGCATTTATTGTTTTTGGCGATCCAAACCCAGCCCTGTTGCTCTGCCTTTATCTGTTCCTAAATATGTGTTTTCTTAAACAGAATTTATCTTTCCTTTCCCAAGCCTGCATTGTAGCTACAGTACTGGCTTTTGGAGACAGTGAATTCCTCATATCTAAGTTACTGTCTCACTCTAATGATTGATTATGAGATTGGAAATGCCCAGTGTTGCCGCCCTGGTCTTTCTATGCCACTATTTGGTCTGCAGACTTTTAGAAATTAAACTCCTCAGAAAACAATGTCCAGCATATACATAGTGTCCAACATATACACATATGTGTTTTTGCATCTGTCCACACTGTTTTTCTATGTAAATATTCTAGATGGATGCCTTTGACTGTTGCACGGCGTCTTGTTGGTGTTTTTTTGTGTTTTTTTTACTTCTCACAGGAGTACATTTTACACCTCAAGACACCCGTGTTTTGTTCTATTAGTCGCACTGCTTCTATCTTTTATGTGAATGGCCGCTTACATTTTTTTTCTTCTTCACCTGAACCATTATGAGCAAATTTCCACCATATTTTAAATCACAATTTATTTAGTGTATCCTAAATTCACACAGACTATTTATTAAGTAATTTAATTGAATTAATTTGGCATAATTTGGCAAAATTGCAGCTAGATTGGGAATGATGCACAATGTAAATATTTATTTGATATTAACCTTGTTCACACTGACACTGTTGTCTACTTGGTAAATAACTTTTGAAACTACTATATTAGGTGTGCAATTGTTGATTGTGGTGGAAAAGATGCCAAAACTGAAGGACAGTTTTAATGTCTGTAAAAATTATATAAATAATTTTTACACAATAAGTGTTTATTTTACCCTTTGTTTAATTTGGTATAGTTTTAAAACTAAAAAAGTTCATATTTTAAATTCAAAGTCTTGGTATGGGACAAGGCTAAAACTAAATGGAAATTAATAAACCGTTATAATGTGACCTTCATATGCATACAAAATAGTGCATAAAAGTTCAAATCTGTTTGTTTTAAATAAAAATCAACCCTTGGAACATAAAAGTGCTAGTAGTCGAAGACGCACCCTGATATTTCAGACAGCAGTAGTGAAGATCAGCTCATAGCTCTCCATTTCAGTCACTCTGAAGTCAGGTTCTTTAATGGACACTGCTGTGTTCTTTGTTCTAGTGCCACTCTTCCCATCTGTTGTTATTTCTGCTGCTCTTCCTTTTCTTTTCATCCTGTTTTTTCTGTCTTTCACTCTTGCCGTTCATTAGAGGAAAAGGCTTATATGAGGAGTTGTACCCTGAGGGAAAGTAAGTGCTGTATGCGTGTGGCTCTAATGCACCAGCTGAAAGAACATAGACCTGCTACTGACCTCACTAATAAACGCTCTTTCTTTGAGGACATCAGACCATGTTTCTTTCATTTGCTTTTTTTCTCTGAGTAGTTGAACTGTATTGAAACGCGGTACTTTAGCGGTGTCGTTTGAAACTATTAGCAAATGTGGCGTGCACTCTGCGTGGCTTCATTAAAGCACAGCGGAATGTTCTAGGGCTGAAATTTCCGTGGGTGTTTTTATATATTTCTTTGTGTGTATGGTTTTTGTGCATGTAGGTTTGAATCTGTTGTGCTAAAATGATATACTGTAGAAAGTGTTATGTTGGCTTTGCTAACCCTTAGAAAAATCTACCATGGTATTCATTGTATCTGTACCTTAAATACAATAATGACTAAAAAAAGAGCTGCGGTAACTTAGTGTTAGACACTAGAGGCAGACTGATATAGCTTGGTCCTGCAATTGAAAAGCCACCTCTATTGCTGGGGAAAGAAAAAAAAAATAATCACATCTAAATCATTCATCACTGACAATATTAATCCATATTTAATCCTCACTTCATATGTAGTTATTTTGATTAGGTAAGCATGTGTTTTAAATTGAAGTGAGGGCATGCAAAAAAAATAAAATAAATGCCTATATGGAAACGACCCCCGTCAACAGCACATACATTGTGTCTCTAACCTCAAATCTTGTGAATAATAATAATAATAATAATAATAATAATAATTAACCTTATTCCTATATAGAATATAATATTCAAACAAATCTCTTCATCTGGTGAATATACACTCACCTAAAGGATTATTAGGAACACCTGTTCAATTTCTCATTAATGCAATTATCTAATCAACCAATCACATGGCAGTTGCTTCAATGCATTTAGGGGTGTGGTCCTGGTCAAGACAATCTCCTGAACTCCAAACTGAATGTCAGAATGGGAAAGAAAGGTGATTTAAGCAATTTTGAGCGTGGCATGGTTGTTGGTGCCAGACGGGCCGGTCTGAGTATTTCACAATCTGCTCAGTTACTGGGATTTTCACGCACAACCATTTCTAGGGTTTACAAAGAATGGTGTGAAAAGGGAAAAACATCCAGTATGTGGCAGTCCTGTGGGCGAAAATGCCTTGTTGATGCTAGAGGTCAGAGGAGAATGGGCCAACTGATTCAAGCTGATTGAAGAGCAACTTTGCCTGAAATAACCACTCGTTACAACCGAGGTATGCAGCAAAGCATTTGTTAAGCCACAACATGCACAACCTTGTGGCAGACTGGCTACAACAGCAGAAGACCCCACCGGGTACCACTCATCTCCACTACAAATAGGAAAAAGAGGCTACAATTTGCAAAAGCTCACCAAAATTGGACAGTTGAAGACTGGAAAAATGTTGCCTGGTCTGATGAGTCTCGATTTCTGTTGAGACATTCAGATGGTAGAGTCAGAATTTGGCGTAAACAGAATGAGAACATGGATCCATCATGCCTTGTTACCACTGTGCAGGCTGGTGGTGGTGGTGTAATGGTGTGAGGGATGTTTTCTTGGCACACTTTAGGCCCCTTAGTGCCAATTGGGCATCGTTTAAATGCCACGGCCTACCTGAGCATTGTTTCTGACCATGTCCATCCCTTTATGGCCACCATGTATCCATCCTCTGATGGCTACTTCCAGCAGGATAATGCACCATGTCACAAAGCTCGAATCATTTCAAATTGGTTTCTTGAACATGACAATGAGTTCACTGTACTAAAGTGGCCCCCACAGTCACCAGATCTCAACCCAATAGAGCATCTTTGGGATGTGGTGGAGCAGGAGCTTTGTGCCCTGGATGTGCATCCCACAAATCTCCATCAACTGCAAGATGCTATCCTATCAATATGGGCCAACATTTCTAAAGAATGCTTTCAGCACCTTGTTGAATCAATGCCACGTAGAATTAAGGCAGTTCTGAAGGCTGAAAGGGGTCAAACACAGTATTAGTATGGTGTTCCTAATAATCCTTTAGGTGAGTGTGTGTGTGTGTGTGTGTGTGTGTGTATATATATATATATATATATATATATATATATATATATATATATATATATATATATATATATATATATATATTAGGCTATATAACAAGCTTTATTTGTTTAATACTTAAATATATAGCATTGTAACGGAGTGAAGTCTCTGTCTTTTCCAAATAAGAGTCCCCTGTGTGTTTCGGGCTTATGTATAGTTAAAGTATTTTCTTAAATGAAGTACTTCTTATTTTATCTTATAAACTTAAAAACTATCGTCTGATTAATTGTTATAGGCCTTCTTCACCACCAAAGTTATTGGCATCGGCAAAATCCACTATCTGTCAACCTTTATTAGACACCCTTGTCATTAAAGGAATATTCCGGATTCAATGTAAGTTAAGCTCAGTTGACGGCATTTGTGGTATAATGTTGATGACTACAAAACATTATTTAAAATCATCCCTCCTTTAAAAATAAAAGCAAAAATCAAGGTTAAAGTGAGTCACTTATAATGGAAGTGAATGTGGCTGTGAAGTGAATGTGTTCAAAAACATTAAAATTGACTTTCATTGTAAGTGCCTCACTGTAACCTATAAGGAGGTTCAAGTCAAAATGTATTTTGTAGTATCAACATTATGCTACAAATGCTGTCGATTGAGCTTGACTTGTATTGAACCCAGAATATTCCTTTAAAGTAGAAATCAAATCAAACAAGAAAGATTCCTAAATCCTCCAACGCCAACTAAAAGAGCTAGCTAAGTGTTTGCTGGGTTTTCAAAAACCATTGTCCCTAAGAATTCAACTTTGGTGTGTGACATGTCTCGCACTTTATGCTACAGACACGAATGGTACCTCAAATTGTGCAGATTGTTGAGGAAATGCTATTGTAGTACTAAGCAGTATCTTTATTGAATATGTTTCACCTAGAGTACAATAAAATGGGCGACAAAAGAGTCTCATGAAGGTAAATTGGAGGGCCCGAGCCATATGTAGAGACAAGAATATTACAGAAACTTGAAGGTGAGCTCTTTTTACTGGCAACTACAAAGTTTTGCTTGCGTAAGCACCACTTAAACACTCTTTAAAAAATGTTGACATCTAGTTTTACAATAGTATGTAGTAACTAAACTTGTACTGTTGTAAATAACTGTGTTATTTTTCCCAAAAACTATGGTTATCATGGTACATTTTTCTTGGAGATTTCATGCACACCATACAAATTAGGTTTTTGATCCACGTGTACAGCCCTCACTGTGTTTGGCACCGTCGACTCTGTGCTGCACGTTTTATTCGAAGCTTTTCGGCAGTTTTTCGTGTTGTGTTGTGCTGTGTTGGCGTGGTTAGATGTGGATGAGAGAGGTCACGAAGGGCTCATGTCTCTAGGCACGGCCTGCGGGTGGAGAACACGGGCTGCTTCATCCCTAACGATCGCAGTAAGAAGAGACTGATTCAGGACACTGAGGACTGGCAGCCACGCACCGGCACCACCCAGTCTCGCTCGTTCCGAATCCTGGCCCAGCTCACAGGCACTGACTTCAGTAAGTCAGACATGTTCAGAGTGTAGCATGTCAGTGCCGCGTGTGCTGCTCATTTGTGGTTTTCAGCATCTTAGCTCATTTGTGTCTATGGGATTCCTTGGAATGTAGCAGATCGTTTGTCACAGTCAGTATTTTGTGAAATAATGTGGAAAAAGGCATTCAGGGCTCAACAATAAGTTTTTGATTTAGTTTTTCTTCTGTTGGGTCTGTCAGGCATGTAGGTCAGATTGTGGTCATGCCCTGCCAAAAACAAATTTGTGGCTCCAACCCCAAATAAAAATCAATCAACAAATATATAATAATAAAAAAAATTAAAAAAATTTAGCAGCATATTCCTGTTGAGAATATCAGTTTAAAACAGCCCTAGCTTGTTAGCTGGTCAGGCTAGGCAATTAACTTAAACCAGCTTTTTATTTTACCAACTTAAAACAAAGCTAGTAAAATTGTGTGTGTGTGTGTGTGTGTGTGTGTGTGTGTGTGTGTGTGTGTGTGTGTGTGTGTGTGTGTGTGTGTGTGTGTGTGTGTGTGTGTGTGTGTGTGTGTGTGTGTGTGTGTGTGTGTATAATATATACATACATGTATGCATATTTAAATCTGCAACATTCTGTACAACTGGCCCAAAACGGTCTCGCCCTGGTCCATCTGACCATTCTTATTTTTGAGCCCTGTCATTTCCAAGTAAAAAAAAAAAAAAGGCTAACCCTCTTAACCTAAATCCGATCTTTACTTAGTGGCAAGGACTAATCTTCATGTAGAGGGGAATGAAAGCATGTCCTGCAAGACCCTTCCACCGATCTGATATTGAGAGTTGGATCATAAGGGAGAGGGAATTGTCGTCTATCTATAGCTTAAAGGGTTATGGCTGGGATTTTTTTCCTTTATTCAGTCTAGAGCTTGAGTAGCTGTGATTTGCTCTCGTGTAAGTGGTAGGAAAGAGGTGTGCAGCCAAACATTGTTGCTGTACCAGCACATCTCCCTCGATTGTCTCTCCTGTTAAAAGAGGATGGGGGGTAGTTCCTTTTTAAAGGCAGCGAGCCACAAGTGATTTTGTAGACCTCGTCAGTAGATTTGACACTGTGTTGGTATGTCTGTGTGTTTAATGGATGGTCTGACGTGTATCTCTCCTGCTTCCCGCAGTGCAGGACCCGGATGACGAGAACATGAAAAGATCCAGGTAAATAACTGTGAACTGGCTAATGGAGTGCAGTTTGAAGTGTTAAATCACTGACTTTGACATTTCGCCTTGCTCATTAAGAGCTGAAGGTGATCAGCTCTCTGTGATGGAGTGCTGAAAATATGCTTTGATCCATTAAAAGATGTTTTTGATCCATGCGTTTACAATATAACTTAAAATGCTGTGCTCTTTGTGACTTATGAGCAAGCCCACACAGAATCTGCACCCTAGATTTCGGCAGGATTTGAACACCCGCCATTCACAAAGTTCTACCAAAGTTGCTTTAAGGCAAGTCTCAGTGGCTTATTTTGGAAGTGCTCCCATGCAGCTTTTTTCTGTCTGGGTAATAGGCGTGCAAGTTTATGCATAACATTTAATCCTGATTTTGGGTTAAATTCTTTAAAATGATATAAAGTCAAATGTAAATGTTGGGTCCTGTAACTTAAATTTGGCACCATATTTAATCACCTTTTTGTCATCACTAGTTAATTTTAAACGTTCCTGGAACGTCACAAAAGCATTTTTACATGTACTAGTATTTCACAAAGTGAAAATTCATTTAATATGAGGTCATAAACCACATGCATAATAATTATAAAATAATTGAACAAAATTCTGTTAAAATAGTTAGATTAGGAGAATAACATGTCACCACAGGACATGTTCTCCACGTCATCTTTCCTAAAGTATTTAACATCAGCGAGTACGTTCTATTTACTTGAATGAAGATTGTTAAATCTTTCAAACTGTTTGCCAAGAGTACGTCATAATGGAATGTTTTAAATGGCCAATAAAATGTAAAGAAAGTGTCATCAAACATTTTGTGCTTTAACTGCAATTAGGCTAAAAAGCTGTTTGGTTGATCCAGCTAATTTGCAAGCATGTTTTAGAGAGATGAGATAAAACCACACCTTTACCAACAAGGTGATTGGCTCTTGTAACTGAAAGGTGGGACTTCCTTTCAAATAGAAAAGCTGATATAAGCTGATACTACCTTTTTCTGGAAGTAAAAAAATCCCTTTTAATATATATATATATATTATATAGAGGTATTGATTTTTATTGGTTAAACTTTTTAAATAAATAATTTTATTCGTTTAGTAACAGAATTCCTGGTGAAGAACTACATTACCCATGATTATGTGTGGAAAAATCCACCAATCAGAAAATTGCAGTTAACAAATCATGGCAAAAGAGCTGTGCAGAAATCGCCCAATTTCATGATGCACTGCGAATAACTCCATCTCCCTTCATCAGTGCTGCTCACATTTTTTTATGGCAAGACATCTACTTTTTCATTCTCAGGGATTACAAGTCTTCACTATATGATTATAATTCTTTCATATTTTATTTAAAAACTGCTCCAGTTATCCAGCCAAGGGTAAGGAGTGGTTTTCTTGTTTTTGTTAATATTAATGGCATAGACAGTGGCGGGTATATCAGGCAGCATAAAATAATAATAATAATAATAATAATAAGCAGATTCCGTCTGGGCCTGCTATTCAACTAAAGACTCACTGTGACTTGTTTATTTTTTATAAATTCACTGCTTGCATATCTTGCATCTTCTGATCTTTTTCCCCTCTATCTTTGTCTTTCTATTCTTTCTCTTTTACCTTCTTTTTTCCTTTCCCTCCAACTTTCCTGTTTTTGTATGTGTTGGCATGTCTTTCTCTCCATGCCTTTTGTCTGATTTGTTCTCTCCTGTATCCTAATTTCCTGTTCTTTCTCCCATCGTGTATTATTTTCTGTGCGTGTTTGGAATGGCAGGGAAAAGTTCCTCTCTGAGATTCAGAGCCCCCGTTATGCCAGGCTGAGAGACTGGCACCATGAGAGGTCTGCCTGCTCCCTCAACATCAAGTCCTGAAGCGCTCCTCTCAGGCATCAGAAGGCAGAGATGGCTGACATACAGCCATGCTAGATACAAGTGCAACACTGCGTGCCAGCTATGGGTGGACATCAACCCCAGCTATACAAAATCCATACATATAAAAAATGGGGGAGTGGGTGGGGTGTGGTTGTAAAGCTAATGAAAAAAATAAATAAATAAGTCAGATAACCACACAAACTGAGCCACAGTCAAGTTCCCGCTAGGAATATGTGAAAGCTGTTGGTTTGTCATAGTCTCTTTCAAGTGCTTTTCTTTCTACAAACTGATTGTCATGTTATTTTATTATTCTTTTGAGGTTGTTTAGGGGAGTTCGCCATCACGGGACTGTTACTATTGCTACTATGTTTTTCTTTCTGATTGCGTCTTGTAGGCCCTTGTGATTTCTCAGCTTTCTCCTATATTTCTCTATTTTTCTGACTGTACTTTTAAAAGCATAATTCACTATTGTGATGTCATCTGATTACTCGTTCTCTGGTTCTGTCTCAAATGAGATAAATCGACTGTTGACTCATGTCTCTTGAGTACATAAAGTGTTTTAAACTTTCTGCTGTCCATTCTCTTTATTCAGTCTCTTTTTTTTTTCAGAATTTCAAGCATGCAAGTGTATGCAGAAAACAAAAGGAAACATATTAATGAATATGCCAGTCCATGTTTTAAGTGATTTAAAGTCATCTAATAGCTTTGTGTGAGGGACAGGCTCAAATTCAAATTATTCACTGAAATTCTTGCCCTCTGCTGAAGTCCTATGTGCGTCCACATTCTGTCAAATATGGCATCATGTCAGGTTTGACATCATTTTTTTTTTTTTAAGTAGTGAAGGAAAGCATTTACTCTGACCGCCTGGTGTCTTGGTGAAAGTTAAAATTTAATTCCAATATATTCTGACTTTGAAGTTTGTTTAGTAGCATTGGCATGTTGCTAATAAGCACAAAAATTCATAGCATACAAATATTGTCTGAAAATAAATTTTGATATTTATACATACATACATACATACTGTGTGTTTATACTGTATAGATGTGTGTGTGTGTGTGTGTGTGTGTGTGTGTGTGTGTGTGTGTGTGTGTGTGTGTGTGTATATTCTGTAATTGCTGATATCCTGTTCATTTTACGCACAACAGTCTCTAGAGTTTACTCAGAATGGTGCCAAAAACAATGTGTGTGTGTGAGCTATATATATATATATATGTGTATGTGTATACTTCATATTGATTTATATGCGGAAGCAACATGCTTCCTTAGATTTCGGTCACAACAGGGTATCTTTAAGGCAGCATAATTTTACAGCTTACTGTTTTGATCTCCCAGCCTTTATGTTGGGTGCGCACCCTATTATGCTTAAAAATGTTGCCTAGTTGGGCACTTGTTAGATTTTGCAATGGAGCTGAAACGTTTGTAAGACTGGGATTAGGTTTCAAAATAACAGATTAATAATCAACACTATTAACAATCTGTTTTCAACAAATTGATTCTATAACAGTACTTGGTTTCGGCTAGAGATTTATTCATCCATTATATTGCTTTGTCTGGCTGGTATCATTTTAAATGCTCTCTGGCAATGAAAAGAGAAGAGTAACTGCAAACAGACTTGTTTGGCAACTCTGATGTGTTTACACCCAAGGAACTTCAGGACACGAATTCGGCAAGGTTTGAGAACTCGAGGATAGACATATTCACATCGTAAAAGCACAATCCTGTGTTGTTCTCATTTAATCACATAGTTATGAAGTACAGGATCTGGGCTCAAATGTTTATTTCATTCCTTGGAGTTGTATTTTATGGAGTATGTATTATGATTTAAAAAGTCTGAAACAGATTTTTAAAAGTGACCTGTAAACAAATAAAAAATTACAATCTAAGTGCATGATGACACACTTCAGGAAGTCAACCCAAGATTGGCTTACATATTTGTCTGCATATTAAGCTAGTATAGGAGAAGTATTTTAAAGTTGCATACAGTATTTTATTGAAAATGTCTCTCTGGCTGATTTGGGAACTTTAGTAACTCGCATGACACATAACTCTTTTGTGCACATATATGATTTTAAACATACAGTATTTTCAAAAGCACTATTCATTTCTTTATGGCGAAAACGTTTTATTGAGGGCAAAAATTACCTTTAACTTTATTTTTATACAAAAAAATGCAGAAACCACCCATCCTTTATTTTAATTGATATAAAATGTAACGATGTGTAATTGATTTAATCTCCGTGCTTTGTTTATTGGTGTACTTTCCATCCAGGACATAGATGTCATAGTTCGCATAGCTTAATAATATTTTCATTGGCACAGACTTAAGCTTTTCTTTTATCATAGTGTTTATTCTAAAGGGAAATTTTCTTTCCTCAGTCACGGAGTAACTCCCTGTCCTGCCAAATCCAAGCCAGCGGATAAACCTGATGAAGTTCAAGGTAAGTACTTTCAGAACAGACAGAATAGATTGACTTACACAGTACATACTGACTCTTGGCACAGAGTCGCTCCCATGGGGGGGGGAACTTAACTCTCATAAATCACAGAGGCATTCATGGAGCGGGCTGGCTAGCTCAGACAGGCCTGCTGTTAATGGGATAAGAAAAGGCTTTAAGGGAAAGTAAGACATCTAATGTGTCAATTATGTCAATTATAACTCTCCTGAGATGTGCTTTATATAAGCTGGTTACAAAGTTCTTAGGGTGGGGTGCAAGGAGGAAGCGAGAGACTGTGAGATTAAACTCAAACAGGTATTTTATTTTAACAACAACTCAAACGATTCTCTTTTCAGCACAAACTCCGCACACGCTCTTTTGATGTGTGTCTGTGTAGGTAGCTCTCTCTCCTCACTGGCATCCGGCTTGTTCTTAAACTGTCTCTGCTCTCACTGCAATGACAAACAGCTGTTAGAGACAATCATTGCTAGGTGATGATCCTTACCGATCTCATCTCCTGATTTCACCCTCCATTCACAAGCCGGCACTCAACCACGACCCCACCACCACAAAGCTGAAGCACTTCTATTGCTCGCCTTCACTGAATGAGCAGTGTCAATATGGAAATGTTTGTTTTGTGTTTTTGGATAGTCTCAGGACAAAATTTTTTTTTATCAGGACATCCTCACTATGGTCCAAAAGAAGCCTGTTACCAGTATGTTTATGTGCAGCTATTAAAACAAGTGCATCATATATGTATACATATATACAACGATCAGCCACAACATTAAAACCACCTGCCTAATTTTGTGTAAGTCCCCCTCATGCCACCAAAACAGCACCAACTCGCATCTCAAAATGGCATTCTGAGATTATATTCTTCTCTCTACAATTATACAGAGTGGTTATCTGAGTTACTGTAGACTTTGTCAGTTCGAACCAGTCTGGCCATTCTCTGTTGACCTCTCTCACAAACAACACATTTCCATTAACAGAACTGCCACTCACTGGATGTTTTTTGTTTTTGGCACCATACGGAGTAAATTCTAGAGACTGTTTCTGATGGTTGATGTGAACATTAACTGAAGCTCCTGATGATTTTAAGCACTGCTTTGCTGCTACACGATTGGCTGATTAAATAATCGCATGGATGATTGTTGGTGCCAGACGGGCTGGTTTGAGTATTTCTGTAACTGCGGATCTCCTGGGATTTTCACATACAACAGTCTCTAGAATTTACTCTGAAAGGTGCCAAAAACAAAAAACATCCAGTGAGCAGCAGATCTGTGGATGGAAATGCCTTGATGAGAGGTCAAAAGAGAATGGCCAGACTGGTTTGAACTGACAAAGTCTACAGTAACTCCGATATCCGCTCTGTACAATTGTGGTGAGAAGAATATCATCTCAGAATGCTATTCTGTGATGCTGGTTGAGGGGGATCCTACATGTGGTATTAATGTTGTGGCTGATCAGTGTGTATTTACACTTGCGGCCAAAAGTTTGGAATAATGTACAGATTTTGCTCTTATGGAAAGA
The DNA here is from genome assembly GCF_025860055.1 of Xyrauchen texanus. Lineage (NCBI taxonomy): Eukaryota > Metazoa > Chordata > Actinopteri > Cypriniformes > Catostomidae > Xyrauchen > Xyrauchen texanus. The sequence goes on from NC_068298.1 coordinate 33,305,096, forward strand.
AATTGGTACTTTTATTCACCAAAGTGGGATTCAACTGATCACAATGTATAATCAGGACATTAATAACGTGAAAATTACTATTACAATTTTGAACCTTAAACTACTTCAAAGAGTTCTCATTAAAAAATTCTCCATGTGCAGCAATGACATCTTTGCAGATCCTTTCTAGCTGTCAGTTTGTCCAGATACTCAGGAGACATTTCACCCCACATTTCCTGTAGCACTTGCCATAGATGTGGCTGTCTTGTCGGGCACTTCGTTTAAAAAAATAAATCAAAATTATCTCCTTTTCTCCCCAATTTGGAATGCCCAATTCCCATTACTTAGTAGGTCCTCGTGATGGTGTGGTTACTCACCTCAATCCGGGAGGTGGAGGACAAGTCTCAGTTGCCTCCGCTTCTGAGTCAATCTGCACATTTTATCACGTGGCTCGTTGTGCATGTCACCACGGAGACTCCCAGAATGTGGAGGCTCATGTTACACTCACGATCCATGCACAAATTACCACACACCCCATTGAGAGCGAGAACCACTAATTGCGACCACGAGGAGGTTACCCCATGTAACACTACCCTCCCTAGCATCCGGGCTAATTTGGTTGCTTAGAAGTCCTGGCTGGAGTCACTCAGCACGCCCTGGATTCGAACTCGCGACTCCAGGGGTGGTAGTCCGCGTCAATACTCATTGAACCTCCCAGGCCCGACTTGTCGGGTACTTCTATCGCACCTTACACTCTAACTGGTCCGACAAAAGCTCAATGGGGTTAACCCTCTGGGGTCGACGGATGCGACAGCGCGTCCTGCTGGATTTTTTCGTTATTACAGCGGAAACGTCATTTTTGGGTATACAGATAAGTGTAAGACATCATTAGAGACTATAAAGGGTCTACTTTTATTTGTGTACACTCACAATAACAACACAATCTTGTGCTTTTGTAAAATAAAGAAAATAAAAAGGGTGAGCTTTCAGCAGTCTCTGTCTCCACGAGCAGATTTCTGAAACGCGTCACAAATATGAACTGAAACTCCGCGAATACTTATCACACAAACATGAAACATATGTCTAAAGAAAGATTCAAATGTCTACTTTTAAATAAAACAATTCAAATTTAAAACAAATATTCTCCTGCAATGTAATCGGTATGAAACAAAGCGATGTACAGTTTCTCCTGGCTCAACTAATTATCCCTAATGTGATCACACCCATGGGCGCTATTCATACGGTAATGTGATGAGACGATCAACGCAAATGGTGAACGCCCCCAACTCTGCCTTAAAAACAAAGTTCATTCATGTTTCTGTGCGTTTGAAAGACAGCACGAAACAAGTGAGAAAACTCCTGGATAGTGACGAAGATTTACAATTTTCCTCAGAAGAAGAGCGGGACTCCGATGAACGTTTGTATTTTGAAGAGAGACTTGATCCAGCCGATGATACAATTTCGGACGAGCAAGTCAATTAGTTTTCATTAGTTGACATGCTATTTTATATAAACATGTTCATATTTTACTAGTGGGACTGTTTCAAGACTTGTCAGAGTATTGAAATTTGAAATATGTCCTAATAAGCAAGTTTCAGTTACATTTAAATGCTGTTTCTGCTAAAACAGGTATTTAAATTGTAAGCTGTATAATATAAATATGATATGTAATATGATATAAAAATAATATGAATGTTTAGATTTTATTTTATCTAGTGTTTATGCTGCCTCATTATCAAATATGTGTTCAGGTGTAAATGAGTAAAATGCACTTTAAATATGCCCATATTAGAAAATCAGCATCTTATAATGATTTCTGAAGGATCATGTGACACTGAAGACTGCAGTAATGATGCTGAAAATTCAGCTTTAATCACAAATTGCATTTTACAATATATTCAAATAGAAAACTGTTCTTTTAAATTGTAAAAAGAGTTTACAATATCACAGTTTTTACTGTATTTTGGATTAAATAAATCCAGTCTTGTTGAGCAGAAGAGACTTCTTTTAAACTATAGTGTAGGTCTAAAATTAATTAAAGTCTTTATGTAATGAAAATATATAGTCAGAACTTCTTTTTAACTTAAAACTTGATTTTGATCATTAAGTCTCCTCACATTCATTCTCTTTCTGTCACATTCCTCATTGATAGGCCCAGGGGAGGGGTCTTTTGTCTCCTCAGGTGTGAATTACAATCAATATTCATGATAGTTCATGCCTTCTTGCATATGACCTTTCTAACACTAAAATTGTCTTACAAAGGTTTAATGACTATATTGTTTTGTATGAATGAGTTATCAGTATGGTTTTCACATAATTCTGTAGCACAAATTCTAGGCTACAAGATCCAGTTCTCAAAAATCTTGTGGACAAATATTTAGTATGTGTTATATAACCTTATTTCAATGACTTAACATTTTTGTTTTTTCAAAAACAACGCATAAACGTTATTTTCTAAAAAATACAAACATGTACACACTTGTTGCTCAGATATTATTGTAGCCCAGTTTGTGCTGAATACAGTGTTATCACCCAGACCCCACAGCACACAAAAAGCACACAAAATCATAATAAAAGTAATCTATATGACTCCAGTGTTTTAATCCATATTTTCAGAAGTTACATGATAGGTGTGGGAGAGAAAAAGATGAATATTTAAGTAATTTTTTTTTGCTTGAAATTCTTCTCCATGTTTTAGCTCTATACTAAAAGGTAAGCAGACAGCAGGGAACAACAATGCTAAATGCACATAATAAAATGCATGAATAAATGTGTATTGTGTGGTCAATTATTGGCTCCCAAGAGAATGAAGCCCATGAAGAATGAATGAAGAAATTCAACACACAATTTAGCCAAAAAACGAAATGGTCAGTTTTTTGTTTCAGAATATCATGTTAATAATTTTGCCTATTGTTGTGCCTATGCTCTTCATTGTATTATTTTGTTGGGTTGCCACTTGACGTCCAATGTAAAATCCTCAAGGAAAACCAGTTAAAAACCACTGCTCTATGTAAACTCTTTATACTACTATTTGTAACTGTCTAGTGCCAGCCACAGTGCCAACAAGATCTGGTCCAGCCTGTCGCCCCCCATGGGTGACGGATCCCGGTTTTGCCGATCGCTACCACCCGGAAAAAACCAGCACTGTGTTGACGCAGCACACGCAGCCAGTCCAACCCACACCCATGCAGAACCGCAGCTCAATCCTGCAGGCAGCGCAGCAGAGCCCTGAAGACACCAGCGGCTGCACCCCGCTCTGCGCCGCATGCAACAAGATCATCAGGTACAGCTGGAATTCTGATGCCCCCTACTGGCTTACCCCAGAACTGACTTTACTGCTACACTTGTACACTGTCATCATTTACTCACCCTCATGTTGTTCCAATATGATCCCATTTGACTTTCTTTCTTCAATGAAAGATGCAATGAAACTGAAAGGTGACTGAGACTAACATTTTGCCTAACGTCTGCTATTGTGTTTCAACGAAGAAAGTAAACCAAATGGTTTTCATTTTTGGGTGAATTATCCCTTTAAAATGAAACATGAATTCCCAAAGCAAAGTGCTCGAGGCTGCCCAAAATACTCCCAAATCAATGGCGACTGTGGCACTAAATGTCATTACTTACAGGACAGAGAAGGAACATGGGAAGGGAAAAAGATTTTATTGAACTTCTAAGCCAGCAATATTTCTTAAAATACACCGAGCACCGAAATAGGGCCATGTCGGTCAGCTTTCTGCTGTGGAGAATCAATATGGAATGGAATGTGTTTCTCTGTCTGACCTACTATTTCCATTCGAATGCCTTTTGCACACTACACACTTAAGAATGCTAAACCAAGTTGTTGATGCCTGAGCTGATCCTTTCACTTAGACGCAAAAGGCTTTTGTTGCAAGGCTTGCTGTAAGTGTTTGTATGCTTGTCTTCCAGGGGACGCTACGTGGTGGCGCTCGGCCGTTCCTGGCACCCAGAAGAGTTCTCTTGCTGTCAGTGTAAAAAGCTCTTGGATGAGGGGGGCTTCTTTGAGGAAAAGGGCTCCATTTACTGCACCAAGTGCTACGACAACCGTTATTCACCCAACTGTGCCAAATGCAAAAAGAAGATAACTGGGGTGAGAGCATTTCCTGCTGTTCTACAATACAAACATCTTTTCACAGCAGAATCGGCACTGAACTATTCAAACAGTGGCGGAGTTGTAAAATTATGCACTTTGAGGATACTTGTAACAGTTGACACTTTATAATAACTTTGTTATTACAACTATAAATGTCATTCCTGTTGCTCAGCTGGTAGAACATGACCCTAACAACACCACTGCTATGGATTTGATGAGACTGTACATTCTGATAACATGTATACATTGATTGTACTGTAAGTTGTTTTGGATCAAATTGTTTGCCAAATGCATACATGTGAATGCTTAACATAAAGAGTATTGCGTTACAAAAAGCATTATAGATTATTAGTTATATAATATTCAGATAGTTCTAACTTTGATTAATAAATATACATACATACACACACACACACACACACACACACACACACTGGTGGCCATGACAGCTATGCATAACCGCAAAATTTGGGAACATTTATGTTGAATCTGAATGCATATAAATATTTGACGAGGCAGAACAAGATCAGTGGGTTAAATTGTCTGTGTGTGTGTTTGAGTGAGAGTGATGGACTGATTTTTGAAGTGTGACTTGTTAGATGGTGTGTGTAGTGCCCTCACACCCCTCTGTCCACTTCACAGGAGATCATGCATGCTCTGAAGCTGACCTATCACGTCCAGTGCTTCCTGTGTGCTGCCTGCAAAATGCCCATCAGGAACCAGGCATTCTATATGGAGGAGGGAGAGCCATACTGCGAGAGAGGTGAGCTGCTCCTCTCACATGCCCGGCCGCACATCTTATCGACAGCCACTACTGAGAGCAGAGCAGCAGCTCCCACAGCGTTTAATCATTAAAATGTTGCAAATTCACTTCAGACATCAAACCTGCTCCATAACGGCCCTGCACATCGATTAGGAGCTTCTCTGAACACTTTATATGGTTGAGAATATTCCTTAAATACCCCATTAGTGGAGAGTTGTTGATTTTCGCTTGATGTGCGATTAAAAACATTAGTTATGTTTTACGTAACTATTTATTTTTAAGATTTTTTGAATAAAATTGTCGCAAGCCAGATTCGAACCCAAGTTGTCCACATATACACCACAGCTGAAAGTGTCAGAGCATGTGTGGTAACTGCAATGCCACAGCTCTTTGTGGTGCATTTGCTTTTGTTCTGTATTTGTATGTTTGTTTTTTTTAGACACCGTTTATAGAAACAATAAGGGGCCGTTCACACAAAGTATGTTTGCAACTGTGTTGATTTTCAGTTGTTTTTCTATGTAAACGTGCTAGATGGACATGTTGGACCTTTGTTTTTTCACCACCTCGCACAGCAGCGCCTTGTTTTTTTAAATGCCATGTCAAGTTGAAAATAACTAACTTTCTTACATTCTGTTGCCTTTTTTTGTGCAACAACACGCTCTGTCTGAGCGGCCTGTAAGAGATCGGGCAGGAGGAAACAGGATTGGGAAATGTTGCAAGCCCGATTTAAACCTGCAACATGAGCACCACAGCTTTCTGACTATTTTATGTAAAGGAACAATATAAGATTGTGCAGGAAATAGAAAAAGATGTGAGAACGAGATTGGGAAATGTTGCAAGTTGTATTTGAATGAGTGTTGTCCACATGAGCACCATAGCGCAATGTTTTGGAGTATGTGCGTGAAACACTAGGACATGGTTCTGACAGCTCTTTTACTTTTTGACACACAGTGTGTATTTATAGGAACAGGGAATATAAGATGGGAAATAATGGTGAGGATAGACAGAAATGGGACCAGAAAAACATTGCGAGCTGGGCTTGAACCTGCAATGCCCACGTGGTCTTAACACTAGGCCACATCACTAACAACTTTCCTATTCTTTTGAATTAAGTAGAAAATGTAGCAAGGTGTTAAGGCATGCTTGGCCATTCGATTTATTTTCTAAATGGTGGAAAGTTGCTAAATTCAGCCACCTATATTTTTTTATTCATTATATTTATGTTGTGCAGTTAATCACATTGTCACATTTGTTGGCCTCCTAATCTTACATAAGCAGACATTAAATCTAAAGAAAGTGCAAGCCTTTATTATGTAAATAGGCTTGCATTGCAGTTACAGTGCTTTACAGCTTTGAAGACTTTTGCTCTTGTGTCAGCAGCAAGTGGGCAGCTGTTTCTGTTAAAAATAAAAAAGAGAGAGCTCATGTTGATAAAATAGCTGCGGTCTCAGCATCTTAAAAGGATTGTATTCTAAACCACTTGCCTTGAGTATGGCACCTAAAGGCTGCCACTTTTAAGTTTTCCGTAATGGGAAAAACTGGGGCAATCCATGAGGATATCCAGGTATTCTGTTATCACATAGCAAGTATGTAAGGACTGAGAAAATGTAATCCATTCTCTTTTCCACTGATAACACATTTCTTTCTCTGAAACTTTTTCATCGGCTCATTCTGTCTGTTTCTGACCAAGCATTTGCTCCACTCTGTGCTAATCGGCCCTTTTTGGGTTTGTTTGTTCTCTCTGCAGAATTTTGCAGAAGATGTTTGGCACCAAGAGCCATGAATTCATATTGTTAGCTAGGTTTAATTGTGATGTTGTGATTGTGGTTTTGCTTTTTACATTTTTTGTCCTTTCAATACTTTGTGAGCCAAATTTGAATCTGTATTGCCCACAAAGCGTTTGAGCTGCTATGCCACAGCTTTGGCAAGTGTTCTTATTTATTTTTGCCACTTTTAGAGGTGGAAACGGGATTGGGAAATGTTATGAAATGGGATTGGGAAATGTTATTGGGAAATGTTATTTCCTCACTTTGGCACCACATGTCACAGTATGTGTGCTATCTGCTAGGCCACGGCTCTGATAACCTTCTCAATTTTGCATACAGAAACTGTGAGAGATAGGAGAAGAAACGGGATCGGGAAATATCACATGCCAGATTCGAACCTGCATATGCCGAGCACCTTTTTGGTTTTCTCAAAATAACATATTTATTTTATCTGTTTGAAAGTTCTTCAGTATTGTTCTCTCCAAGTCTGACCAAGCATTTCCTCCTTTTTGTGCTAACAGTCCCTTTTTTTCCCCCCAAGACTATGAAAAGATGTTTGGTACCAAGTGCCATGGCTGTGACTTCAAGATTGATGCAGGGGACCGTTTCCTAGAGGCGTTGGGCTACAGCTGGCATGACACTTGCTTTGTCTGTGCCGTAAGTCATTTTGATGCATTGGGACTAGTCCCAAAACACAGTCTTGAACTTTCTGCATCACACAAAATTATCAGGAAATATTCCCCAAGCCCTGTGTCTCCAGACACAGTGACTGCCTTGAGATGCACCAGAAATTCCTATATTAATCAGAAATTGGTCATATTCTGAATATAAATGTGCCATATAAACATATTTGATTGACATAACCCAATTAAGGGTCATTGATGTGTTTACTTAACCACAAATCCTGAATAATACATGCATCTGCCAGCTGTCTACCAGATTAATATCCATGTTTCTAGAAATCTTTACATGATGTATATGAACATAATTGTAATACTGAATGACCAAATTCTGATTAATATTAGACTATTCTTAAGCATTTAATCATCAGGGTTTCCAGGGTCATGGAAAACTATCTGGGACATTTAAAATTGTGTTTTCCAGGCCTGGAAAAATCATTGAAATAGGTAAAAATGTTAAGTCTTAGAAAATAACATGGACATTTCTATAATGAAGAGTTACACTGTGCTTTACAATATTTCATCCCCTAAATATATAATATAATGGTATCTTAATAGTCCCTTTTGTTTTAGCTCTAAGAGTTTGATTCATTTCTCTTGTGTAATCATAATTTTTAATTTTTCCAGATCTGTCAAATTAATCTGGAGGGAAAGACGTTCTTTTCCAAGAAAGACAAGCCACTGTGTAAAAGCCATGCCTTCTCTCCAGTATGAGGCTCCGACACTTTTCTTCAGGGGATAGGGGAAAGAATGGAGATTGGGGGGTCTACATGCCAAACAAGACTAAGTACTTGACCTGAAGCCTGTAACATATGGCTGACATATGATAGACTGATGAATATAGTAGCTACGCTGGCTTTCACTTTGATCTGCATTCACAAAGAATGTGTCATTCAGTAAAGCATGGACCTGAATTTTTAGTAGTTTGCTTAGCAGGTAGACTGGCCTCAGTTTTGCTGTTGTGATGCCAGTCATTCAACTGGAATGAGCAGCTTACAAACTGTTACAACCACCACTGGTAGGTATGGATAACATGGTATTTTGAAGTATTTTAGCTGTCCCTTCTTGACTCCTCTCCACCTCAAAGAATACTTACTTTCAGTATTAATGACGTTTCTTACACACCTGAAATCTGAACCATTGTATGTTCCTCTTATGTCCCACTAAGCCTCCATGGCTCGGTTATCTTTACGTACACTTATAATAGAAGTTATAATCAACTAAAGATCAACTATAAATGAGGCTGACAAAATGTACAGTCATGAAGAGAGATGTCTGGGCCATATTTCACCTCAAAATAAAGAGATAAGTATATATATATATATATATAAGTAACTAGAAGAAATCATCTAAAATATAAAATAATTATATATGAATTAATGAATTAAATCAAATGAATTAACATTGCAAAAATGGGAATAAGAAAATAGCCTTTAAACATCCAGACATATTACAGTAATGAGAATTTTGTAGGAAAATGTTTGTAATGAAAATACTGTCAGAATGAAAAATAAATAAAAAATAGTCATACTAAAATAGGCTTAATTTTTGTTGGCCAAAACTATATATACATACATACATACAATCTGTATACAAAAACCTGGACCTGTTTTTGTAAGATTCACCCCTCTCATCTACACCCACATGTGTAGTTATCGTCCAAAGTCCTATCCTCTCGTCACAAAAAAGGACAAAGCTGTTTCCATATAATGAGTGAAGCAGTGTAGTTCTCTTCGGAGCCATACAATCTGTATTGTAGACTAAAGCATTGAACATGTGATCTACTCAGACAGGATCTGAAAGTGGCCCCTCAATCCTCTAGATGCTGTTCAGCCTACTTTCTCTCTGCCTGATTTGCTGTGCTTGGGTACTTAAGGTAATGGCAAACCACAGAGGAATAAAACACCCCTGGCAGCTGCACTGAAATACATTAGCACTGATTGCATGCATTTCATCCTGACCCACCCAATGGTCTCTACATGGCTTCAATACTAAACACGCCACATTCATCTGTTCTAATCAGACAGGTAGTTCTAATTAAGGAAAGGACTATGATACCATCAAAACGGTGTTTTCATTGGATGCAAATGAAACCTGCTGTTATATGGTCACCCATTGACTAAGAGCATTTGTTCATATTTCCTTTATTGTCTTATTAAAAAAAATCTGTGTGGCCAGTTCAGAGTTTTAAGGGGTGAATATTACAAAAACATGTCAAGTTAACACATCATCCCAAAATCAAACAAAAAAAAAAATATGATGAAAATGTACTTTATTTTAGGACCATTGAGATTCACAATGTCAGTTGTGATTCTCAATAATGCAACGTTATTGTATAAGATCATTATTTATGTAAATCAGTAAAAATATGCGTTTTAGATGTACAATTCAAATATATATTATATCTTTTTTTTTTTTTTTTTTTTTTTGCATAACTGTATTGAGAATTAGGTGGGTGTGTGGGGTGCTTTATTGTCATTAATGTAAATATATATGCAAAATAAATAAATATATACATGCATACACAGTGGTCATAAAAATAGGCATAATGTTCCTTAAATCAAAATATAATTAGATTTAATATTTCTTTCTTTAGATGTTGGGGTGAACCATGACCCAGGCATGTTCTTAAAAGAATAGCTCAATCGATGGCAAATCACTTTGTGTATATAACGACATAAATAAAATCTTCTTTACAATGAGGCACCTATAATGGAAGTGAATGGGGCCAATCCATAAACATTAAAATGCAAACTGTTTCAAATGTATAACCACCAATACAGAACCAATATTCATGTTTGCATGATTTTAGTGTGATAAAATCACAGACTAACCTTATCAGTGTAACGTTATAGCCAATATTACAACTTAGTTGCAATGACAAAGCAACACTAAGCCCTACAAGCTATTTTAACACTAAAATCATGTTAACTCGTATAGTGTTTACATCTTTGGCAATACTTAAAAAAAAAAAAAAAATATGTGTAGTTTAATGTTAATGAATTGGCCCCATTCACTTCCATTGTAAGTGCCTTACTGTAAATACAGTTTTTAAATAAATGAGGGATGAGTAGAAAATATTTATTTTGTGGTAATCAATTGTGCTTCAAATGCTGTTGATTGAGCCTAACTTGTATTGAACCAGGAACATTCCTTTAACAGGTTTTGTAAGATTCTTTAAAAGGAGTCTGCAAGTTGGTAATGGAAGCACATCTATGCCATTAGGGAACAAAAAGTCTTTTTTGGAGCTACTGTAGTCTCTATAGAACACCTGTACCACAGTGTACATGTAATCTATTATGCTAGTCTGTATCCCCTCTCTCCAGTCACAGTAGCTGTTTTTAATATATTTTGGTACATTTCTGTGTGTGTGTGTGTGTGTGTGTGTGTGTGTGTGTGTGTGTGTGTGAGCGTGTATTTATCACTTTGTGGGGACCAAATGTCCCCATAAGGATAGTAAAACCCGAAATTTTTGACCTTGTGGGGACATTTTGTTGGTTCCCATGAGGAAAACAGCTTATAAATCATACTAAATTATGTTTTTTGAAAATGTAAAAATGCAGAAAGTTTTCTGTGAGGGTTAGGTTTAGGGGTAGGGTTAGGTTTAGGGGATAGAATATAAAGTTTGTACAGTATAAAAACCATTATGTCTATGGAAAGTCCCCATAAAACATGGAAACACAACATGTGTGTGTGTGTGTGTGCACCAGATGCTGCCAGGAACTTCAATCCCATCATTCCCTTTTCACAATCTCCTATGCCCAATAAACACAACACTCCAATATCGTGCTCTTAGAAAGCTATATATTTGAGCTCCTTTTTTTTACTTTTTTTGTATTGACAATGTTTTATGTATCAAGTGCCTTTTTTTATAGCTTTGCAACCTTAAACTAGTAGGCTATGTGTGTGTGTGTGTTTCAAAACTGCTGTATATTTGTGCACATTGAGATGTTTCTATGTGAAATTATGTTAGACATTTAGTCAATAAATCACTTGCAGTCATCTTTCCGTGTGCTGACTTTGCCTTCTTAATCATACGAATATCACTGAAATTGCATTTTCTATCCACCTTTCAATGTTAGCTCTATAAATCTTGAGTACTTAAAAGGCTGTGGCATTCACATATAATCATTCCTTGTAAAGTCAAACATCTGTCATGAAATACAGTTGCACAGATGACCCAAACCCTCTTGTAACAATATATAATTTATTTACATCAATTTTGGGTTCAATTACTATACATACCTTTTTCTGAAATTTCATAGAGATATATATATATATATATATATATGTACATAAGGCCAAGTAAATACTTGAAAGCACTTAGAAACGAATTTCAAAAATTCTACCCACAAATCCATATTGTCCAAAGAGTATAGAAAACCATCTGCGAAAGAGGGCTTCCTATGACCACAAAATCATTGACGACAATTTACATTGACGAGGAAAATGAAAACTTTACAAAAAAAGAACATAATAGAAAAGAATTGTACAATTGCATAAGCGCTCTGGCATGTAATAAATACAGCATTTTGACTTGCAGAAAGGCAAGGAACATTGAATTAAGAAATCGAATTGAAGAACATTCACAGGTACACAATTCTACTGTTTTCAGTTCAAAAAGAAAGTGGAACTCAGTGGAAAGAAACGGCACACATTCATTTACATGGAACAACTATAAATGAGGCTGACAAAATGTACAGTCATGAAGAGAGATCGACTCTCCTTGAAGAATGAGTATCATGAGATCAACCAACAATGGGCTGTTGGAATGATTTTTAAAATGCACGCAGATTGGTGAGAAATTCACTTATATACAGGCCCAGACAGAATTGGTGTTAGGGAGTAATGCCGCTACTAAATTGGCTCCGCTATTTTGTTTCCAGTAACAAGCTACATTTTCCAACGAGTAGTGGCGTAGTGTCACAAAACACTACATTTGTCACATTAAACTGCAAATGGAGCCGAGGGAGCAATCAAACACACACGTAAACTGCAGTCTGTGATTACCGCGTGTTTTGCTTTGTCCCCCTCTACTGGCCTGAAGAGGAACAGCAGAAACGCGCATGAAACAGACATGACAAATCTGAATCTAAGAAATCCTAAACTGTTTCTTTTATATTTAGCCTTTGGAATTCTGATTCATTTTGGTGAGTCAGTTCTTTTTGATGGTTCATGCAAGTGAACTAGTTCACATAAATGATTCACTGATTCACTTGAGCCCTGCGCAGCCTTAAAGGGACTTTACCTTCATTTCTGAAGCGAAATATTTAGTTAATTGCTGCAGTTTTTCATTATATTTTGATTCAGTTATATATAATAGGGTGTTTCTTTTATTAGAGGATAAAATAAGTATACATTTATGTTCAATAATGTTGTCACCCTGTTTGTTTAAACCTTACGGAAATAAACCATAGTTTTACCATAGTAATATTGTAGAAACCATGACTGGGCATGGATTCTGTGAGGGCCTTATGCATTCAGTATATAACAAGTGTTTAAAAACATGTAAAATGTGTTTGCGTGAACTAAACCCGTTTGCAAACCTGAGGGTTACGAAACTGACTTTTATTTTGAAAATGCATTCCGTAGCATCATCTCAATTCTCTCACAGGTAGGCCTACGTATAATTTACGGTCACGGTCACTGTTTTGTGTTAAGATTTCTAAGGAATTTGAGGATTTTTTTACCCATACACCACCAGCATATGGACAAAACAAAATAACGGAGTACATACTTTAAAAAAAACAAAACAAAAAAAAAAAACAGTCTAAACCTCAAACACTGCAGAAAGAATTAACTCAGTGCTATAACCAACAGTACAGTAGGCAAACACTTCACAGGTTATACTTTGACAAATGTTACGTCAGTTGTATTTTTTGGCTCATTATTAAAATATAATTTACAATTACTTTACAAAGTGTGATATTAAATATTTATATCGTTTTACCTCTCCAAAATTAAGATGTTGCCTGATGCACAAGCCATGACATTTTTTACGAAAATGGTTGATGGTTAATTCGGAATGTTAAATGTGCATTGTGAATAAAAAGAATGACATTATTTGATATATAGGCATAGATATGAAATCAAAGCTTCAGCTGGCTCATACACTTTGGTTGCTGCAGAGATGTCAAATTAACTAAAAAAGTACATATCTACAAGACATGATAACCTTCATAGAAAAAATATAATAATACAATTAGCTGGTTAATTGTTTAACAAATACCACCATGTGATTTTATGGGAACCTGGGTAAAAAAAAAAAAAAAAAATACAAAATATGAAAATGTACATTATGAGCACATTTTGCCTTTTAAGTGAGTGAAACAGGCCTGTTTATTCCTACACTCAACTTGCTGTTGAGAGAATGTGCCTCACTCTTCCAATTGTCTCCGTGGCCTATCATAAAGATGACTGTGGCCAATATGTAACCCACAGTTTTTACAGATCATCCTTCATTTGTAACAAAACACTCTCATGTTCAAAAAATTGAGACAATCATACTGCACATTCATAGGACCCGGGGGTTAAGATGTGTTGTGAATTTACAGACTGACAGGTATGCAGAATAAATTACACATGCAATCGTCCAATTCATGAGAAATAAAACCGCTGTTGAGTTTTGATGAAGGTTTCCTGGATGGAGCTTTGTGTTTTAGGGGGTGATGAAAATATTCTTTCCCCTACAGATAACAATTTGCCCTGGAGCCAAAACGGCTTTCCGAGAAACATAGTTCCGTTAAATATGAATGAGAACAGCAATAAAACATTTGTTAGTATTTCATTTTCTGTTTATGAGAGAAGAAAACCTTGCTAAACTTAGAATGTAACTAACATGAGAGGGTTGTGAGAAAATGCTTTGTAGAATATCTGACGATTTAGTATTTTTTTTCAAACCGCCAGTCTCTTGTTGAAAGCAACAACAAACATGGTGTTCTTCAAACAGTTATGAAAAAGTCGGAGGTCCCCGATCACCCACTCCAGAAATCCACAGAATCCTGTGCTTATTTACCGATTATCCATCTGGACCGGAACGTGAGGTGAATTTTGGACTTTTATGGCTTCATGTAGTAGAATAGACACATTAAGTGCACAAGGGCAGAAGAGAACTGATGGCTCTTACGAAAAACACAGTTTTTGTTTTCATCATTAATGTTCTTGACCTGAAATTTACCGCAATTTTTATCTGAAAATTTAAATGCTCTGTGAGGTAAGAAATGCACAGCCAAAGGAAATTGTCACCGATATGTTTTTGCATATTGCTAAATGGTTCACATTTACAAAATGCATGTCACTAATTTGAATTGGTTTGCAAAATATTCACCTTACCTACTGTATATAGTGTACATGTCCCATATGAGATCTTTCAACCAATTTAATTTCAGTTTCCAGTCTGATATGAACATAAAAGTGGTTAGAGAAGACATATTGGTTAGCTGTGATTGAGAGCAGGACCAGAACCATTTTGAAATTCACTATACACCATTATTTTTTAAACAAATGGATTTTTGTTCACAAAGAGGGGCATTTCGTCTCAGTTCACAGTACATCTAAAAGCCCTGCCAGGTTTCTCCAGCGCCTGGTCTTGTTTTTGTTTTTTCTATTTTTGCCCATTCACTTGGGAAGTGGCCTCATATAGTTGGGTAAACCCTGTTCTTTGATTTGTTTATCTTGTTTGGTGGAGCGAGCAGAGGGTCACGTCCTTCCCCTTCCCCATCATTCAGAGACACGGCTGTTCTGCTCCAGTCTGAACGTGTCAACACTCCCCGTCTGACACCAGGAATATCATGGCCTCCTGCTTGCCAATCTCAGCCATCACGGCAGCGAGCTGATTGAGATTACCGTTGTGGAAGTGCTGGGCCTCCCATAAGTCCAAAATCATTGATGTGGGGCTTGATTTGGATGCAAAGAAACTCATGTGCCTGGAGGAAACAGAGAATGGAAATGACATACAAGAGATGCCCAAATCTCACCCCAAAAAATCAAAAGAAAAAAAGATCAAAAATAAAGAAAATAGCCTAAAGCCTGTTCTTATTTTAGGACCAGAAAAAGTGTAATTTCTACTCTACTACAAATCACCAAATTCACCCAGATTTTCAAACAGGTTTCCAAATATTTAGTCCCACCCCAAACTGATGCCATTGGTTGAGCCAATGTTACTGTGTCAGAATGCTTAAACAATCAAAGCACTGTTTTTCATATAGCTATCTCGGCATAAT
Organism: Xyrauchen texanus; assembly: GCF_025860055.1. NCBI lineage: Eukaryota > Metazoa > Chordata > Actinopteri > Cypriniformes > Catostomidae > Xyrauchen > Xyrauchen texanus. Next base: position 33,320,620 of record NC_068298.1, read on the forward strand.
AACCTAGCAGAGAAGAAAGTATTTTAACAGTCAAAAGTTATATAACATTATATATATATATATATATATATATATATATATATATATATATATATATATATAAACTGTATATATATACACTGTACTGTATATATATCAGCCACAACATTAAAACCACCTGCCTAATATTGTATAGGTCCCCCTCACGTCGCAAACAGTGCCAACCCACATTTCAGAATAGCATTCTGAGATGATATTCTTCTCACTACAATTGAACAGAGCAGTGTACAGATGGGCTGGTTTGAGAATTTCTGTAACTGCTGATCTTCTGGGATTTTCACACTCAACAGTCTCTAGAATTTAATCTGAAAGGTGCCAAAAACTAAAAACATCCAGTGAGTGGCAGTTCTGTTAATGGAAATGTGTTGTTTGTGAGAGAGGTCAACAGAGAATGGCCAGACTGGTTTGAACTGACAAAGTCTACAGTAACTCAGATAACCACTCTGTATAATTGTAGAGAGAAGAATATCATCTAAGAATGCTATTCTGAGATGTGGGTTGGCACTGTTTTGATGGCACGAGGGGAACCTACACAAAATTAGGCAGGTGGTTTTAATATTGTGGCTGATCGGTGTCGGTGTGGCTTTTGGGGGGTATGATCCATTTCTGCTTTACAACTGGACACAATAGAAACTACTGTATAACAGGAACGCAATTAATGGTTAAATTTGTTTCAGTGTAAAAAGTTAATGAAGGATTGAATGTTATTGTTCTCAGAGATAAACTGCATCAAAAAGCTTATCTTGCACTGTAAGCCAATACATAAATCTCCCTGTCATTACATTCGAAAAAACAAACCCACATATTATGAACATATTATTGTAGTTGGTCCATGTATGACATCTACTATTTTACATTCCCATGTATTCACAGATATTCTGGATCTGATGCTATTTACCAATGAAAGAAAACGAAGTTCTGCAGAATATAGGTTTTACACCCTTTGCTAAACAGCACTGCATTTTTATTTGATGAATTATCTACTCTGGCTCTCAGTCCTCTAAAAAGGGTAAAGTCCAGTTGCGTGTGACATTTACCATTGACCACCCTGAACCTTTCGGATCAAAGCTGATCAATAAGAACAAAGCAAGACCCTTTCTGCAATGTATTAGATGTTGCGAGATCCATCCCCCAAAGGAAGCTGAAGTGGGTTGTTCACTCTAATGGCCTTTTTCTGTATCTCAAATGCCTAGGGCATTATTTTCTACATGTGCTGTGTTTTTACTGATAAAAGGTTGTATTTTCTTGTAACCACTGCTTTTAAGACCAACAACAAAAAAAAAACATTTTCCAAGGAGTGTCATGAGTGAAATCATTAAAACTATTTCGACCTGAAATTTACCGTTTTGGGCTAGTGTGCTAATTGAACACACAATGCAACACTTTCAATTGTAATTAATTGGAGCAAGAAAACATTATTGGACAAATGAAGTCTGCCCATTATGTTCCATTACCAAGAGGAAGTTCAATGGGACAGTAATTAAATCACTGCCTTGCGATTTCCTGTGGAAGTCTGTATTTCAAATGCAAGTACAGAGATGCACTAACACAATCTGATTTGAGCTTTAATGCTTGAAATTAGTTTTGTAGACAAATATAAATTGAGGACATCAACTGCCCAGCATACATACTGTAGGATTTCCTTCAATACTGTTTATAAAGCATTGGAGGTGGATACAGATGGGAATCTCATGGAATTATCTGAGAGAATTCCCAGAGTGTGCAAATGGTGGCTACTTTGAAGAAGCTAAAATACTTTATAAGAGAGTTTTGAGTTAACATTTTGGTACACTACATTATTCCCATATTTGCACAAGTTTTTATGAATTTACTACTGTTTGAAATCAGTAATAACAAAGAATGTGAGCAGGTGGAATAGCAGGTGTGTCCAAACTTTTGACTGGTAGTATAAGATGCCGTACAGTGTTTTTCAAAATAAAGTTACCCAAACCAAAATCACAACACAGATTTTGTAAAAGAACATCCATTGTTGATCTCGAAGAATGGACCTTCTGAAATCCATAAGACATCTTACCTGTCGAGCTTGAGGCTCTGGGCCAGTAGTCTCCAGTCTGCTCCGTTGGGGCAGGGGGTGTCCAGACTGTTACAGATCTTCTGTCGGATGAGGTATGGGATCTGGAAAGCACTTGGGCCAGCCAGGGCAGGAGTACAGTTGTCCATCAACAAGAAATCAGAGTCAAGTGGTCTGATGTCCTGGACAGTAAACACATCAGAGGAGTTAGAGAAGATGATTTAGACAGAAAGTGCTACCACAGTTATTTACAGGTGAAGGAAGGACGCATTACAATGCTGGTTCAGGACTTCACAGGAATTGCACTCTTAAGATCTGTGGTGGTTTCCTAAGATAGGTTTTGAATTCTTTTTAAAAATGGTCAAAATGATTCAAATTCCACTCAAATTCAGATTCAAATCAAAATAGCACATTTAAATTAACTGAATTAGGCTTTGGATAACAGTTAAACAATCTTATTAATAATCTTATTAGAAAAAATTGCCATGTGTACATGACTATACAAATTTACATTTCCCATTCAGATTCGCTGATCAATGTTTAGGGAAATGGTTAAAAATAATGTGCAGATGACCTGTGGCCTATGTCATAAAGCAGGATTAAGCAGCTAGCTAGGTAAATTCAAACTTATTTTAAGCGAACTCTGAAATCGCGGTACCAGTAAAGTTGATAGGCTTTCATCGGGGTTCCTAAACATAGTAACATACACTAATCGGCAAACCTGCTCCAGGGCAAGTTATGTTCCTGATCAGAGATCTCATCCAGATTCTGGACCAATCAGCCGAGAGCAAAGTGAGAGTCACTACCTCCAGTATCTCTCACTCCAATTTAAAGTGCACTTCAACAAGACAATTTTATAAATTATAAGCTATTTATGATCATTATTTATTGCAAGAAATATACTTTGTCATTCTTGCATTTGTTTAAAGACACATTTTCCCCCAATCATTTTCCCACAATGGCCATAAAATATGTATGAATAAACAAACCATAAATAAATATAATATACAGTATATTATATATTATATAATAATATATAAACCTAAATATAATTTCAAGTCAGCAGTGGGGATTTCTTTAAGACTGCAAGGGAAGCTCAGCTTCCCCTATAATGTCAAAAAAATAATGGTCAAATATGTACTATTGTGTAAACAATTTACATGACTAAAAATGCGTTAGAACACGTTCATCTCGAAGACGAGTTCGTTCAGAATCAGCTACATTACATATAGCAGGTCGGCTGACTCGATTTACTTCTCATACATTCCCGTAGCGTCAGTGCATTTCCCTGTTGAAGCCGAGCGTCCATTGACTTCAATGGGGCTGCTCTGAACAGTTTATTTCAGTGCTCCGAAAATAGACGGTCATTGGATAAATGCTGTGATTATGTCCCGCCCACGGACGCTCAGCGTCTCTGGGGGTGAATGAGGAGTGGGCTGGCCCGGACTCCGGGCTTCCGCGTGATGATTGGAGGATCTGTCGAAAGACTGCATCTCCTTTTGATTGACAGCGAATCTGTACTATAAGAAGTCACTGAAGCTATTTCGCGCTCAGTCCCATCGCGGATTTCTCAAGTGTAGTCGAAAGACAAACTGCTGCAACCTATTTCTTTATATTTGTTTGGCGAAATTGCTAGTCAATTTGCATAATACATTTCACAAAATTATACACCACATTCCTAGTTTCAGTTTTACCAAGTTTAATATATTTTGTTTAGAGCGTTCGTTCGTTCGTTCATTCATTCATTCATACAGTAGGCTAGGCTAGCGTCGTACGGGTGAAACTGCACACGATGGCAGAGGGTGCTAATATTGTCGCCCTGATTTTGGCGAAGCCATTTGAAAGTCTTCCTTACGAGGAAAAAATTAGAATTAAACAGCAGGGCAGATCAACACCTAAGATTGATTTAGTGCAAAAAATAGGGTAAATAAGTTTATAATGTAGGCCGAAAATGAGCTTCCCCTCTTTGAAAGACCAGCAGCCGCCACTGCAAGTCAGATATTAATACAATATTAATAATGATCAAATGACTTTAAAATATAAAAACATAATCACTCCACAATATACTGTATGAAAAGTGTGAATGCCACCCAAACCCCTTCTTATTAGGATTTGCTGGGAGAGATGCCATGAACATACAGTATTTCACTTAAAGTTCAATAAACACACATTAGCACACAAAATGTTTTTATTGTTTCTTATGCTGCTAGAAAGAAAGAACAAATAAGTCTTTATTACTGCATACCATCTACTCATTTTCCAATTGCTCACATTTTTATTATTCAATAGTGTATTCATGTCTAATAGTATAGTATGATATTAAGTTTCAATTAATACTAAAACTTTTAATAAAAAAAAAATATTTCAAATACAAATACAAAACTTTTAAAATTACAAGACTGAATGTTCTTTTTGTGGACCTATATAAAGTTACATTCACATAGATATATGATCTATTTTAATGATCTATTTTCGTGCTCAAGCAGAAGCAGCAGCAATGTTTCTTCTTGCTGTGTTAATGCCTTCAGATTATTTATCATTTACAAGTGATCTTCTGTGCTGTTTAAATGTATTATAATTATTCATGATTTCATAGTGATTATTCGTGTTGTGAAAAATGTGTTTTGATTGATCATATTTTTGAACATCCTCTTGTGGTGTTGTAACTGTTTAAATACTTATAATTAATCATAATTTTCATAAACATCTTCAGCGGAGAAGTAAATCTCACTGACTCTCTCGTGAGATGTGACTCATGCTGTCTCGCACTCTATTGGCTGTTCACTTCATTCATGTGAATGCGCTCGTGAACTAATTATAACCTCAGGATCAAACTCTGAATTGATAGAGAAAGTTGGTCACAAGCGTCTTGATACCACTAATACCTAATGAAGGCTGATTGGATTTGATGAGTTTTGACAAACTAAAACCAATCCTAGAATCCAGAACTAATCAGCTTTTTTGTGATATTTGGCACAGGCCAACTCAAACCCAAACTAAAACTGAATCCCAAACCCAAACCCAAACCCAAAATAAAAAACTGAAACCCAAACCAAAACTCAAACCCAAACCCAAACTAAAATCCAAACCCAAACCCAAAATAAAAAACTGAAACCCAAACCAAAACCAAAGCTGAAACCCAAACCCAAACTAAAATCCAAACCCAAACCCAAACTCAAACCCAAACTAAAACTCAAACCCAAACTAAAATCCAAACCCAGTGATGATTTTGCTACAGACTGTTTAATGCTGCTCAGAGCAGGCATAAATGCATTTACACAACATTTTTAGATAAGATTGTTCCCTTCACATTCTTGATTTTTGAACAAAATTAGATAAAATATGAGGTATGATGTCCTATCTCATTAAATATAAAAAGGGAGGTGATGCCTTTCTTTCCCCTTTATTTTAAATAAAATTTAATGTAAATTATTTAATTACAGATTTTATTTATAGAATATGTTGTGAATGGTTATTCAAAATAACATCGTGGTTTTTTATTTCTCTTTCTTGATGTACAATTTACACATTGTTTTCAGTAAAAAAAAAAAAAGGTAACTATTGATTAATAAGTGAGCACTTGGAATACTGTATGCAAAAAAAAATGGTATGCAATAATAAGATTTATTTGTTCTTTTTATAAAAGACAGTTTTTGCATACTGCTTATTGCTTATATTCTTATAACTTCAAGTAAAATAGTGTATGTTCATCTCGAGTCCATGAAAGACAGAAGGGGTTTGGGTGGCATTCACCCATCTCTATAGCAATCTTGAGCTTTTATTATTTAAAAAAGATTTTTTTTTGCAGGTATCATATTAATCCATTTTATTGGCTGTTTTATAGATTACCTAATATATTTTTTATATTTTCACATATATTTTTGCTATGGCTAAAGAGAGAAAAATGAAAAGCAATGACATTTTAAATAAAATACAACTAAAAATAAAATACATGAAAAAATCTACATTTAGATTCTCAAATAAATAATTTTTAAGATTTTATTTGTAAAGTGTGCTTTAAGGACTAGCTACAGCCCTGGGCACAGAGCAGCCTTAACTCAGCTGTGTAAAGACGCCTTGACTCCACTGTTTTCAGGTACATCAGGCGGCAGGGGAGCTCACTGTCTGGTACCTTTGAGATGTTGAAGTCAAGAGTGAAGCTCTGTCCCTCTCCTTCTACCTGCCACACACACAGCGTGCAGGTGAGATCACAGGTGCTCAGGCTCTGTCTTTCCAGTGTGAAGGTGCAGTGGAGGGTCCGCTGAGAGCCGCTCCAGATGTGATAGAATGGGATCTCCTGAAGGACCAAAGAAATTTGATTGAATTGAATTATTATTACTCATAAAGACATGAGCAGGTCCACATGGAATCTGTGCCTGCAGAACCTAAGAAGATCTCCACAGAATTTGAAATCTGCCATTTATAAAAAGTCTATATCTGAGTGTTAATTTATTAAATTCGGCTCCATTTAATACCTTTGAACTTATTTAAAGATTAAGGATGTCATTTTTTCAATATTAAAATTCTTCCTCCAGTTCAAGCTTAATTTTCAGACAACTATAAGTAAGCCTTTTTGTAGGTTGATTTCCATGAAAAGTGGCCCTATGCTGTTTGTTTGAGAATCCCAACCAGCCCGACACATCAACCTTTGCTCAACCGGTGGTGTGAGTTTGGGGCAGTTCTGCCCACAAAGTTTATATTGGATTAACGTCAAGGCTTTGTGATGACCACTCATATACCTTGACTTTGTTGTCCTTAAGCCATTTTGCCACAACTTTGGAGGCATGCTTGTGGTCATTGTCCATTTTGAAGACCCATTTGCAACCGAGCTTTAACTACCTGTCTGATGTCTTGAGATTTTGCTTCAATATATCCACATAATTGTCCTTGCTCATGATGTCATCTATTTTGTGAAGTGCTCTAGTCCATCTTGCAGTAAAGCACCCCCACAACATGATGCTGCCACCCCCATTCTTCATGGTTGGTATGGTGTTCTTCGGCTTGCAAGCCTCACCATTTTTCCTACAAACATAGCGATGGTCATTATGGCCAAACAGTTACATTTTTATTTCATTAGTCCAGAGCACATTTCTCCAAGAAGTAAGATCTTTGTCCCGATGTGCACTTGTAAACTATAGTCTGTTTTTTTTATGGCAGTTTTGGAGCAGTGGCTTCATCCTTTGCTGTGCAGCCTTTCCGGTTTCGATATAGGACTTATTTTACTGTGGATATAGATACTTGTCTACCTGTTTCCTCCAGCATCTTCACAAGGTCCTTTGCTGTTGTTCTGGGATTGATTTGCACATTTCGCACCAAACTATATTCATCTCTAGGAGAAAGATTGCATCTCCTTCCTGAGCATTATGATGGCTGTGTGGTCCCATGGTGTTTATACTTGCTTACTATTGTCGTACAGATGAATGTGGTACATTCAGGCCTTAGGGAATTGATCCCAAGAATGAAACAGACTTGTGGAGGTCAACATTTTTTTTTCTTGGCTGATTTATTTAGATTTTCTCATGATGTCAAGCAAAGAGGCACTGAGTTTGAAAGTAGGCCTTAAAATACATCCAGAGGTACACCTCAAATTAGCCAATTAGCCTATCAGAAGCTAACTGGCTAATTTCCTGAAAGCCTGACATAATTTTCTGGAATTTTCCAAGCTGCACACTTAGTGTATGTAAACTTCTGACCCACTGGAATTGTGATATAGTCAATTAAAAGTTAAACAATCTGTCTGTAAACAATTGTTGGAAAAATTACTTGTATCGTGCACAAAGTAGATTGTCAAAACTATAGTTTGTTAATATTAAATGGTGGTTAAAAATTTGTTTTACTTCTGTATTCGAATGTATTTTCTCACAACACCTGGACCATGCCAAAGTTTACACATTTTGGTAAAAAGTAAAGCTGCGATAGAAACAAACTTTGCGTTTGACAAATAGAATTGAGAGAACAATTCAGTCTCTGCAGATAATACACTCCTTTCTGCTTCTTTAATAGTTCTGCACTTGCAAACAATAGATCCTGTTGAATTTGACAGTCAGTAGGAGATGCAGACAAAGAAAAAAGCCCAACACCTGATGATTTATGATACTGTGGCTACTAGTGCGAGTCTATGAATGCTCTTCTAAACCTATTGCAGCAGACATTTTCAAACGGAGCAGGAACACGTTTCCTTGTCACTGAAAACAGCCCAACGTCTATCAAAGCTAATTGTTCTCCAAAGGGATTTAAAATCCTCTTAAAATTGATATTTTAGTAAATATAATACAGTAGATATTATTTAATGTCCTTAGTGAAATAACAATACAAACTCAAATTAAAACAAGACATTTAGTCTATCAAATAAATACAAAGTTTTTTAAATACAATATGAAGGTCTGATTAAGACATTTGTTTTAGCTTTATAACACACCCAAAGTGGTCTTGTCTCACACTGTGTTATTAATTGTGTTGAGTAACACACACACACACACACACATTCTACATAAGACTACGCATTAGTCAATCAAATGGCAAATCAATAAAAGGCATATGCAATACCTCAATTCGCTCTAATGGGGGAGCTGTTGCACAGACTTAAAAGTACCACTGAAGGGAAAGCAAGCCTATACAGAAAAATAGATGACATTGAAGTGAGAAAATGTTTCCTTTATACACATTTGTGCTGTAACACTGTTAGCTGGCATCTACAAATCCTCTGAGGAGCATATCTACACCAAGATTTTCCCCTACAATCCAGAAATGGCCCTTAGATGTCTAGCATGCATGATCCAGAAGGGGAAGTACATGAAATCAGGCTCTGCAGCCTTGAACATTTCCATATTGGTCTATATTTAATCTCCTCCAGTGGGAAAGCGTCCTGAGGTGGGCATAGTGGGTTAGAAAGACTGCAGAGCTCTCCATCCTTCTTAACTCAAGACGCCATTAACTCGTAGCCAAGGCTGTGCATGTTATTAAGAGCAGACGTCAGAGGGTCCCTACTCGCCAATTCACTCTATAATGGGCTTCTTTAGCATTCCCGTGCGTTCAGAAATACTCTAATGAGGCGAAACCAGAGATATTTCCAATTACAGCAATCTGGAGTACACACCAGATCACTCACCCTGTTGGAAAACCCACAATGCCCACATAACACACAAGCTCTTAAAATTCACCTCCAAGAAAATAGTTTAGCTGGCTAACCCTAATGCATTCATTCACAGAGACAGTTTTAAAAGTAAAAATATCAACAAGATAAACATAACATTAGCAGTAGGGTTAGGAACAGAGACAACTGGTTCTTGTTCACAATCCATGACGCTTGGTTTCATTAAAGGGATAGTTCACGCAAAATTTAAATCCGCTCATCATTTACTCATCCTCATGCCATCCCAGATGTGTACAACTTTCTTGTGCAGAACAAAAATGAAGATTGTTAGAAGAATATCTCAGCTCTGTAGGTCCATACAATGCTAATTAATGTTAAAAAATCAGCAAACAAGTAATCCATATGACTCCAGTGGTTAAATCCATATGATATGATAGGTGTGGGTTAGATATTTTAAACATATTACTATAAATCTCCACCTTTGACCAGCCCTGAGCAGTAGGTGGTGATACGCACAAAGAATGCGAATCGCCAAAAAACTAAAGTAGAAGAATGTGAAAGGACTTAAATATTGATCTGTTTCTCACCCAAACCTATCATATCTCTTCAGAAGACATGGATTTAACCACTGGAGGTGCATGGAGTACTTTTATGCTGCCTTTATGTACTTTTTGAAGCTTCAAAGCTTTGGAACCTGTTGAATTGCATTGTATGGACCAAAACAGCTGAGATATTCTTCAAAAATATTAATTTGTGTTCTGCAGAAGCCAGATTACTACACATCTGGGATGGCATGAGGGTGAGTAAATGATAAGACAATAAATAAACTACACATACTTCTATTATCTGATTGATGATTGCATTCAACAACAAAAATAAACATGACCAGTCTAGTATTATTCACAAAAAGATCGCTTTTTTTAAAGAATCAATAAAAAGACTGAAAAATCTGTCTAAAACTCATAATTTTTTGGTTTGAACTAGTGTGACGACCCACTGAATCCGTCGTTCCTGAAAATCTCACTGTGTTCTATTAAAATGCGTTCACACTGCCTGCTACTTTGTCGCTGCATGTCACCAGTGGCTGGCTGTTATGTCGATAGTGGTGTGTATGGAGAGTCTAAACAGCACTGTTTCTTTACAATTAGTATTATTATTAAAATATTAGGATCACGTTAGATCTACCATCGTATTGGCTGTTGCTCCCGAAAGTCGCACTTAATTTGCATAAAGTTAAACATTTCTGAACTTTGTCAGGTCACTGGACACGCCCACATCTGGTCGCCGACGGTCCCTTATGTCCTCAGCTAGCATAGTCTTTCTCGGATGCCATGTTTGTTGTTTACAGAAGCATCGCAGAGATTACGTTGCTACGGGGATGCTGCTTTCTTACAAGCTGCACATATACGAGAGTAAAGTGTACACCGCTTATCCGGTACATTTAAACAGGAACCCAGATTTCTCACAGTAAGCCACATTCTCACAATAACCCGCTTTTTTGGTGTCCATCTGAATGTACCGACTGAACCGTTTGCTCGACAAATGTGATCAACTTGTGTCCACACTCAACAGCACCTCCCAGTGCATTCTGTTATAACTGCCAGTTTTAGTTTTTGTGTTTAGGATTTAACATGCATCTCAGCATAGTATTTTTACTATTCAAATAATTATTTAAGAACAAACATTCGAAAATGTGACTACTCGTGCATATCCCTAGTTTAGAGTTTTTGAAGAAATGAACCAATTAATTGCTTACTTATAGTTGTCTGCGTATTTAGCTGGGATAGGTGAGAGTAGGAAAAGAATGAAAGAATGGAAGAAAAACTGCTTAAACCATATGGAACCTAAATATAATACACAGGCAACAGAGGATGTTATATAGGAACCCACCTGATATCCGGCGATAAGTTTGCTCCTCCAGTAAGACTGGGGCATGTCATGAATGGAGAGGCGCAGGTTGTGGTAGCTATCTTTGAAGAGCAGGATGTGCGGCTCATCAATCAGTCTACCTCCCAGCTGTCTTTCCATTTGCATCACCTCCTGCAGAGCAACAAGGCACAGCACAGTCGGTCAGGCCACAGCACTCATACCCTCACACCCATTCTGATCCCACTATGTTCAACAATTGTCACGGCAAGGTCACGCCAACTCTGCAGTTCTGCCAAATTAAGGCCAGTACTGCATTCATGGGTGGTGCGATAATTAAGGACCAGACTGAGCTATTTGTCAAGATCATTGTTTGTCCATCTAAGCAGTGTTATTACCAATGAGCACATTTTAGCAGTAACCAGTAATCAGTTTATACAAAAAAATTAATAAACATGACAATTCAAGAAATCTGTGTTTACATGAGATTTATAATAATCTGATTGTTCTCTGGTAAAGGTGTTTACAGGCAGAGAGAAATTGAAGTAAATGGCATAAAATGTATGTGTGCCAATCGTTTTTTGTTTAAATTGTTTATGAACTCACTCCGATTAAGAAAAACCAATGAAGGCATTTACATGACCTTAAACATAGTCGGCTTTTTAAGCATAAATCAGTGTAAGATCTTGCAAGTAAACATATGTTAACTGAAAGATAAAAAACTGAAAACAAACTAAAACAAATTTTTTATGACTCAAACTAACTAAAACAAATAATTGTAGTTTTACAAAGTGAAACCTTAAAACCCACCATAGAACATAAAAAGCACCAGAGAGCGATAGCCCTGAGAAAGTTTACATTGTAAAATGTCATTAAATTATATAAATTAACGCATTGACTTTAGCAGCCCTCAAGTAAAACTGAAATAAAAACTAAATGTACTGTAAAACTAGAAAACAGTGTTCAACTACGTTGAAAAGACAAATAAAAAATAACAATAAAAACTAGATTAAAAATGAAAGACTATAATAATCCTGCACCGAATATCATCTTAATTACATTTCTCTGCCTGTGCCAGGACAAATTTGTTCTTGCACGTCTAATGTTTTCGTCTCAGTGGGGTTGATGTGGCAAGACCATTTGTTGCCATCAGAACGGCCATCTGGAATTAGGTAATAATATCCGTGCACATCCACGTTGATCTATCAATTCATTTTCAGGGCACATCTCTCATGCTAAAGGAGTGCGCAGAGCAGAGGTCTCGGAAAGAGAAAGACTCCCATCAAAGACCTCGGCTCACACAGAAGAACTGCAGCTTAAACAACGTGATGAATTGGAAGCCAAGGTAAGAGGACTGGCAGACCTTCCCAATGATGACGGCAAACTTTCATAGCATTCAAACTTTTAAAATAAACAATAGCACAAAGGTAAGGAATAAAGGAAAAAGACACAGGTGAATCATTCCTGAGAAACAAGATGTGGTGGGTATAAAAGAAGCGACAACAAATTCAGGAGAGAGAGAGACGCGGAGAACAGTAATTACCATATGTTTGATTTTTCAGCATGTGTAAATGTGGATGCACATGAGTTATAATCGAGATCACTTCTAATTAAGATGGAGAATCTCAGTGATTTTTATATGCACATGGATGATTCAATTTTCTGCACTCTTTACCAAGTATCAGCAGGCCGATTTAAATTAAAACGGTACGGAAACTGTTAATTATCCATTTGCGATACATTTAGCATGCTATTTCTCTGTGGGATTAAGAAATGTTAAGTTAGGGTCTGTCTCAATACCTAGTGAGATGCCTTGCTGTCTACTGGGTGCATAGGCAGTCGCCTTCTCAGGGAACATCCTAACTTAATAGAAACCACATGATGTAAGTAACCAATTTGGAACACTCTACACAGGCAATATGTGGTGGGTGTAATTGGTTATAAAGTAATTAGCTACAGTAATCGAATTACTTTTAAGGTCAAATATAGTGCAACGCATTACATACAATTCTTGTATTCAGATTACAGTTACCGACTTACAATTAAGATAATTTCTTTTAAGTGCATTACTAAAGTTACATACTGTATATTCCTAATAGAATGCATGCAAAACATGAAATATGTTCATAAGTTAGTCTGTTTGTGTTTCTGTGACAGCTAAAGAGTCACTAACGTTTGGTTACGTATGTAACCTCCGTTCCCCGAGGGAGGGAACGACACGTTGTGTCGGAGAAGCGACACTAGGGGTCTCTCTTGAGCGCCGCTATCCACCTCTGATCTATGAAAAAAGGCCAATGAGAGTTGGCAGCCGTATTTGCATGTCCCGCCCCCGGACATACGGGTATTTAAGTGGCGCAAAGTGGCGGGAGTTCATTCAGGATTTTTCTGAGGAGCCGGAAATGGTCCGGCCACAACAGTGGCTCTGTTCAGCGACATGGCGGAGGAAAGACACAACGTGTCGTTCCCTCCCTCGGGGAACGGAGGTTACATACGTAACCAAACATTCCCCTTCTGTCGCTCTTTCCACGTTGTGTCGGAGAAGCGACACTAGGGGACCCATTCCAATCTTGCCATGTGCTGAACCGTGTACGTGGACTGCCGATACAGAGGCGGGCAGGGATTCATCCAGTGCCGCGCATCATCTGTACCTGGCTGCACGTAACTTTCCCCAATGCCCCATACGAACATCGGGATCCTTCTAGTTACCCTGAGAGGGGAACAAGGCGATGTTTGCCAACATGGGAACGGGCCAGACTGGCTGGGCCTCTTTTCTCTCTATGTTTCTCGCATAGAGCAATCACAGCTGGGGCCCTTACACGCGTATAGTGAAGGGGGTCTTACCCAGACCCTGCGGAGACCACACCTGCCCTTTTTCTTGGGGAGGAAAAGTGGTAGACACGTCACACGGCCGTCTTAGGACTCGTGTGGAAAGTATGGTGCGGTGGTAGATCCAGCCTCGAAAGGGGGGAGTTGCTACAGCACGGCGACCAGGGCAGCTGTAACTGCCTAAGGGAGACACGGGGGTCCGCTCGTAAGGGGACAGAACCGTGGAATTACACACAGGGGGAGTCCGAGCAGGAGGCGTTACCTGTGGAGCACCTATACCAGTACAGGGTAGCCATTAGGGTACCCGCAGTGGCTTGGGTCGGCGAGTTCCTCCGCTGAACCGTGGACCCGGAGGGCTGGGGAGGAATCGACCAGGGTCCCGACTCGGAGTGGGGCGCCCTGGGAAAAAAGGCGCACTACTTAACCTTGACGTCAGGAAAAGGGCGCAGGGTGCAAGCGATCCACCCGGCCGGTCAGTCTACGTGTTACCGAGTTCTACGGGCTCGGACCTGAGAAAACACGAGACGCAACCGACTCAACGCGGAGGTTGTAAAACCTCGCGAAGGTGTTGGGTGTTGCCCAACCCACGGCTCTACAGATGTCTGCTAGGGAGGTGCCCTTGGCCAGTGCCCACGAGGATGCAACACCCCTTGTTGAGTGAGCTCGGACCCGCAAGGGTAGGGGCACGGCCTGGGTGTGATAAGCCAGTGTGATGGCGTCAACAACCCAGTGGGCGAGCCTCTGTTTGGAGACAGCATTCCCTTTCTGCCATCCCCCAAAGCAGACAAAGAGCTGCTCAGAGCGTCTGGTGCTCTGTGTGCGCTCCAGGTAAATGTGCAGGGCGCGCACTGGACATAGCAACGAAAGGGCTGGGTCTGCCTCCTCCCGGGGCAGCGCTTGCAGGTTCACTACCTGATCTCGGAATGGTGTGGTAGGAACCATGGGCACATAGCCCGGTCGCGGCCTTAGGATCACAGACGTATCCGCCGGACCGAATTCCAGGCAAGTGTCGCTGACAGAGAACGCTTGCAGGTCCCCGACCCTCTTGATAGAGGCGAGTGCGATCAGCAGGGCCGTCTTAAGAGAGAGGGCCCTGAGTCCAATTGATTCAAGCGGCTCGAAGGGGGGTCTCTGGAGTCCTGCCAAGACTACCGAGAGATCCCAGGAGGGAACTAGGCCTGGCCGGGAGGGATTCAACCTCCGGGCACCTCTCAGGAACCTGAGGATCAGGTCGTGCTTACCCAAAGACTTGCCGTCTACAGGATCGTGGTGGGCGGCAATGGTGGCATCATACACCTTGAGGGTGGACGGGGACAGCCTCCTGTCCAGCCTCTCCTGTAGGAACAGTAGAGGGGGCTCTGGCTTGGTTGATTGTATTCACAACGGTCACCGGTAAGCCGGCTAGCTCTTCCGCATCCCGTCCAGGGACCAGATGTGGAGGTTCCAGAGGTCTGGGCGCGGGTGCCAGAGCGTGCCCCGTCCCTGAGAGAGGAGGTCCTTTCTCAGGGGAATTTGCCAGGGAGGAGCTGTCGCGAGAAGTCTGAGTTCCGAGAACCAAGTCCGAGTGGGCCAGTAGGGGGCCACTAACGTGACTTGCTCCTCGTCCTCCCTGACCTTGCACAGCACCGGTGCAAGAAGGCTCACTGGGGGAAATGCGTACTTGCGCAGCCCCGAGGGCCAGCTGTGTGCCAGCGCGTCTGTCCCGAGGGGAGCCTCTGTTAGGGCGTACCAGAGTGGGCAGTGGGAGGTTTCCTGGGAGGCAAACAGGTCTACCTGGGCCTTGCCAAACCGTTCCCAAATCAGCTGGACCGACTGGGGGTGAAGCCTCCACTCCCCGCCGGGCAGGCGTTGTCGTGATAGCGCGTCAGCTACAACGTTGAGCTTGCCGGGGATGTGAGTGGCACGCAGCGACTTGAGTCGCTGCTGGCTCCATAGGAGGAGACGGCGGGTGAGTTGTGACATGTGGCGGGAGCGTACGCCGCCTTGGCGAATTATGTACGCCACCACCGTGGTGCTGTCCGATCTCACGAGGACGTGTTTGTCCCGAACTAATGGGAGGAACTTCCTGAGAGCAAGAAGGACGATCAGCAACTCCAGGCAGTTGATGTGCCAACGCAGCGGGGCCCCTTTCCAATGGCCCGCTGCTGCGTGCCCGCTGCACACGGCACCCCACCCGGACCGGGAGGCGTCGGTTGTGACCAAAACGCGTCGGGACACCTGCTGCAGGGGCACTCCTGCCCATAAAAAGCAGAGGTCTGTCCAGGGTCGGAGTGTTTTGAGGCAGGCGGGGGTGATCCTTACCCGATGCGTGCCGTGGTGCCATGCTTGTCTTGGGACTCGAGTCTGGAGCCAGTGCTGGAGTGGTCTCATATGCATCAACCCCAGTGGCGCGACCGCCGCAGAGGACGCCATATGCTCCATGAGCCTCTGGAAAAGTTTTAGAGGGACCACTGTGCCTGGCTTGAAGGAAGCGAGGCAGTCCAGCACCGACTGAGCACGCTCGCTCGTGAGACGTGCTGTCATCAAGACTGAGTCTAACTCCAACCCGAGAAAAGAGATGCTCTGAACCGGAGTGAGCTTGCTCTTTTCCCAGTTGACCTGAAGCCCCAAGCGGCTGACGTGCCGGAGCACCTGGTCTCTGTGTGTGCATAGTAACTCTCGAGAGTGTGCTAGGATGAGCCAGTCGTCGAGGTAGTTGAGAATACGGATGCCGGCTACTCGTAGCGGGGCAAGGTCCGCCTCTGCGACCTTCGTGAAGACGCGAGGGGACAGAGACAGGCCGAAGGGGAGGACTTTGTACTGAAACGCCTGGCCGTCTAACGCGAACCATTAGAAGGGTCGGTGTCACGGCAGAATTGAGACGTGGAAGTACGCGTCCTTCAGGTCTACCACTGCGAACCAATCTAGATGCTGAACACCAGCCAGAATATTTCTCTGCGTGAGCATTTTGAACGGGAGTTTTAACAAGGCCCGATTGAAAACTCGCAGGTCCAGGATTGGTCGTAAGCCGGCGCCTGTCTTGGGTACAATGAAGTAAGGGCTGTAGAAACCCTTCCTCATTTCGGTTGGAGGGACGGGCTCTACCGCGCCCTTGGCTAAGAGGGTCGCGATTTCCGTGCGCCGTGTACTGCAGAAAAGCGGACGCCCCTGAAGGAGGGCGGGAGCCGGGCAAACTGAATTGCGTAACGCGTTGGGAAGCGAAAACCACGCTTCCCAGCTCTGCGCTAGGGGCACCAAAGGGACGAGTATTTTGGACGTACCCGGTGGGGCCTCGCAGCGGGGCGGAACAGGTAATGCAGCGTCGGGCAGCTTCGTTGCGGCCTGAGGCTGAGGTGCTGAGAATAGACTCAAAGCACTTACCTTGCTCCGCGCGCCCGGCAGGGGGCGGGTTCATGACTGAGGAAGAGGTCTGATGTTGGCGTCCTCTGGACTCGTCTGAACCAGCCGGCCGGGGGACAGTCGTGGGCAGGCGGAAGGCGGGATCGCCGCGTCCGGTGTACCGGGACTGTCGTAATCTGAAAGCAGATTGCCGTGAGAACGGCATTTGCGGGCCAGGTGACCCAGAGGCAAAGGAAATAGCTCTTTTATTGAGAATGTGGGTACCACAGCCCCTGTCAGGGGGTGTGGCAAATGAAAAAACAAAGGATTCTCCTCCCGGCCCTCCACCGGGGGACGGAGCAGTCTTACCACCTCCAGAGCTAACGTCTTCAGCTCTGGGTTGACTGTCTCAGGAACGCTTGGGAGCCTTCCGGGTCCTAGAGGGGGTTCGTGAGACAGGGGCGTACGCCGCCTGCGGGGTGCTCGACGCTGGGGCTGAGAGCTGGGCCCGGGTTGGGGCGGAGCAGGAGCTGGTCTCTTCGCTGCAGGGGGGCGCCCTCGGCGAGCAGACGGGGCAGGACCCGTAGCGGCAGGTGTGCGGCGGGGCATGATGTGAGAGATGGCCTCCGTCTGCTTCTTCACCGCGGAGAACTGTTGGGCGAAGTCCTCGACGGTGTCGCCGAAAAGGCCAATCTGGGAGACAGGTGCGTCTAGGAAGCGGTTCTTGTTGGCCTCACGCATCTCGACCAGATTGAGCCAGAGTTGGCGTTTCTGGACCACTAGGGTGGCCATCGCCTGTCCGAGTGCCTGCGCTGTGGCCTTCGTCGCTCTCAGGGCGAGGTCGGTCGCTGAGCGCAGTTCCTGCAGCACATCAGGATCAGGTCCACCCCCGTGCATGTTTCTGAGTGCTTTGGCCTGGTGGACTTGCAGGAGGGCCATCGCATGCAGGGCGGAGGCAGCGCGTCCAGCCGCACTGTAGGCCTTCGCGTTGAGCGAGGATGTTGTCCTACAGGGCTTGAATGGGAGTATGGGGCGGCCACGCCAGGAGGTAGGGCTACCGGGGCATAGATGGTACGCAACTGCCCTATCGACCTGGGGAATTGCCCCGTATCCGTGGCGCTCTCCGCCGTCGAGGGTGGTGAGAGTGGAGCGGGTGGCACCTAGACGAGCGGAGAGCGGGGCTCTCCACGTAGACGTCAGCTCGTCATGCACCTCCGGGAAAAACGGGACCGGGGGGATGCGTGGCCGCGAATGGCGCGCTGCCCCCAGGAACCAGTCATCCAACCGTGAAGGCTGTGGGGAGGATGGAGGGTTCCAATCCAACCCCACGCTCACGGCGGCCCGGGAAAGCATGTCAGACATCTGAGCCTCGGCCTCAGCCTGGGCCTGCTGGCCCGAAGGCGGCAGTCCAGGGGAGTCCTCGGCATCAGACATCACACTCTCCGATGCAGTGGCGAGCTCATCTGCTTCAGGCTCAGGAGGATAGACAGCCGGGCCGTGAGGCGAGCCGCTATCGCCGCGAGCGTAAATGGGGACCAGCAAGCGTGTCGGGGAACGGGAGGTTCGCGGGGGGCTACCCGGCGAAACTCCACCCGCTGCCGCCCCCAAATCGCCCCCAGCGCCAACCGCATCGTCCTCAATCCCGTGGGAAGAAGGAGCAATGCGGGGTGCAGCTGGGGTGGCTTGCTCTCTGTTGAAAGCAAGCCGCGACAGCAACGTGGTCATGGTCATGTTCTCGCAGTGAGAACATGAGTCATCCACAAACACCGCCTCAGTGTGATCGCAGCCCAAACACACGAGACAGCGCCTGTGGCCGTCTGAAGCGGAGAGCACTCTACCGCATCCAGGAACAACACAGGGGCGGAAGGCATCTTGAAAAAGACGTGTCCTGAAAAGGACGTTCAACGCCACTGTGTTTTGCTCTTTTAGAGAAATTCACTCTTTTAAGGGAAATAACTCCTTTAATACACAGTATGTGTGTGTCTCTGCGCCGTCGAAGCGCTCAGGGGCAACAATGCACGCCGTGCAAAGTAGGAGAAAGCCGCTGTTGTGCGCCGTCAAATCCAACAGCATGCAGACCGTCAGAGAAACAGGAACGTAATAGTGGTAACTCGCAGCAAACTGCAGACAGACCATCGGCTCCGAAGAAATTTTCTGAATGAACTCCCTTATTTGCGCCGCTTAAATATCCGTATGTCCGGGGGCGGGACATGCAAATACTGGCTGCCAACTCTCATTGGCCTTTTTTCATAGATCAGAGGTGGATATCGGCGCTCAAGAGAGACCCCTAGTGTCGCTTCTCCGACACAATGTGGAGAGAGCGACAGAAGGGGAACAAAGCTTATTATGGGAATAATGTGTGGTGCTGAGTGTATGACTTGCATACAAAAATAACAAATGGATGAAGTAATTAGTAAAGTAATCTTATTACAATTTTAGATAAGTTATTTGGAATTTGTTGTGGTTTATTTTAAGTGGTTAGGGCAGTTGCTAGGGCGATTTACCCAACACTTTCAACTAGCCTAGCATTGGAATTCATACTGGTGTAAGCTGGTCTTTTCAGCAGGGACCTGCTATACTGCCTTAGAATTGGGTCAAAACAAGGTATTTTTGGAAAATACTTTGCATTAGCTGTGCACCCATGATGCCTTAAAATGCTGCCTGTGTAGTTTTTGTGATAATGCCAGCATGTAGCTTCATATTACAAAATAAGCTAAAACTAAAACTTCCAGATGAGAGCTTTCTCTGTTCTTCCCATAAAACGCTCCTTTATCTTTATTACAGACATTAGATGGTTTCATGGGAGATCATGAGAAGTGTTTTAACTATTTTCACTATCACAGCTGGAAAGTCAAGACACAATCTCCCTCTATAGAGTAAGTCAAAACAGTGGCATTGTTGGCCTTTCACAGTTCTCCTTTGCCAAAGTGTGAGAAGCTAATCTTAAGAGCGGCAACCGTAGGTCAGAGTTTATCTCGCAAGTCATTAGGTCACATGTCAGTCTAGGCAGAGGCCATTAAAAACTGAAGAGGCATATTATCTCTTCTTCATATCTTTGAGACAGACAAAAGACACTTTATTTAGGCAACAAAGCACCTCATTTAACATTCCTCTCGTAAACACGTTTACTCTTTGGATGGAAATTAGCATTGAAAATCACCGCTTGCAGACTTTGATCCTGATACTGACCTAACAGCAGATATAGCTGCCTAGATCTGACACAGAAGAGCCTGCCAATTATCCCATTATGCATAACTAAGAGCATGAATACCAGTGCAGAAGCAGGCCAGTCTGTCCACCCTATATTTATTAACAAGGCCAGCTCAAATTGAGGAGCATAAACATGTCAGTCTTGGCCCACCGCTGCTGCATCCCAGCCAAGAACTCAGCATGCCATTTGTGTGTTTGTTTTCAACATATGTCTCTGGCTGAGGGACTATTGGACTTGTTTTACACCATTGTTTTCTTAATAAATCGTCACAGAAAATTTGAACCCTCTATTGCAGAGATTAACAACCTTTTATCCTTGAAGCCCCCCCACTAACATATAAGAAAGTCTGTGCATCCCCAGTGGCATTGTGTGTGTGTGTGTGTGTGTGTGTGTGTATATACTCACTGGCCACTTTATTAGGTACACCTGTACATCTACTTATTCATGCGATTATCTAATCAGCCAATCACTTGGCAATTACAATGCTGCATCATTTTATACATGTATAATGTTATGGTGCAGGTATGGGTCAGGAGCTTCAGTTAATCTTCACATAAACCATCAGAATGGGGAAAAATGTGATCTCAGAAATTAAGACTGTGGCATGATTGTTGGTGCCAGATGGGCTAGTTTTGAGTATTTCTGCGGATCTCCTGGGATTTTCACGCACAACATTCACTAGAGGGCTACAGCAGAAGAAGAGCCTTCCGGGTACCACAGCTGTCAACTAAGAACAGGAAAATGAGGCTGCAGTGGGCACAGGCTCACGAAAACTGGACAGTAGACGATTGGAACAAATTGCCTGGATTGGATCTGGATTTCTGCCTCAGATTTTTGTTCTTGGCTGACAGAAGTGGAACCCGACGTGGCCTTCTGCTGTTGTAGCCCATGCGCCTCAAGGTTCGATGTGTTGTGCATTCTGAGATGCTATGCTGCTCACTTCAATTGTACAGAGGAGTTATCCGAGTTACCGTAGCCATTCTGTCAGATCAAACCAGTCTGGCCATTATTTGTCGACCTCAGTAATCAACAAGCCGCACACTGGTTGTTTTTCGAACCATTCTTTATACACTCTAGAGACTGTTGTGCATGAAAATCCCTGGAGATCAGAAAAAAATTTATGATTTGGCCTTTTTCAGGTATGTTGCCTGATGGACATACCATGTAGTTGTGGAAAGAAATTAATCAAGTAATTTGCTGATGTCAGAATACTAAAAACTAACTGCAACAAGACTGGCTAGCCAACTGCTTGAAAAACTTGCAACTAGCTAGTTTTTCTTTCTTATTTATACTAAAACGTAAATACTAAAAAGGTGGATACTTTAATAACTATATACAATTAATAATAATAATTAAAAAAAATATATATATAGTTTCACAATATAGATGTTGCGGATGTAGAAGTAAAATGAAATATACTCACTATCAAATATGAATAAAATAAAAAAAATGCTTCTCTAAACGCTTCTCCATTATGTATGCCATGACATAATGTGACCAAGAAAAGATTTTTATTGAGTTATTCCAAGTCAACCATTATATTGCCATATTGTATGCAAACTCTGCTTGCAAAGTGATAGTTTTAGTCAGTATACAATTGTTACTACAGTAAACATTACTATAGTAAACTTGGAATGTTTAAAGGTCCAATTAGGAGATTTTGTGTTTTAGTCATAATTTTAGACTTTTGCCAAACTTGTCCATTAAATTTAGTCAGTACTCCGTCATGCGATGTTTATTCATTTTAGTCCATTTGACTCAGACTAAAATGGCAGAAAATATAATATATATATATTATATTAGTATATATATTATATATTTTATATATATATATATATATATATATATATATATATATATATATATATATATATATATATATATATATATATATATATATATATATTTTTATTTATTTATTTATTTATTTTTTTTTTTCCTTTTTTTTTTTAATATTGTGCAGAACGAAAATAAAATTTAAACTGAAAATGTATAAACATTTATTATTTTAAACATGTATCAAACTTACTGGGGTATTTTGGTATATTTTGGTACATTTTTTACTTTAAAAGCAGATACAATAGAGAGATGATGTGAAGTTCTAATGGATGAAAACAAGATGATGGCTTGGCTCTATGAAAATAAATAAATAAACTTCTATTTTTGACAGTGACTAGCCTAGATGAATAAAAAAAATAAAAATCTAGGACGAAGACCACCCTCTGACTTTAGATTCCTCACTGGAAGACTGTGAGCCGAAGCAAGAGAGGTTAAAAAGGGAGAGAGTGAGTGATATAATACAAAAACGAATGGAGAGGACACAGAGGCAGCTTAACATTGGTGTCTTCGGGTCAGAAGAGCGGTAAGCTTTAGAGAGACAGATAACAGGATTATTGGAAGTATGGCAAGAGTCCTCGCGAGCCCACAAACCCCTTCATCCTCACAGGCCTGGACATCTCCTGCAGTGTGCTGAGCCACGGCTCTGACGGACTAGCACTGCACTCCATTTGGGAATACAAGTGACTCTTATATAGTTTATCTCACTATGCTGTCTTTGACAGAAGGAGGTTAGATGCTCTGGCACAACTCACGCTACAAACGATCCTCACCAAACACACACAAGCAAAACATTTAAAAGCAAATCTGGCAAAAGTGCAATGTGCTAGCGGTAAAGTTCATGCTGACCTAAACTTGTATGAAGATAAAACACTTTCATTTTTCAGAAGGCTGAGGGACCACAGAGGTTGAAAATGCAAGCTTTATGAAGATTTTAAAACCTCTTTTCTGCATTTGTTTGATTTACCTTTTTTGGAGCTAGTGTGAGTTGTGCCTGCCCACCCAAACTGGCCGCTGTGCTAAAAGTGTGATGCTAGGTTATTGCCAAGCACATTGCTATGCGGTTGCTAGGGTGTTCTGGGTGGTTGCTAGGCAGTTGTTTGGGTGGTTGCTAGGGTGTTGCTGGAGTATTGCCAAGCAAATTGCTATACCGTTGCTAGTGTGGTTGCTCGCTGGTTGCTGGAATGTGCTAGGTTGCTACTAGGGTATTGCTAAGTACATTGCTACTGTATGTGGATGATAGGGTTTTCTTAGTGGTTGGTAGGTTATTGCTAGGCAGTTGTTTTTGGTGGTTGCAAAGGCATTGCTGTGGTGTTCAGGGTGGTTGCTAGGGCATTGCTTGGTACTAACTGGTTGCTGGGGTGTTCTTGGTTGTTGCTAGAGGTAATGCCAAGCACATTACTATGTGTTGTTCCGTTCGGGTGTCTCAGGTGGTTTTCCAGGTTATTTAAAGGCAGTTTCATTTTACTGGTTGCTAAGGCATAGCTTTGATGTTCTAGATTTGATGTTCTGGTGTTGTTAGCTAGTTGCTTGAGTCTTCTGGGTTGTTGCTTGGGCATTGCTAAGCACATTGATATGTGGTTGCTAGGGTGTTCTAGGTAGTTGCTAGGGTATTGCTATGCAGTTGCTAGGGTGGTTACAAAGGCATTGCTGTGGTGTTCTAGGTGGTTGCTAAGGCAATGCTAGAGGGTTGCTAGCTGGTTACTGGACAGTGGCTTTTGGTGGACTTGGTTGAAATGAGAAGGCAGAGCGCCATCTCAGATTTAAAGTATTTTTTTAATGTAAATTCCTATTTCAATTCTATTTGACATTTAAATAGCTTTCAGATTAAACCCATACAAATCTGAAATTTAACACGAAATATGATATACAAAAGTTGGCCTACATAACAATTTATGATATAAAAAAGGTAACATGCACACAAATGCAACAAAAATTTTTCAAATGAATAAAAATGGCTGTTTTATTTAAAAGTAGACATTGTAAGCTTTCTTTAGACATATGTTTCATGTTTGTGTGATAAGTATTCATGGAGTTTCAGTTAATTTTTGTGACGTGTTTCAGATATATGCTTGCAAACCCAGAGACTGCTGAAAGCTCACCCTTTTTATTTTCTTTATTTTACAAAAGCACAAGTTTTTGTTGTTATTGTGAGTGTACACAAATAAAAGTAGACACTTTATAGTCTCTAATGATGTCTTACACTTATCTCTATGCCCCAAAATGATGGAGAATTTAATGTTGTTTCCACTGTAATTATGAAAAAATCCAGCAGGAAGCGCCGGCGCATCTGTCGACCCCAGAGGTTTTAAATGTGGCAGCTCGTGCCTTCATAAAACCTGTGGTGTTTACCAAGGAGAAGATGATAAATAATAAAAAAATAAGATGACTATAAAAATAATGGGCGAACAGATAAAATATACATGAAATATGCTTGTTGTTGTTTCATTGTACTGCAATTGACTGCCCTCGGAACAAAACAGCTGGGATAGGCTCCAGCACTCTGACCCTACATTGGACAATTAGCTATAGAAAATGGATGGATGTATTCTTGTAGGTATTGTTTTTGAAGCAATATAAAAATACTACTTATAATGCAATGCATAAACTTGATGATTTGTTATTTGATTTGGTTTAATAAATAGTGTTATTATAAACTATTTATTTATAGTGTAAATTAAAAGGTATTTTATATGCCTTGTACAGAAATCTAATATATGGCAAACATACTGTATATACATTTATAGTTAATTTTTTGCCAGCAAATAAGTACACTGTGGTTATAAATAAGATGATAATAAACTATTATTTTAAGGAAAGTACATCTTACATATAGGAGAAAAATTCAAATGTAAAACAAATATTCTCCTGCAATGTAATCTGTATGAAACAAAGAGATGTATAGTTTTCCAGGCTCAGCTAATTTATCTCTAATGGGATTACACCCGCCAGCAGAGGGCGCTATTCATACGGTAATGTGCTGAGGCGATTGATGCAAATGGTGAACGCCCCTGACTGTGCCTTAAAAACAATTTAGTAAATTTCTCTGCGCGTTTGAAAGACAGCACGATACACAAGTGAGAAAACTCCTGGATAGTGACGAAGAGTTACAATTTTCCACAGAAGAAGAGCGGGACTCCGATGAACGTTTGTATTTTGAAGAGAGACTTGATCCAGCCGAGGATACAATTTCGGACAAGTCAGTCATTTTGTTTTCATTAGTTGACATGCTATTTTATATAAACATGTACATATTTTACTAGTGGGACGGTTTCCAGACTTGCCAGCCAGTATTGAAATTTGAAATATGTTCTAATAAGCAAGTTTTATTTACATTTAAATGTTGTTACGGCTAAACAGGTATTTAAATTGTATGCTGTATGATATAAATATGATATGTAATCTGATATAAAAATAATATGAATGTTTAGATTTTATTTTATCTAGTGTTTATGCTGCCTCATTATCAAATATGTGTTCAGGTGTAAATGAGTAAAATGCATTTTAATATGCCCATATTAGAAAATCAGCATCTTATAATGATTTCTGAAGGATCATGTGACACTGAAGACTGCAGTAATGATGCTGAAAATTCAGCTTTGATCACAAATTGCATTTTACAATATATTCAAATAGAAAACTATTCTTTTAAATTGTAAAAATAGTTCAAAATATCACTGTTTTTACTGTAGTTTGTATCAAATAAATGCAGCCTTGGTGAGCAGAAGAGACTTCTTTTAAACAGTAGTACAGGGCTAAAATTAAGTAAAGTCTTTATGTAAAGAAAATGTATAGTCAGAACTTCTTTTAACTTAAAACTTGATTTTGATCATTAAGTCTCCTCACATTCATTCTCTTTCTGTCACATTCCTCATTGATAGGCCCAGGGGAGGGGTCTTTTGTCTCCTCATGTGTGAATTACAATCAATATTCATGATAGTTCACGCCTCCTCACATATATATTTCTAACACTAAAAGTGTCTTGCAAAAGTTCAATGACTATATTGTTTTGTATGAATGAGTGATCAGGATGGTTTTCACATAATTCTGTAGCAAAAACTCTAGGCTACAAGATCCAGTTCACAAAAGGCTTTTGGACAAATGTTTAGTGTGTGTTATATGACCTTATTTCAATTACTTAAAAATTTAGTTTTTTTTCATCAACCATGCATAAACGTTATTTTCTAAAAAATACAAACATGTACACGTTACTCACATATTATTGTAGCCCAGTTTGTGCTGAATACAGTGTTATCAGACTTTAGCCATTAAATGTCAAGGCATGTCAAAACTTCTTCAGGGCCCAAAACACCCTCAGACCCCAGAGGGTTAAGAGCTCAAATGGCTCACAAGCACACCATTTCATGTTTCAAGTCATTTCAAGATCATTTTGATTTGGACGTGACCAAAAATGATGTTTTCCATGTTGGTTAGTTGTTTACTGTGAAAATAGTTTCTCCACTTACATCAGTTCTTCCCATTCATAGCGATCTGTGGAAACCCGCTGCGAGAGCATGAGAGGCCGGCATTATTGCATTGTTTGATTGACAGTATATTGAACTAATCAGTGCTAATCGGAGCCAATTTCTCCCACTCACGTGAGTTTATATGGCAGTTACCCCGCTTCACATTCAAGCCACGCTTTAAGAGCTCAATGATGCTGCAATGTCGCTGTTTGACAGAGTGACTTTAGAAATATGACTGCTATAAACATTGTTTATTGTTCTTACTAGAATTTCTGAGGAGGCACTGCCTGCTTTGCCTCCTCTGAGAAATTTACACTGTTGCTGGAGTGTTTTGGTTTGTTGCTAAGGCATTCTAGTGTCTAAGCAGTTGCTTGTGTGGTTCAAAAGGCACTACTGTGGTGTTCTGGGTTGTTACTGGGGCATTTCTAGAGTGTTGCACGGCAGTTTGCTGGGGTGTTCTGTGTTGTAGCAGAATTGACAAGCACGTTGCAATGTGGTTACTAAGATGTTAAGCATGGTTGTCAAGTACATTCCCAGGTGGTTGCAAGGGTTTTCTGGGTAATTGCTAGGCAGTTGCTTGGGTGTTTGCTGAGGTGTAAGTTGGTGTTTTGCTGGCTAGAGTCTTGCATGTCAGTTGCTGGGCTGTTGTTAGGGCATTGCTAAGCTTGTTGTTATGTCATTGCTAGAGTGCTATCAGTGGTTTGTAGGGCATTGCTAGGTAGTAGCATAGTTGTTCTGGGTATTTTGTTTTTACAGGCCTAAGTCAAAATAGCTCACCCAAAATGTGATATTCTGATCCCTAAATATGGCTAGTAATCCTACCTTCACTCTAAGTGGGATTTCTCTCCCGTTTTATTGTCCACAAGTCTGATTGCTTAGAGAAGCAATAGCTATGAATATTTTCTATAAATATGTAGCGTTATAGATTTGAACAAACTCCTAACCCTATATACTCCTAACCCTATATCCCTGTATACGCAATAGTAATAGTGATAGTGATGCTTGCCTTACCATGCACCACAAATACATTCCTTAAAGTAAATATAACGCAGAAGTATTCAAATAAAAAGGTATTAAACATGAATGCAGAGTGGGGTCTATCCAGTTTGTCCCCACTGGCTTGCCAGTATTAAGGTACAAGGAATAAACATCATGCTCTATAAAATTAAGATGAGCAGGCCATAAATTAACAACCGCTGAGACAAGTTTGTTACATAATGTCTTAAATCACTGAACTAAATAAAAGCTTTTGATTTTAATGACAGTATAGCTCGGCAGTAATGTAATATTTCAGTCTCTAATAACTTAATCTCATCTGTTTCGCAGTGCATAAAGATATGATAGAATAACAAAGTGACTGACATACTGACATATGACTCATTTCCGCCTGCCGTCTTCCACGACTTCTCAGCCGTGAGAAAACACATCTTGCACTTTCTGAGCTGATGAGCAAGTCGGAAAACTCAGAAAATAGTTCGGCTTGATGAAGGCAAACATTTCACAGATGTAAATCATGAAGACATGTCTGTGAGCTGTTTCTCAAGCTGGTGATGGGGTTATTTTTCTCCTTTCAACCACCACCTCCTCTGTCTTTCCCTTCTCCCTCATCTCTCTGATTAATAACTAAAAATGTGAACAATGTTAAAGCTGCTTTCCAAACAACAATGCCAGAAAAAATGAATTTGACGAATCAGAGCAGAAAAGTTAGTAACGTAGAGGCTGTACATCAATTGTTAACAGTATAGTTCACGCAAAAATGTCAATTCTGTCATCATGTTGTTCCAAATCCATGAAACACAAATTCTATTTTAAGAATGTTGATGCTACGCCTTTTTTCAATACAGTGAAATGAATGGGGACTGATGCATGAACATATGTGCAAATTTTCTTCAGATCAAGGTCAAATATGAGGACTCTCTCGCACGCTTACTAGCTCTCTTTCGTTTCTAGCCCAGTCAGCAGGTAGAAAACACCAGACGTGGCTCCTCAGACATTTGGCTGCAGGGTTGAAAGGTCTGGAGGGAGAACAGAATATCACACGGGTCTTGATTAAATGTGAACAACATTGGAAAGAGGCACCAAAGGTCATCGCTCATCCATCTCTGAAACAGGAGGATATTTTACACTGCTGGGTGACTTGCCAGATAAACCAGTGAACCTGAAATCTTCTTCTGCTGGTGCTTCAAACTTCATTCAAGGGACAAAGGAAAATATACTAGTGCAAGTGAACCATGTTTTATTTAAAGGCCGAGTACTTTAGTGACATCACATTAATAATGACGAAAGCATCAAAGCTGAGACCAAGCGGTTAGAACGCATGTTGCTAATGCAAGCGATACTCATTTCCTGTCCTGAACTGTCCTTTTAAATAAAAGAATTGGCAAAAGGCACCAGTAATAATAATTAAAAAATCATTATAATGAGGAAAGTTTTGATTGAGTATGGTGAAAACCTCAGGTCAAGCTTATATTTGGAGACCATTCACAGGTCAAACGGGGGTAGGATAAAGTATTTTCAGATTTAAAAAATGTAATGTCTCACACAGGTCCTATAACAAACAAAGAGCTTTAGTAGGGAAAACCAGTGGCCTGTCCTCCTACAGTAGAAACAACAGCACATGCAGCTCTGAAATGGACCGTTGCACATTAAATATTTATCTAATTGGTCCCATAAGGCTCGCTAACATATTGAAAGCATCTCTGTTGTAATGTCACAGATTCCCAACTGTCATAATTATGATGAAAGACAATGCCATTGTTTTTAATATGCTTTAATTGGGAGATGAAAGATTGCTGTTGACTCATAGAAATAACTGGCACAGGGGAGAAACAACGAGTGAATACAAAAGAAAGAAAGTGACTTAGAGAGTGACAAAGTATTTGTGTAGCATGGCAAGTTTTCAGCCAAAAGGCATGGGGGAAACTAAAACAGCCTCAAACATATAAAGCGTCTTTTACAATGGCAAAACATTACCGTATTTTAAACTAATGTAGTAGCATGGCAAGATGTGTGTAACTGAAGCCCAGCGGCAATAATAATGCAATTTATATTCACCAAATATGATGGCGAAGAAAGACTATAAAAAAATAGTGATGTACTGTATCTTCTGTCATGACAGACACTTCTGATGCTATGCTAATTCCAAAATCTTCTTCTGTTACCAGCAACGATTACCATAATAATTCCATCATAATAAATTGGGTTCTCATCTTTGGAAGATAGTCAGTCTGGGAGTCAGATGTGGTTCTAAGCACTAAGCATAAGTTATGCAAGTATGCAAAAGGAGACATAAATGCTTGGCCAATGCATAACTTAAGCGTGGTCCCATTGTACACGCTTACAGTGAGTTGTAGCATTACTGTGGTCGAGGAGGTCTATAATATCTGGAAAGAGCTATTCATCCCATTTATCTCAATGGCAGTTGCTTGGCTGGTGCAAGATTCCCCGGAAATACGCAATTTTGAAATCTGCTATGTTTGGCGCATTATGGCGTTAACTACTGGGGGCAACAGAATTCACTTCATATGTTTATATCTTCAAAAGAAGACCATTAATGCTAATGTCTGCTACGGTGGCCGTGAAGTGCAAAACAAAACAACAAATCTAAAAACACAATGGCAAATCTAAAGACAAAATAACAAATCAGAAATCACAACAGCGGATCCAGAAACAAAACAACAAGTTAGAAAACACAACAGCAAATCAGAATACATAAATAACAGTGTTTTTATTTTAAGTTAGAACATGCAAGTTGAATGAACGCTAGCACACCACCAACATTTTAGAGCAGTTTGTGGACTTAAAGACGCTCCCTTAAGCACTAAACGCCCGATGGGCCATAGATAACATTTCCCGCTCACTTACATTTACTTATTACATACATACATTGACTATGTTTCAGTGCTTAAGAACAATAAATCCCATTCCCTTTCTCTCGTACGGACAAAAATCAGCCCACCTGACACCTACTAATACACCTGTGGTTTACCACAGCAGTATATGTATTTTGGTGAGTAGGAAATGCATATGGAGCATATTTTGAATAGGGCTGCACGATTATGACAAAATGTATTTGTCGATTATTTCCCATGATATTGCAATCGTGATTAATTTTGATGAATAGAATTTACATTAATATACTTATTTTAGGTGGATCAACTGCATGTTGTATTCTGTCGGATGTCGGATACACATTAAAATCATGCAGAAAACTGTTCCTGGGTGACTTCCTCACTGTTTTATGCATCAGTCAATCAAGGCTAGTTACTTAAACAGTCAACTTTACATTGGCCTTCTTAAAAGCATAAAAAACAATTTTGAATAAAATGTATACACAGAAAAAAAAGAAGAAAAAAAGCTGGCTATATATAAAAGTATGCCACATCACACATCCACACCTTCAGATAAATAGAAACACAATAAAAACATTTTAAAAAAATAAAATTAATATAAAACAATGAAAATAAAAAAAATATTATTTGCATATATAATATTTTTTTTATTTTCATCGGGTTATATATATATATATGTATAAAGCAAATCAAAACAAATAAATATAAATAACAGATACAAATAATATAAAAATAATAACAAATGAAAAAATAAAAATCTATTTTATTATATTAAAACAAAATGTAGCTTTTGGGGAGCCTTCAAATCACCAATGAAACACTTCACTAGCAAATGGCTGAACAGTCAGAGTTCTCACGGACCTCTAGGAGAGACTTGGTGGGGAGGTGGGCATACATTAATCACAAGCTGGAGCAATTTTCATCCTCTGCATCGCTAAGAGCTTTTTTTAGCAAACCAGCAAATTCCTGGCCCTCTTTCTCCCCCATCATCCCACCCTAGAGGAGCCCAGTGGGCAGCCTTTGGGTATGGGAGGTCATTCTTTCTGGCAGGCTCTCAGAAGCTAGAATGGGCCGAGCAGGGAATCGTGCCCTCTTACTTTGACAGTGAGAGGCATGCTGAGCTCAGGGGCCATGGCCAGGGAGTCTCTCCTTTTCATTTACTAATTAAGCATGCAAATGAAATCTTAACAGTCTGCTCAGACATGCTGCTCAAGGGAGGCAGCTTTGCCATTAGCTCTTGATTATTCCTGATCCATTCAGAGAGGGGAAGAAAAAAAAAAACAGTGTAAGCCAGAAAGAGCTAAAAAAAATTTGACTGCCCTGCTGAAAAAAGGATGCTGATTCCTACAAGACTTATTAAAGAAAGAGTTCACCCCAAAAGAAAAATCTGACATTTTTGGCACTTAAATTTCGGTATGTGCCTTATACAGAGCAATCGCATTACTTTAGAAGACCACTGTTTCTGCATCCTTTTTTAAGCTTGAAAGCTCCAGTCCCCATTCACTCTAAGTGCACAGAAAAGAGCAACCAGTATTATTATTATTATTTCCACTTTTGTATTCCATGGACTAGAGAAAGCCTTCTGGGTTTCAAATGAGATAATGAGTAAATGATGACATCATTTTCATTTTTGGGTGAACTATCCCTTTAACTAAAGCCAGCAAGACTTACTTGCTCAACAAGTTTCACTAGAAAAAGCATGCTGGTCAATCAGCTTACGCTGAGATGGTGAACACCATGCCTGTGCTGGTCTACCAGCTGTGCCAACTAACTAGCATATACCAGGCAGAATGGACCAATACAGAAATTCATGCTGGTCCCAACTCATAGGGCCTTATTTAGAATGATATTAAATGTAGACATACAACTATTTCCCAAATGTTCCTATCAACAATTTATGAAACGTCCGTATGCACAAAGAAATGTTCCTAAATGCATATAACTTTATAAATCTCAATTAATCTTGAAACCAAGTGCACGTAAAACGAGCACGTAATACCTTAATATAGTGAGACAGAATAAAATAAAAGTGTGTGTGCAAGTAATTTGTTCATTTATTCATAGACTACATGTTATTGTGAATTTGGAAATGTTTTCTTAAAAAGTGAGTGCATCTAACAGTTTCTGCCCATATAATGTAGTCTATTCATCAACTCATATTCAGTTGTTAATTTTAATTATCAATAATAAATCTATTCATTGACCGTGTTTACTGTAAATCCATACCATTCTTCAACCAATGTCCATATTCTTGTTAAACCATAAAGCTTTTGCACACCAAACGTGAATTTTCGCTGTTATTTCTCGCAGTGATTTACATGCTGAATCAAAACAATGAATTCCTAATGACCCGTTCACACCAAGAGCAAACATTTGTGCCGAATTGCATGGCAACAAAGCAAAGGTTTTCTTTTAACATTGAGTGTGTATTTTATTTTTCTTCGCAAGGATGATGAAATGCCCTGACCAATAAAATGTAAGCTTTAGATCACATGCCAAGTGCAGCTGCAGAACAATTGGTGGCGCTAAAGCACAAAACGTTGTTTTGACCACCTACATTAAATGCTGAAGTAACTTGAGAGCATTTCTAATAAATCCTGAGCAGTGAGGATGTGTAATTCATTTGCATCAAATGCTATTTTATTTCCCTTTTTTCTTATACGGCTTCTCTTAACATGTAAATTATATTGCTGCATCACTGTCTCGCATCACCTTAAAAAAACTCTCTGATCTTCATGGATTGTCTTCATAATATATTCCATATTGCTGCATTTTTTGCCTTTGCATACCAAAAACATGGTGGAGTCTCCACAAAATCATAATTTGTTTTTCTATCATTAAAAGTCTTTAACAGCTGTGAGTATAAAAGTAGCTAATAATGGATCAGACTGAGGATGGGTTTTGTTGGGTGAGATCTGTGTCTTTCTTTTTTTTCTCCCCAATTTGGAATGCCCAAATCCCAATACACTCTTGGCTGGTGCAAGTCCTCGTGGTGGCATAGTGACTTGCCTCAATCCAGGTGGTGGAGGACGAATCTCAGTTGCCTCCGCCTCTGAGACCACCAACCCGCGCATCTTATCAGTTGTTGAGTGCATTACCACGGAGACATAGCGCATGTGGAGGATTCACACCATCCACCACGGAATCCACGCACAACGCACGACGTGCCCCACCGAGAGCAAACCACATTATAGCGACCACAAGGAGGTTACCTCATGTAACTCTACCCTCCCTAGAAGCCGGGCCAATTTGGTTGCTTAGGAGACCTGGCTGAAGTCACTCAGCACGCCCTGGATTTGAACTCGTGAACTCCAGGGGTGGTAGTCAGCGTCTTTACTCGCTGAGCTACCCAGGCCCCCAATAAGTAGGTTTTTAACCAAATTAATAATATGTAGAGTAGATAAGTAGATGTAAATGCAGTGATGTAGTTGCAGTGACTTAAAACAAATGTACATAACAAAAGTATATACAGTATGAGTGGCTGTGGTATGTAACCAGTATTGTTCCAAATGATAACATGTTTTAACCATTAATATTATTACATTTTTACACTTGATTCTTTCTAATCACCCTTGAGACTGTGTACACATGATAATACTGCCAATTATCATGTGCATGGAAATTATCATTATCATCCAATAAAAAATGTATTCCCAGGTTTTTCATGGCTGTGGGAACCCTTTAAAAGTAAGTGATGCCAAACCAGAGTTACAGATACCCATATTTTGAAGCTCACAATTTTAGACAACCTCACCTTTAGCATGTCCTGTGTGTCGTCCGTGCAGTAGACGCGGATATTGTACTCCAGCGTGGAGCAGTAGGCGGGAGCAAACAGCAGCAATTTTAACCGTTTAGCAGCAGCCATACTGAGGGACTCCCCCACCAGAGCAAAGCGGCCCAGCTGCTCGGTGAACACTCGGCATGTCTCCTCCTCCAGCTGGCAATAGTATGGCTCTGACAGCACATCCTCTCCCAGCTGAAGAACATCCTGATGAGCCAATGAGAAATTGACACAATAAGTCAGAGGGAAGGGCGGAGGAGTCAGTGAGAGGGCTGAAAGTGGGCATGAGAAGAGCATTTATTAAAGAGATGGTCCACTCTTGCCCTGTGGATGTTGAGAGTCAGGTTTTAGACACAATGAAGTGATTTGCAGAGCAGAGCAGAAATGATCTGTATAATGAACTGTGTTCTGTGCTCTAATGAGACACTAATAGCAGGGGTTCACCCTGAATGTTCACACATGACAGTGCCCACTAACAGAGATCTGAGAGCTCCTTCCTTCGGGTTATGGGCCAGAAGCAATTCGAGATATAATCTACTCATTGCTCAGATTTGATTTAAAAGCCAGGAAGTTAATATAGAAAAGGAAGCTTAAATATTCTGCTTACAGTGGCCTCAAAATGGTTTTGAAAACTTAAGCCACACATGAATGTAATTGCTTTAGATAACAAATATATTAAACCAAGTGGCTTCTGCAAACAAATGATGCTAGTGTTTTTTCAGCACTACATTTACATTTATTCATTTGGCAGAAGCTTTTATCCAAAGCGATTTACAAAAGAGTAAAACATAAGCAAATCATCTTAAGGAGACAGTGGTACAAAAAGTGCCATATTACAAAGTCTCACTAGCATTAATATAGTATTCAAAACAGATTAAAGTGCAACAAGAACTAACTTCACTTTTCTTTACAATTTTCCAATGACTTTTAACCAACTAGTGCCAAGTACATTTTTGTGAATGTATGAAGTCAGTTCCCAGTTGCACTCGTAGTGTAACCACAGATTTCAACATATTCCACTCAGTATGACAACCAAAAAGTCTCAAAATACTTTGTCTTCATTTTGACCAGTACATCAGCAATATCAAACAAACAAGAGTGTTGTTGTTTTGAACCTCAGCTCAAAAAACAAGTAAATAGTGTTCAATAACTTGCGTTTTAGACAAATCAGTGGCGTTACTTCGTAAATTTCTTCTCCAGTGAAAATTCATCCAAAAGAAGCCAAAGAATCAAGCACAATCCACTATCTGCACTGCTCTCATCCTCCTGCTTTGAACTAGTGATGTTTAGATTTTGAATGAATCTGTTATTTTGAATGTTCTTTAAACCAGTGTTTCTCCATTGCTGGGTCGTGACCCAAAAGTGGGTGGCAGGTCTATTCGGACTGGGACAGCAGAGAAAAACAATGCCATGGTTCTCTGATTGAAGATATTTCGGCGGCCGCCCAAGTGATGGCTTATTTAGGACTGCAGAGACAGATTTAATGATAATCTCACAATCAGCTAAAGGCTTCTCATCTGCACGTTCGCACGAGTGTAACGAGCTCGTGATCATGATCTGCTCTTCTCTCTGGTGCGTGCGTGCAACAACCGGGCTTCCCTCAACATTGCGATGCACAGACCACAAAACTGATGTGACCAATTTCAATTCAAGTAAGAATTTTCTAGTTTAAAGTGTTACGGAGGAAGTCAAGTAGAACCTCTCAAACAGTAGCAGCCCTGACATGCCAAACAGCACTGAGGAGGAAAAGAGCAACACTGTGATATGCGCAAATACATTTTTTCATTATACATCATCACATTTTCAAAGTTGTTTCACAATATTACATGAGTTATATTTTGACAAAATGTTATAGTTTCATATGAAATAATCTAAAGGTAGAATCTATTAGACCTCATTTTATATCAACAGTGGCAGTTGTAGTTAAAGTGTCAAGATGTGTTTCAGCTAGCATTTATTTTTCATAAATACTATCATTTGTTATCTTTATTATTACTATTATTTAAGAACAGCTACACTGACCTAACCATGATAATGAGGAGCTTTTATTCCCTATGTAATATGCATGCTCTGTTTGAATAATTTTTGAAATGAGGAAACAAACGGGATAATAATGGGCTCACTATAAGTAAATATGCTCTTCAAGAGAGAAAACTTACTGTCGCTTTTGTTGTTGGCATCAACAATAAAATTAATGTCTCTTGGTGCATGTCCTTGTACTTACAAACCATGAACAAAACTATGCAAGATGAAAGGAAATGTGACTCAGGATACATTAAATACAGGTAACATTTTTACTATGGTGGGTCCTGTAGCAAAACCAGTTGAGAACCACTGCTTTAAACTAACCGACAACTGAATTGTCCATGTTCACTTTCACTTCCATGAATCAGTTGAGTCAATGATTAAATGACATAAAAGATGCTCATATCTTGCCACCTACTGGCGTAAATATGTAATCTGCAGAAATGATCACTGAATGAATCAGTTTAAGAAATGAAAATGAATGATGAGTCAAAATCGCCACTGCTTTTTGGAAAGCTACGATCACAGACACGAGGAGAGATCCAAACAGTGAAGTGTTCCAGAGCTGTTCTATCCAAGATTCTCGCTGTTAAATGAGAAGATAACAACCTCTGTGGATGACTCCTCTGGCCAACTTGGACCACATGAATCATCTAAGCCAATGATGTCATGTCCCTGACATTACTGAACCTATTTCAGAGTTTTACGACTATTTGATAATACCACACAAATGAATGGGCAGAGCCGTCAAATTAATCCTACCTGTTGCACAAACGTTCCATGACTTCTCTTATAAAGCAGCAATTCAAGGTGAACACCACAGATATTTCACTCCAAAAGGATCATTTAAGGTAAAACATGTTGAATAAAGATTAGTGGATATGTCAATTCAATAAGTGATCAGCTATTTCCTCACAAAAAATAATAGTTAATTAAAGGAACATTCCGGTTTAAAACAAGTTAAGTTAAATCAACAGCATTTGTGGCATAATCTTTTCCACAATTATTTATTCAGACTCGTCTCACCTTTTCTTAAAAAATAAAAGCAAAAATCGAGATTACAGTGAGGCACTTACAATGAAAGTGAATGAGGAAAATTAAAGTGAATGTGGCTAATCTTTGAAATGTGTAGGTTATCATTTGATAACAACAATTAAATTCATTCTTCTTTTAAAACGCATGTATTATTTGAGCTGTTATGTTGTTTAAACAGTAATTTTTTACAGTCTTTTTAGGGTTTGTTGACATTGTCATGACAACACAGCTGTAAAGTTGGCAATAAATTTACACAGAAAAGGAAAGTGATTTTATTTTAACATGCATATTGTTTATGTCTTGTTGCTATATGTTTGAAACAGTGAGTATTTTAACGTGTTTTTAAGAAAAAATACACTTATGTGGTAATCAATATTATGCCACAAATGCTGTCGATTGAGCTTAACTTGTACTGAACCCGGAATATTCCTTTTAAGTGTACATTGACACCTATTAAATAAAAAATGACCTCTTGTCCCATTATCGGGATCATATTAGGGGACTTCATCTACGGTCAAGCCTACACCATTTTGTTCCACTGTTCCATTTTGAGAGTTTGTGGTGTTTCTAAACTAATAATAATCAAGAGGATATACTAATTAACGGTTTAAAATGTGCAATAAGGAACTCGTTAGGACAGCGCAAGATGATTGCTTTAATTGGAAATACAAATCCTGACAGATATCAGAGATGCCTTCATGTGTGGCTTGCAGAATTTATTTTTTATTCAAAAGAAAAGACATTTTGTGACTCAAGCAAAGGCCAACGCTATTGTAAAGAAACATACAGTTTTATCACAGTCAATGGTCAGATACAATCACATAATGACTCCCCAGTGTGGCTTTAATTAGAGAAAAGGCAAGTGGGATCTACGGTGACAGGACCTTCTGCACGAAGCTCATCAGAAATGTTTTGCACACACTCTCTCTGTTTCTCTCTCTCTCACACTATTATCTAATCAAATACAGAATGGCAGCCCTACAGTCATGCACCTCGGGATCTGGGCCAGGAAATTACATCCAGCAATCAATAAAATAAGCCACTATCATCATCTGTGAAATTAGTATTGGCACTAGGCATTTTCCATTTGACCACAATGAAGTCAAATTTTTTTCCATTATCATTTTTTCTCTCGAAATGACAAAAAAAAAACAATCTTCCCATGGTTCGATAATGATGCAGACTATATTTCATTCTCTCCTGCTTGCGTTTCGCTGATCTTTGTCCTCGGGAGAAATTAATTGCTCAAAGTCGGTCCGCCAAGGCTCCTTCCAGGACAAACTTCCACATGTTTTTTCTCTTTTGTCTGCTGTACCTGGCCAAGACCGGCGACCTGCCACCGTTAGGATATATTTGGGGCAGAGGATGATTAAAAGTGCTCCTCTACCCTCTGTCTAAGACAGGCCTATTCATTCTTCTGCCGCCCCTTTTCTGCCACACCAAGGAGCTTGAATAATTTATGCATCGTATTGAACATGAAAGAAGACCTTCGCTCTATTCCTCTGTCCTTCTCCCTTAGTTCCTCCTCTTCCTGATCTTTGTGCCTGGTACACTTTAGTGTATATTCGGTAAAGCTGTAAGATGTAATGATGATCTGATCCCAGAGCAGGTAAATGTGGGTGCAGATGGTTATTGGATGGAATAAGAAAGATTTGGTACAATTAAATGGAGATCTTATAGTGAAATCAGAGGTTTATTGTCTGAGAGACTATCTGATATTATTATGATGATACAGCCCATTTCACTCCATTAGAAATTTAGTTCAGTAGCATGATGATCAGAGAGAGAGAAAATGAGTGCAAAAAAGGTGAATATACAGCTTGAATCCACTGGCTAATACCACCTACATACAGCTGAACGCCAATCTAAGTAAGACAAAATATTATAGAATATAATCGTTATTTATTGCCACACAACTAGGGCTTACTGAATTTTCCCCACAATTTCACATGAGTCGACGTGAAGTTACAGGGCTTCACAAAAATTCTCAAAGGAAGATCATATTTCAAACCAAATCAAAAGAAAAAAACATTATGGAATATTCCGGGTTCAGAACAAGTTAAGCACAATCAGTGGGACACTTACAATGAAAGTGAATGGGGCCACATTAAAATACTCACTTTTTTTAGCACAGTTTTGCCACAATATGTCAACAGAGATAAAATCACTTATTAACCTTTAACGTTATAGCCAATTTTAAAACTTTGGTGTCATGACGATGTAATGTCAGCAAACCCTAAAATGACTGTAAAAATTATGATTTAAACAGCTTAATCAGCTCAAATAATGCATGAGTTTAAACAGAAGAATTAATGTGCTTACTTACAAGTTACAAGCTTCACATTTCTGCTCAAAATTAATTTTGTGGTAAACAACATTATGCCACAAATGCTGTCGAATGAGCTTACTTATTAACCCAGAATATTCCTTTAATAAATAAAGCCTATTTTTAAGGTTGTATGCATTGTCACATTTTATATACAGTATATATAAAATATATATATATATATATATATATATATATATATATATATATATATATATAAGTTTAGTATAATAATGTACAGATTTTGCAGTTTCGGAAGGAAATTGGTACTTTAATTCACCAGAGTGGCATTCAACTGATCACAAAGTATAGTCAGGACATTACTGATGTAAAAAACAGCACCATCACTATTTGAAAAAAAGTCATTTTTGATCAAATCTAGACAGGCCCATTTCTAGCAGGCATCACTCCAACACCTTATCCTTGAGCAATCATGCTAAATTGCTAATTTGATACTAGAAAATCACTTGCCATTATATCAAACACAACTGAAAGCTATTTGGTTCTTTAAATGAAGCTTAACAGACAAAGGACAACTGGCTCTAACAAGAACAGAAAGAGATGTGGAAGGCCAGATGTACAACTAAACTAGTTTGACAAATAGATGCCTCACATGTCCTCAGCTGACAGCTTCATTGAATTATACCCGCTCAACACCAGTTTCATGTACAACAGTCAAGAGAAGACTCAGGGATGCAGGCATTATGGGAAGAATTACAAAGAAAAAGACACTTTTGAAACAGAAAATCAAATAGAAAAGGTTAGTGGGCAAATAAACACAGACATTGGACAACAGATAATTGGAAAAGAGTGTTATGGATCTTAATCCCATTGAGCTTTTGTGGGATCAGCTAGACTGTAAGGTGTGTGAGAAGTGCCCGACAAGACAGACACATCTATGGCAAGTGCTACAGGAAGTGTGGGGTGAAATGTCACCTGAATATCTGGACAAACTGACAGCTAGAATGTAAAGGATTTGTAAAGCTGTCATTGCTGCACGTGGAGGATTTTTTTATGAGAACTCTTTGAAGTAGTTACATTTTTTTTAAATTGTAATAGTACTTTTTCATGTTATTAATGTCTTGACTATACATTGTGATCAGTTGAATGAAGGTACCAATTTCTTTCCATAAGAGCAAAACATTTACATTATTCCAAATGTTTGGCCACCACACTGGTGTGTGTGTATATATATATATATATATATATACAGTGGTTCACAACCAGGGATCCAGGGGACATCAGCCAACCTCCAAGGGGGGCCACAAATTAGAATCTAAGATTTTTATATGTATTTTTTTACTTAATTGTCATGAAAATAATGTTGCAATACTAAAATGTCTTAATAGTCCTCAAAACAGGCTCCATTTCCTTTATACAAAATATTCTTTCTTTTTTATCTATTTTTATAAATGTATTCATTTATTTAATTATTTTAGATTGAAATGTGTCCAGGACATTTATTTGTAATATTTTCCCTTGTGTCTTTCACAGATGCACAATGGTGATACTTCTAGGAACACCCCTTGCATGGTTCAAGCCAGCAACCTTCTAGTTACCTGTCTATATCTTTACCACTAAGGTAGTTATCATGCAAATGCAAAAAAACTCTCACCTCCCACAATCCCTCATAGGATTGCTTCTTCAGACGGATGGCCCAATTCTCCAGGCAGGCATCAGAGCAGTGGTCCACACTGAGGATAACCGGTCGGGTGAGCATAACACCGGGTGGCCCGCAGCTCACAACAGGGCTCAGCAACGTCTGACACCCTGCCAGGGGCAACCTAGAGGGGCAGAGGGGCAGCCATGGTCAAGTATTCAGCCAAAGTGTGCAGGAATGGTCACCAGTGTCAAGCACCCGTTTACAAGACGAGGTTCCTCTATTAATCAGGCTTCTGGTGCACTGGTCTGACTTTTTACTCTTTGCATTCAGGCCCAGTAGGGAACATGGCATGAATGAATGAGCAGAAAATTGCCAAAGCATCACTTGGTGCTGCAGTCTAACAGGAAAAACTAAAACAGAGAAGATTCTCAACTCTTACACACAAGCTTTTGATATCTCAAGCATTACATTGCTGAAATAAACAAATAAATAAATAATAACCTCCTTAAAACCTTGAATTAAGTTTATTATTACATATAGTTTCCACTTGTTTAAGCATAAATCTAATACAATTAAGTGAGCTTTATGCTTAAAACAAGAAACAATTTGCCAATGAGACAAGAAAAATAAACTTGAATATGAAATATGCTTACTAGTGTGGTTATCATTTTCAAAGAAATGTAAAAAACAACTTGAGTCCCAGAAACAGTCTAAACATAAATAGATAAGGAATGTGAATTTACATATATATACTCCAAATGATGACATCCAAAAATGGAGGTTTTGTCAGACTTGTAAACTCAAGCTAAGTAAATCCACACATCCACATTCATGCACACCAGCATGCAGGGATTGACTTCAATTGCACTCAAGGCCCTCGGCCATGTCTTTTTAAAATCTGATTCAAACTGTGCATCCTTCCTTTTGAGGCAGATCATCAGATTGGTTCCAGGGACCTACCTCATATCTTCCTTTTTCTGAATGGTGAGATAAATCTCATAAATCTTCCCTCTGGGAATGGCCTCTGGTGGGATGAGCAGACTGATTCCTAATGTAAATAGGAACAAAAGAGGAAGGGTAAGCTCATTTGTTCCATATGAACGCTGCTTTTGTCATTTGTCAAAGCAGGTCTTTATGTGATAAAACTAAATGCGGTTAGCACTGCACAAATCTTCAGTCAAGGTCAAAAACTCCACTCTGCCTCTGTGCCAAACTCGGAAACAGGAAGTGTCTCTAGATGCAATTATGCTGCCTTCACAACAGGTCTGAATGATCATATTCATGAGATGAGCACATATGAATGCTAACATAATGGTGTAAAAAATTGAAAACTTTTAAAGGCATATAAAAGTCCGGATTGCTTGAGTTGGGGGAGTGTTATTAAAGATTCATGGTGGAAGCTAATTGCTAATTTACATTTAATTATTCCTATTTCATCATTTATCAGATGGTTTTACTCAAAGTAAATATTTGTTTGTTTAAGAGAACACATTCATCATTAAAAATCATTTGAAGAATGCCCTTTTCTTTCCTTTTGAAACAGGAAGTTGGGCTGGGACCAGCCTAGTCTCATATAATGAACATTATTATAAATACATTTTTGCATATTTACTTTTATGTGCCATGTTCTATGTTTCACCCTAGTTTCGTGGTGAAATGAACACTAGAGGTGCTACAACAACTGTGTTTTATTCACTTTCACATAAATCACGAGCGCAATGGCTGATTATGACTTGATAAACACTTATTTTTCACACTACTGCTCACACTGCTATGTTATGATATTGAAATTTCTCTCTGATGCATCATTTAAAAAACAAATTTTAACACTTGCATTACAGACCCACCTACATTTACACACTTATTCCAATATCATTAGTTTCCACAGTAGCTCATCTGATAAAGTGTTGGACTTTGGACTCAGAAGACCATGGTTCAAAACCAGTCAAGCACGCAAGCTGACAAGTCAGACAAAAGTTTCATAGGCATGACATGGTTGCTTCAGAAAATGTGCTTTTAATGTTTTTAGGACACTATTTGGGTAGGTTTAGGTGTTGGTTTATGGTAAGGATGTCTATTTTGTTCACCTCTCCTCTGCTTTTTCTACACAAAGAATTAGTACACAGAATGCAAGATGATTTATTCAAATATTTGGTCCATTTTCCTGACAGTTAAAGACTACATTTTAAATGAGTATTTCACTATAATTGTGTCGAATTTCAAGAGTACACTAGCATATAGATGGCCTCAAAGCTAACAGACATGGACTTAAAGCCACAAAACTCCAACAATTTGGTCTTTCAACAATTTATGCAATTATAGTTTTAACTTATTATTATTCATTTGATAAATCACTTAATTAATGGTAATTTATGAATGTCGACCTTAAACTTCCTCTCCATTGTTAGGTGGAAAACAGAGAAAACAATATGAAAATCTCAAACATTCCCATTTTATCCTGATCAAAGTTATGCACAACACAATTCCTACTTCAAAAATTGTTAGTCAGTCCCAGGACGTCTTAAATGCATTAGCCACGCAACATCACCAAAACCATTACAAACAACAGGTTTTAGTTCCACTATATCTACAGACAGCCACTGCATTTCACAGTACAACGTCCTCAGTTGAGAGAGCCCAGATTATTTCATTTCCATTGCCTTGTGAGCTGTCTCTTTGACCGCAAATGATTCATAATGTGACAGGCTGATGAACCCACTGTCTGTTATTAAAGAGGCTAATTGGCTTGAAAATACTCTGGTGGTGTCCTTGGAGTGGATAGAGTTGCAGGCACTATGAATGTGCACGCTGCATATCTGCTTACAGTGCTACGGCTGACAACTGAAGCAAAGGCACGGCTAGTAGAAGATGTAGTGTGGTATTTTTTTTCTTAAGAAAAAAGAAAGGGAAAATA
This sequence comes from Xyrauchen texanus, assembly GCF_025860055.1. NCBI lineage: Eukaryota > Metazoa > Chordata > Actinopteri > Cypriniformes > Catostomidae > Xyrauchen > Xyrauchen texanus. The sequence goes on from NC_068298.1 coordinate 33,364,842, forward strand.
AAGCAAGATGTTCCACAATTACAGCTATTTTCGTCTAAGAAGAAAATGGCCATCATTGTCATAACACAATCATTACTGTATAAATAGAAGCACTTGCTCTGCCTTGTTACTCGAAAACCGTGTTTAGCAGGTGTTCTCAGTCGCTTGTGTCCCAATTTACATAAAACCGCTTGGATTACTGTGTAATTGGATCACCTCACCCCTCGATTTTGGGCCATGTCTGTGAAATAACGGTTGCAGTTTAACAAAGCTCCAGAGCTTCTCACAACACTCCTGACTAAACGTTAAAAAAAACAACACATCTCTTACTGTTTGCAGTCATAGACAGTGTGAATTAAGGTGGGGATCTAAAACTTCTGAATGTATAGACCACTGTAACTCACCCCATTTGGAAGGCACTGTATTACTTGCCTGCAGTCAAATTATCTTACCTGTGTTGGGGAGGGTGAGACGGCCACCCAGAAAATTGAATGTGCCGTAAGAGGTGTTGATGTTGTCTCTCGGTAGTGTTTTGAAATACGTTTGTGAGGATAAGCGATTCATGAAGTCACTGGGGTCGCTGGGCAATTTGCCGTTGTGTAGCGTGTGGGAGCCATTAGGAAGGTGTTCAAGGAGAGGGCCGTTGCTCATGGGGAACTTTCCGGCAACTTCGTGACGGGAGCGCAGAGATCCTTGATAGCTAGTGGTGGTTGTGGTCAAATCAGGTTGGATGGTGAGCAAATGAGAGTTTTCTGTATAAACAGGGAGAAAGAAATAAAAAAACATTTAGAGGTCATGCTGGTTAAAAGTGCAGAGCATAAATTGATATTCAGTGTAAATACACACATCCATGGATGTAGCTGGGCCTCTGGCACTGAGACAGACTCGCTCGTGAATAAATCAATGCCTCCACCTCTTTAGCAGCCACGATCAATTCCATACAGTGTTAAGGAAAGCTTGACAGTCAGTTTACATTTTTACACTTTAAATAAAGTCCTTTTATTTATTTTATTAATGGTGCCCTCACAGATGTGCGAGTTACTCATGCCATGGACACAGACAAACAGGGACTAAAAACGAAATATTTTTCATTTCATTCTGAGCAAAACCTATTTTTTCATTCTGGTAACTGGTTAGAACAAAATAAAATAAGCCATGTGTGGTGAATTAATCAGTATATAAATCATAACAACTATACACTTAATTAACAGTTAAGAATAATTTTATTTACAGATCTGCTTCTCAGTCAAAATCCCGCAGCATCAAATCTGTTTTAATGCAACAAACAGTGCATTCAGAAAGTATTCAGACCCCTTCATTTTTTTCACATTTTGTTATGATGCAGCCTTATGCTAAATGCTTTAAATATTAATTTCTTTCACATCAATCTATACTCTATACACCATTCTATACCCTATAATGACAAAGCAAAAAACAGATTTTTGATAACTTGGCAAATTTATTAAAAAGAAAAAAACATATCAATATCACATTGACATTCTATGACCCTTGAAATTTAACTCAGGTGCATCCCATTTCTCTGGATCATCTTTGTTTCTTCAATTTGATTGGAGTACACCTGTGGCAAATTAAATTGATTGTAAATTATTTGGAAAGGCTCACACCTGTCTATATAAGGTCTCGCACCTGAAAATGCATATCAGAGGGAAAGCCAAGCCATGAGGTCAAATGAACTGCCTGCAGAGCTCAGAGACAGGATTGTGTCAAGGCACAAATCTGGGGAAGGCTGCAAAAAATGTTGGCTGCATTGAAGTTTCCCAAGAGCACAGTGGCCTCCATAATTTTTAAATAGAAGTCTAGACCAGCCAGGACTCTACCTTGAGCTGGCCGCCAGGCAAAAATGAGCAATTGGTTGAGAAGGGCCTAGGTAAGAGAGGTGAAAAAGAACTCTGGTTGAGCTCCAGAAATTATGTGTGGAGATGGGAGAGAGAAACTTGTAGAAGGACAACCATCACTGCAACACATCGATCTGGGCATTATGGCAGAGTGGCCAGATGGAAGCCTCTCCTCAGTGCAAGACACAAAAAAGCACCTAAAGGACTCCCAGACTGTGAGAAACAAGATTCTCTGGTCTGATGAAACGAAGATTGAACTATTGAACAAGAGTCATATCTGGGGGAAACCAGGCCCCGCTCATCACCTGCGCAATACCATCCCCACAGTGAAGCAAAGTGGTTGTAGCATCATGCTGTGTTGGTGTTTTTTAGTGGAAGGGACTGGGGTGATTGGTCAGGGTTGAAGGTAAGTTGAACAAAGCAAGAAATACAGAGAAATCCTTAATGGAAACTTGGTCCAGAGTGCTCAGGACCTCGGCTGGGCAGAAGGCTCACCTTGTAACAGGACAATGACCCTAACTCAACTCAACTCAACTCAACTTTATTTATAGAGCACTTTCAAAACCACAAGTGGAACCAAAGTGCTGTACAGAAGGTATAAAAGTAAAAACAAAAACATAAAAACAATGCAAACATATGACAAAAAAACTTACAAAGCATTGTCAAAAGCTAAAGTGAACAAGTAAGTTTTAAGCGCACTCTGAAAAGCACCCAATGAAGGACAAGTTTTTACAGACAGAGGAAGGTCATTCCAGAGCCTAAGAGCTGCAACAGAGAATGCCCGATCACCTTTACATCTTAAACATGATCAAGGAACCATGAGAAGCAATTGATCGTTAGAGCGCAGAGATCTACTTGATTGACAGCGGCTGATTAAATCAGTAACATACTCAGGTGCTAGGCCATGCAGAGACTTAAAAACATACAACAAAGCTTTGTATTGGATTCTGTATCGTATGGGTAACCAATGTAATTTAATTAAAACCGAGTAATGTGCTCTCTTCTTAGTGCCCGTTAAAAGTCTGGCAGCTGAATTCTGAACGAGCTGCAAGCTGAAAGAGAGAAGCCTGACTCACACCCAGATACAATACATTACAATAATCCAAATGGGATGACACAAAGGCATGAACAACCTTCTCCATATCGTCAAAAGAAAGGATAGATTTCAATTTAGAAACTGATCTAAGATGGAAAAAACTATTCTTAATCGACAGCATTGATTTGCCGGTCAAATTTAAGCTCAGAGTCAAAAATGACACCAAGGTTCCTCACGCTAGACAATTTTTTCCCAGGAAACAACCCCAGGCAGTCATCATCCACACAGCCCTTATTTCCAAATAAAATCATCTCGGTCTTATCCTCATTTAATTGGAGAAAGTTATTCGCAAGCCAACACTGAACTTCGGCCAAACATGCACGAAGAGACTGAATAGCACATCTATGGCCATGTTTCAGTGGTAAGTAAATTTGAGAATCATCCGCATACAGGTGATACTGAATCCCAAATTTCTCAAAAATCGAGCCTAGAGGGAGCATATAAAGGGAAAATAAAATTGGTCCCAGTATAGAGCCCTGTGGAACCCCACACACAAGAGGGGCAACAGAAGAAAAATAATCCCCTAAACTGACTGAAAAAGTCCTATCCTTCAAATAGGAAGAGAACCATTTCAGGGCTAAGCCCTGAATACCAACCTGATTCCTAAGACGACCAATGAGAATGTTATGATCAACTGTATCAAATGCCGCTGTAAGATCTAACAAAAGCAGAACAACACGGTTTCCAGAATCAACACCTCGTAGGATATCATTAGAGACCCTCAAAAGAGCAGATTCTGTACTATGACCAGCTCTAAAACCTGACTGGAATCTATCGGCGATGTTATTCCTCATTAAAAGTCATTAAGCTGTGCATGCACAATTTTTTCCAGTATCTTCGAAATAAAAGGCAATTTTGAAATCGGATCTAAAACTACTCATGTCAAAAGGGTCTAAGCCGCTTCTTTTAGAAGGGGCTGAATAACCGCATGCTTAAAACTAACCGAACAACACCAGATGACAAACTAGTATTCATAATAGACAGAATACTTGGGCCAATGGAATCAAGTACCTTCTTAAACAGAGAAGAAGGGAGCACATCACCAGGGGACCTGGTGGGCTTCATATGAGCAGTTATATCATTAAGCTGCTGCAAAGAAACAGGCATAAAACAGGTTAATTGATTCAGTAGGGTCAACACGAGTAAAACAAACATTGACAACAGATGAAATCTGAGATCTAATTCCATCAACTTTACCAATAAAAAGTTTAAGAACTCTTCACACATCTTAGCAGAAGGAGTGAATGAAGGAGTAGTAGTCGGATGAAGAACAGCATTTATAGTCGAGAAAAGTACTCTAGAATTATTACAGTTTCTGGAGATGATATCAGAAAAATAATTTGATCTAGCCAATTTAACAGCTCTTTGAAATTCGTTCAAATGGTTCTTCAAAATCTCATAAGAGACTTGTAATTTATCTTTGAGCCATTTATGCTCAGCCCTCCTACACTCCTGCCTAAGAGCATAGGTAGTACTGTTCAACCAGGGCTGTGATTTGACTTTTTTTCCCTGACTTTAACAGGAGCCACAACATCTAAAATCTCTAAACAAGAAGAATTAAACTGATCGACCAACTCTTCCAAACCCATACAGGGAGACTGTGACTCGGTCAAGGAATAAAAAGAAGAGACATTAAAAGCAGCTGAAAAACTACTAGCTGTGCATGGATTGAGTATGCGGATGGAACCGAGGCAGAAGCAATATTACTCGGCGCCACAAGGAAAGTTAGAACTTAAAATTACAGTCTTATGGTCCGAAAAACAGTATCGACAATCTTCACGCTTATCAACAGAGAATCCCTTAGATAATACAAGGTCAAGCTGTATGACCACGCTCATGAGTTGGACCTAAAACGCATTGCAAAAAAACAAATGACTCTATTAAATTTAAAAATTCCTTGACCAGGGGCTTTGAAGGGCAGCACACATGTATATTAAAATCCCCAAAAATTAGAATATTGTCAAAAGAAGAGACAATACCAGATAAAAGTTCAGAGAACTCTTGTATAAAATCCCCATGAAAATTTGGGGGTCTATAAATCAAAACACATAACACAGATTTAAAAGAATTCAGCGTAATTAGCTGAGATTCAAAAGTGCAAAAGGATACAGAAGGTAAAAGTCTATACCTAAACTTGTCTTTAAAAACAACTGCAAGACCCCTCACCGCCAACAGACCTAGGGGTACTAAAAAAACTGCAACCAGGAGGAGAAAGTTCAGAGAGAGAAGTCATCTCACCAGCCTTAAGCCAAGTCTCAGTGACAAATAAAAAATCAATTTCATGAGAAAGAAAAAGATCGCTCAAAATAAAGGTCTTATTTGCCAGAGATCTCGCGTTAATCAACGCCATTGTCACTGGAGTAGGAGTGGTATCAGAAGAGGATTGCAGAGAGGAATCACAAAACGCCACCGGACTCCTGTCATGTAATAGAGAGCGAAGATTCCGACGATCAACTCCTCGATCTGCAGACCGTCGCCTTACGCACACCATCTGCGAAAACTGAGGCATCAACGCCGAAGACGGGAAGACAGGCACAATGTATGAACATCTCAGGTTCACGGCCTCCGCCATCGAAGAAGCAAGTCCGATGACTGGACACTTCCCGATCTTCTTCGATCTCACAAGGACTCCAGAACGCTTCCCACACCTCCTTCGCCGTTTCCTCCACATACACAGACATCCCGGCAGGTAACACATGTTCCTCAATGCGACTGGCACATAATGCGAGTGCAAATGCCAATCATCTCTGGGATCGCAAAATAAACAATCAGACACAGCCAATCGAATATTAAATAGCGTCATGCGATCATATCAGAGCAGCGCAACTGGACCTGTCGACAGTGTCATTCCAGGGTCTTAGCTGAACTTTACTACTAGAAATCGTGATATTAATTGCTCTGCAAAGTCTGTATCTGTTACCATCTCCAAACAATTATAATTGTCCTGAAAGTAACTGAGTGCACGGAACACCTGGAATATCGCTTCAAGCCGAGCATGTGTAGCAAAAACCTACACATGTTGCTACTGATGTTACTACTACTAAATATGGAGAAACATCAAAAGCGGAGAGGTACTCACTGGGGACCATGTCGTTATTTCCAATACGACAACTCCAGCTCCATCAAGTCATTTTGGTCTACCGCCTGCCGGCCTTTGAAGAATACCGGACGCCGTGCTGATCACTCGCTTTTAGCTCGTGTCTCAGCAGCACTGCGGTCAACATCGGCCTTTTAAACATCCGCTCTCTCACGGACAAGGGTCACTTCGTCCAGGATCTCATAACGGACCGTAAATTTGACATCTTTTGTCTGACTGAGACCTGGTAGCAGCCAAACGACTTCGCTTCCCTTAATGAAGCCACTCCACCGGGGTTTGTTTACCGATCTGCACCTCGTATGTCTGGGAGAGGGGGTGGTCTCGCGGTAATATACCGTGAGAACTGGAAAGTTGTTCCGGTGAATCTGCCCGCCTGCCTCTCTTTTGAGGCTACTGTCTGTCAGCTCTCTGGACCTACTCCCACTGTTATTGCGACTCTCTACAGACCACCAACACCAAATAAGGATTTTATCTCTGATTTTTCGGTATTTTTGTCTCATTTGGCTACACTTTCATCTAATGTCATACTACTGGGAGATTTCAATATCCACATGGACAACTTCAATAACACTCTCACTAAAGATTTTTCCTCATGTACTGACAGTCTTGGATTTCAACAGTTTGTTAATTTTCCCACACACAACAAAGGACATATTCTGGATTTAATTTGCTGTTCAGGAATAACACCTATGGACTGCAAAACAGATCACCTCCCTTACACGGATCATCTGCTTCTTTCATTTAATGTTAATTTGTCTTTCACTAAATCCAATCCATCACGTACTATTCATTTCCGTAAAATCAAGGACATTAACTTGGACAATTTCATAACTCATATTAATAATCTTCCCAGTGCAGATAGCCTTTCTACGACAGATGAGTTTCTCACACATTACAATACACACCTCCAAAACATTCTCAACATTCTGGCTCCACTCAAAACTCGATCTGTCACCTTCACTCACACATCACCCTGGTTCACTCCTACCCTCAGAAAAGACAAAGCAATAGGCCGCCGGCTGGAAAGACTCTACAGGAAAACTGGACTCACCATACACAAAGACATGTACACAATTCACATTCTCAAATACAAAGACTCCATCTCTAAAGCCAAAACATCCTACTACTCTCGGTTAATCAGCTCCAATGAAGGTAATTCAAAGGCTCTTTTCTCCCTCATTTCCAACATCACAAAACCACCTGATTCTCTTCCATACCATCTCTATTCTTCTGACTTTTGCAATAAACTGGCATCTTTTTTCACCACAAAAATTCAACACATTCACAAGCAACTTCGTCTGTCAGTCCTAAACCCACTCATTCCACCATCATTTAATCCAGCCCATCCATTATCAACATTTACTATTCCTTCTGTACAGCAGATTTCTACTCTCATTCAAAAATCAAAAACCCCGTCCTGCCAACTAGATCCTATCCCCTCTTCTCTTGTTAAAGCTTCCATTCCTGCTCTTTCCCCTCTCATCACTAATATTATTCATGCCTCCCTCACTTCTGGTACTGTACCCCCCTCTCTGAAAACTGCTGCTGTCATTCCCATGCTCAAGAAACCCGGCTCTGATCCAACTGACCTCAATAATTTCCGCCCCATCTCGAACCTTCCATACATCTCCAAACTTCTTGAAAAAACTGTTGCTGATCAGCTCCATATTCACCTTTCCTCCAATAATCTTTATGAAATTTTTCAATCTGGCTTTCGTTCTCTCCATAGTACCGAAACGGCCCTTCTTAAAATTACCAATGATCTCCTCCTTTCTGCTGACTCTGGTTCACTACTTGATCTCAGTGCAGCCTTTGACACCATTTCACACTCAATCCTTCTAGACAGACTTTCCTCCATTGGCATCACTGGTACTCCCCTCACCTGGTTCCGTTCTTACCTCTCTGACCGCTCCCAGTTTATTCAGCTAAAGTCCTTCAGCTCTCATCCCTTCCCTGTCACCTCTGGTGTTCCGCAGGGTTCTGTTCTTGGCCCTATGCTTTTTCTGATCTATCTTCTCCCCCTTGGTCACATCTTTAGGAAACACAACATTCATTTTCACTGCTATGCGGATGACACCCAGCTCTACATCTCCAGTAAACCCAACAGTATACTTCCTCCCTCCTCCCTAACCAACTGCCTTCATGAAATAAAGTCCTGGTTCACATCAAACTTTCTAAAACTTAATAGCAATAAAACTGAACTTCTACTGACTGGTACCAAATCCACCTTAGGTAAAATAAACAATTTCACAATTTTCATCGATGGCTCCTCCATTTCCCCCTTACTTCAGGTAAAGAGTCTGGGTGTCATCCTAGACAGCACCCTCAGCTTCAATGCACACATTAATAACATTACTCGTTCAGCCTATTTCTACCTCAGAAACATCCACCGTCTTCGCCCTGCTCTCACTCCTCTCTCCACTGCCGTTCTTGTTCACAGCCTTGTCACATCCCGAATCGATTACTGTAATTCTCTTTTGTTTGGTCTCCCTCAAAAAACCCTCCATAAACTCCAACTTGTTCAGAATGCTGCTGCACGTATCATCACTAACACACCCTCCATAAAGCACATCACCCCAGTTCTTCAACAGCTCCACTGGCTACCCATCTCATATCATATCCATTACAAAATCCTGCTCCTCACTTTCAAAGCCATCCATAACCTCGCCCCTTCATATCTGGCTGACCTCATTCATATTGCCACACCAGTCCGTTCTCTCCGTTCCTCCTCTTCTCTCCATCTCACTGTCACGCCCACCGCCTTATCACTATGGGGAGTAGGGCCTTCAGCAGCTCTGCTCCCCAGCTCTGGAATACTCTCCCCTGACCTCCGCAACTCTGATTCTCTCAAACACTTCCAATCCAGACTCAAAACTCATCTGTTTAGACAAGCCTACTCATTGTGACTACTATTGTATTATCCTCCTGTATTGTTTTTAACTGATGTATTTTAACATGTTTTTATGCTAGTTTTTAACATAATTAGTTTTAGTTTGTTTTAATGTACCCTTTTTGTTGTTGTAAGGCGACCTTGAGTGTCCAGAAAGGCGCCAAATAAATAAAATGTATTATTATTATTATATACCAGGGGGGAGCAAACAGAGCGCGTGATAAAACAAACAAAAAACATTACAAATAAAAGAGACAAGGACAGACTGTGGCAAGCCGGCAAACATCCTGGCGCCATCTTGTCTTGTCTGTATACCCTAAGCATACAGACAAGACAATCCAAGAGTCTTGTCGCTTAGGGATGTCTCTGTGAATGTCTTTTAGTGGCCCAGTCAGAGCCCGGACATGATCAAACAAACATCTCTGGAGAGACCTGAAATTGGCTGTCTACTGATGGTCTCCATCCAACCTGACAGAGCTTGAGAGGATCTGCTGAGAAGATTGACTAAATCCAGTTGCTCAAAGCTTCCCAGTGTTTCCCCTATATGCATTTTGCACCAGCGCTGCACCAGTGCTGAATTATGAGCGCCGCTTTTGGGATTTCATATGTTCAATTAAAAGGTGCAATATGTAACAATTTTCAAGTAATATTCGCCTTTTTCTTGCCAATGTGTGAACGGCTTGTAAAGCAACTTAAAAAATTAGCCCTCCTTAGGTTTCCTATTAAAGCCTGTAGACTGATTTTCATGCAAAGGGAGTGGATCGGTTTTGCCAGGAAAATCCAAAGGATGTGACGTTTATGCATGTTCCCAAGAGCCTTGCTTCAGTAATAGCTTCTCTTCCACTATTCAACAGCATCAACAGACAGTCTGCAAAACTAGGTAACATTATCTTAGAGATGGAATCCAGCAAACGTACGGCTCCCTGCACAACACTGAAAGGAGCAGCCGGGGATGGAGAAGTTGCTGCCAACTGCCATGAAGTGGAGGAACAGCCGCCGTCCGTGAGGGGATTAGAGGCTCACTGCCGGCCGCCTGGAGCGGTGGAGCCGCAGCCAGTGGCGGAGCAGTTCCCTACTGGCCGCCAAAACACGGAGGGGCATTCCATCCACCAGGGGTCAGAGTACTGCCTCCGGTCCACCTGGGGAGGAGCGGCTGTGTTCCGCCAGAGAGTGGAGGAGTGATTGAGGACCAGGCGACGACGACTACCAAGCAATTTTTTGTCTCTCTCTCCTCTCTCGCTCTCACCGTCACTCCGCCTTGTCCTTTCCCTCTCCTCTTTTTTGTTTTTGTGTTGTGTAAGCTGATAGTAGTTTTAGTTTAGTCTCAATGTTTGTAGTAAAACAATCATAACTGTGTAATTTTAATTATTCTACCTCATCTGTCAGCATGATGAAGGTGATTCACATTAAGTCTCTTTGTACATTACGTCATTGTTTTGGATGCTCGCTCACTCGGTCATGTCCCTCTGGAGTGTGTGCACGAGCATGAGCAACAGGTAGCTGGCTGCAGGTCACATAACAGCCACAGGTGTCATTAATAACAAGGGTTTCTGAATCTTACATACTGTACCTTTAATATTCATGATGCAACAAAACGCTTGCCAGCCTGAGTCAGCTGTGCACTTTGTACACTGTGAAAGAGACCCCACCACACACACACACACACACAAATACATGCACTTACTCACAATGATGTCATCGCATAACAACACGTGTCAAACTTGTTTCATTTCAAGTGGCCCGCGAGCTCATTTCTGAAATGTAGGATGGCAGTGGATCTCAACGTTTCACTGAAAATGAGTTAGGGCTTTCCTTGTGAATATATATGAGCCTTCCCCTGCCAACCGCACAGACTACATTAAATGCACTTCTGACGCAGTGAGATGCACGGTGGGGATTGCAAATCCCTTTTGAATGTGGTACAGAAATGTCTGTTGCAAAACTGACAGATGAAACTAGTTTAAAACAAACAGCTCCCATATTCTAAATGGCACTGACAAAGAAAGTATTCATTAGAAGGCATTTCAATTCACAGATAACAACGCTTACAAAAATGTACCATGGATTTACTGTACACATGTAACTGTAACATGACATGAACTTTTCAATATAAAAGCAATGAAAAACAGGAACCAACAGAATAAACATGACATATCCTCCCCTTTAAGGAGCGGCTCCTGACGCCCCAACACATGAAAAAACACACAAAAAACATGACTAAAGTCCAGAGTTCTGTAGGGAGCTGGGGGGCTGGTGCCATGAGATGCTGGAGGGGCAGAGGATCAAGGTGGAATAGGGGGCCTGGACCGTGGAGCGGAGGAAAGCCTGGGCTGTGGAGCGGAGACGGGCCTGGACCGTGGAGCAGAGGTGGGCCTGGACCGTGGAGCAGAGGCGGGCCTGGACCTTGGAGCAGAGGCGGGCCTAGACCGTGGAGCAGAGGCGGGCCTAGACCGAGGAGTAGAGGCGGGCCTAGACTGTGGAGCAGACTGTGGTTCGGCTGTGACATGGCATGGAGAAGACTGGGGCCTGACTGTGACATGGCATGGAACAGACTGAGGTTCAGCTGTGACGTGGCCTGGAGCTGACTGAGGTTTGGCTGTGATGTGGCCTGGAGCTGACTTTGGCTTGGCTGCCATGACGTGGGGCAAGGTCATGGAAGGTGCAGCTGTGGATAACTGGGAAACGACCTCCGTGGTCGTATATATGGGCAGAGACTCGGAGATGGTCCCTGAGGTCGTGAACATGGGTAGAGTCTTGGGAGCAACCTCTGTGGTCTTGGGCATGGGTAGAGTCTCGGGAGCGACCTCTGTGGTCTTGGGCCTGGGGAGAGTCTCGGGAGCGACCTCTGTGGTCGTGGGCATGGACTGAGTCTCGGGAGCGACCTCTGTGGTCGCAGGCAAGGACTGAGACTCAGAGACGAAATCCCTTCTCCTCCTCCGTGAGGACGAAGTTGGCGGTGCAGGCTCTGGGACAGACGAGGCTGGCAACGTAGGCTCGTTGGCCTTGGCAGCCATGACGTGAAACTCTGGCTCGGCGGCGGCCATGATGTGGAACTGTGGCTCGGCGGCGGGCATGACGTGGATCTGTGGTGCGGCGGCGGCGGCCATGACGTGGAACTGTGGCGCGGCGGCGGCGGCCATGACGTGGAACTGTGGCGCGGCGGCGGCGGCCATGATGTGGAACTCTGGAGCGGCGGCAGCCATGACATGGAATTCTGCCGCGGCGGCCATGAAGTGGAACTCTGGTGCGGTGGCGGCGGCCATGAGGTGCAAATTTGGCTTGGCGTCCGCCTCCCCCACAGTGAACGTGGAACCAGTGATCTGTAGGGCGAGGTCGATATATTGATCCAGGTTGAGGAGACTGTGACCGCCAGGCATCAAAGTGGAGATTGGCTCACTCAGTCCAAAGCAAAACATTTCTTTAATGAGGTTGCCCTCAAAGTCCACTTGGTCTGCCAGAGCACACAAATCTTCCACGTAATTCTACAGGGGTTGATTCCCCTGATGAAGACGAAGGAGCCGAACTGCTAGGTCCATAATGTGCGGTCTATTATTCTGTAACGTTGTAGTTGGCAATGGTAATGATGATGACACGATGACGATGACATGAATTGAAGAACCCAAGTGCAGTTTATTTACAATTGTGAAAACCCTAACTCAGCACATGAACTAAACTAAACATAAACATGACTAGACTTAAACATGGCTTGACATAAACATGGCTACATATACATACATCTAGGCAAGAGACAATGGCAAACATGAGGGCTTAAATACATGGATATGGGGAAACACAAGCCAATGAACAAACAGAACTCTAACAAGATATCAAGACAATAAACTAAAACCAATGACAAACTAGAACTGATAACAGTAATCAAACAATGAACCAATGAAAACAAGACACATGAACATGGAGGGAAACAGGAAGCTCACATGACAAGGAAACGGGAACAAAACATGACATGAACTTTTCAAAATAAGAGACATGTAAAACAGGAACCAACAGAATAAACATGACACATTTAGAGAATGCGACATCCACAATGAGTAATTAGGCTAAGAAACATTTGATGCAGCTGTTTCCTTCAGGATCAAAGCACACATTTAATTTTTATGGGCAACATGAAGTGCAGTTCCAAAAATGTACTGTGATATCAAGTTTCATGAAAAAATATTGGAATGAAATTAACCAGTTATAACCAGTTACCAGCATTTAAAAATAATGTTTTCACTCTGTAAGAATTGAAAATCACATTGTTCCCATTTACAGTTATGTTCTACACAACATTTTATTTGTTTTTGGTTTTCATTCCTTGAACTATTTTTAGTCCATGAAGACACACCCCATATCATGACAGACATTGGCTTTTGGACCTGACTCTGATAACAAATTGGATGGTCCTTTTGCTCTTTGGCCTGGAGATAACAATTCATTTTTTTCCATAAAAAAAAACTATTTGAAATATGGATTCATCAGACCACAAAACCACTTCCAATTCCACTGTTTTACTTTCCATCTCAGATGAAACTGAGCCCAGAGAAGTCAGCAGCACTTCTGGACAGTGTTGATGTATGGCTTCTCCTTTGCATAGTAAATTCTTAACTTGCTTCTGTGGATGCAGCAGTGAATGGTGTTGACTCACAAAGTTACAGAAGTATTCCTGAGACCATTTCATGATATCCATCACAGATGAATGATGGTTTTTAAGACAGTGGCATTTGAGGGATCAGAGATCATGCACATTCAGAACTGTTTTTTCAGCAAGACAATGGCAAACCACATACTGCCCAGATTAGAAGTGCATGGCTACATAAGCAGAGAATGCTGGTGCTATATTGTCCTGCCTGCAGTCCTGACCTGACTCCAATTGAGGATGTGTGCCACATTATGAAGCACACAATACGGCAAAGAAGACCCCGTACAATTGTGCAACTGAAGACCTGCATAATGGATGAATGGAGGAAAATTTTTAATTCTGTCATAATCTAACTTCATGTCGTTCCATACCTGTATGACTTTCTTTTTTCCATAGATCACCAAAGGATAAATGTTTAATAATTTTACTGGTTGCTCTTTTCCATGCAATTACAAAGAATAGGCTTTCAAGCATCAAAAGGGACACAAAAGCACCACAGTATCATCAAAGTGCTTCATACGAGTCATGGACAATTCTTTTTTTGTTCTGAAGTCATACAAAAGTTTTGTGTGAGAAACAGAATGATCTTTGATCATCATCCCCTCCAGTGTTAATGGCTGTGACTGGATCATCAACAGTGAGTTGAACTTGAGAACCGAATCAGTCTGATTTGTGAATGAACCATTCAGACTGGTTTTGTCAACTGATTTATTGAAAATATTCTACCCAAAATAACATTTTGCTTACAAATTGGTCAATGCTACATCTCTCATAAACACACCAAAGGAGAACTAGGGTGACTGTCAAGATTTTCAGTGAATAATTATGTAAATTTAATTCCGTTCCTCTCCCAAAGCTATTGTATGGTTTAAGAAGACTTGGACCAGTCTTATGGACCAATTTTAACTTTTATGGTTCTTTTTTGTCATTTTGGACCTTGACAGCCCCAGTCCCCATTCACATACAGTACTATATATGGAAAAGATCAGTCAGGATACTCCTTCTTGTGTTCCACGGAATAAACAAAGTCATACAGGTTTGAAATGACATGAAGGTGAGTAAATAATAACATACTTTTTTATTTTGGGCGATCTATTGTTTTCATTTGGGTGAAAATCCTTAAAGTCATTCAAATTCACAGCTTTTCTCATTTTTGTCACATGAAACACTTCAAATATATTAAAAATAAAGTAGATGGCAGTAGGCATTTCGTGGGAGGATCAAGAACTTAATGTTGCTATTACTCAATAGCTTTCCACTTTAACAGGCGGACGGGTGAACAACTTCTCTCACTTATAACTTTAAACATGAATGAAGAAAAACTAAATCACACTCTGCAACACCCTTAACTGTGAAGATGACACACAAACTATGACTAGCTCCATTTAAGGAAATCACTTCACATATACAAACATGTTTACAAGACTGTGGGCAGCTACCACCACAGGTGACACAGGAACATGGGCTCTGGGATGAAAGGATGAGTGCGAAAGACCGTGACGAGGGGTGAAGAGTGTAGAGAAACAATAGCCTACTGCTGCGGGATGCCCTGCGTGGTGCCCACACACCTGGCTTGGTGGGCTTGATGCCCATGGGCTGGAAGCCAGTGGTGAGGATGGATGAGTCCGCCACATCAGCATCGAGACCTTCCTTCTTCCTGCGGTACACCAGCACCAGCACGATCAACAGCAGAGTCAGACACAGGGCTACTGCCACGATCCCCACATACAGGGCCACATCTTCAGCACCTGATGCAGCTGTAGAGAGAGAGATAAAGAGACATAAATATTACTAACAGGTTCTTAAAAATACTGGTGACAATATGTGTAACAGCTGAGCAATTTACAGTATCAGCATTGGTCTGATGATATGGTGTTTACAATATGCCAATTTTGAATAAGTAAATATGTAAACATTATTGTGGTGGTCGAACACGACCAAGATTCTTAAACTGATTATTTACATACACGTTCCTACACATTATTGGTGAAGATATGCATGCATTTTAAATTCAATTGTGAGTATATTGCAAATCACTTTGCTGCATTTTTTTTTATATTTTTAAATACAATGGTAAAAATTAAAACACCATTAACAATTTAATTTCCACAAAGTTTCTGCAAAGTGTTTTAAAATTTTAATAATATAATTTACATATTGACTTATAACATGAAAATTGAAAAATAAAGATAAAATAATATAAAATTAAATAAAAACTGAACTTTGCATTTTAATTTGAATTCTGTCACTACTGTTACCATTAAGAAAATGCCTCGGAAAAGAATAATCATAATTACTATAAAAGCTATTACTTTTTCACTATTTTCATTTTAATAATGCCAGTCTTGCCACAAGATTGCAGTGAAAATGGAAAGTAAAAAACATCAAAACATTTTAGTTTTTATTTGGACTGAATATTTAAATTGAATCATTTAATTATATTTTATAAAAAAATTATTTTCACTTCAACCATAGTATTTATAAAAAAATTTTAACTGGCAGATAATAAATATGATTAGGCCTATATTAAAAGCAGATACAGTAACTGAAATGTTTTGGTAACTGAGTTTACTTGAAACACAAAAAATGTACATAAATATACATAGTGTGCATAGTATGCCAATTTTCTGTATACATGGATTAACCAAATGGCCTATAACATTTGACAAAAGTTGCAGTATATAACAAGAACACACACTGCTTGGAATATAGCATGCTACAATGCAACCCACTTAACTTTACCTTCCATAGTGTGATGAATGAACCTGAAGTAATATCAGACAGAAGCATTTAATACCTCAAAATTTTTTTTAACACAAATGTGGATTAATAATGCAACATTTTTATTTCTGAGATGTTGGTTGGCATTTGTACACACACGCAGTGTAACTAGTTCATGTGACAATGCAGCATAATGCAGTTTGAAATAGTTAACATTGCAGAATGCAAACCGTTTCAAATACCATATTATAAAACTAATACTAGCAGCATAGTATTAATAAGTGTATATGGCGCAGTATGTAGAAAGCTAGCATTCCATCCGCAACATATCTCGAAACACTGAGCTAAAAAGTGATAATGCATGATAAATTACTGCCAAGCTAATATTGAAATACCTGATTTCCCATGTTTAACATTGTCTTTGCAATCTCATGATAACCAAATTTCACCAGTAAAATAATTAGTAAACAAAATTACCTAAACCTGACTTGGCTTGCATTAAAAGAATGTGCAAGGGAATTTACAAAAAAAACACTTCAGTAGATGTGCAGCATCCCAGTTGCCACCTCCTTAAAAAGGTAATCATATCTGTGCTTTAGTGGGTTGTTTTGCAGATGGAACGATGGGAGTGTTTGCTGGCAGCTTGCTACATCAGCACTCTTCCAGCTGCTAAATTTACAGCCTCGATTTTAAAAGAGAGAGAGAGAGGGGCTCTATTTCAAAACTAAGTGTACTCCCTTGATGCCTACTTAGGCAGCTGCCCTCTATGGCATGCCATATTTTTTATTTAGCAATACATCCAAAACAAGACATTTCTGACTATACTGCTGTTTTCTGCATCAGTAAATCAAGACATTGCCTAAGCAGTCAACTAGGGCTGGGACGACGCGTTGACGTAATCGATGACGTTGACGCAAAAAATACGTCGACGCAAAATATGCGCGTCGATTCGTCAGACCAAAACAAAGATGGCGGCGCCGGAGAGTAGAAGCAAAACGAGTGGCTCCTCAGACTACCAGAAGTGCAAGGCGGCACGCACTCGTTCATCTAAAGTGTGGGAATTCTTTAATTTAAAAGGAAAAAATTATGTGATATGTCGTCTTTGCAAAATGGAGATGACTTTCCATTCTAGCACCACAGCAATGCACCAGCACTAGGGCTGGGATGACGTCAATGCAAAAAATACGTCGGCGCAAAATATGCGCGTCGAATTGTCAGACCCAAAACAAAGATGGCGGCGCCGGCGCCAACACGAGTGGCTCCTCAGACTATCAGAAGTGCAAGGCGGCATGCACTCGTTCCTCTAAAGTATGGGAATTCTTTAATTTAAAAGGAAAAAAATTCCGTGATATGTCATCTTTGCAAAATGGAGATGGCCTTACATTCTAGCGCCACCCGGTTGCAGCTGCAGATGACAGAGCACCATAAGTTTTTTTTCAACTCCCCACTTTGCACTCGATGTTGGAGTAGGCTATAATACATTGTCGACACCTAAAGTTTTCGCTTATAGCTATTAATAATGCGCTTATAGCTATGAATGTCGTGAAAAATACATAGAGGACACTGACAACGCGCTGACAGACAGGACCAAGCAGGTAACATTTAATAAAGTCTCAACTTTCAAATTTGGTCATTCAAAGAAAATTAAACCATAAATAGGCCTACTATTTTGTGGCTCTTTAATGTGTCGTGACATATTGCCTCAGTTAAAGCTGCTCGTGAACCGATCATCTTTTCCTTGGTTAATTTATAGCATCAAATAGGCTAAACATGAATGTAGCCTACATCAGAAGGACTGTTGTTTTAACCGCGGAAAGATGTCAGTACAGTAGCCTACAATCCATTATTCAAATTCAAATCCACCGACGTTAATCTTCTCTCTCCTGACTACTTTGTCGGACAAAAATGGCGTATTATGATTGATTGATCAGATCGCCAGTCAATCAAACTCCCGGCAAATGTTTTTTTTTTACATTTTATACACCCCCACCCCCGATGAAACCGGTATTACCGGTGTTGTCACAAGTCGATTAATCGAATCGAAATCGAATCGGACTGAAAAAATGAATCGTTAGATTAATCGATGCATCGAAAAAATAATCGCTAGATTAATCGTTTAAAAAATAATCATTTATCCCAGCCCTACAGTCAACCAAGGTTAATACTCCACCGCTGCACAGCAACATTTTCACAAAAGGGACCAAACATAAATGGAATGCTGTAATTGACACTTTTCACGATTAGTTAAATGTGGCAGCAGTAATTGCAATTCTGATTACACACACATATACTGTGTGTGTGTGTGTGTGTGTGTATATACATATATATATATATTGTGATGAGGAGGAGGGTGTGGGCGGGTCATGATGGCCAGTGTTGAATCAGCTGATCAGAGGGAGATTGAGATAAAAGGGAGCCGGAGGCGCCAGATCAAGAGAGAGAGACGCGCATTGTGTGTGTGTCCTTATGTTTTATGTTGGTTTAATTTTATGTTTGCCATTAAACTTTATGTTCACTGTTCAGCCGGTTCTCCTCCTTGCCCATCCTTATACCATTACATTTATATTAAACAAGATGCAATAAAAGTGAATAGTGACAGGTTGAAATTTTGTTGTATATCTCCCTGTTCCTCGAAAAAAAGAAAGTTAATCGGTTTCAAACTAAATTTCACATTTTTGGTGAACTATCCCTTTAAAATGTAGCCTCTGTAGGCAGCTCAATAGGTTTTGAAACAGAGCAACAGTATGTGTGTGTGTGTTTCTGACACAGAGCAGATTTCTGTATGGCCTGCGGTTTTATGGCTGAGCACCCAGAGACAATCACATCCAAAATAATTCTAATCAATTGTGTCGGTGGGAAATGGGATTTGTGAAGGTTGTCTCTGCGAAGCACTGATTTTTGGGTGGCAGAGGTGTCTGCGTGAACTGCCGCTCCAGTTCTTCTGTATTGTGAGCAGAGATTGCGGTGGTGTATTCAATCCTATTTAGACTCTCTGCGATGTGACATCTAAAAGCTAAGAGGAATTGCTCTGCCAAAGCTACTGAATACAGGGCAGAGCCAGAGCTGTGTATATGGGCCGTTTCACTGAGCATTACCCAGAATCCTGCTTCACAGTCCTATCCAGTTTATACATGTAGGGTGAAGGAAAAGGGCAATTCAATATATATATATATATATATATATATATGGGTGCGTGTGTGTATATTTCTAAACAAGTCTTACACTTTAGGGACAAATTTCCATTAACTAAATTTGACAATAAAATCCATTTGGGGATGTCCTCTAATAATTGTTCTTTATCTCACTATTCAATTTGTCTACAAACAATGTCCAAGAGTGTGTACACATGCATCACAGAAGATTGGTCATTTTTTACATTTTTTTTTCTGAAGCCACATTCTGTATTGTGTTGAATGGAAATGACAGTGATGGAAATTCAATGTTTAATGTTTTTGAAAGAATGCCTCCTTTCACTTGCCAAGACTGATTTCATCTAAACTAAATGTATGTATCCTAAAACACACAATTAAATAACATTTTCAAACACTTTGCCTAATTAGACCAAATTACAGCTTGATTGGAAATGATGGCCAATAAAAATCATCTGGTCACAGATCTTGATTTTTCAGTTTTCTTCAAACATTACATGTTTAATACTTCATCTCAAGCATGCTCCTTACAAACACTTATGTCGACTTGGTTAACAAGTACACTTTTGTAAAAAACAAGGTGGAAATTATGCCACAACTGTGGGACAGTCCTATTTATAAAATAAATAAATAAATGAAAAATGTGAAATGGTTTATGTGTATTTACCTATTTGAATTATCATTGATTTAAATTTAATTATTAGCATTTTTATAATTGTTTTCCTTAGATTAATATTGAAAGTCTTGGTCTGAGACAAGCCTAAAACAGTAAAAACTCTATACAAATAGAGCATTTGAATTAAAATTATTAAAATAAATCGATGATATTGTATAGTGTGTGCCATTTATATAGTTAGTAAACAGGTGTGTGTGTGTGTTTATTTAGACTTTATGTAAAGAGTGAGAGCAAACATACATTTAATCTAACACAAAAATGAGACTATGAGACACAGCAGCATAGTCCAATCAATATGTTGATCGTTCAAAAGACAAAATGTTAAATCGTTAAAAAATATATTTTTCTCACAAATATCCATTAAACAAACACTAAGAAAAATGTGGGTTGCCAAAAAATTACACCGGCCCAAGAACCTTAAAGCTGAAGCAATGTCTGTGCCACCATCATCGCCAAAATGAATTGCAAAAATAATAATAGCTTTCACAAACATTTCCCCGTATGCCACTGATATATACAGATAATTCCACCCCAAAGTCACGCTGTTGGTTGACCTAATGTTGCTATGTAATACTGGTTTGGATGTAAAAACTGGGCTATATGCAGAAAGTCCACGAGTCTTGATGACGATATTTGCAGCACACTTTAAGACATAGTGGCACATGGAAATCCTTTTGGGGGAATCAACATATGTAGGGCTGACTTATAGTTGCCTCTGCATTTTAAGCTGGTATATGAGAAAGTATTTAAATATCAGGAAAAAATATATTTGAATATTCAGTCTACTCCGATTAAACTATGTTTTGAGCCTTCAAGGCAACAGGTTCTGGGTAAAATAAATAAATAAATAAATAAAAAAATGTTTATTAGTGTGTACAGAGATGTGAAGAAAGTTTGACTCACTCTCTCTGAGTCACACTCACTTCCTCACACTGTCTGCAGACAAGCCTCCGTTTGTTTGGACTCAACAAGAGTGAGATTGTCAAAGGAAATGATTAAATTAGAATCCTCACCAAGCCCAAAATCACACAGACAATTAAAACAGGGCTGTCAATTACCATTATGCCAGCCTGTGTCATTCTAATTAAGCTATCTTCATCACACTCTTAATCAGCAGTCGCAATAAACACCCACATCACTATCAGCGGGGATGTTAGTTGAGACACTCCGCACATCACAGAACTACAGGCGCCTAGTCCAGGTCATTTTAAGGAATAGTTCACCCAAAAAAATGTAATAAAATCTGTCAATATTTACTCGTCCTCATGTTGTTCCAAACCGACATGACTTTATTTCTCAGAACACAAAGGGTGATTTTGACATATTGTCATTATCATTATTATAGACTGTATTTTCCCATTTTTTACTGAATTCCTCTAATGCAAATCAACCTCTATTACTTCCATGTGCTTTTAGAGTATTGCTAATATCATTCAGCAAGCCAGAGGGGCATCGGCCGCATGCCTAGACATGTTTTGGATGCATGTGACGGATGACTCTGTCAATAAGACATGATAATGTGAAAGAAGGCAGGTGGCCGAGCTCCTGGAACTGCCATTACATTAGCGGTTGTTTCGTGACAGCTGGTCAATTGTGAATGACTGAATGCATGCAAACATGACTCGTTCCTGCATCTCGTATCGATGATGCATTAAGTGTGTCTAGGAAAGTGACTTTGTCATGCTTTAATAGGACTTATGATATCATGAACCGCCAGTTGTCGCACCGAGAGAGACGATGGAGACAGTTTGCATGGTGCGTGTGCTTCGTGTGAGTGTTGGTGGGTGTAAATGTAAGGATGTGCACTTCAGGTGCTGAATATAGCATGACAAATAGAAGATTAAAAGGTTGCAGAGTTAAATCTGAAAAGGCCTCCAGAATGGCAACAAAATGACTCTCTGAATCATATTTTTAGGGATTTTTACCAGAGGAAAAAAATTAAGAAACCTGGTCTTAGAATCTTGTTACTATACCAACATTTTGCTAAATTATTTTTAGATGGCTCATTGTACCTTTTGCACCAGTTTCTTGGTGAAATTAACACCAGAGGCACTACAAAAACAATGGCTTTTCTTCACTTTTGCACACATCAAAGTAAATCATCAGATTATCAGTTCATAAACACTCTTTACTCTGTTCCTCAAACAACGCAATCTCACGACATCTAAACACTTTTACTGTAGTACATGACTTTTAAGGAGATACATTTGAACATTTCCATATCATAAACAACTACATTGACAAGCTTATTCATGCACGATCAAATTGAGCGGCAGCTTACATAACTCATAAAGCATTGCACTTGCGATGCAAAGGATCAGTGTACATGACCTGAAGAGCATGCAAACAGACAAAATGTTTAAACAGTGCAAAACTAAGTCCACATGGAATTGGTGGTAAGATGCTCAATCAGTGTACAGAGCAATTGGATCCAATTTTTACCTTTATTTTTAATCGGTCGATCAACACGCATTACGTTCAGAAACTTTGGAAACAGTCCATTATAAATCCTATAGCTAAACATAATCACCCTAAGAGTTTGAAAGACTATAGACCAGTGCCCCAGACTTCACTTGTTATGAAGACATTTGAGAAATTTATGAAATATAATTTAATAGAAAAAACGAATAACTTACTGGATCTAATGCAGTTTGCGGTAGAGGTGTTCAGGACGCAACCCTGACCTTGCTTGATTTGTTATACAGACATCAAGAAATAAGCGGTAATAATACAAGGTTATTATGTGGAGACTTCTCTTCAGCATTTAACACAATCAAGCCAAGTATGTTGGTTAATCAAGCCCATAGAGTGATATGGAAAAAACACCAGAATGGCAACTTGGATTTTTAATTTCCTCACAAACAGTTCTCAGAGAGTTAGGGTTAACAATAGTTTGTCAGGTACAATAACTACATCAATTGTCTCTCCTCAGGGGTGTTTATTTCTCCGCTCCTTTATATTCTTTACACCGATGAATGTCGTAGTCAATTTGAAAATCTGTATATCTTGAAGTATGCTGACACACAGTAGTGAGTTTGGTTGGCGAGGAGAAAATTCACAGCCCTGTTGTTGAGTATATGATTAAGTGTTGTTGGGAGGCAGGTCTATATCTGAATACTGGAAAAACTAAAGATATGTGTATTGATTTCCAGCTGATTACCTAACTAAGGTACTCGTATTGGTGAACACACTATTGAATTTGTGGAAAGCAATAAGTATTTAGGTAATATAGTAGACAACAAATTAAATTTCGAGATGAACACAGACAGACAGGGCAAAATGAGTCCGCAACGACTCTTGTTTGAGGAAGTTAGCGAAATTTCAAATTCACAGAGCATTGATGAATGTTTTTTACAGGGCCTTCATTGAATCTTGTCTGACATTTTCAATGATTTGCTGGTTTGCTTCTCTAAAAGTTAAACAAAAAAAATGCACTTGTGAGGGTTGTATACATTTATAGTAAAACTGTTGGAGTTTATCTGCCCAGACTGTCTGATCTATTTACTATGCAGGTGCTTAGGAAAGCAAACAACATAATATCTGACAATACTCATCGTTTTCTTGATGCTTGTCAGATACTGCATTCAGGGTCTTTATACATGGTCCCTTTAGCTAAAACTAACCGATTTAAATTTAAATTTGTACCATATGCTATTTCTCTGCTTAACTCCAATGCGAAAAAGGTAGACTTCGTATCAAGTTATCAGGCTGTAATGATGATTTCCAGCTGCAGTCCTTTTGACTTTATTCTTTAAATATATATTATTTGTTTTAAGTGTAACTTGTATTTGTATTGTAATTGGTGTTGTATTTCACTGCTGCAGAACAAATTGCCTTTATGGGGGACAATAAAGGTTAAGTTAGTAAGGTTCATGAGATCAGGTTCAAATTAAGTTGTTTGAATTAAAGCCCTGCCTAAATTCTTGGAATCTAAAGTGATTTAATTGACTAAAATAAATTTTTGGTGTCTGTGGAGGAGAGCAGGTGAGAGAAGTGGAAAATGATTGCCACCTGTGCTTAACACCTGTCTTATGTTTCAGTGAGGAGTGGTTGGGGCTTTTAAGGAGAGAAGACAGTGGCAGTCAAAAGAGAGACCAGCTGAGAAGCTGTTTGTGTGTGTTGGCCGATGCCGTATACTTACCTGAGTTATTGACCTGAAGCTGCACCATTGTGCTCTTAAATGAACAAGTTTTGTTTTTATTAACTAAAAGCGGCATTCCTGAGTGAAATCGGCATCTCCCGCTTACTCAGTCTTGGAGCTTTATTAAACTGGTGCCGAAACTCAGGACTGAGGGAGATACGTTGTCATGGAGTCCTCACCATTGGTGGAAGTCATCAAGACCCTCGCTGGCATCCACTAGACTCAACACCAGGCCCTCCTGGAGCTTCGAGCAGAACAGGAGCAACGTTTCAAGTGCTCCTGCAAGCCTAGATGGAGGACTGGTGGGTGTTCCAGAACTTGCTGCCGCAGGGTACTCCAGCAGTTACAACAGCCACGGGACCCCCACCATAAATCACATGGGCCAAGATGGGTCCCTAGGATGGTCGGACTGGCGCCAGACACAGTGGAAGGTCCGCCTGCTGCCACTTTTGTCGGGGGAGGCACAGCTTGCAGCCTAACAACTTCTGGTGGCTAACCTGCTGGAGTACATGGACCTGAAGTGGGCCATCCTACAGCAGGTCGGTCGGAACCCTGAGCAACATCATCAGATTTTCCAGGTGCTGACATATGGGGAATTCGGCTACCCATTCGCTTTCACCCAGCTGTTCCGGGATGCCTACCGGAGATGGCTGCTAGCGGAGGACCACGATGCCGGAGTAATCGTCAACTTGGTGGTGCTGGAACAGTTCATTGATCGGCTGCCCAAAAGGACTGTGGAAGTCCTACATGATGGAGCCGCAGGTGCGGGGGAAAGTCTGGGCCCGTATACTGTCGCTTTGGGCAGTCGGGCCACTTTCTAGACCAATGTTAGTCACCAGTGTAATTAGGTTCCAAAAATTAGGAAGTGGGAGATGGCGATTTCACTCAGGAATACCACTTTTATTTAACAAGAACAAAATTAATTTGCTTAAGAGCGCAATGGTGCAGCTTCAGGTCAATAACTCAGGTAAGAATATGGCATCGGCTAACACACACAAACCACTTCACAGCAGGGCTCTCTCTCTCAACTGCCACTGTTTCCTCTCCTTAAAGCCCCAACCACTCCTCACTGAAACACAAGACAGGTGTTCAGCACAGGTGGCAATCATTTTCCACTCATCTCCCCTGCTTTACTCTCCACAGCACGGTGCTTGGCCACGCCCCCGCCTCCACAGTGCTCTATTATCTATTTCCCAATTACAGCATTATACATTGCTTGTTGATTGTACTGTAGGCTTGTGCAACCTTAGAATCAATTGATGTACTTTAAATTACATATATATCACATGATATATCTGAAGGTACAACAGGTTCTTTTAGTTAGTCCATGGTAAGAAAGCCATCCAATAAGCTTGTTAAGTTAGCATCCTAATGGAAATATTAATCTCAAACAAAAACATGTTTTCTCTTTAAATCTTTTGATGTTCTATAATGTTCAACAGAAACATACTATGGTACATTCAATGCATTATCCAGATAAGTAAGGGATAATGTACAGTCAGCTGGTTGTTATCATACAATAAGTGGGTGATCAGGACCCCAACATGAAGCTGAGAGTTCTTATATCACCCTGAAGTGATTTATTTTACGAATAAATAAACAAATAAATACACATGAAACACTGATTTATGCTGAAATTGTGTAATTATGTGAGACAACTGAAATCTCTGAACAGCTGTAATCAACTGTAAAGTTCCGCTGGTGATTATTTTGTAAAATATACCGTCTGATTCCTCAATATTCAGCCTATTACAAGTCTAATTGCCAAATAAAAAAATAAATGGACATGAAACATTGATTTGAGTTGAAAATATATTTTTTAGCTCACTAGCACAGTGACCTTGAAGCAGGAGAGACGGCTTGCAGAACCCAGATGAGTGGTCTGATATATGGAGGTCCGGTTGTTACAGAGCAATATCGGACTGTTGGATAGCTTCATTGACCAATCAGAATCAAGTATTCCTGAGAGCCGTGCAATGAACTATAATAAATTATAATATATTGCCCTCATAGAAGTACTGTTTATTTATGGATTTATTTACATGATCAGTCTCAACAGGATTATGCAGCATTACAAGCAGTGAGGGGTAGTCGAATTTTGATGGGACTTTGAAATTTGCACAAAACTCAAACTTGTGTTGTCCGCCTTGTTGAAAAGGCTAGCATTGCTGGTCCTCCAAAAGGACCATGGAAGAGATCCGGTGCCACCACCCAATGTCACTGGAGGATGCGGTTCCAGTGAGATGGCCAAGCTCTCTCACTCTCTCTCTCTCTTTTCCTGCTGTCTATTCCCCTCCCCAACCTCGGCATGTTCCCGTCCCTGCTCCCCGTAGATGGTGGTTTATTACCCCAAAACCCACTTCACAGGTCTGGGGGGTGCCAGTAACCTAATCCAGTTTAATTAGGTTCCAAAAATGACATTTGCACAAAACTCAAACTTGTATTTTCAGCCTTGTTGAAAAGGCTAGCATTGCTGGTCACCAGCAAATGTAATCTTTGGATGCTGGTGTACTGCTTTCTCTGCCTGACTAGCCTACCTAGCAAGTTTTCCTTGCTCAACCAGCTTCACTAGAATGATCACACTGGTTGACTTGAACAGTTTTTCCTTTTCACTACCACCTTTGGCTTACATGGGCTTGCTTTGCTTTGGAATAATATTAATTTTGAAAAATAAATTAATTTCAAAAATGTAATTATTTCAATTTACAGTACTGTGCAAAAGTTTTAGGCACTTGTGAAAAATGTTGCATACGTAGTGAGGATGTCTTGAAAAATAATGACATAAATTGTTTCCATTTATCACTTAATGTCATACAAAGTCCAGTAAACATAAAAAAAGCTAAATCAATATTCAGTGTGACCACCTTTGCCTTTAAAACAACACCAATTTTCCTAGATACACCTGGACACAGTTTTTCTTGGTTGTTGGCAGATAGGATGTTCCAACTTCTTGGAGAATTCACCACAGTTCTTCAGTCTATTTAACGTGTCTCAATTGCTTCTGTCTCATCATGTAATCTCGAGACTTACTCGATGTTCAGTGGGGGGCTTTGTGGGGACCATGACATCTGTTGCAGGGCTCCCTGTTCTTCTATTCTAATATTTTCTATTTGCAAATGTAATGTTTGGGAGTCTAACATTTATATTTCGTATTGACACACTAAAGCTGAAGATATAAATAACCATCTTAAGACAAATTATTTTGTGAAACATCTTATGTGCCTAAGACTTTTGCACAGTACTGTATGTGAAGAGTAAATAACACATAAATTAAGCTGAATCAAACTACTTTTGTAAGGACAACTACATATCTTTCCCCTCCTCTCCACTCCCACGCATCTCCCATCACCTGAGTATTTTATTCTGGGCATGGTATCCTTGGACTTATCAGAGGATCACTAACCCAACTTTTATCATTTCCAACAGCTGTATTGAAGACCCAATCACTGATGTTACCTATAGACCAGGCTCTCATTCCCTCTGCCCTGCTCAATAATGGAACAGACATCCTTCACGCTTTAATTGACATTGTTAATCAGGTTTTTAATTGGATTGATTCTGGCTTATTCGGCACAGCGGTGCTCTGCCTCCACAGCATCTCGTCTCTCTGCCTCTCTTCCGCAGTCTCTCTCTCTCACCTCAGCTTGAGAGAGGGAGCCATTCTGCTTTCCGTATCAGATTCCCTCACTCTTGCTCCCTTTTTGCTGTAATCAACACAAAACAAAGTGAGCAATGTCCCTGCTGTTCCTGAAGTTGATGTTAGGTGTGTCGAAACATCGATTTCTGGAGGTGTAACAGAGTGGGCTCCGAGCATCTCGTGCTGTATAACAGCAGGGTGTCTCGGCCTGGCCTGAGGGAACTGAACTTCGCCTGTGGGTAAATCTCACATAGAGGTTCCCTTCCTCTTGGAGTGGAATACAACCTACAACCTGCAATTCCCCTGTCACAACAGACAGAAAAAAGTTTAGACTTGTTCGGCTGCAGTGACATTTGTAGAATCAATGGTGATTTTTTCAGTATCGACAATGAAGATCTTACTGATATATATTGGGGTACAAAAGTCTGAGACCACACTGAAAACATGGGACTCAAAATCTAATTTAAACCTAAAATAAACCAGAAATGTTAAAGATATTGAAAATGTATAACAGAGAAACCTAAATTGAATAAGAAATATTTAAAAGGAATATTCCAGGGTCAATACAAGTTAAGCTCAATCGACAGCCTTTGTGGCATAATATTGATTTCCACAAAATATTATTGAGACTCATCGCTACAAAATCTATGTCACAGTGAGACGCTTGCAATGAAAGTGAATGGGGCCAGTTTTTGGAGGGTTTAAATGCAGAAATGTTTAGCTTATAATTTTATAAATGTATCTATAAGAATTCTTCTGTTAATTTTCTTGTGTGTTATTTAGCTGTAAAGTTGTTGTTTTTTTACGGTCATTTTAGGGATTACATCATTGTCATCATTTATGTTGTATAATACACATCTTGTATAACACAGAATTGTCCCATATTTAAGCAATCAAAATTGCGCAACATATTGAATCTATACGGGATGCCGTTTGTAGCGTATTTTGCTCTCATTTCACACATCCATGTCTGAAACACAGACATCTTTTGTGTGAGTTGTGTGAGATATCAGCTTTAGCAGCATCCTGGGGAAAGATCAAGTAAGATCAATGACAATCAGCGCTCGTTTTCTGTCATTATTTTCCATTAAAAGTTGGAGAATGTGGTTAAAAATATAGCATTCGAGTGCATGATAGCTGTTTCCCACTATTGCGATTCCAAAATACCACGCACCTACTCATGACATGACATTGCATTTCATATGTGAGTGCTCATTCTGGGAGAGAGAGAAAGAGACATTGAGAAAAACTCCAGCACTTTTATACAAAAGTTCAGTATGTTTAGTTAAAAAGCTTAATGTGATTTTCTTACATTTCCCTTGTGATAAACACTACACTGCCACAACTATGACACTGATCTAAGGAGAAATAGCCTACACTATTTCAAGTAAAGTGTTTTCTCTACCAGAAAAACCCATTATAAAACATGGTTGCTTAAGACATTACTAAGACTTTTACTATTTTTCACACATAAGTCAAATACTATTTACAAACTAATGAGCCCAATATTAAATGGAAAGCATGTTTTGTTCAGTGTTAAAAACAGGGTTGTCCTGTATTTGGATGGTAGAAATTTTGCAACCCTAGTCAACGAATTTGTAAAATTGGATATAAATTTGCACAGGTTAGTAGGTGACACTAAAATCATGTTAAAATGCATATTGTTTGTCTTGTGGCTATACTTTTAAAGCAAAGATGAGTCAAGTTGAAATATGTGATACTTAACATTATGGCACAAATGCTGTCAATCGAGCTCAACTTGTTTTGGACCTAGAATATACCTTTAAAAATGTTCTCATTTGAAAAGGGGGAAAAGAGTCAAATAAAATAATACATTTTCACAAGTGATCTAAATTTTTGGACCCCACTGTCTATTTGCACTCACATTGATAAACACCAACGTGTGGCATCTTTGCATGTAATTGGTAAGCATTCATTGCAAAAAGGTAGAAATAGGTTATTTCATGGTTATTTGCGGTAATTTCTGAGGATGCAAAAGGGAAATATTGAGCTATGAATGTCATCAAAATGTGCATGCTAAATGTCTTACTACAAATCTCTTTGCAGGCTGCAATCTTTAAAATTATGCCCTAAAAAAAAAATAATGGGACAGTTCTTCATAGGGCTAAAAATACAGCATGGAAAATAAATAATCAGCCACACAGCAAGCATTGCAGAATTAATTCCTCAGTATGAAAGAAAAGAGTTGATTTGCTCTTAAAGGTTACAACACTATTCCCATTATTGCTAAACAGCTAAAAACAAGGTGCTTTTAAATGTCTTAATTTGGTCTATTGCTCAAATTAGCTTGATTATCAGTGCAGGATGCATTAGTGCAGCAACATGACTTTTCCTGCCCTTCATCACTTTTTAACCAGTAACACCTGGGTGTAATTCTGCTTGTTGGCGAGGAGCCAAACTATTCATTATCCTGACTAGATGAATGGAGTTTATAAAGCATTGTGCTGCATCCACACTGTAGTTTGCCACTGATCTGTTAAATTCATAGAAACAATACACTGCTAATAAACTATTTATTGGTGACTGTGATTTTGCCAAGTAGGACATGTTCCTGAATGCAACATCTGTGTTGGTACCAATATTCTCTTTCTTAGGCCTTAACCCCAGCCCTACTCCCTTGTGCGGCACTAGGGGTGGACTACCAGGGCTTACCGTATGTTTTGAGTAAAGCTTCAAATTGTGTTCGTGAGGCCAGCAGGGGGTGCTCACCTTGCGGTTTGTGTGGGTCATAACACCCCAGTATACTAACGGGGATACTAAACTGTTAATAGACACTGTCCTTCGGATGAGATATTAAACCGAGGTCCTGACACTATGTAGTCATTAAAAATCCCAGGGCACTTGGGATTAACCCAAGTAGGGGTTTAACCCTGGTGACCTGGCCAAATTCCCCCCATTTGCCCTTCTCAATCATTAATTCATTTGCCCTCTCCATTAATTGGCTGTATCAGTCTACGCTCTCCTCTCCACCAATAGATGGGGTGTGGTGAGCAAAGCCACACTATGGCTGCCGTCGCATCATCCAGGTGGATGCTGCACAATGGTGGTAGTTGAGAAGAGTCCCCTGTTCACTGTCTAAAATGCTTTGAGTATAGTGTCAGAAAAGCACTATTTAAATGGAACGTTAATTCTCTCAACATTAAAATGTTTTCAATGGTGTCAAAAGTGCCAGTATTTTGGTATCAAGTCGATACTAAAATATAATGTACAGCATATTAACATAGCATCATTTAAATAAGTAATGATAACGATCTTTCTACAATTTCGGTAACACTAAATACAGACTCAGTTCTGTACCCACACACTTGTCTTGTGGCTTCTGTTCAGCACTAATGTATATTTGTGTGCATGGAAGCAGAGTGCTTGTGACTTGCATTTGTGGCTGTTTGTGAATGGTTAAAATCCCTTGGTGAGATTTTTGAAAATGTGTTGAGTTGGTCCATCCAGATGCAGCCATTTATGTAAATGAAACCTCACAGATGTAAAAAAATATTTTATTATAAAGTGAATTATATACCAATATTTCTTAAAAGTTTGACCCTGTATGTATCCACAGAGGGATATTATCTTGAATAATCTCCTGCTCACCACCAGAGGACTCCCTCGCCCGAATACTAGTAGCATTCGGAACTACAATTCCCAGCATGCCTACCTGGACTGATTATGCTCACACCTGTTCCCTATTCCAAGGACTATTTAAGCACCAAGCATACAAGGCTCAGAGCAAAATCTTGTTCTGCCATGGCTAATATTTCTGAGCATTTATACTGTTTATATTGCCTGCCTGTGTTGGACTCCTGCCTGTTTACCTGTCATTCTGATTCTCTGCTGCCTGCCTTTTGATCACGTCTGGATTGTCTGGATTTATACTTTGATTGTTTGCTGCCTGCCCTGAACCTTGCCTGTTTATGACCACAACTTTCATCTGTCTACGCTGCTCTATTGCTGAAGATTTAACCCTGCCTGTCTGTTTATGATTTGCACCTTTTTTAATAAAACTGCACATTTTAATCCCAGTTCTTTGGAGTCTGTGCTACAGAATACTTCGCCAGCTACTGATCCAGTGGTGCTCCTTCAAATGTCTACAGAGGTATCCCCTCAAGCAAATGTGTCTCACCCAGCTGACTGCGTTAATGGAGGAATTATTAAAGACCTTACAAAATCTCCACATTCCTGCATCGGGCCATCCACCGGACTAGGCTGGGGTGCCTGCGGTAAATAACCCTCCTTCTCTGAACACCTTCACTGCCAACCCGAGACTTGCTTTTCTGGAAAAGTTTGATGGATCATCATCTAAGTACAAGGGATTTTTGATGCAGTGTTAAATGTTTGTGAAACAACAACCCAACACTATATCCCTCTGATGACAGTTACATCTCTTTTGTTTGTTCCTTACTATCTGGAAGTATACATCTTTCTGTATTAAAGTTTCTGTCACTATAACTGTTTTGAAGAACATAATCACCACTTAAGCTATGATTGATTCAGGTGCTGCAGGCAATTTTATTGATGAGGATTTAGCCAAAAGGTTTGAGATACCACTAATTCCTTGTGAATCTCCTTTGGCAGTGGCAGCATTAGATGGATGCCCTATGGGGACCGGCCACGTAATTAGACAACATCAGACATCACTCTCCAAGTAGGTACGATTCACACAGAAAGGACATGCCTCTTTATCATTCATTCGCCACACAACCCTGTAATACTTGGATTACTGTGGCTTTAACAACACAATCCTCAAATTTCTTTGCGAGAACGAAAAATTTGGAGTATGACAACCTCGTCGAAGCCTTTAGTGAGGCCAAAGCGTCACAACACCCTCCTCACAGTCCAGGTGACTGTGCCATTGAACTGTTGCCTGGCACTGCACCGCCACGAGGAATTTTCCATTGTCTGAGCCCGAGGCTGAAGCTATGAAAAATTACATTGAGGAGGACCTGTCAAAGGGTTTCATCCGACCATCCACCTCACCTGCAGTGGCTGGGTTCTTCTTTGTGGGCAAGAAGGATGGTGGGCTCTGCCCTTGCATCAATTTCCACACTCTCAATGACATAACGGTAAAGTTCCATTATCCATTACCACTGGTTGCCGCAGCACTTGAACAGTTACGAACTGTAAGATACTTCACCAAGCTCGACCTTCGCAGTGGATATATTCACATACGCAACGGGGAGGGGGACAAATGGAAAACCGCATTCTCCACCAGTAGTGGACACTACGAATATCTGGTCATGCCCTTTGGATTGGCTAATAGTCCTTCAGTGTTCCAGTCATTCATAAATGATGTGTTCAGAGATATGTTGAACCAGTGCGTAATTGTATACATTGACGATATTCTCATATACTCAAACTCCCTGGAAGAACACATCACACATGTCAGAGCAGTCCTTCAATGTCTAATCCACCACTAACTCGAAGCGAAAGCCCAAAAATTTGAATTCCATCAGACCTCTGTGTCATTCCTAGGCTACATCATCAGCGCAGAAGGGGTTGCCATGGACGACAGCAAGGTACAAGCCTCAACCCATATCTGTGAAGGAGTTGCAGTGCTTCCTGGGGTTCGCCAACTTCTACAGGCGGTTTATCAGGAATTTCAGTACATTCACCGCTCCACTGAAATCAATGTTAAAGTGAGGGGGCACCAGACTGTGCTGGTCTACAACAGCCCAAGAACTTGAAGTTCCGTTTCACCTCTGCCCCATACTGTACCATCCTAACCCCAATACCCCATTCGTAGTTGAATAGGTGCCTCCAACAAGGGAATCATAGATATACTTTCACAACAACATGGTACGCCTCTGAAACTCTATCCTTGTGCTTATTACTCTAGAAAACTATCTCCTGCGGAGCGAAACTAAGACGTGGGCAACTGATTTTATTGATTAGTTGTCGCAGCCCTACTTAAGAGAAAATATCTTTAAATAACTGTGGATTTTTTTCTTCTTTTATGCTTGAACTAATAGATCCTCATAAAATGTTTTTGATATCTATGCAATTTGGTTCTCAAGCAATACTTTGTTGAAGCACCTCAATACTTTGTTGAAGCACCTTTGGCACCAATTACAGCCTCAAGGCTTTTTGTGTATGATGCTACAAGCTTGGCACAAGTATTTTTGGGCAGTTTCTCCCATTCTTCTTTGCAAGACCTCTCAAGCTCCATCAGGTTGGATGGGGAGTGTCAGTGCACAGCCATTTTCAGATCTCTCCAGAGATGATCAATCGGGTTCAAGTCTGGGCTCTGGCTGGGCCACTCAAGGACATTCCCGTAGCCACTCCTTTGTTATCTTGGCTGTAGGCTTTCATAAACAATGTCTCTGTACATTGCTACATTCATCTTTCCCTCGGTCCTGACCAGTTTCTGCCACTGAAAAACATCCCTGCAGCATGATGTTGCCACCACCATGCTTGACTGTAGGGATGTTATTGGCCAGGTGATGAGCAGTGCCTGGTTTCCTCCAGACATGACGCTTGCCATTCAGACCAAAGTTTTCAATCTTTGCTTCATCAGACCAGAGAATTTTGTTTCTCATGGTCTGAGAGTCCTTCAGTTGCCTTTTGGCAAACTCCAGATGGGCTGTTGTGTGCCTTTTAATGAGGAGTGGCTTCTGTCTGGCCACTCTACCATACAGGCCTGATTGGTGGAGTGCGACAGAGACGGTTGTTCTACTGAAAGTTTCTCCTCTCTCCACAGATAACTGCTGGAGCTCTGTCAGAGTGACCATTGGGTTCTTGGTCACCTTCCTGACTATAAAGCCTTTCTCCCCCGATCACTCATTTTGGCCGGGCGACCAGCTCTAGGAAGAGTCCTGGTGGTTCCAAACTTCTTCCATTTACAGATGATGGAGGCCACTGTGCTCATTGGGACCTTCAATGCTGCAGAAATTTTTCTGTACCCTTCCCCAGATCTGTGCCTCAATACAATCCTGTCTCGGAGGTCTACAGACACTTCCTTGGACTTCATGGCTTGGTTTGTGCTCTGACATGCACTGTTAACTGAGGGATTTTATATAGACAAGCTGTGTGCCTTTCCAAATCATGCCCAATCAACTGAATTTACCACAGGTGGACTCCAATCAAGTTGTAGAAACATCTCAAGGATGATCGGTGGAAACAGGATGCACCTGAGCTCAATGTTGAGTGTCATGGCAAAGGTTATGAATACTTATGTATATGTGATATTGTTTTTCTTTTTTTTTCTTTTTAATAAATTTGCAACAATTTCAAACAAACTTCTTTCACGTTGTCATTATGGGGTATTGTTTGTAGAATTTTGAGGAAAATAATTAATTTAATCCATTTTGGAATAAGGCTGTAACATAACAAAATGTGTAAAAATGTAAACGCTGTGAATACTTTCCGGATTCACTGTACATATGCTTGTCACATAATTATTTATTTTTCAGTTGGGCAGAAATATTATTTCTATTCTGGTGTCCCCATTGCCCTCTGTTGGGCTGAGTTTTAATTCCACTCAATCCCTAATGGATCATCAAACAATTAATAGTAATTTTTATAGTATACATTTTAAAAGTCAAGGATAGGAACTGTTTTGCATATGTCTTGATAGTAATAATAAGTTTAAACTTAACTTAAGTTTTGTGCGCATATAATTGTGAATTCAGTACTGTAAATGGAACCAAATCCTTATACCCTTTATGATTTTTTTTTTTTAAATCACATTTTAATAAAATACAGGAATTAAAAATGTGTTTTTTATCTGATCAATTAATTAATAAAAAAAAATATTCAAAGAATAATCGAATATCAAAATATTTGTCAGTTGCAGGCCTACTCTGAAGTCTTTTTCTAACTTTTTTGTTTAGATAACTGTCTTTCAAGTAAATGTATCTTGTTTTAAAAATGTTACATTGGATAGTAGATATTTTTTATTGGAAAAAAATACAACCTTTTCTCCTTTACCACAGCCAGAGTACATTGGGAACATGGTATTAACATTCATCTCAGGTGATCGGATCACAAGTTGGGTCAGATGAGACACATTACAGTTTATACCTGCTTTCAAAATGCATCTCAAATGGTTCTCCAGTGACAACTTGTGATATTATTTTTTCAATCGGACAGTTACTTTTCATTTAAAAGCAGGCATAACCTGCAAATTTAAATACCTTGATTTAGCACAATGGATGGTTAATGGTAGAGTAGGAGGTTCTTTACTGTTATTCAAGACACATCAGGAAAAATAATTAAGTACACTTCAAATGTGATGTGTTTATATGCATTTCTGACTACATCTGAATGTTGCAGACTAATCTTACAGTGAAATTGGAAAGCGCAGATTGACTTTCCTTTAGCTAAAATCGGTCTATGCTTACCAAAATTCAAAACACTGCCCCAAGTGGCCAAAACTGTAACTGTTGATGGAGATATGGGCACATGTGAGGTCCATTTTAGCAGATGTATTGTCCACAGAAGCGAGTTGTGAAATAAGTTGTTTCAGCTGTACAGGCAGTAATACTGTGAAGAGGAATGCATGTTTTATAAACTGTACCCGCAACAAAACCACAAACCTAAACCTAACCATCAGTGGTTAAAAATGCAAATTCTGAATCTCGCTCATCACTGATTATTTGAACATGATAACTTCCTGGTTTCAATATGGGATCTGAACTGGGGTCTACCACACTGCTGACACAACACAATTCTGGTTATGCTACAGGGGAAGTTAAACATTCTGGAGCTGATGCAGAAACGTCTGATAGGAGACGTCTGCTTGGCAGTAAGGTGGCATAACATGGCCAATCCTAGGGTACCAGAACTCTTGGAAACAACGTAGTGACTTTCCGTGTGATCATGTTGAATGTTGTCTGTCCAGTGGTCTTTTAACATTTGCATTGGCTCATTTTGCATTTATAAACTTGAGTAAGGCATGTGACCCATAACAAGTGCTCAATGGCTAAGTTTAACTTGAATTATGAGGATACAATATGCTACTTTCATTTCAACAAGAGTTTTCTCTAACAACTAATTAAACCCCTCTAAGTATATATATATATATATATATATATATATATATATATATATATATATATATATATATATATATATATATATATATATATATATATAGAGATATATATAAATATCCTGTGCAGTTGAGTTGCCAAAGCAGGCAGGATTTTCTGCTCATTACTGTATAAAACAGGTCTATTGTCTGGCAAGAGACATCTGCTGGGAACAGATTGGCTGCAGCCAGCATTCCAATTTTCAGGGATTTTTGCTATTCAGTGTACCTTTAAGTGTGGGCTTAAAAGAGTTTCAGCATGTGTGAGAGAGCTTGTAAATGACATGTGGGAGTGCTCAGATTAAGATCTTAAACATATAAAAAAAAAAAAAAGTGAGAGAGTGGCAAACTGGCACCTATATCAAGACTAGTATGTGCTGATTGGCTGATGCTGTTACAATCTCCTTTGACCCCGGGCAACGGCCAGCACA
Source organism: Xyrauchen texanus (assembly GCF_025860055.1). Lineage (NCBI taxonomy): Eukaryota > Metazoa > Chordata > Actinopteri > Cypriniformes > Catostomidae > Xyrauchen > Xyrauchen texanus. Next base: position 33,402,197 of record NC_068298.1, read on the forward strand.
AGTCTGATAAAGAGCTTCCTGGATGGCAGAATAATGCAGCACTATGTTAACGGCACACTGTATCCAGTATCTGAATGAACCTTTTCATAAGTATTGTCTAAAATTCTCTGCTGTGCCACCTGGATTGAGTTATTTTTGTATGTGATACTGCTCAGTCTTAGCGGCCGAGTCCCACAGGGGGGCAGACGTGTAGATGAATTTCTTGATTTCTTGTCAAAAAAAATAAATAAATAAAAAAAATATATATATATATATATATATATACTGTATATAATATAATAAACATGAACAAATGGTTTATGTCTGCTGCACATTTTTGTATTATTTATTTAGTTTTTATAGCTGTAAAAAACAAATGAACACATAATATCAGCAGTCTGGTTTTCCTATGCACTGTTTGAGATCTCAGACATGTGTGTGTGTGTGTGTGTGTGTGTGTGGGAGAGACAAGCACTAATGTAAATAAGACTTGGCTGCTTGCATCGGATAATCGTGCTGGATTGGCAAGTTTTTACTGTGAGTATACTAGTTAATAGTTGAAACTGTTATCGTGGTGCTTTTGTGACAGTTTGGCTGTCTGTTTCAGAAAACAAATATATTATATGCCTGAAAAGACTGTTGGAGTTGCTGTCTGTGTGAATAAAAACCACATCTGCATCTAATAGCAGACGTGCCTGCGTACATGGAAAGATTGTGTTTAGATATGATGGCTGTGCATATACAAGCTGTGAACTGTTATTGTGGTACTTTGGTGACAATTTGGTTGTTGTTACATAAAATAAACATATTATGTGCTTGACCAGCGTATCCTGTATCGATGCGAAAGCCGATTTGAATCTGGCAGCTTGTAACGTTACTGGCTGTTATAGAAACACACATGTGTGATGCTACTCCGTGGGGCCCAGTTATTAACCGTCACATATGTGTGACATTATGTATGAAAGGGTTAAGATGCCGATCCCAACACTTTGAACCAAGAGGAAATGAATATACTGCTTTGATGCCCATCTGCTAGGCTGGACCCCCAGCCAAGCAAATTTCCCAGTGGCTGCTATCATATCAGCTACTGTGCTTTTAATTTGAGCAATATGGGCTAATTAATAACATACTGACTGCAGTGCAGCCTCCCAGAACACAGATATGTTAACATCTAATAATAATAACCAGGCCTTGGTCTTGGCTGTCAGGTTATAATAATCAGTGTTTTCATATTTTCTGTTGTTGCAGTTTGAAACACTGACAATTTCAGCACATAACTGATTTAAGATCATGCTATGATTAGACTTCAGGGATGTGCAAAACAACATTCCATCAAAATCAACTAGTCAGTGGGTTATCTGAAAGACAAGTCGAACAATCAGTCTAATGATGCATTCCAGACTCTGAAAAACAAGTCAGAACTCAGAATGTAAATTTGTAAATTATGTAATTATGTGAAAAGAAAGAAATCACTAAACAGCTGAAATACACCACTGTTTGCGTCAAGAATTCTGTTGGAACAGTCTGACTCCTCATTATCCAGCCTATTACAAGACCACATGCCAAATAAACAAATAAATGGACATGACACATTGATTTGCAATGAAATTATTTGATTTGATTTGATTAGCTTACTATTTATAATTTACTAATGGTAAATTATTTTAATGGCATCCCTATTGGTCATGCCTCCACATGTAGCCATTAAAAAAGCTATGGATTCCACAATGGTGTATCGACTTCATTAAAATACAAAAAATGACAAAGGGCTTAAGGCTTTGGTTCAATTTAAATGACTGGATTCATGATTCTATACTCTAACAAAACTTTGAACGAAGCCTGAATCATGAAAAGTTCAATTTGAATTTATTATTATTATCAATTTCAGTACAAATGCAAAACAGCTCCTTTCATTACTTGTACAACTTTGTAGAACAAAAATGAATCGGTTACCTAACGTAACCTCGGTTCTCTCTAGATGAGGGAACGAGTATTGCGTAAACTAGCTTACGCTACGGGAAAGATTCATCTTTTCTGAGATATTGAAGCCAAAAAATTATCCTTAATTTTGTATCATTTGTCAGCACAGTGCAGCAACTGCAGACCTTGAGCGGGCTAGCTAGCGAGCTCATTGGTTGCTCTGCGGCAACTGCTGCAGCCTATAGACGAACTTGGGCGAACTCGCGTCCAATGAGAGGCGTCCGCGCACTTACTGCATCAAAGCCCAAGCATCCACTGCATGAGCCCCGGGGGTGGGGGGACCTGGGGGAGCCCTTGTGAGTGGGGAAATAATATTTGGCCGGCAAGAGTGCGGGCCAGTGTGTGTGTAATACATAAGCACATAGTGGGAAGGGAACGACAGAGCGGCGGTGCCGGTCTGTGTGGAATGAGTCCCATCAGTGCAGCTCACCAGGGGAGCTGTAGCGTATAAACCGCTAGTAGTTTTGCCTGCAGGGCGGGCACTTCCAGATTGTAAAATCTGACAAAGGTGGAAGGGGAAGCCCAGCCAGCTGCCACACATATGTCGTGAATGGAAATCCCGCTGGACCATGCCCACGATGAGGCCATGCCTCTAGTGGAGTGAGCCCTAATGCCCAACGGGCATGGCAGGTCTTTTGACGCGTATGCTGCAGCAATAGCATCCACTATCCATCTAGACAGTGTCTGTTTCGAGGCGCGAGACCTTTGGTGCGCCCTCGAGCAAACGAAAAGCTGCTCAGAGCGTCTGAAAGAGGCGGGCGCGCAGTATACAATCTCAGTGCTCTGACTGGGCAAAGGAGATTGGCGTCGCGTTCAGCTATCGGATGCTGGCAGCGCCGATAGGAAATGACCTGTGCTCTGAAAGGAGTACCGATCACCTTGGGAACATAGCCGTGTCTAGGCTTTAAAATTACCTTGGAGTCACTTGGTCCAAACTCAAGACACGCAGCGCTGACAGACAGCGCGTGAAGGTCTCCCACACGTTTGACTGATGACAGGGCATTCAGAAAAACGGTTTTGAGTGAAAGGTATTTCAAATCCACGGATTGAAGCGGTTCGAAAGGAGGGGCTTTCATAGTTTCGAGAACTATAGAAAGATCCCAGATAGGAACCGATGGGGGGCGCGGGGGGTTCATCCTTCTAGCTCCCTTGAGGAAGCGGATGACCAGCTCGTTTTTTCCCAGTGACTGGCCATGCAGGGGTTCAGCGAACGCCGCGACGGCCGCCACATACACTTTGAGCGTGGATGGGGATCTGCCCTTATCCAGCAGCTCTTGTAAAAACACGAGCAGCGACGACACCCCACATGTCCGTGGGTCCAGGTCTCTGTCGGTGCACCATTTTGAAAACACAGACCATTTTGACGCATAGAGTGTTCTCGTGGAAGGGGCTCTAGCGCGATGGTGTTTATTACCCCTTCTGGCAGAGCGACGGGTAGTCGTTGATCACCCACGCATGCAGCGCCCAGCGCTCTGGGTGGGGATACCAGATCGTGCCGCGAGCTTGAGAGAGGAGATCTGCTCTCACTGGGATGGGCCACGGCGCTGTCAGTGACAGCTGCGTAAGCTCCGGGAACCATGTCTGATTCTCCCAACGCGGGGCTATGAGGAGCACCGAGTGGCGCATTTCCCTGATCCTCTGCATTACCTGTGGCAATAGCGAGACGGGAGGGAAGGTGTAAAGCAGGCGGTTGGGCCAGTCCTGGGCCAGCGCGTCCTCGCTTTTCAAGAAAAATATTGGGCAGTGAGAGTTCTCTTCTGACGCAAAGAGGTCTATCTCTGCTCTGCCGAATATGCGCCATAACTTCTGGACTGTTTGAGCATGCAGGGACCATTCCCCTGGAGGAATATTGTCTCTGGACAGTCTGTCTGGGCCGTCGTTCAGGTGGCCTGGCACGTGCGTCGCCCTCAGCGGCGCAGGTGGCACTGGGACCAACTCAGTATGCGTTTAGGTCAGATGGAAGAGGTTCCTGGATCTGACACCGCCCTGACGGTTTAAGTAGGATACCACAGATCTGTTGTCCGAGCGGACCAGGACGTGGTGACCCTGAATGACTGGGAGAAAGCGCTGGCGCGTGCTCGACCACTATCATTTCCAGACAATTTATGTGAAGGAGCTTTTCCTGAACAGACCATAGGCCAAAAACCGGAGAGCCCTCGCAGACCGCGCCCCAACCCGTGTTGGGCGGCGTCTGTCGAAATGACTTTCGGCGAGATACAGCTCCCATTGTCACTCCCGCTGATACCATTCGGCCACTGTCCAGGGCTGCAGAGCTGAAATACAGGTCTGAGTCACCTTGATCGGCTGGCGGCCTGTGGCCCAAGCCCGGCGAGACGCGCAGGTGTTTAGCCAATGCTGAAGCGGGCGATGCACAGTAAACCCAGCTGAAGTACTGCTGCGGCTGAGGCCATGTAACCTAGCACTCTCTGAAATTTTTTCAGAGGCGTGAGGCTGTTCATCTGAAAGGACGCTGGCTAGTCAGCTGAACACGGCGCGCAGCTGTGTAGATAAGCGAGCCGTCATAGCCACGGAGTCTAGTTCTATTCCAAGGAAGGAAATTTCCTGACTGGGCTGTAGTGAGCTCTTGGTCCAATTGACTGCAAGACCCAAACTGTTCAGATGGCTGAGGAGAACTGTTCTGTGAGACAGAAGCTCCGTATGTGACTGTGCCATAATCAGCCAGTCGTCCAAATAGTTCAGAATTCGCAAGCCCTGACTCCGCAGGGGTGCGGCGCCGCGATCCATGCACTTCGTGAAAGTACGGGTGCTAAAGACAGGCCGAGCGGAAGGACGGTGTATTGATAAACCTGGCCGTCGAGGCGAATCTCAAGAATGGCCTGTGACGGGGATTTATCTGAATCTGAAAGTATGCATTTTTCAGATCGAGAGAAATAAACCAGTCCCCCTGGCGCATATGCGTGAGGAGTTTCCTGATTGTAAGCATTTTGAACGGTCTTTTTGCAAGCACCTTGTTCAAACCCCTGAGATCTAATATTGCTCTGAGGCCGCCGTCTTTCTTGGGAACAAGAAAATAATGGCTGTAAAACCCAGACTAGCTCAGCGAAGGCGGCACTTTCTCTATGGCCCTTTTGCACAGAAGGTTTGCTATTTCTGAACGAAGCATGCAGGCTGCTTCCGTGTTCACAATAGTTTCGAGCCGCGCTCTGAAGCGGGGAGGGCGGTGATCGAACTGTAGCAAATAGCCCTGTTTTATTGTGCTTAACACCCATTTGGATATCCCTGGGATAGCTTCCCACGCTTTGAAGCGTAACGCTAGAGAGTGAATGGCCAAATCGCCCTGATTGCCGCACACAGCGCACTGAACAGAATGTGTGAGTGCGCTTACTGTGCTTATGCATGACTGCTCGCAGACAGCAGGGACCGGCTGTTCTGTGAGTGACTTCCCGATTGAGGTGAATGGGGAAAGAGTCACATCTGTTAAGTGATGCGCGAGCATAGTCACGAGCACGGGACTTACATACAGAGAAGTGTTTGCTGGCCGTGTGACAGAGCGGGCAGAGAATGGGCGCAGCGCACGTATTGCGTGGCGCGTTTATTGACTCTAACACTTGAGCGGTTTGTGTTCGCTTTATGTGAGTGGGCTCTGATCGGGACACGGGAAGTGTAATGCTTGTGTGTAGAGGTGAACACTGGATTGTGGGCACATTTTCTACACATAAGGCTGGTCGTGTGACAGAGCGGCCAGAGAAGGGCGCCTGCACGGATTACGTGGGGCGTTTATTGACTCTAACACTCGAGCGGGCTGTGTCCGCTTTATGTGAGTGGGCTCTGATAGGAACACGGGAAGTGTAATGCTTGTGTGTAGGGGTGAACACTGGATTGTGGGCACATTTTCTACACATAAGGCATGTTTGCTCTTTACAAGATTTCTTTGGGCGCCGTGAAAGCGGCGTTTGAGTGCTGAGCAAGCGGGCAGTATCACCGGCTTGTTGGCTGCTGAATCCACCACTGTAGTAGCCTGAGAGAGGGGGACTGACAGGGGCGAAGCTTTGACGGTGGTCGGCGGCGGACTGAGCGTCGTTTTCAACAAGGCTAGGAGGACTCGGTTGCTCAGGTTTCAGCGCAACCTTAGACCGAGGCCGGGCGGCGGTCTGCGGCGGCTGTCTGAGCGTGATCGAGGCGGCCGCCCTGTCGACGCTGAGAAGTCTGACCTTGTTGAGCTGGGCGCTGTGAAGAGGCTCGTGCAGGAGGCTGGTCACGTGGGCGGCCTGCAGAGGAGCTAGCGCGACGCGGCAGGAAGAGGTTCATGGCTTGGGTGGCTTTCTGGACTTCTGAAAAGCGGTCAACAATGCCACTCACCGCGGAGCCGAAGAGACCGGTCGGAGAGAGCGGTGCGTTGAGGAACGTGGAGCGCTCTGCTTCTCCCATGTCGGCTAGCGTTAGCCACAGGTGTCTCTCGGTCACAGTCAGCGAGGCCATGCACTTCCCTAGAGCTTGGGCTGCAGCTTTGGTGGCGCGAAGGGCGAGGTCCGTCGCGCTTCTTAGATCTGCAACAGCCTCTGGGTGCCTGCCTTTCTCATCCCACTCCCGAAGACGGTCCGCTTGGAGGATCTGTAAGACGGCCATGGAGTGCAGAGCAGATGCGGCTTGGCCGGGCGGCGGAATAGGCGCGGCCAACATAGGCGGAAGTCGCTCTGCAGGCCTTAGACGGGAGCACTGGCTTAGACCGCCATCTCGCGGAGGGCGGGCAAAGGTGTGCTGCTACCGAATCCTCGACTGGGGGATGGAGGAGTAGCCCTTCTCGGTGGCGCCGTCCACCGAGCGAGAGGAGTGGAGGCGTGGGAACGGATCCTGGCCGAGAAAGCGCGTTCCACGACTTTGCAAGCTCAGTGTGGAGTTCCGGCAGGAAGGGGGCGGCCGGGCCGCGGGTGTTGCGCGGCGGCGGCTCTGAAGAAAGCAGCCGTCGAGTCTGTTGGGAGCCTGCTCAGGGGCGGTGACCACTTTCGAGCCCGAGGCGGTCGGCGGCCTGTGTGAGGAGGCGTGTTAGTTCCCCTCGACTCTGGCGCGGGTCCTGCTGGATTCCTGGGCGAGGAGGAGGCGTGGGAGCCTGACCACTCCTCGCTGTCCGAAGCCATGATGGAACAGCCCTTATCCTCCGCCTCGTCCTCGAGATGGCAGCAGTCGCGGCCGCTGGGCGGCAAATGCGCGTCCGGGGCGGGGAGGGTGAGAGCGATGCTCGAGGGAGAGGCTCCGGCGAGGCAGTCGCTTCTATCACCGGTTCTGGCAGCCTTTGGGAGTGGCGCTTTTTCCTGCGCGGCGGCTTTGGTTCTGAGTGCTTCGAGTCGAGCCCGCAGGGTCGACATCGGAAGCTCCTCGCAGAGGTCGCATCCGCCTTCAGCGAGGGCGAGTTCTGCATGCCCCAGTCCCAGGCAGAGAGCGCAGATGATGTGGCGGTCTCCGGCACTGAGAGGGGCGCGGCATGAAGCGCAAGTGGTGCGAGGCATCTTAAAAACGACGCTCGTTACTCTTTTGTGAAGTTCGTTAAGAACTAGCTTGCTCTAAAAAAGGATCCGTCGCCGTATGGCGTAGCTCGCAGGATGGCTGAAGGTGGTGGAGACGGCCGGCTTCTTCAAGCGCTGTCCAAGCTTGCTAGATGCCCCTCGAACGGCGACACGGCTTCCAGTTCAGAGATGCGAAGAGCTTCGCTGAAGAGATGAAAATCAGGGTTCCAGCCTACGAACTACGCTTATATGCACTCTAGCCACGCCCATTTTGGCGGGCTTTGATGCAGTAAGCGCGCGGACGCCTCTCATTGGACGCGAGTTCGCCCAAGTTCATCTATAGGCTGCAGCAGTTGCCGCAGAGCAACCAATGAACTCGCTATCTAGGCCGCTCAAGGTCTGCAGTTGCTGCACTGCGTTGACAAATGATACAAAATTAAGGATAATTTTTTGGCTTCAATATCTCAGAAAAGATTAATCTTTCCCGTAGCGTAAGCTAGCTTACGCAATACGAGAGAACCTCTCGTAAGAGAACTACTGTTCATTAAAGAGTAAAATGATCCATCAAGGACAAAAAATTAGCCCAGCAGAGGGCAATGGTGACCCCAGAATAGAAATATTAATAATTATGCCCATCTTAAAAATGAATAATGATGTTAGATAAATATGCTTGTACACTGTCAATGATTACATACATTTTAAGTATTTTAAATTAATATTGTAGGTTCTAAATTGGTATTGTCACTGATTAAATTTTCCTAAACTATTCTGAAATATGTGTGTTTATCCAGTAAAATCACATTTTCACTGAGCTGTAAAGTGACTTCACTGATGGAGCTTCTCCACATATATCCATCTATCAATTTGTTGTTGATAATTTCCATTATGATTTCCATTATCTATAATAATCTATTTTATCGATTAGTTGTTGCAGCCCTACACCTGTGATGTGTTCACAGGTGTAATATTCTCTATATAAGTATGCGAACGCAAATATGTATAAAAATTCAGGCTATGCAAGCTTTATTTCGCACATCAAAGTACTTGAAATGTGTCAGACCGCAATTCAGAAAGAAATGCAAGCAGTTTTTTTTCAACTACTGACATGGCTGAACAACAGTTTCTCACTTATAATCACTACCCGATAATTAGGGTTTCTCCACCAAAATCTCAATTCAACCACTGCTTAAAAGTAATGTCTGTTTGAACCAATCAGTTCCCGATGAAACAGATGATACCAAAAACTCTCATATAAAAAACAATCATCGGAGGAACAGCAATAACATTGCCACTCCCGAGGATGCCAATGTCAATGTTGCTATGGTGCTATGGCAACAGTGATTGCAGAACTGAGAAGTTTAACATCATTAAAAGAACAGAACAACAACAGGAACAGGAAAGGTTACATGAGGATTCAAAGAAAACAAATGGCCACTGTAAACTAAGGGAGTGCTGCAACTCAGGGGACTGCAAGACCTTGGATAGCTTGAGTTTCTCTGATCTGGAAAAATGACCTTCCTTAAAAAAACACGATCCAACAACACACAAGCCTGCCTGTGACACTGAAAAAAAGTGTGTTAATGCAGCCCCCAATGTGCCATTCCCAGGTGGTTTAGTGCTTCCCAAGTTGTCTAGTGGCAAATGGGACTGATTCATGTTCACAGTACACTTAGTGATCAATAAGGGACATCTGTCTTTCAATCAATCAATCAATCAATCAATCAATCAATCAATCAATCAATCAACAGACAGTGGTGGTGGTACTCACTCTGTGGGCACTGCTCGCTGGTACAGTTAAGGGACTGTAAATCCAGGCCCTGGCACTCCTTGCCTCTAGTGCCGGGCATAGGCTGGGTACACTCCCTACTCCTCCACATATTGCAGTCTGCTCCACATGGTGACCACTTACTCCATTCGCTCCAACCTCCATCCACTAAACATAAACACATGTAGAAATACAGACAGAGGACTTAAAATTAGCAAACAATCACATCTTATGGCAGGAGCATGTATGAAACATGTACATAAGTATGCAAACACAGACAGAAATACTTGGCCAATGTATTGCAATAATACTATTGTCCTATGTCCTATTGTACATACTTATCATTCCTGCATTGCAATGGCGGTAACACAACTAAGTATATATTGGGAGTGATTGAGTTACTTTGTTGTGCCATTTCTGTGCCATTATTATGAACATGTAAACTTTAACAAACTAAGTTTTCTTCAAACTCTCACTCTGCCATGATAGCGGTTGACCTGCAAGAGAAACCTGACTGTAGAATATGATTTTATGCTAATGGCCACACTAATGTTAACAACATATATGTTCAGCAGTTGACCTGAGAGAGAAAACTGACCATAGAAAAATACAGTGTATGCTACTCACCATGCTAATGCCATATGACAATGCTAATGCCATAAGATATGTCAGTTTGTTCTAATGTCCATGCTAATACTATTGCGATACACGCAGCAGTTGACCCAAAGAGAAAAATGATTGTAGCAAACTAGATTGCACTAATGCCCACACTAATTGCAAAAGCTCAGAAGTTGACCTAAAAGAGAAAACTGATCATAGAAAACTACAGTTTATGCAAATGCACACACTAATGAGGTTGCACTAATGCCCACACTAATGTAGAAATCTATAGTTTATGCAAATGCAACGCTAATGCTAATACCATACGCTAATTCCATATGCTCAATAGTTTACCTGAAAGAGAAAACTCACAGTAGAAAAACTAGTTTAAGTTAATGCTAATACTCAAGCTAACACTAATGCCATACGTTCAGTAGTTGACCTGAATGAAAAAACTCACAGTAGACAAAATATACTAAATGCTAATATCCAAACTAAGGCTAAAGCCATATGCAACAATGCTGATGATGCAACACATGCTTGTTGTGTTATTAAAGGTGCAGTAGGCGAATTTAGCAGTTCTGGAACTTTCACCAGAGCAGTTGTTGCATTATCCACTCCCACTCTTTCCAAAATAAGACATAGGCACACACACAGACAAACTTGGAGACAATTGTATTAGAGCAGATGAAGGGTGGGGTGGTCACTCTGAGTGATTCGCCATCCTACCCGGAGTGTTTTTCCCAACTTAGGGCTGTTACAGATACAGATGTGATATTTCATGGTACCCTTTTCTATGATATCTAACAGGTAATCAGGACGTTTTCTTCATGTCAATTAATATAAAAAAACCCTTACCTTTCATTACAATCTGACATTCCTCATTGCATCCCAAACATTTTGGGATGCAATGAGGAATGAAATCGAGCTTGCTTATCTAGAAGCATTTCTGGTATTTATTCATGTACTTGCATAGACTGTTTCGGGCTATAAAGGGATTGTTAAAGGGATAACTCTCTCTATCCCTTTAACAAGCAAACTAGTTCAAAGTGAAGGATACAAACAAAGTTTCAGTCAAATGCTCCATCTAGCCTAGCATGACCCTAATACTATTTAGCTTTATTGTAAATGAGGACACCCATATGCTTTAACATGCATGCAAACTACCAATTTCTTGTCCTCTACTAATGTCAATCACACATTCATACACAAACAGTTTGCAATGTTGTGATGCATTGAATAATGTAGCTCATGCAACATAATTGCTGTCATACTGCTCGCTGTGAATAGGATGGCTGGCTACCCAATACACTTAACCCCATGCAAACGTATGGCCTCTGGAGCTGACAAACACACAACCATTTATAAAAACTGATTCTTGTCCCCAGACTCTTAGCTTATTAGCTCAACATTAAAGAATAAACTGATTCATGTAGTTTCAGCTATGATTTTGTATGACATTAAAGGGGCCATATAACACTCTCAGAGTTTTCAACCAAGGGTCTGTAAAGATACTACAGGGGTTCCACAGAGAAGATACATAAAACATATATAAAACAGATGTCCAAAAACTTTTACCATGATATTACTTTCAAAAGAACAAGAAAAACTGATTCGTTACCTTTGAAAATGGCAGGTCTATGGAGCAACATAAGCAATGGTTATGAAAATATGAGCATAAAAGGCAAGTGGAAAATCCTGCATGCTCAGTGTAACATCACTCAATTTTCTATTTCCTCCCAAGTCATGGAAGGAGTATTTAATTTTCATTTTCTCCTCATAGGACGTGCTGTTCGGCAGTTGGACCGGAGGCCATGTTGGAAGTCTAACGTTGGTGCCAGTTTGGGCAAGGTTACTACAGGGCAAATGTGAGCAGATCTGGTAATGAGCTCTCTAGGGGCGCTGAGAGGCACCCTCACAGAACTAAGAGCAGAGGGTGAATTATGGTACTTGGATACAGCGATACTGATGACTCCATTCGACAGGCCCTGAACCAGTCACAGTGGGCTGCTCCTTAACCCCTGTCTTTAAAGTGTCACTACAGAGATAACTAGGGATGTGCCAAAATACTTATTTTCCACGCTGCTAATACATATTGACCCATCCATATATAACCATGTTCTGACAGCACAGTGAGATCTGACGGTACATAATCATGAGTTTGAATGGACTTTGAACTGAACTGCAATTCTAAAAAATGCAGCGTCACACAATAGAGGATTTCAATACTTCCACACAGCAACAAAAAGGGCAAGAACAAACATCTTAGGTGTTCTGTTTAAAGTTTCCATTTTGTAAGTCAGCTTCATGTTGTTTAATGCATTTTGGAAAATGAAGTGATCATCCACTATGGTCCATAAAATGAAAGTTAATTTGTTAGATATAATGAAATTCATATGCATACATACTGTATGTGTCAGACAGATACTTTTAGAGCGTCTCACTGGTTTTCAGACTCATAAACGTTAAGTTTTTAGGCTGTGTCAAGTTACAAGTACTGTTAATTGAAATTGAGGTCCCTGTGTCAAATCATTTTGTTTGGCAAAAATGCTGCTACAGTTATGTCATTTCCATGAGATCAGGCTGCATACACTTCAAGCTTGAATAGATGCGATGTTAGGAAAATATGAGCTTTTAATTACAGGATTTACAAATGGTCAGGATGCATAAATAACTGCGACAATTTTTTATGTGTTATTTTTTATATAATTAATCGTACAGAATTATCAAATTAAATCAAAAGATATAAATACACATTTCTATAGGTAGCATGTTAAACATTAAGTAATTATATCAACTAATTTTTTGGGAAATACCCCATATAATGGATAATTAATAAAAATAAATTTCATTACATTTCAGTTTCAGGATGCCAATACATTCCTTATATGCAAATTAAAATTACAACTGATTTGCAATCTTAAATCACTGTTTAGCTAAACAGCAAACTAATAATCTACTTGTAAGTCTTAATGTTATGAAAGATGATCAATTTAACCATCATATATAGTTATGAATGATGATAGAATGGTCATATCCAGGCAATAGCAAGAGTGAAATTTTCATATTTAAATAGGCAGAGAGTGATTATTATACAATCTAGAAAAATATGAAAACTAACGAATGTGTGCATCTGAGAGAGATAGCTTTGGATCAAATGTTTGGCAGCGAGACAGCCAAACCAATTTAATAATAGTCCTTGTTTGCCATTGAGTGGACCCATTTGCAAGCAGACTGAATTGTATCACACAAGCCTGACTAAATTGGGAATTAATGCTTAGCCTTAGTGAATACATTACAATATGAATCTTGTTTCTGTCTCTGAATGTCTGTATGAATTTTAAAAGGCAGGTTATGAGAGATTAATAGCAGAAAAAAAATATTTTCTCTGAAAAGCTGCACAAAGCCACGAAAGGGGAAGTCTTGACACAGATATTAAAAAGTAAAAAGCTGCTGTTAAAACTTTGGAAGCATTACAGACATTGCAGATAACACAAACTCCATTTGCATGCCATTTTACAAGAAAAAAAAAAAGGATTTAAAAAGGCTGCATACAAAAGTAGCTTTAAACATTAACCCTAGGTTAGGAAGGATGGATGGATCCTATAGTCAGGGCTGGACTGGTAATCTGGCATACCGGTGTGACGCTTTTGTTCTACCCGCTCCGTACGGGACTCGAACCTACGTCTCCAGCGTGGGAGGCGGGTGATCTAACAAGGAGGCTAAAGGCTACAGCCTCTAGCATCAGTCGCTAGAGCACCTCTTGAGATCAGGAGAGTGAGGTTTACACACTGCACAGCTATCTACCAGCTGGCTCCCGTTACACTCACCCCCCTAAACCTCACTCCCATCCGGGTCACGGCACCAATGTGACGCTTTTGTTCTACCCGCTCCGTACGGGACTCGAACCTAGGTCTCCGGCGTGGGAGGCGGGTGCTCTAACAAGGAGGCTAAAGGCTACAGCCTCTAGCATCAGTCGCTAGAGCACCTCTTGAGATCAGGAGAGTGAGGTTTACACACTGCACAGCTATCTACCAGCTGGCTCCCGTTACACTCACCCCCCTAAACCTCACTCCCATCCGGGTCACGGCACCAATGTGACGCTTTTGTTCTACCCGCTCCGTACGGGACTCGGACCTAGGTCTCCGGCGTGGGAGGCGGGTGCTCTAACAAGGAGGCTAAAGGCTACAGCCTCTAGCATCAGTCGCTAGAGCACCTCTTGAGATCAGACACTGCACAGCTATCTACCAGCTGGCTCCCGTTACACCGGCATTTTCCCGGTGGGCCGATGCACTTTGGGACCGTTCAAGGGCAGACTAGCTATCGGGAGAACCGAGCGGGCCGGTGGGTCAGTCACAAAACGGGCCGAATGGGCCACAATAAGCTAAAATGAGACGCCGCATTATGCAAAATGGACCACAAAACGGTGCCGCGACATGCAGAGAAGGACAGCGAACACCTTAACTTTTGGGCCAGTTGCTACGTAAAATCCCAGGCCGATTTCTCTTCCCAGTCCAGCCCTGCCTATAGTATTAATATTTACGAGATGGTGTATCGAGAGGATATACATTAAAGATTTTGACTTAACTAGTGATTTTATTATTTATTTACCCAGAACATTACTGTTTCATAAGATGAAAAGTAACTAAAAAGTAACTATATAAGCAAATACCGTAGATGCGCATTATTGGATCTATGTTCTCCTTAATATGCAGAAATGCTGACAGTTGAAGACAGCATTCAGAAAGCGACAAATCACGGGCGTTTTGCTAGTGGAGTTCATACACCCAAAATCGTATCGGTTACCTAACGTAACCTCGGTTCTCTCTAGATGAGGGAACGAGTATTGCGTAAGCTAGCTTACGCTACGGGAAAGATTCATCTTTTCTGAGATATTGAAGCCAAAAAATTATCCTTAATTTTTGTATCCATTATCAGCGCAGTGTGGCAGCTGCAGACCTTGAGCCGGGCTAGCTAAGCGAGCTCATAGGTTGCTCTGCGGCAACTGCTGCAGCCTATAGACGAGCTTGGGCGAACTTCGCATCCAATGAGAGGCGTCCAGCGCTCACTGCATCAAAGCCTGCCAAAATGGGCGTGACTAGAGTGCATATAAAGCGTAGTTCGTAGGCTGGAACCCTGGTTTTCATTGACTGAAGCGAAAAGTCGACAGCGTGGCGCGAGCACGGCCGGCTACGCAATACTCGTTCCCTCATCTAGAGAACCGAGGTTACGTTAGGTAACCGATACGTTCTCTTCACGAGAGGTTCTCTCGTATTACGTAAGCTAGCTTACGCTACGAGGAACCCATTGTCAGCGCGTGCGCGCCAAGCATCCACTGTATGAGCCCCAGGGAATTAAGGGGGACCGGGGAGCCCTTATGAGTGGGGAAATAATATTTGGCCGGCAAGAATCGCGGGTCATTGATTGTGTAATACATAAGCACATAGTGGGAAGGGAGCGACAGAGCGGCGGTGCCGGTCTGTGTGGAATGTGTCCCATCAGTGCAGCTCACCAGGGAGCTGTAGCGTATTAAACCGCTAGTAGTTTTGCCTGCAGAGCGGGCACTTCCATATTGTAAAATCTGACAAAGGTGGAGGGAAGTCCATCCCGCTGCCACACATATGTCGTGAATGGAAATCCCGCTAGACCATGCCCACGAGGATGCCATGCCTCTAGTGGAGTGAGCCCTAATGCCCAGCGGGCATGGCAGGTCTTTGTGGCGTATGCAGCAGCAATAGCGTCCACTATCCATCTAGATAGTGTCTGTTTCGTGGCGAGACCTTTGGTGCGCCCTCGAGCGAAGCGAAAAGCTGCTCAGAGCGTCTGAAAGCAGCGAGCGCTGGTATACAATCTCAGTGCTCTGACCGGGCAAAGGAGATTGGCGTCGCGTTCAGCTATCGGTGCTGGCAGCGCCGATAGGAAATGACCTGTGCTCTGAAAGGAGTACCGATCACCTTGGGAACATAGCCGTGTCTAGGCTTTAAAATGACCTTGGAGTCACTTGGTCCAAACTCAAGACCGCATGCGCTGACAGACAGCGTGAAGGTCTCCCACACGTTTGACTGATGACAGGGCAGTCAGAAAAGCGGTTTTGAGTGAAAGGTATTTCAAATCCACGGATTGAAGTGGTTCGAAAGGGGGCTTTCATAGTTTCGAGAACTATAGAAAGATCCCAGATAGGAACCGATGGAGAGCGGGGGTTCATCCTTCTAGCTCCCTGAGGAAGCGGATGACCAGCTCGTTTTTACCCCATGACTGGCCGTGCAGGGGTTCAGCGAGCGCCGCAGCGGCCGCCACCTACACTTTGAGCATGGATGGGGATCTGCCCTTATCCAGCAGCTCTTGTAGAAATACTGAGCAGCGACGACACCCCACATGTCCAGCGGGTCCAGGTCTCTGTCGGTGCACCATTTTGAGAACACAGACCATTTTGGCGCATAGAGTCTTCTCGTGGAAGGGGCTCTAAGCGTGTATGATGGTGTTTATTACTCCTTCTGGCAGAGCGGCGGGTAGTCGTTGATCACTCACGCATGCAGCCCAGCGCTCTGGGTGGGGATGCCAGATTGTGCCGCTGAGCTTGAGAGAGGAGATCTGCTCTCACTGGGATGGGCCACGCGGCTGTCAGTGACAGCTGCGTAAGCTCCGGGAACCATGTCTGATTCTCCCAGCGGGGCTATGAGGAGCACTGAGTGGCGCGTTTCCCTGATCCTCTGCATTACCTGTGGCAATAGCGAGGCGGGAGGGAAGGCGTAAGCGGGCGTCTGGGCCAGTCCTGGGCCAGCGGCGTCCTCGCTTTCGAGAAAAATATAGGGCAGTGAGAGTTGTCTTTGGGCGCTAAAGAGGTCTATCTCTGCTCTGCCGAATAGGTGCCATAGCGTCTGGACTGTTTGGCGTGCAGGGACCATTCCCTGGGGAATATTGTCTCTGGACAGTCTGTCGGGACGTCGTTCAGGTGGCCTGGCGCGTGCGTCGCCCTCAGCGGCGCAGGTGGCACTGGGACCAACTCAGTATGCGTTTAGGTCAGATGGAAGAGGTTCCTGGATCTGACACCGCCCTGGCGGTTTAGGTAGGATACCACAGATCTGTTGTCGAGCGGACCAGGGCGTGGTGACCCTGAATGACCGGGAGAAAGCGCCGGCGGCGTACTCGACCGCTATCATTTCCAGACAATTTATGTGAAGGAGCTTTTCCTGAACTGACCATAGGCGAAAACCGGAGAGCCCTCGCGGACCGGCGCCCCAACCCGTGTTGGGCGCGTCTGTCGAGATGACTTTCGGCGAGATACAGCTCCCATTGTCACTCCCGCTGATACCATTCGGCCACTGTCCAGGGCTGCAGAGCTGATATACAGGTCTGAGTCACCTTGATGGGCTGGCGGCCTGTGGCCCAAGCCGGCGAGGCGCTGGTGTTTAGCCAATGCTGAAGCGGCGCATGTGCAGTAAACCCAGCTGAAGTACTGCTGCGGCTGAGGCCATGTAACCTAGCACTCTCTGGAATTTCTTCAGAGGTGTGAGGCTGTTCATCTGAAAAGATCGCGGCTAGTCAGCTGAACACGGCGTCGCAGCTGTGTAGATAAGCGAGCCGTCATTGCCACAGAGTCTAGTTCTATTCCCAGGAAGGAAATGGTCTGACTGGGCTGTAGTGAGCTCTTGGTCCAATTGACTGCAAGACCCAAACTGTTCAGATGGCTGAGGAGAACTGCTCTGTGAGACAGAAGCTCCATATGTGACTGAGCCATAATCAGCCAGTCGTCCAAATAGTTCAGAATTCGCAAACCCTGACTCCGCGGGGAGTGCGGCGCCGCATCCATGCGCTCGTGAAAGTACGGGGTGCTAAGGACAGGCGAGCGGAGGACGGTGTATTGATAAACCTGGCCGTCGAGGCGAATCTCAAGAATGGCCTGTGGCGGGGATTTATCTGAATCTGAAAGTATGCATCTTTCAGATCGAGAGAAATAAACCAGTCCCCTGGCGCACATGCGCGAGGAGTTTCCTGATTGTAAGCATTTTGAGCGGTCTTTTGCAAGCACCTTGTTCAAAACCCTGAGATCTAATATGGGTCTGAGGCCGCCGTCTTTCTTGGGAACAAGAAAATAACGGCTGTAAAGCCCGACTTCGCTCAGAGAGGGTGGCACTTTTTCTATGGCCCTTTTGCACAGAAGGCTTGCTATTTCTGAGCGAAGCATGCACGCTGCTTCCGTGTTCACCGTGGTTTCGAGCAGCTCTGAAGCGAGGAGGCGGCGTCGAACTGTAGCAAATAGCCCTGTTGTATTGTGCTTAACACCCACTTGGATATCCCTGGAATAGCTTCCCACGCTTTGAAGCGTAGCAGCTAGAGGGTGAATGGCCAATTCGCTCTGATTGCCGCACACAGAGCTGAACAAAATGTGTGGCGCGTTTAGTGTGTTCATGCATGATTGCTCGCAGACAGCATGAACAGGCTGTTTTGTGAGTGACTTCCGATTGGAATGAATGGGGAAAGAGTCACATCTGTTACGTGATCGCTAAAGCATAGTCATGAGCACGGGACTTACACACAGAGGAATGTTTGCTGGCCGTGTAACAGAGCGGGCAGAGAATGAGCGCTGCGCGCGCATTTGTGAAGCGCCTTCATTGATTCTGGCGCTTCGGCGGTTCAGTAACCGCTTTATGTGAGTGTGCTCTGGTGGGGACACGAGACATGCAGTGCTTGTGTGCAGAAGTGAACTCTGGATTGTGGGCACATTTTCTACACATAGGGCTGGTGCGTGTGACAGAGCGGGCAGAGAATGGTAGCGCCTGCGCATTTGTGAGCGCCTTCATTGACTCTGGCCTTCGGCGGTTCAGTAACCGCTTTATGAGGCGTGCTCTGATAGGGAGCACGGGATGTGTTATGCTTGTGTGTAGAGGCGAACACTGGGTTGTGGGCACTTTTTCTACACATAAGACATGTTTGCTCTTTACAAGATTTATTTGGGTCGCCGTGAAAGCGGCGTTTGAGTCTGAGCAAGCGGGCAGTGTCACCGGCTTGTTGGCTGCTAAATTCGCCACTGTAGTAGCCTGAGAGAAGGGGACTGACAGGGGCAAAGTTTTGGCGGTGGTCGGCCGGCGGGACTGAGCCGTCGTTTGTTCAACAAAGTTAGGAAGACTTCGGTTGCTCTGGTTTCAGCATTACCTTAAATCGAGGCCCGCGAGCGGCGGTCTGCGGCGGCTGTCTGAACGCTGATCGAGGCGGCCGCCCTGTCGGCGCTGAGAAGTCTGAGTTTGTTGAACTGGAGCTGTGAAGAGGCTGCGTGCAGGAGGCTGGTCACGTGAG
Source organism: Xyrauchen texanus (assembly GCF_025860055.1). Lineage (NCBI taxonomy): Eukaryota > Metazoa > Chordata > Actinopteri > Cypriniformes > Catostomidae > Xyrauchen > Xyrauchen texanus. The sequence goes on from NC_068298.1 coordinate 33,421,277, forward strand.
CGGCCTGCAGAGGAGCTAAGCGGCAGCGGCAGGAAGAGGTTCATGGCTTGGGTGGCATTCTGGACTTCTGAGAAGCGGTCAACAATGCCGCTCGCGAGCCGAAGAGACCGGTCGGAGAGAGCGGTGCGTTGAGGAGCGTGGAGCGCTCTGCTTCTCCCATGTCGGCTAGTGTTAGCCATAAGTGTCTCTCGGTCACAGTCAGCGATGCCATGCACTTCCCTAGAGCTTGGGCTGCAGCTTTGGTAGCCTGAAGGGCGAGGTCTGTCGCGCTCGTGGATCAGTAACAGCCTCTGGGTGCCTGCCTTTCTCATCCCACTCCGAAGAAGGTCTGCTTGTAGGATCTGTAAAACTGCCATTGAGTGCAGCGCAGATGCGGCTTGGCGGCGGCAGAATAAGCGCGGCCAACATAGGCGGAAGTCGCTCTGCAGGCCTTAGGCGGGAGCACAGGCTTGGAACGCCATCTCGCGAGGGCGGACAAAGGTGTGCTGCTACCGAGTCCTCGACCGGGGAATGGATGAGTAGCCTCTCTCAGTGGCGCCGATCCACCCGATCGCGAGAGAGGTGGAGGCGTGGAAGCGGGTCCTGGCTGAAAAAGGAGCATTCCACGACTTTGCAAGCTCTGTATGTAATTCCGGCAGGAAGGGGCGGCCCGGGCGCGGGTGTAGAGCGGCGATGGCTTTGAAGAAAGCAGCCGTCGAGTCTGTTGGGAACCTGCTCAGGGGCGGTGACCACTCGAGCCCGAGGCGGTCGGCGGCCTGTGTGAGAGGCGTGTTAACTCCCGCCGACTCGGGCGGGTCCTGCTGGATTCCTGGGCCGAGGAGGAGGCTTGGGAGCCTGACCACTCCTCGCTGTCGAAGCCATGATGGAACAGCGGCCCTTATCCTCCGCCTCGTCATCCGAGATGGCAGCAGTCGCGGCCGCTCGGCGGCAACTCGCGGCGTCCGAGGCGGGGAGGGTGGCGATGCTTTCGAGGAGAGGCTCGGTGAGGCAGTCGCTTCAACCACAGTTTCCGGCAGCCTTTGTGGCGGCGCTTCTTCCTGTGCGGCTGAAGGTAAAGCGCTGGCGGTTTCTGCTTTGAGCGCCGAGTCGAGCCCGCAGGGTCGACATCGGTAGCTCCTCACAGAAATCGCATCCGCCCTCAGCGAGGCGAGCTCTGCGTGCCCCAGTCCCAGGCAGAGAGCGCCAGATGATGTGGCGGTCTCCTGTGCTGAGAAGAGCGCGACATGAGGCGCAAGTGGGCGAGGCATCTTGAAAAAGACGCTTCGTACTCTTTTGTGAATAGTTACGTGAGAACTAGCTTGCTTTAAAAGGATACGTCGTCGGATGGCGTAGCTTCGCAGGATGGCTGAAGGTGGCTGAGGCGGCCGGCTTCTTCTAGCGCTGTCCACGCTTGCTTGATGCCCCTCGAGCGGCGACGCGGCTTCCAGGTCAGCGATCGCGAAGAGCTTCGCTGAAGAGATGAAAATCAGGGTTCCAGCCTACGAACTACGCTTATATGCACTCTAGTCACGCCCATTTTGGCGGGCTTTGATGCAGTGGCGCTGGACGCCTCTCATTGGATGCGAGTTAGCCCAAGCTCGTCTATAGGCTGCAGCAGTTGCCGCAGAGCAACCTATGAGCTCGCTAGCTAGCCCGCTCAAGGTCTGCAGCTGCCACACTGCGTTGACAATGGATACAAAAATTAAGGATAATTTTTTGGCTTCAATATCTCAGAAAAGATGAATCTTTCCCGTAGCGTAAGCTAGCTTACGCAATACGAGAGAACCTCTCGTAAGAGAACCTGCTGCTTTCACGTGCACAGCTGTTCGTGGCAGGCACTGCAAGTGATTAAAATATTTGGTCTTTTTCTGAGTGGCTGTGGCAGCCACGGCTGCTTTACACAGCCAATCATACAAGATTTTACTGGGCTCATAGCAGACTGCTGAAAACATGGAAGAGGAATTTCCCAAGTTATATTATGCTTCAAAAATCTCGTAGAGATTTGAGAATGCACAAGCTGGTTTGCCAGGTAAAAAAAGAAGGGGAAAAAAACAGGAAATTAACAGAACTCAATGTCATGTCATGAAGCTCTATGTTAGTCATAAACCTCAAACAATGTATTTTACTCAATTCTAATGAAATTATAGATAACAAATAAAATATGATGATGAGCAAAATAATGCATCAAGATTGTGAGCAGATCACAAACATATGCAAATCAACAATAAACACAAATGCCATTTTTACTTTATCATTCATTTATCTCATGCTTTATCTCAAGTTTCATGTTATCAACTGATTATGGCTTAATTGAACAACTAATGATTTGATATAACATCTATATGAACTATATACACTGTTACAAAAACAATGTGAGCCCAGTTTAAAATCAGTTTGGTCCAACTGCATCTAAATTTGACAACAGATTTTTGCCAGAGCACTTCTCAATCAGGTGAGGTAAAATAGGTGCAGAATATTTCTCTCACATTGCAAGTTTGCTGCTGTTTGTGTGCATGTCGGTAACTCAGCTAGTTCTTGTTGATTATAACTATGGCAACAGTCCCCACTGAAATCGCGAAGCGAGCACCGTCTTGACTGCACAAAACGCTTCCTCTAAGAGAGAGAGCGGCAGATTCCACCGCTTGCTGCGTCTCGTGAGAAACGGCCATCACACCAAACTCTCGTGAAAATATAAACACATAAATATAAACTTAGTGAAAGTGCTCCAGCTTTACTTTAAACAATCATGAAATGGCAAATGTTTCTGGTCATTGTGCAGTGTTAATGACACAGTGACACAGAGGAGGAGACGCATGCTTACCTTATTTCTGTGGAGTGATCAAATAATGAAACGAAATCTTGAGTTTTGCAGCATCAGAAATGAGGGGTCATGATCAAAGACCATTAAAATAATGTGTGAAAGTGAAGAAATTAGGACAGCAATATTTTACTATAGCAAAATATAATATAAATACAAAAACAAAATATAGCTTTTTTTGTAGCCGGTTTTGATGAAAGGTTTCAAAGACATTTATTTTTTTAATGCAAATTAAGGCAATGTAAGTGTATTAAGAAAGTAAATAGGACCAATTTTGATTTCATGTTGACTTCAACCAAATATAAATTAATCAACAGAAGCTGAAAAACATACAAAGCTGGCCAAGTCCCATTAAAAGAAACACAGCAAATACCTCTTAAACCTGCTGAACATGATTGAAGCATGCACTTCTAAGAATCCAAAACCAGACACCCAAATAACTGTCCTTTATACTCCCTGCCATTAATACAATATATTTCCAATCATCCTGCTTCTAGCGGCAAAGAGGTGTGTGAGTTTATGTTTGTGTGTGTGACGTTGCAAGATAGGTTGCGTGTAACACAATAACACAGTGGCAGGTCTATTCGAACATCTTGTCAAGGGCACATCTAAAGGCCAAACAGCTGCTCTTTACAAGGACTGCAGGAAGCCCCATTTCCACTCGCCAGTCTTCAAAATCATAATGGCTGATGCTGGACGCCTCCAGCTGCCTCGTCCTTGAGCGGGGAGGAGAAAGAAAGCGGGAGAGGCACACAATTACCATTTAGATCAGCAGGGACAAGACTGAGTCAACACTCACATCTGTAATCTCGCCAGGTCCTAAACAGTCTGTGTTTAATAAAACTGAGACGACAAGATTACAGGTGATTCATGGGCTCCAATCCAGGCAGGGCGGGGCCAGATCTCAATAGGCTGTGATGTCACAATGGTCCGCTGTCTAATTTTTTTCCAAGTATCTCATGCAACATTAACACAACACACTAATAGGTTTTGAAGTAAAACATCTTGGTTGAAGTGCTTGTAAAAAAAGGAGCTTAGGGAGCTTTCATACTTAAAATATGCAATGCAATTAAAAATGTATTTTCAGTGAATCAGTCTGTTTAAATTTTGACAGTATGATTTGTTTGCATCATTACTCAAAAATATTAGTTTCACCATGAATTTTTCATGTATTAAAGTGTTTTTGCAGGAAAAGAAAATATATATATATATATATATATATATATATATATATATATATATATATATATATATATATATATATATATATATAATTTATTCAGTTTATAACCATGCATTGTTGTTGTTCTGATGCATATAATTAAATAATAATATAATTATATATACTGTACATCCTTGTTCATTCTTGTGTTAATTTTGTGAAAATAGTAACTTTTTTCTTATTTATTTTTACTTTATTATTATTACAATTTTTTTATTTCTTGCATTAAACATTTTTGAACAAATATGGCTAGAATAGCTTTTAGGTCAAAATGATGGTTTCACTAACTGGACTAAATAATAAAACTAAATTAAAAAAAAAAAACTTTTAAGTGATTTTAGAGCAAATCAATACATTTTGGTATATGTAATGAATATCAGCAAAAGGCTGAAAAATATTGAGATATCAAGAAGTTTTTTAGCTACATTGCCCAATTCTAGTTTTAATCAGATTCAAGGCTGATGGAAGTATGGCACAAGGGAGAACACCAAAGCAACAGCCAAAATAAAGATTTTCATTGCCTGGCACTGAGCCTTATTCCAAACTTAATACATATTTATATATAGGCCAACACTTTATCTGTCAAAAAAACTTCAAGAGGGGGGAAATGCAAAGAGATAAAGTTCAGCAGAACAGCCTGGCATCCAGGGAAGAGGAAAATGTTTGCTCGGAGTGCTGAAAACAAATTGCAACGTAAGCTGGAAGGGCCATTTGTTCTCCATCAGTTAAGGTACTGGCATGGGTAGGGTACACACTGAACGCGTCGTTCTAATGATAATGCATTCACAAAAGACAAGAATGAGATGGAAGCCAAAAGAAGATATTTAGCAATACTGCCTTTTGTTTGTTTCCTCCTTTGTAATATTTCAATTTCATCTCAAGTGGTGTTAAATAACTGTTTAGTTTTAAGTTTAAAATACAAATTAATCAGCTCTTGCTCTGAGCTTTCAACGTACATGAAAGTGAAAAGAGTTGGAATACGAACATGTCTGAGAATTTGCATTGAACATCAGGTGTTGATCACTTTAGAGCCCATTACATTTACAAAGCTCTCCAGTGAAAGGTAAGGAGTGTGTACTGGATTGTCGTGTGACGTCTCTGATGTGTTGGTTCAGATGAAGCAGCTCTTCACCATACTAAAAGAGATTGGACAAGAGGCTCATCAGGGTCAATTAGCCCTTTAAAAGCCTCTTATTACATTAGACTCTTCACATCTGAGCTCATCTAGTTGATTGTCCAATTGTGTTAAGTTACTTGGGTTGTTCCTTTTGAAAAGATTTGAAGGAAGAAAAAGGCCATAAGTACTATTGATTCTTGAGACTATGGTAATAATTTTCCATAGGAGTAGGCAAGGGAGAGAGAGGAAGGAAAGATAAGACATTGCATGATACAGATGAGCTCTCAGGGTCCAGAATTGCACTGAGAAGCTACTTTGAAACTGTAACAGGCCAACAATAAATTATTTTATGTAGTTTTTTAGTGAAATTACCTAAACATCCCTAAAACAAGAAATCTTTACTTGAGAAGCAAAAGCATGTAAGATAAGACTTATTCATACTATTAATATTCTTAATTCCCATTCTCCCACTCACTCTAAGTTGTGTCGATGTAGTGACACTAGGGGTCTCTCTTTAGAGCCTCGGTTACCTCTTATCTTTGAGAAAAGGCCAATGAGAATTGGCGAAAAGAATTTGCATGCCCCTCACCTGGACGTGGGTATAAAAGGAGAGAATTGTGCGTCTGTTCAGACAGATTTTACAGACAGATTCAGACAGCACTTGTGTTTAAGCGAGCTGAGTAAAACCCACTGCAGATCCACTCACCTTCAGCATTCGCTGTTGAAAATACGACGCATTTCAGCGGCTTTTCTTCTTCTGCACGCCAGTGCAGACTACGTCCTTGAGCACTTCGGCAGCCCTTTAAAAGAGTATATATTCTCTAAAAAGAGTAAAACACACTGATGTTGAAAGTCTTTATAAAGACACGTGTGCTGAAGCTGAGTGGATCTGCAGTGGGTTTTACTCAGCTCGCTGAAACACAACCGCTTGGCTCCGAAGAAAAAATCTGTCTGAACAGACCCACTCCACCTTGAAGGTTTATGTAGCCACGATAGCGGCTCACCACAATGCAGTGGACGGTAAGTCGTTAGGGAAGCATGACCTGATCATCAGGTTCCTTATAGGCTCCTGGATAATGAACCCTCCTAGGCCATACCTGTTCCCCTCATGGGATCTCTCCGTTGTCCTCTCGGACTTTTGGGGGCCCCGTTTGAGCCGCTAAATTCAGTCGAACTAAAGGCCCTCACCTTGAAGACGGCCCTCCTGATCGTGCTCAATTCCATCAATAGGTTTGGGGACCTGCAAGCGCTCTCTGTCAGCAACACTTGCATGGAGTTCGGTCCGGCAGACTCTCACGTAATTCTGAGACCCGTCATCAGAGGGAAAGCCACTCCAGCCACTAACTGCCCTGGTCCTTCTGCCTACGGGCACAAGGCCGCAATGGTTAGAGCTGGGGGGCGATTTGGGGACCCCAATGGGAGCGGTTCTGCTGGGTGAACCCCCAAGGACCTCACATAACCCAGTATGCTCATTTGCCCCGATCGAATTCTAGGATGAGACAGGCGGCTCGCCCCAAGGCAAGTTTAATGTCTCATTCGGGGCTCAGGAAGAGGTTGAGCTCTCGATCGTAGCATCAGAGATGGGCTGTTACTGTCGAACACGGAGGACTCAGCTGGGCTCCCAACCTCAGGTGTGGTCACCATGATTGCCCGGACTGCCACGAGCGTCGGGCTCAAGTGGAACCCTCTAACCTGCATCCAGGGCGTACACAAAGATTCCTCAGGTGGACAAGGCAGTTGCGGTGCACTTGTGCCCACAAAACACCACCATCTGGCGGAATCGCCAGAGGCTCTTGTCCAAGACCTATTAGTCTCATAGTCCCTGTCGGCCAAAGCATACAGTGCCACTGGACAGGCCATCTCCGCCCTGCATGCCATGGCCCTCCTACAAGTTCACCAGGAAAAGGCACTGAAAGAGCTGCATGAGGGTAGCCCTGACCTGGTGGATATGAGGCACGACTACAGGGTTCACTTTCTTGAGTCAGCCCTTGCCCCACTAAGGGAAGTGGGTTTCAGCATCAATTATCTCGATGACTGGCTGATTCTAGCTCACTCTCTAGATCTATTGTGTGCGCACAGGGACCTGATGCTCAGACACCTCAGCCAATTGGGGCTTCAGGTCAACTGGGAAAAGAGCAAGCTCTCCCCGGTGCAGAGCATCTCTTTTCTTGGGATGGAGGTGGACTCAGTCACTATGACTCAGTCAGTCAGTGCTGAACTGCCTGAAGTCATTCAGTGGAAGAACAGTTGTCCCATCGAAACAATTTCAAAGGCTCTTGGACATATGGTGACCTCGGCAGCGGTTGCGCCTCTTGGGTTGATGCATATAAGACCACTCCAGCACTGGCTTCAGACTTGAGTCCCGAGTTAGGAATGGCACCATGGAACGCATCACTTGGCCATCACACTGATCTGTCACCACACGTTCAAACCTTAGACGGATCTTGCATTTCTGCAGCAGGCATTCCAATAGAACAAATGTCCAGGCGTGTTGTTGTCACAACAGACACCTCTAAGTTAGGTTGGGGTGACATTTGCAATGGGTATTGCCTTGTCTCCTGGACAAGACCTTGACTGTGTTGGCATATCAACTGCCTTGAGTTGCTGGTGGTATTGGTGGTATTGCTGGCTCTGCGGAGCCTTTGGATATTGATCAAGGGCAAGTATGTGTTGGTCCAGACAGACAACAGGGTGACAGAAGAGGCTGTCCCCCTCCACTTCGAAGGTGAATGTGACCATTATAGCGGCACACCATGTTGCGGTGGATGGTAAGTCCTTGGGGAAGCACGACCTGATTATCAGGTTCCTTAGAGGTCGCTGCGTTTGCAGGGTTCCTCCCCTCCGCGACCTAGCGTGGGGGCTTCTTTCCATATGTGGTACTTCCCAGTTGGTAAGTCCATGTGATGTATTCTCCACATGTTAACATCCCCTTACGGCAGGATGTGGTCTCCGTGGTGTCTTTTCCCCATGGGCAACATGATGCAAATACATCTTTGATTTGTTTCGTTTTTTACTTTTAATAAATTTGCAAAGATTTCAAACAAACTTCTTTCACGTTGTCATTATGGGGTATTGTTTGTAGAATTTTGTGGAAAATAATGAATTTAATCAATTTTGGAATAAGGCTGTAACATAACAAAATGTGGAAAAAGTGAAGCGCTGTGAATACTTTCCAGATGTATGTATAGGTGGCTAATCACAAGCATTTTTATTCATATTGCATGACATTTGGTCACATATGCAAGTGATTTACTTGCATTGTAGAGGCTAGAGTAAAACATTGTCACAGGGTTTTTAAGAATTGATATCCAGATCGTTCAAATTCAGATCGTTACATCTACATATGTAGTAAAAAGTAGCTTGTTGCTGGAAAATTACTGTAATTTGAAAACAACTGAACTACTGTCATGATTAATTCAGCTAAAACTTTAGTCAAGTAATAGTAGTGTTGCTGCTTTAGTTAGTCACTCCCAAACACTCTACTGAGGACAGCATTTCGAGTGCCTTAGAAATATTATTCCAACGTAATAATTTTCCAACATGAATCCAGCTTCATCAACTTCACCAACATTCACATGGCATTGCATGTTCGGCACATTACACAAAAGGATCACGTCAAGTGCTTTAAAGATGCCCTGTCCTGAGGATCAGTAGAGCAGCGGTGATAGACTCTGTTCACATAGAAAGTCGTTTATCAAAGTTAGATTGTTTCTCTTTCTGTCCGCTGCCATCTGACTGTGCTCTAGGAACATGTTGCCTTTACCCGCAGCTAGTTAGTAAATGATGATTTATAACTCCTGAAGCCAGGAGTCACATTTTGATAAATCGGAATGAAGTCTCAGATGTAATTTTTAGGGCCTGCAGTTGTCCGTGCGTATCTTTGTATGGTGATAAATGGAATGGGATGGTCACTCTCTCTCATTCTCTCTCTCACTGACAGGATTCAGGACTCCTCTGGTGAGCACACTAAAGGAGGCAGGTGACCATTTTTGATTGGAACACAAATAAGTCATCCTTGGGCCAGGACACCATGGCTCCCTTCGTGTGACCAATGGTAGGATTAATCAGTCGGACTGCAAGAAACACATATGATACAAGGAAGAATAAAGCCACTGCAGGACAATTGTTAAATCCTCTCACTGAGCCTGACCCTTATATATATATATATATATATATATATATATATATATATATATATATATATATATAAAATCTGCCTTTGACACTGCTGTGAACCTGCTTTCATCCTATTCCCCCCCAGCCCTGTCAGAATACTTAGCATTTTTTCTCACTAAAACAGCATATTTTGAGAACATGTTACTTACAGAACAGTGTAAAGGTGGCATCTTATTAAATTTCACTGGATGCTTTGTAATGAAACAGTAGATAAACCCTCTCACTGGAAAAATGGAGTAAGAGAGGGATGCTGATGCTTTAGCAATCAACTTTATGGTAATCCTAAATTTTGTAAAGGTGTCTGTGTTCAACAAAGCTAATAGCTGTATGCTAAACTAGCAGGTTATTTGGTTAGTGGTATGCTAAGACAGCAGGTTAACTGATTAGCATGCAAATACAATTTTTTTATTTTTTTTATTTGACCATGTATAGCTTTGTCTATATACTATGGAATGTAAAAAGATAGTTCTGACTCTAAATTCTGATTTAATAAGACGTGTTCGAATAATTGTATAATAACAGTAAATCAGAATCATAATTCTCTTTATTGGCCAGGTAAGTAGCACTTACTAGGATTTGACTTGCTGTTTAGCTCCAAGGACAATTAAACATGGTACATCATGTACTCACAAATACAAAATATACATAGAATGTAAAATTACGACATACAATATACAATGCACAATAAACAAAACAATTGTAGACTGCAGCTGATGATTTTTTCAGCTGAGCGTATGATGCGCTGGAGTCTGCCTAGTTCACGAACCGTTTTGCGTCATTGAAATCGCCCATAATTATGAGTTCGGAGTCTGGGTGTTGTCTCTCTCTATCTGCTGTGCCTCTCGCACGCAGGCTTGTGTTGGAACGCAGACACCGACCAAAATAATCAAGATAAATTCCAGGGCCAGTAAAATGGTCTGCAGTTTATAAAAAAAGTTTCCAGTTTGGGAGAACATGTACATGAACATGGGTTTATCAGGACTGTCAAATTATTGTACCAGCCTTCTTTATCTAAAAACAGATTCCTCCACCTCGTGATTTCCCGGATGACTCGGTGGAGGTGAAATACCAGAGCACGTTGTCCAGTATTGTCTTGCACAGCCAAGTCTCCGTGAAACATAACGGAAGAAGGTGAGTCTTAATTGTTTTAATGAGAAGTTTAAGTTTGTCTATTTTATTGCACAGGGATTGAACATTAGATAAGAGCATTCCTGGCAGCGGTGTGTGAAAACCCCGCCGCTGAAGGTGCACCAAGGCCCCCAATCTTCTACCTCTTCTCCTGTGTCTCACAGCCAGTGATAGAACTGTAGCACTCTTAGTTAGTGTCTCTATTAAATCCAGTGGTATGTAAAAATTTGGAGTCATTCCAGGTGATATTGTATCTCTTATGCTGAGAAGTCTCTCTCTGGAGTATGATATTGAGTGTTGTCCAGCAATCATGGAATTAACAAACAAAAATATAAAAAACAGATAAGAGCAACACGCCGAGGCTGCCATCCGAGGCGCCATCTTAACATGCAACCCTGTAAGCACACATTCTATATTAAAATAACTAACACATGGCCTTTCATTGCTTTTAGCTTTAAATTACATAGATAAGGCAGCATATGTCAAAAAACGTTTTACAGGTTTGTGATCAGGCACTGAAAAGAGTACCTATTTAAAGTTATTTTTAGCCAATAGAATCACAGTGAGGTCCAAGGGGGATAAGATTTTGCAGGGGCATAGATTCTTGCATTACACATGGCCCCTTAAGTGCTGACGTTAAACACTAGCAAGAAATCATTCACTAATACTTATAATTGCAAGATTCGCAGAAGCATAAACATCACTCTGAGCACTTGCTGTCCTATCAAACTTTGTGTAAAGGATGAGTGTTTTCAGTTTTCCACCAGCAACTTAGAACTGAACAGGAAACATTCCTCATGCAGCAGAAGCGATAGCGGTGCCACAGAGGAAAAAATTTAATAAATAAATAAATACAAAATCAAAAGAAACACAATGGCCGGAATGGAGACACAATCACAGGTTCAGCTATGAATAATTCAATGGTTTTCAAAAGAAAAACTGAGAAAGTTTTGCTTAAGCACAAAAAGCCAAGCAAGCCAGCTGCCCTTGTAACTACTACAGAGAGGAAGCTATTGGTGCCATTAGAGCAAGTGGACCGTGCAAGGGTCTGCGTGCTAATGCTAAACTAGCTCTACTCTGCAGTGAGTAACACCCAGTGGACGTTACCTGGACAGGTGGCAGTGCAGGCACTTTTCTGGACGCTCTGGCCCTCGCAGGACGTCCCGCCGTTCAGGGGAGTGGGGTTGGTGCAACTCCGGCTCCTCTTCTGCCACCCCCGACCGCAGACAGCACTGCAGGCCGACCACGTGGCCCATGTGGACCAGCCACCGTTCACTGCTCGTGTGCCCAGTGCAAAGGAGAGGGGAAACGAAAAGGAGCGTATTCAATAGCATGTTACCTAATTTTCTTTGCAATTGTATCGAAATTGGTATCGAGAATCATGAAATTGGACTGGTATTGGTACCGACTACTGAAATATTTGGTATTGTATTCACTAGTTTGCATCATTATGTGTCATTATACTATGTGTCATGTTTGAAATATTAAAATATACATTAAACACAGGCTACATTTACATGTACACCAAAAGTACAAGGAATAGATTAAGATGTTTACGTGATTTGGGCAACCCTCTTAAATCCCGTTGACATGCTACTTGCCATTACTCTGATTATTTGTTGAGAAATTCATGTTTTAATGCTTTTTATAAATTAAAATTAATTTAAAAAAAACTTTTCCCCTTTTCCACCATCGGGCCGAACAGTTCAACAACTGGTTCGTAATAGCAAGGGCGTACCCAGGAAATTACATTTGGGTGGGCCACAATAAAAATGGATGCCGAATTTAAATTGTAATTTCTTTTAACAAATTTTCCATAACAACAGAGAAGCAATGCATTCAAACATTTATTTCAAACTTTCAGAAATCAGAATTAATAAATTTTTTAAACTATTTTATAAATATATATTTGAAGTTAAAAAATAATCGATAGTATTCTGGGTGGGTTTGCATCTAATGTGGGTGGTCCCAGGCCACATGTAAATAAACATTCCAGGTTATTACTATGTGTAGCTATATTGGTACATATAAATCAAGCATATCATTAGTTCAGACAGGCCATGATAGTAAATCTTATGCACAGCTGATCAAGATGCCTACCAACACAATTCAAAGTGCTTATCAGAGCCATTCTATTCAAGTCATCCGTTATTCGTTTCCAAGCTGCCTTTCCATCGCATGGATGCAGGCTGCACTTAACACCCTCCTCTATCCCTAGTTCCAACTCTTGTATGGCAGCTTTGCATTTAGTTTTCTCTACATCTTTCTTGGACTGCCACTTTGGAATTCCTTTATTTAATGTGCTATTGTGCCTTGTTCTTGACATACCAACTTGGTACACAATATTTGAGGTTCTGTTAAGTGACCATTAAATAAATTATGCAAATGAGCACGTATACCATGTTGCACTGTAAAAATTCTGTCAATGCATGGATGGGTGGGGAGTTTGGCCAAAACAGAACCACATTGCTGACACCAACAAATTGTTTAATTTGCATCTTAGTATTCATTCAAAGTATTTAAGTCGAAGCATTCTTTTGTAAATAAATACATACATTTCTACATATATAAGAATCATTGAAACCTATTCTCTGCTGTTGCCCATGTCAAGTTACAATACTAGCTATCACTCAGTCTCTTATGCAAGGTATATATGAATGTAAATGGTAAGACTACAGGGTCAAATTAGAGACCCTTTGTTGGGTGGGACTTCTTAAGGGATTAGCCAAAATTGCATCTCACAATGATCATGCGGTGTGTATCTTGGTTTTCTGCGATACATTTTTACACTGTAAGATTTTTAAGGCACCAATAATTTGGCTTGTGAAATGCATAATCTTGGAGGATTCTTCCCGAGTCCCAAGTTCACGCAGCATTTTTAATCAAGACTCCAGCCTCTTCTCTCTTGGTGGGAAAATTGAGCAAATCTGATATCTTCTCCCCACTGGCAACTCGACTGATTTGTTGTCCTGGAGTCTTGAACGCCCGTCAGAGTCTATATTGTGTCTGTAGCTGCACTCTAATTCTCTACGAATTCTTGCTCTGGTCGGGTTGAATCAATTCTTTAGCTTCTGTTCTACCACTGATTGCTCACCACGAGGCAGTAAATTGTGCAACAACTCGGGGTCCTGATTACCTCTTAGCACACTGTTGAGCCAAGTCAAGACAAGCCTTGTTAAAATGCAACTCCAACCTTTTGTCACACAAATAACAGCTCACACACCACCTACAGATCAGCCAATAAGTATGCCTGCAAGACTTCAAATTAGTAAACTAGACATTTTAATGTGAAGCCATATATATATATATATATATATATATATATATATATATATTAGGGATGTCAATTTAACACGTTAATTCAGTGTGATTAATTTTACAAAAAATAACGCGTAAAAAAAATTAACACAATTAATCGCATACCCACGGACCATAATAAGGAAGATTCCTGAGAAATTAAAGCTTGTAGTACCACCTGTTTACTCCAGAGGGCAGTAAGTGACATTTCAGCTCTATGAGCTATGCGCAGTTAATACAGTGAAGAAAACACTTCAGTAGGCAGAACAACACAAACATTCGTTACGTTCTTGTGTTCAAAACACTCGAAGGAGCACAAATGCGATCTAAGGGATCTCAAGATGTGTTTAAAGATTGAGTATTAAACTATATTTAACTTGACACAGTGACCGAAACATTTTATTTTTATGACACAACACACAGACATCTGACGCAGATGTAAACTGACGAGCCCTTAAACAAGCCCTCATATTAAATCTCCAACTGATTGACAAATTCACTTGTGAAATGGATTGCTGTGAACTGTATGCCAATGATTGACTTATGATCAATAATATGGTAGTAAACAATACATTGTATTCTAAAGCTGCTTTTTGTATGGCCTTATCAATGATTAAATCTTCTGCTACAGGAATGTAAAGCATTTTAATTATATACATATTTTATATATATATATATATATATATATATTTTTTTTAATATTTAAAGATAACTATGTATAATTATATATTGAAATAAATATGTATAATCATTATATATTGAGTTATTGTTATATGATGGGCTTTCTCAGCAAATATTTGTATATGCGATTAATCACGATTAATTAATGGGGACACCATGTAATTCAAATTTAATTGATTGACAGCCCTAATATATATATATAAAGAATTGCATGAAGGACCATGCCTTATAGTTCTTTTTATTAAAAGCTATTCACAGGGATTTTTCTTTAATTCGTTTTTACAATGGTAGCAAATTAGGGAACATTACACAATTTGAAACAGCAAAATTGTATAGCGGAGCACCTACCATTCATGTGCTATTTCTCCTTTTCCCTGTGTGAGGGCTTCATTGATTGACAGCAAAAAACGCAAACAATAGAGTGAAATTTTCTTGGCTCACTTTTGCCATCTCTTTGTGGCGCCTTCCATCAAACTGGCCTCAAATCACTGCAATTCAAACTAAATTCAACAACTTATCTAATCTCACTTCATCTGAGATATAATTGACAGTTAGGATTCTTTTTTTTTCTCAATTAAAAAAAAAACATGCTGATTGAGTTTACTGACTGCCACCAAGTAAAAGAGCACTCTGGATTGATGGCCAGATTATTCCAGTTTAATGCAAATATCACACTGTTGTCCCTTGTTATCATTATGCTTCATAATCAAACCGGAAAGAAAAAGCAAACATTCTTCCTTGTTGGCATGTCTTTCTCTGTGGTTGTGGTGTAGCGGTATTGGAGTATTCTCTGAAGAGCTGTTCCGGGTACTGAACTACGTGTCATGTGTGATTGACTATGTCCGGATCAGCGGAGATCGTGTCCGGGGTTGTAATGCATGCTACCTTAAGAGTGCTGCTTGTCCTGGGACCCTTCCGGGGTTAGTGATGCTCTGCAGCTGTGCATTTTAATAAAGGTCAGCTAGCTTATAAAGCAAATTCATTAGCAAAATTCTGCCATTAATTCAACAAGCCAACTACAGTGTGAGTGTTTGTTAGCTCTGCTGAGGTTTAACAGACACTGCTTGGCTGCTTTGTCCCTAAATTGGTATGCTGAGATTCTGTTACGTTTGGCTACAATGAGGAGTTTTAGAGAAACTAAGCTACAGTTAAAGGAATATTCCAGGTTCAACACAAGTTAAAGGGATGGTTCAACCAAAAGTGAAATTTCTCTCATTATTTACTTGTACTCAGGATATCCCAGGTGTGTGTAACTTTCTTTCTTCACCAGAACACATTTGAAGAAAAATATCTTAGCTCAGTAGGTCCTTAAAATGCAAGAGAATGGAGATTTATCTTTTGAAGCTCCACAGACAGTCAGCATAAACGTCATTGATATGACTCCAGTGGTTAATGTCTTCTAAAGCGACACGATCACTTTTGTTGCGAAAATGATCAATATTTAAGTAATTTTTTGTACCATGCTTGTTTTAAAATAAGGAGGGACAAGTAAAAATATATTTTTGGGTTAATCAAAATTATGCCACAGATGCTGTTTTTTGCATAGCAGTTCTTCTTTTTTCTTTACTTAAGAATGTTTTGTATTAGCAATAAGACTTTTTAAGAATTTTCTTTAATGAATTGCACTTAGGGATAATTTTATGAACTTCTTATAATCTATCCTACAAACTTTCTTATTTATATATTTTATTGTTTATGAAGATTTTTGGTGCCTGAATTGGATGCTGATGTGCTGGTGTCTCCAACCAGGCTTTTTTACTAAATTTAACAAGCATGGATTCCTTGATCAACCAGCTTCACTAAAAATAACTTGCTGGTTGAACCGCTTCAACAGCTAAGCTGTTTTGGTGAACACCACCAAGACCTGCTCCAAACCCAAATTAACCAGCATACAAAATGCTGGTGTAAGCTGATCTCTACAGCTGGGATAGGATAGTATAGAAATGCAGATTCATCCACTCCTCTAACAAGATATTTTATATGGATGTACAACATTTCAGCATAAAATAACTTAGTAACTACAGCTAGCTTTACTATAGTACATTTTGTGAAGGAAAGTAGCCTGTACATTTTGTTTTCAAAGTCTGACCAAAACTGAGTTGTCCATCAAAGTTAGTCTGACTCGCTCAGTAAATTACTCCTGACTCTGGGTCAAAGCCATCCCAAACTTTTGTCAGACTGTTGAAAGGTAAAGGTACTTTATCTGTGATTTAAGACTGGAACAAATGTATGAGAAGAAACACACCATAGACAATCACAGCTGCCGACGAGCTTTTGCGACGAGCCACAATGTTCTTGGCAACGCAGGTGTAGTTGCCGGTGTCGGCCAGACGGGCTTGTTTGATGATGAGATTATGGTCCACGGTGATGAAGAAATTGGGGTCAGTCTTGGGGTCGATCAGCTGCTCGTTTCTCTGCCACTCCACCTAGAGATGTAAACAGTGGAAAATATTTCACAGCTTCAATCTGGCTTAAACGAAAACACTCAGTATGCCCTCGGCTCCAGCAACCGTTCTCAGCAGTCCCCAAGGCCAGTTCCTGGGCAGAGGATATTCAAATTTGGCAGGCATTTCATGGTGCCTTCAGGGAGTGGAGAAGCAGAGTAGAATTTCCTATCTCACTTTTTAAAGAAGGAAATTATTGAATGTGCTATCTCATTAACTGGTAAACTTTTACAATAAGGTTCCATTCGTTAACACATTAGGTTATCATCATTAACTAACAATTAACAATATATTTGTCACACAATTTAATAATAATTGTTAATATTAGTTAATAAAAACAATTGTTCGTGCAAGTTCATGTTAGTTCATGGTGCATTAACTAATGTTAACTAATACAGCTTTTGATTAAAAAAAAATATTAGTATATGTTGAAATGAACAGTAACTAAGATTAATAAATGCTTAATAAGCATTATTCATTGTCATTTCATGTTAACTAATGTTGTTAACTAATATTAACAAATAGAACATTATTGTAAATTGTAACCAATTAACTATCTAATGAAGAATGCATTATAAAAAGCAAAAACTTTGAAATACAAAATTACAAAAATATTACACAGTTCACTAATTAGATTGGACAAGAATAACTCTTCATGTCTGTATTCGTTATTTAGTCCCTTGTTACCTTTTTTAATTATTTTCTTTGGTGAAGCAAACGAGAACAAAATAACTGCATACTGAGTCCGAAATGTCAATTACTCAATATTACATTTATGTTAATAAGAAAAAAAACCAATATGTATGGCCAAATCACAGCCATGATCATCGTACTTGTTCAATTATATTAATTTAATTATTAATACATACTGTAATAAAGGAGGATTAAAAAATTGCTCTAAAAAGTTAAAAGAACACAAGCATCTCGGACATCTTTGACAGCCTTTTTATATATTTTTTTGGTACAATGATATTAAAAATATCAAACTGAAAAGAAACAAAATGAATGAAGTCAAAAGTCTAATGTACTTTAATGTACTTTAATGTACTTTAGGCAAAAATTTTAACTGCAGTTAAAAAATGTATATGACTTTAATTTGTGGGAGCAGCACTGAAATGTTGCTGCCGTTGCTCTTATTGGATTTGGAAACAGCTGGTCGCAGGCTGGTCCAGTCCTGCATCAGTGCAAGAATACATGTATTATTGATGGGACTTCCAGAGCTGCCAAATCACTCAGCTTGCCTCCTTGTCCAAGTCCAGCTGACGGAACAGACGGATTATGGCGGTGAAACGTCACGAGATGCTGATGCTTTGGCTTGCTTATGTATTTGTGACTGTACATTAATGAGAGGGATAATTAGCAGAGTTGATGAGATTAACATGTTTACTTGTTCCTCTCACCTCTGCAGGAGGAACACCTTCTGGAGGATGACAGCGGAGAAGAACTTCCTGATCAAGCGCTACTTCCTTACCCAGTGGTTCCTCCTCAAAGTTCTTCCTCAGATCTGTAAAAATCATTAAAATACATTTGTGAAGTCAAATAAGTTCTTTATTGTAGAAAAAACTCTTCACTGTACAGTGCAATTCAGACAGAAACAGATAATGATTTACAGAAGAGAAATACAATAACAAAATATGAGCCAAATAATTTTTCTATTTTATACAAAGATATAATATATATAAGATTCATAAATACAAATGTGTAGTTAATGTAAAATATCTGTGTGAAGTTGACATGTCCTGTGGTGTGAGGTCCTATACTCCATCTAAAACTTTATAAATCAGCATTTTGTTAATTAATTATAATTAATAATGCATTCCCCTTTTATCACCTTATATTACCTACACTAAATAAAGAGACTACATCAAATATTTGAACATTTAAAAATGTATTTGTCACACCACAGGACCATGTTATAAGAACTTGTGAAGTACAGGACCCAAGATATACATTTTCCCTTATACTGAACATTCATAAATGTTCAATCTAAAATATTGATATTGAGAAAAATATCCATGGAGATGTCAACTTTAATTAACTAATCAAATACAGATAATGAAGTAGTGTATGATGTGCAAAATGTGCTTACAAATATGTGTAGTCCTTATTGTGCAACAGCATATTTAATAAGTAATATTAAGCATTTAATATTCAATATATTTAATAATTAGTACTACATTCATATGGTCAAAGTAGATACATGAATATGAAAGAAAATTCTCAGGAATATTGTTCTGCTCAGATGTTACTTTTGGAGATGTGGCCTGAAGGATAGTGCATGTTCTCAGATGTGTTGTGCAATGGCACATACATTATGTTCAGACAACCCAAGTTTGAACCAAGTGCAACTGATTGAATCATCATATTCATATTTTCCCTTACAGAAAGTTCAGGTTTAATGACAAGAAAAAATATGCCTTATCAATATACAGTGCATCCGGAAAGTATTCACAGCGCTTCACTTTTTCCAAATTTGTTATGTTACAGCCTTATTCCAAAATTGATACAATCCTGTCTCGGAGGTCTACAGACAATTCTTGGACTTCATGGCTTGGTTTGTGCTCTGACATGCACTGTTAACTGAGGGATTTTATATAGACAGGTGTGTGCCTCTCCAAATCATGTCCAATCAACTGAATTTACCACAGGTGGACTCCAGTCAAGTTGTAGACATCTCAAGGATGATCAGTGGACACAGGATGCACCTGAGCTCAATTCTGAGTGTCATGGCAAAGGATGTGAATACTTATGTACATGTGATTTTTGTATTTTTTTATTTTTAATAAATTTGCAAAGACAAACTTCTTTCACGTTGTCATTATGGGGTATTGTTTGTAGAATTTTTAGGAAAATAATGAATGTATTCAATTTTGGAATAAGGCCGTAACATAACAAAATGTGGAAAAAGTGTAGCGCTGTTAATACTTCCGGATGCACTGTAGAATGACATCCCATTTCTCTGGTGACGCATGCCATTTTTTTTTCAGATTTTCAAAAGTTATGGCTAGTTGCACAGCCCCCAATAGCACTAAGGCATCCAGCAGTAGGAACCGCCACTATGAACAACAATATATACACTTGGCAAGCACGTGAAAAACGAAACGCAATCAGTGTGAATGGCACATTAATATATTAATTGTTTTTCCTAAGCTTTTGCTTAAAGGGTTCATATTTGTGACTTTCTTATGGGCTCTAAAAATCCTCCTTAATTTATAAAGAGGATCAGAACATTTATAAATATCACCAAAAAAGGTACACTGGCCAGCCATTTAATATAACATTATCCATTTCATATTAAGTAATGTGGGTCTTTGTGTGAAGCGAAATAATTGATCATAATGGCCATCTAGTCAGCAGGTTGTCAATTAGTGAGGTCAAATAGTTTATATTTTTTCCTTATGTGCCTATACATTTTAAATTTTAACCCATTGTATTAGCAATAAGTGCACCCCAATTTCTGTCATGGGGACAATCTTTTTTTAATAATAATAATACATATATATATATATATATATATATATATATATATATATATATATATATACAGTATATATCTCAGGAAAAGAAATGTCCTCTCACTTTCAACTGCTTTTATTTTCAACAAACTTAACATGTGTAAATACTTGTATGAACATAAAAAGATTCAACAACTAAGACAAACTGAACAAGTTTAACAGACAAATCAAAAGTAACAGTCAGTATCTGGTGTGGCCACCAGCTGCATTAAGTACTGCAGTGCATCTCCTCCTCATGGACCACACCAGATTTGCCAGTTCTTGCTGTGAGATGTTACCCCACTCTTCCACCAAGGCACTTGCATGTTCCAGGACATTTCTGGGGGGAATGGCCCTAGCCCTCACCCTCCGATACAACAGGTCCCAGACGTGCTCAATGGGATTGAGATCCGGGCTTTTCACTGGCTATGGCAGAACATTGACATTCCTGTCTTGCAGGAAATAATGCACAGAATGAGCAGTATGGCTGGTGGCATTGTCATGCTGGAAGGTCATATCAGGATGAGCCTGCAGGAAGGGTACCACATGAGGGAGGATGTCTTCGCTGTAACGCATAGTGTTGAGATTGCCTGCAATGACAACAAGCTCAGTCTGATGATGCTGTGACACACCGCCCCAGACCATGACAGACCCTCCACCTCCAAATCGATCCCACTCCAGAGTACAGGCCTCAGTGAAACGCTCATTCCTTCGACGATAAACGTGAGTCCGTCCATCACCCCTGGTGAGACAAACCACGACTCGTCAGTGAAGAGCACTTTTTGCCAGTCTTGTTTGATCCAGCGAAGGTGGGTTTGTACCCATAGGCGATGTTGTTGCGGTGATGTCTGGTGAGGACCTGCCTTGCAACAGGCCTACAAGCTCTCAGTCCAGCCTCTCTCAGCCTACTGCAGTCTGTGCATTGGAGGAGGGATTGTGCGTTCTTCGTGTACCTCGGGCAGTTGTTGTTGCCATCCTGTACCTGTCCCGCAGGTATAATATTCGGCTGTACCGATTCTGTGCAGGTGTTGTTACATGTGGTCTGCAACTGCGAGGACAATCAACTGTCCTTACTGTCTCCCTGTAGCGCTGCCTTAGGCGTCTCACAGTACAGACATTGAAATGTATTGCCAGGACCACATCTGCAGTCCTCATGCCCCCATGCAGCATGTCTAATGTAAGCTCAGGCAGATGTGCAAGAACCCTGGGCATCTTTCTTTTGGTGTTTTTCAGAGTCAGTAGAAAGGTCTCTTTATTGTCCTAAACATTAATTACCTTCCGTCTGTGAGCTGTTAGTGTCTTAATGACCGTTCCACAGGTCATGTTCATTAATTGTTTATGGTTCATTGAACAAGCATGGAAAATATTGTTTAAACCCTTTACAATAAAGATCTATAAAGTTTTTTTTTTTTACAAATTCTATAAAATTATCTTTAAAATACAGTGACCTGAAAAAGGGACGTTTCTTTTTTTGTATATATATAAATAAATGACCATTTCTACTCTAAAGGCCTCCATGAATTATAATCATTATTGGCAAGTGGTTGTGGCGTAGTGGGCTAAAGCACATAACTGTTAATCAGAAGGTCGCTGGTTAGATCCCCACAGCCACCACCATTGTGTCCTTGAGCAAGGCACTTAACTCCAGGTTGCTCCGGGGGATTGTCCCTGTAATAAGTGCACTGTAATTCGCTTTGGATAAAGGCGTCTGCCAAATACATAAACGTAAATGTAAATGTTAAATGGTTATTTCTGGTCTACATTTAAAATGCACAGTGGCTCTCAATTATGCTTTTTTTCTTATTATTTTTCTTTGAGTCAACATGCCACCAAGATATATTTGAATACAGTTTACATAGTAAAACCATAGTAGCATAACTACAAGTAGCATCTTTAAGTTCATATCCTTTTGTTTCTGAGCATCCCGTCATGATCAATGCGTTAAGACTGGGTGTCTAGTTAAAAATAATATAACTTTTAAAAACACATCTCCATACTTCTGCATTCTGTTCAGTTTCATTGCATTCATCTAGCTGTTTTTTGAAAGCAATAACACATTTAATGTAAACAGTGAACCGACAAAAAAAGCGTAATTATACAGAACTTCCTCAACTGAAGCCATTTAACTAGCAACTAGCCATTTAACTAACCTACCGATTCATCAATTTGAAAGTATATAGTTTTGCACATCCCTATGATAATAAGAACCAGAATTTATTCTAACATTACCCGTTATATTTATTTATTTATTTTTTTAAATTGTTTTGGTGTGTGTAGAGTTCCTCAGTGTATATAACATGTGGGTTGTATGGACTGTGACGTTGTATAGGAGTTTTGAGTAGTCTCTCTGTTAGAAGGCTCAATATCACAACTCAAGTGTTTTCTACAGGCTGCTTGGCTGCTTCAGAGCACAGCTCTCTGTAGCCCACAGGCAAAGCATCAACAAGAAGGAATTGCATTATCTTCCCCGCCTCTACCCGATATCCTGCTAGACCTGTGGTATCTGCACGACCACCCACTCTACCTAAAACCCCGGGGACAAGTGTTGATTCAAGTCCAATTGTATTTGCTCATCAAAATTGCATTTCTCTTGATGGAGGGCTCTTGACTTTGGATGGTAAAATTTCACGACAATATTTGCATAAACGTGAATTGCTGTTATGACAAACAAATATTTTGGTAAATATATAAAGTCAGACAACTTTTCTAGTAAAAATAAATAAATAAATAAATCGTTTTGAGACCATTTCTTTCTCAATGAAGGTGGCACTGCCACTTATTCTGTCTGAAACAACATGGGGAAACTATTTCATATTGTGAAAGTGAAATCTGTGGTGAAGCTAACTTTACTAAGAGAGATATTCATTCAGAATATTTATATGCACCACACTGAGATGAATCACAATTCCAGTTTGATCACAAGATGCTTTAATCATTGTTTAGACACTAATATGACTGTATCCTCTTCCCTTTGACATCACATAAAAGTAAGACGGGCTCGCTGATATTTGTTCAGTCTGAGGCAGTGTGGTTTCCTGGTGTTTAATCGCCTTATGTATCACACAGAGATTTCAAAACCACACTTCTTCTCAAGGCAATTACATTGCAGATTAGCAGATTTCCTTTCCACTGGCTCTTCCTGATCAAGCTTCCCAATCAAACATTAAATAAGTAATATAAAACCTACTGAAACAATAAGCCTCAGGGAGAACTGAATGTAAGTGGCTAGATTGATTGGCTAATGGATTTTGAAATAGATTTTAACAGAAAGCATCTCAGTATGAAAATAGTCCATTGAGAATTGGGCAAGAGTACACTCTAAAGAAATAAATTAATTTGGTTAGTGATGCATAATTTTAACATAAGGTTACTATGTATCCATATGCCATGCCCCAAAAAGGTATTTAGACACTTAATGTCACAATGTCACATTAGATACCAAAATATCAAACATAGGGGCATTTATTTGACAGAAAGATGCATATGCACTCTTTAAGAAAATAATTTCACTTTCATATGTACCTTCACATGTACTTTCCCAGCAGGCACCATCATCATTACATTCACCTGTTCCCCATCAGTGTTACCAGATGTTCCTTATGTTGTTATTCCAATGTCTTTATATTCCCTTGTGTTTCCTCACCTCTTGTCTAGTCTTGTCTATATTAGTATGTATATTTGTCTCATTGTTGTACTTATCCTTGTACCTATCGTCTTCCTAGTTATATTTCAGTTTGTATATATACGTATATCTTGTCTGTGATTCTTAATTAAACTCTGCATTTGGGTTCAAACTGCATTCATCTCCATGTTCATACATCGCAGTCACACAGATGTAATGGTTAATAACTGGGCCTCGTAGAGTAGCGTCACTCATACATGTTTCTGCAACAGCCATTTACACAATAAGCGGCTTTCGTGCCGACACAGGCTGTGCTGGTCAATCGCCTTATTTATATTCACTCAGACATGTACTCATACAGTCTTTTAAACCATAGAATAAGTTTATGTTATATACATACATTCAACTCGTCACCATAGTAACATGATAAAAAGTTTACAGCTTGTATAAGCACAGTCAATACATCAAACATGACCTTCATCCAATGCGTGCTGCTTTTTGTTTACATTAGTAGCGGTTGTCATTCGTCAAACAATATGTTTATTTTATGTAACAAACTGCCTAATTTTCACCAAAGTACCACGATAAGAGTTTACAGCTTGTATATGCACGGCCATCATATCTAAACATAATCTTCCCATGTACGCATCCATGTCTACTTATTACATGCAGATGTGGCTTTCATTCACACAAACAACAACAATGTTTTGTTCAATGAACCATAAATATTTAATGAACAAACACCTGTGGAATGGTCATTAAGACACTAACAGCTTACAGACGGAAGGCAATTAAGGTCACAGTTATAAAAACTTTCTAGACCTTTCTACTGAGTCCAAAAACACTAAACACCAAAACACCAAAAGAAAGATGCCCAGGGTCCCTGCTCATTTGCGTGAACGTACCTTAGGCATAATGCATGGGGGCATGAGGACTGCAGATGTGGCCCGGGCAATAAATTGCAATGTCCGCACTATGAGATGCCTAAGACAGCGCTACAGGGAGACAGGAAGGACAGCTGATCGTCCTCGCAGTTGCAGACCACATGTAACAACACCTGCACAGGAACGGTACATCTGAATATCACACCTGCTGGACATGTACAGGATGACAACAACAACTGCCCGATTTACACCAGGAATGCACAATCCCTCCATCAGTCCTCAGACTGTCTGCAATAGGCTGAGAGAGGCTGGACTGTGGCTGGACTGAGGGTACTGTGATGCACTGCAGTACTTAATGCAGCTGGTGGCCACACCAGATACTGACTGTTACCTTTGTTCAGGGACACGTTATTCCATTTCTGTTAGAGACATCTCTGTGAAACTTGATCAGTTTGTTTTAGTTGTTGAATCTTTTTATATTCATACAAATATTCACACATGTTTTTGCTGAAAATAAAAGCAGTTGAAATTGAAAGGATGTTTCTTTTTTTTGCGGATTTTAAATATATACATAAACCAGTGTTTCCCAAAAAATCTTTCTGCCACAGCACACTTTTATGACAAAAATATGTAATTGCACTCCACTATCCCACATAGGTTAACCATCGTCAATATTTTTCCTTTTCAAGAACTTGTCCATGTTTTCTGTCTGTCTTAGTGGCGTGTTTACTTGTAATGATTAAAATTACGCCATGCAAAATTTCTCAAAAATTAGACCTTCTCATCATCTGTCATATTGATGGACAGGGTCCTAAAAAATCTGTCATAATCTATTATTACCCGTCATTTTAATTTTCATATTTGAATGATAATAAGACATTTAATAGCTTTTATTTTAGTTCACATTTTTAATCATGAACTTACAGGACGAGCATATAGCAGATTATGCATTTATTTATTTATGAAGAGAACAGATGAACAAAACAGACATCACACGAAGCAGATTAATGTTTTTTCCCACCGCAGTGACAGCGGAGGCACCTAAACCACGACATATGAACAACGGAATATTCCAAAAAACAAATACGATTAAAATATGAACGAAACACGGAAAAAATTAACTGAACAGAATTCAAACAACAAGTCAAATCTTCCTCCTGGTCTGCATCGACAGGTGCTCGCCTGTGCATAATCAAACACATCAAGAGAGACTGATGCTGAGGCAAATGTAATCAGATTTTGCATCTTTGCCTTGGACAGACGAGTTCTCGGAGCAGTTTTAATTCGGTTCTTGAGGCTGAACCCAGCGTCAAGCGCCGCACTGCCCTCTACATGACAAGAGTTGCAGAAAGTGTCACAGAGGGGCAATTTTACGAGTTTGCCTTGCAAAAAGTGGGAGGTGTTCACAATAAACATTGAAAACATGTATTTCGAAGAGAGAAAAAAGCTTGCAGTTGCTTTGATAGCAGAAAGTAATAAAAGGACTCGTTTAAAGGTTTTCTTGATTAATTTAAATTAGTTCAATAACTGGGGGTCTCTGATATTCGTAAACGATAAGGTAATATTTAATGAAAAGAAATGATGAGTCATTCACTGTCTCCATAAATTTGAACAGTTTTGAAATATTTCTTGTTGCTTCATACTCTCAAAGACATTATTAGTGAAGCAAAAATGTGTGTGTGAATAACACTTTGGTGTAAAGTGACGTCACTTCATAGACTTCAATGTATTGTACAGCGCAGACGTGAGTCACGAGAAAATAAACAGTGAGTCACATTAATCATTGCTCTTCACAATCACAAAAGTGACCGATTAAGGTTTCACAATAGCAAATTTCTCCAAAATGTGAGTTGTTTGGATCCCTGAAATTATTATTATTATTTTTTTCATGCATTTATTTATTTTGTGGAATTTTATCATTTTCCACGGCACACCTGACAGCATTTTACGGCACACTAGTGTGCCACGGCACAGTGGTTGGGAATCACTGACATAAACTGTACATAATAACTTAAGATTAACTATTTGGACACATTTAATTCAGTGAACTACACATGTGGTTACTCTGCTAGGACACGTGTGTGAACTTGAGAAGTGATTTGTATTAAGTAAGATCTCCTCAAGTTCACACAGGTGTGCTAGCAAAGTAATCCCATGTGTAGTTTAACCAGTTGATTAAATCAAATTGCAAAATTTTTATTTGTTAAGGATGTCTTTATTAAACATCTCATTATTCTATATCGATCTAAAATTCACCTTAAAACCGTATCTGAATAAGACACCTTTTTGATTGCTTTCGGCACTCCCAGTTGGACATTTCAATGAAAACCTGCAGCCAAAAGTTATATACAGTACATACATTTTGAACTGCAAAAATTGTGTCATGTTCACGTAACTTTATGAGACCAGGCTGTGAAATGTAGCTCAGGTGCATCCCATTTCTCTGGAATATCTTTGAGATACTTCTATACTTTGATTGGAATCCACCTGTGGCAAATTCAATTGATTAGCCATAATTTGGAAAGGCACACACCTGTCTAAATTAGGTCTCACAGCTGAAAATACATATCAGAGCAAAAACCAAGCCATGATGACAAAGGAACTGCCCTTGAGGCACAGATCTGGGGAAGGCTACAAAAAATGTGGCTGCATTGAAAGTTCCCAAGAGCAGAGTGGCCTTAATAATTCTTAAATGGAAAAAAGTTTTGAACAACCAGATATCTTCTTGAGCTGGCCACCTGGCCAAACCGAGCAATCAGGGTAGAAGGTTCTTGATAAGAGAGGTGACCAAGAACCTGATGGTCACTCTGGTTGAGCTCCAGAGATCATGTGTGTAGATGGGAGAAACTTGCAGAAGGACAACCATCACTGTAATACTGCACCTATCTGGGCATTATGGCAGAGTGGCCAGATGGAAGCCTCTCCTCAGCGCAAGACACATGAAAACCTGTTTGGAATTTGTAAAAAAACACCTAAAGGACTCTCAGTCTGTGAGAAACAAGATTCTCTGGTCTGATGAAAAGAAGATTGAACTGTTCTGCCTCAACCAGGCACTGCTCATCACCTGCGCAATACCATCCCAATGGTGAAGCATGGTGGTGGTAGCATCATGCTGTGGGGGTGTTTTTCAGCAGCAGGGATTGGAGGACTGGTCAGGGTTGAAGGAAAGCTCAAAATACAGAAATAGCTATAATGAAAAACTGGTCCAGAGCGCTCAGGACCTCAGACTGGGCCAAAGTTTCACCTTCCAACAGGACAATGACCCTAAGCATACAGCCAAGACAACGCAAGAGTGGCTTAGTGGCCCAGCCACAGCCTGAATAATTTATTTTTTAATACATTTCCAAAACTATCAAAAATCTGGTGTTTGCTTTGTCATTATAGGGTATGGGGTGTAGATTGATGTGAAAAAAATAATTTTACCATAAGGCTGCAACATAACAAAATGTGAAAAATAAACGAAGGGGATTGAATACTTTATCAATGCACTGTACATTCTGCTAGAAATGTATCACATTATTACTGATTTTGAGCAAGTATTCACACTGAAAAAAATCATTATTATTAAAAGAACATAAGATAATATGTCTTGTTTTCAGAAAAAGTTTTTGTAAACGTTATGCTTAAAGCAAGAAGAAGAAATAAAAAACCTGCCAATGGGCTAAGATAAACACTTAATTTGCTTACATAACTTGTTTTCCATTTAAAAAATTTTTTTGCAGTGCAGTCAAAATGTTTCATTATAAGTTAGCAAAGCTGAACTCACAGGCAATGCGTACAAATGCCTTTTGGCTCTTCTGGGTTCCTGTAGTGCTCCAGGCCACGCACTGACACCAGTAATCCTCCAGGCCGAAGATCTTCTCTACCTGCTGTCTTGAGATGTCAATCTTTACCTGCATCACCGGCAGCCCTGAAAACAAACCAGACACAGCAAACATTCAGCTCACCAATCCAAATATATTATCATTGACAGAGACAGAGAGAGGCTGTCGGACACTTTCAATCTTTCAGCTGAGTCATAAGCTAGACCCTTGAAAAATGGTTTGTTTGCTGCAAACAAGCAGTTAACTTGTTGCAAATATAGAGCTTTTCACACTGTGCTTAACCTTGGTTATTATATTTCCAAACCCTGGGTTAATGCCATGTTTAACTCTGGGTTAAGAGAAGTTTCACACTTGTAATTTTAAATGGGGTTAGCACTGCTTTTATTGGGTTACCCCCAATTGCAGTGCTAAATCTTTACAGTGTGAAATAATGCAGTCATAAATTTTACAGCAAATTGTTTATCAGTAGACAACCAATCATAAACTGCCTTAGTGCTTACCTCATTTAATATGCATGGGCTTTGAACCCCCAACAGTCCCAGAAACTTTCATGCACTGTGTAGTTTCACTTTAACTGATGTGATGAAGAGACAGTATTACTTTTGCATGTGTTTTTTTAGTATGCTTCAAGAGACACAAGTCAAACAGAGCGAATTTGTGTGGTCACATATCCATAGATATGCAGTTCCAATGCTAAACAGATATTAACAGGTATAATGCCCATTGCGAGCAGTATTTTTCCAATCAATGTTACTGACCATATAAATATGTAAATAAGTTAATTAACCCAGTTAATAAGTGTTCAATGTGAAACCTCGAAACTTGGCCATGACTAATTAGAGTAAAGAGTATTAGCAGTGTGAAACAAGAAACAAGAAAACCCAGGAATACTTTTATCCAGGGTTAAGAATGACTATAGGATAACAATATAAAGTGTGACATCATCTGTAATGGAAAGCATGCAGCAAACCTTTGGCAACAATGGCTAATTTGCCACTACTGGCAAACAATACAATGACAAATATTTACCACTACTGGCAAACAGTATCATAGAGAATCTTTGCCACTATTGGCAAACAGTACAATGGTGAATCTTTGCCAATACTGGCAAACAGTACAATGGCAAATAATTGCCACTACTGGCAAAAAAGTACAATGATGAATATTTGCCACTGCTGTAAACAGTACAATGATGAATCTTTGCCATGACTGGTAAACAATACAATTGAAAATATATGCTTCCACTGGCGAACAGTAAAATGGTGAATCTTTGCCACAACAGGCAAACAGTGCAATGGTGAATCTTTACCACTACTGGGAAGCGGTTCAATAGCAAACCTTTGCTACTACTTGCACACAGTTCAATTGAGAATCTTTGCCATTATTGCTGCACAGTTAATGACACATCTTTGCCACTACTGGCAAAGAGTTTAGTGGCAAAAGAGCTAAATGCCAAATCTTTGTTACTACTGGCAAAGTGTTAAAAGGTGAGTATTAAGATTCAACTTTATTGTCATTGTGCAGAGTACAGAGCCAATGAAATGCAGTTGTTTTCACATATCCCAACTAAGCTGGAGTCAGAGCGCAGGGTCAGCCATGAAACAGTGCCCCTGGAGCAGATAGGGTCAAGGGCCTTGCCCACGGGCCCAACAGTGGTATCTTGGCAGTGCTGGGGCTTGAACCCCCAACCTTCTGGTCAGTAACCCAGAGCCTTAACCGCTTTACCACTACTGGTAAACAGTTCAATGATGATTCTTTGCTACTACATGCACACAGTTATGGCAAACCTGTGGAAACATCAGGCAATCCATTAACAGCTGACATGGTAGTGGCAAACTGTCCATTGTTGCCAAATGTTTCCAAACTGCAAATGCACTTCCAAACTGCAAACTTTTGGCAATCACATTGCAAAATACTTAAAATTAACCAAATGTTTTTAGTTTTTTTCTGCAAAAAATTTCTGCAAAGAGATTGTTGCTTGGTTAATTCATAGAGTACCGTCGGATGATTGGACATTGTCGCAATCATTGTAACCTAAATGCAGGAAGTGTACAGCATGTGAAATAACATTTAGCTGCCATGAAATAGAAAATCCCAAATAACAATATGCTTTCTGGTATTAATTAATTAATATACAGATAAAAACATTCATGTGAGATACCAGTGGGAGATATTTTTCCAGGTTACTCAATATGTGTGTTTCCGTTCAGAAATGAGTTACTTGGATTATCCCATCAAAGCTCTGAGGTTCTGTTCTGAAAATAAAAATGGAAAGAGGACAAGAAAAAAAAGGAATGAAGTGATAAGTTGTCAGCTGTAGCTAGCTGAATAATGTCTTTACAACTGGTGTGGTCATCCAACAAAATGTTTCATTTTCAGCTGAAAATTATGAATAAAAATAATCAGAGTTAACCACCACCAACAACAAAAAAATGTGTAATGCATAATAAAGCCCTTTTTGAGGATGGAGGGAGGGGTTAGACAAATAATTTGTTTTTATTATCTCTAGACCATCTCCTCAACCCTAAGCCTCACTGATATTTTCCTCTATGCCAATCGTTCATCTGACAACACTATAGCATCTCATGGGCAGAAGAAATATTCATTTCCATGCTGAAGGAACTTAATAAAAAAGCATCAGATTTACACAAAGATGACCTATTAGAAAATTCAGACTGGAGCCAGCAAGTCTACGGCAATAACATCTGTTTTGTGTTAACCATCTTGAGAACAAAAGATTGTGAATGCAGAGGACCCCTTCTCGTACATGTCGTAAATCAGGGAATACCCCTATGGCATGCCCAGCAGTGATGTAGTGTAAAAGACAGAGTTAAAACACACTCCCTGGAAACCACAGGAAAAGCTAAGATACTCCTTTGTATTTCAATATAAACAATTTGCTACACTTAAATTACACTCATCAGGAGATCACGAGACATCGTGATCATTATTTTGCAAACAGCAGTTAAAAAGGATTTATGAACCTTGACACAATTCTAATGTGAAAACCTCTCATCTTTATCCATGAACAGAATCTACCTTTTTGTACCAAAATGTACACAATTCCTAGCCTTGCTAGAGAAATCTGAAAATGATTTTATGACCTGTAATCACTTTTATAACTGACAAATTAATGATTATAGCCTGATGTACACTTTAAAATATGTGTAGTGATTTGTAATCACTTATAACTTACAAATCAGTGATTAGAATCTTTAATCTCGTTTCACTCATGTCATATTAACCAATGAATTAGGATGTTTAATCAAGTATTTTCATTTTTCGTTACTTGCACGTTTAATATTCATGAAAGCATGTCATGTTTAGTACGTAAATTATTGTCTGTTTACGTACAGGATGTTGATGTTTACAAATGTCATGTCTCTTGCACCGTTTTTAAGATATAAAAGTTCATGATTAAACATTGCCCTATTCTGAGCAGGAACAGCAGCCTTCACTGACAAAGGCTCATCAATCACCAGTCAGAAGGAGGGACAGAAAATACCATGTGACTCCGAAAAGGCACTACTGATTGGCCCAGGACACCATTTGGGTGTGGCCAGTTTCAGCTCAAAACTTTCCTACAAGGAAGAGCTTCCTCTCTTCTCTTGCTCCATGCTTCCACTTCCTCTTCAGCCCCTCATCCTCAACGCTCTTGCCCCTCAAGTTCCATACCATGTAGATGCCCAAGAAGGCTCGGACGTCAAGGTCCGAGGAACTTCTTCTCTTCTCTGCACTACGACTAGGGCTAGGACAATTCATCGACGTAAACGACATCATCGATTACAGAAATACGTCTATTTGCATAACATGCGTCAGTGCATTGCATTGGAATAATTAAAATGGCAGCACCCGGTTTAAGCATGGATTCCCCGAAGAACAAATTGCAGCTAAAAAAACTTGCCTATGGTGAACTAAAGCATGGGAGTATTTTAGCCAGAGAACCAATGATGTGATGCTTTGTAAGATATGCAAATTGGAAATGGCTTATCACAGCCGTACAACCGCCATGAATGAACACTTGAAGCGAAAGCATCCCGGAGCAATCGTTAAGACAGCAGCACCGTAAGTCCTGTTTACTTTCTGTCCCCACCCAAACATGATATAGTATTACAACACGATATTGTATTAAAACACATTTTTCTGTTAGTAGTAGCCACTTAAAATAGATTTTCTAAATACTTCCTCATCGCCGCCACGTTAAAAGTAATTTCTGCACCGCTGCTTACGTAAATTTGCACCATGCATCATCTAATTTTGTTATTTGGCTGTTTTATATTTTCTGTTTATTTTAATGACCATGTATGATTGAGAAAATGGCGTAAACAGTCTGTAAATCGTTTAAAATATATTCCTTGCCCCACTGAGATTTAATTCAGATTGAAATAGTTTTATTTATTCCTGTTAGAAAAAGTTAACTGTTGCTCAAATTGCACTAATGTTACTGTAAGATGAGGGGGAGGGAGAGAGGAGGAGAGGTCGAATGTGGAGGGAGGGGAGGGAAAGAAGGAGGGGGAGAGAGATTGTGTGTATGTGGTAAATTGTCTGTGTGTATTACTGAGAGTTGATTAAGAATGCACAAGTTTTAGTTATTCCTGTTAGAAAAACATTTAAGTGTTACTCAAATTGCTCTAATTTGACTGTAAAATGATTTTATGTTGGACTGATATTCCTCCTTAAAGTGACTTGAATTTTACATTTTGTTTAATTTATTTTGCTGTTGGATTGCTAAATCTAGATAGCACTTTCCTTTTACTCGAAATGAACAAGTTCTTACTTAATATCACTCCAAAATAAAATTAAAGTAATCTACATTTAGCAATCCAACAACAAAATAAATGAAACAAATGTAAAATTGAAGTCACTCTCAGGAGGAATATCAAAACATTGTGCAACCTCAAGTTTAGCAGTCCAACATATAATCTCTCCAAAATAAAATTAATGTTGGACTGAAAATTGAGATTACATGTTAAGACAGGGCTATTTTGTTGCAGAATAATGCCCTGCAGTGCACACTTTGTTTGAAAAGATAATTTATTAACATATTGAAATATTAATGAGATGAGTTTTTATATTCATTTTGGGTTAATTAATTGTTATATTAATCAAGAAATAATAATAAAAAATCTTTCGAAAAATCAGCAAATTAGTTGTTTGATTAATCGACTAATCGAAAAAATTATCGTTAGATTAATCGGTAAAAAAGCAGCCCTAGCTACGACCCACACAAGTGACGGGAGTCACGAGTCTTCCATGCGGAAGGCCTCGCTTCAAAGCCTGCTTCCAGCAACAACTAAACATCCACAATCTTAACAGAGGTCGAAACATTGACGGAACAACCAGAACTTTCTACAAAGAGCCAAAGAACCAAGAAAAGCAAGGAAACGCAAATTCATCTCCAGACTTTGCTGAAAGAGCTGGTGTCTCTCTAATATAATTTGAGTTACCCGACTGCAAATCGAGTCAGACTGAATTAAGTATCAAATGGCTCTCAATGCCTGCGATGGACTGGCGACCTGTCCAGGGTGTCCCCCGCCTTTCGCCCAATGTTAGCTGGGATAGGCTCCAGCCCCCCGCGACCCTGTACACAGGATAAGCGGTTGACGATGGATGGATGGATGGATGGCTCTCAATGCATGGTCTACAGACTCCATAAAGTTCATTTTCTCTGTAAGATAGTTTCCACTCAAGCTACTCTGTTCACTTTACTCACCAACCTGATTCATGTTTGTATGAATTAGATTTGTTTTTATTTTTACATTAGCAATAAAGTCTTGTTTGTATTCAAGGATGAATAGACTCTGGTATATTTTGGTAAACAATCTAGTCACTTGATTTTTCAAATATTTGTCCCGCCCTGAAGCTATACCTAAAATATTTGTGATATTATTTTCAATTAGCCATGAGAATATTACTCCAATAAGTAAATTAATCATAATTCACTTATTAAAGCTAATTCATTACAATAGAAATTGTGAGTGGATACAACAAGCCGTTGTATTACGATGTTAATGGTGGAGAATTTTATTCAGACATATAACCTCATTATTTGTCATTTACCCTTCTTATAATGGTTGTTGAACACAACTAATTCCATTATATAATTCCTTACATAGTGACGTAGACATGCTGACAGTTTCATTTAATTCTTAACACATACTGTTCCCTACAACACGGAAGCGTGACCTTGAAGATGTCCACGTCCATCTCAAAATCTCAACCTTTCCCTTAATTTCTCACATAATCTCTCTCCCTCAAACCCTGAAAATGTCTCCAACAAACACATTTTATCTCTATCATTCCCCTCTAACTTTCTCTTGTTTAGATATCTCTCTTAGATACAAGGGCTTGTGTTCAAAACCTAGTGAGCTGCCTACAACGACATAATATTTCACATGCTCCTTTGAATGTTCAAATCATATTTTTATTACATTTTTTTGCCATCATTCAAACATTCTAATATATATTTTTGGAAACATTGGAATGTTTAAACAGAATTCACATATCATAGGTGCATTCATAGGTACATCATAGGAACTATCTGAAAATTCTAATTGATTTTTTGGTTTCATTAAAATGCTCAAATTGATTTTTGCATTCAAGCATACAGGTACATTTTTGTCCATCATCTGAATGCTCAAATACATTTTGGGGCATCATTCAAATGTAGGCATTAGTTTTTGGCATACATATTCAAATATAATATGTGCACCACAGGTAGCCTTCATTCAAACTAGATAGGCTGCTAGCTTTTGATATACAGCCTTGCACTGCAGTACCACAGTGGCCATTCAAATGTTTAATGCAAATACATCATGATAAGCATAAAACATCTCCAATAAATGCATTCTGCAATCAGCTGTGGTCAGTTGCCCCAGTGATGTGAAAAGCACCATCTCTTCAAATCCTACTGGTCATTTGGGTTCTTGTTCCAACCTGTCTGTCACAAATCAATGTACATCACATCTATCAGCATTTGGCACACAGTCTCTGGGAGGAGAGAAATAGGGCAGCATAGAGAGCTAGTGTCTCACTATCTTGGCAGACATTAGGAGCACATGCAATTGCTGTTAGATTTAAACCACTCTTCCAGTGTTACCCAGGGTGTCAAGATTAAAATGGACCTCTCAAACAATCTCTCTCCTCTAACACAACGCCTGGACTTTAATCCTCGTTGACAGCTAAAAACACTTTTGCAACAGGTCAAAATATAAGATTCAATACACAAAATCTCTGTAATCCAGACAAAAATAAGAACACTTAAAATTGTATTTAAAGTCCCCATGAACTGGCCTGACAAGCACAGTTTTCTTTCCTGTGTTGATATATTTCCTAATAAACTGAAAGTTAGTACACAACATATTGAAGGGCTCATCCCCTTTTATTTTAAGAACTGTAGTTTTAGTTTGTAGTTAGAACCTATAGTGTACATCACAGCTATGAGTTGCAACTTGCTATTGCTTGTTAGATGTAGGTTGCATTAGGAAGAGGGACATTCTCATTCTAGAGAGCGTTTGATTTGACAAAATGGGTGAGTGCAGTATGAGTCATCAATATTTTTGGTATGTTTTCAATGAGAGAGACTGTACATTTTAAACGCATATATCTGCTAAAAGCTAATTTTGTCAATGTTTTGGAGGACTTTAAAAACTTTAAAACCTTCAGAAAGTTGTAAAATCAGCAGACCTCATTATAGGCACCAAGCTCCCCTCCCTTAAGGACATCTACATGAGGGGGTGTCTAAGGAAGACACATAAAAAAATCAGAGATTACTTCCACCCGGCACACACGTTATTCAGAACACTTCATTCAGGCAGGCGCTTCAGAAGCATCCAAGCTCGGACTAATAGACTTAAAAACATTTTTAACCTCAGGCAATAAGACTCCTCAACAATCAATAGGCTTCATCTCTAACATTCATCACTAATATAATATTGTATATTATATTTAGGCTGAACGTTTTACTGTTATTGTTGATGTGTTTTATGTTGTTTGAATATAGCACTTGACACATAGATATATTTCGATTATAAGTCATTCATGCCCTAGTTTTATTTAACTTTTTTTTTTGTTTACTTCCATGGGGTCTTTAATTGCATTGCTCAGGGTTTACGTTTTTATCTTGCTAATTAAATATTTGAGAGCAGAAAATAACAAAACTTAAAAATGTATTTTAAGACTTATACATTATTTTATTTTCCAGGAAATTTCAAGGCCTGTAAAACAACAATTGTAATATCCCCTGATAATTCCAGTTTTTCCATGACCGTCGGAACTCTGATTGCTCTCATTGCATTTAATCCAAATTATGTGTGACCAATTTAATATTAGCAGCAATGGTTAATAAGACTTTTGAACAAGGTGATTTTCTTTGTGTGAATGCAATTACCATTTGCATCAAAATGTAAAATACAATTAATAGAATCAGGCACAGTGCTGAGATAGTCAGAGGAAAAGCTATCTTAACCACTGATTGTTTTATTAATTGTTTTTTTCTTTTAGCTGACCTCACACTCCCTCTGCATTTCACTACGAACATCTGAGGCCGTCACATTCAAATCTGTTCACTTCTGTGAATATGCCAACACTGTTACTCAGGCATGACAATTCACTTTTCCTGCATGACAGATTTAGCAGCATAATAGGCCATGATAATACTGTAATGCATATTTGTATAATTAGTAATTAACGGAGTATGAAGTCTTTGACTGGGAACACCATTAAAATGTTCACCCCTGAGATTTTGAGCGAGGTCGCTGTGGCAACCCCCCCCTTCGGGATCTGAGGGGGTTACACAGATAAAGCATTAATGACTCTTAGACCAAGTGTCACATGTGAGCACCGAATTCCAGTTCTGTCAAACCCCCACAGATGGAGGAAATTATTTCGAAATGAAGACACGTTTATTAGGCTCTGAAAGATATTAATTCAGAGTTATTACTTCATGCTTTTGTCATGTTGTGTCTCCACTTTCAATGCATGCAGCATACCTTCAAAATGAATTGTTAAAAATTTCATAAACCAGTTCCCATTTTCTGCAGTTACATCTAACAAATTATTAAACATGGATGTAAAACGTGAAAGAGATGAAAAATAATATTGATGGCACTTTCAGTTCTGAGGTTAGCTGAACCAAGTACATTTTTTATAACAGACCAAAAGGTCAACCAATTAACAGGCATATCCCAGAATTAAATCCATGTATCTTGAGGAACAATGGAAAGTTTGATGTTGCTTTGACCTTCCCAAAACTATATGTTGGTAGTTATCAACTTTTTTGGGGCCTGTTTACACCTGGCCACTTCATGCATTTCGGTGATTGGTTGGCTATCCGATCATGAAAAGACCAGGTGTAACAGCCCTCCGAAACGCTTTCGAGACGGATTGCAATCCGATCGCTCAAACCACTTCAGGAGGTGGTTTGATACGCATTCCAGATTAAACTGGTCAAGTGTAAATGCATCTGGCTGTTCAAGTCACATGTAAACTTTGTTTCGCCCAAACAGCGCTGTGTCAGCATAGGGAAAACGTAAAACATAACAGCTGTCACTGAGTATTTGCATAG
Organism: Xyrauchen texanus; assembly: GCF_025860055.1. NCBI lineage: Eukaryota > Metazoa > Chordata > Actinopteri > Cypriniformes > Catostomidae > Xyrauchen > Xyrauchen texanus. The sequence continues at coordinate 33,459,528 of NC_068298.1, forward strand.
AGCTGGTGTCGTGCAATAAAGAACATCAAATCAAGAGACGGATGCAAGTTTTCCTAATTTATTTGATGCAGAGTACTGATTAAACTAACTAAACACTGACATGAGAGCAGCTGATGTGCATGATGCGTCTTACCTCTACGAGGAGCCCTGACAGGATAAATTACTTTGCGTGCACAAACAGAAACACCCGTGCACTGTTTAAAGTCACTTGGAAGCAAATAATAAATCACATATTTTAAAACCGCAGCCCAGAATTAGCATAATCATGGAAGTCAACTCTGTTCTATTTGCATATAGTGGGGGAATTGAAGATCGGATTTATATCCGTTTGGCAGAGATGCATTGATGAGGTCAGGTGTAAATGGCAATAGCAATCGATCAGTAAAAACACATGAAGTGTAAATAAGCCCTTTGACTCCAACTTGATTCCCTCATTGTAGAGGAATATATATTTAAACCCCAAACAACTCCTGCTGCAGTAATTAAAAAAATTAATAAATAAGATAGATAAAAATAAAGATTTTTTTAAAATTGTTTTTTGCATCTTGATTTTTTGGGTGTTTTATAATTAAGTTAGATTATTTTAAATAATTGAAAGTAAAGTTCAATACAAGTTAAGCTCAATCGACAGCATTTATTGGATAATGTTGATTACCACAAAAATTACTTCGACTAACCCCTCCTTTTCTTTAAAAAAAAAGCAGATATTTAGGTTACAGAGAGTCACTTATGATGGAAGTGAATGGGGCCAATATTTGGAGGTGTCATGGCCAGCCCAATCTCCAGGCCTGAACCCCACTGAAAACCTCTGGAATGTGATCAAGAGGAATATGGATGGTCGCAAGCCATCAAACAAAGCCGAGCTGCTTGAATTTTTGCACCCGGAGTGGTATAAAATCACCCAACAGCAATGTGAATGACTGGTAGAGAGCATGCCAAGATGCATGTAATGCAGGGTTATTCCACCAAATATTGATTTCTGAACACTAAGTTAAAACATTAGTATTGTGTTGTTTAAAATTTTATATGAACTTGTTTTCTTTGCATTATTCGAGGTCTGAAAACACTGCATCTATTTTGATATTTTGACCATTTGTCATTTTCTGCAAATAAATGCTCTAAATGACAATATTTGTATTTAGAATTTCGCAGAAATGTCAGTCCTTATAGAATAAAACAAACATGTTATTTTTACTCATACATATACCTATAAATAGTACAGTAAATCCAGAGAAACTGATCATTTTGTAGTGGTCTCTTAATTGTTTCCAGACCTAGAGGAGCAGCAAATGTTGTTAGAGTGAGGATGTTCTCCTTGACTATGTGGCAATGAGATACATTATTCAAGAATGTTATCCATTCAAATGTGTAACACTCCTCTCTTCCACTACAAAAGACTTTGATTGTGAAGAGGATTGAGTTTGCTTTATGCTGTTTCAAATGAAAGAGCATGTATCTAACTCTGAAAGATCCCGCTCCAGAAATACAGACAAGTCATGCAAACCCGGAGTAAACATCACTGTCCTTATTCTCTCGTGAGTCGATACTGGGACTTGTCGGGCTAAAATATTTTTTTTTTACCACTCACTCGTTTTTGCTGCCTGTGACCTCAATTCCACAGAGGTCATTTGCTTAACAAAGGTGCAGCCCGAAACTGGAAGGTTGGAGTGTGTTTTCATTGTGACCAAGGAAATTCAATTAGGCCACATCTAGACCGCAAGGCGCACAGATTCATCAATGGTTGCAGGGATTAAAGGGGAACTTATGCTGGAAAGACGCACAACTATCTGTCAGAAAGTCCGCATCTGTCTGACACTGGGGATGAGGTTCTTTTTTTCTCCACTGACTCCACTTATAATGACTGGCAGATAATTGCTTTCATCACCTGTATAGACACGCCAGTGGCAATAATGATGTTTATCATTAGTGTTGAATTAGAGAAGTAAACACGCATTTAAAATGCATTAGTGTTTTGAACTGTGTTGAATAATGTAACGTTTACCATGTTATTTGACAAACAAATCACTCGTTTTCATTGCATTACAGTCTTTTCATTACCCCTTATTGGTTCTGATCATCTGAGAACTGAAAACAAAGCCCCTGTGCAGCATGCAGAAGCTTGGCACACACAGGTACGATCTTTACAGTAGTTCATGAGGGTCAAAATCGCATTCAGATGGGATTATATTTCTCAGAGGACCCTTGAGTTAGCAGAAAAACAGTTGGTGATTAGCTCTGTAAATTTACAGAAGTTGTGAGAGAAAAACACTTGTCTGATTTGGACCATCTGTGAAACACGAATTTCCCTGACCTCCTCAGGGAAAGCTAGTCCCGTCCGAATACGACTATACTGTTTCTTTTTATGAAAATGTCCTTTATATGTTGTAAATATTATGTCATGTCATATTTATGAATTTCAGTCAGTTTTACTTTTTTTATATGGTGTTTTACTAAAATGACATCCGACCTAGCTGATGAAAATGTTTAAATTTAAGAAAAATGCTGCAAACCGTAAGAGACCAAACTTTAATCAAATATAGAAACATTTAGGAAATGTTTAAACATTTATTAATTCAAACGTGACAAACCTTTAAATTATTCAACTAAATACAATTGTCCTTGTTGCGAAAACCTGAACTCCTGAAATAATAACAAATGGTGAATATACTGAAGTATTAGCTACTTTTAGAAGTTAATATATTCTGAATAATCCATGCTTTAAAGATAAAGTTAAACTTCTCTCAACTTTCTGAAGTCACTGGACACACCCAAATCTAGTCGTCAGTGTAGCTGTCGCTTGTGTTGCTGTAAGTCGCCAGCTCTCATTGATAATGAAGGAAAAGAGGTCGCTAGAAGTCGTGTGTATGGGGATTCAGTTGTGAACATAATTAATCTCATGTATGAATAGGATGTGTTTAAGTGTGGTAATTAACCCATTGTAACATTGAACAACACTGAGGGCAGTGCGAATTTTGGTAAGCACAGTCCGTATTTCAGAAGGAGAATTTTCGATTTACTGTTGTCAAATTTACAGTGCGGTCAGTCTGTCCAATGTCGGTGTGTGGGATATTTCCATCTGAAGTCCATCTGTCAGATATGGTAAGTAATAGCACCTCTTTTCAACAAGCTGCACAATTTGAGGTATCATTCATGTCTGTAGCACAAAACAGTGAGCATTACATGCTCAACCTTAATACTTGGAGTTAAGGATTTGAACAAACCCCTTAGCATGCACTATAATAAAAGGTCCCAAATAATGCTGCACATAGACAGAGATTCACTGTAGAATCCAACCCCCCCCAAACCTCTCAAACTCTTAAGTAGTACATTAAAAACACATTTTTGGGTCAAGGCTTGGCTCAGGCTTTAGAGTTATTATGCTTTTTTTAAGTTGTAATTCGACTGAACTGTCCATTTGTGTGTGTGAATACGACGTTCAAGGCTCCCCACGTGCTCACTGATCTATTATGGATTATTTAAGGCTGGTGACCCAGCATGTAGCTGCGACACCAATAAATCCAGTCTGGTTCAGGCCAATGCCAGCTCAAGGTGAAATCACTTGCAGGTTCGAAAACAACTGACGTGCACACTTGTGTGAATCCGCTGCTTGACGAAGGGGAAATAAACTGAGATTTGAGCCTGGAGAGCCCTGAAATGGGCTGACACAGAAAGCGAGAAAGGATGATTACAGGTGCCATGAAAGACAACGCTGTGGTTTTATGTTGACTTTTATGTGACTGATACTAAATTAAATGCTCAGAGTCTGTAACCAGAATCACCAGAGCGATTCAAACAACACAATTACAACATAACATCACCTCAGTGATGCTAGGGTGTTGTGGGTGATTACCAGGGCAATCCTATGTGGTTGCTAAGGAATTCTGAGTGTTTATTTGTCCAGAGCTATGCAGTTGTTAGGGAATTATGGGGTGGTTGCAATGGCGTTTTTAGGTGCCAGCTAGCATGTTTTGGGTAGTTGCTGGGTGGTAACAAGAATCAGAGTGATTCAACCAACAGCAATAAAAAAACACAAAACTCACCTTCGCAATGCAAGGGTGTTGTGGGTGGTTGTCAGAGCATCACCACGTGGTTGGTAAGGAGCATTTGTGGCATTATGTTGATTAACATTAAAAAAAAATTCGACTTGTCCCTCCTTTTCTTTTAAAAAAAGCAAAAATTGCAGTTAGTGAAACACTTACAATGGAAGAGAATGTGAGGCAATGTTTTAAATGTATAGCACAAGACAAACAATATGCATGCTAACATGGTTTTAGAGTAACAAAACACTTACTAACCTTGTCTGTGTAAAGTTATATCCAATTTTACAACTTTGTTGCATAACGACATAATGCCTTAAACTCTAAAACCATGAAATGTTAAAACTGTAAATAAAAAATGTCTGTAAAAACATTGACTGTAATAACAATGATGTAAACAACTTGACAGCTCAAACAACACAAGTTTTAATAGATTAATTAATTAAGTGCTTTTAAAAATTACAAGCTATGCTTTTCTGCCTTTAAACCCTCATAAAATTGCCCCATTTACTTCCATAGTAAGTTCCTCACTGTAACCTTGATTTGTATTTTTTTTAACATATTTTTTAAAAACAATTTAAGAAATGAAGAGGCAAGCTTCTGTTTATATGGTTGACTATTACTCTACAAACATGAAAAAAAAACAGTCTGTTCTTTGCCTTACAAATACTTAAATGTTCATTATGTATTCTTTTCTCATGCAAGATTATTTCACAGGCAGCTTCTGAAGGTTATTGTAGGTGTAATTTGTCACCCGCTGATTGATTTTCTTCTATTATGGCATCAACACCCTGATATGTGTGTAGCACGATATTGGGATATCAATGTTGATTGTGGTTATTTATTGGATGTTTGAAGCTAAATTGCCTCTGGGGAGAGTCTGTGTTTGATATGATGTAAGATCAGCATGTGATGATCATGCATTCTGGCAGAAGGGGTCCCCCGCACAAGAATTTGCAGCTTCACAGAGTCTAATGAATTGCTAATATGCTGCAGTATATTTAGAAAACATATAATGAGAAAACTACTAACAGATAAACTTAATTTGAACATTATATGAAATTGGAATGCAATGCATAATATTATTATATACATGTAAAGCAGTCAATGGAAAGGAGGAGGTGAGAACTGGCTTGTCAATATAAATAATATTTTAATTATAAACTTAAATAAAAGACACAAACACACATGATGGACATGTCCGTAAATGATCTCTCTCTTCCGCACTATCCTCCGCCCCTGGCAGCCTTTATCCCTCTCAGAGGCTTAATTAGCCTGATAAGGGACTGGGAGAGTAGAATCCGCCCTGCCACAATACAATATATATACTACTACTAATAATAATATTGTAGCTTATAGTGAAATATTTATTATACATTTTATTACAATACACAGGTGTGCTGGGTACAAAAAGTGTGAATGGAAAGTGGACTTAAACTCAAGTGGACCAAAAAAGAAAAATGCATTTATAAAAAATAAAAACATAAATAAATAATATGTTTATTGTTATTACAGTCATTGTTTTTACAGTTTTTACATTTCATGGATTTAGGGTTTTAAAATTGGATATAAGTGTTTTGTCACACCTGTGTGTGTGTGTGTGTGTGTGTGTGTGTGTGTGTGTGTGTGTGTGTGTGTGTGTGTGTGTGTGTATATATAGGAGACAGAAGAAGGAAGCGAGGGCTGGGAAAATGTCCAACGTAAATACTTTATTTGACACTTTTCAGCGTAACGGTCAATAAAATGTTTGCTTTTCAGCACAACGTAAATGTACACATGTAACAATTATGTGTGCATCTTTCTCTCTCCTCCAGCGGTTTGGACATAGGTGTCAATCCTTACCATTCTGCCTCTCCCAGCTACACTCTCCACAAATGTCACTCAGCCATGCCCACATCCTCCTATCAACGACTCAGGTCGTTGAGCCATCCGGCCTGTGACTTACCCCATTTCTAGATAGGAAATCCACCACAGCCATCTGTGCCGGACTGTGGACCACCTCAAATTTAAAGGCTGGGGAGCTAGATATCAATGGGTGATCCACGCATTGGCATCCTTCATGCAATGGAGCCACTGGAGTGGGGTGTGATCCGAACAGAGGGTGAACGCATGCACCAACAGATAGTACAGGAGGGTGAGAACCGCCCACTTGATGGCCAAACTCCAGCTCCTCTATCGTGCTGTACTTAGTCTATTTTAGAATGCCACTAAAAATCCGATTTTTGGCATATCCGGATTGTATCCAGATGAGTTTTTGATAGTCTGGACAGCAAAAAACCACATGAAATCTGATTGATCCGAATCTGATTCAAACCACATCGGAAGATGGTTTCAAATCCGATTGAAATCTGATTTTTTTCAGATGTGTCTCAGTCTGAACATAGCCTTAGTATCCCTCAGTGAGAGCTTGTGACTAATGTACAGCACGGGGCACTCCTCCCCCCTCCGCCATCTGGGACAGTACCAATCCCAACCACCTGTCTGATGTATCCGTCTGCAAGGTAAAAGGGAGAGTGAAGTCAGGTGAGTGCAATAACAACCTGCAGCAAATTGCAGCTTTCACCCGCGTGAACGTCTGCTGACATGGCTCCATCCATTGGACCGGATCTGGTGTCCATTTCTAGGAAGATCAGTAACCGATCGAGCAGCTCATCAATCTGAGGCATAGGGTATGCATGAAATTTAGACACCGTATTAACTTTTCTATAATCCACACAGAAACAGACAGAGCTATCACTCTTAGGAACCAGAACCAGCCACTTCTTCTATTATATCCAGCATGGCCTATAATTATTCCTGAACAACTTTTTTTATGCTCTGGTAATCGGTAGGGATGACTGCGTACCACTAACCCTGGGACTGTTTCAATATGGTGCTCTATGAGTATGATTGGGAAGAGGCGAGAACACGCCGGAGAATTCTCCTTGCAACCTGGCAACCTCAGTGACTTGTGATCGTGGGAGGTGGTCTCCTCAAGTGACCGGAGTGACTCGATAGATGGCTTGTAAGTTCACCTCCAGTTCGAGCTCATGGGGTCGGCCTCTCTCCATAGTTATAGGAGATTGAGGTTGTCCCCAACTCGTCGTGTGACCTCAAAGGGTCCTTGCCACTTGCTGAGTAATTTAGAGCTTGATATGGGGAGCAATACAAGGACTTTATCTCCCGGTGTAAATTCCTGTAGCTGAGTACCCTTATTATACATCCGGCTTTGACATTCTTAAGCCAAGAGCAAATTCTCCTGTTAATTGCCGCAGTGTGCAGAGTTTTGCTCTCAGGTCAAAAACGTGTGGAGGCTTGCGGGACTCCTCGAACTGCAAATAATAGGGGCTCAAGCCACCCCTCCCAATTTCGAGCCTCTTTGTACACGAACATAAATCATTTTCTTTAGGGTCTGAATCATTTGTTCAACCAAGCCGTTGCTCAGCCACACCCACAACACACACATATATATATATATATATACACACACACACTACCATGCAAATATTTTAGGCACTTCATGTAATCCCAGACTGACTCAATGTTCATTGGGTGTCACACTACAGCTAAAGATATACAGTAAATAACTATCTAAAGACAAATGCTTTTGTGAAACATCTTATGTGCCAAAGACTTTTGCACAGTACTGTGTGTATGTAAATATATATATATATATATATATATATATATATATATATATATATATATATATATATATATATATATATATATATATATAATTGTAAGTTTGTTTACAAAGCTTTAACTTTATAAGTTTATAAAGTTAACACATATTTGAATGACAATTAATCTCAAGTAAAAATAAAATACAATTTTAGACGTGACAGCTTTAATTGAAATCAATATCTACAAAGCATTTGTTTCCATAAGAGATGACAATAGGCAGGTGGAATGTGTGTGTGTGTGTTGTTAGTAAATTTATCTTCCAGCAACATTTGCTGGCCACATGCGCTGTGGTTGGTTGTAGCAGGCCAACAACCCAAAATAAATCCAACTTTGACCAAATGAATTCCTCTGAAAATTTACACCTCAGGTAATAAATTATCAAAGCTACAGAGAGATGCTGAAGCTGTCCATTCGTCAGTTGGTAGCACTGAATCTAACAAGATCACATCATCCTCATTACACCTCCATTTCTGTCTGACTTCTAACCAGAAGGCATCTCTGTTAGCTCTTAAGGTAACCCAATTAAGGACCACCTGTCAGCCAAAATATTCCAAACCGTCCAAAGCAGGGACCCAAGTACATCAGCTATCACAACATCTTTTTGGTGTATGTTTTTTAAAATCTTGTGGACCGGATATGGGTGTTGACATCAATACAAAACAATATACCAAGGTACAGTATATGCCCAAGCACTGATGTATCTTTCTCATTATCTATATCTATTATAGATTAATCCGCAAGTACTTGAGAATGCATGTCTACTTCTATCTTATCCTTCTTATATTTATAATTAAATATCTGTCCAGTGATAGCAACTGACAAATTTAATACCTCATACCTGGCCAAAAAATAAAAAATAAACTCACTAAATATATATATATAAAAAGTATCAGAAATAAACATTACTGGTCACATTTTTGAAACACTAGACTGAAATGTTTCTCATGATCTTAATCTTTTGATCTGAAGGCGTATGCTTAAATGTTTGAAATAAGTTTTGTAGATAAAAATATAATTGTGCCAATATATTAATTTATTTCACTACAAAACAAAAATGTAATAAAAAAAAAAGTGTTTGAAATTAATGGCTTGGACCAAATAATAAAGAAAAGTAGCCAATAAGTGCCCAACAAAGATGGGAACTCCTTCAATACTGTTTAAAAAGCATCCCAGCCCAGGGTGATACTTCAAGAAGTTGGTTAAGAAAATGTAAATATGTCTGCAAATTCTACACTACTTCCATTTATGTTATTCCATAGTTGTCTAAAATGTGAAAATAATTATAATAAAGAAAGAGCAAGTGTTTCAAAACTTTTGACTGGTAGTATAAATATATATATTCTTATTCTATTCTGAAGAGATTTATTAACTAAAGACCAACCAAAGCCCTGTTTACACCTGGTATTGACATCTATCTCCACTGATCCAATCGCAAGTGATCAGCTGAGACAGTCTGCTGTTTACACCTCATATTAACACGTTTTGAACGCATCTCCTGTGACCACTAGTGATCAGATGTCATCTTGAGGAGGATCTCTGGTTGTGTGACTACACACATCAATTAATATGTCAGTGCTATCACTGCATGTTGATAAAGCACAAAAAATGTCTGAATAATAAAAATTCACAAAAAGTTAACACACGGTTCTCAAACAAACGTTAAATCTAACCACAACATGATATTTTGAGGTGAACCTCCACTTAATTTTATTAGAGTACCCATATTAACTATACTTAGGATGTGTACGTTTTACGTATATGAGTCACTGCACGTTGATTTCAGGCATAGTGAAAAAACTTCAGTCGGTTGTTTTCTTTTCCAAAGCCACACCAAACCAGCAAAGTATAAAAAGTAGTTGTTTTTTTAGCATTGTTTGTACGGGATGCTTCAGGGGCATTATCGTTTATACTACATACACATGCATTTTCAAATCCCTCTGAATGTTTAGTGATTTTAATCACAAAATATTTTGTACCTCATTTACACTATTTAGTGATTAGGCAAATTATATTTTAGTTCAATAAACTGATACTTAACGGCTGAACGTACACAGACACATATATGGAACCAAACTGATTTCTGCAGTGCACTTATTTGTCATTGCCCTGTAGTATCAGTATCAGACTTTGTCATACTACTACGTTTGATTGAGACCAAATGCAAAGGGCTCTTATTTGACAAAGAGGAGCCATATGTTGTGATATTCGTTAGAGTGTTAAGTGAATCTGTGCTGTTTTGCTTCCAAGAGTAAGCACACACAAAGCACAAACTGTCATCCACCCGTTTTCTCTCCATATCAAAATTCTCTACGGACAATTACGCTGTCAAGTCCCCTCCCCAGCTCTCACAGAGGCTCATCTATTTATACAGCAACATCAGCAGAGCAGGTGTTTATCTACTGTGCATCAAAAATCATCTTACCTGATTGGCGACAGATAAGAACTGTAAATGTCTAATTGGATTGTGTATGTTTTGAAAGACTTGAGAGACAAGCAGCACTAGCCACTGGACATGATATTTTGCTGAATTTCCTCATATGAAGCATGTCAGAATAAATAGCATCTTCAGCCATACAGAGAAAAGAATTCTATTACACATATGCATTGACTTTGACTCTGTGTGTAACTCCTCTCTTAACATTGCTACGGACATGAATGATACCGATAATTGTTTGGTTTGTTGAAAAGAGGTGTGTTCTTCTGGACTCCTTTTGCATCGCAAATATCAGTTGTATCACTCAATCAGTTGAGTTACTGCACACTTTGATTGCACTCGAACAAGCTTGTAAATGTAGTTGGTTATCTAATGCAAACGTTTAAATACATGGCCGCAAAAAGTCATGCACTTTAGTATAAGTGTTTTAATGTCATAAGATAGCATTGTGAGTGTTTCTGAACAGATAATATGCCATTTGACTAGTGAAATGTGTGAAAGGGAATAAATGTCACTGTTGTTTTAGCCCCTTAATGTTCATTTCACCATGAAACTGCCGAGATGCATACAACGAGCAACGTAACTTTTCCCTCTGGAAACCTCCTGGAGTATTCATATAACACTACATCCCATTTTCTACCCCATATTCCATGGACAATCCTCGACTACATTTCCTTCTTTAACTCCGTCCTGCCACTTTAATTGTCAAATAAATGGTTCGACGGGCAACTGCTGCCACTCCACGGTGTCGATCTTCATTTCCTGTCACAAAAAAGCAACATATCTTAATGGTACAGTATTGATAATCCATTGGTCCCCTGGTGCCCAGTGAGAAAAAAATAAATGCTTGAAATCACTACCACAGGGATGTTGTTAGTCCAGATTGCATTCTGTGCAACAACAAGGGCATAGCTCTTGATCAAAAAGTAATTACTTACTAGCTGTAAGCTATGGGCTGATCTGAAATAGATTGTGGGAGAACAGACTTTGGGTATACTGAGAGAAGCTGCTTGTATTGGTCGTCCAGAATATCTTCTGTTTAGAAATTTCATTGCTGAAGATTTAGGGTGCATCAGGAAGCAAATTGAGACAGTTTGAGGTTGTTGAGAGAGAATAGATCAAACCCCACTATGGCCCATTTCAAAAGCACAACACTAAAGTTATGAAGAGTTAAGCCAAAAGTATGTTTCAGTTTTGACGCAAGCTCTTAGCGTCTGCATAGAGTCGAATGCTAGCCTTTCAAATGGTATTTAATTTGCGGTTGGTGCATGCGCTGAACAACTACTATGAGACACTGGACTTTTTCTCTTCAGGAGATTAGACTCATAAAGATGTATTTATAGTCCTTCAGACTTGAGTTATACAAATGCAGGTATCTCCTGACCTACTCAAACATGGGCTCTTGACGTGCACATCAACTGTTGTTTACACCTTCATCTGCTGTTGTTTACTGGCGAGTAAAACTTCTAACTTGTGGACCCACTTATTAGTGCAAATAATATGCAGCACATTATGAGCATTCAGAGTATGCTCGGTTAGAAAAATTGAGCCACACGTGTTCACTGCTCAAGCACTTTGCTGTTGACGAAATTTGGATCACCCGGCCTCTGACCGAAGTATACTTTGGGGTTAAAGCCGAGTATATTGTAGCATGATGTTGGATCCACATTGCAGCTAATTCTAGGAAACAATAAACGTTCTGGAAACAAAGGTTTTTTTCTGGAAATCTTTGTTTCCAGATAGGCCGATAAACAGTGTTCCCACACTTTTGGAAAGTAATAAAATCTTAAGAGTCATAAAAACATTTCTAGTGAATATGCATTTCTATAGTGAATATAGGTTATGTTCTGCTTTAAAATTTGAATTGGAAAGATGAAGACATCTGCACAATAATTTACACCAAGTATAATCATTTAAATCTATTAATCCCAAGGATTGGTTTCGTACATGCATATAATAAAATTGACTCAGGAAAAAAAATTATAATCATCATAATAGTTATCATGAATGACTGGAGAAGTTATGGAAATTGTGTGGGAAATCTTTCAAAATATCCAATCCTCCCTGACTCTTGAAAATTGCATAGAAGCCAGCCAATATGATTGCAATTTTATTTGAACATTCTTGCCTTCTTGCCATTTTTGTGTGCAATAATGTGTGCATCAGACAGTCTATAAACGGTTTGGTTCACCGCCATGCTGTCTAAGACTAAGTTAGGCTTGAATCTAATGTTAACAAAAATTTACTTCAGTCAGAACCTCTTCTTTTAGCAAGTCTTATAAGACTTATAGCAAGTTTTTTAGCAAGTCGGTTCACACAGCAGCCATCTTTGGAATGCTCACATGCAGCTATTTTTCTATGCAAACAAGTAACATAAAAGTGCAGCTACTAACTACTTGAATGTGGAAAGACAGAAATCTTCATGATCTTTGATCATGATCAAAGAACACATTTAAAATAAGTAGAAAAATCTGACAACACTTGTATCATAAATTGTGCTTCTTTACCTCAGATTACACTACCAAACAATTTTCCCTTCTTGATTAGCTTCTCGAGTTGACTGACGGGCGATCTCTGTAATTAAAAGGTGATTGGCTCTTTCACCTGTAGGCAGGACCATTGGACATTCCAATTTCTCACATTCATTTTAATAGAAGTGGCCGTCTCTACTAAATAGTCTCTGCTTATGGCCAATTTGAAGCAATCTGTTGGTGTTGACAGTATGGTTCTGTTCTGGCCAAATTCCCTGCCCATCCATGCAGCCATGCATGGACAGAGTGGGGTGAGAAGCAAATCAAACTGCCACAGGGGTAACAGAACAGATCCCTAAGAATTCTATTACGACGGTGCAATTCATATTTGTAGATGTCATGAATCAACTGATTAAAAACTTGACTAACGTGACCTGCCTAAACTAATGCGATGCTTGATTTTGGTTTTCCGAGACCTCTGATTTATGATACTAATTAAGAACAGCAATATTCCCTTTCATTTGGACTGTTTGCTTTTGCTCGGTTTTCTAAATAGCTCTTTACAGTTTACAATGCAGATCAGCTCACTAGTGCTGACCCGCACTGGCCAGTTAATGGAGACATATCCAGCTGCAGACCCGCAGCACCACCAGTTTCAGAACCCCAGTTTCAGAACACCAGAAACTGGCGCTGGGGTTCTGAAACTGGGGTTCTGAAACTGGTGGTGCTGCGGGTCTGCAGCTGGATACTATTGAGTTAATGGGGCTGTCTGCTCACTAGATTACTAAAGCTGTTGACCTTGTCATCTGCTCCTGATGCTTCAACACCAAACACTCTCCCAGTCTGCCGCTCGGCCAGGATGAAATACAATTCCAATTGAAGGGAAAGTTGCTAATAATGCCTTATCAAGTAGCAATAGCAACTTATTTATATCTAGCAGGTGGTATGAGATAGTTTTGGATAACACTGTCCTATTCTGCTACTTGTTTCTTTGTAGTTCATTAAAGTGCAGCCAGTAGATACATCAGAGCTGTTGCACTCAAACAGCCAATTAAAGAGTGTTTAATCATTTTTTTGTGTAATCTTTGTATTTCTATATTGGTAGATCATTCCTTATGTGTGATTGTTTTAATTTCAGATGAGATTTGCATCATACAGTCAGCATTGATAAAAAACATTACAGATGCACTGTAAAAAGTATGTTTAACAAAATAATATGTGCCATTTGTACTGTAAAATTTGTCAAAATTATGATGAAAAACAAGAATCGGACATTTCATTATATTTTATGGTAATATTTATATTTATTTTTTATTGTTTAATATCAATTAATGTCACTTATGTACATCGGGGTATTCTGTATTATATTTCATGTGGTTTAGTTCATGTTTAATGCATTATTTTAGTCACATGTATGACCCTGGTGGAGTTTTGTGTTTGGGTGCGTAACACTGTCTCTACATGTGTATTAATTATTGCTCCTGGAAGGGCCACTCTTGATGAACTTTAGGTCTTCATGTGGCCCTTTGTTGTTTCTACAATGATCAACAATACATTTAAAGTGAAAAGCAGACTTTTATAGCTCCAGAAGCAAGTTAATATATCAAGTTTATATCATTTAATAATATAAACCGTAGTGAACATTTAAAAATACAGGCATCAAAATTACATCCTGTATAGCCTTAATATATCTCCATAATTTTTTTCCTGTTTATTTACATACTGTCAGTATTTTACCTTTTATTTGCTAGATTCAAAAAATATTTTTTTTTACAGTGTATATTTAATGTATAAATAATCTAATATTGCCTGATATCCGCATATGAAGTCTAAGCACTTTCTTCCAAGTGGTTACTTTCGACCTTAAAAATAACAATGAATAATAAAGGGTTTCTCAGAATGGAGCCCTGTGATTGCTTTTCTTCAAGTTATTTTGTAATTGTAGGACATGTGGTATTGAGAAAAATCTCAACATGTAAAAGAATGGTCTTTTTAATCAAAGACATTTGAGTCTGCATGAACATAATTACACTATAAACGGGGTGGCAATAATTCTCGCAGGTTTCTGAGAATTGCCTATAATTCATTTCACCTAAGGATATGCACTCACTCTCCGCTCCCACAAGTGACTCAGAGAAACTAAGGCTCTATTTTTGTCAAAGTACCCCCCTTTAATTCAGATGCCACAAACAGGCCACTGAAATAGTCAATCTGTATTGGAAATCTTTAGAAATGTGCAACCGCCTCGGCAGAAATTCGCCACATCAATTAAAAGTGATTGTGTTAATCATCTTGGTTTGTCTAGAGTCTCTGTAAAAGCCCAGGAGCTTTTCCTGAGAATGGTGAAAACAAGCTAAAAATGTTGGCACACAGAAAAATCTTCATAATTTGCTCATTTAACAAAATAAATGAAGGGAATCGGATCCAAAAGAACTTAATTTATTTAAACAAATTCCTTTTACTTTCATTTGATTAAGTAAAATATTAACTAAACTCATGCTGCAAAACTTGAACGAATAAATTCAAATCCAATTAAAATGTATTAAATAATCATAACTGAGAATCTCTAGATAGGTAGCAGAAGAGACTCATGGGTAAAATGTAATTTTATGCATATCTAATAGTCTGTGAGGAATCTTTTTCAAAGATGTATCTGTAAAGAAAAAAATATTTCAATTTTTTTTGACAATTACTCTCAAATTGCCACCACAGCCGGCCGTACAAATGGGAAACGAGATGTTTTCAGGAATTATAGATTGTGTGAGACTAAGGTGATAAATGTTCAAAACAGCAATGATCACCTAAGAAAGTTCTTTAAAGCATAGTTCACCCAAAAATGAAAATCATCTACTCACCCTCTATTCTTTCCAAATCTGTATTTTCTTCAGTGATAGAAGAGATTTTGAAGAATGTACTGGCTGCTCTTTTTCATGTAATGGAAGGGGACTGGTGCTGTCAGGCTCCAAAAAAAAAAACAAATCAAGCAATTGGGTTTGGAATGACATGAGGGTGAGTTAATTAAATAATTTTCACTTTTGCATGAGCAATATGAATATGACAGAATGATCAGCTAGCATTTACAAACTTTTCTCCATGTTTGAGACTACTGCTGGTTAAATGAAAATATTGCTGTGGTGGATCAGCCTGAACTCAGGACTGGTCCATGCAAATCCCCTGTCATCATTGATTTCTCTTTGAACGGATATGTCTTTATCTCTCCCCTGTCTAAGCTTGGTTCCCTTCCGAGGGAACTCGCACTGCGTCGTTGAAAACGACTCTTTGGGGAACGCTCCTTAGCGTGCGCCTCTGAAGTATGAATGAAACTATTCCAATCTTGATTGGTGTTGCGTCATGACGTAACATGTGACGGCATAACCGGATGCATAAAAGTGACGCCGGCACACATACACATTAGCTTTCGCTCTTCAGCAAGCGCTCTATGTTGAAATTGTTTGTCTTATTTGGTGTTGTTTGTCTGATTTAAAAATATTATGGCCACCGAACAGTTCAAGAAGTGCGTGCACCCCTGCCCTCGTTTCATTACGGGTAGGGACACGCACGCTTTATGTGTGAACTGTTTGGGAGCGCAGCACGCACAGGCAGCTCTCGAGGGATCTGCCTGTGAAAGTTGTGAAGCACTACCCATGAGAGTGCTGCGCTCCCGGTTGGCGTGCTTTGATGAGCACGGTCAGGCTCGCGTTCCCCACGGTTTTGGTCCCGCGTCTGTTGAGGCAGCGCGGCGATTGAGATCGCGGGGTTCGCAGCGGGATTTTGCAGATGAGAATGAGACTGCTGCGGCACTTTCTCATTCTTCGTTTGAGGATCCCGAGCCTACTGTGTGTGGTGCAGAAGCCCGCGTCGCGGCTTCTTCTGCCCATGATCAGGTCCCGATGCTTGAGCTCACTGCTTCCGAGGAAGTGGATATGCTCAGCATCGATGCGGACGACCGTGAGCCAAGCACGCCGGTTTTTGGCCAAGCTTATGAGGAGCTGATTGAGGTTATGACGCGTGCCGTGGCCAGACTGAATATCAGCTGGCCACAAAATGAGCAGGGAACGCAAGTTGAAAGCAAATTAGACGTGCGTTTCCTGCGGCACAGATCACAACCTCAGCGCCGGGGTTTGCCGTTTTCCCCGATCTCCACAGAACGAGATCGTGGGGTAAACCGCATTCGTCCCGTATCTCCAGCCCCAGTGTTTGATTACAGAACGATGTTTTGGGGGCACGGGATATGGGCTAAAACCCCGGCGCTGCCTAGTAAGCCCTGCAGAGATACATCTGCTTTAATAAGTAGGGCTTACATGGCGGCACACAAGCGGTGTAGGTTTCCCGCCGTCTCTGACGCTTCGGGCCACATCAATTTCCACCGAACGCACACTGTATGTTCGTGTCAAAAAAAAAAAAAAAATATATATAAAAAAAAAAAAAACAACAAGCATCAATTGTGGTCACAAGAACCATATCGACTAAATCCTGCCGGTCTCTCGCTTCAGGAAGTCGAGAACAGTGCTTGAAAAACACCCGGGAGGCTGGTTCCCTTAGTTGAAGCTTCGGGAAAGAGGTCCTACCGAGGTGGTAGAACCTCGGAGGGCTGCCCCCCCCCCACTGCAGAGCAACCGAGGTTGCTCTCGCAGCGGAGTCCTCAGGAAATCGGTGTCGGTTCCCGCCGTCTTTGACGCTTCGGGCCACATCAATTTCCAGCGAACGCACACCGTGCCGTTCGTGTCAAAAAAAAAAAAAAAACAAGCATTAATGGTGGTCACAAGAACCATATCGACTAAATCCTGCCGGTCTTTCGCTTCAGGAAGTCGAGAACAGTGCTTGAAAAACACCCGAGACCAGCCTCGAGAGGCTGGTTCCCTTAGTAGAAGCTTCGGGAAAGAGGTTCTACCGAGGTGGTAGAACCTCGGAGGGCTGTCCCCCGCTGCAGAGCAACCGAGGTTGCTCTCGCAGCGGAGTCCTCAGGAAATCGGTGTCGGTTCCCGCCGTCTCTGACGCTTCGGGCCACATCAATTTCCAGCGAACGCACACCGTGCCGTTCGCGTCAAAAAATAAAAAACACACATCAATTGTGGTCACAAGAACTGTATCGACTAAACCCTGCCGGTATCTCGCTTCAGGAAGTCGAGAACAGTGCTCGAAAAACACCCGAGATCAGCCTCGAGAGGCTGGTTCCCTTAGTAGATTTTGTTGAGGCATGGAATCATCTTCCCAACATATCTGCATGGGTCCTGCATATAATAAAATCAGGGTACAGACTGCAGTTCGGGCACCACCCCCCAAATTCTCTGGGGTGGTGCAGACTACAGTGGTTCCGGAGCAGGCTCAGGTGATGGAACAAGAAGTGCAATCTCTGCTGCTGAAGGAGGCCATAGAACGTGTTCCTCATTCAGACAAGGAGTCCGGTCTTTACAGCCGGTACTTTATAGTTCCAAAAAAGGATGGGGGGTTGAGGCCGATTTTAGATCTCAGAGTTTTGAACCGGCCTTTGAGGAGGTTCAGGTTCAAAATGCTTACCATTCCTGTCATCGTGAGTCAGATCAGATCCGAGGACTGATTTGTCACGATAGATCTAAAATACGCCTATTTTCATGTACCCATCCTTCCATGTCACAGGAGGTTCCTGAGGTTCGCTTTCGGGGGCGAAGCTTACCAATATCGGGTTCTTCCGTTCGGCCTAGCACTCTCTCCCCGCACATTCACCAAATGTATGGATGCAGCTCCTGCTCCTCTGAGACTTCAGGGCATCCGCATACTGAATTATATCGATGACTGGCTCATTCTGGCCCAGTCTCGAGAAATGGCGGTTCGGCATCGAGATGTCGTCCTTGGCCATATTCGAAGTTTGGGGTTGAGACTCAACACAAAAAGAGTGTGTTACAACCATCCCAGTGCACAACATTTCTGGGTGTTGTGTGGGACTCGGTTACGATGCAGGCACGCATGTCTCCTGCGCGTATCGAGTCCCTTATGGCGATGGTGTCCGGGTTAGAGCTAGGCCAGGCCATCACTGTAAAGCAATTTCAAAGACTGCTGGGCCTCATGGCAGCGGCATCCAACATTGTACCGTTGGGCCTTCTACACATGAGGCCCCTCCAGTGGTGGCCGAAAGCCAAGGGGTTTTCCCCAGCGGGAATCCATTTCGTATAATCAGAGTAACGCGCAGGTGCCTTCGTTCTCTGCTAATATGGAAGAAACCTTGGTTCCTGTCCCAAGGGCCAGTGTTGGGAGCGTCATGTCGCCGGAAAACCGTTTCGACAGACGCCTCCCTCACTGGCTGGGGCGCGGTCATGGACGGCCGCTTTGCCAGGGGTCTGTGGCAGGACCATCATCATTCTTGGCACATAAACTGTCTAGAGATGTTGGCTGTGTTCAGGGCTCTGAGGAGCTTCCTTCCAGACATCAAGGGTTACCATGTCCTAGTACGTTCGGACAATACATCAGTGGTAGCTTATCTGAACCGACAAGGAGGACTCAGATCGCGCCCTCTGTGCAGACTGGCGCATCAGATAATTCTTTGGTCCCAAGGGAAAATACTGTCTATCAGAGCAATGTATATTCCGGGGGTTCAGAATCAGGGAGCAGACATCCTGTCGAGGCAGGGGCTGAGGCCCGGGGAATGGAGACTTCATCCAGAGGTGGTGAAGTTGATATGGGACAAATTTGGACCATCAGAAGTGGATCTGTTCGCGTCTCGAGAGACGTCCCACTGTCCACTTTGGTTCTCCCTCTCACATCCAGCCCCACTGGGGTTGGACGCCATGGTACAGGCTTGGCCGAGGCTTCGCCTGTACGCATTTCCCCCGATCGCTCTGCTCCCGGGAGTCCTGGAAAGGGTCCGCCAAGAGGGCATCAGTCTACTTCTGGTTGCCCCCATGTGGCCGGCCCGAGTATGGTTCTCAGACATAATTTCACTCCTGATAGCTCCGCCATGGCAGATTCCTCTGAGGAGGGATCTGTTGTCTCAGGCGGGGGGCACAGTCTTCCACCCTCGTCCAGAGCTGTGGAAACTGTGGGTCTGGCCCCTGAGGGGGTTCAGTACCTAAATGCTGGTCTATCAGTGGGGGTGGTTGAAACCATACTTAGCTCTAGGGCTCCGTCTACTAGGAGATTATATGGCCTCAAGTGGAATGTGTTCTCCACTTGGTGTAGAGAACATGAAGTAGATCCAGTTAACTGCCCGGTGGCTTCAGTTCTGGAGTTTCTTCAAGATCGTTTCTCTGCGGGTCTCTCCCCTTCCACACTCAAGGTGTACGTGGCTGCCATTTCGGCGTTCCATGCACCACTGAGTGATGGGCCTCTGGGGAGGCACCAGCTGGTCATTCGTTTTCTCCGTGGTACATGGAGGATGAGACCGACAACCAGGTCCAGGGTTCCTGCCTGGGACCTGGCGGTGGTTCTCGAAGGGTTATCCCTGGCCCCCTTCGAACCCCTTCAGTCGGCTTCGCCCAAGGACCTGACGTTCAAGATGGCTTTTCTCTTAGCTATTACCTCTCTAAAGAGGGTGGGTGATCTTCAAGCCCTGGCAGTGACGCCAGCTTGCTTGGAGTTTGCCCCTGGCGGAGTTAAAGCCATTTTACACCCGAGACCTGGCTATGTGCCTAAGGTGCCGTCTAACACGGCACGGTCTACGGTCCTGCAGGCTTTTCATCCTCCACCTTATGTGTCGGCAGAAGAAGAGAGGCTCCATTTGCTCTGCCCTGTCAGAGCTTTGAGCGTTTACCTCGAGAGGTCCTCTTCTTGGAGGAGGTCGGACCAACTGTTAGTGTGTTTTGGGTCACCTAAGAAGGGGCTCCCTGCCTCAAAACAAACCATTAGTAATTGTATTGTTCAGGCTATTATCTCGGCCTACAAGGTGCGCAATTTGCCTTCACCTTTGGCCGTGAGGGCTCATTCAACTAGAGGCATGGCGTCCTCTAGGGCTCTCTTATCGGGAGTACCCCTCCAGGAGATCTGTGAGGCAGCCGGTTGGGCTACCCCGCACACTTTCATCAGGTTTTTACAGTCTGCACCTCCCTAGTACGCCTGGCGCACGTGTGCTCTCGTCCTAGCTGAGTGCCTGAGTTCAGTTTCACCCTAGGGCAGGCCTTTTTTCGGTGCGTGGCCTAGTGGGCATTCGTTCCCCAAAGAGTCGTTTTCAACGACGCAGTGCGAGTTCCCTCGGAAGGGAACGTCTCGGGTTATGACTATAACCCTTGTTCCCTGAGAAGGGAACGAGACACTGCGTCGTCCTGCCACGCCCCTCAAGGCCTGAGAGCGGCTTGCTTCATCGCTAGGCTAATGTGTATGTGTGCCGGCGTCACTTTTATGCATCCGGTTATGCCGTCACATGTTACGTCATGACGCAACACCAATCAAGATTGGAATAGTTTCATTCATACTTCAGAGGCGCACGCTAAGGAGCGTTCCCCAAAGAGTCGTTTTCAACGACGCAGTGTCTCGTTCCCTTCTCAGGGAACAAGGGTTATAGTCATAACCCGAGACGTTTTCTCAGAAGAGCAAATGAGGATCCAGTGTGTGTGTTAAAGTCTAAAGATGCCTTTGAACTAGCCAGAGAAATACAATTGAGATAAGTTACTGGAGACAGGTAATGAGAACCTATACACTCCCAGGAAAGAATCAATAGTGGACACTGATACACTAGAGAGGAAGGACATTTGGCAGCATTATTCTTCATTCGAGTAAACACTGCAGATTTAAGGGAAACACGCACCGAGCAGGTAGGTACCAAACAGTTATCGATAACCTGATATTTGCAAACTACAACATCTTGCGATGAGATCAAACTGCCTGAAGGCACTGATGTCTGACAATCTGATAATAAATAAGGACTCTTAGCAGTTTGACAAATTCATTGATAGCATACAAAACTTTTTGATTTTTTTGGATGAATCTCACAACAAAATGCTGTATTACACATTTAGGTTTTGTTGCATTGTGAAATTATTTTCATGAAACTGATAAATAAAAACTATTTATGTTCAATTCTGATACATAAATATTTCCTTAACCATATGGCTGAACCACAAATTGTGTATTAACAAGTCCCCTTTTGCTGGAAAGTATGGATGGAGAGGGATGTTGCTACACTTGGTGACCTTTCTGAAAACGGAGCTTTGAGATCATTTGAAAATATAACACCGCAATTTGTGATTTCTAGGTTCCAATTTTTCAGGTACTTACAGTTGCACCATCTACTTTGTACTATTTTGGGTTGTAGTACACAGCCCCCTAAAGCTGCAGACACCCTCTGTATGGTTCTCACGGCCTTTGGAAAGGGGCATGAAGCGTTAGAGAATTATTTCTCATTGATACATAGTCTTGGGGACGGGGCCTTAACAGCTCTTAAGAGGTTATGGGAAAGATATTTGAAAAGGTATTAGAGGATAAGTAGTGGGAAAGAATATATATATTTTTTAAACTATGTCAAGGGAAGCAAGGGAACACATTACTCAGTTTAAGATTTTGCATAGTTTGTATTGGAGTCCCTCTAGATTGTTAAGGCTTGGTTTAAAAGACAAACCTACCTGCTGGCGATGTCGGTTGTAGGATGGAGGCATTGCAATGCTCTGTGGTTCCCTTTCGTAGGAACTCGAGCTGCATAATCACATTGGGACATGCCCTGAGTGTCACATGGTCTGAAGTCCTTATACAAACACACCAAACACACTGTTGGCGCTTAAGCGACACACCTGGAGAGCTATGTCACGGATTCCAGAAAAGCACTGACTTTGGTGCCATTGAGTCAGATTTTCTGTTCTTCGGAGCACAATCTCGTCTGCCCCATGTTGTACCTATGACTCACGTCGAAGCGAGGATCATTATTATTCTCCCTTTTGAGTTCTGATTGTTCACAGTGTGATTTAATGAATGTCAGGACTCTGTGAAATGTTTGCATCCTTCGGAAATTCGGTCAAGCCGCGTGCTGGTGCAGGCTGTGTGTCTGCCAATGGCATGTGGCTGAGTGACTCGTGGGAAGCCAGCGTGGACGCTGAGGAGATGGGAGCTGAGCAGCAGGCGGACCTTCACTGGCTGCCCATCTCTCTCCTTTAGCAACCACATGGAAATCGAGGCCTACTCTTCCTTCGAAGCTGTGCAGAGTTACATCGTCCTTGCTGAGCAAGGCCTACCAGGGCTTTGGGCCAGGCGGTTTCATCTTTGCACACACTGGCAGTTTTGCAAGCCTACCAGGCCTTTTTTATGAGAGATTTAGATGAGGGAGCTGGACTGGATGCTGAGGCCATCGTGGAATTATGCTGAGCTTCTGATTTGGCAATAAGAGCTACCAAACATATTGCTTGTGCAGTTGGTCAAAATATGGTTGGCCTCATGGCGGCAGAACACCATCTGTGGCTTACGATCACAGATATTCGTGACAAGGTTAAGGCCTTTCTAATGAATGCCCCTGTGTCACAATCCGGACTGTTCGGTGATGCAGTCCAGTCAGTGGTGGAAAAATTCCATGCTGTTAAACAGCAGACTGCCGTGTTCCAGCAAATGCTTCCTCGCAGAGAGAGAAAAGCCTGCTGCAGCTCTGGTGCATTCTCGTTCAGTATCTTCGCAACGTCCCAACCGAATAAAGCGGTGGACACGAGTTTTGCACCACTTCAGAAGGATTGGGGTCCTCATTCATTCACACCAACATGGGCATGTCCGCATAGACATTTGTATGTTGGACCGGCCCCTTTTAAGCGGCCTGCAGGACACCAGAAGCGGGCCTGATGGACTTAAGGTGAACAGAAGGGTGAACTCCCATTCAGGTAATGAAAATGAAAAGTACAAACGTATCCATGTTGTTCCTGTTTGCCCTTCGGACAGCATCGGGTTGAGTTCACCGTTTTTCACGCCTCGAACACCCAACAGCCAGAAAATAGTTCAGTTTCCCCCACCGCTTGCACTGGGGAGCGAACAATAAAAAAAACACATTCTGAATTCAGCCTCTGTCTCCGTGACCAAATGTCTCGAGACATGAGTAACAGAATTCGACGTTCATCAAGCACACACAATGAACATAAGAACAAGTTGTCCCCCCATAAAGAATGCTGGGGCCTTTGTGGCGAACAAGATTTCACAAATAAAATTCCCCCCAATGTTCATAAAATTTTCTCCATTCAAAATACCAGGGAAAAGGTTTATTCTGTCAGCATCCCTGCTGTAGATACACCAAAAGGAAGCCAAGTGCACCATCTAGTGGCTACAGGTTGTGCTGCAGGCAAGAGCCAATCTTTAATCCCTCTGTATGTCCGTCTGATGGCTTGGCAGCAACTGAAGGGCATTTTGAACTGGGTACTTCGAACTATAAGCAAGGTTATGTTTAGTGGAGTTGTTCCGACAGATGTTTCTGTTCGGGAAGCCCACTGATTCGTAACATTTATTCTCTCTTAGATTAATGGGCAATAGAGGAGATTCCCTCTTCTCAGAGAGAATGCATTTTTTTTTTTCAGGTCCTGAAAAAAGATGGCGGCTTGCATTAATTTCTAGATTTCAGACTTTTGAACTCCACTCTGATGAAATGTCAATTCAGAATGCTGACGCAGAAGCAAATAATGCCACATGTGCAGCTGGAGGACTGATTTGTGACATCAGATTTGAAGAATGCTTATTTCCATATTTAGATTGCACCAAAACATAGGTATTTTCTCAGATTTGCTTTCGGGGGCAAAGCGTATCAGTTTTGCGTCCTTCTGTTCAGACTTGCGCTGGCATCTTGGACTTTGTGTTGGAAATGTGGTTTCTTGAGTGATCTGAACTAGTGATTCAGTTCCGCTGTTACAAGCGGTTATCCTCAGTTAGAATGCATGCACCCGTTTGTTCACTCTCTCTCTCTCACTGAAATTCACAGAGTGAGCGGCACCTCGGTTTATGTCCGACTCAGGGTGGTGTTTCAAATTCTCCCGCCTGTTTCATCAGTTCCTTTGTGTGTGGTATTAGCTCCATTGCTCTGGATCTGATCCAGGCATCTTTATTTCCTCCTTTCCCTCCACATTCAAATAATCGTTGGCTCCGTCTTTTTTATCTAGTCCTCCATTTTTAACCTAGTCCTCCATGTGGACCTGATCCTCCATTTTGAACTTATTTCTTCATGTGGACCCGATCCTCCATTTTGAAACTAGTTCTTCATGTGGAGTTTAATCCACTATTTTGTATTCTTTGTTGCCATATCTAGACACACCCCCTCATACACACATGCATACACTAGCATATAGTTGCACTATTTAGTTAGGATTTCCCTGTTATGTTTTTGTGTTATATTCATATATTATTGGCGGTGTTCATTGCTGTTTGATTATAATAAATCTTGTTATATTATAATAAGAAGTACTCCTAGTTGTTTGTTTGAATATTGTGTTGAAGAAAGCCTCTGCCACGTCAAGAACTCCCATATTACTTCTGTGTATTGTTATTTTGTTGTTGTTAGAAGCCAACTGTAACCAGATTACTGTTGGATTCGTATGGCAATAATTTGACTAGTTCCTCCCCTTTTTGATTATTTTGATTAATAATCAAAATATTCAACCTTCAGGGTAGATTTGTATGAGACTCGATAAGTAACTTAATAATTTTTCTCTTGTCAAAGAGTTGTGCCCTGAGGATAGTATTTAATGAGTTAAATTCTACTAGTTAATTTAATTATTAATTAATGATTAATACATATTAATTATTAGTTATTTCTAATAGTAAAATTGATCTAAACAACCAGTAGCACCCTACAAGGTTGTTATAGACCACATACACCCCTTCATAGCAACGGTATTCCCTGATGTCAGTGGCCTCTTGCAGCAGGATACTCCCTGCCATACTCCAAAAAATTTTCAGGAATGAAGATCAGTAGTTACAGAAATACTCAAACCAGCCTGTCTGGCACCAACAATCATCCATGCGATTATCTAATCAGGCAATTGTGTGGCAGCAGTGCAGTGGGAAACAAAAACAAGCAGAAATGAGTCAGGAGCTTCTGAAAATGTTCACATTAACTATCAGAATAGGGAAAGAATTTATCTCAGTGATTTGGAGCGTGGCATGATTGTTGATGCCATCTATTTTGTGAAGTGCACCAGTCCCTCCTGCAGCAAAGCAACCCCACTACATGATGCTTCACAGTTGGTATGGTGTTCTTCGGCTTGCAAGCCTCACCTTTTTTTCTCCAAACATAATGATGGTAATTATGGCCAAAAAGTAAAATTTTTGTTTCATCAGACCAGAGCAAATTTCTCCAAAAAGTAAAATCTTTGTCCTGTCTGCACATGCAAACTGTAGTCTGACTTTGTATGACTGTTTTGGAGCATTGACTTCTTTATTGCTGAGCAGCCTTTCATGTTATGTTGATATAGGAATCATTTTACTGTGGATATAGATACCTGTCTACCTGTTTCCTCCAGCATCTTCACAAGGTCCTTTGCTGTTGTTCTGGGATTTATTTGTACTTTTCGCACCAAACTATATTCATCTCTAGGAGAATGCATCTCCTCCCTGAGCGGTATGATGGCTACATGGTCCCATGGTGTTTATACTTGCATTCTATTGTTTGTACAGATGAACGTGTTAACTTCAAGTATTTGGAAATGGCTCCCAAGGATGAACCAAAAATTTTTTCTGAGGTCTTGACTGGTTTCTTTGGATTTTCCCATGATGTCAAGCAAAGACACACTGAGTTTGAAGGTAGGCCTTAAAATACATCTGCAGGTACACCTCCAATTCAGTACACCTCCTAACTAACTAGTTAGCTAACTAGCAAATTATCTAAAGGCTTGATTTCATTTTCTGGAATTTTCCAAGCTGCTTAAAGGCACAGTTAACTTTTGACCCACTGGAATTGTGATAATTATAAGTGAATGATCTGTCTGTAAACAATTGTTGGAAACATTACTCATGTCATGCACAAAGAATATGTCGACGACTTGCCAAAACTATAGTTTGCTAATATAAAATCTGTGGAGTGGTTAAAAAATTTGTTTCAATATATATATATATATATCACACACACACACATATAGTTTTTTTTTCCTTAACATAAGCCATGCCATTAAACTGCATATAAAAGTGTTCAATCAAATATTTTTTTTTTAAATATAATAGGCCCAAGCAAACATTAACATTGAACCCACAACGTGAAAAAATTAGCTCAACAGCAAGTCAAAAAAGGGGGAGAGGGAGAGACAGAGAGAGAGAGAGAAAAGAAAGAGTCAGACAGGAGCCAGTGGGAAGACAACAGAACAACAAACACTTTCAGGCTACATCAGTAAAATGCACGATGTGCAGTCTGTACTGTTGACACTGAGCAGGCAAAATTACCCACTCACACCATTGAATTAATGAAGGCTATAGCTTGTCATGGGCATGTAAATGTCTTTTGTCCATCCTTCGCATCAATTCTCAGCTTTGCGGGATGAAGCAGTGCAAAGCTTACTGTTGGTGCAGTAATTTGTTACACTCTTAGAATCAGTCCTGCTTCACTTGAGTAGCACTAGCAAACTCCGTAAAAACCATGATATTGTGGAACATAGACTCTGTCAGCTGACCACAAAAATCTTGCCAGTATAAATTGGGTCCATCACCTGCCCCGGGTAGCCCATTCCCTCCAAAAACAGCCCCATATTTTGACCTTCCTTTCCCTCAGGGATTCCAAGGAAAAGAACATTATTACATCAGCTCCAAATTTCCATATTATCTATGTTTTTCCCACAGCTGTTTCACATCAGCCTTGGAAGCAGGCGGGTGAGCCTGTAGCTCTCTTTTGGCTGACTAACGAAACTCGACTCAATGTTTTTCAACATCATCTATTCTTGAGATCAGGGCGGAAAGATAGATTTGATCGCTCGACATATTTCTGTGAGGCTCTCCATGTCGGTCAAGATTTACATTTTCATTTGATCCTGAAATCCGTCACGAAGCTCGCTGTCACTATCAACTGGACCTCTGCATCTTGATTCTGTGAGTCGTCCGATGTGTGAGAACGTAAGAGCTTTTGAATGTCCCCAGAGGCCGATGATTAAAAATGTTTTGACATCCGGCCCTCCCAGCACAGTTTAACAAGCAAAACTATTACAGTTCTCACCAGATAATATGGCTAAAAAGGATTATTGTCGCAAAGTTTAGGCAGAGCTCGCCTCTAAACGATCAACCCTCACGTAGCGTCAAGTGACTCCCTTGAGCTGTTTTTCTATTCAAAAGACAAAATTAGGAGTTTACTTTACAGCTGTAAATTTGAAGCAGACTTTCTCAGTCTGCACAAGAGTGGATGTCTCCCGCTGCTCACCTTTCAAAACTCTAATGAAAGCACAATGTGGAAGTTGGGGGTGATCAATGTGGTAACTTTGGAAACCTATTCTGCTGGACTTCTGTCTGTCCTTCATCTCCGGCCAAATGCTGCCCATTCATCAGCAACACACAAGCAAGAGAAATTGAGTGTCATGTTGAGGCCTTGTACTGACTCATGTATTCTTTGAAAAGAAGTTTATTGTCTAACAAAATTGTAAAACAAGTAAAAATAAAGTTGCTGTCCATTTGAGTATTTTTTTTTCTTTCTTACCCCAATGGAAGATAATATTTGTTTTATTGTTATACGCATAAACATTACAAAATTTTGCTGGAATTCTCTGTGAACAACACAAAATATGTAATTTTGCTTTTTTAAAGAATGTTTAGATATTTTTACAGGAGGAAAAGTAAAATAAATAGTAAAACATTAATATAATTTATCTATTTGTTTGTGTCTATGTGTGTGTGTGTGTGTGTGTAAATTTGCTCACAAAATTGTCAGATAATTATTAAAAGAATGATTTTTTCAGTGAAGGAAAATCCACATTGCAATTGCCATTAAAAACGGAAAAAACACTATTTTGTTAATATGTCTTAATCTCGAAAACAAGAAAGGTTTATGCTATGAAGCACCATAATGTTTCCACTGGGACAGACACATATATACCCTACAAGTGCCGAACAACCCTCCTGAGTGACAGTGAGCTACAGCAGGCAACCAAATTTGTCGAGTTCACATTATTACACTCAAAAAACATTGGGTTATTTATTTTACCCAATAGCTGTGTTAAACATATTGGGACATTCTGGTGGGTTATTCCTAACGTTTATTGGGTTGTTTCTATTATAACGCACCTAGTTGGGTTAAAATTAGTCTTGCGAGGACATTTTCAATTTCAACGGTCGACCAGTGCCACTGCCAACAGAAGATACAGAGGTTAGTTAATAATATCACGTTATATGAACGCTTTTCGTTTTCATTATCAACATACAATAATAGCTGATTAATTAAATAATTAAATAATTTTCCCTTAATTTTGGGTCTGCTGTATTGCTGCTCACTTGGCTACCGACATAACACTTGCTAAAAAGCCAGCCTATTTTAAACTGTGGCTTAGAAACTATTAATTGGGATGCTCCCCCTCACTTTCTGTGTTCGTCCCGACACTTTTTTTTGGAAATCATACATAATATTTCATATATTTGGCCGACGCGCAAAGAAATTGTAAGACGCCTCGGCTTTAAGACTCATTATCCGGTGTTGCAGACACGGCAGTTTTTCATCAACTGAAAGAAAAGTATATTGTAATTTTTACACTGTATCATTAAAATACTACAAAGCAGAAAAATATGAAACATTTTATCTAGAAAGTTATATCTGCAAGGCACTAAATTATATAATACACAAATTGGACTCAACAAGATATTACACCAGGGATCGGCAACCTTTTTGACATGGAGTGTCATTTTTTATTTTCCTAGTCAATGGCTGTGCCGATGAAGGATTAATAGTGGTGTTTTCCTTATTATATGACGTCTTGTTCTGAAAGCAAAAAGAAACAAATGAAACACGGAATGTAGGCTGTCATCCCGTAGTCTGACCGAAGCAAAGCGGGCGCATTTACTCGCGCGATTAATCGAAAGAGAAGTGCTGCTTGCGAGTCTCATCGCACTTTAATAGTGTTTAGCTTCCCATTCAGCTGATGAAAACACGCTGCATAATCATGAGGAAGGATTTACATCAAGATGTAGATTGGAATGCAGGTGTGGAATTTATATAAATATAGTCTACTCCTCTTTCGCCATTACTGGCATGCCAATGATTACCCCTCCACCTGCCAATGTTGGCACGCGTACCATAGGTTCATGACCCCTGAATTACACCATAGCCAGCATCTACATGACATTGGGTGATATCCTAATCAGAAGCCACTTTTCAGATAGTTCTGAGCCCCTAAATTCATGACGGTTATGACTTTTTTCACGTCGTGACATTTATCACTTTTATTGTGACTTTTTAATCCCAAAAAAACATTTTAATCCACCACGTGCCAGAGTCAGCTCCAGGTCATGTCACCGCCACACCTGAGTCAGCCCCATGCCATGTCACAGTCACGCCTCAGCCTGCTCCATGCCGTGTCACAGCCATGCCTCAGCCTGCTCCATGCCATGTCACAGCCGAACCCCATTCTGCTCCATGCCATGTCTCAGCCAAACCCCTGAATACTCTAAGCCATGTCACAGCCAAGCTTCAGTCTGCTCCACGCCATGTTTCAGTCGAACCCCACACTGCACCATGCCATGTCACAAGCAAACCTCTGCACACCGGTCCAGGCCTGCCTCTGCTCCACGGTCCATGCCTGCCTCAGCACCACGGTCCATGCCCGCCTCAGCACCACGGTCCAGCCCTGGCTCTGCTCCACGGTCCAGGCCCACTTCCATCCCTTCAATTCCACCTTGGCTCAACCCCTTGAGCCACCCCCCAGCCATAATGCTTTATTTCCATTAAATTAAAAGTTGCAATCATTTTCAAGATATTTGTAACTTGTGCATTATAATTTATTTACACAGATTTAACATACACCTTGCAGGTGAGACCTAGACACATCATCGGTGATGTAACCTGGAGTCATCGGGTGTTTCGGGTCTTTCAACATAAAACACCCTCGCCCAGGCGACCCAGCCAGGGATGATCAGTCCCTGACTTGTGACTAGGTAGCATGTGTGATCCACGGATCACTCCTTTTGATCCACAGCCATCTAGATGCTTTCTCAG
The DNA here is from genome assembly GCF_025860055.1 of Xyrauchen texanus. Taxonomy (NCBI): domain Eukaryota; kingdom Metazoa; phylum Chordata; class Actinopteri; order Cypriniformes; family Catostomidae; genus Xyrauchen; species Xyrauchen texanus. Next base: position 33,490,170 of record NC_068298.1, read on the forward strand.
CAGCATCCGTGATGTTCCTGATGGCTTTCTTGTTGTGCAGTCCCCTTATTCCCAGGAGCTTGAGGGCCATGAAGAGTGACTGGCCGGTAAACCCTCGGCAGTCAACCTCGATGGGGAGGCAGCGGGTCTTCCATCCCCTGCTACGGCATTCACCAGCCAATTCCTCGTACTTGGCCCTCTTCTGTCCAAACACCTCTTCCATTCGGTCTTCCCAGGGCACAGTCAATTCCAGTAGGACCACCTGCCTTGATGATTCTGAAAGGAGGACCTAAGTGTCCTCCTTTCAGAATGTCAGGCCTAAGTGTAGTCATGGTGATAGTTTCTGGGAATTTGAGCTGCCTTCCCAGGTCAACCTTAACTGCCAGTCCCGGGCTGTTGCCAGAAGTCCCCCTGCTGGGTTCCTGCTCTGTGATGGTTTCTATCCAGCCTTGACAAATGCAATTGAGCGCTGTGCTGGCTGCTGGTGACTGCTGAGGGAGATCCCTGTGCTGATGGCTTCTGCAATGACCTTTAGCACCTGATCGTGGCGCGACCGATAACATTCCTCTCCCAGGGCCCCAGGAGAAGAGGTTGGTTGGGCTGGGGAGGACATCGTAGACTGATCGGATAAGGAACTGGATCCGGTGTGGCTCTGCTTTCCACAAGTCTGAACACGAGGTCTTTCGGTCCATTATCTCTTCCCATCTAGTCCACTCCCCCTGTTGTCGCATCCCCACCATCCTACTGATGCGCCTTTCCTCCACCCCTGATTGGATTTCTTCTTGAACCAGTCGATGCCTGTCCTTTCACTGGGCCTTGACATTTCGAGGTCTTTGGATACAACCAAGCCCTGCATGTCCTGAAGCCACTGTCCCCACCAGCACACTGTGCCGCAGCTGCGATTCAGCCTGGTCAACTGCCTCCTGGGCCCTCCACTTCCTATCTGTCCTCACATCTATACCAGCCGAGGAGAACTTGGTCTCAGTGGACTCTATGTACAGCAGCACCTCTCTTGCCCGGGAAACCATGAACTCCTCAGACAGGCTGCTGAAGGGGAGTTGTAGCTTGTTCTTACTCCCATACAACGCTATGCTGCTGAGGCTGCGAGATAGGCCTAACCACCTACGCAGGGTGTGGCTGATCTTCCTCTCAAAGCCCTTGATGGTGGTTATGGGGACATCATAAACCAGCAGTGGCCAGAGGAGTCGTGGCAGGATGCCATACTGGTAAATTCAGGCTTTAAACTTGCCTGGCAGCTCTGCAGCACTGCAGCAATGCAGGTGTGCAACTCCTTCCCGGTTTCAGGAAGTGTGGCTGTGTCCCTAAATGTGCTGTTGAAGACTTTCCCCAGGCTCTTAACTGGCTTCTCTGTGATTGATGGAATTTGGACTCCTCACAGGGAGAAACGGATCTTGTCGGATTCGTTTCCCTTCCTCACCACAAGGGATCAGGACTTGGCTGGTTTAAAGTCCATTCGGGCCCAGCTGATGAGGCTTTCTAGGCCTTGGAGGATCCATCTGCAGCCGGTACAGATGTTGTGGTCACCGTCAGATCGTCCATGAACGCTCTGATGGGGGGCTGTCGCACACCTGACCGGGTAAGTGGGCCTCTGCATTCCACCTCTGCTGACTTAACTAGCATATTCATGGCTAAGGCAAACAAGATCACTAAGATAGTAAACCCAGTGATTATTCCTTTTTCCAGCCTATGAAATGCAGATGTTGTTGATCCAGAGGTGACTCTCAGACTGAAACCATTATAATAGTTTAGAATGAGGTCCCTAGTCTTGTCTGGAACATGGTGTTGAATCAGCGAGGTTTCCACCAGCTTGTGCAGGATTGACCAATAGGCATTGGCAAGGTCAAGCCACAGCACAGCCAGATCGCCGTCGCCTTCTCGTGCCCCCCAGATTAGCTGGGTGATAATGCCTGTGTGCTCAATGCAGCCTGGTACTTTTGGGATCCCATCTTTCTGTGTCAATGTACTCATTCTTTTATAACCCAATTTATTGGGTAAAACTTGCTACCCAATGCATTGGGTTAAAATAACCCAACAATGGGTCGGTGCTATAGAAACCCACCATTGGGCTATGTGTTGGGTCATTTTTAACCCAACTGATTTTAGTTAGTATGAATGCCAGTGTGTATTTAAAATGCGATTCATGGCAACAAAAGCCAAATAAATAAATAATACAACTGTACTGTCTGACAAAAGACACAGAATGCTAATAGTCTAGTCTGTGTATGTGGTATAGACAGATGACAGGAGTTTATGCCTGTCTGCTCTAATACCTTACTGCATATCCGGCATCTTAAGAAAGGCAACATTCCCCTGAAATTGTCGCAGCTCCCCCGCAGCATGTCATCCACATGTAAGATCTCCCAATCAGCTGTCATACTGTGAATTGGAGGGTTTAAGTTACAGATCACTTTAGGATCCTCACACGTACATGATGTGCATTCTCATATGCCTTTAATGCATTTGATGGCTCTGCCAACGGCCATCAAACAAACACACAAACATTTGCTCATTGAATGTTGACAAGCCGTACCTGCCTCCTCCTCCTCCTAAGAGAATGCCTAAGATATTCACTTATTCTGTAGGCACTGGGAACAATATGATGGGAGAAACTGAGTTGTTGTAAACAGATCACAATCAATCAAGAGACAGAGCTGAATAACAACAAAACGCAATGTGTCCACTTAAAAAAAAATTAAGCTCTGGCTACATCACTTTAAAGCTCTCTCTGAGGGCAGACTGATTAAACCTCTGAGGAATAACAACATACAGCTGACATTAAAAGCAAGCAACTTCAAACAGCAGAGAAACACTGCTGGAGAAATGCAATTCTGTTAATCTTGACAGTTCAACTTCAATGTGCTGTTGTTGTAAAATCTTTATAAAATGGATTGTTTGAACTTCAAAATTTGATCAGATGATCCATGCTCAAAGCCATTGTAAAATGCACATAAAAGCACACCTGTGACTGCACATTTTATATTTAGGGGCAACTCATGTTGAAAAAGTTTTGTTTCCATCTGCACAGTTTTTAGATTTTTTTTTCCTATGTAGACCCGCTAGACCAGGGGTGCCCACACTTTTTTGCATTATGATCTACTTTTAAATGACCAACTCAATAAGATCTACCAACTAAAAAAAACTGTTTCATTTAAAAAAATTAAAAAATGCTTGTTGGGACTACTGCATGTATCCCCTAAATGGAATAATAAAATAATGTTCAATGTTGATATCATCCAGTTTCAACACTAAACCAAAAACACCTACAGCACAATAGATTACAATAGACAGGGCATTTAACTTATTCTGATGACTTGCACTGAATGGAATCAGACAGTTTTGTATAATCAGGGCAGTAGCTGCTGGTAGCTAGTCTCAAACAGTGCTATCTTTGCAATTTCGCACTCTGTTCTCAGAAAACCTTGGAGGGCGCAAACCTAGTTGTCATGGCAACTGAATAATCAAAAATCTCGCCTGGTCAAAATGTACTCGTTAAGTTCAAGTCAGACAGAAAAGTAAAACGTGTATCGAAAGCACATTTAAATTTTGTGCGATCTACCAGCATTGCCTTTGCGATCAACTGGTAGATCGCGATCGACCTATTGGGCACCCCTGCGCTAGACGGATGTGTTCATGATCCTCCATCTAGCTTTTTTTAGCGCAAGGACTCATTCAGTTTGAATGTCCCTTAACTCTGCAAATTGCTATGTTGCTTGGAAACTGTAAACAGGCTACAGTTAGACCAGAGGCCTTCTATCAAGGGGAGCCTACAAGGTTAGAAAGCAATGCATAACACAGCGGTCCCACAGTCATTCTATGAGTGGTACACTGGGGAGACCAAAGGCCGTAGTTTTTAATGGATGTCTATGGAGGAGATGACTGAGTGTACTAAATAAACTGCTTTTGTGAAGAAACAGCTCATCACTTATTAAAATGACTGCCTGTCCACTAATCTTCAACATGTTTTACACTCAATAATCCTTTTGAAATGAATCATGAGTGGAGTTCACTACGATACAACAGCAGTTTTAGCAGTCTGTTTACAGCTCTGTTGTACACAGTGTGGTATCTGCAAACAGTGACTTACTGTTGTAACATGCTAGTTGACTGTTACGCTCTCTCTTATGGTTAAAACTTGAGGTTGTTATTGTGGTATAGAAGATCTATGGATAGACTAATGAATCATATTGCTGTTGTCACTTTATATAAAAAAAAAATAATAAGCCACTCACGGTTTTGTTAAGCACTGATTCTTGACGTAAGGGACAAAACATTTATTTATTTAGTTTAATACTACATTTTCTAAATTGCCAAAATTTTCGCACAATTCTAACAGAAATTATCATAATGGGAATGACGGAGTTGACAAGTTGAAGCTGTGACCTCAGAGAGAGACTTAAACATTGTTTGTTTAAAATATAAAAATGTATAAGATTTACCAGACCACATGTCCTACTGTTGCATCTGCAATGAGCAGGAAGTGGGAATGGGCTCCTCAGAGTTATAGCTGACCATAGCATTGTCTGATTTATTCAGGATTATAAAAAAAATCTAACAAAGTTGACAAAAAGTGAGGACACAACATTAATAGGCAGTATTTGTTTTAATGGAAATTATCATTTAAAGTTCACTTTGTTTATTGTTTGATATCTTGAAGATCCCTAAATTTCATTTGATATTTATATTTTTAAATTTGTTGCATTTTTAAAAACTTTGTTTGGCAGTTTAACATTGTGACCTCTTTCTGAGGACAGGTTAAGTTACTGTACATGCGCTTTCAAGTATAGAGCACGCATTTTTTTTTAAATACAAATAAATCTAATTAAATTATACTTTTCCAGTATTTTAATTATTATGAATTTCTTGATTTTAAAAATAAAGATGATTTTTGTCTGCATGACATGTCCCTTATCTCAAGAATCAGTGTAATTGGCAGCAAAAATTATTATAATTTTTTTATATATCTAACTGAAACCCATCACATTATAATATGAGCAGCAAGCAAAATATACAATCCTGGTTTTACAAAGGCAATCCAAAGCATATAGATGTGTGATAAAAAATCTGATCAAAACCACATTTTTGGAAATCCGTTTTGGTCTGAAAGATAGTTACAACTCTAAAAATGTTTATAGAAGATCTGTGCTAAAAGCCTTTTTAAAATGAAAATAAACACCACCAGGAGCACACATTTTAGATTAATGCAGCAGGTTAAAGTCTAACCGACAGTTAGACTAATAAATCATATTGTATTTAACGCCATCATAACAGCTTCAAATGCTATTTTTATGATAAAATCCAGGTTCAAATGTAAAAACAGGGAAAACAAACTAAAAACTTCGAGCTTAGACTTAGAATCTTAGAAAACTGATAAAAATCATTTATTACATGATCAAATTGATAGAGAGTGCAAAGGACTAGGGTACGAGTCCTGAAGAGGACCCTACCCAACCACGCACCATAAAATTGCATGGTTGTTCCAGCAATTACTATCTAACTATCAGTTAGGTTTTCTGGGTATGTTTTGTTGATTAAAAATAAGGTGGAGCATTACACTTAAAAACCTCATATTTTGGGAGAAAATGGAACTTGCTTTTAGCGCCACACAGTGGACAATTCACCTTGGAAGTGCCGCAATACATGTAATGAACCATGCAATATCATTTTGCAGAAATGATGCCACAATCACTTTATTTTCATGAGATCAGGCTCATCTGAACAAATAAGCCTAGTTTAATTATTTGCAAAAGGATAGTGATCGGATTGAGATCAAATTGAAAAAACAAAACAAAACAAATCTGAATTTGATGCAGTGTGAATAAAGCCTAAGAACACGCTTTACACGGTGAAATCACAGAATCGCAGCCTCTCTTGAATTTGCTATGTGCCTATATGATACAGATTTGTTTTGGCTTGAGTTTTGAGGAAGCAATCTTACAAAAAGCTAAACTACTGTGCTGCTGTTCCATATGAGAGTACACTAATGTAACAGACCAATCCTTGAGCAGAAATAAGTCTTTGTCCATCATATGTCCAAAAGAAATTTTGGAAATTGGATTGAAAGAAGGCTTTGGTTTATTTCTACTATTCTACAGAAAAAAGAAAGAACATTATCTCTAAGCTCTCCAGCTCTTCGGTATCATTCTGTAAATGCAGCAGGTCAGGTGCCTGTATTGTTGACCTCAGAGAGCAGGGTTGAGAGGCTATACCTGTAGTCGGGTCCACATTGCGCTCGATCAGGTGCTGATCCTGGTGAACCCATTCACCGTTGCACTTAAAGTAGATCTGCGTGGCAGGTGTCGACCGGCATGTGAGGGTCACTGGCTTATTCTTAACGATATAAACATCATCGGGCTCCACCAGGAAGTGGGGCAGCAGGTCAGAGAAGGCCACAGGAAGTGGATGTGTTACGGTGGCCGCATGCTCTCCACCTGTGAAAGGAAGTGCAATACCATTTTATTAATTTATTTTTTCATACCGTTTAGCAATGCAAAAGGATAATGAGTGTATCTGATCTAATTTCACACTCCGAACGCTACGAGAGGACAGATTGCTTTTGACACACACCTGAGTGTGATACAAATTTTACGCATCCATATTTTTGGTGAATGCACAGACCTGCTGTAGCGGAGATGTTTTGTCAGCGAAGACATGCTAATGATATTTCAAAAGACAAAGTTGAGTATTTCAAGAAGTCAGGTCCTATTTTCTTTGAAGTCTGAGACCACATTGAAAATTTAAGATTAAATTATGATTTTTTTATTATTATTTTAAACTGGACATGGAATTTTGATAAGTGTAAAACAAAGAGTTGACAGAAAACAAAGTTTCAGCACTTTTTATGTAAGCAAATTGTGACACTGACCATATTAACTCTTGTACAAAAGGACACATTTCTTTGCTTTCACTGAAACACACAAGATGCTCTTTGGAACATTATGAGATCACAATGGGGTAACATGGATCATCAGGTTTTACGCAAACATGTGGTGTCAATACCAGCTCAAGTGGATGTGGTTATTAAAGGTGTATTTTTTTTTAGACAATTTATTTTTAATACACTCTCCTATCTCAGCTCAATTTGTAGTAACAACTATGAATACACCATTTGTTGTTGGATTTCCCAGAAAATTGTAAACACTGCAGCTCTGTGGCACTTTCAAAACATGAGTATGTTTGTTGGAGCATCTCGAACATCAAGGCACAGCAATATTGGCTCATCCAAGAATTTGAGTTGGGGGCGGGAATATCTGTTTGACAACCAATGACAGATGGTAGAGAGTATGAGAAATTGTAATACTGTTATTTGGTGTCCAATACTGAATGTCTTCGCAACCATGTGGGCTAGACTCAAAATTATTTTTTTATTGGATTCCCGAAGTCATCTCCCTTCAATTTCTGTATTTTTATTACATCCAGTTTTAGAAAAAAAACTACTTTTTCGAGCTCCTCCTAGACCGTTGGTCCAATTTGTATATCATCTAAAGACTCTCATGACAAAAAAAAAAAAAATTTATCAAAAGAATTTGTACTTGCTAAATCATTCAGAAGATGTAGTTTGATAAGTGAATTTGGGCCACAGCTAAACAAAAATAAATAATAAAACAAACAATTGGCTCTCATCTTCTAAATGATTTGACAAATCACAATTCTTCGATAACTTCTTATAATGAAGGTCTCTAGATGATGCATTGTATCTTGATTGATAAATACAAGATTAGTTCACCATCACTTAAAACATGACTGTACTGTATATAAAATGAATGGTTCTTTATTGGCTTATATGGTTCCATGAAGAACTTTTAACATCCATGGAATCTTCCTATTGCTCAAAAGGTTCTTTGTAGTGGAATAAAAATGGTTCTTCAAAAATGGTTCTTTTAAAAACCAAAAGTCTAAAAATAGTTTAAAAAAGAGAGTTTTCAGTATAATGAAATTACTTTGCACCTGTCAGATCTGTGATTTTCTCCAATTTCCAAACTGCCTGGACACTCAAAAGGGGAACACATCATATTTAAAAAGAAAAAAAGAAAAAAAAATGGAATTTATGTAAATTTTTCAATTCGACTTTGTCTTCAATAATTTTTTTAATATTGAACTTTGAATTAAATTAGAGATGCAATATAAGCAGACATTTCTCAAGTCTCTGATTTTTGGACCCCACAGCATGCTACCACGCACACATACACAAACAACGCGTGTGTGTGTCTGTATGTGTGTGAGAGACAGAGAGAAAACGAGCCCCCTTGTTAACAGGCTGAGTAAAAAGCTTGTGAGTGGTATGGCCTTGTGAGGGTTTGCCTGCAGCAGTATTGAAGCCCATCTAAACTCTCTTTGCTGTTAATCACAGCCTTTTAAGATCAGCGCTGATGGACCGCAGGCCATAAATCCCTCTTGCTGAATGACCACAGCACTTCAAAACACACTTGGCGGGCCCTGTATCCAGGGCTTTAACTCAACTCTTTATTACGCCCGCACCCAACGCTGTGACGAGACTGGCAGCCATTGAATGACTGAAGGCGGCTGTCACAAATAGGCTACATTAAGCGTGGGATGAACTGACTCTTTATTTTGGCTCATGTCTGAGCCCTGCTCACCTTGAACAGGTTTATTAAAACTTTGAATTAATTATTTAGTTTTTTATTTCTATAAAATGTTTTATTTGTCCTTTCCAATTTGTTTCATTAGTTTTTACTCTGTCAGTGATTGTTATGTTTTTATCTTAATTTTAGTATTTTAAGGTTATTTAGGTTAACTGATTTCTTTTAAATATGTTTAACAGCATAAACAAATTCTCGGACCCATTTTATATTAGGTGCCTTTAACTGCTATGTACTTAAGCATTTGATACAATATATTTATTATGTACATGATTATTGATGCATTGCACTTACATTTAAAGTAACTGCACTTAATTACATCCATTAAAACCCTAAACATAAACCTACCCATACTCAACACCTACCCTATCCCTACCCTTAAACCTGCCTGTACCTCAACCTCGGTTGCAGCAAATGTGAATCTTGTAAGATTTTTGTAGAACAACATGCTACAAGTTTACAATTAGTACATTGTATTATATTGTTAGTGCACAAAGGTTAAAGACCCTTAATTTAAAGTGGGAGCAATTTCTCAGGCCTGTCTGGTGTTATTACCATCTAGCATTATCAGTTTTAATGAAGGTGGATTGTAAATGTTTTATTTTGTTTTTATATTCCGTGCAAAAAAATAAATAATGAAATAATTCTAAGATCTATCTTCTATCTATTTTATTTTAGTTTTCATTATTTTTTTCCTCATTACATTTGTTTGTTTTTATATCAGGTAATGAAATAAACATTTTAATTTAGTTTTCATTAACTATATTAACACTGGTATTGCGATTAGTTGTTTTGAGTGTCCTGCTGATCATGGATCAAAGATCTGCATGACTCAGTGGATGGAAATGTTTCTCCCCCATGTGGATTTATGGAAGGAGGGCCAGGGCGGATAGATCCGCAATGTTTGGAGAGATTCAATGAGAAATCATCATTAATCAGAGACTGGCCCTGTAGTGTGCGAAAGAATGATTCTTCTGTGTGGTGTGGAAATGCAGTGTGCCTTATCAGTAATTTGGTTGCTTCATTTGTTAACTGAAATGTTTTTCTGGTCTTTGTAATTAAGAATGAATTGCTAATTTATCTTTTTCCGCCCACAATCCAGAGCAATCAAGAAGCTTTGGCTCGCGGTTTATTCCCTCTTCATACTGGTTGTCTCACACCATTGTGCATAATACACAAATAACTGTATGATCTGAATAACACACACACACACATCTCATAGCCTTCAGGAATGAACTGAAAACATGGGGGGCAATTTTAAAGTGATATCAGTTTAGCTTATTAGTTATTCCCTCTGCACCATTTTTCTTTGCAGTGTATCTGTGGAGTCAACTATATATTTTAATTCAAATCTACAAAACATTCTCCCAAACATGGGGGAGAAACATTTCCATCCACTGAGTCATGCAGATCTTTGATCCATGAACAGCAGGACACTCAAAACAACTAATCGCAATAGGCACACTGTATCCGCAAAGCAACCAGCATTGTGGACGACCCCACACACCCCTCACACAAACTCTTTACCCTCCTCCCGTCTGGCAAGAGGTACCGAAGCATTCGGGCCCTCACGGCCAGACTGTGTAACAGCTTCTTCCCCCAAGCCATCAGACTCCTCAATACTCAGAGACTGGTTTGACACACACGTGTCCTGAGTTGCACTTTAATAACTGTCGCTTTATAACTGTCTGCTACCTCAATAACTGCTATGTGCATAGAACACTATCTCATAGTGCTATGTTATGTTTACATTTTTAGAAACTGTCATCTTTTTGCACTACTGAGTACTGGTCGGCGCTGCACTGTCTATTGTCCTGTTCATTGTCAGTAATTTGTTGTACTGTCCTGTACTTTTTGCACATGTTTGCACGTGCACTTTATATAGGTATATATAGGTAGTTTATATAGGTATTTTATTTCGTTGTGTTGTCTCATGTAGTCCTATGTTGGACCTTTGTTGTTTTTTTATGTAGCACCATGGTCCTGGAGGAACGTTGTCTCGTTTTGCTGTGTACTGTACTAACTGTATATGGTTGAAACGACAATAAAAACCACTTGACTTGACTTCAATATGGCTGTAAGACTATCTGTTAATGGCGTTCTGCACCACTGTGGGTCTGTGGTACCTCACACATGGAACAAATCTCTCCTAATGAAACAGCGATGCTAGCCCTGACCTTTTCAGACACCTTCCTCATCTCACCTTCACAGAAAACCTTAGTCTGGGTCACAAAGATAGCATTAGCCGAGGTCATAAACGTCAGCCTCCAAGCCAAGACATTAGCTAGCCCTGCAACACGTCATATTAATGCCTTTCTGCTCATTTCCTTTTGTCATTTTATGTGGTGTGCTGAGTTGCTAATTCATCAGAGTGAAATACAGTGAGGGGCGACGCTACAGCTATTGAACCTCCGCTAATGTATTGTGTATGTGTTTAACTCTTAATGAAAACTAAATGTTCTGTGTCCAATGAAGGACATACATCACTTTCCATTTTCCTGTCCTTTAGCCCCTTTCAATTTCATTACATTTTGTGCAACAAGAGACAAGCAATTTATCTTACAGGGACATTCATTTATTAAAAACATGCGCAGATGGATCGGGAATTCAAGCTTTTTCCATTTCAAAGAGGTCTAGCAGAGGATGGTGCAATCAAGGCAGTTATTGCAGGTCAGAATGGCTTTCTTTGTGCTGATGAGAGGCTGGGTGCCCACGGGATGTGGTCCTTCTAATGAGCCTTAATTTGGCACTGTGATGATGGCCATTAGCTTTTCATGGTGACCTTTTCTATAGCCGAGAGATTTAAACATGAGCGCTCGGTAAGCCAGCATGCAGGCCTGGCCGAATCTATCCAGGTGGGCTCTATGAAGTGGTGAGATGAGACATATTACAAACATAAATGTGGTTTCAGACGGTTCATGACCGTTTGCATTTTTAACAAGAAGAAAAACTAAATCTAGAAATAAGAGCTTTGTCAATCTAAGTATGGACATTTAAAATCAAAATTTTCAGATGAATATTTTGGGGTAAAAGATACAACACTCAGAGCAAGTCTGTAGTCATGTTTCCAAAGTTACTAATTTAATTTCAATCAAAAAACCAATTTGCAAATAAAGCCGTGTTTCCTTTCTATTTGTTTAAGAGAGCAAAATCATACCTCCTTGCGGAAATTGATGCAAAACAGAAATGAAAGTTGAAGCCACCGTGGCTCTTTGTTTAAATACAATAAATTACTTGGGGTTTAGAGCACGCAGACAAAACACTCTCACAAACCTCATGTTTGCTAGCGCTCAGCGGCAGATGTTTTATATCTGGAATTTCATGTGGAATTCAAGATTGGTGAACTTGTTTGGCAGTGACCTCTGTGTGGGCTGTGCTTCATACACAGCTAAGCTGAATAGTCACAATAATCTAATTTTAGTGGCAAGATTCTTTTCAACTTCATTCTCATATAGTATAAAGTGCACAATTAAAAAACTGCTAGGCAAATTAGATTTTGCTGGTTTAAAAATGTTGCACACAACGTCCGCCCAAGCCTTCTTCGGCCATAAAATTTAGCCATGTAAAGGTAAATCTGACCACTCCTTAAGATCGATAAGTTCTTTAGAAATTAACTCTGTAAATATTTTTACATAAATAGTTTGTGCATATCTTCTTACCAAATAAAAATATATACATTTTTTAAGCACATTTTGGAGATCTATTTGCAACTTTTTGTGATACCTTCGACACAGATCGTCATTTCTAATTTGACATAACATTTTTGTTTGTTTTATTGTTGAACTACAACAGAGTAAACTGAAATTAAATGTTTAAATTAAATGTAAATGAATTAGATTTTTTCCTGTAAATGCGCAATTCAAGGTGCAGCACCGCGTGCTTTGCGACACTTGACGTCAATTAACGTCAACAAATTAAACGCAATAATGGAGAAATCAAGGCAGTGGCACACAGACAAGAGAAATTTTAAAAAAGTTTGGCAAGATGAGTTTTTATTCACGGAGGTCAAATCAAAGGCAGTATGTCTAGTTTGCAAACAGTCTGTTGCTGTTTTAAAAGAGTACAATATCCGTCGTCATTATGAAACAAAACATTCTGCAGCTTTCTCAAAGTACAGCGGCGAGGCGCGAAAACAGAAGGCTAACGAGCTGCTTGCTGAACTTCGATATGAACTTCGATATGCTACGTCCTTCATCAGCACAAGAAAGCAGCACACGGGCCAGTTATCAGATTTCCGCTCTAATTGCTAAAAGAGGAAGAGCCTTCGCTACTGGAGAGTTCGTCAAGGAATGTCTTGCAGTGGCTGCAGAAGCAGCTTGTCCTTCTCAGGTACGAATGTTCTCACAAATTAGCAGGTACCCAAAGATGTGTAAGCAGGCACAAGTGATGCTGTCTCTGTTTGGCAGTACTTTCAGTCTGATGAACTTGAACAAGAGTAAACTCAGAAGCAAAATAACTGACTCTCACCTACATAATATCTTGTCTTTGTCTGTAAGTCAGCTACAGCCCAATCTTGAAAAACTTCTGAAAAATAAGGACCAGCTTCATATCTCACATTAGGTCACTGACATTGCAACCACATGGTTTTTATTATTGCTTGTGTATTTGGCATTGAACTGTATTGTACATTGAACACTTGGGGATTGTTGGTTGTATTGTAATAAGTTCATTAAAATGCAAAACTTTACAAATAAAACTGCATTAGTTAATCAGATTAAAGTTGTTTTATATTTATTTTAAATATTATGAAATAAATAAACCCATAGCAACTTTAATGTAATACAGTTTGATTTATGATGCAAAATTTACTTTTGGCCCATGGCCCTCAATCAAGTTTGATTTTTGGCCCTTCATAGGAAAAAGTTTGGGCACCCCTGTTTTAGAGGTTAATAGATATCAGACATTTTTATTGCAGAATTCAATAATTTCACCAAACAGTTATACTGTATATGTAATTAGGGTGTGTTTTATTTATTTTTTTATAAACATCTCCAATCTTTGAGAAAAGGCCAATGAGAATTGGTGAGTGGAATTTGCATGCCACTCCCCTGGATATACAGGTATAAAAGGAGCTGGAAGCAGCCACTCATTCAGATGTTTTCTTCGGAGCCGAGCAGATGTGTGTCAGTGAGCTGAATCCCACTGCCGGTCCATTCACCTCTAAATGAAGAAGCGTATGCTGTTGGATATAGGCTGCATTCCAGCGGCTTTATCTTCTTCTGCACGATCAGTGCAGAGTACGCCCCTGGGCACTTTGACAGTGCTAAGAGAGTATTTATTCCTATATTATATATATTTAATATATATCATATTTTCTCTATTAGAGCAAAACACATTGATGTGAACATCTTTTTAAAGATACCTTTCTGTCTTTGTGTGGTTCCTGGATGCGGTCGTTATCTCTCCACCTCTTAGGCCACGGGCGCTGCTTTACGTGTCTGGGCAGCGATTACGTTGAGGCAGCGTTCGTGGATGGTTCCATGGCAACATTGCGGTCACAGCTGCTCCAGCCTCCCCTCCCTCCACCACCCCGTGCCGCACCTTCTACCTAGGGGTACGAAGCTGGCTCAGCAAGCGCTGGAGGCGATTTGGGGATTTCAGTGGGCATGGTCTTGCCGGGTAAACCCCAGCATGCTCGTTTGCCCCCGTCGATCACCCGAGTTGAAACCAGCTCACCTCATGGCCAGCTTAAAAGACTCTCTCAGGTCAAAAAGCCATCCTCCTCCATTGCCAACCCCCCGACGCCGGGTATATGGAGCAACGTAAGTGCTTCGAGGTTTCCATCAGTGCAGCCACCTCAGGATGAATCGAGGCCTTGACATGGTTTTTCCTGCTCCCACCGCAGCGAGGCCCCACCCCCAGGTACGTCAGATGCGATTGTCCCCTTAGTGACCCTCGCCCGGAGCTTGGATGAATGGCTAACACTTCCAACACGTCGAAGTGGCTGGCCAGGACCATAGATTCGGCTACGTGATTCAATCCGCCAGGCACCCACCCCGTTCGCCGGGATCCGCTTCACCTAGGTGCAGGGCGAGAATGACGCCACCCTGCATGCAGAGATCAAAACCCTTCTGCGCAAGGGTACGATAGAGCCTGTCCCTCCAGCCTAGATGAGGAAAGGGTTCTACAGCCCTTACTCCATCGTGCCAAAAAAAGGCGGTGGGTTGCGTACAATCTTGGACCTGTGAGTTCTGAACTCGGCCCCGTACAGACTCCTGTTCAAGATGCTGACGTGGAAATTAATTTTGCCGTGCTTACGGCATAAAGATTGGTTTCGGTGTGGTAGACCTGAAGGATGCATATTTCACGTCTCAGTTTTACCTCATCACAGACCCTTCCTACAGTTTGCCGGGCATACCAGTACAAGGTCCACCCCTTTGGCCTGTCCCTGTCCCCTCTTGTCTTCACAAAGGTCACAGAGGCAGTTCTTGCCCCGTTAAGTGAAGTGGGCGTCTGCATACTCTACCTTGATGACTGGCTGATTCGAGAACACTCTCGAGAGTTGCTGTGCGCACACAGGGATCTGGTGCTCAGGCAACTCAGCCATTTAGGACTTTGGGTCAACTGGGAAAAGAGCAAGCTCTCCCCGGTTCAGAGCATCTCTTTTCTCTGGAAGGAGTTAGACTCAGTCTCCATAATAGTGCACCTTACGGCTCCTACGTCCTTGGCGACGGCCGAGACACTCAATTTGATGCATATGAGAACGCTCCAGCACTGGCTTCAGACTCGAGTCACAAGATGGGCACGGCACCACGGCACACATCACGTGACCATCATACCGATTTGCCACCACTTCTTCAGCCCTTACAGCAAGCATCCAGGCCCGTTGTGGTTACGACAGATGCCTCAGAGCTAGGCTAGGGCACCGTGTGCAACAGGCATGCAGCCGCTGGTGTCGGAGCAGCCTCAATGCCACAGCTGACGTGCTGTCGTGTCAGGTGACGCTCAGCGGAAAGTGGAGGCTCCAACCCCAGGTGGTCCAGCTGATTTGGAGTCAATTCTGTGGACCTGTTGTTTCCCAGGAATCCTCCCACAGCCCACTCTGGTATTTCCTGATAGGAGCCATCAGGACAGACGTGCTATCCCCCAGTACCTGTGCAAGGTCAGGGAGGGTGAGGAACAATTCACCCTCGTGGCCCCCATACTAGCCCACCCAGACTTGGTTCTTGAACCTCACGCTCCTCACGACAGTGCCTCCCTGGCAATTTCCCCTGAGAAAGGACCTCCTCACTCAGGGATGGGGCAACATCTGGCACCCACGCTGAGACCTCTGGAATCTCCATGTCTGGCCCCTCAACGGCCCGTGGAAGATGTAATTGGCCTACCACTGGCACTGGAAGACATGGGCACTCGGGCCAAAGCTCCCTCTATGAGACAGCTATTTGCCCTGAAGTGGCATTTTTTTTCACAAATCGGTGTTCTTCCCGAGGGATATGCGCAGTCGGTCAGTGCTTTCCCTTCTGCGGGAGAGGCTCGAGGGGCGG
The DNA here is from genome assembly GCF_025860055.1 of Xyrauchen texanus. Classification (NCBI taxonomy): domain Eukaryota; kingdom Metazoa; phylum Chordata; class Actinopteri; order Cypriniformes; family Catostomidae; genus Xyrauchen; species Xyrauchen texanus. The sequence continues at coordinate 33,506,251 of NC_068298.1, forward strand.
CTCTCCCCCTCTACCTTGAAGGTATAAGTGGCCGCTATAGCGGCGCACCATGACGTGAGGAAGCAAGACCTGATCATCAGGTTCCTCAGAGGCACCAAGAGGTGGAATCCTCCTAGGCCACGCCTCTTCCCCACATAGGATCTCTCCGTGGTCATCCTGGGCCTTCAGAGAGCCCTGTTTGAGATGCTTGAGTCAGTTGAGCGGAAAGCCCTCTCCTTAAAGATGGCCCTACTGATTTCGCTCACCGCCATCAAGAGGGTTGGGGACCTGCAAGCGTTTTCTCTCAGCGACACTTGCCTGGAATCCGGTCCTTTAGATTCTCACGTGGTCCTGAGACCCCAACCAGGCTATGTGCCCAACGTTCCCACAACCACTTTAGGGGTCAGGTGGTGAGCCTGCAAGCAATGTTCCCCCGTAGGTGGAAGACCCAGCCTTATCGTTGCTGTATCTAGTGTGTGCTTTGCGCACCTATTTGGATCGCACACAGAGCTCTAGATGCTCTGAGCATCCCTTTAACTGCTTTGGTGGACAACGGAAAGGGAACGCTGTGTCCAAACAGAGGCTTGCCCACTGGATCATGAATGCAATCGTGTTGGCATACCAGGCCAGGCCGTGCCCGCCCCTTTGGGAATATGAGCATCCATCCTCATGGCACTGGCACTTCTCTAGCTGACATCTGCAGGGCAGCGGGCTGGGAAACACTCAATATCTACATCTGCAGTTCACGTAACACGGTTCAGCTGTTGTGGCGTTTTTCTATAGGGACCCCTAGTGTCAGTACATCGTCACAACATCGAGTGAGTGACAGAAGGGGAACGTCTTGGTTACTGTTGTAACCTCCGTTCCCTGATGGAGGGAACGAGACATTGTGTCCCTCTTGCCACAATGCTGTACTATCTGCTGAAATGGCCGGGACCTTGTCTCGGCTCCTCAGCACAAAACATGAATGAGTGGCCACATTCCAGCTCCTTTTAGACCTGTATGTCTGGGGGAGTGGCATGAAAATTCCACTCGTCAATTCTAATTGGCCATTTCTCAAAGTTTGGAGGTGTTTGGGGCTCCCAAGAGCAACCGCTAGTGTCACTACATCGACACATTTTAATTAACAACTCCCCAACACTTACTGTAACATTTCCCAAAGCTGGTTGCATATTGCTGTTGCAATGGATGAGATGATTTCAAACTGAACAATACCATACTTTCATCAACAACACCATCAAACAAATCTTCTATGTTTCTTATTAAGTTATATGTTAAGTAGCTGGCTTGAGGGAGGGGATCTTTACATCCTTAATGTGTAAACTGCATGGGAAGTTTCCATATTCTGTTCACACATGTTCCAGTTCATGACGAAGTTAAATCCTTTATTCATGAGAGCATATTCTAGCCATGCAAAGCTTCAAATTAAAGTCATTCTGTTAGCCTGATTGATGAGCTTCCCACGCTTGTGTTGTTATAGAGTTTAATATACTCATCACTCTCTTTTCATATGCACACACACACACCAGCACATACACTCTTGCATGCTCACAAACAGAATACAAAAACAAGCCTGTCCATGCTTAACGGTCTTCTCATGGATCAGCACACAAACGAAGTAAATTATATAATGGTTAACATTTGAAATTGAAATCTGATATTACACACAAATAATACAGTATCTGATATGTCCTTGAGCAAAATTTGATAACACAATCACTCATCCCAGAATATTATATCAAGGGTGAAACATATTTATGAGACCAAGATATTTCTGTCAAAGGTAGAAAAATATGTCATCTCAATAAAATAAACCTTTCTTTTTTCCAAGCAACCGCAGTCAGCAAAAGCAATTCATAACGTTCTCAGAATATGAATAATGAATACAAGTGAACAAACTCATTTAAATATACTGCATGAAAAAGCACATTTATTTTAAATGCCACGAGAGAAAGGTCTGTATCTTTACGATTCCTTCCACACTGAGAAAGGAAAGAATTCTGCAGCTGCTTACTGGTACCCTAGGATAGACCACATTATGTTGACTCACTGACAAGCGCCATCTCCAATCAGACATTTTTGCATCGGCTCCAGCGTGTGTACCTTCCCTTGTGGTGTGACTGGAAATGCATTGTGTCAGGAGCATGAGAGACCAAGGTTCAGATCCCATGTTAAAACCAGGAAGTAATTGCATTTGCATAATCAGTGTCAAGTGCAATTCGGATGTTGCTCTAACATTAAATTTTTACTCCACTGATAGTTAGGGTTTAGGTTTGGGTTCAGTTCAGTTTATAAAATATAACAACTTTTGTGGCCCTCTGTGGATATTACACCCAGAAAATGTCCCTCACACATGCACATACACCCAACAACACTTACTGCTTCGGCAACTAGGGGCAGTATTTCAAATTTCAGTAAGCACAGACTGATTTTAGCTTAAGAAAAGTCAACCTACTGTATCAGATTTCACTGAGATTAGTCTAAAAACTTGTGACAACACGAAATTAACTACATTTTTTCAATGCCATGACAAAAGCTAACTTTTTCAGTAACAAACAATTTTTTTCCACTCAGTAGAAGTGTAATGTGAACACACTTTATAGTGCTATTTTTGTCATTTATTGGACACGCTTTACATCCAAACAAAGGTAAAAATCATAACTGCTCATCTAAAATTCCCTCTCTGCCTTATATGAAGCATTGGGAAGTAAAATAAACTGGGAAGGTTTATTTTATTGTATTGTTTGTTCAGATTGTTCAGTTAAATACACATAAATGAGTCCCTACGCAGACATCTGTACGCCTCTTTTATGAAGCAACATTCAAAAAAGCAATATTACTTAGTTAAATGCTCCTGTTCATCACTATGTTTTATGTCAGATACAGTTCAACATTACAACCACTGACAGGTGAAGTGAATAACATGTATTATATCATTACAATGGCACCTGTCAAGGGGTGGGATACATTAAGCAGCAAGTGAACATTCAGCTCTTGAATTTCATGTATTGATAGCAGGAAAAATGGGCAAGCGTAAGGATCTGAGCGACTTTGACAAGGGTCAAAATGTGATGGCTAGACAACTGGGTCAAAACATCTCCAAAATGGCAGGTCTTGTGGGGTGGTCCCGGTATGCAGTGGTTAGTCAAAAGTGATCCAAGGAAGGACAAGCGGTGAACCGGTGAGAGGGTCATGGGCACTCTAGGCTCATTGAAGTGCGTGGGGAGCAAAGGATAGCCCGTCTGGTCTAATCCCACAGAAGAGCTACTATAGCAAAAATTGCTGAAAAACTTAATGCTGGCCATGATAGAAAGGTGTCAGAACACACAGTGCATCCCAGCTTGCACCATGTGGGGCTGCGTAGCCGAAAGCGCCTACAATGGTCATGTGAATGTCAGAACTGGACCATGGATCACTGGAAGAAGATGGCCTTGTCTGATGAATCACATTTTCTTTTAGATCATGTGGACAGCTGGGTGAGTGTACATCGTTTACCTGGGGCTGATATGGCAGCAAGATGCACTATGGGAAGTCGGCAGGCCGGCGAAGGCAGTGTGATTCTCTGGGCAATGTTCTGCTGGGAAACCTTGGGTCTTGGCATTCATGTGGATGTTACTTTGACAGGTACCACTTACTTAAAGATGGATACAGACCACGTACACCCCTTCATGGCAATGGTATTCTCTGATGGCAGTGGCATCTTTCAGCAGGATAATGCACCCTGCATCACTGCAAAAATTGTTCAGGAATGGTTTGAGGAACATGACAAAGAGTTCAAGGTCTGGACTTGACCTACAAATCCCTCAGATCTCAATCCAATTGAGCATCAATGGTTTTTAATGTACAACAACTCATTTCAGTCTGTTCCTCACAAAAAGCTGTTTTGGAATTTAGCGCACGAGTCACCAGACCACTTTTATTATATTTTTATGGTGCTTTTGCATCCTTATTGGAGCTTGACAACTCTCACATTTTCTGGTCAGCAACATTCTTTAAAATTGCATTCATATATTCCATAAAACATTGCCAAACTATTTTGAAATGACATGACGGTGAGTAAACGACAGAGTTTTCATTTTGGGTGAACTGCTCTCGCAATGGCCAATCAGAACTAGCTGTCAAAGCACTGTTGCGTTCAATTAGACCCAGAAGATCAGGACCCAGCTGGGACTTCACTAACACATGTTTGCCAAGGCACATAGTGCCCAGAGAACATCAGCCAATGAACATCAACCCTCAACCACAACTACAGACTCAAACACCCCTTCTCTCATCTGATCCATCGCTCAGTGCTGGCATTTGACTTCAAAAGGCAAAAGCTGCTGATAACTGGGGCCAAACATGAAGGCTCTATCAGATCATTTGGAATAAATCAGAGAAAAACTGTAAATGTGGTCTGGCAGCCATTTGTATACCATACAACGCTGCAGACAAAGGCAAAGTAGGTCACATAAGGTTTCTCTGCAATGATCAGCCATGTTTTGTCTTCCTTTTCCAAGTCAATTAAAGTCCTTTATCAAGTAGAAGTTGGTTATTTTATATAGTGCCTTTCCCAAGCTCAAGGTCGCTTTATAATTCTCATGTTTCGTCATTTATCATTTCTTTGTCCCTTAAACAAGGTGTCATTGAGCAATCACCAAGCATAATTTAAAATCACAATAATGAACAGCAGCATGTGTTTTATGATGTCATCACCTCTTTAAAATGTCTTTAGAAATGTATTTGATCTAAATTACTATACAGACTATTTCATGTGCCAGTAAGTTAACAACATAACCACAGCAACGATGATAGTTACCAAGTGCTGGTCTGTTGTGGAGTCCAAAAGTACACCAGTAAAAATGCTTCTGTTTTGCACTTTTCAAATGTAATTGTTTTTGTTACTAAATACAATATATTATTTATTCCCAAATTACTTTGGAATTTGAATCCCAGATTCTCAATGTGGACCCCATTGAACATTTGCAAATAGATTATTTTTCTCAATTGCATTTATCATCTATGGTGCCGTTTAGTTCATTAATCGTTTTGTATTCGGAATAATAAATGCTTTTTGAAAATCTTGTTGGGCTAAATATGTTTTTTTTTTTTTTTATGAAAGGTTTTGGTAAACAGGCTGCACAGATTATACAGGAAATACAATGTCTTGTTTGATGCACATTAAAAGCCTCAGCCTGACTGATGCCTGTGAACCACCAGACAACAAATATTTGTTCTACCATGAGTCCAGGTTTAGTGGAAATTGTTCCAGCCCAGTCTCACTACACTAGAAGAATTGATGATTCATACCGGAGGCTACAAACATCTCGGCTAGATGCCACATTGACAATATACCACATTTTCATCAAGCACAAGCTATAGTTCATGTCAAATGAGTGTCACCACACCAAAATAGAGCACTTTCACTAAAACAAAAGCCTAAAATCTCACGGGTAGTGTTCCTGGGTTAAACTGTCACCGGTTTTTAGAATGTGAAATATAAATCACAGCTATATGAGTCAAGCCTCTAAGCTGCCAATGCAAAGAGAACATCCATATTGTGATTGGACCTATCTATAGTGTTAAGTGCGAAATTTCTGCACCAAATGGGATTGCATAAATAATGACTTTTTAAATAGGCTTTCCAAACCCTTTCCCAACTGTCAATGGTCAAAAAAACAGAATATCCTTCCCAAAACTCATGCCATTAACTGAGTCGGTTTGTTGGGCTGGTTGAATGTTTAAACCAATAGAGCATTTCTTTATAGCGCCACAGAGTATACACTTTTCAGGGAAATGAAAATATGCTTTAAATCAGCTATTTGGCCTTTTCGAGATTGTCAGAACCAAGTTGGCTTAGTCATATATTGTAGATGATGCACAATATCAATTATCAAAAATATTTGTGCAGAAGTACGATCACATATTTACAGGGTTGGTAGGGTTACTTTTGAAATGTATTCCAATACAGATTACATGCTGTAAAATGTAATTTGTAATGTAATGTACTTTTTGAATGTAACTGTATTCTAATTACCAATTATTTAAATTGTTACTGTAGTGTTATAAATATATATAAGTAAATATAAGTTACTTATATTTTGTATTTTAAATACCTAATCCAGTTACATGTATGCCATTAGTCCCCAACCCTTCATATTTACCAGCAGTATTTCAGACACCCTGCTCTCTAAATGGCAATAGCCATTGAGAAATATTGGTCGACCACTGTTAACAATAACAAAAAAACACAACAAAATATCAACAACAAAACAAAAACAAACAATTAATTACATATTGTTAAACACTTTCGGGAAGGATTCTGGGGCAACACGAATACTAAAGATTAAAATCTACAAATTGTATGCTGCACATTTGTCCACTTTCTGGGTCTCTCTCTTTCTCTTTCTCTCTCTCTCGCTCTCTCTCTCTCTCTCTAAAGCAGTTTTCTAAAGCAAACCATTTTGTTATTTTCATTTACCCATCAAAACCTGTCCACTCATTAAGTACATTTGAATCTGTTCTAGGCACAATCTGTAAGTACCAAAACAGTGTCGACATTAGACTGTTCAAAATACAAATCGGGTATTAATTTCATATTTGTAAACAATGGAAGGGGTAACTATAAATTAGTATCATTTACGTGTGTTACAGCATTGATATTGATTTAAGATGTCTATTGTACAACCTGGTCTCAAAGAATAACGCTACTATAATAACTATTGCAAAATGATTCTTATGTGCCTCGCTCTACAACAATTTTTGCATTATTTTCACTTTCATACAAATCGCAAGCAAAAGGGCAGATATACACCTCATAAACACTTTTGCTCTATGGCTCACCCAATGCTATCTTATGTCAAAAAAGACCTTATCTATAATGCAGGATTTAAAAAACTATACATTTTAACAATTGCATTACATAACCAGCTACATTAACAATTTTATTCCAATGAAACAAATTTGTGCGTTAGCTCAACTGATAAATCATTTGACTTTGAATGCGCAAGAATGAGTCAACACATGAGCTGAAAGTGTCATAGAAGCCTGGCGAAATAATGTGATGCTTCAGCTATTGCGTCTTTCACTTCACATTTTCTTTTATGACACTATTGGTTAGGTTTAGGGTTTAGGGTAGAGACTTTGGTTTTTAGTTAAAAAGCAGAAAAGCAGATGTTTTAACATACCAAAATAATGCTTTGACAGTTATGCACTTACATGGAAGCCCCAGGGGCAAGTGTACAATGGTTGCCCCTTAGACTTGCATTTCTGTACCTGAACATTCCTTAAAAGAGCACTATGAAGTCTAAACACTTAGCTCAAATTCAATGGTGATTGTTAACAGTCTACAAAATGCCTAAAAAAAGATTATGTGCCCAAAGATAAGTCCATTTTATGAGCATTTCCACCTTTTATCTGTCACCTAAAGTAAATATCACACAAAATTTATATTTTCCAATCCTGTGAAATATCCCAAAATACAATTGCAGTCTTCATTTAAACAAGTTTAACACCTCCAAGACCCCTGACTGGTGACTTGCCCCCAACCTTCTCCACAAAAGAACTGTGAATCTGAAAGATCACCTTTATAACAATGTCAGCAGTGATTTGGGGTTTAAATGTTTAACAACTGCTGGAGTGAGCACCGTACATTTAAAGTGTGAAAGCCTTAATGAGTATTCCTGTGTTGCGAAACAGTTGTCTCAAAATTTCAGATTTAATTTGCTTTTTATCTTCCATCATCTCATTTTGCAGACTCTGCCTCCTCGCAAAAGGTCTGGAAGAGGCTGCCAGGTGTTGAACAAATCAAGTCAAACAAGCCTCTAGCATCTTCAGACGCAACACAATGCTTGTTGCTGTAATATGTAAAGACACAAATACAGAGGTTACTGGAAAAAAAGGACATATTTTAAAGGAATAGTTTACCACATAATGCCTCGCCAAAACCATATGACTGTCTTAAATGCAACACAAAAGGATAAATTTGAAATGTTTTTACATAATTTATTTGACATAATGAAAGTGAATAGTGACTTAAAACCACATTAAATGTATCGATACTCTGTAAATCAATTATGGCAGCTACATCAATAGCATCCAACCTCAGTGGATCTTGAGACATTGTGTAAAATATCTTCTGAAGACATAACTTTGGATTTGAAGTCACTATTCACTTTCATTGTATGGTAAATAAACACTGTGTAGGCTTTTTAAATTTCTACTGTTCAAGAAAGTCAAAAAGGTTTGGAGCAACGTTTGTGTAGTGTTCAACTAAAAAAAGACTAAAGCCCATCTATTCTCCTTACACGGAGACAAAAACCTACACATTTTATCTAGTTTCTTGTCTAGACACTGTATGTCTAATCAATATCCAGGGTCTCTCAAATGCTCCTTGAAAGGAACAAAGGCTTATTTTCCATTGATTCAACGCCCAACATTAAGCTTATAAATGTTACAAAGCTAACCCCTTTGAAAATACAGCACAGTATGGTCATATGGACATTTCCAACAAGGGCTTGTTGCTGATTGGCAATGATTATCATTTTTAGCTACCTACGCTGGTTATTGTCAGTTGCACAATATGCACTTTCATTTTCTTGTGCTTGTCATTAGCACCCCAACTTTCCTTCAGACTAACTTTAAAATGAGACAGGGAATTTGCCTAACTGCGAAGATCATCACAGGCTGCCGTCTTAAGGCTTTGAGAATGGAAGACCAGTCTAGTCCATGCTGCTTGCAACTTCAAAACTCTGAACTTCATCCGATACAAAGTGCTATTAAAGCATGACATTTCATTTAGCTTGGGTCTTTAGGTTCATCCTGTGAATGTTTTATGTATAGACAGAGAGGCATTTTACATGAGTCAACTACATGTCCCACAGTCAACAAAATGACAAGGCAGCATCTCTTGACCCTGACGGGCATTGCGCCAAAAAGCTATTGAAAAAGCTGCACATATACTCACATTGATATAATTTATGTGCATTTAAATGCATTTTTGTCTCCTGTTTGACAGAGTGTAATTGATTTGTAGTAGCCAATCAGAAATGTTAATTACCGTGATGTTCAATTAAAGGATTAATTCACCCAAAAATTCTCTCATCAGTTACTCGCCCTCATACCATCCCACATGTCTATAGCTTTTTTCTTCTGAAGCACACAAATTAAAATATTTTGAAGTCTATTTCAGCTCTGTAGGTCCATACAAAGCAAGTGAATGGGTGCTGAAATTTTGACACTCCAAAAATCCCAAAGGCAGCATAAAAGTAATCTATATGACTCCGGTGGTTAAATCCATATCTTCAGAAGTGATATGATAGGTGTGGATGAGAAAAAGATAAATATTTAAGTCTAATTTTGCTTAAAATTCTTCCGCATGCCCAGTTGGTGGCGTATACATGAAGAAAGTGAATCACCAAAAACACAAGAACAATGTGAAAGTGAAAGGTGAAAGTGCAACCTGACTGAGCAGGGATAACAAATTATAGAAAAAAATCACTTAAATATTGATCTGTTTCTCACCCGCACCACTCACATTTCTTCTGGAGACATTGATTTAACCACAGGAGTCCTTTTATACTGAGTTATATTTTGAGCTTCAGAATTTTGGCACCCATTCACTTGCATTGTATGGACCAAAAGAGAAATTAATCTAAAAAAATCTTTATTTGTGTAAATCCCTTATTTCATTACACTAAACTAATGTTTACCCTTTTAATGCTTATGTTTTGTGGCTATATTTTGGAAAAAGTGTTATAGATTGGCCCTTATTCCCACTAAGGGCCCCATTACAGCAAGGTCCTATTGTAAGTGCCGTACTGAGATCACAATTTTAGTTTTTTCTATAAATAAATGAGCGAAAAGTCAAAATTATTTGCTTGTGGTAATCAACATTATATGCCACAAATGCTGTCGATTGGGTTTAACTTGTATTGAACCTGTAAAACTCCTTTAAGGAAGTCACTTCAGTTATCAGTCTATTTCATAACAGAATTGTGTATATACCCAACAATATTTATTACTCCAAACAGTACTGAAAACATTTTTCTGCTGCTGCGTGAACCTCATAGTACAGTATACACAATTTAAGTTCAAACAAGTTGAACACAGCTCACTCTAGCGCTGCAAAAATCTCTAGCAATCTTTCAACTCTTTGGAATGGATGTGAAAAGGATGAGTAGGGAAAAAAGGAAAGGCCCTGTGGAAAAAGAGGAAAGTCATGAAACAATTTAGATTACCATTTTAATCCCTTATCTAATTACCCAGCTTCCCCAGACATAAAAAAAAATAAATTCAGCCGAATGCGCAAATGCAGCTTTTTCAAACACGGTCCTCAGATTCCTTCAAAACTCCTCAAATGACAGATACATTTGCAGAAATTTGTATAATCACAAGTGGCAAGTGTGATGTTTTTCCTGTGCCTCAAATGGTCCAACGTTGTGCTAGCAACAGCAAGATCATGGGTTCAAATCCCCCAGCATGTACTGATACAGTAAACTTAAACATGATTTTGGCTTATTTTAGCTAAGATGCATTTATAAAAATATACCTGGGATCATGTGAGAAAATGATCACAATAATCAGTTAACGCACCGTCTGGGGAATCTTATTTACACTTTCCTTGCGAATAGTTGACACAAAACAAAATGCAGAGGGCCCCTCTTGTGACTTGTCAACTTGTTCACCTGAAATTTGCATCCTCCTCCACATGCAGGCCTGGCTGAGTTTTGAAGAGTCTGACTTCAGCAGTTTAATTAGCGTGACAAAGAAGCAAGGAAAAGTACACCAGAGATTCCCTTGAAAAAAGCACATAATATAATACTTAACAAGAATGAGACAAAGAGGCACCCGAACACCTGCTCAGGCCTAATTATAGCCAAGCTATGCTAATGTACAACAATAGACTGCCACAGTACTCTGCTTGCACAGTGAATTTAAAAGGTAACTGAACTTTTTAAAGCAAGAAAAAGGCACTAAAACATTAACCAGCTCTAAAATGTAGAACCTGACAATGCACAAGTTTCCTTTAATGAAAAAACTTTTAAGCTTTTAGGCATTCTAGATGCTTTTCTACAATTAAGCTACAGAGGATGAAATTCCATGCTGATCCAAGCTGGATTATGCCAGTTAGAGCTGGTTTATTTGGTGCTGGTCTATCCGGAAGACCAGTACATCCTTGCTGTTCTCTAGCAAAAACCAAGAAATAGTTGACTAGCATGGTTATCCTGGTAAAATAAAAAGTATTGAAGGGAGGCATTACAGGTATAAATTGTTATTTTGAACAATTTAACTTTTTTGACAATATTTTGCGACTTCAACCACCAAATGTTCAAGCAGTAACAACCAAAAGAACAGAAAACAGAACTAATAAACATTTAAGTTTTAGGATATTATGTCAATTTCACCAATTACATTAGCTAGAATATTTCAATAGCTGAATTCTCTTAAAGAGACATTTTGTTCATAGAGTAAACGTTAAACAACATGTTTCACAAGTTAAGGCTTGTTGATATTTGACAGATGGTTTCCCATTTGGATTTTATTTTATCTTAAAAAACTGTTTTTTTTTAAATGCATGAAATGTGTGTGTGTGTGTGTGTGTGTGTAGCTTTTCTCTGTATTTTATTTTATTATAATTAAAGTTACTATTTATTTTAGTATTTGCAATATATACTGTATATTATTTATTATTACTTACTCTTTATTTTAATAAAGTATACAGTATATACCTGCAGGGCTCCTAGGAGTACATGCGCTCCTAAATGAAAAAATTTAGGAGCACACAAAGAAATTTAGGAGCACAGTGAAAAATCTAATACAGAGTTTATTAACAAACAATTTATTACATACATATTTATACTGCGTGTATGAGTGTGTGTGTGCGTGTACTAAGGGACACACGTCTGTGGAACAGCACATACTGCCCAAATCACACATTGATCCATGCCTACTAGAAACAAAGGATATCGGTTGTCCAGCTGCTTTTGTATGTTGACTGTCTTGCATACTTACAGGTCAGCCAGCGATCTCTCATTATGTCAGCAATTTGACCGATCATCTCAGCACATCTTACATCATTGTCGTATGTGGGATTAATGTAAACTAATGTAAAACGTTTTTGTGGTGGAGTCTGATAAGCAGCCCAAATTTGACGAAAGGTTCTTCTTCTTTCACAATTAAGTATGCAATGTTTATCTTTATTTTCAGCTGCCTCCTCTTCTCCTCCTCAGTCTGCAGCACTTGCCTCCTAAAGGCTGCTGACACCAAGCCTGATGGTTTCTCCGGTCTCATCCAGAGCACTGGATATGCCGCTGTGAGATGTTGTGTTTCGCTATGCTATCTCTTTTCAGATTAGCGATGGGCATTCTGGCTCTTTCCAGTGAGCTGACTCATTTGGCTCAACTCACCAAAAACAGCCAGCTATTTTGGCTCTCAAACGGCTCTTTAAAAAAATAAATATGCGATAGTTTGACTATAATTGGTGTTAAAACAATTCTAATTAAATTATTAAATGAAATTATACTCTACCTTAACCACAATGTATTTAAAAATGCATTAATTTGTTATGAAAAATAATGCTATTAAACATTTGCATTTAAATTATAACTTTTTATTGTATATAAACAAAATGCATATAAATCTAACCATTCAAAACAAATACAGTCTGAACAGCATAATAGACAAGGCCACCGCTGGCCATTGATGCCCTATGCGTGATTTGAGCGTGAAGCGATTGTCTGTGTTCCGCAACTGCTTTCGGGTCCTTGGATAACATATAGCGAGCGAGTAAGGGCAGCCGGTGGACTTTCTGGTACCATCCTGGGATAAGATTGTGCCCCACTTAGGGAGTTGATGCCCTACGCAAACTGCGTAGTATGCATGTAGGTACCGGCAGTACTGATAATAGAATAATGCACCAAATCAAAGAAAAATAAATAACAAATACATATACACACACACTGGTGGCCAAAAGTTTGTAATAATGTACAGATTTAACTGTTTCATAAGGAAATTGGTACTTTATTTCTCCAAAGTAGCATTCAACTGATCACAATGTATAGTCAGGACATTACTGATGTAACAGCACCATCACTATTTGAAAAAAAGTCATTTTATCAAATCTAGACAGGCCCATTTCCAGCAGTCATCACTCCAACACCTTATCCTTGAGTAATCATGCTAAATTGCTAATTTGATACTAAAAATTCACTTGTCATAATATCAAATACAGCTGAAAGCTATTTGGTTTGTTAAATGAAGCAAAACATTGTCTTTGTGTTTGTTTTTGAGTTTCACACTATGCAATAGACTGGCACGTCTTAAGGTCAATATTAGGTCAAAAATGGCAAAAAAAGAAACAGCTTTCTCGAGAAACTGTCAGTCAATCATTGTTTTGAGGAATCAAGGCTATACAATGCTTGAAACTACCAAAATACTGAATATTTCATATAAAGGTGTACACTACAGTCTTCAAAGACAAAGGACAACTGGCTCTGACAAGGACAGAAAGAGATGTTGAAGTACAGATGTACAACTACACAAGAGGATAAGTGCATCAGAGTCTCTAGTTTGAGAAAGAGACGCCTCACATGTCCTCAGCTGACAGCTTCATTGAATTCTACCCGCTCAACACCAGTTTCATGTACAACAGTAAAGAGAAGACTCATACTGTAAAAAAAGCCACTTTTGAAACAGACAAACAAAAAGAAAGGTTAGAGTGGCCAAAGAAACAGACATTAGACAACAGATTATTGGAAAAGAGTGTTAAGGGTCTTGACCCCATTGAGCTTTTGTTGGATCAGTTAGACTGTAAGGTGTGTGAGAAGTGCCTGACAAGACAGACACATCTATGGCAGGTGTTACAGGAGGTGTGGGGTGAAATGCCACCTGAGTATCTGGACAAACTAACAGCTAGAATCCCAAGGATCTGCAAAGCTGTCATTGCTGCACATGGAAGATTTTTCTTTTTCTTTTTTTTTTTTAATCTTTGTAGTTTAAGAAGTTCAGAATTTTTTTTTAAATTGTAATTTTTCACATTATTTATGTCCTGACTGATACATTGCAATCAGTTGAATCCCACTTTGGTGAATAAAAGTACCAATTTCTTTCCATAAGAGCAAAATCTGTACATTATTCCAAACTTCTGGCCACCAGTGTATATTTATATATGTAAAATGCAAACATATCTTTTAATTTTTGTAATAATGCAATAATTTAAATTTAAAAATTGAAATAAGTGTTCTTGTGTGCAAGTACACTTATAAAGTAATTACCAAAATATTGCTTTGTAAATAATTAATAACTTTAATAAGTGTACTTTCACCATTTTGATTTAAGAATATAATGTTAAGCCCATTCATTGTAGTGCTGTATATTGGGAAAAACAACACACCAGCACAACATAGAATGGACTTTACAGCAAGGATGACACACAGTTACAGCATTCATATTACTTATGTCCTTATATGAAAGCTGCAATATATCCTAATATCAGTATGTAATGGAATAATGGACCTTTTCAAGAAAATAAGCCTGCAGTTATTTGAGAAATGAAGGACGTGGAAATCAACTTTGCCACTCTAAGTTCCGTAATGGTTCAATAATGATCAAATGTGGTGATTTGGAAGGCCATTAAAGGTGTTTGACTCCAACCTTGTGTTCATGAAATCACCCTTGAATCTATTTAGCAGCGTGCATGGTCAGATTGTCATCCTGGAATATAAGAACATCACTCGGGAAGACTGTTTGCACCATAGGGGGCACTTGATGCTGTGAAATGGATTCTTATTACTGATTATTTTAGGACCATACAGTACAAACATTGCACCTAATGACTCCCATGTGATGGCTGGCCACACCATTATAGATAACCTACAATACTTAATGATAGCTGAAAATATAGTTTGTGGAAGGCAGTTTTAGAAATTATCTTTTTATTATTATTTAGGGATGATATTTGCCCCCTGGAATTGTTTTTTGGGACATTTTTTATCTTCACGTCAGCAGATTGTTTCTCTAACCATAAAAAAAAAAACAACAAAAAAAAACATGAGATACAGCATATGTCAAATATTTCAATTGAATCATCAAATTGAAATACATTTTCAATGCGAACACGTCCGGCTGTTAAAACTTTTAAATCAACCCAACATCAAATACAAAAGTGACATTTTCTACAGCAGACAATGCACAAGCTTTCGTAACACAATACAGGCTTTAATTGAATATGTTGGTTGGGCACTGAGTTAAATTAAACAGCTCTATATGTATAACTTCTGCTGTTTATTTGCACAAATGTTGGAGTTGTTGGGAGATTTTTTTAATTCACATTCAATATCTTAATATTAACAACACATTAAAAAACACTTGGCTCTGTGACAGCAAATACAGCTACAGGTCACTACACTGTTCACAGAGGCACTGAAACTATCACTAGATAGACCTATGACAGAATGAAACACATCAAATATTTTAACAGATACTGTAAATTCATTACAAAATGTTGAAATATATGGGGCAATTGTGTCACTTTTATTGTCCCTGGTTAATTTCTGATTTCTATCCCTTGTTTTTCTCCAAACATAAACCCCTTTGGACATAGACGATACAATGAAGGATGACTCACCAGGCAATATTATTATTATTATTTTCCCATTGCTCTGGGGACCTGGTTTTGTGCTCTATACTAATGACAATGCATCTTTGTGAGTTGCATTGGATTAAAGTGGTTTCTGAATGGCAGCGTTCCTATAAATTCTAGCATGGTGAAACTCACAACATATAATTTTTGTTGAGACTTGGTGACAGAATGGCTCACTTTTTGAGGTATTTTCGAACACTATACTGGCGTTTACCAACCATCCTGTGAAATGTTTGACAATGCCTGCACGCGAGCTTCAACTTGCGACCACTGTTCTTCTTTGCCGATGCTGTTTGTCCTGGTTTGGTAATGTGTCATTATTTTTGAGACTACTCCACTTTACAAGTTAAATATTAAAAGATGCAATTATTTTGTTTTTGCAACCAATATGTCTGCAAATAAGGCACCAACTGCAGTGCTTTTTTAAATCTCACATACTGAAGTGTTAATCATCAGACTTCTGTTATAAATGCCACATTTTTAATTGGCAGCACATCAAATGGTACTAACTTTGCAGATGCATTTGTATTATGCATATGTGCAAATTGGCTTAGCTTTTAAAAGGGTACAGTTTCAGATTGTGTGACATTAAAGTCCCAATGTAATCAGCATTGGAGCTGTGTCGATTTGAGTCCATGTCTTGGCTTAAAAAACAACTGACAAAATCCACTTTTTGCAGATACACAAATTTAACAGTATTTATCTTTTGTAAAGGCAGTCCAAAAATATTTATGTGCTCATCCTGCACTACATAGATTTTTTTCCAATCAAATAGCTCTCTAGAATGAGCATGTCCACCTCCAACTGAATAGAATGTAGCAAATAATTGTTACTTGCTGTGATATAAAATTTACAGACTATTTAAAAAAGGGGAGGGGCACTTTAAATGTCCCGCACAACTGCACTTTTTCAATACGAATTTCACCAACACAGGACAGCTGCACTCGGAGAGTTCAATATCATGGGGTTTTCAAAGTTTACACTGCAAAACTTATTTAAGAGAGAGAGAGAGAGAGAGAGAGAGAGAGAGAGAGAGAGAGAGAGAGAGAGAGAGAGAGATCAGATATACACATGAAAGGGAAATGGGGACTTCATGTGATAAGAGTAAAGCCTTTCTAGAAATAAAAGACATGACACAGCACAAAATCTGACCTGAGTCAAACAGAGGGGATCAGACTTGCATGAATGTTTAGGATATCAGCCTTCAACAGCAGAGGAAACTAAAGCTCCCCTCAAATGCCGTTCTGATCAATTCTATTCATTTCCCACTGCAAACTTCCAGACGGATTGCTGTGATTTCACAAGTGACAGACATATCGTGTTCTCTGACTCCCACCACGTATGAAAAAAATATCATGGAAAGCACATCTTTTATGACTAGAGACCACCTCCAGAGCATCCAGCCCAAAGCCGGAGAGATCAAAGATAACCCTGCGCATGTAGTACCCCATGAAGCTGCTTTGTTACGACGTGAATAATCACATAAAAGAAATCCACGCATGTAGTGGCCTCTGCTGCATTCCAGCATCCCATCCCTGATAGATGGCCTCTGGGTTTAATATGATCGTATTATCCAAGAATTTTCTTTGTCATTTATTACATGCTCACGATCTTTGTTCTGGTTGACAGCACATTTGACCAGTGGCGTGATTTATATCTCACAATTTATAATATGAAGTTATTGAAGGACAAGAGAGACTAGCAGTTAATAAATTACTAGCCCACAGTCAATAAATTCTGGAGATTATTGATGACATATTATTGGCTTATCTTCTCATGAGCTCTGGGAAATTCGAGTGATCTAAAAAGTGACTTCCTTTTCGGACAGCTAAGACGAGTAATTAGTTTAAATAGGGGCGAGTAGGGTAAGCTGTGACAGTTCTTTCTGTAGTTGTCCCCTAGGCAAGGAGGAATTAGATAGTGTAACGATGCAGGAGGAGGCAGACACGGGGTTGGATCCAAACGCAGTGATTTATTTAAACAACAGTGAAAACTACACGGGAAAAACACAAACAAAGGAAATACCTGCGATGGGGAAACAAAACGTAAACACGGAAAACATGAAAGGCAGAACCGGCGGGATGAACACGGGGAAGAGCACAAAGACAGGCGTCCACAAACATCAACGATAGACAAGGGAATGGAGAACAAACAGGGTATATATACACTGGATACAAGATGATGACAAACTACAATCAGGTGAGCACAATGACACACGGCTGGCAGTGATGAGTGCTGGGGATCATGGGAAATGTAGTTCTAACACGAAGACAGTGAAACACGGGGCGGACAACAAGGAAAACGTGACATGGACTTAAAACAGAGACGGGAGAAACAGAAAACACGGGACAGACAACAAGGGATCATAACATAGGCCCCCCTCAAAAGGACCGAATTCCAGATGGTCCTAGAGGGGAAAAGACCCACAAGAACAACAACCGGAAAAAATGACCAAGGAGTGAGGGGGTAGACCCGGGGGGAAAACAGACAGATGAAGGGGGGCACAAGGGACACAGAGACAGACCAAGGAGATACAAGGGACAATTAGACAGACCAAAGGGAGGCAAGACAGGCAATCCAAGGGGGCAAATGTGGGGCAGATAGACAGTCCAGGGGGCAACGAGGGGCAGGCCGGAAGTCCAAGGGGGCACAGAGGGCAGGCAGGAAGTCCAATGGGGTACAACGGGCAGGTAGGAAGTCCAGGGGGACACAGAGGGCAGGCAGGAGGTCCAGGAGGGCAGGCAGGAAGTCCTGAGGGGCACAAAGGGCAAGGACAGGTTCAGGTGGTCTGGGAGCTGGCCACCGGGCAGGGACTGGGTCAGGGGGCCTGGAAAGAGGCCACAGGACTGGGACTGGGTCAGGAGGTCTAGGGGGAGGCCACAGGACGAGAACAGGGTCAGGATGCCTGGGAGGAGGCCACAGGACAGGGACTGGGTCAGGGGGCCTGGGAAGAGGCCACAGGACTGGGACTGGGTCAGGAGGTCTGGGAAGAGGCCACAGGACAGGGACTGGGTCAGGAGGTCTGGGAAGAGGCCACAGGATGGGAACAGGGTCAGGAGGCCCGGGAGGAGGCCAAAGGACAGGGACTGGGTCAGGAGGCCCGGGAGGAGGCCACAGGACAGGGACTAGGTTAGGGGTCCGGGGAGAAGGCCACACTAAGGGGACAGGTTTGGGTGGCCCGGGAGCTGGCCACAAGGCAAAGGCCGGTTCAGGGGACCTGGGAGGTGGCCATCGGACAGGGACAGGCCCAGGAGGCCTGGGAGGCAGCCTCAGGACAGGGCCAGGTCCCAGAGGCAGAGCTGAGAGGGGCTCTGGAGACAAAGCTGTGGGAGGTTCTGGAGGCTCAGGAGGTGAAGCCGTAGGAGGCTCAGGAGACGGAGCTGAGGAAGGCCCAGGAGACGGGGCCGAGGATGGCTCAGGAGGTGGAGCCGAGGGCGGTGGCACCGCAGGAGGCTCCAGAGGCGAAACTCTGGGAGGCTCGGGGAGAAGAGCCGTAGGAGGCTCTGGAGGCAGAGCCATAGGAGGCTCTGGAGGCAGATCCCTAGAAGGCTCTGGAGTCTCTGGGAGCAGAGCCGCAGGAGGCTCGGGAGGCGAGCCGTAGGAGGCTCGGGAGGCGGAGCCATAGGAGGCTCGAGAAGCGGAGCCGTAGGAGGCTCGGGAGGCTCTGAGGGCAGAGCCGTCGAAGGCCTGGGTGGCTCGAGAGGCGGAGCCGCAGGAGGCCCGGGAGGCGGAGCCGTAGGAGGCTCGGGAGGCTCTGAGGGCAGAGCCGTCGAAGGCTTGGGTGGCTCGAGAGGCGGAGCCGCAGGAAGCCCGGGAGGCGGAGCCGTCGAAGGCTTGGGTGGCTCGAGAGGCGGAGCCGCAGGAAGCCCGGGAGGCGGAGCCGTAGGAGGCCCGGGAGGCTCCGAGGGCGGAGCCGCCGGAGATGGCGCCGTAGGAGGCTCTAGAGGCGGAGGCTTGGAAGGCTCCGGAGGTGGAGCCGAGGGAGGCCCAGGAGGTGGAACCGAGGGAGGCCCAGGAGGTGGAACCGAGGGAGGCTCAGGAGGCGGAGCTGAGGAAGGTGGCGCCGTAGGGGCCTTTAGGGGTGGAGCCGCAGGAGGCTCGGGAGGCGGAGCTCTGGAAAGCTCGGGAGGCTCGGGAGGCGGAGCTCTGGAAAGCTCGGGAGGCGGAGCTCTGGAAAGCTCGGGAGGCTCGGAAGACGGAGCTCTGGAAAGCTCGGGAGGCGGAGCTCTGGAAAGCTCGGGAAGTGTTGGGTCTTGGATGGTAGAAGCCACAGGCACTGGCTCTGGGACGGTAGAGGCTACAGGCGCTGGCTCTGGGACGGTAGAGGCTACAGGCGCTGGCTCTGGGACGGTAGAGGCTACAGGCGCTGGCTCTGGGACGGTAGAGGCTACAGGCGCTGGCTCTGGGACGGTAGAGGCTACAGGCGCTGGCCCGCTGACCGTGGCAGGCGTGGGCTCTGGCTCGCTGACCGTGGCAGGCGTGGGCTCTGGCTCGCTGACCGTGGCAGGCGTGGGCTCTGGCTCGCTGACCGTGGCAGGCGTGGGCTCTGGTTCGACAGCCGGAATCACGAGGGGTGGTTCCTCGGGCGCGAGTTTCCTCAGCACGAGACTCACGTACTCCCTCCACGGGTGGTCTCCGGGTTTCGGCGCCTCTCTCCGCCGGGATGACGGTAACCCGACCCAGTAGATTGTCCTCAGGGCGTTGTCGGCGAACCCGGTGTGGATGGCGATCGTGGAGAAGAGTCGTGAGTACTCGCGGAGGGGAAGATTTGCCTCGGCCAGTTCAAGGAAAACCGCTGCTAGATCCCATAGGTGGTCTATCGTTCTGTAACGATGCAGGAGGAGGCAGACACGGGGTTGGATCCAAACGCAGTGATTTATTTAAACAACAGTGAAAACTACACGGGAAAAACACAAACAAAGGAAATACCCGCGATGGGGAAACAAAACGTAAACACGGAAAACATGAAAGGCAGAACCGGCGGGATGAACACGGGGAAGAGCACGAAGACAGGCGTCCACAAACATCAACGATAGACAAGGGAATGGAGAGCAAACAGGGTATATATACACTGGATACAAGATGATGACAAACTACAATCAGGTGAGCACAATGACACACGGCTGGCAGTGATGAGTGCTGGGGATCATGGGAAATGTAGTTCTAACACGAAGACAGTGAAACACGGGGCGGACAACAAGGAAAACGTGACATGGACTGTGAACAGAGACGGGAGAAACAGAAAACACGGGACAGACAACAAGGGATCATAACAGATAGAGGTAAAACTAAAAAACCTAATTATATTTCAGGGTGTCTGCTTAATCAGCTTTATATATAAATGACTTTTTATAAAATAATGGTAGAGTGAAAACTTGCACCAGTAAGATGTCTCACTGAGGAATATACGAGAAAGATTTATATTTCAGAAAAAACACATATATGATATACTAATGCACAGTACAATTCCAAAGTTTTGCTGTAAATTTCATAAACGAGCCAGGAAGAGGTTTCATATTCAGGATATTTAATATTAATGAAACCTTTTTCAACATTTTGTAATAGTAATAGTAATATATTAAAATCGGAGTCTATATTCTACAGCTACTATTTTAGGGAAAATACTTAAATGTTTTAATGTATACTTTAATTCTTTAAAGGTGCTGTAAGTGATTTCTATCATGGAAAAGAATGCAAAACATGTTCCACTTCCCTTAAAGATATTAATTAAATAAGTGTCCTGAGATATCTCACCGGTCTCTGTGACAGCTTTAGACTTTGTAAACAGCAAACAAAAATGTGTCCGCCGACATTGACACTTTTCACCTGTAAATAATTTTGCTTGTTCTTATAGAGTTGTATTTGAAGCGGTTCATTGAGGCTATGATTCAAAATGTTTGTTAGTTGAGGGCGCTATTGTGCCACTGTTGAATTTGACAGCCACAGGAACAAACAATGCTGCTCTTTAGCTTGGTTTTGGTCTCAAAATAATATTTGGAGGGCGGGGTTTTGGAATGAGGGGCGTGGCTAATTCAAAGGCTCAGTCACATGAATGTTTCAGAATGCTAAAATCGCTTACAGTACCTTTAATATTATAATGTTTTAGTCATGACAACTCCCGGAAAGATTTAGTATGTTAATGTGGGTATGACATATTTATAGGATATTGGTCTTGGTGGACTGCTATGCTGCTGCAGAGCAAGTACAGAGACTTGCAACTACTAGAACATACACAGATACAGTGCATTCAGGAATTATTTAGACCCCTTCATTTTTTCACTTTTTGTTATTTGTTTTTTCACATCAATCTACACTACATACCCACAATGACAAAGCAAAAACCTGATTATTGATAACTTTGCAAATGAAAAATAAATAACTTAAATATCACATTTACATAGGTTTTCAGACCCTTTGCTACGACACTTGAAATTTAGCACAGATGCATCCCATTTCTCTAGATCCTCTTTGAGATGTTTTTACACTTTGATTGGAGTCCATCTGTGGAAAATACAATTGATTGGACATGATTTGCAAAGGCACACATCTGTCTATATAAGGTCTCACAGCCGAAAATGCATATCAGAGCAAAAACCAAGCCATAAGGTCAAAGTAACTGCCTGCAGAGCTCATAGACAGGATTGTGTCGAGGCACAGATCTGGGAAGGATACAAAAAAATTCTGGCTGCATTGAAGGTTCCCAAGAGCACAGTGGCCTCCATAATTATTAAATGGAAGTTTGGAACAACCAGGATTCTTTCTAGAGCTAGCCACCTGATCAGTGGAGAAGGGCCTTGGTAAAAGAGGTGATAAAGAACCTGATGGTCACTCTGGTTGAGTTCCAGAGATCATGTGTGGATATGGGAGAAACTTGCAGAAGGACAACCATCACTGTAACACTCCACCTTTTTGGGCTTTAAGGTAGAGTGACCAGACAGAAGCCACTCCTCATTGCAAGACACAAAAAAGCACCTAAAGGACATACTGTAAGAAACAAGATTCTTTGGTCTGAAGAAATGAAGATTGAACTGTTTGGCCTCAATTCCAAGTGTCATGTCTAGAGGTACCCAGGCACCACTCATCACAGGCGCAATACCATCCCAACGGTGAAGCATGGTGGTGGTAGCATCAAGCTGTAGGGGTAGTTTTCAGTGGAAGGGACTGGGGGACTGGTCAGGGTTGAAGAAAGCTGAACACAGCAAAATAAAGAGATATTCTTAATGAAAACCTGGTCCAGAGCGCTCATGACCAAAGACTGGACCAAATGTTCACCTTCCAACAGGACAATGACCCTAAACAAGCAGCCAAGACAACACTAGAGTGGCTTAGAGTGGCCCAGCCAGAGCACCGACTTGAATCCAATCGAACATCTCTGGAGATGGCAGAAAATCCCCAAATACAGATGCACAAAGCTTGTCGCATCATACTCAAAAAGACTTGTAATCACTGCCAAAGTTGCTTCAACAAAGTACTGAGTTAAGGGTCTGAATACTTATGTCAATGTGATAATTTCGTTTTTTCTTTTTAATAAATTTGGTTTTTGCTTTGTCATTATGGGGTATAAAGTGTAAATTGATGTGAAAAAAATAATTTAAAGCCAGCTTATCCCACAGGATTTTGTGAGACTGTGGTGGGTTGACCTTGAATCCACTGGGGAAAATTTTAAAGTTAAATGCATCAATCTGTTGCACTTTGAGAGCAGAGTTAAGAGGCTAGATCTATGAAGAACGTTGTGCTCTTGTAAACAATTTTGTGCTCGAAATTAAGCATTGTCATGTGCTTGTCCTCCTGACATGTTAATTGGTCATTGACTTGTCCATGTAAAAAAGTTATTTGTCTGGAGAGAAAAAAGGACACTTATGTTACATGCTCAAGTAACATGTCAAAGTTTATATTGTATATTTTTCTAAAATTATGAAAGATGCCCAACCTAATAGTGTACCTATGCAATCAACTAAATTCTCTGCGACAGAAATGTAAACTGCACTGTGTAGGAGAGGAGGTTATTGTCATATGATAATTATTTTATGTTAGTCAAATAAAGAAAAGCCTCCATCGCCATCATTTACAGCAGGGGTGTGCACACTTCCATGGAATGCGATCTACTTTTTCATGATGTTATTGCAGTGAGATCTACCATGTACAGTAAAGGCTATACATTATCACAATACCAAAATGTCAGTAGTCAGTAGTGAAATTTGACGATTCTTAATATCAGCTTCAAAATCACAACAAATAATAACACTTAACTAATGTGCTTTTTTAAAAGCTTTAAAAGATTTATCAGCTCTAGGCTATCAATCATTCATATAAATATTCAGGATGAAATATAACATAAAACCACTTCTGATCTTAACTTTATGATTATAATACACTAATACTTTTTAAAGCTACTAAAGTTACCCAGTCAAGAGCAGTGAGTGTCTAGTTTTCTTGTTCTGGTTGTTTGATTATTATAATGGCACACTAGACAGCAGCAGGTCAATTAACTTACATTTATACTTACATTTCTGATATTTTAATACAAATCTGCTTTTTTCTCCACTGTTTACTTTCACTTTAGATATCACTTTATCTATTAATGTTTACATTAATACCTCACCAAGACGGGCATTTTGGCAGAATGTATTTGACTGTTCAGGTGCGCATTAACGCGAACATGTTCAGCAAACACACATATGCCGTCTGTCAATCAAACAAACAGGGTGCAGCTGTTACTAGATCACTAGCATATTATAAATTAGCGTGCTCTGGGGGGCATGGGTAGCTCAGCAACTACAGACGCAGACTGCCACCCTTGGAGTTCGCAAGTTTGAATCTCAGGGCATGCTGAGTGACTCCAGTCAGGTCTCCTAAGAAACCAAATTGGCCCGGTTGCTAGGGAAGGTAGAGTCACATGGGGTAACCTCCTCTTGGTTTACTCTCAGTGGGGCATGTGGTGAATTGTATGTGGATACCGTGGTGGATGGCATGAAGCCTCCACACGAGCTTTGTCTCTGCGGTAACATGCTCAACAAGCCACGTGATAAGAGGCGCAGGTTGACGGTCTCAGAGGCAACTGAGATGCTGAAAATTAGATGTGTTACTGACTTTCGATCAAGTTAATTACTTTTAAGTACATTAGTTGGTTTACACATATTTCTTAAATAATATGAATTAACTGAGAGTCACTACGCCACCACCAGGATTTAGACTGTATTGGGAATTCCAAAATGGGGAGAAAAAGAAAAAAATAATAATTATGTGCTCTGGATTACTTTCAACAGCAGAATAAGAATATGAACTTTATAATAAGTGACACAGGTCTATTCTATCACAAATATAGCCGGTTATTTTTTGTTATAGACGTTTTAATCAGTCTGGTTGTCCGGTCGGGCAAGTCAAATTCTCTTTCACTTGCCACTTCAAAAATAAACTTATCCTGGACAAGCGGACAAGCATTAATGTCGAGCCCTGGGTTGTATAGATATTGTCACGATTCCCTTGTTGTCTGCCCTGTGTTTCACAAGTCTTTGTCAAAAACTACACTTCCCACAATTCCCGGCACTCATCACTGCCAGCCCTGTGTCATTGCTCTCACCTGAACGTCGTTTGTTATCATCATGTCTCCTGTGTATTTAAACCCTGCTGTTTCTCCGCTCCTTGTCGATCGTTCAATTTTTCTACTGTTTTGAATGTTTCAGATGTTTTGTATCCTGATGTTTACTGTGTTACCTGTCTAGCCATGTTCATCCTGCCGTGTTTTCCCAGTCCGTGTTCCTTCGATGTTTTCATGTTTTAGTTTCGGTTTTCCCATCGTGGATGTTTCTTTTGTTCCTGTTTGTTTGTTTTCACTTTGTTTTGAATAAAACCCGCAGTTAGATCCCCACTCCTTGTCTGCATTCTTAACAGATATAAATGTGATGACACAGCAAAAAATCACACCCACAATACATGGTAAACGAGACAGAGTTTAACTGACTGACTGGGAGTGAGAGACGCTTTGCTGAAGCAATAGTGCAAAACACAACTTTATGTTATTATGAGTGTGGCAGAATGATCTGCTCCTCCGGCTAGTCATCGTTGCCCCACCTCTTAGGGCTGCCCTTCAGCTAGGCTCACGACAGGAGTGCAAGAAGAGGTGCATAATTAATAAGCCTCGTTTAGTCAGCGGTGAATGAAGCACACCCGATGGGAATAATGCTTTATCCTTTAAAATACCTTTAAAACACAGAGCGCACTTCTTCTCAGGGAGCCGGCTTCAAATCTCCATGTGTGCACACACTGGCATCCTCGCACACCCAGGACCAGAGCTGGGAGGGTTCGGAGCTGGATGAGATTGTGTGCTGCCGAGTTCCTCAGACCTCCGACTGCGTTAATGATTCACAGGGGGTGAACAGCTCACATTGCCGCCAACAGGCTAGATGCCGGGCCTGGCATTTAAGGGGTCTGAATACTTTCTGCACTGTATACTGAGTTAAGCATTTGGACATGCTGCTGCAGCTGCACAATTAGAAAAACACAAGATATGCTGCATCAAGCAGGTGTGATATTCTGCTGCACAATTAGACAAATACAATCCCCATGTTGCAGATCTAGACCGTTGATGCTGGGGTGGAGGAGGGTCTCAGAAAAAACTCTCACATCGCACTGCAGTGAAACCAGCTTACTTGTAATATAAGCAAATTTAAAATGTTAGGCAACGAGAGAGTACACAAGTTGATTGGCTATTTCACATCAGTGGACTTATCAGCTTACACCATGTGTGCCAAATGGCTTGACTTATCACATGTGAATGAGCTGACCTGCTAACAGTTAACAAGTTCAAAGAATCAATCAGCTTGTGCCATCCAGAGTTTCATGCCTGAACTTTGTCAATTCGCATCTAATATTTAGCCAAATAATTTAGATGTTTTCATACATAGGCGTTTTTACCAACATTAATAATATATACACTATTTTAAAACCTGGATAAGTTTGCTTTGACAAAATTAATTTTACCTGCCATGTAGAAAATTTACTAGAAAGAAAACCCCAAAACAATATTTAAGTCTTTTTATTTCACCTATAAATCTACACTCCCTTTTTTCTTGACAATCTACTGGGCAGGGAGGAGAATGTATAGTGAAAAGGACTTAAATATTGATCTCTTTCTCACCCACACCTATCATATCACTTCTGAAGATATGGATTTAACCACTCGAGTCATATGGATTCATTTTATACTGCATAATGTGCATTTTGGAGATTCAAAGTTTTGGTAACCATTCCCTTGTGCTGTGAGAACCAACAGAGCAAGAGATATTCTTCTAAAAATCCTGGTTTGTAGGAAAGAAAGTCATACACATCTGGGATGGCATGAGGGTTAGTATATGATGAGAGAATTTTATTTTTTGCGTGAACTATTCCTTTAAGGACACTTTGTCCTTGTTTGACACGCTCGTCTTCTTCCTAGCAACCACAAGAACGGTAACTTCATGTCAAACGTACCGTCTACTTTCATTGCTGAGAATACCATTTCAAATGGGATCTTCCATTTACTTAAAGAGATAGACTAACAGGAAATAAGACATACCTGCTCAAAAAGTAGACAAACTACTTTCTAATAAAATATTTAGACTGCAAATGTGGTTGCAATAGTGAATCAGAAAATCTCAAAATAATTCAGAAAATAAGGACTGGTGTGCATGTGTGTGTGAGTGGTAGCTATCTATGGATGTGAATGATCCCTCACATCATGTGGTTTGTGGGGAGAGGTTTATTGATATTTTTAAAAGTGATGGGACTTACAATTTCAGCCTGGTAAAATAGTAAAACAAATCCTTTGATTTCAGACCCAAGTATACACCAATCAGCCACAACATTAAACCACCTGCCTAAAATTGTGTAGGTACTCCTCATGTCACCAAAATAGGCCAACCCACAGAACTGCAACTCACTGGATGTTTTTTGTTTTTGGCACCATCCGAAGTAAATTCTAGAGACTGTTGTGTGTGAAAATCCCGAGAGATCAGCAGTTACAGAAATACTCTAACCAGCCAGTCTGGCACCAACAATTATTCATGTGATTATGTAATCACCCAGTTGTGTGGCAGCAGTGCAGTGCATAAAAACATGCATATATGGTTCAGGAGCTTCAGTTAATGTTCACATCATACATCAGAATGGGGAAAAAGAGATCTCAGTGATTCTGAATGTGGCATGATGGTTGGTGCTAGTGATATAAACAAAAATCATCCAGAGAGCGGCAGTTCTGTGGATGGAAACGCCTTGTTGATGAGAGAGGTCAACAGAGAATGGCTTGAACTGACAAAGTCTACAGTAACTCAGATAACCACTCTGTACAATTGTGGTGAGAAGGATAGTATCTCAGAATGCTATTCTGAGATGTAGGTTGGTGCTGTTTTGGTGGCACAAGGGGGACCTACACAATATTAGGCAGATGGTTTTAATGTTGTGGCTGATCAGTTTATTTAGGAGCAGATTATCATAGAGACTTGAGAGAGGGCTCTTTTGACTTGGACCACTAAACAACCAACTAGCAACCACAAAATACCCCAAGCAATATGCTACTGAGTTTTGTTCTAGTCAAGTAACATTTCGTTTCTTCAAATAATGGTAAAAATCTAGTTTTTAGGAAGAGGAGTGGCAAACACAAAAAAAACGATTGTATGTACAGTACTGCTTCAGGAAAGTACCTAACTTCTATAGAATGCCACAAGTATACAGAAAACACCTTCCCCAAATAAAATGCACAAAAAGGTGCCTGTTCCCAAGACATAGGAAAAGATGTTAATATGTTGAAGTGTTTTGCGAGTATCCACTGATTGCGATAATGCAGAATTCATTGAGAATTGTCACGGTAACAGCACACAATGAATAATGGAAATTTAAAGTAGACACTATAGACTTGATTACATGGTAGAGATGTCCCTAGGCGCTACTTCAGATCAGAAAGAGAGATGCATACATCAAGACACAAGATTGCATGGGAAAATGTACAAATGAAAGAAGAGGGTAAGAAAAAAAAAAACAGGCAAACAATGGCTCAGAATGTTTGGAATGAAGCTTAGTTACTGAATAATGTGCAGTAAACTCTGTATACTACATATTACAGTATTTTGACATAATAGTATGTAAAAAGATAAATGTTTCAAAAATTTGAAAGCTAAATTTTTGTCACATGACCTCATCATATAATAATAATGCATGTGAGCATTGTACTTGTGTACTTGTGTTTAACTTGATTGAAACTCAGTAACAAATCAAATTTTCAGCAATTGTCAATAATTGTAATCTGAATGTAAAATTTAATGTGTTCCACTACTTTTTGACCAAAAGTAATTTGATTGCAGTAACATTTATTTGTAATCAGATTCCCTCAATTCTGCTACTTTTGACATAAACAGTCATTTTATTACAGTAACTAATTACTTTGAAATCATATTACACACAACACTGCATGTGAGTGGCATCCAATTTTCATCTGGGTATAATTTTTAATTCAATTTAGTGATAAAATGTCTAAACTTACAGCAGTCTGATCAAATAATCAAGAACAAAAATTAGCACTTTCTTTCGGTTCATACATCACAACTGAAAAGGACGCATTGTTGAGCGCATAGTTGAGCGCATTGCGTGATACACAATATTTTTTTTACATAGTGTGCTTCTCTGTTGCATACTACACATTTTGCCATATGTAAGTTATCCATGTGCATACTGTGCACAGTATAAAACAATGTAATGCAGCAATAGAGTAGTCTGTTTGTATGCCATTCTGAATATAGCCAGAGTGTGTGCATGTTCTCATTTGCTTTTCGGGCTGCTGATTCTTTGACAGGTATCAGGATGGGGTGGGATTGCGTAGGCCATTAATGCACCTAACC
This sequence comes from Xyrauchen texanus, assembly GCF_025860055.1. NCBI lineage: Eukaryota > Metazoa > Chordata > Actinopteri > Cypriniformes > Catostomidae > Xyrauchen > Xyrauchen texanus. Next base: position 33,535,717 of record NC_068298.1, read on the forward strand.
ACAAATTGGAGAGAGAGTACAAGCTCTGTCAGATAACAAGGGACCAGGTCTCCGCACGTCTGAATTTTATTTTATCTCCCAATATTACCTCTCTTTCTCTGTCTCATGCTTTCCTTCCTCTCTGTCCATCTCTCTCTCTCTCTCTCTCTCTCACTCTCGCTCTCACTCTCGCTCTCACTCGCTCTCACTCAGTCCCTCTGGGACATGCTTATCTCTCTGCTCAGCACAGAAAGAGACGTTTCTTAGTGCTGAAACAAAATGTATTTCTCTTTATGCCGCACTGTCATATCAATGATGGATAATTTATGGCAACTGTGCAGGCTAACTCTCCCAATAAGTTGATTTCTCACCCAAAATAAAATAATATTAATAACAGCTTCACCCTTTGGGGGTTCAGACACCAAAGTGAGGCTTAAACGAGTGATGTAAAGCTTTAGATAGTAGAATATAACAAAATAGTTCACTCAAAAATTGGAATTGTCAACATGTACTCACTCTCGTGTTATTATGGCAAATAAATTACATTTTGGTTTGTTCCTCACAAAAAAAACTCAAAACAAAAAAGTGACTTGAGAAGACTTGAAATATAGCACACATTTACATTTATTCATTTGGCAGACGCTTTTATCCAAAGCGACTTACAAAAGAGGAAAAACATCAGCGAATCATCTTAGGGAGACAGTGGTACAAAAAGTGCCATATTAAAAAGTTTCACTATCATCAGAATAGTATACAAAACAGATTTAAATGCAACAAGAAATGTAAATACATTTTTTTATTTTATTTTAGTTTTTTTTTAAATTATTATTAATTTTTTTTAGTGACCGGTTAAGTGCTTTTGGAAAAGATGTGTTTCTTAGGTTCATTAAAGACCAGACGTGCTGCTGCATTCTGGATCATTTGGAGAGGTCTAATAGCACATGTGACACATGTCACATTAACTATTTTTGATACTTTTATGATGCTTTTTTAGCTCAACAGCCTGAGTTTAAATGAAGCTACAAATACTCTTTGCTCAACATTTACTTCTTGTCTTGATAGTGTCTACCCTCTTACCTCCAGGCCAGCACGTCCCACACCCTCCAGCTCCAGGCGGTCAGAGACACTTTGTGAACACCGCACCGAGCTGAGGGCTGTGGAGATAAAGTGACGCAAGTGAAATGACCCTGTGGACCTGAGCAAATATCAATAACTTCTTTCCTCTGATTACACCAGCGTTTCTAGTGCTAAAATTTATTATTAAATGAATAAGATCAGTAACACTTCAGATTCACGTAAAATACTTTCTCATCTCTTCTCTATCCTCCTCCACCACATCCAACTACTTCTCTGACTGCTGATGACATTGCCACAGTTTTTACTGAAAAAGCAGCAAGCATCAGCAGCCAGATTTCTACACCTAATACCCACAGCCACTCTCTTCCAACATCATATCCTCTGTTCTCCTCACAAAGATGAGAAAACAAAGGACATGGCAATGAAGCAATCATCTAGACAAGAGCGCATGGCAAGAGACCCAAAACCAAACACGAAGACATGCACCCACAAATACAAGACATGGAGCATGAGTGTCCGGATCCCGACACAGAAACAAGACTGAACCAGACAGAAGAGTCAGGATCCAGACATCATGCACTGAACATGAAAAACAGACTAGACAGAAGAGCACACAGCTAGAAAAACAACCAAAGCCGCACGCTCATACATAGAAGACATAGAATGTACTTCATAGTATGTGTCAGGATCCTTTCACCACAATAAACCTGATTGACAAAAGTGACAGGATACTGACATATACATTCCCCAACATTTCTCCTTTTATGTTCCACAGAAGTCATAAGAGATTGTAATAGAGCAGAAAGTCTCCAAATCTCCATCGTCATGTTTACTACAGTGTGAGGTGTCAGTGTTGGTCTCTATTAAACAGTTAAGACAAAACACTTTTGTTAAAGAATCAATTTCACTTTACCTTTCGTATTAACAAGCCTATTGCAGTGAATGAATTTGCTTTGAAGAGTCAAGCCTAAGTATGTCTGTGCCAAGTAGGGTTGAAAAACCTAGAGTATTTCAAGAAAACGCTTGCTATTTAAAAACTACTCTAACTTTCCACCCCCTGTTTCCAACATTTCATGCAAGTGTTGTGAAGTCGACGCTGGACCTCCTGTGGCTGCGCAGGCGAACTCTCTGTGTCACCGCCTGCAGCACAGACTTCTTACAGACATCCCGGACAGTAGGGGGCCTCGATCGCACCACATACACGCTGTCCTCTTTTCCTCCTCATCTGAATTTTGCACTACACCATAGATGACTCATGTTTAGCACAATTTGTTCTTTCACAAAATGCTGTTCTTAAATAACACATGGCAGACTACACTCAATATGTAGTGAAATGGAATGCAGATGTAGTTTTGGACATTTTCCAAAAAGAGTTTAAAATAAGGAAGGGAACTGAAATCAATTTAGCTATATACCAACTATATTAAACTAAATATAACAGAAATGAAAGTATTATTGGCTGTATGCTTGAATGTTGTTTTAATGAATGTAACCTTAACAAATGACCAAAATGTTCTGAATTTGTATCTTAATATACATTACTGATTTGTATCACAAGCCTCAAATACACATTACAACATAACACATTATCATTTCATTTTGAGTTGGACATTACATAAATGCAACCTCTCTTGGCTATTCAGTAATTTTTTAAACAGGTTTTAACCGAAAACTTGAGCTTTAGACTGAGTCTCAGTCACCATTCACTATCATTGTGTCTTTTTCCATACAATGAATGTGAATAATATTAGGACTCTTGCATTCCACAAAATAAAAAGTCTTACTAAACGTTAATCTAAAAATGTGATTCACCTAAATCTAAACTAGTTTTATTTAAGTCAAAATATAATTTAACGTCACTGAACCAACCTAAATACATTAGGTTACACAAACATCCAATGTAAGGGTTTAATCGGGTAGATATAGATCCTTAAGTTCCAATGTGACAATTGGAGGCTACCACGTTTTACAGTGCAGGTTTGGAGCAACATATGGATCTGAAAAACTCTTTTACGGAACCAAACGTCATGAAATGTATTCACTACTGTATTTTCAAATTGAATAAAATAAATCCAGATTTGAAAAGAATTCTCAATTCCCAACCCTAGCACTGATGCAGATATATAATTTCCTTGTGACCAGTTTTCAAAGGCAATCGAGAGCAAGAGAAGAAATTAAGAATATTGACTCTGAGTGTCATTCATACTGATATAGACAAAGACTGAGGGCCAAATGACTCATGGATTGCTGTGACTGTGTAAACAGGTTTCACATTTTTATAGATTACAAAGCAATAATGGATAGTCCAGGGTGGACAACACCATAAAACATAGTAAAAAGGTGGTTTTACAAGGACAAAGAACATCCCAAACAGACTGAGCACAACATAAGAATTATAGTGTGACACCGACAAAGTGGTCAACCAAGAGCCTTAACAACAACAAAGCATAAAGGGCACTCCGTATAAATATTTGAAAGGCACTCTAAACAACAGAAAAGAACCTCTGATTGAGGGTTGCCAGGGTTGAGGCCTACGAGAGAGCAAAAAATGCAGCTACCACCTTGGCATAATCCCTAAACAGATTTGGTGTAGGGGAGCAGGGTACACAGGAAGAATACAAATTGTTTGTGTTGGCACCACGAACAGTGCTTGCCCACTGACTCAGAAAAAGTTAATTGTTAAAGGGACAGTTCATCCAAAAATGAAAGTTCTCCCATTATTTACAACCACTCATTTCAAATCAAACCCATATTACTTTTATTTGTTTATTTTGTGGTCCGTAGAACACAAATTTTAAGAAACATCTTCACCAGACAATGAAAGTTGTCTGGTAAAGATCTCTATCAAAACTCTCTCTCAAAAAAATAAAATAAAAAAGCACAATTAAAAGTAGTCCATTTGGTGTGTGTGCTATTGTCTAAGTCTTCTAAAGACATAAGATAGCTTTATTTAAGGATTTTAATTTAATTCATAAACTAATAAGTATTTTTATTCGGTTCTTTTCAACGAACTGGTTCATAAATCAGACTCAATTACTCATTCACAAATCTGACAGATTACACAGTTGTCACGATTCACTGTTGTCTGCCCTGTGTTTCTCCCCTGTCATCTGTTCCCGGACTACACTTCCCAAATTGTCAGTTGTTGAATGTAGTTGAATGTATCTAGACCCACCGTGTGATGCCTGTGCCCTTCGTGGATGTTTTCTCATGTTTGTGTTTTGTTTCCCATCGTGAATGTCTTATTTTGTTCCCTGTGTATCCTGAGTTACTCGGTTCATCTTTTGTTTTCATTAAAAGCTGCATGTAGATCCTCATTCCTCGTCTGCCTCATTACAGAACAACTGACCATACTGAACAGAAATCATTTAAAATATCTAATGTTGTGTTACACTGAACAAAGTTATACAGGTTTGGAACAACATAAGGGTGAGTAAATAATGACAGACACACCAAATGAAATGCACAATCTCTCTCTTCATTCAACCTGTCATCATCTGTTAGACTCTGAGCTAATGGCACACCGGAAAAAACAAAAGCATCAGCCGTTTTTCTTTCAAACATAGAATGGTGAATCCATCACTGAATGTCTGAGTATGAAGGTCTAAGACCATAGAAAGAATGGCTGGTGCCTGTACTGAAATGTGCTACTGTGACAAATTTGAGTCCTTGAGGAGCCAATGAACACGTGAAGCCCCTAATGCTAGCACTGACAGCAACTTTCAGCACGGTAGCATGACAGCGACTCCCTGGGCGTGTACTGCAGCTATCTAATGTGCTCATAAATATATTTCACAATCTCTTAGACTGGAATGAACCTCTGACCTGACAAACAACTTGATTTCAGAGGCAGGACTAGGTCTAACGAGCTATAAGATATGCTACAGATAGCACCTAGCATTAGCATTGTATGGAAGAGGGAACCTTTATTTACATATTGAGGTAAATGAGGTAAATTGAGAACTTAAGTATTTCTGCTCAAAATAAGTTGTAGTATGATTGTTGTTTTTATTGTTTTATTATAAACGTCAGTAGGCACAAAAATAATGGAGATATATAAAAGAGTGTTTATTAATAAAAAGTAAATAAAAAAAGGCTGAACAACATTCATTTACATACATTCATTTTACATAATGCGTCAAAAACATTTTCTTGGAAACTTCTTTATTAAAATGTTAAACTGCTCGTTAAAAATATATAAAAAGTCAAAATGTCACAGTATGTGAGCCTTAATATACCTTCTGTTGCAATATTTACTAATCTCAATGAATAATGGATTTAGACTATACGTTTCTGTTTCATATCTGCAATTAAATTCACATCTGTCTTGAATTAGCCATGGCTATCTTCTGTAGTGATATCACAAAATTGCTTAATATCTCAGGGGCAACATTGTAATGATTTATGTGTGATATGTTTGCCAGTATATTTCAGACCATTCTGCACAAAGCACAGCAGAAATCTAGAAATGAATTGCATGCACTTTAAGTGTTTATTTCCTCATTATTATTTGTTTTAATTAATTCATTAGTGACTCAGTGCAGAACATTGCACAATCACAGTTTGTGAATCTTCTGCATAGTGACAGGCTTTCTTTTTATTTATTTCATTAGCTATTTATTAGCCTATTTATTGATTTATTCATCAAGTGATTTGTGTTTTCGTGAGCCAGTTTGGCAGATTCAGCATAATCGCAGGCACGGATTAATCAGATGATTTATACACTCGCGCTCACTATGTGAGTTTTTTCTTTTTTTGGTCTCAGATGCACAAACAGATTTGGAGCACAACTGATGAGTTTGTTTATATATCAAATCCACACAAACCAAGCAGTCCACAGAGAACAGTCTTATGACTGTATACAAAAGCTTTTGAAATGCCTATCATTTGGCAAAGGGAAAGATGCGTTTGAGAATAAGGGACTTTTTTATGGCTCTTGCTTGCTCTCTCCCACTCTGAATCATTCTTTGGCGAGATGGGCGATTTGTTTTACAGATGCTTCCGTCCGACACCTGGGTGAATAGTGCAGCACAGAGTGCTCTCCTAGGCTGACGTATGGCCCTGCTGATGCGGTGTGACTGAACTGCGCTGATAGCATCCAGCACGCATTAGCTTCAACCGCATGGCCTAATCAGTCTCTATACATCCCCAATATCCACTGACAGCCAGGGCATCAGGCCTTTTCATGCCCTTTAAATGCATCTGGTTTCACAAACTCACTGCAAGCCTAATTTGCCTTCTTATCTAAACTTAAGTAAAAACAGTCTGTTAATTGAGTTGCAAGACCTATCAGGAAAAGGTTCATTATACAGTATTTACGATCCTTATTAGATAGCTAGATAGCTTCCTTCAGGCAAATAATGTGTATCATTTTGCTGGTACACAGACCATTAACCATTCCCTTAAGGCAAATATTGAAAGTATAGAAAAGGGGTGAATTCAGAAAACAGCTGCAGCATTTTTATTATTTGAGCGCCAAAACCTACATCTTGTTAACAGTGTTGGGTAAATTACTCAAAAAAGGTAATTCACTAAAAATTCCTAATTACCAATTACTTTTTTATTTGAATAAGATTACTAAGATGATTATTTAGTAGTTGGAAAAGTAATTATAAGTTACTATCTACAACACTCTTCTGTTCAGCTAATTCAAATATAATATATGTCTTCTACAGTATATGCATTCTACATATTATTAGAAATACGTGTAATGCTAATAATGTACTGTACTTAAAAGTAATCAAATTCATTGAAAGTCAGTAACTGTAATCTGATAACAAGAATTTAAAAAGTAATGTGTTGGTTTAAAACTAATTGGTTAAAATATAATCGGATTACATCTAACAGTTTACAAACCACCCATAGTCCAGATGAACAGGGGGCCAACACGCCAAAATAGTCTCGCGCCGTGCATATTTTCATTAAGGCTACATTCATAATAATACGTTTTCATTTGAAAATGCAGTTTTCAGTGTCATAACATATCGTTTTCCAAAGTATGCATAATACAGTATAATTTCCAAAATCTCTGATTTTCCTTTATGTGATTTTTGGCACTACAAAGGTCTGATCACCATTCACTTGCATTGTATGGACCTACAGAGCTCAGATATTCTTCTAAAAATCTTTGTTTCTGTTCTGCTGAAGGAAGAAAGAAAGTCATACACATCTGGGATCGCATGAGTGTGAGTAAATTATAAGTGTATTTTTATTTTTGGGTGACGTATCCCTTTAAGTAATTTTCCATCTTTTCCATGTAAATTAGTCATACTACAGATTGCACATTAATCACAAAACTCAGTGCTATTTGCCCCACACAAGTAAAGCCACAGTCACACTACCCTTCGTGCTCCATTCACTCCCACTCAAACGCATCTGAACGCAAGAGACCGTAAAACAATGCAGACATTTGTATGTGTATGTATGTGGACATGAACCAGAATTCCATTCTTAGTGAATTCGGCCCAAAGTTCTACTGCAGACGGAGGTGTAGAGGTCAGTAGAAGACCATGCCGGTCTTGCATATTACCCTTGTGCAGTGAACTTCAATGTTTGTGTGTGTGTGTGTGTAGGCAGTAAATGGAGGGGCAAACATTTTTAAAAAGTTCCACACTCTGTCCTGAGAAAAGGTCAAGCCATGGTTTCGCCTGGAGCGATGAATTCTGCTTTCATCCCTCATCCGTAATGTGCTGCAAATGATGTATGGAGTCATATTTATTACAGACCACCTGGCTGCTCAGTGGCAGCAGTAAAATTAAAGGAGACGGTGTGGAGCCATGGTCCACGTTTCTGCAGAGACAAGGAATATGAATTCAGCAGGATGGTGTTAGAGAGCTGCAGTGCATAATTGGTGCAAATTGGAAAGGTGCCGTGTTCCGCTGCATTTTCTGTAGGCCTGTTCCGACAGATGTACATGCACACAACCTGGTATTATTTAGTCTCTTTCTCATACCCATGTGTAAAATTATGCACTTGCTGATGTCTATTGAAGTGTCCTTGGGCAAGACACTGAACCCCAAGTCGCTCCCAATGGCAGGCTTGCGCCTTGCATGCAGCTCTGCCACCATTGGTGTATGAGTGTGTGTGTGTGTGTGTGTGTGTGTGAATGGGTGATTGGGACACTATGTAAAGCGCTTTGGTAACCTCTAAGGTTAAAAAAAAAAAAGCTCTATATAAGTGCAGACCATTTACCATTTATGAAGTTATTACTCATCAAGGTCTTTAAATACGGTTGGGAAAATGCTACATTATGATGCACTACCAGTCCATACAATGATAAAATCTTGCAAATCATTCCTATTGTGAAGTACATCTTGTGCTCTGATACATTTGAAAAATTCACATATTTTATTGCAATTTATGGAAGTATTTCTATAAAAGGATAAACATGACTGTCAGAAATATGTTCTGGTCAAGCTAAGGTACACACAAACACAGACACACACGTCGGTGCAGCTATTCCTATGAGGATTCCATTGACATTTTCATTTCATTTTACATAAAAAAATAAATAAAAAAAAAACATCTTTTAGTATGTTTTTTTAGCAATTTGAATTATGGGAACACTAGAAATGTCCTCATAAACCACATTTATAGCATAATACCCTCGTTATTACCAGTTTGTAACCAAACAAAATGTCCTCGTAATCTGCCCACACATACACACACTCACACGCTCTCACACACACACACACACACACACACACACACACACATGCGCGCGCGCGCACGCATGCACGCACACACAAATAGTACACAATGGCAAGGAAATTAAAGCTTATTAGCTATTGATTAGAGAGGGATTTAAAGTTAAGTTAATTATTATATTTTTTAAACAATCTTTGAAAATGTTTATATTAGTATACAAATTTCTGTAATTGTATCTAACAGGATGGAAAGTTGTAAATTAAGACAAACCAACTAATACCACAAAATCCTTAAAATCCATTGATAATACACAATTATGTTTGTGTTGTTGTTTTCCCACCAAAATTGATTTCACTTACTGTGATGATTTATTACGAACCTGCCTTTTGGTTAAAGGGATATAAAAAAAAATACTAATGGAATGGAAAGTGATATCTAAAACTATAATTAACATGTTTTGTTTGAAACATTTTACCTAAAAAAAAAAAAAAAAAAGAAGAAAAACCTAAAATATATCTTAATAAATTGCCACTTGGCAAAAATGGCACTAGATCACTTAATTGTTATACTGTTATAAAAGAACACAAAAGTACATGATTTTCATTTTTGAAGATTGTGAGTTTGATATTTTATCCAATATATAAAGAGATATATGATGGGGGTATGAAGGTGTACTGAATAACAGGAAAGACCTTTGCTCATCAATGCTTTATGTATTGTTTCTACTGACAGTATATCAATTGCATCTGCTACAACACTGGGATAGTCTAGCAGAGAATTATATATCCAAGATTGCACTTTTTCACAAGCAAAATATGTCTTCATTTTCTGGATTACATTCATGTAACGTGAGCTAAAACCCCCAGCTATGGACTGGAAGGTTAGATTAAAGTGCCATTACATCAAAGCCTTTATCTGGCAAACAGCCTCTCAGTCAATGCAAAGTGGCATTCAGACATCCACATCCGATAGCAAGTCAGAAATCACATCATAATTGACATTCATTCTCAATCACACACTATTAGAAATCAGTAAGAGCCTAAATACATCTTGAACGATCTGTGTTCCAAATTGCTGGTCTGAGCCATAATTGTCAAATCAAGAAAAGCGATTAAAGAGAAAGGTTTAAGGAGAGGAAAATGATTAAAATTACTCATTCTGATACCTCAAAGTTCAAGATTTAAAACAGTTTACGAAACCTGAATCTCATGTTACCAAATCAGTGGCTCTTGTGAGCAGCCAAATGAGGCAACATTGCAAGTCATCATAGGTGCAGTCCTGATATAAAGGCTGTTCTTAAAGGTAGATAGCATTATGCAGCCTTCCAAGATAACTTGTTTTGACTTAATTAGAAGGGAGCATTGCATGTATCCTTCACAAAGAAGGCAATTACAGAATGCATTGTGGAAAGCTTAGTGAAAAATGAAATCTAAGATGGTGGATGGGCAACAAAAATATCAATAAACCTATATCTTATACTGGAAAGTACAGATAAAATATAGCTCAGTGTAATAAAAAATTGATCATTTCACCCGATATTTGTGTGTGGGCTTTGCATTATATGCTTGGAGTATTGCGGTAGTAGCTTAAAAACATGCTAATGCTAAAGTCTTTTGTTTGCTTCATATGAGGAGCTGCATTTGTATAACGCACGGAGTAGCTACCTATGTAGGGCATTCCAAATCAGTCACCAAAATGGTTCCATTTAGATACAATGCAGCCACAGAAGGCAGCTACCTATGTTAGCAGTAGACAGCAATGCAGTTCACTGTTTTGGAACAGAGCTGTTGTTTTCAATCTGATTATTCAAGGCTTCATTGATTGAGACCAGATGGAACTAATCTTAATAAAAGACTGTCTATAACCAATCAAATTTGCTTCAAATCAATAAAAGAAAAGAAAACATTGATATTCCTGTGCATTAGTGAGTCCTAATCAATTCACAAACACAAATGTCAAAAGCACATAACATAAAAGTCACCACTATGGAAATTACTCCTCGAATGGGATTTTTGGACAATCTAAATCAAGAACAAAACTCAGTGGCAAGTTAATGTCTTAGGAGAGCAAATAAAACCATAAGGTGCCCTACAACTGTCTCTGTGACTAAGCCATTACCTATGTGGGACAAACAGATCCATTTGGGCCCATTTGGACCTTAAAGAAATGACTCATTTATTCAATCTTCTGCTGAGTGCTGTGTGGCATTCTGAGCAACCCACCTATTCACCTTATGCTCATTTAAAAAAAAGCTGCTATTTGCAAAAAAAATTATCTACACAGCTTTTTCTTATGCCAGAAAATCTGTGATTTTTCCACAGGAAATCACAAAGGCAAATTGGAGATAAATGAAAGATGCAACGTGAAGAGTGGCAAGTACATTCAGCACTGACACACAGGGCAGAAACACTTAGCTGGCTGCTATTTTGGGGCAAATTTAATGCTACATTTACGTTTGAGTGCAAAAGCTTTTCTATAGCAGTGTTTGACTCAGGGGCTTCGTCCCAAAACAAACAATTTATTAAACGGAATTCAAATTTAGTATGGTAGAGTGCAAAAACATTATAAATAAAAATCTACATATTTATATAGGGAAGTTTGGGGCCCCCTGCTGGAGCAACTGCCCCCACGACCCGACATCGGATAAGCGGTTGAAGATGGATGGATGGATGGATATTTATGCACAGTAATACAATTTATATGAAGCAGTGTGTAGGAGTTGAAACACTGATATGTTGCGTTAAAGCTTTTAAAGGATTAAAAAAAGGGAGATAAATGGGAGAAAAACTTGATAACTGCATACAGCAGATTGTGCCATTCCTTGATGCTAATTGGCTAATTCAAGAAATAGTTCAGCCAAAAATGAAACTTCTCTCATTATTCACTTACCCTGATGCCATCCCAGAAGTGTATGACTGTCTTTCTTCAGCAGAACACAAATTAAGATTTTTAGAAGCTAGAGCTCTGTCAGTTCCTTATAATGGAAGTACATGGGTGCCAGAACTTTGATGGTTCAAAAGTCCCATTTAGGCAGCATAAAAGCAATCCACACAACTCCAGTCGATCAATTAATGCCTTCTAAACCGAATCGATATGTTTCTGTAAAAATAAATAGATAATTAAAATTTTATTAACATTTAAAAGTCACTTCTTGCCAGCAGTCTACACATCACATTACCGTCGCGTGCAAAGGTCGGAAGCGCACACTTTGTTTACAACAGAGGAACGAACGTCAAGCGAGAGTTAGGTCATTTGTACAGCGTTGAGTGGAAGCAATGATTTAAAGTTAAAAACTTTTGAATTATCAATTTGTTTCTTACACAAAACTATTGATTTGCTTCAGAAGACATTCATTGATTGAATGTGTAGATTAATTTTATGCTGCCAAAATATGCCTTTTGGACCATCAAACAACCAGCAGCCTGACTGCACCAGTTTACTTGCATTGCATGGACAAATAGAGCAGAAATGGGCTTAATACAATTCTTAATTTTGATTCTACTGAATAAGGACAGACATACATATCTGGGATGGCTAAAAGGTACTGCAAGTAAATCATGAGAACATTTTCATTTTGGGGTGAATTAACCCTTTAAAGTTTGTATTATTAACTTTAAACTATCACAGTTTACTATGGAATAAAGGTGCAGAACAAGATCTCTTCCATTTCGTTTTGCAGACTCAATCTAAACACTCCCACATATGCTCTGGTTCAAGGCGGCTTTGTTGAGCAGTCTTGTGGTACCTGGGTGAATGTTTGTGTTTGGATTTCAGCACAGACATCTTTAATGAACACCTCATAAATATTTTAACAATTGAAATGCATCTACAAATGTGCTGTGAGATTCCCCACACTGGGAATTAAAGCATTCAAATATGGCTTTTGCAGCAAATGAGGCCCCAGACTGCATCTTTACACCGATTCCTTTGTGAAGTGATGATAGCCTTGTTATGGAAATTCTCTCCTCTGTGTTTAAGACAAAATGTCTCTCATGGTTTAAATGGCTATGTAATTGTGATGCGATAAATGTGGCTTTGTCTAAAAGTATGGGTGAGAAGGCAGGTGGAACGCAGATATATTCGAATTACCGAAGACATTTAGAAATAAATACAAACTAAAACGCTGCCATTATGTCGGTACTTTCGACAATTGCGTGATGGGCACCTCTGACACGTGGTAAATGGTGACTGTATAATGTTGTCAGACTCAAGTAAAAACACAGTTGCACTTTCTCGCTGATGTGCTGCATTCGTAAGAGACAGCAAGAGCTCTTTGATCTGTGTTCCACTTTCTTTTCATTCCCTCAAGTACTCCCCGTTGTCTTTTTATTTTACAGAAGAAAAAAACGCAAAGTGCAAGGAGAGAAAAAATTCATATTATGAGCAACCATCAACTTTCTCTTAAAGCTTCTTATCAACCAAGCATTCTCATTCGTTCACAGTACAGAGCCTATCGTCAAAATCACACTGTGACAGAAGCCAAAGAGAACAGTCAGTCTTTTTAAAGTTTGTCAGTCGTGTTCAACTAGTCTGTACAGCTAATCCTTGATGTGTAATTATGGACAGACAACAGCGTCCACCGTTTTATCTGAGGACTAACACATGTGCAGAGATTCCAATTTACCATTTATAAAAATGAAAGTAAAACACCAAAACAAAACTAAACAGTTGGTATACAAGTAATGTGGATTTGGAAGTCAACATGAAATTCAAATTGACCCTTTTTTCTTCATACACATCAAGGTCGTGTTGTGCTCAATAGTCAGCATAATCTTTTATCTAAATGTAACTTGCTACGCATCAGAAACAATTGTCCTTTTTAACTGAATTTTATTAGTCAAATACATTTCATTTTATTATATCTATAACTATTATTATAGCATAATAATAAGTAACATTATTATTATTAATAATCATATTAAATTGAATGTTACATTATTTTTTATCACTACTACTGCATTGAATATTACATTTTCAGTCGTAATATATTTTGGACATAATGTCTTTAAAGGAATAGTTCATGCAAAAATGAAAATTCTCTCATCATTTACTCACCCTCATGCAATCCCAGATGTGTATGACTTTCTTTCTTCAAATGAACACATCTTCTAATGAATTAGAAAAATTCAAATTTTATATTAATTTTGAAACACAAGCATTTTATTCAACATGGAGCGGGTCCCCTAATGGTGGCTGCAGATATGATCACATGACCAGTCAAATACCACTCGCTTAATCTCAGTAACCATCCTGTTATTGGACACTTTTATGAAATTAAATCATAACCTACTGTGAACTGTGAATTTCTACACTGACATTGGTAACAAAAAACTATTGAGTTTGAATGATGACATGACTTGCATTAAAAATGACTGAGTGCACCTTTAAATATCTTGTTTCACTTGGAAATATGTCACATTATGGAAGTAAAATGGGTTGATTACACTGCCTCATGTTGACTTTAAACAACGTTTAGCCATGTGAATACTTGTTTACTGTTATTCGTATTGGAAGGATAAAACCCAATAAGCAATTACCGGTTGTTTACAGAGAAAGACAGAAAATCCTCTGCAATATTGGCAGACATTCACGTTAACCATCAAAACATAAAGTACATTTTCACCAGAGTAATACAATTTCAAAAAGTCTAAAAGCTTTTCAACAGATTGTGAGCTCACAGCAAAACAATATATACAATTAAATTCCGCAAACAGAATAGCTGGTCAAGTAAACGCATGGTGGATGTTCCTTTGGGCAGGCCCATTTTGGGATTTCACACCTTGTTGAGTTAGCAGGCCCAAGGTAACTTGTTAGCGTGCTAGGAAGGAGCCGGGCCAATTTCTGTTAGAGGATTTCAGAAACATCTGCCGTTTATCGCCTCCCATAAAGCTCGCACACAGCACTGAATCAATGCGATATGCAAATCTAAGCTTATTATGCATGACACCACCTCTCCATGCAATGGAAGACAGAGGATTGAGTAAACATTTTAGCCCATGATTTGTGCAATTGCATGCCATCCTGACTTGGTATCCTGTGGTTTCTCGCGGCAGGTGTGGGAGAAGCCACTTCTTCAAAGCTCCTTAAGTGACAGTTATGAGCAGGAGTAGAGGAGAGTCGTCTCTTCATCAACTGCCTCTACTTGATCAGCAGGGAATTCATTGCTCCTTTTAACTGTCAAGAATGTAGAGATGGGGAAAGTGTACTTAAACCCCTTTGTGCTATTTGTTACACGTCCAAAGCCAGGCAAAGTGCAGTTTAGTGTAATTGCGACCATACATCTCTGACCCATAGACAACAAATCAAGATGGATCCTTTCCTCTGTGCAGGATCGAGCAGCGGTGAATTTGGGTGAATTAGAGATGGGAGATTATTTAACGCCCACCCGGACTCACATTAAGGTGCATTAGGTTCCAGAGTTGTTAAAGTGTTTGTCACCATCTAAGGGCGTCCATCTGTGCAATGTTGGGCCTCAATCAATAAGTAAGTAATCTACCGCAATGAGAACAAGTGTGGTGCATTACTCACCCATGGCGAAAAGAGGCAGCCACCCGGGGACACGGCAGCCAACGAGCAACCCTGTTTGTTGCAGTGAACACTTATCTATTACCTGCCCAGGACATTATCGACAACACAGGACTCAAGTTATGTTCTGTATTGAAGCTATATGGTCACTGCTCTCAGAGCGACAGACCTCTCATTGAATTCATTGCTACTGGCTGCCATTTTGTTTCATGGCTGTTGGGTGCTACACAATACACTCTTTTTTGAGGACAATCCCAAATGCTAAAATGGAAGCGGGACTACTGCATGCTGTCTTACAAATGAAAAGCAAAAATGTCTGGTACTCTGAGGTACTGTATATAATTAGGAAGAAACAAAAAAATCATCCTTTGTTCACCATTAGTCCTGCTCAAATTTTACATGATCTTCTGCAGCTCTGGCAATAGAGTGAAAAATTCTGTGCAAGTTGAAGTTTGCTCTCTTAAAAATAAATCTTCAACTATAGAAGTATTAGTTAGTATTATTGTGTTCCAAGTTTGTTGACTGTAAAAGGCTAAAATTATACTATATGCAAATTTGAGCATTTGGCCAACACATTGCCAATGCTTGGTATGCTTAAATATGCTTGGTGTGGGGTCTTTTTTTGCTACTGTGGTGGTAACAGTACACCAAATGCATGGCCCTGGGAAGCAAGCCATTTCCATCACAAGCTTTAAAAATAAACATTTGTAAAACCTCTGTTGCATTCATAGAAATGCTTCCTGTGCTAGTATATAAGTGTGACATTGAGCACACCATGAACCAGAAGTTTTTGGTTTACACAGCACTTGTCTTTTACCACTTTTCATCACACTCTCAAATATCACCACATCCCAAAGTCATGGCCCCAGTAATCTACAGACTACAGCTGACATTTTGAGTGAGGGACAAATAACCCAAGGAAATCCCATAGAACATTCGGCCATGTCTCGACTCCATCTGCCACAGTAAATGATGAGCCTCCATTTCCTCTCAGTGTACTATTTCATAATATACTAATATGAAAATGTCTATGTGACAACTGACCCTAGAACGGGTGATCTATAGAAAATGTACAACATATTAAAGGATATTTTGTCTTCATGTAACTAAGCAACACTGTGAATATTACAATTATATTTATGTGCTTTCTATTTGGCCAGACTAGTTCACAGCCAAACCTTGTGTTAGAATGTTCAAGTATGAGAATGTTAAGACAGATATTATAATATTGTCTCTCATGTAAACCTCAGTTGCAAACATGCCGATAGTGCTTGATTCATTTCCACAAATAACTTCTTGTGAACTGTCCATTTCAATAGATCAGTTCAAAACACTAATTCAAATATTAGTTTTGTGTCATGTCTTGTTTGTTTTCAACTACACTGAAAAAAATGTTAACCAGAAAATCCATCATGTGGTAACATCTAAATTAATTGGTTTTATTCAATACAAAAATATAATTGAACATCACTGATGATCATCAATCTGAACATTATTTTGCACCACTGAAACTAATTTTAAAGGTTAGATCAGGGAGAAATAACTCCTTAAAGTCACAAACGCAGGTTACCACTTGTTACATTGTAGATTTCTACTGTATTTGACTTTGTTGTCATGTAGATTCAAAATGTTTATAGTACAAAGTCTGTCTAATTTATGATTATGGTTTCATAGGATATGAATAAATATTGAGTTATATTATCTCAATATTTTTCAGCCTTTTGGTGATATTCTATATGTAAGGGATAACAAACATTCAGCCAGTTGTTATCGCAAAATAAACCCAGACAGTGACCAGGATCCCTACACGAAGCAGAGAGTTCTTATATCAGCCTGAAGGGGTTTATTTTGCAATAAAAATGGCTGAGTGTACATTATACCATTTATTAAATGGTTACTAACAAATAAAATAAATACATAGACATAAAATATTGACCATTTGATGAGCTGAAATCCACCTCCGGTTTGCGTCAGAGATCTGTTGGGGTTTATTTTGTTATTTATCTGACTGCATGGTACACCTTATTACAATAAATATTGCCAAATAAATCAATAAAAGCACATGAAACATTGATTAGAGTAGAAATTATTTTATTAGCTTACTTTTAGAGAATGCTCTGTGATCCGAGTAGCAGGAAAGATGGCTCAAAAATACTCAGATGAGCAGTCTTATACATCGATGTGCGGTTGTTACTTAGAAATATCAAGGTCAAGGTCAATATATTTATATAGCACATTTAAGAGCACTAGTGTATACAAAAGTTCTGTACATATGCAAATGAAACAATAACAGGACACAGAGGAATAAAAGACTAATTTGAAAAAATAACACAATACAAGAAATAACCCATATAAGTAGTATGTATTATGTACGTTGTGACAAAAAATGATTTATGGCCCTGATTTATGGTTTAATTGCTGTACATTTGACCTTTCCCTCCGCCCCCCTCCCCTCCCTCCGGTAGTTGTAGGCTACATGCTGTGATATGGCGTGTCTGTTCTGATACCCCCATCGGTGTATTTAAAAAGGGTTAGGTTTGTTCATTGCAACTATTCAGCAAGTATTTTGTGATTTCCACTTGTGCAATGGCTGCTCCCAGCACTCCTAAAAAACAATGTTAAATGATGTAAAAGACTTACTAAGATATATTGGGCTCCGAGGAGATGTCATGGTCCAGGCATGACCAGGTCTCTCCATGAGCCGTTAGAAGATCTGAAATATGAATTTCATCTAAACAACACACAGTTGTGTGTGTACGACTTTGACAGAACATCTTGTACTGTTAAGTTATTCAACAAGGGTGATGCAAGGGATGAAGACCATTGTTTGTATTTCACGGAAAAGGACTGGGATGTATTTTACAATCGTGTTTGGAGGGATCTGAATAATGGAGCATCTCCAGAATCATTTCCAAGAGACCGTGTGTTTGGTAACCACACTATCAAGAGGGTGGCTGACCATGTCTACATACTTACCAGCGAGGACAAACAGGGTCTCAGTGACAGAGGGTGTCCTTTCCCAGAGACAGAGCACAATGAATGTTTCCAAATGAAGTTTTTGTTTCAGTGGAAAGATATTCCTATACTGAATGATGTTTTTTCAAAGATAGACAAACTGTTTAAATGGTGTGATGCAAATGACCAATACAATGTAATTAAGGTCAGCCTGTTTGACCCCGAAAAAGCGTGGGAGTGACCGTGTAACACCGCCCACCTTCTACAGACCTTAAAGGCTGGCGGTGACTGACCGCATTTCGAACCAACATTCAAACCAACATGTCTCAAGACTTTACTACATATCTTCCTGGGCCCGTCGCATCACCCAATGACCCAGATACTTCAGCAAGAGATGACCCTGTTGTAGGGTCTTCTGACATCGGCCATTGGCTTGACAAGTTCTGCATGGAGCTTGGCTACAGCAATCTAACGTTCATTTCATCCCACGGATCAGGATGCCCACTTCCGGATGCAGCGGCTCTTAAGGGAGAAGACGACATGGATGGCATTATTGGTGTGAAGGGGTTCAATTTCATAAAAGCAGTCATAGTGGTCATTCTGGATCATCTCCTCGATTTAAAGTTAAAAGAGTTGTGCTACGGTTGTGAAGTGGATCACCCCAGTCAGATCCAGTACACGTGCTTGTTTGATCCTGACAAGTATTTCTTTTACACTCATTTTGAAGAAATTTCCAGTAAACTGTTTAAACCTGTGTTAAACCAAGTCATCGGCCAGGCTTTAAAACCATTTGGATTGACACCGCATCCTCAGAGAATCCATGGAGTTGTCGAAGGCGTGTTGTGTGAACTAAGAGAGAGCCGAACATTCTACAGAGAGTACGTGAAATCCGTGAGAAGCTGGTGAATGATACCTGTGAACAGGCTGTCTACGACGCTGTGGACGGTTGGAAAGGCTGTTCGGCTGGGTCCAAAGTGTGATGCTAACAATGGGGAACTGCTGCTGGAGCTACTGGCCTGATTACATTTATTCTGAGACATCGACTTCAATGTGAAATAACCAATATGCTGTATAAGATCATTAATGACGAACGTTCTGGACAAAACAAGCTTGTAAATGAAGCCTATATTAACAAACGGCTGATTTGTCTAAAAAAACACATGGATATAGTCAGAGGTCTATCAAACAATTGGACTGAAATGATACAAGTCTATGCCTACCAGAATGATTCGCCCTGTTTGTTGCTTAAAAACATTCTAAATTCATTGTTTGAATGCGATAACGTCTGTAAAATATCTGATATAATATGCTTATGTACATTTGTGACGGATACATGTGTGATGTTATTGTCAAGAAACGAAAGGATTGATAGTCATGTCTCAGAATAAATGTAATCAGGCCAGTAGCTCCGCAGCAGTTCCCCATTGTTAGCATCAAACTTTGGACCCAGCCGAACAGCCTTTCCAACCGTCCACAGCGTCGTAGACAGCCTGTTCACAGGTATCATTCACCAGCTTCTCACGGATTTCACGTACTCTCTGTAGAATGTTCGACTCTCTCTTAGTTCACACAACACGCCTCGACAACTCCATGGATTCTCTGAGGATGCGGTGTCAATCCAAATGGTTTTAAAGCCTGGCCGATGACTTGGTTTAACACAGGTTTAAACAGTTTACTGGAAATTTCTTCAAAATGAGTGTAAAAGAAATACTTGTTAGGATCAAACAAGCACGTGTGCTGGATCTGACTGGGGTGATCCACTTCACAACCGTAGCACAACTCTTTTAACTTTAAATCGAGGAGATGATCCAGAATGACCACTATGACTGCTTTTATGAAATTGAACCCCTTCACACCAATAATGCCATCCGTGTCGCCCTCTCCCTTAAGAGCCGCTGCATCCGGAAGTGGGCATCCTGATCCGTGGGATGAAATGAACGTTAGATTGCTGTAGCCAAGCTCCATGCAAAACTTGTCAAGCCAATGGCCGATGTCAGAAGACCCTACAACAGGGTCATCTCTTGCTGAAGTATCTGGGTCATTGGGTGATGCGACGGGCCCAGGAAGATATGTAGTAAAGTCTTGAGACATGTTGGTTTGAATGTTGGTTTGAAATGCGGTCAGTCACCGCCAGCCTTTAAGGTCTGTAGAAGGTGGGCGGTGTTACACGGTCACTCCCACGCTTTTTCGGGGTCAAACAGGCTGACCTTAATTACATTGTATTGGTCATTTGCATCACACCATTTAAACAGTTTGTCTATCTTTGAAAAACATCATTCAGTATAGGAATATCTTTCCACTGAAACAAAAACTTCATTTGGAAACATTCATTGTGCTCTGTCTCTGGGAAAGGACACCCTCTGTCACTGAGACCCTGTTTGTCCTCGCTGGTAAGTATGTAGACATGGTCAGCCACCCTCTTGATAGTGTGGTTACCAAACACACGGTCTCTTGGAAATGATTCTGGAGATGCTCCATTATTCAGATCCCTCCAAACACGATTGTAAAATACATCCCAGTCCTTTTCCGTGAAATACAAACAATGGTCTTCATCCATTGCATCACCCTTGTTGAATAACTTAACAGTACAAGATGTTCTGTCAAAGTCGTACACACACAACTGTGTGTTGTTTAGATGAAATTCATATTTCAGATCTTCTAACGGCTCATGGAGAGACCTGGTCATGCCTGGACCATGACATCTCCTCGGAGCCCAATATATCTTAGTAAGTCTTTTTACATCATTTAACATTGTTTTTTAGGAGTGCTGGGAGCAGCCATTGCACAAGTGGAAATCACAAAATACTTGCTGAATAGTTGCAATGAACAAACCTAACCCTTTTTAAATACACCGATGGGGGTATCAGAACAGACACGCCATATCACAGCATGTAGCCTACAACTACCGGAGGGAGGGGAGGGGGGCGGAGGGAAAGGTCAAATGTACAGCAATTAAACCATAAATCAGGGCCATAAATCATTTTTTGTCACAACGTACATAATACATACTACTCATATAGTCTACAATAAACATTCATGTAAAAGCCAAGGAATACAGATACGTCTTCAGGCGTGATTTAAAAAAAGGAATGGAAGGGACCTAACATCCAGAGGTATACTGTTCCATAGTCCAGGGCCAGCAACCGAAAAATTACGATCCCCTTTAAACTTTATCAAGATCGAGATATTTGCCCGAAGATCTGAGGCTTCTAGGGGATTGTTGATTGCTCAGAAGTTCTGAGAGATAAGAAGGGGCCATACCATTTAAAGCTTTATAAACAAATAACAAGATCTTAAAATGGATCTTATAATGCTTATAATGGATCTTGTAATCAGTGGAGAGATGCTAAAACCGGTGAAATGTGTTCCCTCTTCTTAGCACCAGTAAGCAACCCAGCAGCTGCGTTTTGGACCAACTGCAAGCGATACAGAGATGAGGGATTTAACCCCATATACAGTGCATTTGAATAGTCAAGTCTAGATGAGATGACGGCATGGATAACTATCTCCAGATCATTAAATGAGAGCAGAGGTTTTAATTTGGCTATTTGCCTTAACTGAAAAAAGCTACTCCTCACCACAGCATTTATCTGTTTTCCAAAATTTAGCTCAGAGTCAATAATCACACCTAGGTTTCTTGCAATAGGATGAACATTTGAGACAGTGTATCTAGGTTCCTAGTGATATCAGAGACAGCAGCAGGGAGACCAAACACAACAACCTCAGTTTTGATCTCATTTATTTGGAGAAAGTTTTTTACAGTCCAGCAAGCACAGAGCAAGAGTAATCAGAACTTTGTCTGGATCTGGATAGAGTGACAGCACTTCAATGAGTAACCAAATACAGTGTAAATGACCTTTCTGTTGGATAATGTCTTTATCTTAGCCAAGCAGAAAAACAAATGGACAAACCAAAGTTGTGTAACAAGTGAATTTCAAATTGCTGACTAGATTTGTTTTCTTTGGTCTTCTCAATATATGAGCATCATTCACCTGCTAATCATTGGTATCAATTTGTTCATTGATTTGTTCATCAAATCATTGATGTGCATTTTTCATTTTTGTATGGCGGCAAAGCTTTCTCAGATGCCAGCTTAATATGGAGAGGCAACTGTAAGTATGCCCTTTGTAGGCTTACTTATAGATATGTAAATGTGTATAAGTCATGTAAATGATGAAGTAATTTTTAATTATTTGAGTGAACTATTCATTTTACAGTTCTGGTTCAAAACATTGTTGACAACATTAGCTGAAACAAGGACATCTTGTATACGCTGAGTGCTTTTACGATTTCTTCTTATTCTAAAACAATGACACATGCTATGAATTAAATGTTAGAATGGCTCACGGTTTCATACATTGGAGAAATTCAATTACGCTCTTCTTTCCACACCATTAATGGGAGACTATGCTGCACTCAGAACTAATGTGCCCAGAATGATGTGTGTGACACATTACAGGCCTCACTGACAGTTCCTTTATACTTGATTCGGTCAAAAACGACTGGCTTTCAGAGCACCTGCACAGACGCAAGCGCATTTATATGAAAAATAGCGACTGATTCCATTCTGTGTAAGTGACTGATAAACAGAAATTTCTGAAAGCAAGATGATGCACTAAACTAATTCTGCTTAACACTGATTATTTAAAGCAAAGTTTCTATTCATCCTAACATCGAAATCATAATGGCTCTTGATGTGGCATCTGTCAAAAACAAATGTCTGTAAATAAGCTTGCATTCCACTGATGGCTTTTCATGTTAAATCTATGAGCATTCATCATCAACAGATGCCGGTCAGCTTCATTGGTGATAGGATTGCATTCATGTCCAATATTGGGAAATTAATGTCATTTGTAAAGTGCAGGCTTAGTAATCAAGGCTTAGAAAAAACTACTGGACCATTTATCGCTTCCATCAATAGGTGTTTTAAGAGACACACACTACTCACCGTTCTATACAACTGTCTTCAATAACCTCACGCTGGTTTCAAGATAAAAAAAAAATCTTATTATGAAATTATGCAGCACTTTCAAAGATTTTTAGTCAGTCATTTATGAGTTGAAGCTTATGGAAATAAACCAGATTTCTGGTTCTGAGAGAAAATACACTGGGATTATTTCTGACAAGAAAAGGGAATGGCTTAATACTTCATACAGAATTAGCTGAAGACTAAACTGATGCATTGACGGTTTAGTCAATTATTATTGAGGGTATTAAAAAGTATAAGAAAGGGGGACATCAAAAACATAATATCTGTAACAAGAGGTCCCACTTTTGGGCAAGGAATCGTAAGGACTTTCATATTTTTCAGCCTTTTGATGATATCATGTCAGGGATAATGAACAGTCAGCCGGTTATTGCAAAAAAAAATACCAACAGGGTGACCAATTTATTTTGCAATAACATCTAGCTGACTGTTCATTATTCAACTTATTACAGGGTTACTAACCTAATACATGAATATTGATTTGAGTTTAAATTATGTAATTATGTGACAAGAAAGAAATCGCTGAAGAGCTGAAAATGCTCAAAAAAGTTTTTTGGGGGTTGGGGCTTGTATTTATATTGACTGTTTTACATGATTTACAACTAAATGTCCACCCAATGGACATTTCACCCAGCAAATGGAGCCCATACGTGACCATACGTTCAACAATACTTCAGGCTTCGGCCACTGGTGGGCAGTGATTCAAATTTCAGTAAGCATAGACCGATTTCAGCAGCAAACCTTTCAAACTACTGTTGCCACAATTAACAGTTCAGATCAGTCTGGTTCTGAATGTTATGATTCTTAGATTAATTAAAAGTAACCGGTTCATACGAGTCATTTATTTGAGAATTGATACTGTTCTGTCCACATTAAAGAAAACTGCATATGATAAAGAACCGTATCTTGGGTTCTAGATTTCTTTTTCCAGGACTTGATTCAAACCCCTTCTTTATCCTTTCCCCAACTGCATGTTGCGAAATCGTTCTTGTGTCAAGATGAACACAGCAGATCTTTGCAACACTCATTTGCAAATTTAATTACACAGATGGACTCCAAAGCTGTTTACTCAAACAGGAGCAGTCTGACTGTCAAGAGCACAGAGGAAGCACCTTTTGTCTGTGTGAAAAGGTTATAAATCGTTCACAGTAACTTTTAAAAAGGAGAAAAACAGACTTTACATTTGTATTCCTTTGTGCCATGGCATCCTTTCTTATCTCCGTATCATATGGCACATGGGGGTCTACCACATCAAAACAAAAGAACGCTCATAGCCTCTCCAATAGTCATAATCACAGCTGAATGTGAAAATAGGTCAGTACGATGGGCGTGAAGCCAGCCTGTGCTAGCTGCCAGCTTTTACAGACCCCCTCTTCACACCAAATACTCAATGATGACTGATGTGTGGAAGCTACTAGGGTGAGCCTGAATCACAATTCGCACACCCAAGCGTCATCCTTTTTAATAGATTGTAAACACTGGGTCTCATTGGTGGCTTGGAGTTTGGTGAATTGTAAAGTTCCAGGCAGTTGAACGACTGATTTATAAGTGCATACCTGATGAATGATAATAGCTATTAAATATGAAGAGAAATAATTATAGCTTATTATGTTGCATAGACGATAATTACAGATAAATATTCCAGCTTATTGTGATCTCAATGGGGTACAAACTGCAATGAAGTGCTTAATCACACCCTTTGTATAATCAGATCTACTTGTATACTCTACGACCATACACAACCAAAACACACCCTCCAAACTTAGCTACGTCAAAGTCAGTTCAGGTTGTAAAGATAAATTGAAGCTTACAAACTGTAAAATACAGTCTACTGCAACGCATTTTCTTGCTTGGAGAAGAAACGATAAATAGAGTGAGCGATTTCAGGTTCAAGTCAAGTTCGGCTTAAAAATTTGACTACCATTGAGTTGGGTCGCACAGTTTCGGGATTCATGCAGGCCTGTAGACCAGCCAAACACAGCAACATTGGCAACCAATGGCATGACTTTGGGATGGAACTATCTATTTGAGACAATGGGAGAGCTCAGGAAACTTGTTTACCATTACCATTTGGATAATGGAACAGAAATTGCATACTTCACTTTTTAAAGGGACTTTGACTAGGCTCAGCCTTTACAAAAGCCTTAAAAAACAATTGAGTGCTTTGACAATATTTCCCAGAGTTTAATGAAAGGAGCTACAAGAGCCACCAATCGAGAAGAGGGTGAACATGAGTCATGCTGTAGAATTCTAGATTTGCCCAGTCTGCTCTCAGCCAAACCAAATGGGTTTGGCAAGTACGTTGAGATCCTACCGAGAGCGAGAGAGGGAGTTGAGAGCAAACGAATGAATGATGAGAGAGGTGGAGGTGGTGTTGCTAAGAGATCAGGGAAGTAGAGAGGGAGTGACAGTGGCATTAGGGACCTCATGCTGGTCTCTGCGGCACTCTGAGCCTGATGGGCCATAAAGTGACCTCTGGGAGTGGGTGATAAGCAGGGGGAGGAATCCGCAAACGCAATGTTCAGTCACCTTATTTGGGAGACACAAGCTGTGAGAAAAGCCATCGAGATGAAGAAGAGGTCGTAAATGCAGTCACTGTTCCTCACACATATCGGATCAGATGCTCCCACGCTATCTAGCTCAATTCTCAACCGTTGAAACCATGAACCAATTATTAGTCCGCAGTGTGGTCCAGCCCAATGCACATGAGTCTGTTAATGTATCCTAAGCTGGGCATTTGGTGGGCTGATGCTTTTGTATAAAGGAACTAGGGAACCTGATCCATTTAAAAAAAAAAATATATATATATATATATATATATATATATATATATATATAATATAAATAAATTAAATAAATACAGGAACCAATTCATGTCCGTGTCAATTGGTTCTGTTAAAATACACTAATAAATACTGTTTCTTGCATTGATGGGAGAGAAAGACTGGGCCCTGTGAAATAATACAGAGAAAATAAATAGACTATACATAATTTTATTGCATTGTCCTCACTGTTTGCACACATGAACAAACATAAACTGTGACTGGTGTAGTCTGATTCATGAACGAATGACTATTATGAGCTGGTTCTTTTTTATGAATTGGTCAAAAAGACTCACAACGACTAACTTGTTCAACAAATAGGTTGAATATACGGTGTTATAAGAACTTGCATGGATTGTTTAACCAAAAATAAGTAGGCCTACTTAGGGTTAGAAGGAACTGTTAACCCAAAATGGAGTACTTAAAAGGAATGGTTCTCCCAAAAATGTTTTAGTTCATGCACAAATGTGTACACTTCACCCAAAACTAAGTACTTACAAATTTAATATTAGTAACTGGTCAAAAAGACTCAGAATGATTAACTCATTCGCCAAAATTGGTAGCGGATACTGTGTTATGAGTACTTGTGGAGAGTTCCCCAAAAATGAATAATTAATGGTACAGTTAATCTGAAAATGAGTATTCCTAACCAGAAAATGAGTACAGTTCACCCCAAAATGAGTACTTAAAGGGATAGTGCACTTTAAAATCAGTACAGTTCACCACAAAAAAATTGTTCTGTCATTTGCTTATCCTCATATTATTTCAAACTGGGGACAGGGACAGTTCTCTTGAAGCAAGTTGGGGTTAGTGGATTGCTATGGGCACAAAGGTGCTATCAGCTCACCACTTTATCCACTCGACTAACTCATGAAGTTCAATTTCTTTTTGGAGAGAGGAACTTAAAACTCAAAATGCAAGCTGGGTTAAGAACCCCAGTCCTCAGTGGTTCTGCATGCTACACTGATGGATGAAATAGAAGCTTTGTCAGTCAGTCACTTGGCATATAGCAGGCGCTTTTCATCCAAAGTGACCCAGGGCAAGGGCTTCGCTGAAGGCCACAATGGTTATTGAGCACGACTGAGATCCAAGTACCCCTCCAGCTCCTGGGTCACCCCTACTTGAGCATGAACTTGCAGTCTTGATTCATGAACATTAGGTTCATGACCCCCACACTTAAATGAAATGCTATCTAGAATCAATGCTGCTTAATTAAAGAACCTCCATGACAACGTCTGAAATATTGATTTTATGATGTTGATGTAACATAGTACATAAGGGATTAAAAATAGCACATTCATGTAGTCCTTCTCCTGGGAACGTCTAATGTTATAATTTCCTTTATTATGCTGTAATTGCTATTTTCTCTAAGTACATTGTGTCTTAATTTTTAAAAGCTCTTCTTTACTGTACCTGTAATTAGAGTCTATTATACCGTCTCTCAAAACACATTTTCAGACATGCTGACAGGGGACTAATGCGATCTTGCAACTGTTTTCGGTTTGATGTATGGGTGATTTTAACACAACGCTTGTTACTCTGGGACTGTCGTCTTTAAGATTTGAAACTCCCCAATCGATGACACTAAAAGCTCTAATCTGATTGTTAAAACAGCTGATTTGACAAAGCTGTTATCAAACTGATTTAAGCATCAATCAATATCGCATTACAGCAAGGCCTTTTTTCTCTCGCCAAGCTGACGCAACTTTTCCAAGGACTCTGCAGTCCTTACATCTGACCTTTCATGCAGAGACACACAAACACACGCAGGCATGTTTGTGTGCAGACAAGCACAAATTAATTGCTCTGTTCACGTACAAAGCATACATTAGAAAAATAAGACTGAGGTAATTTAATGGAAGCACGCTGAAGCCAGTGGATTCCTTATTTCTGCACCGTTTACAGTATATTTGGCTGGCTATACTTAAAAAAATCTAAGCAATCAAGACTGGGTATTAATTTACTTGGTCATACAGTCAAATAGAGAATGAATTAGCTCTTTATACTTTATTAATATTGACACAGTTGTGGTCCCAAAAATAGAGAAAAAATATCCATATTCACACATACATTCTAAATAGCCTAGACATTTTCTTTCGAAAAGAAAAATCGAAGCAAAATAAACACGTTTTTATCCCAAAACGTATAAAGTGGATGTGGCAAATTGAACAACAGCCTTCTTTATTTTATCTTATTTTGTTATCTTTATACATTTAGCAGACGCTCTGCAGTGACTGAGCACATTCAAGGAATGCATTTTACTAGTATAGTGCTATGTTTTCAATGCAAGCATGCTGCTCTACTACTATTTATGCATTATAAAAGTATTTTTGTATGCATAGGATAAGCAGATGTCCTACTACATTTAAATGATATACCACATTTGCCAAAATGTGCACTACAAAATGTGCTTTGGATAAAAGCGTCTGCCAAATGCATAAATGTACACAGTAGAGCACAATGTGTGGAACACTTATCAAAAAATGCGATGCATTCGACTTGGACCTTCCCTTTCCAGACTGAATCCTAAAAAAGATTTACGTTTAATTCTGCACTCAATATCTGATTATTGTTTATATTTTATTTTTTTATTTCCACATAATTAGGTAAGATGAAAAACAAAATAAGGCCATGTGATAAAATTGTATCATACTACTGTTTAAAATGTTCATTGTTGCATAGTGTTTCTTTTAAATTGAATGCATTTTTCAGTGCATACCGTGCAATATGTTTCCTGGGATTCAAACCCACGACCTTAATGCTGCCATCGTAATGCACTACTAGTTGAGCAGCAGCTGACTCATAAAGACATACGAGATAATGCACATACGTGTTTACAGTACTTTATGAACTCACCCCTATAACATTGTATGTTAATTGTAAAGGCGTTTACATGACCACAAACATTGTCTGCAAGTAAGCTTAATTGTTCTAAGAGCATGGATGCACACGCATTCATTGATAAAGCATCAAAACCCTGAAATACTTTGTTGAATTGAGTTCATTATGCGCTGTAGCACAAATGAATGTGTGACTTTAAATAGTATATATTCTAGTCTGGAGAAACAACTGATGGTCTTCTCGCCTCGTCCTGTGCCTGCATGGGCAGTGATGGCCAATTAGGCCCTCTGTGATGAGCAGTCCAGGGGCCCGGGTGGCAATTAGAGCAGCAGGGATAGCCATCTCATTACAAGCAGAGACCAGCTCTATTATGCTGCTCCTGAAGTCTACACCGCTGCCTTTACATTCCAATAATGCTCATTAGAACTAGGCTCACTGTACCTGCGTCTGAATCAAATTCCTATCAATAGCTCTATAAAGTCGTTAAAGGCAGAATAAGAAAAAATTCTCTTCACTTAGATGTGGTGGTGGAAGTTGTCTAATGAAAGTCAGGATAACCCAGACTAATCTATCAAGAGGGAATTATTTAATTTAACCAATCTGAAAGCAAGCAAGTCCACAGTAGGGGACATCAAAATGTTGCTTTGAAGCTCTGCATTTCATGGACGTTTACCAAAATGTTATTAATTGAAAATGGATTAATAGTCTGGTCTTCGATCTTTTCAACACAATGTTTCTCCATAGAGATATCCATACTCACTTTACTGCAGCAGTGTGTCTGGCATGTGTCACGGCCATAGTTCCACCAAAGCCCTTCTATTTTATTATAATTGGGACACTCACCCTGCAGCACTCTGGAACTGAGCATCTTGCTCACGGGCACAATGCTCAGAAAGAACATCTGTGGTTTCAATAATACCTATAAACCTATAGGACAGCTGCCTATAGGTTTATAGGTATTTTTACACATACCTAACATTTCGCTTCAGAAGACATGAATTAATCCACTGGAGTAGTATGGATTAGTTTTATGATAGTTATGTGCTTTTTCGAAATTTGGCACCCGTTCACTTGCATTTTATGGACCTACAGATCTGAAATATTCTTCTAAAAATCTTAATTTCTGATGGCATGAGGGTGAGAAAATGAAGAGAACATTTTCATTTTTGGGTGAACTATTCCTTTAAATATGCTGTTCACTACTTTTCATCTGAAGAAATCTTGAGTGGTGCAAAACTCACTGCCACTCACGCTTAGGATGGTTATTAGAGTGTTGCTATTTGGTTGCTAGGGTCTTCTCAAAACAAACCCCAAGATTCTCAAACTTAATTCACAAGCATTCTCATATCTGTTGCTTTAGTAGGTGGATATGTACTTTAGTAGGTGGATTTGTACTTGTGAACACTCTGCTAGAGAGGCAAGTTATATTTAAAAGAAAACTGCCCTTTGTGGTTGAATGCAGGCATTGAAAGGTGGTTGGCAGATGATGAATCTGCATTGAACAGTGCAGTTATACTAATGTTCTACATGCCTTGAAAAAATTTGATTTGATAAATCATCCCCCGGTTAGCACTGTATGAAATTTCAAGAAAGATTACTTCACTTTGCATGGTTGTTTTTGAAAAAAAAAAAAAAACACTTTAGTAACTCCAAATAGATGTACTTAATAAGCTGCAAGCTGAAGTTGACAGACAGCATGTTGCCCACGCAATGAATAGATTTAGTTTGAAACAGTCCTTTAGGTACATTGAATACATATAACATTGTTTTTCACTGACAAAGTAACTAACTCCCATCTGTTCTCCTTGGTGAATTCATGACAATCAATGTTACAAAAAGAAATAAGGTGGCAAAAAAATGGTGCCAAGCCAAAAGGAAAACTGAAGAACAGAAAATAAAGATGCAAGCATGCACTGTGTTAAATAAGCATGCATACACACAGAACTCACAACTTTGAGATCTTTGTCAGCTCTAGAACCAGTAAAACAGTTGCAGGGGCGCTGTGCTGAACTGCAGTGTAATAGAGGCATATCATATAGTATCATGGGTTGTCTCTTTTATTATTTTATTATTATGTGGTTATATAAGCAACAGCCTGTGGGAACCCTCACAAAAACAGAAGAGCATGGAAGTCAACATAAAGCCTTTGAGGAATTCAAATGCCAGCAGCATTGTTATTGACTATATTCAGATATTTGTACTTATAATGCAAAATGCACTCACAGAAAATGCACTGTACAACTAACTAACAACTTCACCTGCATAGCAAACTACTATTTGGCAATATAAATAATATTTTAATGATAAACTTAAACAAAAGACAAAAACACACATGACGAACATGCCCGTAAACGATCTCTCTCTCCTGCACCATCCTCCGCAGTCAGCCTTTATCCCTCTCTGAGGCCTTATTATTAGCCTGATAAGGGACCGGGTGTGTAGAATCACGACCCGGCCCCGCCCTCCGCCCTGCCACAAGCCATTTGCCATCATTTATGCAACAAGCAAAAATATTTGAAAACGCATAACAGAAGACTTCTAAGGTCAAGTGCTCTAAAAATTTGTATACCGATTTCTTTATTAAACAAATGCCATTCAGAGCCATTTCTCCTTGAATTCTCATCTAGCAAAGGCAGATAATTGCATTTCTATTGCAGCGGAGAATGCCAGTACAAAAAAAATACAAAAAAGCTTTTGGCTTCTGAAAAATTGCACAAAAACAGATATTTGCTTTCAACACCAAATGTTATTCTTTCCATTATAGAATTCATTTACGTTCCTTTATGATGATGTCTAAAATAACTGATATTCATCCTGCTGCTACAAAAAACAGATGCAAGTAGGGGCATTACAAATTATCAAGCATCATCGAGTTTTGCATCATGCATTAGCTTATGCAAACATCTCTATAGAAAACAGATGAGCTGGCCTTTTTTCAAAGTGTTTCCATAATATCCGGACTAAATTTCATGGGGGGACTATTAATAAACAAGGCAAGCAAAGAGCATCCTGTAATAATATAAAAAGTCTAAGGTTTCCCTTAAGTGCGTCTAGCACATTAAAAGAGTGTAAATGGCTTTTTTCATAAATTGAATCTGTTTACGCTTATTTCATGGAGCTTACACCTGCTCCACCCTCAAGAGAGAAGCCATTTAAAGAAAGCGAACGTAGACGAGATATGAGACAAGCTCATTTCTGCTCATTTGCTGATTCAGAGTGGCAAGGTGATGTTTCGAAGTCTTTGCCAAAATTGCCCCGCCACTCTATCTCTACCTCAAATCCAATAACAACACCCGCCCAAAGGCAGGTGGCATGAAACCCTCGCCATATGGCATCTGCCGAAATAACGACTGTGAGGAATTAGCCCGAAATGACTCAGAGCACTACGTAGATGGTGATCAATGATGGCTACTTATCACCACAGGACATGACTCGGTTATTATTTATCTGACAAAAGAGTAGCTGGAGTTTTATGAATTGGGGAAGAAATGGTTGTCCTATCGCTTTATGTATTGTACACTCTTTCACCCCTTCCACTAAACCACATCAAGCTTGTTGCTCTAAATGTGCCTGTGCTACACAGAATGCTGTTTTCAAGATGTCAATGTTTTGCTGTTTAGCAAGGGCTGTCAGCCTCTGCTTGTAGTTGGCATAACACTATCATAATGCAGTCAAAAAGCATAGTTCACCATTGACAACATACAAAAAAAAAGCCATTAGGATCATAATCAACTGGAAAAATAACAGAAATCCATTAGTGAAAATGTGTGGAAAGCATTTTCACCAATGGATTTCTCTTGTTTTTCCAGTTGTTTATGATTATTTTGGATTGACAAAGCTAACATACAGACTGGGTTTAGGGACTGTCCACAGTCCCTAAATAAAGACCAAACTTATTAAATGCAAATCCTACTGCTTTCAAGCTACATCCACCAACCTTGGCACAGACCTACAGCCTGTTCTGACTTAAGTGTGTTATCTAATCTTTGACTAAATGTAAGGTCTGTTAAGCATTCAAACTTCAATCTTTAAATCTTTTTTTACTTTTATTTTTTACTCCAGAGAAATGTACATAGTACAAGACCTGTAAATAGTACAAATTATGCAATTAAAAAATAAACATGAAATTCATTTTTTTCATATGTAATCAAAATGAGGCATAACTGAAATAATAACTAATCAAATCGAAATGTATTCAAATTGAATTGACAGCTTATAAATCGGAATTGAATCGGAAAATCTGTTTCAGTATGCAGCCCTACTATCTAGTTACAATTATGATTTAAACATTTATTATTTGAAGCCGGTGGGAGCACTAAAATAAGGAGGAGAGCATGGGAGCCGGCATGACGCCTCGGAAGCATGCCCCCATAATATTAATCCGACTGCAGGGCAAGGCTGTATGCATGGGTAAAAACGTTTAAATTAATATAACATTTATAAACTAAAATGCATTTAAGCAGAATTCAAAATGGAGCACTGTTTTGGTACACTACAAAATGAATAAAATCCCAGATGTGAATAGGCCTATTTCACAAAAATGGCCGCCGAGACCGGAAGTAGGGTAAACTATTTTCCGGTGAACGCGCTAGCAGCAGCAGTCGGAGAACAATGGCGGAATCTAAAAGCAGTCAGACATATTGCGCACCTTTATGTTTCAACTCGAAAAAGAAACAACCCTATTTATCATTTCACAGCTTTCCTTGCGATGAAATGTTGAAAAGGCGTTGGATATGGGCTATACGATGAGAGGAGGGGCCGACGTTCACAGTGAGGAAAGGCAGTACTTTTTTGTGTGCTAAGCACTTCAAACAAGTCTGTGTTAGAGAGTCCGGTCGAAAGTATCTTACACCACAGGCCGTACCTTCTCAGTTTTCCTGGAACAACTGGGGAGAAGTTAAATTACGCCAGACACTGACGGCAAAAAGAGGTGTCTGTTGTGTACTCGAGGAAGCAGAAGTGGAAAGTGCTGATGCCGCGCTGCTGGTGCAGGAGCACGATTACGACAGCCGCGCTCCCCCGGGTGAGTGTAACATGTTATTATCCAATACAATATGTTAGATTTTATAAAATTGCTGTAGCATATAGTAGCAGTTATGCTGCCAGTGGAGCATGTTAGGAAGATGAATTTGTATTTAATTATTTTTAGCATGGTCTGGTGCGACCAATACCACGATTTAAAATATAGGCCTAAGTTAGCTATTACTGGTAGCAGCTAATTTTTTGCTGCCTTTACGTACCATCGGAAACATCCTACTTCCCTCTTCTGAAGTTGTGACTACAAGCTCATCGCGATTCAAATTTTAACTTGTGAGGGCGTTCGTCTCCATTTTTTTTAAAACTAGGAAACTAGTATTTACTGATCATTCCGATAGCACGATAAGTCATCATTTCTCTTGTCAGCCCCTTTTATACTGCATTCTGTGGTTTAGCTCAGAGGACCCCAGTATTTTGCATGTCTCTTTTGTCTGACACCCATTTCAGTTCTTGTCCAGTTATTATTAAATGTGCAACAATGGAGACAATATGAACAATTGATTAAACAGAACTAAATAAAAAATGGTATGTGAGGCTGTTGGGGTGAATAAAAAATTTACAGTGATGTTCTAACTGTTTTATAACTGCATACATGTAATTGCAATTTACCAAATGAAAACGTTTTTTCCCCCTCTAATGATAAAGTGTCATGTTTAACACTAAAAAAGTTTTATTTTGTTCTATTTAATTAGGTGCTCTTGATGAGGCACTGGAAAAAATAAAGGAGCTGGAAGAACTGGTGTGAAGGCTTACCATCTCCCGATCTTTGCTGGATAGATGGTGTGTGTCTGATGAAGACTTCAGTTATTTCACAAGGTTCTCATCCAAAAACATTTTTATGATTTTCTGGAGATCTATTGAGCCCTCTGCATCCAATATTGTGTACTGGTCCAAAGCCAAGAGGATTGGAATTTCAACTGCAGAGAAAGAGGTCGTGAAGCCAAGCCCCCAGCGTAAGATGCAACTCATTGATGAGTTTTTCATGTATTGCTTGCGGGTTGCTGTCGGCCTTAGAGAGAGAGTTTTAGCTGAGATATTTGGAGTGAGCACTTCTACAGTGAGTCGCATTGTAATCACATGGGCAAACTACTTGTACCTTGTGTTGGGATCCATTCCAAAATGGATGACCCGTGAACAGGTTAGACGAACAATGCCTGTGAAATTTCAGCAGTACTGCCCAAATGTGAGGGTCATTATTGACTGCACAGAATTCAGATGTGAGAGCCCAGAGGCAATTACCCTTCACTCTGAAACATTCTCAACCTACAAGAGACATACCACCTTCAAAGCTTTGATTGGAGTTGCACCCTGTGGTGCAATCACATTTGCGTCAAAGTTGTTCACTGGCTCTATCTCTGATAAGGAGTTGACAAGGCAGTCAGGAATCTTGGACTTACTGGAGCCAGGTGATGAGGTTATGGCAGACAAGGGCTTCCTTATTGGAAAGCTTTTGGAGGTTGTTGGGGCAAAACTAATCATTCCACCTTTCAAACATAGAGACCAGTTCAGCAGAGAGGAAACAGAGAGAACCCAGGCCATAGCCAGACTCCGCATCCTGGTTGAACGTGTAATTAGGCGAGTAAAAGAGTACCACATTTGGGATTGCCCAATTCCCCTCACCTTGGCAGGCACAGTGAATCAGATGTGGTCCTGCTGTTGCATGATGGCAAATTACCAGGGTCCTTTAGATTTTGAAGGTGAGGTAAAATACTGGACAATTTGAACATACCAGCTCACACTTGCTTTGCTTAGAGCCCGCGATCAACGGGCATAAGCATTTGCTGTGAGAACCTGCCTTCAGTTTTTTCACCGCTCACACTGGCTTTGCTTAGAGCCCGCATCAACAGGGCATAAGCATTTGCTTTGAGAACCTGCCTTTAGTTTTTTAAGATTAAACTGTTATTTTTGTGATTATACAGTACGTTTTATATGAAGTTTTAAGGTTAAACTGTTATTTTTTGTGATTATACAGTACGTTCTGTTCAAATGTTACACTCAAATGTTCAGATGTTTCAGTGTTGTCTGTTTGTAGTGCCTGTTTGTTACGCTTTGTCTTGTCTACCCACTCTGAGCCTGCACCTTGACGTGGTGAGTGGGCTTCTAACTAAGCCAGGCTAGATGTGTTGAGAGTTAAAGCCAAGATGCTATTA
Source organism: Xyrauchen texanus (assembly GCF_025860055.1). Classification (NCBI taxonomy): domain Eukaryota; kingdom Metazoa; phylum Chordata; class Actinopteri; order Cypriniformes; family Catostomidae; genus Xyrauchen; species Xyrauchen texanus. The sequence continues at coordinate 33,571,737 of NC_068298.1, forward strand.
CCCTTTCTCTTTTTCAGACATGCTGGTGGTTGCTGTTTCCAAGTTTTTCCAGTAACGAACACTGCTAAGTATACAATAACTTTTAACTCCGATATAGTGTGTAGGCCACTGACTTTGAATATGTATAATTTCAAAGTTCTAAACCATAAGTATTAAAACCACATGACATTTGTCAAAGTATGTCTACTTGAAGTGTCTACTGTGTGTTTCAATAATAAATATGTCTTTATTTAGTCATTTTATGTTGTTTCTACATTAATCTGGGTAAATGTAAAATTATTAAATGATAAAATATAGTCAAAACATATAGAAACTTGAGTTTTTTTGATTGCGATCAATCACAATTAATCAAAAAACGTGTAATTAATCTAGTTATTTTTTTGGATCGATTGACTGCACAATTAATAAGTTTAGTCAACCTAATATTATTACTTTTGTTTTGAATTAAATATGTTACAGTTTTCGTTGTATGCTGAGGAGAGGGAGTACATGGAGCGTGGAGTTTACCTGGAGAACGCTGACAACGGTGAGTGATGTTAGACAGCACAACAGATTTTATGCATGTACAAATGCATGTGTTAGAGCATGTTTGTCTGTTTATCAATTTTTATTAAACATTTGTAAAATAACATTTATCATAAAGCTTAGAAACATAAAACATGCATAACTGTGAATAATATAAACATCTTTGGTTGGCCACTTTCTTGCCTATTTTCGCCCTAGCAAAACATGGATGTATGTACCAAAGTAGAATTCGGCCAGCTTTAGCCTTGATTTCTTGGATCAGCTCATCATCCCTCCATACTCTCTCCACGGTGAAGTCACTCCTTGTATCCGTCACCAGATCACACCAAGCTAAGCCAGTGACCATCAGCTGACCCTGGACTTGCCAGTGGTAGGTGTGTTTTTTTTTTTAATTTAGCTTGACCCCCAATTATAGTGATGTGTGATGCCTCTCCAATGTCGTTCACATCAGGGCACTTAACCTCTACTAGGCCATAGGGAGGTTCTTCGTTTGGGTCCACCACTTTACCATCTGGACTGGCACCGAGATGTGGAGCATCGGGGTGGATGATGAGACCGCATGGAAGAACATTAACTGCAAAGGTCTCCGCATAGCGGCGAAGAACCTCTGGCTCAAGCTCCACTCCTCTACGCATTGCTTTGGTCTGGGGGGCACCTTTAATGATCCGGCCAGCTAGTGTCTTTGCAGTGGACTCTGATCTGACATGGCTTCATGGAACTTGCTTGCTGTAAGACGGAGACGACGCATGCTGAACCAGAACGGGCTTTTGGCTTGATCCCTTGTTCCCTCCTCAACGATCCCTGATATTTCAGGGGTCACCTCCAGACTCTGCATATGCAGGAGTTCAGCCCAGCTACCAGGGACAAAATTAAATTGTGGAAGTGTGTATTGTGGGACAGGTAATGGGGGGAATTGTGGAGCATATGGATGAATGAGCACATCCTTTGGCAGTACAGCTGGACACTGGTAAGACAGCAGTGAACCTTTTGGGACCTCTCCAAATTTAGAGGACACCATGCTTACAGCAGACATCCCATTGATAATTTTTGCTATAAGCGGTTGTGGTCGAAGGGAGATGAGGGATGCTGCTCCAGCAATCACATCGTTGTCAGGCAAAGGTCCTTAAACAAAAATGTTCATACCTCAGTGTGTTAATTATCAGTGTGTCTTATCTAATGTGAATATGTATTGTATTAGTATTTGGAGATTACCTCCATATGCTCTATACAGAGTAGACTGCACACAGCTCCTACCAGAGGCTTTCGGCTTATGCACTACAAGCTGATCCACTGGTTCAGGAGTGATGCCCTGACAAAACATGTATATATTGCATTTGATTGTAATCTGATTTGCACATGCATTTTACATACTTTTTTTATTTATTATTTACTGTTGGCTAAATTAAAACTGTTTGAGGAGTTTGTTTTTTATACCTGGGTGCGTGGCCTATGCCATGTCTGCTGTTTGCTTGTGCAAGCAAGGGCAGCTGGAACATTTTTGGTTCCTAATGTACTGTAATGTGCTGTCTGGTAAAGTAGTGCAACCAGGTGGTTGCACAAACTTCTTCCAGCAGCACAAGTACAAGTATAAGCTGCCATTTGAGGTGGATGGTTAGATTCAAGCGTGGTCTGGAGAAAGTGATAGAAAGACTCATATATTTCACATCTTTATTTAACTTTTGTGTGTTGTTCATTTAGGGTGTACACTGGTATTTTTTGGGGACATACAAAAATGTTTTTGTAACTTTTTAAAATGTAATATCATTAGTGTAAAATTTGTTTTTTATTATTTATTTGCCTTAATTTCATTATTTTCATGTTTAGATAAAATAGCAAAGTTAAATTAAATTTACTGTAAAGATGTACAATTCTTAGTTTCATTCATGGTGATGACATGAAAATGAGCCATAATCTAGTGTAAGATTGCTGCACTCTCCTGGACAATTAAATAACATGATTTTTTTTTTTAACGCCACTAGATATCACACATACAATCAGACATCATTTCTATTTATTTATTGATTTTGTGGGTGAAGATTGGTATAGTAAGTGTCATCAAGTGCAATGCCATTTTAATGAATGTAACATTGTTTTGTTTTTTCTAACTATAGCTGCTGACGTTACTATTGATACTGAGACAAGTAGAATTTATCCTGGTTATCAAAAAATATACCATTCATCATTAGCTAAATCCAGTATGTATTTACCTCAAGTTGATGTGGTTCCTCACGCTTTCTTAACGACCTATAACATCTGGCCCTAATTACCACTGTCCCTGCAATAATATTTGAGACTGAAGTGTCCAAATACACATAAACATGGTTAAAACTCTTTTTTTTTTTAATTACACCACTTTGAAATTCATCCATAAAACCAACAAAAGGTAAATCGCCTATCGTAAATAATACATACCTTGGTAATCAAAAATAAATTGCTCAAAAAAGAATTTGTAACCTTTGTCCAATTTTGATCGTTTCACATCTCCCTGAAAAATGTCAACAAAACGGACAACATCGGATATATGTACTTTTGGCAAGTACATGAATGACTGAGAAAAAACACGCTGTTCACAGTCCATTTTGCGAAGAATGTCCAAGAATGAATGGGGATCGTAGAGAGCGGCGGCGCGACCGGAAGAATCGTTACCCTACTTCCGGTTGCGGTCGCCATTTTGTGAAATAGGCCTATTATTGTTCAACCAAAATCCCAATAATAACCAGTAAAAATTAAGATTTAGTGCAAAAGGTGTGACTTTTACATCTAAACAAGCTCGAAACACAACTGGGACTCTTATTTTGAAATGACGAAATGATGAAAGAACTATCAGCAACTATCGCCGATTTTTGCCGATAACCGATATTTCCAAAAAGCAACAATCAGCACGGATTAATTGGTAACACAGATATTTTTGTCTACCTCTATTAAGAATGACAATCAATTACTTTTTAATCAAATACATTACATGACATGCCAATTAATGAAATGAATCACAATTAATCACATCAGTATTTGCTGAATAAAGCCTCCAAGATAATTAATTCATCATGAATATAATATTATTCAGATATTCAGATCAGAAAACTGTATTATTGTGGCAAATGAGTAAAGCATTTGATTAGACAAGACAAAAAATGGCTTTAGAAGTTGTTTTTTGTTTTATCCCCATGTCATTGAACAGCAGCCTACAGTCGACAGCAATCCATTTTGTAACCGAGTTCGTCAATCTTTCCTGTTCACACGGGAAGCGTTCTTGCATTCAGTCGGCACAATTTTTCATTGTCTGTCTATGTATATCACAAGTCAGAAGCATGGATGTCTCTTTGTTTTAAAAAGTGGTTGGGATGTCACAAAGTGGCAAAACTTATGAATATAAATTTGGTTATGTGCAGATGTCAGGTAAACTTTTAATGTTGTAATAAATAGTCATTCTTGATAACAACTTCAAGAACTTCAATAAATATTTGACATAATTGTACTTCAAGCTTTAATTAGTCTGATGGTATGAAAATACTTTTAGACATTATTATTAATATTAATGAATATTAATATTAGTGAATCACTCTAAATTAAAGAGTGAAAAATCAACAGCCGTATTTAATACACTTAAGATATATTCTCTGAAAACAAGTTATCTTAAACATTTTAGCTTTAGGTAAATGTGTCATGTTTAACAATTTGTAGATATTTTGTACTGAACAAAAGACAAATATTACTGATTTAGACATTTATTTTTAGCATTGTATAATCTGCAGCTGAACACAAACGGTATGCACAGACTTCTATTGTTGGTTGTGTGTGTGTGGTGGGGGGGGGTTGGGGGGGGTCACTAAATGTCCAAATGTCACCTGGATTGATTTGTTATTGAGGTGGGATGTGATGTGTTTGTCAGAGTGACAGAGATAGGGGTGTTCAGAGGGAATGCAATGATTTCTATTTGTCTCAGACATAATGTAAACGCATGTGACAGTCAAAGCAATTGTACGTATTAGTGCCGCAAACACTCCAACACCCAGAAAGATAAACACTGCAGCTGTCATGCACAGGTAATTTCTCTGTCAAATATGCAGAGGAAAGTCAAGGAAATTTGAGGCAAAACAGTGAGTGTCACTGAGATTCTGTCACATTCTTTTTTTTTTTTTTTTTTACGATTTGTCCATCTTAAAATGCATTTTATCAATGTAATAATTGTCCTTTCAAAGTGCATTCAAAGAAAGTGTTTTTTTTTCTATAGAAATTGCAGATTACAATGAAAACATTCATCCTTGAAATGTCCTTATGAATTGTACACAATCCTTCAAAACAGTGCAACTGAGTGCAATCTGCCTCAATGCTCTTAACTGATTTGAATAACATGTATTTGAGTATGTACATTGTCCTAGAAAAAAACAGAAGTCACTTAGATTAAAAATGTAACTGAATTAGATGTGGGGGGAAAAGTGGTATTTATTTTTAAGCAAGAAAAAGCACACTTTAAGTTTAAGTTTAAAAGATTACAAAAAAATAGATATAATTCATACTGTACATCCATTAGAAATTACCTTGTAACCAGCTGGGTAAAGTTATGGCAAAAATGCATGAAAAGATAGTTCTGAGAAAATGTCTAGCATAATTTGTTTGCAGAACCACTTACACTCACCTAAAGGATTATTAGGAACACCATACTAATACTGTGTTTGACCCCCTTTCGCCTTCAGAACTACCTTAATTCTACGTGGCATTGATTCAACAAGGTGCTGAAAGCATTCTTTAGAAATGTTGGCCCATATTGATAGGATAGCATCTTGCAGTTGATGGAGATTTGTGGGATGCACATCCAGGGCACGAAGGTCCCGTTCCACCACATCCCAAAGATGCTCTATTGGGTTGAGATCTGGTGACTGTGGGGGCCATTTTAGTACAGTGAACTCATTGTCATGTTCAAGAAACCAGTTTGAAATGATTCAAGCTTTGTGACATGGTGCATTATCCTGCTGGAAGTAGCCATCAGAGGATGGGTACATGGTGGCCATAAAGGGATGGACATGGTCAGAAACAATGCTCAGGTAGGCCGTGGCATTTAAACGATGCCCAATTGGCACTAAGGGGCCTAAAGTGTGCCAAGAAAACATCCCCCACACCATTACACCACCACCACCAGCCTGCACAGTGGTAACAAGGCATGATGGATCCATGTTCTCATTCTGTTTACGCCAAATTCTGACTCTACCATCTGAATGTCTGAACAGAAATCGAGACTCATCAGACCAGGCAACATTTTTCCAGTCTTCAGCTGTCCAATTTTGGTGTGCTCTTGCAAATTGTAGCCTCTTTTTCCTATTTGTAGTGGAGATGAGTGGTACCCGGTGGGGTCTTCTGCTGTTGTAGCCCATCCGCCTCAAGGTTGTGCGTGTTGTGGCTTTACAAATGCTTTGCTGCATACCTCGGTTGTAACGAGTGGTTATTTCAGGCAAAGTTGCTCTTCTATCAGCTTGAATCAGTCGGCCCATTCTCCTCTGACCTCTAGCATCAACAAGGCATTTTCAGCCCACAGGACTGCCGCATACTGGATGTTTTTCCTTTTCACACCATTCTTTGTAAACCCTAGAAATGGTGGTGCGTGAAAATCCCAGTAACTGAGCAGACTGTGAAATACTCAGACCGGCCCGTCTGGCACCAACAACCATGCCACGCTCAAAATTGCTTAAATCACCTTTCTTTCCCATTCTGACATTCAGTTTGGAGTTCAGGAGATTGTCTTGACCAGGACCACACCCCTAAATGCATTGAAGCAACTGCCATGTGATTGGTTGATTAGATAATTGCATTAATGAGAAATTGAACAGGTGTTCCTAATAATCCTTTAGGTGAGTGTAGTTTGATATGTTGTACATGTAGTGCCATTATATATATACATATATATATATATATATATATATATATATATATATATATATATACATATACACAAACATATAGTACTGTGCAAAAGTTTTAGGCACTTGTGAAAAATGTTTCATAGTGATGTCTTAAAAAAGAATTCGCCACAGTTCTTCTATCTATTTCGGCTGTCTCAATTGCTTCTGTCTCTTTATGTAATCTCAGACTGACTCGATGTTCAGTGGGGGGCTTTGTGGGGAACATGACATCTGTTGCAGGGCTCCCTGTTCCTCTATTCTAAGCTTTTCTATTTGCAAAAGTAATATTTGTGAGTCTAATGTTTATATTTCCTATTGATATACTAAAGTTGAAGAAATAAATAACCATCATAAGACAAATGCTTTTGTGAAACATCTTATGTGCCAAAGTCTTTTGCACAGTACTGTGTGTGTATATATATATATATATTCTTAATGGAGTTTTTATCTCTAAAACATAATTCAAACAAAATAAATATACTTTAAGCAGAATTGCACAAGATATTAATACTTTTTTAGAGAATACATATTGAATGTTATATTTCTTAGCCCATTCGCAAATTGAGTTTTTTCCTCAATAAACAATTTGATAAATTTTTTAATGAGGCGTCTGCTCAATTTCCCAAAGAGGTATGAAAATAAGCTTAATTTAAACCTTAATATCTAATCTAATTTTATAAATGTATCTTGTTTAAAGGATGTTTAGAAGAAAACAAGATAAAAAATACTTAAGAAAATGTTTGTTGTTGTTTTAATTAATTAATTAAAGTATTATTTGCAGTGAGTAACTTAAGTGTCCAAAACCTTTTCTGGGACACTGTATGTATAAAGTTGAGGCAAAATAACTGCTCCGAGATGAAAAAAGGCAAAACACCTCAGGGTTGAGGTAGGAGCATGACTCGCGCCACTGCATTGGCAACCCTCCAAGAGCAATTTAATCCATCCACATGCCAATGGAAAAGGTAATTACATAGCACCACAAAGCTCCAGCGTGAGGTCCAGCCCTTTGATCTCATGTTTGGAAGAGGGAAAAACACAGGAGATTGGCTAAACCTCACCAGGCAGAACGCGCTGAACTATAGCTCCTTTTCTTGCGTCTCAAATGGCGTCTCCCAATTCAATTGTTCAGGTTCTGCGTACAGATGTCACAACCCGTCGCCTCGGCAAAAGGGTGTCATTTGACGAGCTCCTGCACAACGCACGCACTGCCAATGCATTACAAAGCAGGATGTGTTGCCCTGCCCCGCACTGTCTCCGCCATTTATATTTGATTTAGCAGCTTCATTGGCTCCACCTGGCCTATGCATCCTTCCTTACCTGCACGCCAGCCATCTGTGGTGCCACATTGAGTGCCACTGACTGAAAGTGCAAATGATGAACCTGTTTCTGTACAAGCATTCACACTCTTACCAGTTTACTGTGATGCTATTTAATAGGTATTTTCAGAATGGAATCATAGGGTACTGCATATTCTAGACCAGTTAGAAACAAATTGACAGAAAAAACTAAAACAAACAAAACAAAACAAAAATGGCCAAACCGTGTGTTAAACACAATTTATTAAGTATTATTTACTTATTTGTTAAAAACATATACTATACAGTATATAAGTTGTCAATTTGGGCACATATATAGACAATTCAAACAGTAGAATGCTACAATGTTGTCACATGATCTTGTTACATACAGTTATCAAAATGGTTTTCAAAATATATTTCTTTTTTTAATCCAAGTTTGAGTAAAAACATGTTAAGTCATACCAGCCCGTTCAAATAAAGAGCCAAGACAAAAAACTGGCTTATATTACTTCCCGTTCATTTATCACACTCACATGCATTGCGCTGTGCTATATACTGCATGCTTTAACAGATGTAGTAGGCCATTATTGTAATCCATGCAGGAAATTTGCATACTATGCAAAGTATACTGACTGCATACAGCAGAAACAGTTTGAGTACTTAAAAAAAAAAACTTCCCCCTAATAAAATCAATTAAAAGTTACTAAAAGTAAAGACTGTCTTAAAGTAAGATTTCTTTAGTACAAAATGTTGCATAATTCCTTTAGCAGCAAAATGTGGATATTATGAAATGCTTTTGATAAAATAAAATAAAAATCACAATACAGACATGAAACAGAAGGTTGGTTGCTTGTGAATGACACTGTATATAACATCAATCATAAAATTAAAGCTGCGAGCAGCGATGACGGGCCCAAGCCGGTGGCACCGCCACCCCTGGGCCTTTAGGGTCGCCGCGCACGACGGGCAATAACGTAAGCTCGCTTCGACCGTCGAGAAGATGTGTGCAAATTCCAAGAAATCCACATTCAAAGCCAAAATATCTGACTTTCTGTTGGTCTGTTTGTTCACTTGAGACATAAGGGGTGATTTAAAAGCATTTTGAAAGTGACACACTTCCTTCTGCCAGTTGGTGGCGCTATAACTGACTCACAATAGCAACATCCATGCGATCGGCCTCTTACAGCTGAACACACTGCTGAAGTTTTGTCGAGATCAATTAATGTATGCAGAAGTTATAACAGACTTCCTGTTTCTCTTACTGCCTTCTGCCAGTTATTATAGGCTTTGTACTTTACTCACGCTCCAATACCGACGTAGAAAATCATCCTCTTTACATGCTAAAAATATGCTTGGAAACATCACAGTGAGCGGTGCTTACTGTGAATGATACTAATTGTACTACTGACTATTTAAACAGAGTAATTTTTATATGGTAGGTTTACTATTTTATTATTATATTTTATTGCGGCTATAATGAACAGGCTGCAATGTCAAGATTGCAATGATGGAGTGTGTGTGTGTGTGTGTATTTGTAACCTTAAAGGGGTCATATAATGCCATTTTTGTACAAGTTAATATGAATCTTTAGGGTCTAAATGAAAACTTTGTAATATACTTTTATTAAAAATTCTCATTAGTATTTTAAGAAAACACTAATTTTAACTGCTCAAAAACAGCTCCGTTTTCAGCACGCCGTTTCAGTGCATATGACTTTAAATGATAATGAGGTTTGGTCACCCGCCCCTCCCTCCGTTCTGGGGGAATTCTAGTCTTGAATCATATGCATTTGCAAGATGTAAACAGTATTTTGCCAGTATTGTGTTACCATTCATCTTCATGCAGTTATAACTGTTTTTTTGACATTACTTCTTAATCAGTAACATACAAGTAAACCAGGTGTAACTTAGTGTTACCATGTTAACTGTAACACCTGCGCACACAGTTTTTAATAACACAATAACCATAACGCGTTGTTCATTATAAACGTGGGATTATGAATTATATTGAGAACGTCGTAACGTTATGGAAAACATGCCGTAATGTACCCTGAGTGTAAACATTAGCCACATGCAGTTTAGCGTTGTTTTGGTTAAACTCACCTCTGAATGCTGCTTTACCTGCAGTTGAGCGTTGTTAAACTCACCGATGAATGGGGTTGTACACCACAATGAGCGTTGTTAAACTCACCGATGAATGCGGTTGCCTATGAACGCGCTAAACCTTTGCTGAGAGGGCACTTTGATATCAGATTGTGAGGGTTTTTAAACATAAAAAACTGTTGGAGGGCCAGATAAAGATGATCTGGGGCCGCCATTATACTAGCCCTGCCATAGATCATTTATTGTAGCCTATTCCTTTTATTTTTATTTATTGCAGTCTCGACCCATTCGCAGCAGACCAAAAACGCACGTGCAGGTCCAGCTGTTTCGCTTTTGGTGGTGCGATTAAGACTTTCGTCGAACATCAGCACGTAACGGTCCCGTGATTTTGGAAATTAGTCATCATCCGCTATTCCAAAGCTGCAATGGCTGATGGCTGTCGCTTGCTGGAGACCCTTCACAGCAGTTAGATGTTTTTCACTTTTTGAATGAGACTCCAGCTCCGTACACCCAACATTCCCAATTTAATAGCTTTCTTGCATAAGCAGTAGGCTTCAAATGCGTTATTTGCAACTGGCTTTAACCAAGCACCGAAATTCAGATTTTTCAAGCCAAGTATCGCTAAACTTGCACTTCCTCATAGCTGAATAAAATCCGCTTAACGCCTTTCTGTGGTATCCGAGAGACTCACGCCAATAACACTAAAGCTCAAAGCTGATTGGCTGTTGCATGTTGGTCTATTTTGTAGTCATAATACAGCTGAATTACATTTGGACTAGCTAAATAAGAAACTACAACACCACGGAATAATAAAAAAAACATTCCAAAGCGCTATGGAGCATTTAAATGAGATTTACATGGACGTAGGAAAATTAAGACCTGTTAAAAATTATTTAAGACCTAGAACACAATACTTCAGCAAATTTAAGACTTTTTAAGGCCTTAAATTGTCATTTTGAAATTTTAGACTTTTAAGACTTTTAAGACCCCATGGAAACCCTGTTTTTTTTTTTTTTTTTTTTTTTGTAGAGTATTTTTTATTGTATCACCAAAGCAATGACGCCACGACTCCGCTGAAGTATCCAGCATCTCTAAGGTCTGCAAATAACTCCATCCACAACTGAGACCTATATACATTTTTAAGAGTCCTCAAGCTGATGTTTACACCGTGTACAGCGTACGAGTGGCCCTCGTTAAAATATTGAACGCAATGATGCAGTATGTCTTGTTTTTCCGCCTGGTCCGCCTCTTTTAAAAACTCCAAACACCGCTCTCAACAGTCAACACGCACAAGTCTTCTTCTTACGTTAAAACAACGAGAATACAGAAAATGTGCTTAGACCTCCACCTAGTGGTTATATTATAGAATTAAAGGAGAAATTACATATGAGACAGCTTTATAACTGAAATGGCTTTAACTGAAATAGACAAGTTTAATATAACTATTCTGATAAGTGTATATTTCCAACATCATGTTTGTGTTATCTGTTTCTGTAAGTTTTTGTGACGTGTTTCAGAAAGATAATCGCTTAGACAGAGCGATAGTTTATTTTCATCTTAACCGACATCACAGTTGATCACTGCAATAATTCATAATTCAATATATTGATACCCGATTTCTTTATCAACTGTTTGTTCAATTGAGACATAAGGGGTGATTTCAAAGCATTTTGAAAGTGACACACTTCCTTCTGCCAGTTGGTGGCGCTTATAACTTTGACTCACAGTAGTCACATCCATGCGACCGGCCTCTTCCCGCAAAACATACTGCTGAAGTTTCATCGAGATCAGTTAATGTATGCAAAAGTTATAACACACTTCCTTGCTTTTATGCTTCCTTTGTGTGCTTTTGGAGCTTCAAAGTTCATTTGCAATGTGTTCCACATTCAAACCAAAATATCTGACTTTCTGTTGGTCTGTTTGTTCACTTGAGACATAAGAGGATGATTTCAAAGCATTTTGAAAGTGACACACTTCCTTCTGCCAGTTGGTGGCGCTATAACTTTGACTCACAATAGTCACATCCACGCGACCGGCCTCTTCCAGTGAAGAAACTGCTGAAGTTTCATCGAGATCAAGTAATGTATGCAGAAGTTATAACACACTTCCTTGCTGTTTAAGCTGCATTTATGTGCTTTTTGAGCTTCAAAGTTCTTGTACAATGTGTTCCACATTCAAACCAAAATATCTGACTCTAGGTCAAAGTATGAAACCAATACCCCACTTTTGTCTGAAGGTGGCGCTACTGAGCCCCTGCACCAGGCATCAAAAAGGAAATTCAAGTTTGAAGAGCTGCCACGACAACAGTATTTAAGATATCAATAATCCTTTCACACGCCTACATCTGCCGTGTGTTTACATTATACACCTAAAGTTTGAAGTAAATCGTGTAACAATAAGTGGGTGATTTTAAAGAATTTTGAAAGTGACACACTTCCTTCTGCCAGTTGGTGGCGCTATAACTTTGACTCACAATAGTCACATCCATGCGACCGCCTCTTACAGCTGAACACACGGCTGAAGTTTCATCGAGATCAATTAATGTATGCAGAAGTTATAACACTCTGACTGTTTCTCGCTCGCCATCATTTCGCTTCTCGCCACGGCCAAACCGTTAGAGATATCAAAAATCTGCCGGCAATTTTTCATGCTCAATGTCTTGACATCATGCTGACCGAGTTTGGTGGCGATTGGTGGAATTCTCTGGGAGGAGTATTCCAAATTCCATTGCGTGCCTTTTTCAAACAACCCTAAATAGACGGTTTCCTGTTGGTCTGGGGTAAAAAGTAAAAGTATGAAGGATATATGAAACGATGAGATCTATATGTGTACCCAGTTTCATATTATTACATGCAAGCGTGTTTGAGTTATAGACCAAGTTTTCGGACCCTGTTCCAGGGGCGCTGTCGAGCCCCCTGCCACGCTCGGTACCAGCTTCAGCCCGGCCCTAATGACCGCAGGTTCTGACCCGTGTGCAAAGTTTCAAGAGTTTTTGAGCATGTTAAGAGCCCCAAAAGTGCCCCGTAAGTCGTAAAAAAAAAAATAAAAATAATAATAATAATAATAATAATAATAATAATCCTAACGAAAACAATAGGGTCCTACGCACTTTGTGCTTGGGCCCTAATTACATGCATTTCTAGCTCTACTGTTCCCCTTCTGTCGCTCTCTCCACGTTGTGTCAGAGAAGCGACACTAGGGGTCTCTCTTGAGCGCCGATATTTACCTCTGAACTATGAAAAAAGGCCAATGAGAGTTGGCAACCAGTATTTGCATGTCCCGCCCCCGGACATACGGGTATTTAAGCGGCGCAAATACGGGAGTTCATTCAGAAAATTTCTTCGGAGCTGATGGTCGTGTCTGCAACTGCTGCATACTACACACCGAGTTCCTGCTATCCCTCTGCTGCATAACTGTTGGATTCCACAGCGCACAACAGCGGCTTTCTCCTGTTTGTACGGCTGTGCATTCCTGCCCCTGGGCGCATCGACAGTGCAGATTTAAAAACTCTCACAAGTTTTTTCCCTAAAAGAGTGATTTTATTTAAAAGAGTAATTTCCTCTAAAAGAGCAAAACACAGCGGCGTTGAACGTCCTTTTAAGGACGCGTCTTTATAAAGATGCCCTTCCGCCCCTGTGTTGTTTCTGGATGCGGTAGAGTGCTCTCCGTTTCCGACGGCCACAGGCGCTGTCTCGTGTGTCTGGGCAGGCTCGTCCACCTTGCCACCCTCGACGGCGGAGCGCACCACGGGTACGTGGCGATTCCCCAGGTGGATAGGGCGGTTGCAATCCATCTATGCCCCGATACCCCTACCACCTGGCGAGGTCGCCCCGTACTCCCTTCCCGGACCTGTAGAGCAACCTCCTCGCTGACAGCGAAGGCCTACAGCGCCACCGGACGCACCGCTTCCGCCCTGCATGCCATGGCTCTCCTGCAGGTCCACCAAGCCAAGGCACTTCGCAACATGCACGGGGGTGGCCCTGATCCCGACATGCTGCAGGAACTGCGCTCAGCGACCGACCTCGCCCTGAGAGCGACGAAGGTCACAGCGCAAGCGCTCGGTCAGGCGATGGCCACGCTAGTGGTCCAGGAACGTCAACTGTGGCTGAACATGGTCGAGATGTGTGAAGCCGACAAGACTCGCTTCCTCAACGCCCCTGTCTCCCAGTTCGGCCTCTTCGGCGACACCGTCGAGGACTTTGCCCAGCAGTTCTCCACGGTAAAGAAGCAGACGGAGGCCATCTCTCACATCATGCCTCGCCGCAAGCCTGCCGCCACGGCCCATGCCCCGTCTGCTCACCGAGGGCGTCCTCCCGCATCCAGAAGACAAGCTCCTGCTCAGCCTCAACCCGGGCCCAGCTCTCAGCCCCAGCGTCAAGCAAACCGCGGGGAAGCGCACGCCCCCTGTCTCACGGACCCCCTCGAGGACCCGGAAGGCTCCCAGGTGCTCCTGAGACAACGCCCCCAGAGTCCAAGAAGTTAGCTCCGGAGGTGGTAAGACCGCTCCGTCCCCCGGTGGAGGGCCGGGAGGAGAATCCTTTGTTTTTTCATTTGCCGCACCCCTTAACGGGGGCTGCGGTACCCAAATTCTCAATAAAAGAGCTATTTCCTTTATCTCTGGGGCATATGGCCTGCAAATGTCATTCTCACGGCATTCTGCTTTCAGGCCTCAACAGTCCCGGCTCCATTGACGCGGTGTCCCCGCCTTCAGCCCCACGACTGTCCCCCGGCCGGCCGGTTCAGATGAGTCCAGAGGACGCCAGCATCAGACCTCCTCCTCAGTCACGAACCCGCCCCTGCCGGGTGCGCGGAGCAAGGTAAGTGAGTTTATTCTCAGCACCGTTGCCTCCCGACGCAACGTTACCTGTTCCGCACTGCTGCGAAGCCCTGCCGGGTACGTCCAAAAAACCCGTCCCTTTGGTGCCCCTAGCACGGAGTTTAGAGGCGTGGCTTTCACTGCCCAACCCGTCACGCTGGCTGCTCGGACCATTCGACTCGGTTACGCAATTCAGTTGGGCGTACATTTTTCCGCAGTACACGGCCAACATGCCCATTCCCTGTGCGAAGAAATCGCCTCCCTTCTATTAAAGGACGCGATAGAGCCTGTCCCTCCAACCGAAACGAAGAAGGGTTTCTACAGCCCTTACTTTGTTGTACCCAAGAAAGGCGGCGGCTTACGACCGATCTTGGACCTCGCGAAGTTTTCAATCGGACCTTGTCCAAACTCCCGTTCAAAATGCTCACCCAGAAACAAATTCTATCTGGCGTCCGGCATCTAGATTGGTTCGCAGCAGTAGACCTGAAGGACGCGTACTTCCACGTCTAAAATTGCCCTCGACATCGACCCTTCCTACGGTTCGTGTTCGACAGTCAGGCGTATCAGTACAAAGTCCTCCCCTTCGGCCTGTCTCTGTCCCCTCGCGTCTTCACGAAAGTCGCAGAGGCAGCTCTTGCCCCGCTCTGAGTAGTCGGCATACGCATACTCAATTACCTCGACGACTGGCTCATACTGGCTCACTCTCGAGAGATACTATGTGCACACAGAGACCAGGTGCTCAGGCACCTCAGCCGTTTGGGGCTTCAGGTCAACTGGGAAAAGAGCAAGCTCTCCCCGGTCCAGAGCATCTCTTTTCTCGGTCTGGAGTTAGACTCAGTCTCAATGGCAGCACGTCTCTCCAACGAGCATGCTCAGTCAGTGCTGAAATGCCTCGCTTCCTTCAAGCCAGGCGCCGTGGTCCCGCTAAAACATTTCCAACAGATCCTGGGGCATATGGCATCCTCCGCGGCGGCCGCGCCGCTGGGGTTGATGCATATGAGACCACTTCAGCATTGGCTCCGGAGTCGAGTCCCGAGACGAGCATGGCGCCGCGGCACGCACAACGTAAAAGTTACCTCTGCCTGCCGCCAGACCTTCAAACCCTGGACAGACCTTTACTTTCTAAGGGCTGGAGTACCCTTGCAGCAGGTGTCCCGACGCGTTCTGGTCACGATCGACGCCGCCAAATTGGGTTGGGGCTCTGTGTGCAACGGGCACGCAGCCGCAGGCCGGTGGAACCGAGGCCCGCTGCGCTGGCACATCAACTGCCTAGAGCTGCTGGCTGTTTTTCTGGCCCTGCAGAAGTTTCTTCCGTTAATTCGGCACAAACACGTCTTAGTCAGGACAGACAGCACCACGGTCGTGGCCTACATAAACCGCCATGGCAGAGTACGCTCCCTCCACATGTCACAGCACGCCCGTCTCCTCCTATGGAGTCAGCAGTGACTGGAGTCACTGCGCGCCACTCACATCCCCGGCAACCTCAATGTGATGGCGGACGCGCTGTCAAGACAAAGCTTGCCCGGTGGAGAGTGGAGACTCCACCCCCAGTCGGTCCAGCTGATTTGGGACCGGTTCGGCAAGGCCCAG
Organism: Xyrauchen texanus; assembly: GCF_025860055.1. NCBI lineage: Eukaryota > Metazoa > Chordata > Actinopteri > Cypriniformes > Catostomidae > Xyrauchen > Xyrauchen texanus. The sequence continues at coordinate 33,587,962 of NC_068298.1, forward strand.
GTAGACCTGTTTGCCTCCCAAGAAACCTCCCACTGCCCGCTCTGGTATGCCCGGACAGAGGCAGATGCGCTGGCACACAGCTGGCCCACGGGCTGCACAAGTATGCATTTCCCCCAGTGAGCCTTCTTGCACAGGTGCTATGCAAGGTCAGGGAGGACGAGGAGCAAGTCACTCTGGTAGCCCCCTACTGGCCTACCCGGACTTGGTTTTCGGACCTCACACTCCTCACGACAGCCCCTCCCTGGCGAATTCCCCTGAGGAAGGACCTTCTTTCTCAGGGACGGGGCACGCTCTGGCACCCGCACCCAGACCTCTGGAACCTCCACGTCTGGCCCCTGGATGGGATGCGGAAGATCTAGCCGGTCTACCATCTGCCATCGTAGATATAATCAATCAAGCCAGAGCCCCCTCTACCAGGCATCTTTACGCCCTAAAGTGGCGTCTGTTCGCGGACTGGTGTTCTTCCCGAGCCGAAGACCCGCAGAAGTGCGCAGTTAGGTCAGTGCTCGTGTTTCTTCAGGAGAGGCTGGAGAGGAGGCTGTCCCCCTCCACCCTCAAGGTGTATGTCGCCGCTATCGTGGCCCACCACAACACGGTAGACGGAAAGTCTCTTGGTAAGCACGACTTAATCGTCAGGTTCCTAAATGTTGCCCGGAGGATAGCTCCCTCCCGGCCTAACCTGTTCCCCTCCTGGGATCTCTCGGTCGTCCTTACGGGACTCCAGAGACCCCCCTTCGAGCCGCTTGACTCAGTTGGAATCAGGGCCCTCTCTCTCAAGACCGCCCTGCTGATCGCGCTCGCTTCCATCAAGAGAGTCGGGGACCTGCATGCGTTCTCTGTTAGCGACGCTTGCCTGGAGTTCGGTCCGGCAGACACGTTCGTGATCCTAAGACCGCGACCGGGCTATGTGCCCAAGGTTCCTACCACACCCTTCAGGGATCAGGTAGTGAACCTGCAAGCGCTGCCCCGGGAGGAGGCAGATCCAGCCCTTTCACTGCTGTGTCCAGTACGTGCCTTACGTATCTACCTGGACTGCACACAGAGCACTAGACGCTCTGAGCAGCTCTTCGTCTGCTTTGGGGGACAAGCAGAGACTCACCCACTGGGTTGTCGACACCATTTCCCTGGCTTATCACACCCAGGCCGTGCCCCCCCTTTGCGGGTCCGAGCCCACTCCACCAGGAGTGTTGCGTCCTCATGGGCACTGGCTAGGGGCACTGCCCTAGCAGACATTTGTAGAGCAGCGGGCTGGGCAACACCGAACACTTTCGCGAGATTCTACAATCTCCGAGTTGAATCCGTATCATCCCGTGTTCTCTCGGGTACCGAGCCCGTAGAACTTGGTGGCACGCCCACGATCTGACCGGGTGAATCGCTTGCACCCCTAACCAGGGGAAACAGTGCGCCTTCATTCCCAGGAGATCTCAGGTTTGGGACACTGGTTGATTCCTCCCTAGCCCTCATGGGTCGCAGTTCAGCGGAGGACCTCGGCGACCCAAGCCACTGCGGGTACCGCAAGCTACCCTGCACTGGTATAGGTGCTCCAAAGGTAAGGCCTCCTTCGGACTCCCCCTGTGTGTAACGCCACGGTTCTGTCCCCTCTGGCGAGTGGACTCCCGTACTTCCCTTAGGCAGTCACGGCTGCCTCGGTTGCCGTGCTGTATGTTCCCCCCTCTATAGGCTGGATCCACCACCGCACCATCTTTTCCACATAGGCCCTAAGTCAGGCCTCTGATGGTTTTGCCAGTTAAACTTGCCTCCCCTCTCGGGTAGGCGTGGCCTCCGCAGGGTCTTCTCCGCCCTGAATAAGGGCTAAGACCCCCTTCCCTCAATGTGTGTAAGGGCCCCGGCCTAAGTTGCTCTATGTGAGAAACATAGAGAGAAAAGAGGCCCGGCCAGGCATGGCCCGTTCCCAGGTTGGCGGCCAGCACCTTGTTTCCCCCTCCAGGGTAACAATAAGGAATCCTGATGGCTTAAATGGGGCATTAGGGAAGGGTACGTGCAGCCTGATACAGTTGGTCGTCCTGCACGTAAGAATACCTGCTCGCTCCTGTATCAGCAGTTCACGTACACGGCTCAGCGCGTGGCGCTTTTATAAGTGGACCCCTAGTGTCGCTTCTCTGACACAACGTGGAGAGAGCGACAGAAGGGGAATGTCTAGGTTACGTATGTATCCTCCATTCCCTGATGGAGGGAACGAGACGCTGTGTCTCCCCTGCCACGCCGCTGAGCCGAGCCACTGTTGTGGCCGGACCATTTCCGCTCCTCAGAAAAATCCTGAATGAACTCCCATATTTGCGCCGCTTAAATACCCGTATGTCCGGGGCGGACATGCAAATACTGTTTGCCAACTCTCATTGGCCTTTTTTCATAGTTCAGAGGTGAATATCGGCGCTCAAGAGAGACCCCTAGTGTCGCTTCTCTGACACAACGTCTCGTTCCCTCCATCAGGGAACGGAGGTTACATACGTAAAACCTAGACGTTTTTTCGCACCCCCCCGACAAAATACAGTATGTGCAAGATCATAATGATGTTATTTCATCACATGCTTTGAGATGTTACATTGCACTTATGTTTAGATCATATTTTCTGAATGGGCAGCAGTTTCCACTGCAGTACAATACAAAGCATGCCAATTAGAGGATTATACTATCCATCTGTCAACAGCTTCTTAGACTTATGCATGTCAGTCTCATTGACGGCAATTCCATCCTCCAGTTTTCTTTCAGACAAATGTGTTTGCTAAAAATGCTTTGTGCTACCAAACTACCATCCAGTGAGACTACAGCAAGCACTCATATACACTGTAGCAATTTGGTAAATGGGGTGAAACGGTGTCCCATACTGGTTAATTGGGAGATTTAGTATTTAATTAGCAACATACCTCACTTTTATGCTTTAACAAGGTCGTAAACACAATGTACCCTGCCAACAAAAGTTTTGAAGTATAACACTCTGAATCTGAAGCTATGTTTGGAATACATACAGCACATTTTGGCAAAATGTAGAAGGAGATCCAGGTAGTCTACGCATAAATAAAATATGGATAGTGTGTAAAGTATATACAGTACTATAAACTGTAGAAATTGTAAATATGCTTTTCTGAACCTAGCATGTGGTTCATTCAGCATTCATATCCATTACTGCCCCTTGCTCATCACTGAATTATTTTTGTATTTGGAGGCAGCAGACGCCCAACAGACTGTCTTCCCACAGTCCTTTCTCCAAAAACATTATCATTGGGAAAACAGATGGTTACTTCAAAAATGGACAACTGTTCTCATTTTGGCTCATTTTAAAGGGAGGAGTGAAAATAAGCAGATCAATTCTGAATTTTTTCATATATCAACCAATTTGTTTCATATATCAACCAATTTGTCAACCAATCAACCAACAAATTAGGGCCATATCTTCAGCTTGAGGTGATTCTAACAGTTTAGCTGGTTTAAGCTGGTGTAGCTGGACTTCCAGCATGGGCTACATTTCCCAAAAGCATTGCAAGCTTAAGTTGATCGTAGAGACCATTGGCGCCAGTGGTTTCCACAATCTACTTAGGCTTACAATGTTTTTGGAAAACGTAGCCCTGGCCAAGCTGTTGTAAAGCTGGTTTAGCTGACAAACCATCTGGTCTCCAAGCCTGACAAGTAGCCAAAACCCCCTAAAACCAGCAACAAAAAAACGAAAAGCTTAACCAGCTTGACCAGGTTGGGAGACCAACAAACCACCTTAGGCTGGCTTAAGCTGTTTTTATTAGCAGGGGTGAATGCAAGTGTTGGCTGTGTGTACAGTCCATGTGCATACAGAGCTCTACCCTTTACCAACTCTTTAAACAATTTTAAACAAGTATTTTAACAAAGAAACAGCATTGAGGCTGATGAAACAGTTCTGTTTTCTTGGTAGGCTGTCCCTATAGCATTGCTGCTAATGTTGTTCCACTACTGCTGCTAGCAGATGGTAATGAAGAATGCTCCAGTGAAACAGAACTTCAACTAATGACGCACAGCATCCAATACTGAAACACAAAGCCTGCAGTCCAGATTGGCTTCTGCTTTGAGATTTCAATAGCAACCTTACAAACGTAGTATAGCTTCTTTGAATGGATACATTTTACACTACTATTACTTGATTCTGATTGGTCGTTGCAGTATTCTGTGGTCAGATATTACACTGTATAATTGACCGTTGTCCCAAAATAGGCTAAAATTTCCTACACTGCTGTGCTAGTTTCATGTATTCCGTATAACTCCACAGTCGCTTTTATCACACAATAAAACATTGTATACTCAAATCAATATCTGGTGTGCATTTATTTATTTATTTATTTTGTAAGTAGCCACAAAATAAGAGAATAAGAAATAAGAAAGAAATAAGAAATTTCTGTGTGACAACATTTGCACGCAAGTTTTATGCAAAAATTTGTTCACGACGAATTAGTGAATGAAGCCCATTGTGTGTATTCCGTCCCTGACACATGGAAGAGTACACATTGGGTGACCCCAGTTGCCATGTTGATTCACCCATATTAGAGTGTTTGCAGTTACCAATTACCCCTGCTAATGTTTAATATGATTAAATACAACAGCCATCAACGACTATTATTCATCAGAGGAAAATGACGAATACAAGTTGGTAGATTAATTAAAGTGTCACATGCAACTCTCCGGTGGATAGTTTGAGCCGTAATTAGATATCTTACATCATTAGTTAGCAGTCCGTTTCTCTCTCCCTGTTTATAAAAGGTTAATCTCACTTCACGTCTTTGATTGAGAGCTGTAACACTCATACTGTGTTGGGTCAGTGTAAGAATATCACTTCATAAATTAAGTGTGAGCCATCAGAGCTGAAAGACAGCCGTGAAACAGTGTTCACAAGATTTTATGTCACAAGTTTCTTATACACCATGATGGTAATGCATCTTCTATTCCACACTGATGCAACTGTGCAGTCTATCTATCTATCTCAAAGTACATTAATACGTTAAAAATGTCAAGTGGTGTAACCGTCAATTCCTTGAAAACACTCGAGAGACAACTTTTCAAACATATTTTGCATGGTAATTTTATTTTAATTATTATTATTATTATTATTTTGATTTAAAACATTACAACAAAATGACTTCCTGCATGTTAGTTATGCCACCTGACTTAATACATTTCTTATTTAATTCTTATTTTTATTTGTTTGTTTGTTTGAACTGTCTCCATATAGTTACACCACTTAAAACATTTTAATTTTAATATTTTGATGACTTGTTGCGATTATTTAATACTTGTATAATCGTGATTATCTGATCTAACCGTGGTTATTTGAGATAACGTCATGGTTACTGTTGTAACCTCCGTTCTCCGAGGGAAGGAACGAGATGTTGTGTTGAATGAAGTGACACAAGGGGTATTGCTGGGACGCCAAACATACCTCTGAACCTGAGAAAAGGCCAATGTCAAGTTGGCAGACAGAATTTGCAAGCCCCGCCCCGGACATACGGGGAACAGGAGCTAAATGACTAGCATGTGAGCAAGCCCGGCAGCCACAGCCTTCTCTCTCACTATATCTCTCACATAGGACGTGAAGGGACTGGGGCTATCTTAACTGCGTCGGGGAAGGAGGTATTTCCCGGTCCTATTCTTTCAGGGGATAAAGACCCTGCGGAGGCCACATCCTGCCCAGTCTAGGGGGAGTGTGTACGACTGCAGGTGGTAGATCCACTAGATCTTCCAAATCCCATCCAGGGACCAGACGTGGAGGTTCCAGAGGTCTGGGTGCAGGTGCCAGAGGGTGCCCTGTACCTGAGAAAGAAGGTCCTTCCTCAGGGGAATTTTCCAGGGAGGTGCTATCGTGAGGAGCATAAGATCCGAGAATCAGGCACGGTTGGCCAGTAAGGGGCCACCAGGATGACTTGTTCCTCGTCCTCCCTGATCTTGCACAGCACCGGTGCAAGAAGGCTCACTGGGGGAAATGCGTACTTGCGCAGCCCCCGGGGCCACCTGTGTGCCAGCGCGTCTGTCCCGAGAGGAGCTCCTGTCAGAGAGTACCTGAGTGGGCAGTGGGAGTGGTCTTGGGCGCCAGAGCGACAGATTGGGAAGTGAAAGCCACGCATCCAAACTCTGCGCAAGGGGCACTAATGGGACGATCGCTTTGCTGAGAAAAGACTCAAAGCACTTACCTAGCTCCACGCACCCGGCAGGGGGGGAGTTAGAGACTGAGTAAGAGGTCCTAAAGAGGTGTCTTCAGAACTTGTCAGCGCTGGCCTGCCGGGGAGCCGGGGTGGGGTGCCTACAGTCCTGGCTGGATGACCCAGGGAGTGAGGAAATCACTATTTATTGAGAATGTGGGTGCCGCAGCCCAAAGGCGGTGCGGCTAATGAAACAAGGATTCTCCTCCCGGCCCTCCACAGGGGGACGGAGTGGTCTTGGTACCAGCTCCGGAGCGAACGTCCGGCTGGGCCCGGGTTGATGCGGAGCTACCTGTTGTTTAGCCGCAGGGGGACGCCCTCGGCGAGCAGGCGGGGCGCGCTGGTTTGGTGGCACCGCGGCAAGATGTGCCATCAGCCAGAGGTGACACTCCTGGACCTCGAGGGTGGCCATAGTCCACCCGAGTGCCTGCGCTGTGACCTTCGTGGCTTTGAGAGAGAGGTCGGTAGCAGAGCGCAGTTCCTGCAGTACGTCGGGGTCGGAACTACCCAGGTGCAGGTCTTTGAGTGCCTTGGCTTGGTGAACTTGCAGGAGAGACATGGCATGCAGGGCGGAGGTGGCCTGTCCGGTGGCGCTGTAGACTTTTGAGGTCAGTGATGATGTCATTCTACAGGCTCTGGAGGGGAGGTTCCACCAGGTGGTGGCATTCTCGGGACAAGTGGATCGCAACTGCTCTGTCCACCTGGGGGACCTCCGTGTACCTGCCGGGGGGGCGGGTGGTTCGTGGGGATTTACCCGGCGAAACCAAGCCCGTTGTCATCCCCAAATCGCCTTAATCGCCAGCCGGGTCGTCATCAATCCCGTGGGAAGAAGGAACGAAGCGGGGGGTGGCTAAAGTGGCTTTCTCTCGTGAGAAATGATAGCCACGAACGCAATGTTACCATGGCTATGTTCTCGCACTGAGAACATTAACCATTCATAAAACGCTGCCTGCGTGTGATCGCAGCCCAGGCATGCAAGGCAGCTTTTATGACCGTCAGAAGTGGAGAGAAATCAATCGCATCCAGGAACTACACAGAGGCGGAAAGACATGTTTAAAAAGATGTGTCCTGAAAAGCACGTTCAACACCTGCTGTGTATTGCTCTTTTATGAGTGGGAACGCAAACTGTTTTAGAGGAAATAAACTCTCTTTAGGAGGAGGAACACTCTTTCAGGCAATGAAAGCTTAGTCAAAGCGCCCAGGGGTGTGGACTACACAGCGTGCAGAGAGAGAGAACGCCAGCTGGAAACGCGCCGTAGATCCAACAGCAGTGCTTATCGCCAGTAGAGGTGAGTGAAACAGTGGTGAACTCAGCTTGCTGTTGCATAACCGTCTGACTGGCACTTGCTGCCCCTCTTCCATTTATACCCGTATGTCCGGGACAGGGCATGCAAATTCTGTCTGCCAACTTGACATTGGACTTTTCTCAGGTTCAGAGTTACGTTTGGCGTCCCAGGAAGACCCCTTGTGTCACTTCATTCGACACAACGTCAAGTGAGTGACAGAAGGGGAACCGCAATTGTGAAAGTGAAGAAATTAGAATAGCAATATTTTACTATTCCAAAACATAGTATATTATTTTAAAAACTAAATAAATATTGTATTTGTATAAAAAAAATATTGACTATGATATAAATTACAGGAGTTCCAAAACAACAGTGTAAATGTAAAATTGGCCAAAACCAAAGTTGACAAAAATGAGACACATTCAAAGCATTTAGAAATATTTTGACATTTAAAAAAAAAAAAGGCATGTCTTTCATAAGTTTTTAAAGCCTTAAAAGAAAATCAGATATCCTTATTTTATTATTTGTTGATATATTTGAAATTAAATATAATAATTTATATGACAATTAATCATCATATCGCAATTATTTGTTTGACAATTAATTGTCAGCCAAATTTCATATTCGTGACAGCCCTCATTTAAAAACAAATTAGTGTAGTGTAAGTAATTGGTTGGTGTAAATTTCATTTCAGTGCAAATTAATAGATCAGGACAAACTGATTGTTACATCATTGACCCATTTACATGAATATTTTTAGATAAAAAAAAAATGCCTAATAAGTTTCATGGCAGATAATTTTTCTCACTTGACCCAACATTTTCAGTTGTGTGCTGAAAAGTTAGATTTGGACCTTGCCTCTGGGAACCCATTCTACACATACACTGAAGCCAGAATATGCTTTAAAATAAATACCAGTGTAAGGTTTTTGCAGCTAGTCATGTGCTAGTCATGTACATACATACACACACACACACACACACACACACACACACACACACACACACACTGGCAGCCAAAAGTTTGGAATAATTTACATATTTTGCTGTTTCGGAAGGAAATTGGTACTTTAATTCACCAAAGTGGCATTCAACTGATCACAAAGTATAGTCAGTACATTACTAATGTAAAAAACAGCACCATCACTGTTTGAAAAAAGAACTTTTTGTTCAAATCTAGACAGGCTCCATTACCATCACTCCAACACCTTATCCTTGAGAATCTCGGGGTAACTCATGCTAAATTGGTACTAGAAAATCACATGTCATTATATCAAACATAGTTGAAAGCTATTTGGTTCATTAAATGAAGTTTAACATTGTCTTTGTGTTTGTTTTTGAGTTTACAGAGTATGCACTAGACTGGTCAATATTTGGTCAAAATGGCAAAAAAAGAAACCGCATTCTCTAGAAACTCATCAGTCATCATTGTTTTGAGGAATGAAGGCTATACAATGCTTGATATTACCAAAAAACTGAAGATTTCATACAAAGGTGTACACTACAGTCTTCAAAGACAAAGAAAAACGCTCTAACGAGAACAGAAAGAGATGTGGAAGTGCAGATGTACAACTAAACATCTGAGTCTCTAGTTTGAGAAATAGATGCCTCACATGTCCTCAGCTGACAGCTTCATTGAATTCTACCCGCTCAACACCAGTTTCATTTACAACAGTAAAGAAAAGACTCAGGGGTGCAGGCCTTATTGGAAGAATTGCAAAGAAAAAGCCACTTTTGAAACAGAAAAACAAAAAGTAAAGATTAGAGTATGTCCTGTTGCTGTCTCCAGCACAGAATGCAAATAGAGGCAAGTAACGCATGTCCTCGCCAGACATCATTTCATCAATAAAAGCTAAAGACAGACTGGTGGTTTGAACAGTGAGCTTCAGATATTAAAAAGCACTTATATCAGAACAATGAAGAGAGAGGAGCCTTGGCTTTGAAGATTTTGCCTACTTCATGATTACGAAAGCTCCTCTCTGGACGGTATATATTTCCTGTGGAAGCACGGAGCGAATCGCAGATAGATTAGATTTAGAGCCAGTGGGAGTGATAAATCTTTCTCCCAGCTTTCCGTTCAGGGACACCCTCCTTTTCTCCCAGCTCTGCACCTCCTCAATGTGGTATGTCTTCCTTTTGAGGCCTTGTTTGCACATGCTCTAGCTCTGTGTAATTGTGCTCATTAGGGAGCAAATGCATTGTCCTTAATCAGCATTATCCTAAAGTGCTGCGGATATAGCTCGGCCTTTGTGCTCTGGTGGAGACAAACATTTACTCCTGAACTCAAAACCATACATATCAGAGAGCCGGGGCCCTCGGATCAGAGACCCTTGCTGGTTCGGCCCCCCAGGCAATTGGAATCAGTTCAAGGTTTTATAACATTAAGCTCAATTTTTGAGCTTAATGTTATAATTAGGTTCAGAGATTTCTAGATGAATATTCTTCTCAGGATGCTTCATTTAGTTACAGAAGACCAGTGGGATCATTCAGCGTTTTGATTTAAATTTTTTATGCAGGCCTAATTGCCAACCAAAAGAGGCCATGGAAAGAATAGCTACCAACAAGTGGACTTCTGGATGTTCTTATTCTGTTCTCTCCCTGAAGGAAATAGACCTGTTAAATTGATGTCCTGCAAGGCTGCACCACTGTGAAAGCCTTTAAATTCCAATTCAGTTACAAAATGTGATCAAATGTAGCAAGCAGGATACAGAAATGTAATTTGAATGTGCAGCCTTGTCTCATAGAATCATGTTGTTTTTATCTCATATTTGATTTTTATGACACTATTGTTTAGTTTATGGTAGGGTGGCAGATTTAGTTGAATTATAACTCAGTAATTAACTCGCTTTTTAGTGCACATTTCACCTTGAAATTGCTGTGATACAGAACAATGTTTTGAAAGTACACTCTCTTTCGGAAAACATACTTCCAATGACTTACTTGAAGGCTCTGCATATTAAACTTGGATCGGAGAGAATTTTACCCCCAAAATTAAAATGATATACACTTTGCATTTAAGTGTGACTAAGATATGTGCCAAAGAGTATTTGATAAAAATTCTGAATATAATTTGAAAGAGGAGGTCCAGTTCTCCATCTTTAATGACTGTAATGTTCACTCATTATGTGTGAATCAAAATGTGTGAATCAATTTGCATTGAAAAGAGAAATAGCGACTCTGGCTTGATTACTAAACCAAGATGGAGTGTGAGACAGACCCATTCACACAGGAATCAGCACAGAGGTATGTCGATGGGTGGGTAGAAGGTAGAGAAAAAAAGTGTTGGATATGCTAAATGTGTCTAGACAAACAAACATACTGTTTATGCTTTTGGTGCTCGGTGTGGAAGTCTCCCTCATAAATTTTTTATTATTGCCAGAGGTACCAAAGCCACAGAGTCCACTAAAGGCATTTGATACCTCCCACACAGATTTGACACCATCCAAAATTTCAGCACATCATTATCAGTGTAAAAATTCCACACATTAAATATTTAGTGACAGCTCTTAAAGGGGTTGTTCACCAAAATGGAAAATTATTTTATTTACTTAACTTCATGTAGTCAGTCCTTTTGATTTCCCATTATGTCTAATTAGAAGGTCTTTCTTCGAGGTTCTTTAACCTACAGTTCCCCTTCTGTCGCTCTCTCCACGTTGTGTCGGAGAAGCGACACTAGGGGTCTCTCTTGAGTGCCGATATTCACCTCTGACCTATTGAAAAGGGCCAATGAGAGTTGGCAGTCAGTATTTGCATACCCCGCCCCCACATAAGGGTATTTAAGTGGAGCAAATACGGAAGTTTAGTCAGAAAATTTCTTCGGAGCCGATGGTCTGTCTGCAGTTTGCTGCGAGTTACACGCCATTAAAACGTTCCTGTTTCCTCTGATGATCTGCATGCTGTTGGATCTTGACGGCGCAAAACAGCGGCTTTCTCTTCTCATTGTACGGCGTGCATTGTTGCCCCTGAGCGCTTCGACAGCGCAGACACACACACACACACACACACACTGTGTACTAAAAGAGTAATTTCCCTAAAAGAGTAATTTCTCTAAAAGAGCAAACACAGCGGCGTTGAACGTCCTTTTGAGGACGCGTCTCTTTCAAGATGCCCTTCCGCCCCTGTGTCGTTCCTGGATGCAGTAGAAGCTTCTCTGCTTCAGACGGCCACAGGCGCTGTCTCGTGTGTTTGGGCCGCGATCACACCGAGGCGGCGTTTGTGGATGGTTCATGTTCTCACTGCGAGAACATGACAGAAAGCAAGCCACCCCAGCCGCTCCCCGCATTGCTCCTTCTTCCCACGGGATTGAGGATGATGCGGTTGGTGCTGGGGGCGATTTGGGGGCGGCAGTGGGTGCAGTTTTGCTGAGTAACCTCCCGTTCCCCGACACGCTCGCTGGTCCCCGTCCACGCTCGCGGCGATAGCGGCTCGCCTCACGGCCTGGCTGTCTATCCTCCCGAGCCCGAAGCAGATGAGCATCGGAGAGTGCGGTGTCTGATGCCGAGGACTCCCCTGGACTGGCGCCTTCGGGCCAGCAGGCCCAGGCTGAGGCCGACGCTCAGATGTCCGACATGCTTTCCTGGGCCGCCGTGAGCGTGGGGTTGGATTGGAACCCTCCGTCCTCCCCACAGCCTTCACGGTTGGATGATTGGTTCCTGGGGGCAGCGCCGTTCGCGACCTTGCATCCCCGGTCCCGTTTTTCCGGAGGTGCATGATGAGCTGGCGTCTACGTGGAGAGCCCCGCTCTCCGCTCGTCTAGGTGCCACCCGCTCCACTCTCTCCACCCTCGGCGGTGGAGAGCGCCCGCGAATCTGGCGATTCCCCAGGTCGATAGGGCAGTTGCGCACCATCTATGCCCCGGTAGCCCTACCTCCTGGCGTGGTCGCCCCGTACTCCCATCCAAGCCCTGTAGGACAACATCCTCGCTCAACACGAGAGCCTACAGTGCGGCTGGACGCGCTGCCTCCGCCCTGCATGCGATGGCCCTCCTGCAAGTCCACCAGGCCAAAGCTCTCAGAAGCCTGCAAGGGGGTGGACCTGATCCTGATGTGCTGCAGGAACTGCGCTCAGCGACCGACCTCGCCCTGAGAGCGATGAAGGCGGACAGTGAGATCGGACAGCACCACGGTGGTGGCGTACATAAATCGCCAAGGCAGCGTACGCTCCCGCCACATGTCACAACTCGCCCGCCACATGTCAAGTCGCTGCGTGCCACTCACATCCCCGGCAAGCTCAACGCCGTAGCGGACGCGCTATCACGACAACGCCTGCCCGGCGGGGAGTGGAGGCTTCACCCCCAGTCGGTCCAGCTGATTTGGGAACGGTTTGGCAAGGCCCAGGTAGACCTGTTCGCCTCCCAGGAAACCTCCCACTGCCCGCTCTGGTATGCCCTAACAGAGGCTCCCCTCGGGACAGACGTGCTGGCACACGGCTGGCCCTCGGGGCTGCGCAAGTACGCATTTCCCCCAGTGAGCCTTCTTGCACCAGTGCTGTGCAAGGTCAGGGAGGACGAGGAGCAAGTCACGCTAGTGGCCCCCTACTGGCCCACTCAGACTTGGTTCTCGGAATTCAGGCTTCTCGCGACAGCTCCTCCCTGGCGAATTGCCCTGAGAAAGGACCTCCTCTCTCAGGGACGGGGCACGCTCTGGCACCCGCACCCAGACCTCTGGAACCTCCACGTCTGGTCCCTGGACGGGATGCGGAAGAGCTAGCCGGCTTACCGGCCACCGTTGTGAATACAATCAACCAAGCCAGAGCCCCCTCTATCAGGCACCTTTACGCCCTAAAGTGGCGCTTGTTCGCAGATTGGTGTTCTTCCCGAACTGAAGACCCGCAGAGATGCGCGATCAAGTCAGTGCTCCTGTTCCTACAGGAGAGGCTGGACAGGAGGCTGTCCCTGTCCACCCTCAAGGTGTATGTTGCCGCCATTGCCGCCCACCACGATCCTGTAGACGGCAAGTCTTTGGGTAAGCACGACCTGATCCTCAGGTTCCTGAGAGGCGCCCGGAGGTTGAATCCCTCCCGGCCAGGCCTAGTTCCCTCCTGGGATCTCTCTGTAGTCTTGGCAGGACTCCAGAGACCTCCCTTTGAGCCGCTTGAATCAATTGGACTCAGGGCCCTCTCTCTTAAGACGGCCCTGCTGATCGCGCTCGCCTCTAGCAAGAGCGTCGGGGACCTGCAAGCATTCTCTGTCAGCGACACTTGCCTGGAGTTCGGTCCGGCAGATATGTCTGTGATCCTAAGACCGCGACCGGGCTATGTGCCCAAGGTTCCTAACACACCATTCCGAGATCAGGTAGTGAACCTGCAAGCGCTGCCCCGGGAGGAGGCAGACCCAGCCCTTTCGTTGCTATGTCCAGTGCGCGCCCTGCGCATTTACCTGGACCGCACACAGAGCACCAGACGCTCTGAGCTGCTCTTTGTCTGCTTTGGAGGACGGCAGAAAGGGAATGCCATCTCCAAACAGAGGCTTGCCCACTGGGCTGTTGATGCCATCACACTGGCTTATCACACCCAGGCCGTGCCCCTACCCTTGCGGGTCCGAGCTCACTCAACAAGGGGTGTTGTGTCCTCGTGGGCACTGGCCAAGGGCACCTCCCTAGCAGACATCTGTAGAGCCGCTGGTTGGGCAACACCCAACACCTTCGCGAGGTTTTACAACCTCCGCGTTGAGTCGGTTGCGTCTCGTGTTTTGTCAGGTCCGAGCCCGTAGAACTCAGTAACACGTAGACTGACCGGCCGGGTGGATCGCTTGCGCCCAGCGCCCTTTTCCTGACGTCAAGGTTAAGTAGTGCGCCTTTTTTCCCAGGGCCTCCACTCCGAGTCGGGACCCTGGTCGATTCCTCCCCAGCCCTCTGGGTCCGCGGTTCAGCGGAGGAACTCGCCGACCCAAGCCACTGTGGGTACCCTGATGGCTACCCTGTACTGGTATAGGTGCTCCACAGGTAAGGCCTCCTGCTCGGACTCCCCCTGTGTGTAATTCCACGGTTCTGTCCCCTTACGAGCGGACCCCCGTGTCTCCCTTAGGCAGTTACAGCTGCCCCGGTCGCCGTGCTGTAGCAACTCCCCCCTTTCGAGGCTAGATCTACCACCACACCATACTTTCCACACAAGCCCTAAGACGGCCGTGTGACGTGTCTACCACTTTTCCTCCCCAAGAAAAAGGGCAGGTGTGGTCTCCGCGAGGGTCTGAGTAAGACCCCTTCCCTATATGCGTGTAAGGGCCCGGCCGTGATTGCTCTATGCGAGAAACATAGAGAGAAAGAGGCCCAGCCAGGCTGGCCCGTTCCCATGTTGTCAAACATCGCCTTGTTCCTCTCTCAGGGTAACTAGAAGGATCCCGATGTTAGTATGCGGCATTGGGGAAGAGTGCGTGCAGCCAGGTACAGGCGATGCGCGGCACTGGATGAATCCCTGCCCGCCTCTGTATCGGCAGTTCACGTACACGGTTCAGCACATGGCAAGATTGGAATGGGTCCCCTAGTGTCGCTTCTCCGACACAGCGTGGAGAGAGCGACAGAAGGGAACGTTTGGTTACGTATGTAACCTCCGTTCCCCGAGGGAGGGAACGACACGTTGTGTCTTTCCTCCACCATGTCGCTGAACCGAGCCACTGTTGTGGCCGGACCATTTCCGGCTCCTCAGAAAAATCCTGACTAAACTTCCGTATTTGCCCCACTTAAATACCCCTATGAGGGGGCGGGGTATGCAAATACTGACTGCCAACTCTCATTGGCCCTTTTCAATAGGTCAGAGGTGAATATCGGCGCTCAAGAGAGACACCTAGTGTCGCTTCTCCGACACAACGTGTCGTTCCCTCCCTCGGAGAACGGAGGTTACATACGTAACCAAACGTTGTTGCAAGTTTACCATCTAAGTCAGTGGTTCTCAACCTTTTTTGAACAAACGCCCCCCTGACCTCTTCATGATCCCCTTAACGCCCCCCCCCCCCTAAAAAAAAAAACAAAAAAAAAACAAAAACACTTCAGAAATACTATTACAGTCAAACAATTGCAACACTGATACCTGAAGCCTCAGTTTTTGGTAAAAAAAAAAAAAAACTGAAACAGAAGTTTCTTATTGTATTTAAACTACATGTAAAAGCCTCAAGTTGAGTAACATTGTATTTGGAAAAAATTTAAAAACACATGGATTGTTTGAAAGGTATTGCAAATGTATTTAGAAATTCAAACAAATTCAGGCTCACACACAAATTTTTTAAAGATGAACCAATCACGTGAACAATAACGTAACTACCTAAATGGCCAATGAAAAAGTAGCGGTCGTTCGCGCACTCAATTAGGCAATATATACTAGGCTTCAAATTTGAATAGCCTACAAACGGTCATTTGATTTCAAATGACGAACAAAGACGACAACAGCTCAGCCACCTGAACTGAACCAAAGAAAAAACGACGTCAAAAACAGCCACTTTTTTTTTTATTAATTACTGTCATTAGTGTGAGCCCTGAGCACTAATTATGCGCCTAATTATGTATTCCGCGTTATGTACAGAAAAAGCCGGTGAAAGCGCGCCTCTATTTTGCGCTGAAAATTCTCCGCCTCTTAAAAGCATGTGTAACTTAGGAAGCGGCTCTCCTGGCATATCCTCCTGGTGGAAGTGGCAGCAGTAATCCGAGCAAGACGAAGACATAGGCTAAGGAGAAGAGCTGAAAAGATTTTTGTGCAGGCCGCCTGTTGAGTACCTCTGAGTAACGCCCCCCATTTGTGCCCGAGCGCCCCCCCTCTCTGCTGCCTCGTTCACTCCGCCCCCCCAACACTGTCCAAACGCCACCCTAGGGGGCGGTACAGCCCCCGTTGAGAAACGCTGATCTAAGTAGATAATAAGATGCAAAATTTTTGTCACAGGTGGAAAGGGAGAGGTGATGGATTGGAGTCGTCTTAGATCTATTCAACTTCTCTCGCTCTCTATTCTGCTTTAAATGCACTGAGCCTTGATTTACTAAGAGTGGAGGTATAAAGTAGCAAGGGAAGCTTTTTGTTTCCATATAAAGATGTGAACTGCCTGTCAAAATGTTCTTTGTATTCTTTGCATTTGAAAGACAGAGATTGAGAGAGAGAAAGAAAAGTGTTGGTATGAATTGTTAAAAGCAGCAATTGTATTTAAGAGCAGTGCATCACAGAGTTTTTCCCCAACAGTGTTTTCACACTTGCCTTTTTCACCTTATCATATAACGGATTGTCAAAGGGCCTTGTTTCCAATGCCACCAAAGCAAAGTTTTTCTAAGATACAATTTGCAGATATGTGCTAAACAATACACGTCAATCGATCACAGTGACTGCCCACTTTTCAATGGCCTTGGTTCTGCAAGTATTTTTCATATTTATTTTCTCCATGGGGATTTCATAACATTCTTTAATAAAGAGTTTTAAGTGAGCCAAGCCAGCCAGATCTGAGATGAATCACAACATCACAAACTTTGATTAGAAGCAAAAAGTATTAGAATATCAGACAAAATGACAAAAGGTACAAGCCTGTCAACTTAAAATCTTTCATTAGGAAATGCTATGCACCTTAAGCATTAATAAGTATGCAAAGGAACCGAATCAATGGTATTTTAACTCTTTATAACATAATATGGAATATTGAATATATACTGTACAAATATTTAGGCAGTTTGACCAACTCAGTAACAAAATTCACAATGCCTTGCACATAAGGCCACATCCGCATCAATTTGTTGCGTTCGAAAACACATCAATTTTGCTACATTACGCCTCTCACCAACACTAAAATAGTTTTATCCTTAATAAAAATTTAGCATTACTAAAGTGCTCTCAATAACCCCATTCTTTAGAAAATGATGATGTCATAAAACTGTAAACTGAGTTTTCAAACAATCAGATTTGTGGACATGACTTAATGGTGTGTTCACATCATATCAGAATTACCGTAACTACGAGATTCCGACTTGCAAAAACCACTTACATATTCGTAGAACTCCAACTTGAGAGCCACAACATCATGTAAAAAGAACCAAAATTATAATAAACTGAAAGGTAATTTACTTATATTTCTGCATGATATAACATTACATTAAAGTCAGAGTTACCTGTGTTCTTTGTTCTTAAACATTATCAAGAATGCACAAGGTGAAATATTAAAGTGATTCAATATTTGACGGTCATCAACAACACAGCCACACATAGATCTGTTATAGCGTTATGAGCGTTGCCATAGAAACAAATTATTTTTGAGTATGAGGATGTGATCAGGTCAGAATAGAATATAACAATATCATAAACTGAAATTCTGACATGAGGTGAACACACCACAAGAGTGGACGGTCACAACTTCACTGACTGGTTGAGCTCTCTTCAGGATTATGGGTAGTGTAGTCTTTCAAAGGGGATTTGGCAACTATGTTTACTTAAATTGACTTGCTGCATTTATAGAAATGTATTATCATTGCTTAAGCTCTGAGCTCATGCTACTGTAGGTGTCTTGAAAGGTTTATACGTTAAAGATAAAAAAGAAATGCAAACTCCACAAGTCTCTAACTGTTGTGATTTGTTTACCATTATTCTTGTGGTCATTTAATACTCTGCTATTTGATTAATTGGCCATTTAAAGTGAATGGGAAAATGGGAAAATCCTTTACTCCCCAACCCTCCCCCTCTCATTCTCTTTTAATTTATTTAATGCAGTCACTTAAAGATATCTCAGTCAAGTTATCTAATCAGTCTTGATGGAGGACACTGTATAATCAGTCTGATAGTGGTCTGTAAATGTGAGCTTTAAAGCAGGGGGCGTCCCAAGGTTAAATGTGAGCAGTCAACTGAGTCATATTCAAAATGGTGACTGATACTCCATACACTGATTAGACGGTGGTAAACATGGAGGGATACGTGAGCATTAGCCTGATCTCTGCTTGAGCCCCCATCTTCAGACATTAGTCAAAGGAGGCAGAAGCAGATGTTTGGAATCTAACAACCATGCAAAATATCCACGAAAGGCTAAGGAGACAAATATAGAGACTCGCTAACATACGTAGCTGGTTCCATTATTAAAGATGCATTTGAAGTGAAGTCATGCAAAGTTCATGAGCAATGACGCATAACATGTCCATAAACGTTTCTCAGTATTTTAGGTTAAAATGTATATACATTATAATACATATTATATTTCAAAAGAAAGTGTATATTTTAGATACAGTGACTAGTAATCATTTCTCTATAAGTTTAAATTGGTCTTGCAGTAAATAGTAACAGTAACTTCTCTGATTTGTGGATCCCTCTTTAGGATTATGGGTACTGTAGTTTTTCTAACTGGAAATAAAGTGTCAAATGGATGGCCATAAAAGCAGCATGCATATAATTACAAAAGAATAAGTAAAATAAAGTTTAAAACAGTTTTAGACAGAGTATAGCATGCGGCACCACAGGACAAGTCAACTTTACACAAGTGTTCCATGTCAACTAAAATATGTATGAAAATGCATGCATAGAGATGTTTTCACATGCACATGAAATTAAGACAGCTACAGATTCAGACAAAAATGCATACACAAATCATACAAATGCACTAAAGAAGACACGCACATAGACCCAGACAATTAAAGAAATGGTTTCCAGACAGAAGGCTGATTGTTTATCTGTGTTGTAGCAAGGAAAATTGAAATCTTTGGCTAAAGATAAGACATCAATCTCTCTCCGTGGGTTGCGTAAATAAATCTGATTAGGAGCGGAATAATTTCCCCTTCAGGACAGTTTTATCTGTCTGCTCCATGCCTCGGTGGCAGATAACTCTGACGGAACTCACAGACAGAGGTTGATGTTCTTCGCTCACCACTGAGACGGCACACTGATCCAAATGATATTATGTTTGCCAAACAGGAATGTGTTCCTCAAACTGTGGCTGACTGCTGGTAAGCTGATGCTGGGTTAGCTGGAGAGTATACGTTTGAATGCAGAGATTTTCCCAATTTTGACCATTTAAATACAGACAAAATGTAGGTGGTTGCTAGAGCATTGCTAAGTGGTTACTTACTGGCCCAAGCTAAATGGGCCCACCCATTCTATGACATGCTTGTCCCTAGATATGGCTTAGGTCCCTATTTTAATGTAAACATGTTTTTTTATTGTTTAATTCTCTGTCAGTTGAAAATGTTTGCTCTAATCAAGAAGACACTTGATTTGAGGTATGATTCATGTCCATACCACAAACAAAGTGTTACGATCAAAAGTTGAATTCTTAGGATTAGGGGTTTATTCAAAATCAACAACCTTAAGTATGAGCAATACTAATGGTGATGCCCTTTAAGAAAATACTAATACACTGACAAAAGAGCTTTTTGTGGTAATTTTTCACAAGAGCTGATCTTTGAAATGTAAAAAAGGCTAGCATGAAAAAAAGGAACAAAATTGAAAATACCTGGAAAAAAAATCAATCTTAAGACCACAATGGGAAGAAAAGAAGAAAATCAAAGATAATGAATATATGAGTAATGCCTCTGATCTGCAGTCCATCCCTATTGCCATTTACCTCCTTCACACAGGATATAAATCATGTCGGTAAAGGGTCACAAATATCTGCTGAAAGCATAGATGGCTGAAAGCAATAGAACAGGAAGTTGGGCTTATCGAAAACCTCGAGAGCTGCCTTGATTCATGCTGCCTACTTAGACAGCATCAACTATAATGGAGAATCATATGTGACGGATTTAGAATGCTCTACATAGGCAGCAACTCATTTCAATAGATTTTGACATTAGCATGTTGGTAAGAAATTGGAATGGCCAATGGATATAGAAAAGGAAGTCCCACCTTACAGGTAAAAGAATCAATCACGTTTTAGACACAGACATCGCTTGTCAGTCAATGCGAATAGAATTTGGCTCCATAATGACTAGAAATGCTGCCTCAGTAGGCAGCCTACAAGGTTTTGGAACAGAGCATGTACTGCAAATCAGTATGAGCATACCAAAACAAACCTTGAAATAGCATTGCATGTCTAGGACACAGCTTTCCACAATTATCCATCGAGTTATCAGTATTCATTTAAAAAAGGACACAGATTTATGTAATTGCAAAGGGCAGTTTCGCTCAGACCAGATGCATCAGGTTATTTCCAGAGGACAATGAGGTTTTGACATAAAGCAATATAGATGAGCTAAAATAAGATGATTATGACGCATTGCTAACAGAGCTGCTCCCTCAAATTATATCACCGAATGATAATATATAATAAAATGACAGCACATTAAGTGCATTTCTCTCCCATCATGATGGAGGACATGGTTAGTCTGCTGCAATGGTCTGCATGGGAGTGCTCATAAACCATGTGTAGTGAGACAGACTAATGTCTTGTAGTAGTCCCGCCCCCTAATGTTGTAATTTGTGTGTAACCGTGATTTTCCCTGTTATGCATAATATTAACTTTAATGCGATTTGTATTATGCAGTGTGCATAAGAACAGCGCATCTGTCTGTTTTATTATATCCTGCCCCTCATTATTTGGTGGTTTTGTTTATAGCCTATCAGTGTGCATTCGTGGGGTATAATTAGGGCGGCTATGTGCCGCCTAGATGCGCGTCATGGTCTAATGGCCTCCCCCTTTTTCCGGTATTGGTCGCTCAAAAGGTATGTGTTGTTGTCATTGTTTGTTTTTATGTTCTGCATTAGGCTAACTGCCTGGCTCTGGTATCTTGAGTTAATGTTAATTTCGTTTGTATGTGATTAGCGTTTGTTTGTGCAAGGCTTGTATCGAACTCCGCTGGCCAACTGCTGCCTTCCTTCAGTCAGCCGTTCCATACAGCCGTGTATTTGCGGCCGTAATTATGGCTATAGCTTCAACGCTTTTGGTATGTGAACGCCTTAAATACGATGGTGATTGAAACTCGTGTGGGGTTTCCTGTTTAGTTTTTTGTAATTGTTCGTTCTTTTTATAGATTAACTAATCAGCTCACCAGAAGGTGTCTGTCTGGTTGGAAGCTGCAGGGCTGAACTACGCTGCTGTTTTGTTATACATTTTTGTTTTGGTATGTTTACATTATCAACTCTGTCTCTGGCTCCAGAAGTGCAGTTTCCTCTCTCATAGAGAGAAGTGGGATCCGTCCTCTGAATGTGTATATCCTGAGCCACAGAGATTATCATTAGAGTTTGGAAATGGTGTTATTTTGTATTAATTGAAACCATTTTATTTTGTTATTGTTTGTGCGAAGTTGGTCCTGGTATGGTGATTTGTCATTAGCTCTCCCCTGCCCTTCACACTGACATATTATGTGTTGTATGTTAAAAATCAGTTTGCGTCTTTGTTTTTAATTGTATGAGTATTTAGTTCATTTTCCCTTCTGTGTTCTCAGGAGCTGAAGGCCCAGTGCAGGGGCCTAGCTGTTCCCCGCTGAATGGTGGTAGTGCCCCTTTCACCTGTGGAGTGCTGTGGTTTTACAACTGACACACCTGTGTTTGTGTGTGTGTGTGAGAGAGTGTACACTTGTGGGTGACGTGTCTTTATCAGGTAATTGCTGCCCCCGGCTAGCCTTCCTGCTCCTGGTAAGCCTCAGCCCTTTGTGGTCAGTGTATATGTTGTTTTATGGGTGTATGAAGCCTACTACAAACCACACAGCTGATTGCAGTGCTCATAATTTTAATACACTTTTAAAGGATGAAATGAGCATGCAGTGCCCATTGTGATTAATCTGTTAAAATAAATAAAATATTTTTGTACCTTGGTATTCACGTCTCTCGCCCTCTTGTTTTGAAACAACGAACCTGTGAACCCTTTCCGATTTGGGTTAGTATTTCCCTGTTAATTACAGGGTGGCGTAGTCCGCACATTTATTGTTTTTTCATGGCGGCATCATTCCCCCCCCCCCTTGGCTGGTGCTGCCGCCCTATCTAGACCAGCCATTCTGCAACACATGCCACATCAAGACATGCATTTTTTATTCTGGTTTAATTGTTCTGACATGAGGACAGTGAGATCTAATGACAATGATGACAATACAAATACTTCACTCCATCCTGAGTAAATGAAGAAAATTGCATGAGGAAAATAATTCTTTCTGTATCCAAGATCTATTTGATAAGAAAAGCTCAAACGTTATTTACTGAAGATGCAAAGCTTATTACTGAAGATGTGAAGCTTATTACTGAAGTTGTGAAGCTTATTAAAGATACTGAATGCTGATGCTTTAGTATGTAATTGAAAATTTTCTGTAGAAAGAGTGACTATAGCAGTTACTATATGGTTGCTAAGGTGTTCAGAGTACTTTGAGTGTGTTGCTATGCAAATGTTAGAGTGGTCTTAGCAGTTATAGAATGTTCTGGATAGTATCAAAGTGGTTTCTTACTTACCTAAGTTGTCTAGGGGATTGTTTCACTGGTTTCATTTTCTGACAGGCAAAAACCTTAAGTCATATTTTAGAAAAGAAAAAGTATACCTCTTCTCAATAAGCTGTAAAATTTGACCCCATTTATGCCTTTCCTGATGCGTCCTGGACAGCAGTGAAGCACCACCCTTACCTGTCATTCAACCGATGTGCGAACTTTGGCAGTTATGAGTGGTTTTAACCTAGTGCAACCCCACATCCTCATTCATGGACATTGTGTCTCGTCTTCACTATAGAACCCGGAACACTCTGGGATTTCAACAAAAGTTAAAATTTTGATGCAAGAACTCATGTGACAAAACAATATGGCGCCGTGGAGTTTGTCTTTGGGAGAAACGCCAACAAAACCACATCTGGTAAGAAAACTCATTACATTTTTACACTGAGACCTGTTTGACTCAAAAGCTACAGTCTCTAATCCAATATGCCACTTTGAAAATTTTTGCAATTTACCGTGAAACGACACACAATTAAACACAATGGCTATTCTAAACATCACACTTGCTTGTTTTTGTTCTTTATAAACCCAAAACATTTTTAGAAGCTTTACTTCAGAATAACAGTCTCATAAAAATCTTGTATATAAGAGTTTTGAACAGCAGTTTCGAGAGCATTTGCACATAGAAAAGCCCTTTGAAAACAAAAGCCTAAACAAATCTTCTAAAAATTCTTTAACAAACTGGACAGCAGTCGGTGAGGGGAAAAGCAAGTAAAGTGGATTATTTCCTGATGCTGGAACTCATCTTGTCGTTGGAGTACAATGTGAAAGGATGGATAACAGGAGAGGGGGATAGAAAGAGAGGAGTGGAATGGAACATATAGTGCATCATTTATCCTTACAGCAGCCAGGGCCTTGTGAAGTATGAAAACGTAACGCTGATGAAAATCCTATTGATTCCCGTCGATTCTGCTTACACAAATTGCACTCTGCCTCTGCACTTGGGGCTGTTAGGGGGTGAAATTGTTGCATCACCTAGAAATAGCTTTACTGACGGTTAACGATGACAAGTGGCAATATTGAGTGCAAACAGATGTGGTTTTTACAGCTCAACAAAAGGTTTGACCTTGAGGGTACGTTTCTGAACAGTTTTACTGGTTACATTATCTCTTTTCCTGTTCAATGTCAGATCATCTTTAGTTTTTATGCAAGGATGGTCCAGTGCTGTTTTGATTAATGAATGTACTCATACAAAGCCCTTTGTTTCAAAATGTAGGGCAGAATACTTTGCTACTTGCTTTGTGATAATATATTCATGAATGGAATAAGTTCTGAAACATCATGTTGGTGTTTTTTTTGTTTGTTTTCTACCACATCTATTCCTGTTTTATTATTATTATTATTATTATTATGTGCAAAAGTTCTGTATGTTTCATTATTTTTCAATAAAAAAACAGGTACAGGCAGTGGTTGATATGTTCCTGCATGTTGTCGTATGAACAGGACAATTCAAGTGATTATATAGTAAATAAGTTTGTTAATTCCAAAAACTGCCCATAACCTTTAGGCTTTATTTATTTATTACCAATTCATTTTTGATGTACCTTTCCTGCAGGCTCATCCTGACATGACCCTCCAGCATGACAATGCCACCAGCCATACTGCTCATTCTGTGTTTGATTTCCTGCAAGACAGGAATGTCAATGTTCTATAGCCAGCGAAGAGCCTGAATCTCAATCCCATTGAGCACGTCTGGGACCTGTTCGATCGGAGGGTGAGGGCTAGGGCCATTATCCCCAGAAATGTCCAACTTGCAAGTGCCTTGGTGGAAGAGTGGGGTAACATCTCACAGCAAGAACTGGCAAATCTGGTGCGGTCCATGAGGAGGAGATGCACTGCAGTACTTAATGCAGCTGGTGGCCACACCAGATACTGACTGTTACTTTTGATTTTGACCCCCATTATTCCATTTCTGTTAGTCACATATCTGTGAAACTTGTTCAGTTTGTCTTAGTTGTTGAATCTTTTTATGTTCATACAACTATTTACACACGTTAAGTTTGCTGAAAATAAAAGCAGTTGAAAGTGAGAGGACGTTTCTTTTTTGCTGAGTTTACATCCACAGGTACACCTCCAATTCAGTACACTTCCTATCAGAAACTAAATGGCTAATTGTATAAAAGCTTGTCATAATTTTCTGGAATTTTCCAAACTGCTTAAAGGCACAGTAAACATAGTATATGTGAACTTCTGACCCACTGGAATTATGATATATTCAACTAAAAGAGAAACAATCTGTCTGTAAACAATTGTTGTAAAAATTACAAGTAGATGTCTTAAACGACTTGCCAAAACTATAGTTTGCTAAATGAAATCTGTGGAGTGTTTACAAAATATGTTTCAAAACTTTTCAAAACTTCCGACTTCAAAAAAGTGCAAAAAGTCTTAGGCACATAAGATGTTTCACAAAAGCATTTGTCTTAAAATGGTTATTTATATCTTCAACTTTAGTGTCAATTGGAAATATAAACATTAGACTTCTCCAAATATTACTTTTGCAAATAGAAAATATTAGAATAGAAGAACAGGGAGCGCTGCAACAGATGTCATGTTCCCCACAAAGCCCCCCACTGAACATCGAGTAAGTCTCGGATTACATGAAGAGACAGAAGCAATTGAGACACGTTAAATAGACTGAAGAACTGTGGTGAATTCTCCAAGAAGTTGGAACATCCTATCTGCCAACAACCAAGAAAAACTGTGTCCAGGTGTATCTAGGAGAATTGGGGCTGTTTTAAAACATAAAAGCTGGTCACACCAAATATTGATGTAGCTTTTTTTTATGTTTAATGGACTTTGTATGATGTTAATCGATAAATGAAAACTATTTATGTCATTATTTTTGAAGAAATCTTCACTATGCAACATTTTTCGCAAGTGCCTAAAATTTTTGCACAGTACTGTAGATATAAAGAGAGAGAGAGCAAAATGAGTCCACAAACCTACAATTATGGCTCTCTCAGCTTCAAGATGAGCATAAGTCAATCAGACAGCAATGACAGGGGAGTAGGGACGGCTGGAATTTTAAGGAATGTAATGATTCTGATTGTGATTTCTCTTAGAGATTCTAGTTCCTTAACAATTCCATTCACGATTATTTTAGTAATTGTGAGAAAGACATAACTGGAAATAAATGTGATTTTTATCCAACAATCTGTTCCCAAATGAAGTGATTGTTATACATTTCAACGGAAATATAGACTTTTTTTCAACTTTTAAAATGTGGCACTACAATGATAAAAAAATGACTTACTACACCATAATATGTATATATTTAACTACATGATGTCAGATGATAAACCAATCATTAACTTAAGTCTTAAAGCCTTAAGAACCAGGGTTATGCACCGTTCAATATTGAATAAAGAATGTCAATTAAATTTAATTAAATTCTTGAATCCAAATTTGAACTTAAGTAGAGTTCAAATGAAATGTTACTTAAGCCACATAGGTAATTGTTGCAATGTTAGCAGATTTTAAGTCTCGGCTGCTTTATATTTTAAAGTTAAATTTATTTGCTTCAATAATATAATAAACATAATAAAATAAAATATTGTTGGTAATGTCACCTATAGAAAGTTTCTTTAAATTGAATTCACTATAGTTTAATGCATTTAAATGTTATGGACCATGGTAAAAGAAAACGTTTTCCTGGAAAGATCAAATTTACTCAACATAATATACAATCAAAGATTCACATTTTGATGTATTTATGTTTATTCAGTTATTTATTTCAGACAACAATGTGGTGGACCAAAATGTAATTGTATTTTGATGGTTGTTCATTTAAAATGTTTAGATAGAAGAGAAATATAACAATAATTATTAATATAATATTAATATTAGATAAATATTCTGTCTGGTGAGTAAAAATAAATAAATAAAAGTCTACCTATCTTGTAGAATTCTCAACTTCTTACTTCCTCTCATTCCAACTCAACTATGGGGTGTGGCCAATTCAATTCAAATTTCAACTCATGAATTGAAAGACAATTCTCAAATGTAGAAGTTTCCCCACAATAACAGCTCTTGGTTCATTCTTGAGTCGGGCATGATCAAATTAAAATAACATGTAGTTCAATTAACAAGTTAGATTAATTCACTAACTGATTCATAGATGTCTCATGGAGTAGCAGTTTTGCAGCACCTGGCTGTTGGTTCCCAACCTTAAAGAGGAGCCGGAGTTGTTAGCAAGCTGGTCACCAGCAGCCATATCACCCAGGCACGGACTACCGACAGGGCCAATGGGGCCAGTGCCCAGGGGCCCTTGACTACCAGGGGCCCTTGACTGCTCGGGGGTGCCCTGGGCTTTAAGGCTGCGTGATCTAGTTTGGTGATCCCCCCCACTTGAAAGCCATTTTGGCCATGAACAACGATACCCCCCACTCGACAACTTTTGGGCATGAACAACAAACAACTTTTGGGAGGAGGGGGCCCTTGGAGATCATTGGCCCCAGGGCCTTTGCAAGTCATAATCCGTCCCCAATATCACCCTGTATCTCTAGACTGGTTACCCACTGAAGCTAAACAAGGTTGAGCCTGGTCAGTACCAGGATGGGAGACACCCTGGGAAAACGAAGGTTGTGTTTGTGAGGCCAGCAGGGAGTGCTCATTGGCTCTCTCTCTCTCTCTCTATCTCTCTCTCTCTCTTCTCCACCAACAGCTGGTTCACTCTTGCATCATCCAGGTGGATCCTGCACATTGGTGGTGGTTGAGAACCCCTGTTTACTATGTAAAGCACCTTGAGTGTAATGTCTGAAAAGCACTATAAGTGTAATGTTCATTCATTCAGACAAACAGCAGAGAAAGGGCAATGGAAAAAACGTTGAGAAAAGACAGACACATGGTCCTGATATGTATCTCCCTCTCTACCATTCCTGCTGCATTTTTAAATTAAAGATAGTGAGATAGCAGCAGCTGGATGTGTTTGGAACCCTGCGATCGGACAGAGTAATAAGAGACGGAGAAGGGGTAAGTATATCAGCCGATCTGGCCTCTATCAGGGGGTCAAGGGTTCCTGCAATGCCGTTCCATTATTACCAGCTCTCAGGCTCATTTTATCAGCCTATGTTCCAGCGGCAGAATAACCCTCCTCGAGCTCTGCGATTAACTGTGATTACGTTTAGATTGTTACGTTTATTTTTATGAACTGTCTTGATGCACAGACAAGGGATATTAGGGTGGGTGAAATGGTATTCTCATTATTGAAAAGCATATCAGAGGTTTACAATCAATGGACATTAAACACTACAACATTACATATAGATTAAGGCAATATTGTTTGCTTATGACAACTAAGAACATGAACCAAAAGAAGATAATTCTTCAGTACATTTTACTGCCTCTAAAATCAATGTACTGCATACACTATTTACAATTAAAATACAAAATGGTTTTATAGCCAGATGGTTTAATGATCAAGTCAATAAATAACTTATTTAGAAAAAACATTATATAATGGTGTTTAAAAAACAAAAACACATTTAAATTTGAAAGAACCTATTAATGTCACATCAAAAACTTTTTTGAATATATAGGGAGCCTATGAGGGAACAGAAAGATGGAACACAAACGTGTAAGGAAGACAATCCTATGCATACAAACATTTGCATACCCAAAAGCACAGCATAAATGTAATGTACTGCAGAAATAGAACAAATAGAATGGTAGTATGCCATTTCAAAGGCATTGTCTGGACCAGAAATCCCCAGTAGAACAGAGGTGACACACATTGTCACTGTGACCTGGATGTGATCTGACACCAGTGGCAAGAGCTATAAGCGTATAACCCCAGAAAAGCGCTCACAATGCAAAACTTTTGTGCTGGCGTTCAAACGTAAAACAATTTATACATGCATTTAAATACAACAGATCCTACTGCACTTCAACAAAGTTTAAGCTTAGGCCATTACTAAACTTACTTCCTTAACACGTATGCCCATTCATTCCTTACGGAGCCCTAGTTTTAAATCTGCTCTATGTTTCTAGAGCTCCCGGGATTAAACAAGATATGGAGATGTACTGAACTCTGGAATTGGAATTTCTTATCTAGAATGCTCATGCCTGACTCACTCTGCACTTTAACTATGAAATGATGCAAAGCTTTTGCATCAACAACAAAAACGCACAAAAAAATATGCCAGCTGCATTAATTCAGAATAGGTGAATAATCTTAGCATCTGCTTACACTGTAAGTCGGTTATGAGGACCAAGAGGGGTTTTCAAATAAGAACCAGCTGACACCAGGCTTTTTTATGAGATTGATAACATCCGCACTTATCTTTGATGTTGAAGAGTACAAATATTTTCTATCATCTTAATGTGTACTTTCACAACTAAAGAGCTGCCAGCAGTCGCATTAACATTCTTGTGGAAAGTTGGATACTGTATGATCTTACAGTATCCACTTGAGGTGAGGGAAAAATACATAAATTTATATTCTAAGTACAGTGATATTCTACTTAAAGGGAACGATCAATATGCTAACAACAAGAATCAATATTTTTTGTTACATTTTTCACATTCAAATTTTTGTGGGGGAAAAAAAGAGCACTACTTGGAGCAAGTGTGTAAAATAAACTCTGTGGCATTCAGTCAACAAACACTCTTTTTCTAACCAAGATGCCAACCTAGAAGGAGATAAGATTATAAAAGATCCTCTGGTTTTTGTGAAATGATATGCTCTTAAATAGGTGGTTTTTTTATTTATTTTTTCAGGTTTTTTTTTATGAGAATGAATGAGGAAAAAAGGTAGTAAAAGATCATAAAAGATGGCTAAAGATCGCAACACACTTTTATTTTAATTTTTTAAAAATCGCATATATTTACTGGGAGTGCAGTAACTGGAATTTTGGGGATTTGTTAAACATAAAAAAGGACTGAGCTTAATGAGGAAATGTGTGAAAATGTACATGCCCATCCTGTAAATCTCTACTTTTCACCCTTAAAACAAATTAGCAGAAATGTTAGCTATCACCAGCATATTAGCCACTCATGCATTAATGGAAATTATAGACATTTTCAGATACTGAAATCAAATGACTTGCAAATAATGCAAATTGGGTTAGTTTATAACTCATTTACAAAAGCCGCATTCCAGCATTAATGTGAGGATTTTCAGAGATCGCGTTGTCAGCGGGTCGTGAAGAGAAGTGAGAGAAGCAAATGAGACAAGTTGATTCATTATTTTAGAGAGACTCAATAATTAATTATTCAGAAGCCAATTAGCTACAAACATCGTGCCATTTCTCTGGATTCTCTCCAGTCTTTTTCTTTTTATAACAAGACAGAGTTTTTTTATATGTATTAAATGTATTTTTTTTTTTAAATAGTTGATTTACACATATACAGTATGCATGTATAATGTACAGTGCACATGTAAAAATGCTTCCCTTTAGCATTTTTCTAATTTCATGCTTGTCCATACCAGATCTATTCTTGACTTGAATACATGCACCATTCATTTTGAGTCATTTCAATATTTTTTTATGGGGTTTAAAGTAAAATATTGAATGTGCTGTAACAGTCCGGAAAGAGTAAAAAAAAGTAAAAAATGTGTTCCATGTAATGTGTGTACAAAGACCCAAGCAACCCATTTGTCATTGAATAATGACTCTTTTAATACCCTTTCTGTTCTTTACAGTCAGTTGTCGACCAAAACAACAAAAAATAAACATTTATTTCTAATCATGTATCGCAGAGATGAGGTAAAGCAATTCAAGTCCGCTCTAGTTAAAATGCACTCATTTAAAGACGCTGCTTACAGAAAAGCTGGTTTTGTTAAAGTGACAGTACCGGTTTTAGAGTGTATTCAACATATCAATGTACATACTTGTAGATAGTATTTAACAATAAATATTAAACTAAAATAATATATGAAATATAATATTTATTTATTGAATATTTGTGATCAGACCAGAGAGAGTCATTACATTTTAATTATTTGTATTTTTTGTACAAAAGGGTACAAATATTTATTGGGGTTTCATTGTAAAAATATTTTATCTGTCCTATTTATTTCATTTATTGCTTTTGTTTTTAACACTTATTTACATCTTGTTCTTATGTATTTGTTTAAAGATATTGTATTTAAGAATGGAGGTGAGGGTTAATTTTATTTAAACACAAAAATATGCCTTCCAACTAAAAGGGCGGGAAAAATAACGCATTTAAATCAGCCACCACTAGAGGCATGAAAAGATGGACGACAAGGTTGCTAGCGCTGCTTAAGCGCAATATACCGGCCTCCATTGTTGATGGCGGAGAGTTGGCACTGCTGTAGTACCAAAAACAGGTCTAGTTTTCAGACACTTTTTTTTCTCGCTTTTTAACACTTATTTATATACACATTTTGCACCTCCGATGGAATGAACATATTTTTGGAACGCCATTCCTTCTCTCCGGTGTGATTCTCCTTGTGGCTGCCTTGGTCCTTACCACAAATTGTAAATCCAAATTGGTCACAAAGATTACATTTCTTTAGACTTTAAACTAGATTTATAAAATATATATATTTTTTATCACCTTGGACAACCTTATTTGTAAAAGATCCACATTTATTTCTCATAACTGAGCATAATATTACATATAATACATATTATCAGCATAACACAACTGAAAGCAAAGTCAAATAGAAAAATGTACAGGAATGTATTAATTTCTAAATACTTCTGTTCTTTTTTGCTTTACTGACAGCATGCACTCAAGCTGGTATGGACTCCACAGGTTTGTGCAAAACCTTACGATTCATGTTATTCCAGCATGATTTGAGTATGTTCCGAAAACGTCTTGTGCTTAAATAGATGCAAATAAATCTGACCTTTTGTATCTGACCTTGACTTAAAAGTCAATATCACAAATTTGCTAACATTTGAATAGTGACCAAGACATAGAGCAGCATTTTAAATAATTTATTCTTCATTTCACACCATAACCTTTCTTTGTTTAAAATTTTTCTAAATATATTCTAAGTTTAAATGAAAATAATATCATGTGATGTCTAATGTGAGTTTTGGAACCCACAGTATACCTATACTGTATGTGTATCGTTTATAAAAGAGATGAGCAACCACATGCTGCATAATAACACAGTTGAGTCAACAGCACACATCAGACCACGTGAATCAAATGTGTATAGGAACGTAATGGACCACACACGCACACACAGAACATTTACCCAGCCATTACCATTAATTTTCCCAGCTGTAACAGACTAATACGCAGATCCATTAATGCACAAGAACAGTAACATGTCAAGAAAACTAGCTCATCTTTTTATCCAATTACAACAGAATGTGAAATCTATTGTGGATCAGCATAAAGAATATCATTAAATGTGTGAAGCAACTCTCTCACGATTGTCCACTACAGAGACATGAATGTTAATGTTCACATGGGGTGTAAAGTAATTTAGTAAAAATAATTTGCGATTTGTAATTTACATGAGGGTAATTTATACAGAATACTTCTACTTATACTTGATTACAATTCCAAAGAAAAAAACAGTACTTTATTCAAACTTGAAAAGTACTTTTGCAGCCATTTCACTGCATCCGATAGCATTTCAAACAGTGTCGCACGGCAGCAGTGTGGAGTTCCCACCATCTACAGAGGCGTGATTTTGGATCTGATTTGAGCTTCGGAAACGTTTAAATATTTGTGTGACAAGACCGTATGTAACCGCCTGACTGAATGTGATCCATTCTTTCAAAACTGTGAGCATGATGTGAGAAACGTTTTTTTGTCCTAAACTTTATTCTAAATGCCTGCTACCTCTACAAATTGGACAGTTATGAAGTCAAAAATTATCAATCACATTGCAAATATATATAAAATAACAAAAGGCTTTTGTAATGAAATGTGTACATGTCATTTTATTTATTTATTTAAATCATATCGATGGTTCCTTACAACTCAGTACATTTGACATTGCATGCTAATGCATATGGGGAGTGTCCTTCTACACAACCTAGTTGAAACCTCTCTAAAATAACGGCAATATTCTAATATTGGCTGTGGTGTTTGAGCACCACCTTTTAAGGTGCAAAGCTGTCTGCTATAAAAGCAGGTGTGCAAACACCATTCCTCTTTATTTTCTTCCTTCAAGACAGTCTCTCTCATCTAGAAGCCCTCTACTGCTTTGCTGTCGACTACACGAGTCAGGAGGCGGAATCTTCGCGGCAATGAGAAGACTCTCCGCTCCCCTGCAGAGTTCCGGCGAACATCACTCCGCCTCGACGCTTGGCGCTTCCCTGGTTATCGACCGCTTCAGCAGGAGTTGTGTATCGTTATAAAGCAATTGTATATTGTGTGTGTGTATACAGCACCTACATGAGTCTCAAGATGTTGAGCTCGTGAATCGCCCTCATTCTTGGGGACGATTCAGCCTCCCGCTCCCAGCAGCAAAGTGCTCCTGAAACACAATGCCGTTCCCCTCTTCCCAACTGCTGTTTATCAGGAAGGAATATTGTTGTTCAAAATATAATGCGAGTGGCGCATTATATCATGCATGAACATAAAAAGATTGTAAAAAGAGTACAAAGCTTGCACGAGACTCTCACACTTTTTCAATAAGAGCTTTCCCACACCAAAGCCCACACATTATGCACAACTGCTTCCCAATGGCAAGCGGCGCATTATATCATGTAAGAACATACAAAGACTGTAAAAAGAGTACAGCGCTTGCGTGAGACACTCACACTTTTTCAGTAAAGGGCTATCCCACTTCAAAGCCCACATAATTCCTCGTACTGAAGGAGGACAGTGGGTTTTGGCCCATTCTAGTTCCAAGACGCTTGAATCGCATGCTCATGACACGCCCATTCAAAATGTTAACTCGCACATCCTTAGGACTGATTTGCATCAATAGATCTTAAGGACGCGTACTTCATGTACCAAGTGCATATCTGCATATTTATAGTTCTTAATTTCAGTCTGTCTCTGTCTCCCCGCTTGTTCACGAAACATAGCGATGAGGCACTCGCCCCATTGAAAAGGAACGGTGTGTGTGTTTTTTAATACCTCAGTGAATGGTTATTACTAGCCAAACAGAGGCACTACTGAGTGAACACAGAGACTTGCTGCTTTGCCATATGGAAAATCTGGTCTAATATCATGAATGAGCGTGTACAGCCCAATCATCTGTCTATTTCAGTTCAAACTGAAAAAACATTACCACTGAAGTAATTTAATTTTCATGTGCATCGTGGCAACTCACCACTGTCTGGCTGCTCTAACACCATGGAGAGCGCCAGCCTTCTACCAACAGGGTGTTATGCTTTCAGGTTTTCAGAAACAAAGTTCTGACCACAAATGCATCCAATACAATGGTTGGGGTACAGTGTGTAATGGACGCTCGACTTTCGACACCTGGAAACAGGTCAACAGCCTAGAGTTACTGGCTGTCTTTCTAGCTTTGAGAGCTTTTCATTCCGATATTGTGAATCACCACATTCTGATTCGTTTCGGACAACATGACAATAGTTGCTTATATGTCACCATGACATGCTGGCCCACGTATGGCCTGCGAAATACAAGTATGCACTTCTCCCGGTGTACCTCCTTCATTCTGTCATTAGCAAAGTTAAAATAGTTCTGTTAATTGCGCCGAAATGGCCCAATCAGCCATGGTTTCCAGAAAAGATAGAGATGTTATACAGCTCACCATGGGAAATACCACTGAGGAAGAATCTCCTCTCTCAGGCGCAAGGCACAATCTAGCATACCCAGCCCAAGCTGTGGAACTTGCATGTTAGGCCCCTGAACAGAGTGCGCAAAACACACCAGAACTGATGGAATGGAATAGAATGTGTTCATTGATTGTGTCTTTAAAATGGCAAAGACCCAGTAAACTGCCACATACATGAAATTCTCATATTTCTTCAAGGAGCAATTAGATGCAGGACTCACTCCATCAACACTCAAAATTCATGTGGTGACTATATCTGCGTATCACGCACCTGAAGAGGGCGCCACTATAGGCAAGCATGATTTAATCATAAAGTTCCTTAGAGGAGCATGGCGATTAAATCCACCTCGGCCGGCTACAGTCCCGAAATGGGACCTTACTATGGTCCTAAAAGCACCCGCAGGGCCCTCCTTCGAGCCTTTGGACTCTGCTGATTTGCATATGCTCTCCATTAAGACTGCACTACTGCTGGCTCTGGCCTCAGTAAAATGGGTTGGTGACTTAATGCAATATCAATTGACAATTCATGTCTGGAGTTTGACCCTTAGTCTTTCAAAAGCCACTGTCTGAAAAGGCTATGTAGCTAAAGGTTCTAACCACACCCTTCAGAGCGCAGGTGGTTCACCTTGAAGCTTTCTTCCCTCCTCCATTTAATTTGGATCAGGAACAATCCTTGCATTTGTTATTTATTATGGTCATGATGAAAGGTGTAGGATGGTCCTCTCAAAACACATTTGCAAGGTTTTACAACCTAGACGTAACACCTCTCTCTTCACAAGTCCTCTCTGTTTAGGGTGCTTGCCATTTCGTTTGCCAAACATATACTTATACATATTCTAGGAACTATTAACAGGCCATACTTTTGTGATCGTAATGAACGTGATGGAATATAGTGTGACAGAAGTTCAATTAAGTACTGTGGAGCTAGACCATTCAAAGCTTTGTATGTAGTTAACCCTCTGGGGTCTAAGGGTTTTTAGGCCCTGGAGAAGTTTTGACATGCCTTGACATTTGTGCTTTTTTCAGTTGATTAAAAACATATTAATGGCTAAAGTCTGATAACACTGTATTCAGCACAAACTGGGCTACAATAATATGTGAGCAACATGTATGTACAGGTTTGTATTTTTGAGAAAATAACGTTTATGCGTGGTTTTTGAAAAAACTAAAATGTTAAGTCACTGAAATAAGGACATTGTCACGATCCCCTGTTGTCTGCCCTGTGTTTCACCTGTCACCTGTCATAAACTACATTTCCCAGAGTTCCCTGCCCTCATCACTGCCAGCAGTCATTCATTGTTCTCACCTGTTTGTCGTTTGATCATCACTCTCCCTGTGTATTTAAACCCTGTTTGTTCTCCAGTCCTTGTCGATCGTTACTTGTTTGTAGATGCCTGGATGCCCATGTCTTGCCCTGCTCACTCATTTCGTGTACCCTTGTATGTTTTGGTTTCATTTTCCCATTGTGGATGTTTCCTTTGTTCCTGTCTTGTTTGTTTTCACTGTTGTTTAATAAATCCCGCGTTTAGATCCTCACTCCTCGTCTGCCTCCTCCTGCAACCATTACAGAACGATCGACCAACAATGGATCTACCGGTTCTTCAGGCAAGCTGCCGCCTCTTGGATTTGAGGCAAGGAAGCCGCCCTGTGGAGGATCATATTAGAGACTTCCTGGACCTGGCGAGTGCCACCGACTTCCCTGACTCCTCCCTGGTGGTGTTCTTGGTTCACTCAAGGGGCGGTTGCCACCGGCGACGCGCGGCTGGGCACTCCGCGATTTTGTGGAGGAGACGCTGCTGGCATGTGGCTCGCCATTCACTGTGGGTGTAGTGGAGGAGGATCCTGCCTCTCTTCCCACAGTGGTGACCCTCCAGTCGTCCATGGCTCGTCCTGTTTTGCCTGCTCCACCTGCCAGCAAGCCAACCCCCATGCCTGTCTTGAGCAACGAGCCAGCGATGCCAACTTCGTCCGCCCAGAGGAGGTGGAGAAGAAAGGCCTCTGCTCTCCAGCCTCCGCCTACCACGGCCAACCAGCCAATGCCTGCAGCCCCGAACGTTGGTGAGCCAGTGCCTGTAGCCTCGAACGTCAGTGAGCCAGTGCCTGTAGCCTCGAATGTCAGTGAGCCAGTGCCAGTAGCCTCGACCATCCCAGAGCCAGCGCCAGTGGCCTCGACCGTCCCAGAGCCAGCGCCAGTGGCCTCGACCGTCCCAGAGCCAGCGCATCTCGAGCCTCCCAGGGCTCCGCCTCCCGACCCTCCCAGGGCTCCGCCTCCCGACCCTCCCAGGGCTCCGCCTCCCGAGCCTTCCAGGGCTCTGCCTCCCGAGCCTCCCAGGGCTCCGCCTCTCAAGTCTCTCGAGTCTTCCAGGGCTCCTCCTCCCGAGCCTTCCAGGGCTCCGCCTCTCAAGTCTCTCGAGCCTCCCAGGGCTCCGCCTCTCGAGCCTTCCAGGGATACGCTTCTCAAGTCTCTCGAGCTTCCCAGGGCTCCGCCTCTCGAGCCTTCCAGGGCTCCGCCTCTCAAGTCTCTCGAGCTTCCTAGGGCTCCGCCTCTTGAGCCTTCCAGGGCTCCGCCTCTCGATCCACTCAGGGCTCCACCTCTCGAGCTTCCCAGGGCTCCGCCTCTCAAGTCTCTCAAGCCTCCCAGGGCTCCGCCCCCCGAGCTTCCTACAGCTCCGCCTCCCGAGCACCCTGAGCCTCCCGAGCCTCCCTCTACTCTGCCTCCTGAGCCTCCCACGGCTCCGCCTCCAGAGCCTTCCAGGTCTTCGCTTCTAGAGCCTCCTACGGCGCCACCTCCCTCGGCTCCGCCTCCAGAGCCTTCCAGGTCTTCGCCTCTAGAGCCTCCTACGGCACCACCTCCCTCGGCGCCGCCTCCAGAGCCTTCCGCGGCTCCGCATTCCACAGCTCCATCTCCCTCTGCTCTGCCTCCTGAGCCTTCTACGACATCGCCTCATGAGCAGTCCACGGTTCCGCTACCAGAAACTTCCATGGCTCAGCCTACTTCGCTCCGCCCTCGGAGTTCCCCATGGCTGTGGTCCTGAGGCCGACTCCCAGACCTCCCAAACCTGTCCTGTGGCCGACTCCCAGGCCTCCTGAACCTGTCCCTGTCCTGTGGCCGCCTCCCAGGCCTCCTGAACCTGTCCCTGTCCTGTGGCCAGCTCCCAGGCCACCTGACCCAGTCCCCATCTTGTGCTCCCCGTGGACTGCCTTCTTGCCCTCTGTGCCCCCTTGGACTTCCTGTCTGCCCCTTGTGCCCCCTTGGACTGCCTTCTTGCCCTCTGTGCCCCCTTGGACTGTCTGTTTGCCCCTTGTGTCCTCCTTGGTCTGCCTGCTCCCCTTCACTTCTTGGACAATTTTTGTTTTTCTTTTTTTTTTTCTTAGGAGCGTCTGGAACCCGCTCCTTTGAGGGGGGGTTATGTCACGATCCCCTGTTGTCTGCCCTGTGTTTCACCTGTCATAAACTACAATTCCCAGAGTTCCCTCCCTCATCACTGCCAGCAGTCATTCATTGTTCTCACCTGTTTGTCGTTTGATCATCACTCTCCTTGTGTATTTAAACCCTGTTTGTTCTCCAGTCCTTGTCGATCATTACTTGTTTGTAGATGCCTGGATGCCCATGTCTTGCCCTGCTCACTCATTTCGTGTACGCTTGTATATTTTGGTTTCATTTTCCCATTGTGGACGTTTCCTTTGTTCCTGTCACTGTTGTTTAATAAATCCCACGTTTAGATCCTCACTCCTCGTCTGCCTCCTCCTGCAACCATTACAGTCATATAACACATACTAAACATTTGTCCACAAGACTTTTGAGAACTGGATCTTGTAACCTAGAGTTCTTGCTACAAAATGATGTGAAAACCATCCTGATCACTCATTCATACAAAACAATATAGTCATTGAACTTTTTTAAGACACTTTTAGTGATGATGGGGTAATATGCGAGGAGGCGTGAACATGGAGGTCATTTACACCTGAGATACAAAGACCCCTCCCCTGGGCCTATCAATGAGGAATGTGACAGAAAGAGAATGAATGTGAGGAGACTTAATGATCAAAATCAAGTTTTAAGTTAAAAGAAGTAATCAGACTATATATTTTCTTTACATAAAGACTGTACTCTACACTACCGTTAAAAGAAATCTCTTCTGCTCACCAAGATTGGATTTATTTGATCCAAACTACAGTTAAACTTGATATTCTGAATTATTTTTACAATTTAAAAGAATAGTTTTCTATTTAAATATATTGTAAAATGCAATTTGTGATCAAAGCTGAATTTTCAGCATCATTACTACAGTCTTCAGTGTCACATCATCCTTCAGAAATCATTATAAGATGGTGATTTTCTAATATGGGCATATTTAAAGTGTATTTTACTCATTTAACCTGAACACATATTTGCAAGCACAATCTTTGTTGATGATAATGAGGCAGCATAAACGCTATTTAAAATATAATCTAAAAATATTCATATCATTTTATATCATATTACATATCATATTTATATTATACATCATACAATTTGTATGTACACCTGCTTCAAACGTTCATCGCAGTCCCGCTCTTCTTCTGAGGAAAATGTTAACTATTCCATAATATCCTGGAGCTTTCTCGTCTGTGTATCGTTGCAAACGCGAGGAAAAATGAATTAAATGTGTTTAAATCAAACCTCACAGTTGCCTGTGTATCATTAAAAATATGCAGAAAAGTTGAGTTATGTTGTGTTGTGTTTACAACCTCAGAGTTGGGGGACGTGTACATTTGCATTGATCGTCTCAGCACATTAGCGTATGAATGGTGCACGCTGCTGGTTGGAGTGATCACATTACAGATAATTAGATAGCCTAGTAAAAATTGTACATTGCTTTGTTTCAAACAGATTACATTGCAGGCGAATATTTGTTTTAAATTTGAATTGTTTTATTTAAAAGACATTTTAAGCTTTCTTCAGACATATGTTTCATGTTTGACTGAAAAGAATTTGCGGAGTTTCAGTTCATTTTTGTGACATAGAATAAATAGGCTCGTGAACACAGAGACCGCTAACAGCTCACCCTTTTTATTTTAGTTATTTTACAAAAGCACAAGTTATTGTGAGTGTACACAAATAAAAGTAGACCCTTTATAGTCTCTAATGATGTCTTACACTTATCTTTATACCCAAAAATGACTAAGTATTTTAAGTTGTTTCTGCTGTAATGAAGAAAATATCCAGCAGGTCGTGCCGGCGCGTCCGTCGACCCCAGAGGGTTAACAGAATTTTACAATTAATATGAAATTTAACAGGTATGAAAATTTCTACAGCAAAATGGTTCTATAAGATGACAGAGGGCCCTCATAGTCACAGGAGCCTATTGAGGAGACATTGTATAAGTTGTGGGGCCCATATACTCAAGGCTATATTCAATATTTTTTAATCAAGACCTTGCAGACCAGGGCCCTCCTGGTCCTCTGATAGTCAAGGGCCCAGGGGCACTGGCCCCATTGGCCCGGTCTGTAATTCATCTATGCTTAGACCTGGCCATGATGCAGTGTCTGCATTCCCATAATAATTCATGAATCATTTTGATTCACTAAAAAGACCCGGCTCAAAAGATTCTTTTGTATCAGATTACACTGTCGTGTATTATGTATCAAGCTGTAGACTCAAAAGAACCAGCTCAAAAGAGTAATTTGTTTGGGAATCACACTACACTGTCGCGTGATGCGAAAATGCACCAGCCAAAGTGGCGTGTGACATTACGAAATTAACCAACCAAACACAAAATTGACCCACATTTGGAACTTGTCATTTGTTAAATTAGGACCCTGGTCAGATGATTGGCAATACCCAGCCCTTTCATTTACAAGGTATGGGAATCAGGAGAAATAATCGCAATATCTGGGTCACATTCTTTACTATACCGTATGTTTATTGTGATTTGAAACTGATATACCATGATATTTTATTCACTTATTTCTCATTAATTTGCATTTGCCTTCATTGCTTTGAACAAGCTAAGAATATACTGTAATTGTGCAGAGTGTGGATTGGGTAGAATAGAAATGGTTTAGTGCACGTTGACCTAATAGCACAATACATTTCATCTCCTCACACTTGCTGTGAAGTGGTCAATGTCTCTTCTTCTAAAATTAATAACGTAAAATGTTATTTAACAAAAAATGTAAAATAATAATAAAAACATATACACATATATATATATTTTTTTTTTTTTGCCCTACTTTATTTCCTGCAGAATATTCTGCTCCATTTACAAATAAATAACTTTAGCAAAGTTGAATGCATTGCAAATGCTGTCTCCTGTTTGTATTTAAAGTTGATGTGCATCATTTTGGCACCATTAGCCACAGCAAATGGAATGTGTTTGAGCAGCCTGACATAACATTCACTCAACCAATAGCACGAGTTTGCAATGGGACTCTTTGTCTTTGCCTGAACAACAGAAAATATGGAAAGTGCTTTCTATAGAAAACCAACACAAATGTTTTGAAATACTTTGCTTGTTTCCCACACCAGCGTTGTAATTGGTTGCACCTGCATCTGTGAGTTTGAGCTTTTCAAGACATTCAGGTTGTGGGTGAGCTGCTTTAGAAAATTAGAGGTTGAGCTGTGAGCCCATGTTTCTCATTTCCTCCTGTACTTCCCGTCCTTATCTCCCTCGCTCACTCACTCACTCTCTGTCCCCGTCATGTCTCAATGTCTAAGGCCACACCTGTGTCTGTAAGCACAAACAAAGCAAGGCGGTCTAATGGAGAAGATCTCTGTGATTTTGCCCTGTAAATCCACCCTATGTTCCACCCCACACTATTAAGAAATGCCATTAGTGCTGAGCCAGACAGTAATGGGTACTGACAGCCAGTGACTTCCCTGGTCAAGAGAGCAGCATACAGCCATAAGTGTGTCACCAGCCTTCTCACATGTCACTGCCTCGGACTCTTGCTTGCAGGGATCACCTTTGTTCTAGCTCCCTCAAACAGGACAGCTAATTGTGTGACCGCATGTCAAAGATAGAAGACAGGAAGGGGAGGTGGCGGCAGTCAGGTTATAGTGTCACGGGTTATAGTGTTCATGCTTTTTCTTAACATCAGCTTCACTTGTCAAACACACTGTGTGAATTAGCGCACAATTAGTGACATGAACCCTTTTTTTCTATTAATATGCCTATATTTATTTATTTTCATACATTGAAGGCACAGGCTGTTTTGTATAGCGGCTGGCTAATATGATAAGACAGGTTCTACAAGTCCTGGCGTAAGATGATTGCAAAGACGCTGCAGATATCATACACCTCCGAGTTGATTAATGATTTGTCAAATAACACCTAGGTACACGACAATCTGCAAAAATGAAAAATTCTAGAGAGGACCAAATCTGGAATCTCAGCATTTGAGGGATATCACACCATAGACACGTTTCAGCCGCTCTTTAGTGGTAAATACTGGGGTTGACTCCTGCTGTCCTGAGATCTGGAGCAGACATGGAAGGAAATGGAATGGAGTTGACTGATTTTGTCCAACAGGGAAGACAAAAAAGGCAAGTGAGTGGCAGAACTAAGCCTTATATATATTTTGTGTGCTTGTGTGTGATTGTTTCTGACATAAAAATGGTTGTCTTTATATTATTTTGGGGTTAACAGTTTCAAAGAACATTCATTATCTACAACAAATTATCATAATACATTGCTGTAACAAAAGAGTGGCACATTTGTATGTTTAACACATTAAATTACTATAATTTGATATTTAAAAAAATGTGTGTTGTTTTATTTTCATCCTAAAAAAGGGCAAATCCATAATGAAACCTCAAAAAAAATATTTATTTAGATTTTCTGACACATTGGGGCACATATCATTTAATTTCTTTTCTTTTTTCTATAAAAAAAATATTTTATTTAAAATGTTACTGTTTTTATTACACAGGATATGTTGCCCCTTAAATATGATATGTTTGGTTGAGCTTCTTACCAGATTTAATCCCATTGTTTAATATCCCTATTTTTTTTTTTTTTTACATTAGTTTGGTGTCAGAGCCTTTTATAATGCTTTCAAAAAGTACCATGGCATTTCCATTTTTCTAAGAATTAAAATAAATAAAAATTCCATGACTTTTTGGAAATGTTACCATGGTAAAACAATGTTGTTTGCACATGTTATAGGGACATATACTGTTTGAAGGTTATACATGACCACTATCCTTTCAAGTACACTGAATTACCTAGTAAATACTTGATAATTGAAAAAATTATAATAATTGTTATTTATTACCACAGTATATATAGGCCTGAGCGATATGGCAAAAATAATTTAAAACTTTTAATTGTAATCCAACATGATTCAAATTGCATGTTCTTTATTAGAATGCAAGGCAACCTATTTAGAGAAATCCAAGATCTTTTCATTATAGGAAACAGAGGTGTGCAAGAAACATTTACAAATGCACCACAGGGGGAAGTTTCAACAGTACAGAGTGTAAATGTAAAATAAATTAAAATCTAATAAACCATGACGTTCAGAAATAATACCGCCCAGTACTCCCCTCCAGAGCCTGTAGAATGACGTCATCACTGACCTCGAAAGCCTCTGCCCTGCGTGTCATGGCTCTCCTGCAAGTTCACTAAGCCAAGGCACTCAAAGATCTGCACCTGGGTAGTTCCGACCCTGATGTGCTGTAGGAACTGCGCTCTGCCACCGACCTCGCTATCAGAGCCACAAAGGTCACAGCGCAGGCACTATTCTCTGGAACCTCCACGTCTGGCCCCTGGACGGGATGCTGAAGATCTAGTGGATCTACCACCTGCAGTCGTAGACACGATCAACCAAGCCAGAGCTCCCTCCACCAGGCAACTTTACACCCTAAAGTGGCGCTTGTTCGCGAATTGGTGTTCTTCTCGAGCCGAAGACCCGCAGAGGTGCGCAGTTTGGTCAGTGCTTTCATTCCTGCAGGAGAGGCTGGAGGGGAGGCTGTCCCCCTCCACCTTGAAGGTGTATGTAGCTGCTATCGCAGCCCACCACGACACAGTAAATGGCAAGTCCCTAGGTAAGCACGACTTGATTATCAGGTTCCTGAAAGGCGCCCAGAGATTGAACATTCCCCGGCCTAGACTGTTCCACACCTGGGATCTCTCTATGGTCCTCTCATGCCTTCAGAAACACCCCTTCGAGACGCTTGATTCAGTTGAGCTCAAGGCCCTCTCCCTGAAGACGGCCCTCCTGATCACGTTAGCCTCCATCAAGAGGGATGGGGACCTGCATGCGTTCTCTGTCAGCGACACCTGCCTGGAGTTCGGTCCGGCATATTCTCACGTTATCCTGAGGCCGCGACCAGGCTACATGCCCAAGATTCCTACGACCCCCTTCAGGGACCAGGTCGTGAACCTGCAAGCAAGCTGCCCCGGGAGGAGGCAGAGCCAGCCTTCTCGTTGCTGTGTCCGGTACGTGCCTTGCGTATCTATTTAAACCGCACGCAGAGCTCTAGATGTTCTGAGCAGCTCTTTGTCTGCTTTGGCGGATGGTGGTAAGGGAATGCCGTCTCAAAACAGAGGTTAGCTCACTGGGTCGTTGATGCTATTTCCTTAGCTTATCACACCCCGGCCATGCCCGCCCCCTTGCGGGTTCGAGCACACTCTACGAGAAGTGTGGCATCCTCGTGGGCACTGGCCCATGGCACCTCCTTAGCAGACATCTGCAGAGCAGCGGGCTTGGCAACACCCAATACCTTCGCCAGATTTTACAATCTAAGGGTTGAGTTGGTCTCGTCCCTTGTTTTGTCAGGTCCGAGCCGGTAGAACTCGGTAACGTGGCACAACCGACCGGGTGTTCCGCTTGCACACAGCGCCCTTCACCAAGTTGATCCAGTGCACCTTCTATCCTAGGTTAGCCACCAAGCATCGCTCCCTGGATGTTCACCTCCATAGCCTTCTGGCTGGCGAATTCAGCAGAGCAATTCGCGGCCAGACCCACTACGAGTCAGAGGTGCTCTGTACTGGGGTCGGGCTCCATGGGCTTAGATCCCTTCTCAGGCAAACTCCCTGTGATTTATTTTCCCCTGTCGGCGGACCCGCTTTCCCTTGGGCAGCCACACTGCCCTACTGGCCCAGTCGCCGTGCTGTAGAGTCCCCCCTCATTAGGCTGGACCTACCACCATGCCATTTCCCATGTACGTCTTCACAACCCTCGTGGTGTATTTGCCACATGTTACCTCCCCTAGACTGGGCAGGATGTCGTGCAGCCGACACAGTTGCCTCTAGCACGCAGTAGCCTGCTTGCACCTGTCTCTACA
The DNA here is from genome assembly GCF_025860055.1 of Xyrauchen texanus. Classification (NCBI taxonomy): domain Eukaryota; kingdom Metazoa; phylum Chordata; class Actinopteri; order Cypriniformes; family Catostomidae; genus Xyrauchen; species Xyrauchen texanus. Next base: position 33,632,727 of record NC_068298.1, read on the forward strand.
TTTCACGTAACACGATCAGTGCATGGCATTTTTAGATGGGACCCCTTGTGTCACTTCATTCGACACAACGTCAAGTGAGTGACAGAAGGGGAACGTCATGGTAACTGTTGTAACCTCCGTTCCCCAAGGGAAGGAACAAGACATTGTGTCCCTCCTACCACAGCACTAGACCTACCACTGTAAATGGCCGTACCTTATTTTCGGCTCCTCAGGTGCAAAATCTTAACAGGCACTCGCTGCCCCGCTTCCCTTTATACCCGTATGTCCGGGGCGGGGCATGCAAATTCTGTCTGCCAACTTGATATTGGCCTTTTCTCAGGTTCAGAGGTACGTTTGGCATCCCAGGAAGACTACTCGGGGAATGGAGGTTACAACAGTAACCATGACGTCTTTAATACCAGTCTCCAGGTTTTTAAACTGTCACATTCTTTTGGAGCATGTGACACGTGCAGCTGATCAGATAATCAGATCGAGTGTGGCATAAAGACAAGCACTATCAATTCTTTATCTCTTCCTTATTCAGACTTTGGTGAACTTAAAACATATCTAAATATTGTCACAGTATGTCTCCACCGTGTTCAAGGACTCTTATTTTGAAGTTTTCTCCTGCACTACATTTTCCAGAATCCACTGCTCTAATCACTTCCTTGTTATCCATTAGCCATTCCCTCATTACGTTCCCTGTGTAAAATTACCTTCTAGATTTGATCATTAGTTGTCAGTCATTGAAAGGGAATGTTTGAATGTTAATGTTTGAAATTAGGATTTATTGTTTGTTTCCACTCCCGCGTTTGTTTCCACTCCAGCGTTTGTTCTACTCCAGCTAATATAATTAAAGGATCTAAAGTTTCTACTAATGCATCTCCTCTGTTCCACTCCAGCACAGCAAATGTTACAACTATAGCATTTGCATTATTTTTTGAAAAATCTTGATTTTATTTTTATTTAATTTTTTTATCGTGTCAAAACTCAAATTCAAATTAATCGGAAAAAGTAAATAAAAAATCCCAGCCCTACTGTATATTTTAAAGCGCTATAGTATTACCATCTGATACCATCACTATACCTGTACAATGGTACCAGATAAGATCAAAAGTGGGTCCAGTGCCCCAGGGTCTAACAGGGGCATCCAAAGCCTCAGAACCAAACTAAATAAAACTGTGAAACATCACATTCACATTGCATTTGTCTGATGTCTAACTTATTATTTATTTAATTTTTTTGTACAATGTAGTAGGACTTCTACTATGCATAATACTACTACTACTACAACTAGTATTACTAACTATTATTATTTTTTTATCATAATTATTGTTATTTGATAATTTTTTATGGAATCATATCTTAACTGGCTCGTGTCATTGCTATGCAGATCATTTAAACCCTTAAGCCTTTATTTTTGTGGAAACTGGAGGAACTGAAGTTTCTGTTTTTAGTTAACAACAGCCTTTTATGCAGTAAAATGCTCTCATCTCCCTGCTGTTCCCAAAAACCCAGTGTCATGGGGTTATTTTTTTATTTGTATTGTAAATTGTAGCAGTAAAATATTAGTAAAAATCACACAAATCGGCAAATAAAGAAAATCTGGAGCATGATAAATATAATGTGTCAGCACAACCAACCAACCTCGAGCACATTTGTCACTCAGGGCACCAGATAGAGAGAATTTATCTGTGTGTATCAAGCACAGAACAGTTCAGAAACCACTGAAAATACTGTATGATGGGCCTCATGCGAGTATGTGTAATACACTGACCCTGTTTACTTGCACTTAAGGAAGCACAGTGTTTTTTACACATTTAATACAAATCACAGTCTTTGTAGTTTTATGATCACACTAGGTCATATCGTGATTTTCTGAATCTGAAAATCTGAATGGCTACTGATCTATCTAAATTAACTATATAGCACATTTTCCTTCAAGTGAAGTGGTATATCTTTCATAAAAATCCACTAATATGTTTTGAAATCAACCACTTTCATAAGAAACGCTTGTTACTGAACCTGTAAAATGGCTGAAGCAAAAAAGAAAGAAGGAAAGCGAAAAAGACAATGGTACTACATCTCTCTCCCCGCTCTCAGAGACACTACCACATCTAATGCATAAGGACAGCTAATGTATGCCACTGATTAACTTACCAGAATCTGAAAGGGAAGACATGCCTGTTAGAGTCAGACTGAAGCTTGTAGGTATGAGCTTAGTGGCCTATGGGAAATCATAAATCATTTGAAACAATGAGAATGTTTGTTTCTTTGCTGCTTGTTAGGTGTCCAATTTATAATACCTGATCCTTTAAACCCAGCACAAATCATCCAAATTTGTCTGGGGCGAATCATTTATTCCTTTCTAGTATCTAGGAATCAACGGAGAAGATTTGTTGAGGGTGTAAAGTGCCCCATTTAATACAAAAAGAAAGAAAAATATGCAGAATTAATCAAAACTACAATTTATCATTGCTGGCAGTGTGGAGTTTAGACAAAAACCCAAACTCCTGAAGCAAATTTTAAACTGTCATACATGGGGATGTGCGAGACTAGTCGACTAAACGGTACTGATGCTGCTTGTCAACACTGAAATAACTAATCGGTAAATATTTTTCCCCCCTTGTATCATTTCAACATCTTTACACATTTATGATTGGCTTTATATTTTTTCAGAGGCTGCACTTAAATTACGGTCAGGTTAATGTTACATTTTAAATCGACTGTGAAACATCACATTCACGTCATATCCGTATAAAAGAGCACATGTATGGTGTGGGAGTATCGTAAAGCTGAAAGTTAACGAACAAGAAAAATGTAACATTGATCATTCAAAACGGCAAACCTCTGGGGAATCAACGGTTGTAAAAAAAAAAAAAAGAAACCCCAAACAGAGTACACATGCAAAAAGGGAAAGCGACAGAGTCCGTAATAAAACCTGAATCAACATCAGCTTGGCTTTTCAGATGTGGCGACAACTTCAAGATCTGAAAGGATTTAAAAGTGATCCAGAGATGGCTTTTATCTTACTCAACAGGTAATATTTTATTGATATGGTTTATGTATAGTTGTGTGTAAAATAGTTAAAGGATGGGAAAGGAGGAGGCGAGAACCGGCTTGTCAATATAAATGATAATTTAATGAAAACTTAAACCAAAACACATAAACAAACACACACGACGGACATGCCCATAATTCTCTCTCTCTCGAACCATCGTCACCGGCCGCCTTTATCCCTCGCGCGCCTCATCAGGCCGATTGGGGACCGGGCGCGCGATATTCTGATCGGCCGCGCCCCCCCCTCCGCTCCACATTGTGTAATCACACACACACACATGTCTGTATGTATATATTGAAACACAATAAGTATACTGTAATCAGCACAGAACTTTTCACTTGCTAGCACACGTGTGTATTTTTTTTAAAACGGCAATAATTTATATAAATAAATCCTTTAGTCCTAGGCTTGCCAAAGAAATGTGAGTCTTGAAATGATGTTGACCACTAGTTGGAAACAATGATAATATATAAGTTAGTTAGTACCATGGTCTATTTGGACAGAATATCCTGCAGTTATAAAATATTTACAAAGTTTGACCTTATCAGACTAGCAATCGTTATGCCTAAAGTTAACGAACATTTCCTAACTTTTGTAACGTCATTTATTTTTTTAAGTCAAAACAACAGCATAAGATATGGCACTTATCTGTGTTTTCTTCCTTTCCTCAGTCAGGCACGAGCTGCAGTGCTGCTTTTGCGCACCATCATTAGAGTTTTGTATGATCTCATCTTATGATTAAATTACATTAAATGAGTACTCGACAACGGAAATTTTTGTTGACAATTTTTTATTGTTAAGGTTATCAATAAAAGTTGACTAAACGTTTCAGCCCCACTTTGTACAACATTCACATTGTATTCCTTCAAAGGCAATGCAAAGTTTACTCGGAATTGGTGTCCGGCGACGAAACACGAGAACAATTACGTTTCAGACAGTACATGCAATGGTGATTTTTCACATGTGCAGTAAGAAGATTTAAGCGTTTTCATAAGTTTCAGTGAGGACAAGCAACTTTCGGAAAACGGCAGTGTGGACAGCGAGCGTTTCAATCATGAAAACGCCATTTTTAAATGTATCCGGATTAATGTAGACGTAGCCTTATTGTACATTTCTCACATGTCCTATTTCTTCTGTCCTCTTTTTACATCGTAAAAACACACATTGTGAAATATGTGCAACTTTTTTCTCTCGTAGACATGGCTTTCCTGTGAATTAATTGTACAACATTCCTGAGTGTTTTAATGTGTTAAATATGTTTTACTTGGTGAATTCTGTTTAGAACAGGCCTTGCTCAATTGGTCCTGCATAATTCATTCAATTGTTTTCAAAAAAAAGGCCTGTATTCGCTAACGTTGATTCAGTGAATGCATGTCATGTTCTATTTTTATGTACAATGATCACAATGCAAGGTGAGCACGTCGCAGATAAATACCCCTTTTCAGCGGAATTTAGTGTCAAATTTGGCTGTTCGAATTAAGTATTTTAAATGGGTCACTTAAACACATTTTTACTGTTTTCTTTGTGTTTCTTACTTTTTAGACTAGTCAACTCCAAACATTTATGTTGAAACGTCAGTGAAATTGGTTCATCGGTACATCACTATTTATAACACACCTTACCATCTCAGAAATAGAATTTATATTTTCCAAACAACAAATAGAAATCGTGGCAATTTATAGAGTCTCTGCCTGTTTTTATGTGGCAAACAATCCACAACAATGCCATGGTATTGCCATGGTACTTTTTGGTTGGTGGGGTAAGTATCCAAGCTGCTAAAACAAAACTATCAGATTAAATGAACAACACACTTATAACCGTGGGAAGTGTTCATGCAAATTGTGTATGCTGAAAAGCCACAAATAGCCTAAAATAAAAGTAACCAAGTAACCCATTTTAACTCTGATTGAAATAGTCCCACTTAATCCACATAATCATATTAAAACATTAACACAATCTCAAAATAAGGGTGAATGAAGCTTTTTTCCATTTTTCTATGTCAGCCAAACAGGTATAATGGAGTACATTTGTGAAGCACCAGCAAATCTCAAAGCTCCTTGTACTCTGGGTTAATTCATGAGCAAGAGGCAGAGATTGTTATCGCCAGAGCAATACAAAAGCTGATTTAGCATCAAAACATCTGCTATCCTGTTTACTCTAGTTTACTATTTAGAGAAATGTATGTCTAAATTTAACAGTCTGAGACTCATTGTAATGAATCAGTGGGGTGAAGCCACATGCTTACCAGCTCTTGGCTGGTAAATGAAGTGACCCTAGAGTTGTGATTGAGCCAATGCCAGACACCTCTATCAGCCTGGTTAGATATTGAGTAACCACATGAGTCAGGGACAGAAGAATGGAGATGATTCATAGGGTTTTCAATGAAAGCACTTCTCAGAGCAAAGCTGAACATTTTTCAAACAAGAATTGTTGTGAAAGTTTGGCCTGAAATTTTAAACAGCAACACAACAAGCAGGGAGACTGCCTACTTAGCACATTGTGAACTCAACAAATAATTCAGACATTTGAAATAAGCAAAACAGATAAGTAATTCTTAAAAATCTTTTCAATAACAAGATAGGCTTTAGTGTGGTTGGGTGGAAGTTTTTTAACAGTGATGTACATTATTTCTGTGCCTCTGGTTAGTAGTGAGTGTACAGCTTGTATAACAGTGTAAATTTGCTGTCCCCTCAAAATAACTCAACACACAGCCATTAATGTCTAAACCGCTGGCAACAAAAGTGAGTACACCCCTAAGTGAAAATGTCCAAATTGGGCCCAATTAGCCATTTTCCCTCCCCGGTGTCATGTGACTCGTTAGTGTTACAAGGTCTCAGGTGTGAATGGGGAGCAGGTGTGTTAAATTTGGTGTCATCGCTCTCACACTCCCTCATACTGGACACTGGAAGTTCAACATGGCACCTCATGGCAAAGAACTCTCTGAGGATCTGAAAAAATAATTGTGGCTCTAAATAAAGATGGCCTAGGCTATAAGAAGATTGCCAAGACCCTGACACTGAGCTGCAGCATGGTGGCCAAGACCATACAGCGGTTTAACAGGACAGGTTCCACTCAGAACAGGCCTCGCCATGGCGGACAAAAGAAGTTGAGTGCACGTGCTCAGTGTCATATCCAGAGGTTGTCTTTAGAATATAGACGTATGAGTGCTGTCAGCATTGCTGCGTAGATTGAAGTGGTGGGGGTCAGCCTGTCAGTGCTCAGACCGTACGCCGCACACTGCATCAAATTGGTCTGCATGACTGTCGTCCCAGAAGGAAGCCTCTTCTAAAAATGATGCACAAGAAAGCCCGCAAACAGTTTGCTGAAGACAAGCAGACTAAGGATATGGATAACTGGAACCATGTCCTGTGGTCTGATGAGACCAAGATAAACTTATTTGGTTCAGATGGTGTCAAGCATGTGTGGCGCAAACCAGGTGAGAAACCACAAAGACAAGTGTGTCTTGCCTACAGTCAAGCATGGTGGTGGGTGTATCGTGGTCTGGGGCTGCATGAGTGCTGCCGGAACTGGGGAGCTACAGTTCATTGAGGGAACCATGAATGCCAACATGTACTGTGACATACTGAAGCAGAGCATGATCCCCTCCCTTCGGAGACTGGGCCGAAGGTAGTATTTCAGCATGATAACGACCCCAAACACACCTCCAAGATGACCACTGCCTTGCTAAAGAAGCTGAGGGTGAAGGTGATGGACTGGGCCAAGCATGTCTCCAGACCTAAACCCTATTGAGCATCTGTGGGGCATCCTCAAATGGAAGGTGGAGGAGCACAAGGTCTCTAACATCCACTAGCTCCGTGATGTCGTCATGAAGGAGTGGAAGAGGACTCCAGTGGCAACCTGTGAAGCTCTGGTGAACTCCATGCCCAAGAGGGTTAAAGCAGTGCTGAAAAATAATGGTGGCCACACAAAATATTGACACTTTGGGCCCAATTTTGACATTTTCACTTAGGAGTGTACTCACTTGCTGCCAGAGGTTTAGACATTAATGGCTGTGTGTGGAGTTATTTTGAGGGGACAGCAAATTTACACTGTTATACAAGCTGTACACTCACTACTTTACATTATAGCAAAGTGTAATTTCTTCAGTGTTGTCACATGAAAAGATAAAATCAAATATTTACAAAAATGTGAGTGGTGTACTCACTTTTGTGAGATACTGTATATACAGGTAACTGGGATGAAATTTCACTTCATGTTTACCTACCTTAATGTCCATTTGTGGCCGTAGGGAAAAATCTGCAATCTTACAAAGTTTAGAGTGACATGCTCACCGATGGCAGATTAATAGCCGGTGCGATGATTTTTAGCCTCCAACAAAGTTCTGGCAGTGTCAGAAATGAAGCATCGCAGACGTAGTGTGAGTGTTATTAGAATGGCCAGATGAGATAGTCCGCTCCTCTCTCGCACCCCAATTCACTGATTTCAGAGAAACCCCACTGAGTATGCTTGTTGGACAAAAAACCTGCTCCGCATCTGCACCACAGCAACATTTGTGCCCAGTTATCGCTCTACTCAAGATAATTTTTTCTGCTTTTCATTGCATGTTTTAATAAATAAAATACACAGAAATACTTGGAAAAAAGTGCAACACTTTTATTCTTTGAATTAAATATATACAAAACTTACGAAACAAAAATAATTAATGATCACATATACTTATCAGGTTTTTGTTTTTTATTTGCATTTATCATGCATTTTCTTTGCAACTTTTTCCTATTTTACTTTTAATACATTTACTTTAAACATTGGTAAACTTCTTTTGTTAAGATTCACATCAATCCAATTTAATAATTAAAAAAAAAAAAATTATATTGGTAAGTATTTATGGGACTTCTTAATTTAAATTAGTAGATACAATTGGATACAAATTCCATGTTTGTGCATTATCCACAGGGAATTTGAAAGTGCAATATATTATTAGTAATGGTCGATCTAATTATTGCTGAGGATGATAAATCAGCTGATATTCTGAATTTTTTAATTATCACATCGGCCAATAAATGTTCCCCTTTCGCCGATTTGTTTCTTGAGGGCACCGAAAATCGCCTGCTTGCATATGAAGCTACTGAGACATGTGACATGTAAACGACCAGTCACGGTTTGTTTTGTTGTTACATGCCATTATGTTACTACAATAATAGACCGGCGTGCAACACAGTCATTTAAACGGTCTGCATATCAGAGCCACAGCAGACGCATTTGAGCTCATTCTCCCTCTCTCTCATATGTGGATGTCTCGTTTAAACAGATGTAATTCACGAACCTCACGAAAACCAAGCCGCTTCCTTCAGTCGAGCGCTCATCTAATATCTTCCTCTGAAATGCGTATTCCATCAGCCAGGAACAAAAACTTCAGGATCAGGATCAAAAGTTTCTCTGATTCACAAATCACGATGGTCACTCCATGGCTGCACCAGAAAACGTAGGCAACTGAATTGCTGTCTAAATCAGTTAATGGCTTAACTGCATTAGTAAACTGGTCTACTGGAATACTGTGTGTACTGACATGCTATATTCCATCAACATTCATTACGATCACAAAATTTTGGCCTGTTAATAGTTCCTAGAATATCAAAAATCACAAAATCCATTTCCTATTTGGCTCCTAAACTATGGAGTATTCTCCCAAATACTGCTTGTGATGCAGACACACACACGCAGTTTAAGTCTAGAGTAAAGACTCCACTATTTAGCCAGGCATACACATAATTTATCCATCAACTCACAATTAGGTATGCCAGAACCAGAAACATCTATCATGATCTATAACTCTTCTTAAAATGTAATGACATCTACACTATTATTATTCTATTTGTTATATATTGTTGATTCATATCCCGAGTTTACCAGAGCCTGCCAGATCCAGCTCTGTTCCTGCTTCATGACGGACTCCACTGCTATGTGTTTCTGAGTGATGATGGCTAAATGCAGTCGGTGCTAGCCAGACATCACTTCAGTCTTTTACGATTGATTTCAGAGGATGAACTGATGCCAACTCCAACTGTAAGACATTAGATACTTCATATACGTTATAATGACAGCTGGACACCAAACACTTGCGGCCAGGGCGCCACGAACACGGGCCTCCCGCCTTCACGCACACGGCCGCGTCACACCCACGGCCAGGCAATTGGGAGAGGAGGGAGACAGTCCTCGTCACATCGCTGACCGGTCCTTTGCTGGGTATGCGGAGCAAGGCAAATGCTTCAAGGTTACTCTCAGCACAGCAACGAACTCGGGACGCATGGCTCTTCGACATGGCATCTCCTGCTACGACCCAGCTGCAAGGCCCCATCCGCATGTACATTAGAGGAGCTTGGAGGTGTGGTTAGCGCTCTTCAACCCGTCGTGACGGCTGTCCAGGACCATCTGACTTGGCTATGCAATTCACCAGGTGAGTGCCCGGGTTGAGCGGTGTCTGCTTCACCTTGGTGAAGGGAGAGAATGCCGTTGCCCTGCGTGCGAAGATCGCGATCCTTCTGCAGAAGGACGCGATAGAGCCTGTCCCTCCAGCAGAGATGAAGAAAGGGTTCTACAGCCCTTACTTCATCGTGCCAAAGAAAAGTGATGGGTTGTGGCCAATCATGGAACTGCGGCTTCTGAACCGAGCCTTGCCGACGTTCTTGGGGAAGGCTTTGTGCAGACTGAGTGCACCTGCTTTTAGGCACACAGCAGCTTGCTTGTACCTGCATCGGCAGTCCACGTAACACAGTTCAGCTAGTTGAGGCGTTTTGTATAGGGACCCCTAGTGTCACTACATCGAAACAACGTCGAGTGAGTGACAGATAGGGAACGTCTCAGTTACTGTTGTAACCTCCGTCCCCTTATGGAGGGAAAAAGACGTTGTGTCCCTCTTGCTACAACGCTGTACTACCGGCTGAAATGTCCGGGACCCTGTCTCGGCTCCTCAGTGCAAGACCTGAATGAGTGGTTGCGAGCCAGCTCTTTTTATGCCGTATGTCTGGGGGAGTGGCATGCAAATTCCACTCACCAATTCCCATTGGCCTTTTCTAAAAGATCAGAGGTGTTTGGGACTCCCAAGAGTGACCCCTAGTGTCACTACATTGACACAACGTCTCGTTCCCTCCATCAGGGATTTGAGGTTATAACAGAGATGTTTTTGTAGACTTAGTAATGTTCAAAGTCTTAGCCAACATCATTATTTTCTGGGACCCAATATTATGTCATTATTAAGTTATTTTTTTATACTTTTCTTGATCAGTTTTTGACAATTGTGTTCTTGTGCTATGTTGTGTCTTTTTACCTCTTGAGGACTGATTATGTTCAGATAATGAACTTTGATCTTCGGTAGCTTGGGTCTGACTTGAAATCATTTGGCATTGAATGATGTGAGTCTTCTTTTTGCTTGGGTTAGTAAGTAGTTTGTTCTGAATATGTTGTGGTGGATCACTATTCACCGAGGTCAAATCTGTCTGACAATCAACAATGCTCATGGTTGGTTTTACCACAGAAAAGCATAGGATTTCCTCAGATTAAAGAGTGAAGACTCTTCAACCACTTTACATGCTTCTGTGTAGCCTACACTCTCAGTAAATTTCACTCTTTGGATTTCTTTTTTTTTTGTATTATTATTTTTTATCTAGACTGGACAGTCTTTTAATTATGCTGAATGATTAGCTGAGCAATTGCTGCATTCCAACGGTCTTGTACAAGCTAATTCATGTTTTTCCTCTCCACAATTATAGCAGATTTCTAAAAGCCAGCAGAACCTGACAATTAAAACATCTCAGAGGGTTTGGAATGAAGATACTGACAGGTACACTCAAGTATATTAACTGAAACCTTTCTGGTGGTTGAGGTTTGTTGAATTTTAGGAAGTACCTGTTTTCATCATCTGATCCTCTTTTTTGATTGTAATTCTTTTAATGTTTTGAATAGACATTGTTGTGTCTATTCTGAAACTGTTTTGGCCTCGTCCATATCCTGCAGATTTCTGGTCCGGTTTAATCCTTTACTGCTGTCTAGCGATGGATGAAAACTGGCCAAGATATCAGCATGCACCAAATTATCAGCATGAATTTTCTTGGAACATTCCACCAGTATCTGTCAAGTCCTTATCATGAACCTTTGCCAGTTTTCACTTTTTTAGGAGAAAATACAGCCAGTATCCGTATCATCCAAATTTTGCTCCAATATCCCTCCTTTAGGGTTTATTTTGTAAGCCATGCTCATATTACTTTGTTTCATCACTCCTGCTCCCCGAGTCCTTTTTGTACTCGGGCAAAAAGGACAACAGGTTCCAATTACTCGATTGACCCTTAGCCAACGCCCTCCAGGGCAAGTCTGACAAGCCGTTTGGATACTTCGGGCACTTCCAACTAGAGCCCAACCGATATGGGATTTTTTGAGACTGATATTGATTATAGAGGGGGGAAATTCAACGATTACCGATGTGGTAGCCGAAAATAGTAAATTTTTGAGCTGGAATGAAAACAGACCTTTTCTATGTGGATTGTGCACCAATTTTGCACAATATGACTATGCAAAGGTATTCAGAAGGCTGTTTCTTAAACATTTTTATCAAAGAATATTTTACATTGTTATTTGTAACAAAGGATAAAAGTTGGGAAAGGAGGAGGCGAGAACCGACTTAACAATATAAATAATATTTAATGGTTAACTTAAACAAAAAGATACAAACACATACAGGGCAGCTGCCTGTAGTTCTCTCTCTCTCGAACTGCCATATCTGGTTGCCTTTATCCCTCTTGGGCTTGATCAGCCTGATCAGGGGCCGAGTGTGCAGCATCACAGCCTAGTCCCGCCCTCCACCCTGCCACATTATTATGCATTGTCAATTCTAGAAATGAACACTGAGGAAATAAAGAATAAATAAAAATACAATAAATAGCTAAATAAACATCAGAACAGTTTAGTATGTCAATTGCTGACCATTTAAATAAAGAATAAATAAAAATACAATAAATAGCTAAATAAAAATCAGTACCGTTTAGTATCAGTCAATTGCTGACCATTTTAATAAAGAATAAATAAAAATAAAATAAATAGCTAAATAAACATCAGTAGTATTGTTTAGTATCAGTCAAATGCTGACTATATTAATACTGCCAGTCAATTATTGGTAGGTTGTAAAGCAAAAAGCATTTACACCTGCCGAGTCAAGAGATAAACTAGCTTTTCTAGACACTCAAAGGGCTTTACATAGTATAGGGGGAATCTCCTCAACCACCACCAGTGTGCAGCATCCACCTGGATGATGTGACTGCAGCCATAGTGCACCAGAACACCTACCACACACTAGCTATTGGTGGAGAGGACAGAGTAGAGTGATGTAGCCAATTAAGAGTTGGAGATTATTATTCTCCTATACAAGTTCAGGGGAAACTTTCAACGGTGGAAAACCAGACTTTTAAATATAACATTTTATAAATGCTATGACTGGAATTGTTCGGTTGAAGGGGGTACCAAGTTCTGTGAATCCTGAACAAAACAGTGGTGAATACATGTTAACACATTAGCTTCCACTGAAAGTAGCTATGTGGTTAGCTAATTAGCTATAAGTTAATTGTCACTGAGAGAAAAAGATGGACATTGTTTATTTTACTTACCAGCATTGCCTCTCACCAACTAGGTAAAAACAGCATGAAATTAACACTCAACAGACAAAATCCACCACCGCACCATTGTCTGCTGAACTGCAAAAAGATCCTCTGATGTTTTCCTTTCAATCTGCTACATTACTGACTACACTAAAAAACTTTAGCTGGCTAACATAACAAACAGATGTGATAAACATGAGTGGCATGGTTGTCAGGGGCAGGAATAACGTTATATTAGTTATATTGAAAGGGAAAATGATGGTGTCATTGTTTATTAACATTTCAGTACGTATTTCACAAACTAGTTAGTGACTTACCGAGAAGACACCGCTTAACACTGCATGCTTAACTCCGCCCTGTCTGCATATCCACTATCAGTTTATAGATAGCTATGTAAACAATGGAGTCGGAGCGTGCTCTGCCGGACAGTCTATGATATGACATGATATATCGGAGAAAGCCTAATGTCTATGTCAAGTCAGAGCCAAAGCACTGTGTTGGACCTGAGGAAGCTGCAACAACCCACATTCCTCAAGTTCCAGCACCTTTACCTCCACAGTCACATGTTAAAACTGCCGGCAAACATTTGTCACCTCTTACGATCAGCAAGGGGGTGCTGAGGACCTATTCTACCCTAGGTCCCCACGGGGAGTTCATTTATTTTAGAAATTATTATGGAAATATATTTTTTGTGAAATGGCATCTACAACTGTTGTGATTTTTATTATTATAAAACAGTACCATATTAATATAATATTTTTTCAACCTGTATGTGCCATTGTTATGCGCACCTTTTTTTGGTGGAAGCTTTTATTTTGGTTGTACAGGAAGACATTAATGTTGGTAACAGAGTTGACAATAGACCATTTTTCAAACACTGTGATGGGGTGCAGAAAAACAGGTTTCTGCTTATTTAGCAGCATAAATCTAGCAAACTTTTTTTTAAGAGTACATATATAACATTACACTTTGTATTATATTACCCTGGAATTAGTTTACCGAGTTACCACAGGTTTATAATACAGCTGCTGAGGAAGTGACAGTAAATATGCAATCTTCTTTCTTCTGCATGTTATAATCCATCGCTCTCTAATTTTGTCTTCAATTAGAAAGTTGTGGAAACTTAATAGTGGTATATTTCTTTTGATGTTTGAGCAAATGTGTAAGCAAAATGTATATTTGGACTAGTCTCACATTCACCGCTATCACATTTTTTCCCTGCATTCATTTACTTCCATGTCCCAAAACCCAAAAGTGTGAAAAGGGTCCATGGGAAATGCTCTCATCCACTCTTCTGTCCACAAAAACCCACTGTTTTAAGGTTACTTGAGGTTTGGATAGTAACTTTTAGCAGCTAACCATATATGGAATTAAACAAATTAGCAATTTGTGAATCTATATAGAGTACTGTAAAAGTAGCCTCACGGGAGTTGAGTAGATGTGTAACACTATAGGGAAAAGAGCTGCACACATACTGTAAGCGCAGTGAGCAGCGCATACACACTATATTTAAATCGGAGCATTTGCGGTTTGATAAATCACACTACGTCATATCTCGATTTCTATTTTTCTCTTCAGCCATAACATGTCCCACTATATTGTTCCATGCATAATGGTACATACCATGCATTATTCTTTGTCCATTTTGTGTAAATAACACAAAGTAGTCCCACTGACAGCCACCCAAATATATCTCCGACAGTATAAACAGTTTAAAATCACTACTGGTTGACACATGTCTACAATGGCATGTTATACACGTCATACCACCCAGCCCTAGCCAGCACTAAAAAATGCCACAAATTTTGCCCTTCGCTAGAGCTCATTTAACATGCATGAGAGCCAAACACAAACAAGAGTTTATCATCTCTTGTAAATGAACCAGAAAACATGTTTATGGCTGAAATAATATGATTAAAGCCATTTTAGACCAACAGACACAAATTTACAGCAAACCACAGAGACTGACTATCTCCGTATACTGTACCCTTTCACAGAGGCATGATCAGCCAGGTCTCTAAAGAATTACTATATGACTAATGATCCCCCTGGATTACTAGAAACAAAGACAATACCACCTTTAAAGGGCTTCATAATATAGCCTACCATAAATCCTGTGCTTGAGGGATTATAAAGGACAGCAATTTAAGAAAAAAAAAAGAAAATACATGTTCTTTAACAGAACTCATTTACAGTATTCATTTAAATCCATAGGCAGTGCATAGTCCCAGAACGAGCAATTCTGTTATGATTAATTATACAAGCATAAATTCTTAAACCTACTTCTCCAGCCTCACTTCTCCTACCATCCTTGCCAAGAAATACTCTCAAATCCTGATTTCTCATTCACTATGACCACATTAAGCATGCAACTCAAGCTTTACACAAAAGGCTGCCTTTACAGTAATCTTTGTTAAAGTAAAATTATTTGTTAATTTTTTTAAACAAATTGTTGCCAAAGGAAATACTAAATGTGCTAGGTTTGTAAACCCTTACACTTCCAACTGAATATTTTGTACATTACAGATGCTATTGTGCTGATAATACTACAAACACCTACCCTCACAAATATTCACCATTCCATAAGTTTCCACTTAAATACCAGTTACCAGGCAAATTTAAGTGTAGACTTGGCAGTGTTCACTCAAGCTTGGAAGAGTTAATTTCCACCACAACTCCATTTTTAAAACTACAAAATATAAAAGCTTAAATACAGAAGGAGGTTCTAAATGTCAGCAACATGTTTAATTAAATATTCCGATTTTAAACATAGTTTTCGTCACTGAATGGGTGAGCAGATAATTTAAATCATCCATCGCATTCCCTAATGACTGCAGAGTGAGTGCTGAGCTACGGACCGGTGTTGACTCAGTTGAATTGCCAGCCTGAGGCACAACCGCATGGAATATGAACATAATGAGCTAAGGTCAGTAGGTCTCCTTTCCTGTCAACAGCATCACTTCAAGAAGACATGTTTTGGCTGTCTCTCAGCCAACCAGTCCTAAAATATCCTTGCCATTAGAGAGCTCACACCACCTCCAGCCTGCCTGAGGTGTCTTGTAATCCAGACCTGAAACAGGCTAATACAAGAACACTTTAATACTAACACACACACACACGCCAGCATTCTGTAGTTTATATATAGCACAGTATTACGAGATCTTATTTCATTATTTACGTAATGAATCAAACTAGATTACATCTTCTGAATAAAATGTGAGGGACTTCAACTCGCCATCACGATGCTAGGTTGGAATGGGTTGTTGTCAGGGCATAGTTTTACTAATGTGAAGTTGCTACTAATTTGAATAGCTCTACAGGGCTCAAGACTGCGTCTAAAATGGTCGCAAATGCGACCAAAAAGTATTTATTGCGACAATAATTTAAAATCTAGTCTAGCCATTGGAGACAGTCGGGGTGTGTGCGTTTATATGCGGTTTCGTAAGAAATCATATTGCGAGTTATTGAATACATCTTTAGAGTGTGCGCCAGTGTGTCTCGCGGCACTTTTCACACGTTCCGTTCCTGAAGAGTTCGCCGCAAAACACGCAACAAAAAACCCAGAGCGAGAGTGTCGAACAAATTACTCTTTTGATCCGGGTCTTTTCAAGAATCGCCAGAAAAGAACTGAGGGTTTGAACTCAGGAGCTTAGGTTAACAGTTTGAATCAGATTCACTTTCTCCATCAGTGAACTCACAACTGGGAGTGCAGACATTTAAAAAAAATTTGTTGAATGTGTATTTCGAGCTTCTTTATAATTAAAAGTCACTTATTGTATAACAGTTTTTTTCTTCTTCTGGTAATTATTGATTGGGATTGGAGTAGCAAAATAAAATGTATCTGGGATTTCATTCAATTTGCACTCTTGTAGTCTCTGTGTCTAGGCTATCTAGTCACAGAAAAGCAAGACTAAGGCAATACTGTAAAACAATATAGAGAGAGATAGAAGAACCGTGGCGAATTCTTCAAGAAGCTTGGTACATCCTATCTGCCAACAACCAAGAAAAACTGTGTCCAGGTGTACCTAGGAGAATTGGTGCTGTTTTAAATGTAAAGATGGTCACACAGAATATTGATTTCGTTTTTTTTATGCTTACTGGACTTTGTATGATGTTAATCGATAAACGAAAACTATTTATGTCATCCTCACTATGCAACATTTTTCACAAGTGCCTAAAGTTTTGCACAGTATAATATATATGAGATCAAGCTTTTGATACTTAGCACAATTGAGGGACTTATACTATTACACAAGGCAAAAACAGTCATTGATGCTCAAGAAGACAACACACTACTATATGCATACTAAACTTTCTATAAATATCTGTAATATAGATTCTGAGGAGCAGTATTAAATATAAAAAAAATGTTTATCTCTTATATTTGTATCAATTATGATAGGGGTGTGAACATTTACAAGACAAATAGTAATGCAAACTTCTCTTCTCACTATATATATTTTTTTATTAAACCTTCCTTTCCTTCTGCTTTCTATCTTGATATTTTTTTGTGTCATTTTCTTTGATTTTCTCCTCTTTTCTCCAATTTGGCATGCCCAATTCCCAATGCACTCCAAGTCCTCGTGGTGGTGTTGTGCTACATCTTATCACGTGGCTTGTTGAGCGCATTACCGCAGAGACCTAGCGCGTGTTGAGGCTCATCCTATTCTCCGTGGCATCCACGCACAACTCACCACATGCCCCACCAAAAGCAAGAACCACAATGTAGCGACCACGGGGAGGTTAACCCAACATGATTCTACCCACACTATCTACCGGGCTAACTGGAGTCACTCAGCACGCCATGGATTCAAACTTGTGACACCAGGTGTGGTAGTCAGCGTCTTTACTTGCTGAGCTACCCAGGAGCTTGATGGCTCCCAAGTCTTTTTTTTTTTTGTCTCGAGCCTTGCTCTAAATAAGAACAAACTCTGTGGACCACACAATTGGCACAAAGCATGTTATGAGTGTTGGTCCCACGTTATATTAGGTGTCTTTGACAACTGTGTACTTAAGCATTTGATACAATGTACGTATTATGTATTTACATGTTGTTGTATTGTACATTTATGTTGTGCATTTAAAGTACCTGCATTTAATCATATTTGTAGTTAGTTACACTGTTAACCTTAACCAAACTACTAACCCTAAACCTAACCCAACCCTTACACTAAAACCTAACTCTAACCTTTAACCCTAAACCTAACTGTACTTAACCTCAGTAGCAGCAAATGGGAATCTTGTGAGAATTTTACAGAACAGCATGTAGTTACACAGTTAATACATTGTATTGAATACATTTAAATGTTAGTACATCGTAGTTAAAGACACCTAATATAGAGTGTGACCATATTTTTAATCAGAAATGAATCTTAATGAATCTCAATCTGAAATTTGACACTATACTACTTTTAGAGTTTGACTTATTCAAAACTAATGCTCACACAGATTGCATATTCATTGCAATGGGCGTTAAATCACTTAAACGCTCATCATCCACAATATTAATCAGTCGGTGGACTGTGGCTATCTGCTTTCTTACAGCAAACGTGAAGCTGTGTTCATGATTGGCATCAGAGCATCAATACCAGCGTTAAGCAGCACTTTGAACTTCACGTTTGCAGACATAACTATCACCAAAATGCAGAATGAGAAGTTTAAGACTTGACATGCATCTGTGGAAATTAAAACGCATCTTACATAGGTCCCATCTAGGCTATTTTGTACATTAAACAGCATTAAGAGTTCCTTTCTCAATCTACATCTTTTCAAGGAAGTGCTGTTGTGTGTGTTTATGGTGTCCATCAGTGTAATGCCTCTGGGCAGACACATTACAACATTTTCGCTCTCCCAAAAAGTGTTGGTTAAGGGTGTATTAACCCTCTGGTGTTGACTGACGCGCCGTTACAGCGGAAACAAAATAAAATACTCCAGTCATTTTGGGGCATACAGATAAGTGTAAGACATCATTAGAGACTATAAAGGGTCTACTTTTATTTGTGTACACTCACAATAACAACAAAAACTTGTGCTTTTGTAAAATAAAGAAAATAAAAAGGGTGAGCTTTCAGCCATCTCTGTCTTCGCGAGCATATATCTGAAAGGCATCACAAAAATGAACTGAAACTCTGTGAATACTTATCACACAAACATGAAACATTGAAAACTTAAAATGTCTGTTAAATAAAACAATTAAAATTTAAAACAAATATTCTCCTGCAATGTAATCGGTATGAAACAAAGCGATGTACAATTTCTCCTGGCTCAACTAATGATCCCTAATGTGATCACACCCATGGGCAGAGGGCGCTATTCATACGGTAATGTGCTGAGACGATCAACGCAAATGGTAAATACATGTTTTTACTGTATTTTGGATCAAATAAATGCAGCCTTGGTGAGCAGAAGAGACATCTTTTAAATGGTAGTGTAGGTCTAAAATTAAGTCTTTATGTAAAGAAAATATATAGTCAGATTACTTATTTTACCTTAAAACTTGATTTTGATCATTAAGTCTCCTCACATTCATTCTCTTTCTGTCACATTCCTCATTGATAGGCCCAGGGGAGGGGTCTTTTGTCTCCTCAGGTGTGAATTACAATCAATATTCATGATAGTTCACGTCTCCTCGCATATGACCTTTCTAACACTAAAAGTGTCTTACAAAAGTTAACTGACAATATTGTTTTGTATGAATGAGTGCTCAGGATGGTTTTCACATCATTCTGTAGCAAAAACTCTAGGCTACAAGATCCAGTTCTCAAAAGGCTTGTAGACAAATGTTAAGTATGTGTTATATGGCCTTATTTCAATTACTTAAAATTTATGTTGCTCACATATTATTGTAGCCCAGTTTGTGATGTATACAGTGTTATCAGACTTTAGCCATTAATGTGTTTTTAAGCAACTGAAAAAAGCACAAATGTCAAGGCATGTCAAAACTTCTCCAGTGCCCAAAACACCCTCAGACACCAGAGGGGTATGGGTAAATGTGTTAATCATGATTAAGACAAATTAAAGCATTAAACTTTAATTAATCGCATGTGTTCACACTTTAATTCTGTTAGCACTAATATATTAATATATATAAGTGCTGCACAATTAATCATATCGCAATCGCGATGTCAGCCTGTGCGATAATATGACGGCAAAATCCTGCGATTTTATTAAATAAATAAGTGCATGTGTGGAAATTACAGCCCATTCTCTCTGAGAGCTGTTTGCCCATTTTCTACACCGCTAATAAAGAAATGAACAGTCAGTCTCAGTTTAGGGAGTGGCACGTTCGGTCATGTCATGTGAGTTTCTGGTGTGCAGCGTGGAAATCAGGTGAAGATGGATGCAGAGCAGACCGACACTGAACTGGTGGCCAGAAAAAATAACACAGAAACACAGATCACATCTTGGTGGTGATCTCTGTGCGATCAGAGCTGCTTCAACCAGACGCGGAAGAGACCCGAGATTGGTTTTGGATAGACAAGATTGACAAATGCTTATCAATAATACTCTTATGGCTAAAATGTTTACAGTGTTCAGTGACAAATGTCAATATGACTAAAATGTCAACAGTTTTCAGATTGCACATATGGCACCAATCATGCCACGGTCGAAATCAAGGAGGTTTTTCACCATTCTAATGGTTGATGTGAACATTAACTGAAGCTCCTGACCCATATCTGCATGATTTTATGCACTGCAATTATAAGCAAGAAATTTTATGAATTGAGGTTATCCAAGAACTGTAAAGACAATTTTGTACTTCAAACTTAAAGAACATGAGTATCACAAAGTACATTAAAACCCTGAAACCTCAACAAGAAGTCTGTACATTTGAGAAGGAGATGGGCTGAACTCAAAAGTCTCATTAGCCTTAAAGTGGGCAAAATATCAATAAAATGCACTGTCATTGCTTTTGACGCTGGTTTGAATTATGTAGTTCAAAAGACAGATCCGCTCTACTTGTATTACGGGCTGGCTGAGCATTCAATCTACATGATACTAGTAGTCAAGACAACATTCCCTTTTGGAAGCCCTCTGGAAGTCTTGTGTGCTGCTGTGCATTGCATACAAATAACAATGCTCTGAAAGTGACTTGGGCAAACTTTAAGACAGCAAAAGGACCCAGAGGACTTGCATAAAAGGCAGAGATTGAGCACCTCTGGGTTTATTTCTACCCTGCTGTTGATTGATGGATAATTAAACAGTAAGAGGGTTATTGATCACTCGAGAATGGAGAGCATCCCCAAACAACCTTAAATATGCTGGGTGATGATCCACAGATGGGCTGAGAACAAGTGAAGTGCCACAGCAAATTTGTTATGTTTACGCTTGCTGTCGCCACTAAACAAACCCTATGGAGTAATAACAGTTTGAAAAAATTACCCAACACTTTGTAGCATTAGTATTGTGGTATAAGGCAAAGTGCTCTAAGTCTATTGAGTATTTAAGCAGATGGTTCATCATTGAAGCAGACAGAATTTACTTATATCTCACTGTCCGCAAGCCAAGCCAAAAGCACCTTGGGAAATGCACTCTTATCTCTTCGGGGAAGGGCATTCACCCAATGCTTTCATAGACTCTAGTGCTCGTGATGTGCTGAGAAGCAATGTCTGCACATTAAATGCATTTGGACTCAAGGTCAACAGCACTCCAGCTTTCTCTGGCCACTGACAGCACCTCGGGGAAGAAGAACACGATTAGTCTCTCTGGTGATAGCACTGATCTTGGAGTCCTACTGCTGACTGTGTATTTTCTGAAGGGCGTCACCTGAGCACTCACAGGAAGGAACAGGTGCTGGAGTTCTGAGTGGGACCAAACCAAGAGGTCAAGGTTTGGCTGATTAGCATAGGATAGTTAGTCCCTGCTGGTAGAAGTCATAACTATACCATCTGGACCCAAAATATCTTTCTCTATTGACGGCCACTCAAATGTAGGGATGCACTGACACTAAATTTGTGTGTTGATATAATATCCGATTGTAAGAACAACAGCAAGTGTGTTTACATGCATGTTCTAACACTGATTATGCTTAATAAGACAACAATAAGTGTGGTCATGTAAATGCAATAAACGGTCATAAAAAAGGTGATAAAAGGTAGATTTCTGCCCATTACGCTGACCTCACGTGGCATGTAAACACCTTAACTGGCATTCACACTAGCTCATCCAATGTGTGCACGTGATGAGCGTGTGCCTCTTCACGGTTTGACATCAAAAACAGAGAATAACATGATTATTTAAAATGTCATATAAACATGGATTTCTTCCTTTGTCGTATTTTTAAAATAAGCTGATTTTAGAGAGTAATCAGTGTATTGGTGTGTATGTAAACGTGCTAAGTGATACCGATCTTTTTTCAAATCACTGATAGATATCTCATAACAATCAGATAATTGCTACTGGCCAATTATGAATCTCTACTCAAAAGTAGTTGTTTTTTCTAATGAATTTTAGTTCTTTACAAACACGATTTATCCCTTTCGCAAGTACGATCAAACCAGTTTGATTATACTTGGCTGGGCTCAGAAGAGTACGATCAAACCGGTGCAATCTGCATTTGTGCTGCCGTTTACAAGCAAAAGAGGAACTGAAGATGACAACTGAAGTTGTCATAATAAACTAGCTGCTCAAATGGTGTTTTCTACATCACAATATCTTTAATTTTATATGTTACAAACTTTCAAACAATCACTAAATTAAAGTATAAAGCTGTTATCATCGGAGCGCACTGTTTTGATGCAGTGCTGCTACCATGTTTTCTGACGGTGATAAAATCTGTCCTCCAGTGCATCTGCTGTTTAAAGGCAAGATTTTTTTAATTACAGCTTGCCTTAAAAAACTCTTGAAAGGTGGCATCCATCAGTACAGGAGAAACTCACATTGCAAAAGGTTAAATAGGAATTAATTTTTTTATTACATTAAAGTAGATATTTTAGATGCTCTTAAAAGTGTGAAGGCCTAATGAAGAGCTTGGGGCAGTGCATTTTCTTGTGGTGCCATCAGCTAATCAGCTGATGACATTTATGGCTCAGGTAATTGGCTCAAAAACAATTGTGTCTAGAATGGAATTTTGCCCATAAGAAAAGATGGCAGATTTCAAATCACAATATTATCAGGGGTCCTGCGCCAGCCAAGCAACTGCCATTAAGTTGAATGGGAAGCGGTTAGCACTATAAAACTGGGACCAAGTCCATTTCATAGAGCCAAATGGCAAAAAAAAACCCTGCTCCACTCTGATTTCAGTGGGCTATGAGTGCACAACCGAAGCGAAAGGGCACATATCCACGAGATTTGATGTAGTCTGATGGGTGACGTCCCCACCCCAAAGGTTCGTGTCACACTTTCTCATGCTCTCTTGCCTCTCCTTCTCTATTTGCATTTGACACTTATGGAAAAAAGATAAATAGCACTGTGAGATAAGAAAAGAGCACATTTGTCATCAAATGGAGCATGCTCTTGGATTATGGATAGCCAGCTGATGTTGACTTACACTGTTTGCCTGTTCCTCATCTCGGTTACACTATTTCACGCCTCTCTATTCATCAAACTAAAATATGGCTATACATGTATTACATTTATATATAAGTGCAAACTGAATGAGTGGGAGAAACATCCTCTGTACTCAGGGTTGGGGTGTAACAGAATACATGTAACGGGAATACATATTTAAAATACAAGAAAGAAGTAACTGTATTCCACTAGAGGTACAATTTAAATCATTGTTATTTAGAATGCAGTTACATCAAACATTTATTTTGATTACTGAAGAGTTTATTTGTATTTTATTGTCATTTGTATAATTTAATATTTAGTCCTTTCAGATGGAAAACATTTATAGATATAAATGATGTGATCCAGCGGTGAAACACTTTCTTATGATGTGTTACATTCATACGAGCAGACAGAGAAGTAAGTTTGAAGCAAGCTTTGAGCAGAAGAAATATAAATAAACCTTGTGTAAATTGTCAGCTTTACGCTAAGATAAAATGCTATTTCTAGCCATTTCACATGCACGTTACCAGACACGATAATATATTTTTATTAAATATTTCACATTAGATCATAATCCCCCCCCCACCCCCCCACCAAGTAAGATCTTTGATATTACGCCAAAAGTCATATTCTTGATAATAATTTATTTATTGTTTTCCTGTAAAAATATCTAAAAATCCTTAAAACAAGATCAATTTGATTAATATTGTTTTAGAAACAACACTGCAGAAGATATTTGGGTTTTTCAGATACTGTATTTTTAACATGTGTATTTTGTCTTACTGTACTGGCAGAGTTTTATAGTCAAAACAAGTGAAAAAAATCTACCAGTGCTGAAGAAGTAATCAAATATTTAGAATACGTTACTGAGCTTGAGTAATCTAACGGAATACATTACAAAAGTAACCCTCCCAATCCTGCCTGTACTTCTGAAGAAACATGCTAAGATTGTTCTGATTATTCACACTGCCAAGCAAAACGATACAACAAAAACAAATTTAATCATGTTCCGCATCCAAGCACTTGCTGGAACTCCAAATAACACTGCTCTCAGACACTAATTTGTTCAGATCTTCATTTTTTTCACTGAAATTCCCCATTACTTGCTTTCAGTTCTTATACATAGTTCATTGGTTAGTATCAAGAGTCAGAAATAAATAAGAACGTACATTAGCAGAGTCTTTTTTTTAACATGCATAATTTGATTTCATATCTTGCAAGTTGAGGGGCAAAATAATACATTTTTCCTTCTTTCTTTTTGAAATATACTGCCGTATAAAACAGTGATAGACCGATATCAGGGCTTAAAGTGAAAAAAAATCCTGAGCCTGAACTTTCTGTGGCTCAACCAGGACTTTTACCAAGCCCGTTTTTTCTATTAACCAATTCTATGAGCAACAGCACAGTCATATTTTCAACGCATTAACAACTATTGTGCCAAAATAATTGAAACTTTTGCAGTACTAGGCTTACTGTTTCAAGAAAATAACATAACATGAATGTTTGTGCCAATATTTATTGAATTGCTAGCTTTGAAACATGTTAATGACATAAAGTGCATTCACCATTGGTTTCTTTGTAATGTGCAAACAGCATAAAGTGCACTCAACATTGCTCACTCTGAAATGTGCAAACATTCTTAGGTGCTTTTACCAAAACAGAAAACTTTGCCAACTTAAATAGACATTTGTATTAGTTAGAGAACATAAAAAACACAAAAGTGCATCAAACCAATAAATGCATAGATGTTAGAAAACTACTGTAGCGTAATACTGTACTGTATTACAATCTTAGTGCAACTCAAAAGGCTATTTATCATTCTAAATCTAATTTTTCTTCTGTTTTTTTGGCGTTTCTGGGCTATAAATGAAGTCTTTTAAGCGATCTAAGCATCTTCTTTTCAAAGTTGCCGTAGTTTCTGCTCCAGGTAACGTGGTCGTATGCTGTAGACTGCGCACGATAGCTCTGTTCGTCTTATCTCCATCATGACGGACTAGTGTTTTTTTACCGCTAGTGGCATAGTGAAGCTTTTTGTGGCAAACTATGCAAAAACAAGCTCCAGGCTCCGGATGTTTACTGCACCAAGTGCCTAAAGCCTTCCCGTTTTGTCCTCTTTCTTCAAGCCATGCCCAGCGCCACTTGTTTTTTACTTTCTTCTCCAAAGCAGATGTATTTTCTCCTTGTTTGATAAACTCCATTCTCCATAGCGTGTATACAAGCTAGCTAACTGCGAACTGGTTCACTTCCTGCACAAGACCCGTCCTCCTCTCTAGCAATTGGCTAAGACAACCTAATATCATGATCCCACTGGCTGTGACAGCTGTGCGCGCTGACTCTTGAATCAAGGTGGTAGGTTGAAAAAACCCTGTTTTATTCAAGTCAGATTAGGGCTGTTCACATATCGCGTCTTTTGCACGCTCAAGTTTGTTATTTTAAATGTAGCCGTGCGGTATGTGCGCTCATAATGGAAGCGACGCGCTCGTTTTTTCCAAGCGCGTCCGCGCCGAAAGTGCCTCCAACTGTAATTTGCAGCCTGATAAATACATTTTGCCTGTGCCGGAGGCCGGACCTGCCCTCAAGCCGGAAATCCGGCCCCCGGCCGGAATACTTTAAGCCCTGCGATATATACATCGGCCAGACTGATTCATCTGCCGATATTTGGCCATCTTGAATTATTGGCTTTGGCCGATAATGGTGTTCGCTTGGCTGAGTAACAAAAATTTTAACTTTCTCCTGGGTCAGTTCAAAAATCTACCAATGGATTTTTCAAAGTAAGGTCAACACTTTCTATTTTTTCCAAGGTTACACAAATTTTAAGTAAATATTGCATGCAATAGGCCTAAGTGTGAAAACTTGGGTACATCTGATTTGCTGTTGTTAAATTGTATTATGTTTATCAGCAATCCTGCTCTCTAGATATCAGTATCGGCCACTGATAATCCCATCGGTCGACCACTTTTATAAAACACCCTACAGTAAACTAAATTCATAACAATAACAAAATGCACACATTCAATACTTTGATGCAATACCATAAATTGCAAGAAAATGTAACTGTGGGAAACTGATATGAATGAACACAATCTAAAATATTGAGAGCAGTATTTAGCCTAATATGTATGCAATATTGTGAGAAAGGAATCTTGATATGGGTGTAGTGGCACAGCCTTTCAATAGCCCTACAATGATAATCCACTTTAGTTAAGGGACTAAACCTAATGTTCAACATTAAAAAATCATGTTGAAATAACTTCCCACATTTTTTTCTTTTTTTTTTTTTATCCTAATAGGCCCAATGGCCAAAGCAATGACAAGAAAACTAAAACATTGGCCTCATCTGAATTGCAATAACCCAAATGACGACTGTGAAATCGTGTCCTTGAGCTCTGAGGAGACGTTATGAGAAGCTACTTAACCACACGAAAAAGCTTTTGAGTTTCCATGCACCCCAAAATCCAACCCTTTCAGTGAATAACCAAGCACACTTAACCCAGTGCCAAAACTTTCTGAAACAAGTCCACCACAAACTCAAACCACAAAATCCCCTGAATACTTGCCTCTCTTTCTCACACACAAACACAACGAAAACAGCCAACCCATCTATGCTTTCCCAAAGAGTTTGGAACAAACAGGAAACCATACTTGACTGCAGATTTGTGATGTGGACCATTGCATGACAACATTGCAACCATTAACATAAGCAGGGGCAGCTGATAGCAAAGGCATATAGTGGGGTTCAAAAGTACATTTGTGAAAATGCTTCTATTTTTATTCTATCTTTTTCATAATTTGAATGTTTTTGTTCCTTATAAATTATATTATCAGCATAGCAATCAGTGATCTTTTGTACAAAGAAGTAAATATGGTCAATGTCACAATTTTGCTTTTGATTAAATGACCTAGAAATAGTGTTGAATATTACATTTTACCAAATCTTTTTTGGCAAAAAAAAATAAAAATAATAATTTGCTTATTTGCAGGTTTAGAATAAATTTACATTGTGGTCTCAGAACCCCACTGTATTTCTTACATTCTCCACTGGGAAACCAGTCTGGACTCTGTAGTCTATTAAAAGAAAAACACTCAATCCACCCTTAAAACACACACACACTGGTAAATACAATGTGTTGATTCCTTTTGTCTACACACTGATGAAAAACCTACTCTCGGCTCAGCCGTAGCTGATCTCCCTGAAGGCACCACATTGTTCTAAGAAGAGCTGTGTTCGATCTCGTGCGCTCTCTCTGATGAAGACTGACAGGCCGACCTTTATTTTTGACCGGATTATGTTTCAGGGAAAAGACAAGAAGTTGGCTTTCATATAGGAAACTGCACCGTCAGCCAGTTTCTCCCTTCCGAAAGCACCTTGTGTGAGCTCTTACGATCTTTAGCCTAACAATGTCTGCGAGAGCACGTGGTTCTATTATTTCACCTCTATCCAATTTAAATTTCCTCATCTTTAGAAGTCTGGAGCGTGAAAAAAATTCCCATCTGATCTTTTTTTTTTTCTTTCATTTTTATCATATGAAAAGCTAGATAAGTGCCCTTGACAGATGAAACGGTGCATATGAAGATGGTGGGAATTCAGGGCTGGAGACATTTTTCACAACGCCCTGCAATCTGCTTAAAAAATAAATAACAAAAAATGCCCCATTTGCAAGAATGTTTGGAAAGCCTTGTAAATGCCACCATATTTTTTGTCTCTCCATTTGAATTATGATTCCCCCAGGGCATAACTGTTTATAACATCTTGATTTATGCTAAATCCAACTCTAATTAATGCACAGGAAAATACCCTCTTAATTCAGTTTGCTAATACATGTGAAGTGTCCTAAAGCAAGATTGGTAATTACACAACTATTAACAAGTTTATCCCTCTGTCCACATTGGAGAGGGAGCAGAACAATGTAAGCCAAATGTGAAATTCTGACAGTGCTCTGAGGATACTCATCAACGCTTCCCAGCTGGGAACCATGGTGATGATTACTCGAAGACCTCCAGGAACACAACCCAACTTTCCCACAGTCATGTTTCCCACAGCCAAAACCTCCAATACCTCTGTTACTCTCTTGACACAACAGCAAGCCTAAACCAGTCAAGGCAAACACAATGTGGGTAGCACTATGTGACTGTAGTTCTGCAATTAAGTATGTTCAAGCTATGAGAAAAAGTGTAATTACGCAACAGTCTTTCTCCCCCTTTTTTCCCCAATTTATATAGCTTAAAAGGCTGTTCAGTAAACAAAGTAAAGATAATAATTGAATGCTTTGAAAGACAGTTCTGTAAACAAAGGTTTACAATTCATTATGACAAAGGTTTTTAAACTGGGGTCTCCAGGGGGTCCTCATTGGGGCACTAGCGGGGTCCACAATTATTTTATTTATTTAATTATTTTACAAAATGTAATTTAGAGAAGTCAAATTGAATCTCTTTAGTTAATGCAGCTTAAAAGTTTAACACATTTTCCAATGCAGTAAAACATATTTACTGTTTCATACAGCTTTCTAAAGATTGGAAATCTTGAGATTAATCTTGATTATTTTATTTAATTGGTGACAACAACATCTCTTTTTAGATCATCTAGCATAAATAGAGAGCAGAAAAAGACTCGGTCAGTTAAATACAATACAATAACAATATAATTGCCAATTAGCTACTTTTGCTATAATATCTCACTATTTTTTTATTTATACATGAAAACGTTTTTAATTTTAGGAAGGTGGTCTTTAGGATATATATATATAAATAGGTCCCCAAAATATTATGAACCCTTGTGAGGGTTGAAATTGATTTAAAGATAGCTTCATGGCATTTACACCGATCAGCCACAACATTAAAACCACCCGCCTAATATTGTGTAGGTCCCCCTCGTGCTGCCAAAACAGCACCAACTCGCATCTCAGAATAGCATTCTTAGATGCTATTCATCTCACCACAATTGTACAGAGTGGTTATCTTAGTTACTGTAGACTTTGTCAGTTTGAACCAGGCTGGCCATTCTCTGTTGTCCTCTCTCACAAACAAGGCGTTTCCATCCACATAACTTTTGTGTTTTCAAAACTTTATTTTTGGCACCATTTGGAGTAAATTCTAGAGACTGTTGTGCATGAAATCCCAGGAGATCAGCAGTTACAGAAATGCTCAAACCAGCCCATCTGGCACCAACAATCATGCCACAGTCCAAATCATTTATATAAATTTTTTCCCCATTCTGATGGTTGATGTGAACATTAACTAAAGCTCCTGACCCATATCTGCATGATTTGATACACTGCTGCCACACGATTGGTTTAGATAATTGAATGGATGATGGTTGTTGCCAAATGGGCTGGATTGAGAATTTCTATAACTGCGGATCTCCTGGGATTTTCACACACAACAGTCTCTAGAAATTACTCAGAATGGTGCCAAAAACAAAAAACATCTAGTGAGCGGCAGCTCTGTGGATGGAAACACCTTGTTGATGAGAGAGATCAACAGAGAATGGCCAGACTGGTTCGAACTGACAAAGTCTACAGTAACTCAGATAACCACTCTGTATTATTCGGGGGAGAAGTATATCATCTCCGAATGCTATTCTGAGATGTGGGTTGGTGCTGTTTTGGCAGCACGAGGGGGACATAGAAAATATTAGGCAGGTGGTTTTAATATTGTGGCTGATCGGTCTGTGTGTGTGTGTGTGTGTGTGTGTGTGTGTGTGATGTATATATGTATATATATATATATATATATATATATATATATATATATAAATATGCCATGAAGCTATCTTTAAATCAATTTCAACACAATCCTAAGCACAAAAGCTGGCCATTTTGGGAATGCTTCAGCTTGGACCTCATATAGTTATTATTTCAACAGCTACAGTTGTGCTAAGAACTGCCATATTGCTAGTATTAAAAATAACTTAATTCAATACTGTATTAATTAAGGAAACAAGAAAAAATTAATAGTATACACTTTATTAATTTATGAGGGTATTAAATCTGTACTTCTCCCTTTATAAGGCTATGGGTTCAAGTGAGAAGGACGGAAAGCACGGTTGTTTCTGTGCACATACACACCCTCTTTTTCATGGAGTTGACAATGACTGCGTATTTTACCTCCTCTTATATATCTTCAGGCAACCAATGCGGAGTTCAGTGATCACAGAATCTCACTGCCTACTCAGTGAAGGTGTCAGAAACACTGCCAAAGCAGCAAGAACGGATGAATGTCCGCGCGAGGAAATGTGCGTGCATCGAGTAGGCTAGTTCATAAAGCTGACGTTCACATTCTCTCGCGCTGGACTAGACGAAATGCAACGCGCAATTAAGGCTGCAACATTCGAGCATATTAGTTTGTAAAACCATAATGAACCGTTTTAATCCTTTTTAACGGAATCCAGTCTTGTTTTAATATGCATGTGAATCTTTTCGCGTAGCGTGTCTCGTGCGCGCCGTCAGAGTCTCGTGCTCGCAGAAATTTGTCAATCACACTTGCAGCACGTTCAAGTTCACGAATAGGTTCCTCACCTCTGTTTCTGTAAACACGAATTTACTGCGTTATTAGTTTTTAAAACATGAAAACGTTTATCTGTGCCACCCTCTTGCTGAGAAGCCACAACGTGCTCGCAGTATTGATATGTGTAAGAAGAAAAGCAGCACTAGATGTAATTAAGACAAAGCTGCAAGTAGGCACAAAGCATATTGTCACATAACCACATTGCATATTTTGAAGGAGGCACGTTATTTAGTGAGTGTACATCACAAAGAGAGTATGTAAAAGCAATTATGCGTGGCTAATACACGGCTTTATCGGTCGAAGATGGAAGAAAATGCGTTTAAAAATGTATTTCACTCACCGATGCAGGTAAATCCGGAGGAAAAGAGGCAGATCCATGTGAGTACAAGCCCGGATCTCCAGCGGACAAAGGGACCCAGGTGTAACGGCATCATGTCTTTATCACCTACTCGTTCAAGTTTAAGACTATAATATAAGCCGAAAGAACTGCGGTGAGTATTAGTGTCTGTCTGTGTTTAGTTCTTGTAATATTATACTGACGAGTTCGGCCAGGGCATTTAAATGTCCTCTTTCAACACATATCCTCTTCCTGTACCTTGGCCATCAGTGCGTCTTCGTTGCTCAGAAACAGCAGCGCATCACAGGTGTGGTAAATAAACACTCGTCTCTAATTTCTTCAGCTCACTAAACCCCCCTCACTAACACACGCACTCCAGACGTACGAAAAGAGAGAGAGAGAGAGAGAGAGATAACGTCCACACTTCTATTCGTCTTCTCACTCTCCGCTGTAAATTAATACTTGCTCCGGTAAAGAGAATGGTGGAGATTGGCTTTAGCGCGCGAACGTCTGCTGTAACAGCAATGCAGGAGTGAGGAGACGCGACGTTCCGTGGCTGAAGAAAACCCGGAGCGGAGCTCGGACCTTTGACTGGAATGGAGTGCAGTGGCCCGTGGAGACCACGCGTCATGTAAGTGAATTAAAACGCCTCAAGTTCTTCAGAAATACACCGATCAGCCACAACATTAAAACCACCTGCCTAATATTGTGTAGGTCCCCCTCGTAACGCCAAATCAGTGCCAACCCCAATCACAGAATAACATTCTTAGATTATATTCTTCTCACTACAATTGTACAGAGAGGTTATCTGAGTTGACTTTGTCAGTTTGGCCATTCTCTGTTGACCTCTCTCATCAACAAGGTATTTTCATCCACAGATCTGCTGCTCACTGGATGTTTTTTGTTTTTGGCACCATTCTGAGTAAATTCTAGAGACTGTTGTGTGTGAAAATCCCAGGAGATCAGCAGTTACAGAAATGCTCAAACCAGCCCATCTGGCACCAACAATCATCCATGCGATTATTTAATCAGCAAATCTATACATAAATATAGTTTATGGATTAATTAAATAAAATGTGTATAAATAATCTATCTGTCTGTCTGTCCGTCCGTCCGTTTGTCTGTCTGTCACTCTGGATTGCAACTGAGTTACATAAAAGTTTATTTATAAAATATGTGTGAGATAAACCTATTATTGCATTATTTTATGAACCAGAAATTCTGCTTTACTCTTTGGTCGATGCACAAGGTTCACGTTCATTCTGTGTAAGAGTGAGAGATTTTCAAGCAAAACTAATTAGCAAAATAGGCATCTGAATTGTTAGCTTATCGATCTTATGCTCGTTGATTGTAAAGAGAACAGTTCTTGGGTGTTAAATTGGCAAACATACATCATATTTTCACATACTTCAAAAGATCTGGGCCTTTTGGGTTTTGTAATAAAGTTTTAGATAAATTCACACATATATAACAGATTGTACAGGCTGTTGAAACTTTAGTCATTGATCAATAACACCATTTCTAGATGCTTTGCCAGCAGCTTGTTCTTTGAAATGTTTTGCATCTGTTCAGTCGATGTTTGTATCAACAAAAGTTTCTTAAGCCTGATGTATTTTCAGTACTTGCATGATTGTTCACTCTGAATTGGCATTATTTATCTGCTCTCCAAAGCAATTAGCTGTGAGGTAGGAAGTAGTCAGCATGACTCTTAGTTTTACTGGCTGTGTTTTCAATTTTCCCTGATCCTCTGCTTAAGATGGCAAAATCAGGGACAGAGTCAATAAACAAAATGATACAATTGCTTAAATATAGTACTCTATTTAATAGGCATTCTGGCACATTCATTCTGTAATTCTGTCTTTGTTTCTTTTTAAATCTTTATGACTGTGAAAAATCATAGGAATTTCTCAGAACACATTTTTGGATGTTCCAGGGGACGTGAGAGGTCTTGTGGTCAAATAAGAATGCAGTTTTTCTTGTTCACTCAGTACATTTGAAATATTGTTTTACAAATTGTGTGTTTGCTTAAAAAAAACACCCTGATTACTTAAAAAGATTACCTCTGGAAAACAAACACAGCTTTGGGACTGGGAAGCATTTGCCTACTGGAATAGGTAGAAAAGAACACCCACAGTAACACACAAGCACACACTAGGCACTGATCCTCTTTATGCAAATTAGAGACATCATATCATCCAGGGTACTTGCAGCCTCTCAGTTTGAACCTGTGTTTTTATCAAATTAGATTTCCGCAGCACAACACAGTGGCTGAGGGACTTTACGATCATTATAGTCAGTGGATTGTACATTGTTGTGATAGTCACTTAATCAGACTGCAGGAAAATGATGGTTTTGAATTTGCATTCTCCCCTTTTACTCTCGTTATGTGCCATCCTTGAATTAACATGGGTAATGTGTAACTGCACATTAGCATACCATGTGTAATGGCACAATAGTGTTAGATAAAACTCCAAAAAATCAGTAGACATGCAAGTACAAGTGATTAATAAGTAATAAATAAATCAAAAGAAGGGAGATTTTAATGCACCCTACCATATATTACTGCTTCATTGACATTTATGTTATGAACAACACATAACAATTCTACATAGTGCTAATATCTATATTATCTTTATGTATAAATATTTTACTATATTTCCATCCTTAGTAGGGATAAAAAAGTTTACAAATGTATATTTATGCCAATTTATTTAATTGCTGTTATGATCAAATTTTAACATTGTTACAAATGATATATCTCAGAAGGCATTCAATGTACCATTATCCAGATAACAAGTGATTTTTACAACCTGAAACAAACTCCAGATGAATACAAACATTTCTAGCAAAACAAGCACCGATTTCATGCATTGTTGAAATCCAAAATGTGTCGGATTGCAGTTCATAACTCAACACAAATGTATGCAAAGTTTGCATTGCATTCTCAATGTTGTCACAAGGGGTGCTATAGCAGCTATTAGTGTAAACCATCTTTTATTGTCAGACAACTAAAGCCCCGTGGAATAAAAATGTTGTAAATTCAACAACTTACGCTCATCAATTGTCGTTCATATAACCACAATTCCCCCAAAAAATGGAACACTGTGGAAAATGCTAATAAAAACAAAAAGCAGTGATTTGTAAATTATATTCACTCTGTGCTATATTAAAAGCACTACAACAACACATTATTTGATGTTTACCTTGTGAAATTTATTGTTTTTTGTTGTTTTTTATGTATATATACACTAATTTCAAATCAGATGATTGCAAGATGCTCCAAAAAAAGTTGGGACAGTCAAGTTTTTACCCTTGTATAACATCACCATTTCTTCTAATAACACTATAAGCCTTTGGGCACTGAAGACAAGTTTTTTTGAGGTTTAGAAATCCCAATTTTGACCCATTCATCCATAATGCAGAATGTCAGCTACGCAATTGTACTGGGCCTTCGTTGTCATATTGTGCGCATCATAAAGTGGCATGCATTCTCAATTAGAGACCGGACAGGACTGCAGGCAGACAAATCTAGCAGACAGAGTGTGGTTTTTTGTGTTTTTTTAAAAATGTAGTCTTGATGGACCACAAAACACAATTCGACTGTTCAACGTTCCATCTCGAATGAGGCCGAGTCCAGAGAAGTCAGCGCCGCTTCTGGACAGTGTTGATGTACAGCTTCTCCTTTGCATAGTAAAGTCTTAACTTGCATTTGTGTATGCAGCGGCAAATGCTGTTGACTGACAAAGTTTACCAAAGTATTCCTGAGACCATTTCATGATATCCATTACAGACTCATGAAGGTCCTTAAGACAGAGGCATCTGAGGGATCGGAGATCAAGCACATTCAGAACTGTTTTTTCAGCAGGACAACGCCAAACCATATACTGTCCAGACTACAAGTGCACGACTGCATAAGCAGAGAGTGCGGTACAGGGGCTATATTGGCTTGCCTGCAGTCCTGACCTATCTCCAATTGAGAATGTCTGGCACATGATGAAGTACAAAATACAGCAATGAAGACCCAGTACAATTGTAATGGATGATATTTACATTTACATTTATGCATTTGGCAGACACTTTTATCCAAATCGACTTACAGTGCAATTATTACAGGGACAATCCACGCCAGAACAACCTGGAGTTAAGTGCCTTGCTCAAGGACACAATGGTGGTGGCCATGGGGTTAGAACCAGCAACCTTCTGATTAACAGCCCTGTGCTTTAGCCACTAATCCAACACCACGCAAATGCTTTGTGGTAGGGTGATGAAGAGACAGACAAAGTGGGTGTGGTATTAAGCCATAGACAGGTGTTTATTGGAAATAATAATAAACAGAACATTTTCAAAAAGGGGGAGAAAGGTGTCCAAAGTGGAAAGTGGCCAACATAAAGGGGGATATGGTGCCCTTGTGGTAAATGGGACTATGTGAAGGATGGGGAGCGTCCAAAGTATGGTCTACGAATCAGCAGGGTCCTATGGTTGCACGCACTCCCCTTTTAATGTTCTGAGACGTGAGGGGCGGCGGCTTCTGTGGTGGCCTGTCTTCCCTGGGGCCGCGTGTGTGAGGGGACAGGCAGCCTAGCATCCATGCCCATCAGCTGCGTCATGAGTTGTACTCCCTGGCGACTCATCTACCCCACACCGAGGTTCCATGGGGACGTGTCCGGCGTGCATATAATATAGCCAGTACCATCCATGCTCTGCTTCTGGACAGGCAAGGATGCCAGTGTGTGCATAAAATGAGATAGAATCTGGCTTCCCGAGGAGAGGCGCGTTCTGCGTTTTTATGCCAGCGTTGATGAGACTCCACTCACATCAGGTGTGCCTTATCATCCACTGCCCAAACAAGGCTCATAAAGTTACACCTCTCCTCTCTCCAGCCCACTCCCATTGTGAGCCTGGCTGAAACATAGTCCTAAGAGGCAGGGCGACAATCATGACAAGAGGAGGAGTTTGGGGTTGAATTTATTTGCTAGCTGCAAAAATAGCAATACATTGTTTTAAGGTTAAAGACATTTGAAGACAACTCTATTGCTCCCTTGAGTACTAACGTTTGTTACCACAGAAGAACTCACTTCAAGTATGTACAGCAGCCTACAATGGGACAGCACACTTGCAATGCATTAGCCAAACATTAGCATCTACTGTATGTTGTGTACTTAAATAGAGCAATGTTTTAACTGGTGGGTTGTGACCCAAAAATGGGTTGCAGGTCTGTTCTGATAGGGGTTTGGACAGCAGGGATAGTTAAATAAACAGGCTATTAAACTTTTAATATGTAGGAGAAAAACTCTACACTATTTTGGTACAAAATGGTAGAAGCTAGACAAATTAGCCTGGTGCTAAAAGGGACCGTTTACATGATAATATATTTCAGATATTTGATTTTAAGGCTAATTTTGGAGATACCCAATATCAGATCCTAAAGAAAAATCTGTTGAGAACCAGCAGGGTAAAGTATGATTCTGGCCTAAATGTTTTGTGATACTTCTGCACTGCCCTGATGATCATGGCTGCCATATTCTTCAGCCAAACCTCTGATCTCTAGAGGACTCTGGGAAGTCTATTGAAGTCTGATGAGACTAAATTTTAATGTCCCATCATTCTCTGCTCCAGCAATTTCTCACTTTCACAGATATGGGCATGGTATGTGATTTGACCAAAATGGAAGACCCTGGAAGCGGCAAACTATGGGAGATAACAGCAGAGCCAATGACTAAATTATCTTCTAAAGCCATGCAAAAGAGATTATGAGTATATCTTCAGTTTTTTGGATCCCACTCTTATGTTCTCACCATGTGGTTCTAGTCAACATTCAGAAGATGCATACCACTATTCAGCATTTTAAATCACTAAGTGTCCATGTCAGTCCTGATGAGTCACAACACATTGGGTTACATTCTAAAAGCTCATAATCTCCTGATCTTCAGAATATCTTAATAACCAATTGAGTGCCTTCAGGGTTTTAATCCCTATTAAAATAGATACTATAGCTGCAAGGCATTAAAACAAAAACAAAACTCATGTTTTTTTTGTGCAGAATTGAAACTCATGACTTTGTGAAAAGGAAATAGGTCCCTAAACCAGTGAGCCATGAAACTCATTTTGTAGACCTTATCGAATTTATTTGTATCAGTCTTCAGGCCATTGGCCTCCAAGTGCTTAGGCTACCTGTAGTTTTGAGTTCACTAATATATCAGTGCATTGACTAAATTTGGTCCAGGTAGTCGAAACTCAGGGATCAGGTTTTGGCTGGTTAACATAGGCCAGTTTGCCCCTGATGGGTAGGGTCAGGTTATAATTACATCTTCTGGGCACAAAAGGTATTTTTCTCCTTTGGTGGCCATTCAAAAGTAGATATGTTTTCGGATAAAATCCATATTTTTGCAAACCACATATACATAGCAAATTTTTCATGTTTAAGGATCACTTCACACCAAAAAATGAAAATTCTCTCATCATTTACTCACCCTCATTCCATCCCAGAATTGTATGTTAATTTCTTCTGCAGAACACAAACAAAGATTTTCAGAATTAGTTTTAGCTCTGTAGGTCCATGCAATGCAAGTGAATGGTGATCAGACCATTGTAGCTCCAAAAATCACGTAAAGAAAACTTAAAAGTAATTCATATGACTCCAGTGTTTAAATCCATATCTTCAGAAGCATTATAATAAATGTGGGTGAGAAACAGAACAATATTTAAGTCCTTTTTCACTTTAAATCTACACTTGATAGTGAAAGTGAAACTAAACAGGCACCACATGTGACTTTCAGATGTAAAAGTGAAAGTGGAGATTTAGAGTAAATAAAGGACCTACATTTTGATCTGTTTCTCACCCACACCTATTTTATAGCTCAAAACAAAGACTTGATTATGAAGCCCTTTTCTTTTCAGGCTCTCACTCTCTTTTTAATAGACTATATTTACATAATTTGTATAACTGGACAAACAGCTATTCACGGAACACTTGGTAATCACAAAAAATATTTCTTTCATTTTATACATCAGAGGGTAATTTTTAGGAAATATACTGATTTAATATTCTCCCAGTCTACAGTATTGTAAATACATTTGCATGCAAGAAAAACAAATGACCAGTACCTCTGAATTCATCAAGTTTGTTAAAGAGGTTACAACATCAGGGGGTTTATGACATCCTTAGTCCTGTTTCCCATCTCCAAGATATCCGATTCTGCACAGGCGATTAAATAAGACCTTAGAAATGAGTGCTGCTGTTAAAGATCTGAGACAAAATAAACAGATTAATAAGAAGTTCAGCTGATGATCCTGAAGCTCAACTGGTAGAGAAAAGCACTAAAAATGCAATGGTTGTAGGTTTGAATCTCAGGTAATGCATGGATTGATAACATATGCATAACTTGAATGCACTGTAAGTTGCTTTTGATAAAGTGTCTCCCAAATGCATAAATGTATTTATAGGCAGAATCAAGAAAATGTCATTTTTTTTCTTTGTTTCTTTTTTCCCCTTGACATTTTGGGGATTTTTTTTCACTAGCTGTTGGAGATGGGAGCATCACCTCACCTCCTGTGAATGGTGGGGAGGATGTGATCAGAAAAAGGTGCCTTTCTCTGAAACACATATGCTCATTTGTGACAGTGACTTCTAAGAGATACAGAATAAAAATGTCAAGTGCTCAAGTCGTCGCTGGCAAGCACTTCATTTGGATCTTTTTCACTCCAACAGATGACATCAAAACACATAGAAAATGTAACGCAACATGTCAGCACTTATGCAGGGACCACTTATGGTGACATTTCCTTGCCTAACTCAGTAAGTAAAGACATACACATGTGTGTGTATGTGTGAGAAAGAGAGAGAAAGACACAGAGGGACAGAGAGAATTCGAGTTGTGACAGTCGATTGTAAAGCTACAATCTATAAATCTGCTATGCCTTTTGTAAGATAATAATTTCCAGGAGTGTCCTGCTACTATATTTTTAGCTTTAGTTATGGTCTTGACTAACTTGATACTTATATGTAAAATTGTTAATGACCAGTGATGGGTGTAATCTCACTACTTTTAAAATAAAAAAGCAACGCATCACATCTTGAATTATAGTTACTTATACAGTTACATTACAGTTACATTTGATTAGTTAAATTATTTTTAAGAACATTACTTGGGTTACACATTTAAAAAAAAAAAAAGGATTATGACGAATTTAAAACATGAATTTGGTTCATTCACATGTATCTTTGCATTTCTGTGACAGCTGAAGAGCCCCCGCCCCTTAATAAATCATTGTAAGGAAGAAACATGTGGTGCTGGGTGTATGATTTGCGTGCAGCAGTGAACAAGGAGGAATTAAATACGTAGAGCAAACAAAAACTAAAAACAAACACTTTTCTGTTAGATATTTTAGAAAGTAACTTAAAAGTAAAATTATTAGTAATGTGATCACTTTTTTCAATGAAGTAATCAGTAAAGTAATCTGATTACAATTTTATATAAGTGATTAATTTGTAGTGGAATACTATTTGAGTAACAAATGGATAGTTCAACCAAAAATGTACATTGAATTAAGAGTTTTAGAAGAATATTTCATCTCTGCAGGTCCATACAATGCAAGTCAATGGTGGCCAGACGTTTGAAGCTCCAAAAAGCAGATAAAGTGAGCATGAAAGTAACCCATATGACACCAGTGGTTTTATCAATGTCAATGATGAGGGCGTTTTAATATTTGGGTGAACTAACCCTTTAACCAAGACTGGTATAGTTTTAATTTAGAGTGTGTGGACTTGGATTCAAATCCAAAATGATTATTTATTATTACAAATGTTTAATAAATGTAATAAATAAATGAAATTACGATTGAGCTTGACAGCCAGTGATCCCCATACACTTTTCATTGTATGATTTAAAAAAAAAAAAAAAAAAAAAAACAGATTGGACATTTTATAAAATTACTCCTTTGGTGTTTCATGAAGGAAAAAAATCCTACATTTCATTTTGGATGAATTGTATGATTTGAAGAAGTTGCATCTTATTTGGCCTGAATTTAGACATTTAGGCAAACCTTTTTTTTTTTTTTTTTTTTAACTAATTTATTATAATTTAATAATCAATTATTAAAGCAAATGATTGGAAGTTTCACTCAAAATTCATGACAAGGCTGATGATTAAAGTAATAACAGAAAAGGACTGAACAATGAAATCATATTTATGAGTTGAAGTTATGGATGATGTTTTGATCCCCTTACAAAATCATTCAAACTTTTCTCTCTGTGCTGAGACTGTGATGAAACTGAGGATGTTCACAGACCATTTTATATTTACCACATTTCTGGATAGGTCAATATAGGCTATGGTTTTTACTTGAGAGAGCAGCAGAATAGTAAAATTATTGAACAAGCATGACACTCAAAAAATGAGTTAGCATACTTGTTATAGACATATTTTTTTTTATATGTTCCTCTAACAACAAAATTCACTTTAATAAGAAAATCTCCACTGAACACTTCAATTAGCTTGTGTTTCTGAAAATTTACAGGAAGGAAAAAAAACTTTTGGGCTTGTTTCACCCTTTTTCTGTTTTCTATATTCTCTCTCCAGTTGAAAAAAATCAATTTCCTGTTCTATACTTCCCATGACAGCATTCCTTTTGTTTTCTAAAAAATCCTATTGTGTAAGTTTGGGCATAGACCTTGAATGATGTTGAATGTTTTATGAGACTGCAGCATTCACATCCACTGACTGGGAAAGGAAGGCCTTTATGGACTACTGTGATAAAGTGTGTTGAAAGAAATAGAATAAAACAATGGCAACCTACCGTATAATAGACAGTTACACATTTAGTTAGCAAAACTCTTCACAACTGCTGTTTCACACATGACAATAAAAGACTGAGCACAAGCAGGTCCTGAATCAATTACAATAATGACAAATGTGCATGTGCAATTTATTTTTTCATTGTGGGATTTAAATGTTTCCAAGTGGACTGTTTTGACTGCGTTCACCAAAATTAGTTCAGAATGATTCATTGACCATTTCTGGTGATGCCAGAAGGTGGTGGCAAATGAGTGTCTTGTGTGAAATGAGTTAGTCACTGAATCAATGATCAAAAGAAAAATGTAATCCTTTAAATGTGTATGTCTACAGATCTACAAAGAGACTTCACTAGAGGTTTTAAGCATAAAGAACAAAGCAAATCTATAATTTCCCTACAGTTTTTGAGCTGCTGAGCATGACTCTTATCAAAAGACAACAATAACTGTCTTATAATATTTATAATGAGTTTGAATAATGTCCGTACATTTTCATGAATAAGAAAACATGTCTACATATATTCACTTCAGTAAAATGCCTGTGTTCTAAGAACACAGCAGATCATTTTCCTACAGTTTGTCGAGTGCACATCAACATAGAGGTAAAAAACAGGAGCTGATATTAAAAATAGTTTTACATATTTAACACAGATCTAGTAATCTGCTTGAATTGGCAAAAACAATCGTTCAAACTTTTACCTCACAAACATAATATAAAAATAATATCTTAATGAAGACCCATCCGCTGATATAAACTCCACTTACAATGTGTGCTTAAGAGAAGGATTGTCCTTTGTTTTTGTTTTTCTGCAGTGCATTTCAATCAAAAATGATATGCCGATAAATAACTCTCATTTGTGTGTTCCTCATCAATGCAGATAAAAAACAAGGCTAAATGAACATTGTTGCAAGCAACTTTGTAGAAATGAACGGAGCCATGTTGATTAGACTCTCTGACTGATGGCCTATTACATTAGGGGTTGTTTCGGCTCATGAACCTCACCTGTGATTGGCTGGATGGTCGCTCAATCAGCCCAAAGTAACAAACACAAAGAACACTGTATACAAAGCCACCAT
Organism: Xyrauchen texanus; assembly: GCF_025860055.1. Lineage (NCBI taxonomy): Eukaryota > Metazoa > Chordata > Actinopteri > Cypriniformes > Catostomidae > Xyrauchen > Xyrauchen texanus. The sequence continues at coordinate 33,674,567 of NC_068298.1, forward strand.
TAGGACTCGGTATAAGTTTTGCTTGGAAAAGTGCTGGGGACATAAATCACAGCTGCTACGCCGTTGCATCCAGGCCCTTGTTTCTCATCTAAATGATTTTCATTTATGTAAGGTTACTGGCACATTGGACAGTTGGTATCATGGGTATGGGTGCTTGTGTATACAGAGTTATTTGTGGGTTATGGGACTTTGTTTGGTTCTCTGTTCTAACTTTTATGCCATGATGTCCCTTGGTGTGAAGTCATTGGTAGAAAAAAAGGCATGTTGTCCTGAATAAGCAAATCCACTGTATTGTTGTTGTCAGATTGAGTCCACAGTGGCTGTCGGGCCTCAAAAGAGTTGAAGAAAAGAGTGGCACTTCATCCTTTTTTAATGCTCTCCTGGGATACAAGTTTTCTGGCTTGAATTTTGATCGTTACTCAAATAAGACTCAAAAACTGGGTTAGTGTGTTGTGGAGCATCAGCAAAAAGCTTGTCAAGGTAACCTCTAATTAAAGGCTCTCTGGTTTTGTCAAATCCACTCAACGCCTGTCACATCAACGCTTCATAATGAAAACAGAGATATCACTACATAGAATACTTCCAAAGCTAAATCAGTCTGCACCAAGAGATCTCCAATTTGTTTGAATTTTGCAGGATCGTAATGTAAGATCTTCTAACTAAAGGAATAATTAACCAAGATGTAAGAATTATGTTCTATGAGCAGCAAAGGCAGAAGTACATTTGTAATTTGCAGTGCAAAATAGATCAGAGCTCCTCCAAAATTAAGGGAGCCTTTTGTACATAGCTGGATTGACTCTTTCTCTCCAGTTCGGTTTGCTATTTCTTTTGCAGCTATCATCTTATCTTTTTTTCCCAAACTTTTCTTGGACCTTGTCCATTTATCTGACTACATTTCCAGAGACATGTCAGATGGATATCAACACACAGCCCAATCTAGTGGCAAGTGCAGTTATTGTATGCTCCACACACATCCTGCTCATTCAGTTCTGGGAAATTGGTCTCTTTGAAAAAAGCCTGTCATTTCTTTGCCACGCCTTGTCCCAAGTGACATTTACAGCAAATAATTCCAGCTAAACGACACAGAAAAAGGGCCACTGTAAAGTCATGGCAGTTTTGTTGCTCTTCTTTTGTTTAGAAAATTATATATATATATATATATAATGTTAGGGCTGTCAATCGATGAAAATGAAAAAAAAATCATCAAATTAATTACATGGTGTCCTGATTAATTAATCGCATATACAAATATTTGCTGAGAAAGCCCCTCATATAACAATAATTCAATATATAATGATTATACATACTTATATCAATATACAATTATACATAGTTATCTTTAAATATTTAAAATGATATATACATATATATACACACACATATATATATATATATATATATATATACACTCACCTAAAGGATTATTAGGAACACCATACTAATACTGTGTTTGACCCCCTTTCGCCTTCAGAACTGCCTTAATTCTACGTGGCATTGATTCAACAAGGTGCTGAAAGCATTCTTTAGAAATGTTGGCCCATATTGATAGGATAGCATCTTGCAGTTGATGGAGATTTGTGAGATGCACATCCAGGGCACGAAGCTCCTGTTCCACCACATCCCAAAGATGCTGTATTGGGTTGAGATCTGGTGACTGTGGGGGCCACTTTAGTACAGTGAACTCATTGTCATGTTCAAGAAACCAATTTGAAATTATTCGAGCTTTGTGACATGGTGCGTTATCCTGCTGGAAGTAGCCATCAGAGGATGGGTACATGGTGGCCATAAAGTGATGGACATGGTCAGAAACAATGCTCAGGTAGGCTGTGGCATTTAAACGATGCCCAATTGGCACTAAGGGGCCTAAAGTGTGACAAGTAAACATCCCCCACACCATTACACCACCACCACCAGCCTGCACAGTGGTAACAAGGCATGATAGATCCATGTTCTCATTCTGTTTACGCCAAATTCTGACTCTACCATCTGAATGTCTCAACAGAAATCGAGACTCATCAGACCAGGCAACATTTTTCCAGTCTTCAACTGTCCAATTTTGGTGAGCTCTTGCCAATTGTAGCCTCTTTTTCCTATTTGTAGTGGAGATGAGTGGTACCCGGTGGGGTCTTCTGCTGTTGTAGCCCATCTGCCTCAAGGTTGTGCGTGTTGTGGCTTCACAAATGCTTTGCTGCATACCTCGGTTGTAACAAGTGGTTATTTCAGGCAAAGTTGCTCTTCATATCAGCTTGAATCAGTTGGCCCATTCTCCTCTGACCTCTAGCATCAACAAGGCATTTTTAGCCCACAGGACTGCCGCATACTGGATGTTTTTCCTTTTCACACCATTCTTTGTAAACCCTAGAAATGGTTGTGCGTGAAAATCCCAGTAACTGAGCAGATTGTGAAATACTCAGACCAGGCCGTCTGGCACCAACAACCATGCCACGCTCAAAATTGCTTAAATCACCTTTCTTTCCCATTCTGACATTCAGTTTGGAGTTCAGGAGATTGTTTTGACCAGGACCACACCCCTAAATGCATTGAAGCAACTGCCATGTGATTGGTTGATTAGATAATTGCATTAATGAGAAATTGAACAGGTGTTCCTAATAATCCTTTAGGTGAGTGTATATATAAATATATATAAATATTCAGATCATTAAAATGCTTTACATTCCTGTAGCAGAAAAGGTAATCATTGATAAGGCCATACAAAAAGCAGCTTTAGAATACAATATATTGTTTACAACCATATTATTGATCATAAGACAATCATTGGCACACAGTTCACAGCAATCCATTTCACAAGTGAATTTGTCAATCAGTTGGAGATTTATTATGAGGGCTTGTTTAAGGGCTCGTCAATTTACACCTACGTCAGACGTCTCGGGTCTGTTGCGTCATAAACATAAAATGTTTAGGTCACTGTGTCAAGTTAAATATAGTTTAATACTCAATCTTTAAACACATCTTGAGATCCCTTAGATCGCATTTGTGCTCCTTCGAGTGTTTTGAACGCAAGAACGTAACGAATGTTTGTGTTGTTCTGCCTACTGAAGTGTTTTCTTCACTGTATTAACTGCGCATTGCTCATAGAGCTGAAATTTCACTTATTGCCCTCTGGAGTAAACAGGTGGTATTGCAAGCTTGCATTTCTCAGGAATCTTCCTTATTATGGTCTGTGGGCATGCGATTAATTGCGTTAATTTTTTTAATGCATTAATTTTTGTATAATTAATCGCACTGAATTAAATAATATACATATATAATAATAATATATATTGATGGACTTCTCTTATATCGCCAATGTGTGAAACAAAGCTGTCATATTTATGTTTTGCAATGGTGTTAGACCACTTTGTTTTGTGTTCTAAGACACAGAGGTAAACCTTTTGACACTTGCTTATCATTGTCATTGTCAGTCTTAAATAAGAACTTCTGATAAGGTACCATCAGACAAGGGGGTTGAGGTCAGGTGGAGGCTGTAACTTCTAAGATGGATTGTCCAGTTAGTTTTCACTGTGTGAGGCTGCTGTGATGTTGTAACTGTTTGAAATCATGGTTTTCTAAATCATACTTTTTTGATGTTTACTCTTTGCTTTGATTCTTCCTTTGATTTATGTTCAAAGAAGTGGGTACAACAAAACAACCCTAGCAATGCAAACACAATTTGACACAAAACCTTGCAACATTACCAAAAATGTAACATTTCTTACAATGCTACAATTGAAGTAAACTGATATGTATTCCACAACATATGGCAGCATAAATATATAAGTCCACAAGACAGCCAGACTGATAGCACTATGAATTCAGTGACAGTATGTCGAAAGTTTTGCTGCTGAAATCAGTCTGTGCTTACCAAAATTAAAATCACTGCCCCCAGTGGCCAAAGCTGGAAGTGTTATTGAAAGTATGGGCATGTGAGCTCCAAATTTGGAGTAAATTGTCCACAGAGGGGGTGCCAAAAGTGAATTTATTTTTAGTTGTAAATGATAAAACAGTCAACAGGAATGCATATTTTATTAACCATTGACCCTAACCCAAAGTATAAACATGTAAAATGTGATTTTAGAGATAAAATGCAACCAACAAATCACACTCCACACCATTGTTGATGTAAACATGATTATTCCTGGATCACAGGGGACCAAAAGCCATGTCTTGGGGTTGCTCAGCGATGCAAAAATGTCTAATGATGGTTTGCGCTTCTCAGTAATTGAGCAGACAGGGGTCGATTTCTATCCAAAGCAATATGTTAGTTTCCTTGTGATCATGTTGAGACAAGCACTGTTAGAGCAGTAGTTCACAACTTCATCTGATAATCATTTCATCATGTACTCTCCCACCTGTCGTTCTAAAGTATCATGGCTTTTTGTCTCCCATGGTACACAAAAGGAGATTTGACTTAAGCATTATATTCCATTACATCTAAAAGTCATTTTTCACTCATTATGAAAATGTTCACCTCTGGCACAACTCTAAAATCTTATTTGCATTCACATTCAATTCAAATACAACACATGAAGACATGTTGCATTAGGTTTGACTTCAATGGTGCCAAACACCTGTGTGTTGTGCATGTGTGTTGTAACCGATTCCATATGGATATGAGCCGATTGAATATGCAGAAATGCAAATGAGATTTGAAACAGTAGCCACTGTTGAGGGGAAGATTTTCAAATCTGTCTCTCTTTTAGTCACATGGACTCATTTTATGGTGCTTTAATAATACTTTCTGTCATTTTCAGAGCTTGACAGTTCCTGGTCCCAATTCATTTTCATTATAGATAAAAGAGCATTGTAAACATTCTACCCATCATCCCCTTTTGTGTTCTACATAAGAAAGAAAGTTATATGGGTTTGGAACAGCAAGTACCAAAGGGTGAGTAAATGATGAAAGAAATAGCATTTTTGGGTGAATTCTCACTTTAAGAGAGACAAAATGTCAAATCCCTTAAATTTAGAAACTAAACTACTATGAATGTTTTTTGTTTGTTTGTTTGTTTGTTTTTTAAGATACATTTCACTTGTGATAATGTTGTTGTGTTGTCAAATTTAGTTTGCTTATGTTGTTGATGTGCCCCTCAGGGCTTTAAGTCTATAACTCTTGAAAACTATTAACTTATTTTTCATCACTTGAAGTCTCAGTTATCCAGATGCTCAATAAACAAGAGCATGTCATGGCACAGGGACTTAATATCCAGATGCCTAAAATATCTTACATCCGTCACATAAATCAAAAGTGTCTTTAATGAACATATGCTGAAAAAACCAAACTCGACTGAGATGCATTACATCTGTAAGTCGTTAAGAAACAAAATCTTTATTAATACATCTAACTGTTGAGGTCTTTAAAACCTTACAGCGTGCAGTATAATCCTTCATTGTTGTCAATGTAGCAGCCGATCATAGATGCTAAACAGTGAAGAATAAATAACAATGGGTCCAATAATAATTTTAAAAACACAAAGAGGCCTGTTGAGTTATTACATTTTACTGATGCAATTTAGAAATCTTGGCTATGTTCACTTCTAAATAGATTTATAAAATTTCCTTAAAGCTTGAGCTTCTTTAAAGGTATAGTAAAAGCCTGTGTCACACTGTAATCACATTCAGGCCCTGACAACAGATGGTGAAAACTGCATCCCCCAGCATTTTTATAAAGAGAATTCATCCTTGAGTTGTTCTTTTTTGCTGCAATTGTTGAAAACAAGTCAGTAAAAATAGTTGAAGGAGCCATTGTGGTGGTACTCAGAGAAATCCTTTCATCTTTCATTTTCTGAAGCTCTCCATCAGCAAATCATCCAGCCATTCCCTCCATCACCAGATGAAATGCATTAACCGCTGGACAGTAAAATTGTTCATAACTGTGAAATTATTTTATAACACTGATCATTTTAAACCTAGCTGAAATTTCTAGTTGTGACCATGAATGAACTAACGTTGAGTTTGAACTGGAAATGCCACTAGTCGGATTCAAACCCTGGTTGTCCGTATAAGCACCAATGTGCAATGTCAATCATATCATGAAAATTATCTTTAGATCATTGTGGCAGGGCAGAGGGCGGGGCCGGTTCGTGATCCTACACACCCGGTCCCGTATTAGGCTAATTATGCCTCCGTGAGGGTTAAAGGTCGACTGCAGAGGATCGTGCGGGAGAGAGAGATCGTTAACGGACATGTCCGTCATGTGTGTTAGGGTCTTCTTTTAAGTTTATCATTAAACTATTATTTATATTGAAAAGCCGGTTCTCGCCTCCTCCTTTCCATTGATCGCTTTACACTGGTGAAGAAGCCAGGGAAGGAGGAGGGATACGCCGTAGTAGAGTTCTCGCCACACCAATGGAGCAAGCCGCGGCCATCTGCCGGGGGACGAGGAGCCCAGCCGCCTGGAAAACCTGGCGAGGGAGACCCCTTCTGTTCCCCGAGAACGCGCCGGGGCATTCCGTCCGCCAGGGGCTGGAGGACTGCCTCTGGTCCGCCCGGAGAGGCGTGGCTGTTGTCCGATAGAGGGTGGAGGAGTGGCCGAGGAACAAGCTGCGGTGTATCGGAGAACTGGCGATTTTTATTTTTTTTCATCTCTCTCTCACTGTTGCTCTGCGTTGGCCTTTACCCTCTTTTAAATTTTACAGTGTTTTTGGGGGGGTACTACACTGTTACAAGAAGTACCCCCCATTTTAATTATTTCTGTTTCCCTCCCCAGCCTGAGAGAACGAGGGAGGAATGTGGCAGGGCGGAGGGCGGGGCCGGGTCGTGATCCTACACACCCGGTCCCGTATTAGGCTAATTATGGGTTAAAGGTCGACTGCAGAGGATCGTGCGGGAGAGAGAGATTGTTAACGGACATGTCCGTCATGTGTGTGTTTGTGTCTTTTTTAAGTTTATCATTAAACTATTATTTATATTGAAAAGCCGGTTCTCGCCTCCTCCTTTCCATTGATCGCTTTACAATCATTTTGTAAAAAGCTACACTTAGATTCTTCTAACCCCATGCACAGGACCTGCATTAAAATCACAAAGCTCAGCAGTTTTGCTAACTGTGGTATTTGACGTTGGACTTGCTCGGCAGTACTGAATGTCAAACATCCATCAAGTTCAACTGTATTCAGATTCAACATGCAGAGCTGAAGTTGATGAATGATGCCACTGGAAAAGATGCACTCAGATTTGACTGAGACAAGGCATCCCAAATAGATTCTGGGGAATCAAATATCAACAGGAAACATCAATACACTTACTAGAGCGAAGGTTGAATGTGTCAGAGAAACTGAATACAGCATCCTGACAGAGTCCTTTTAAAGTATTCAGTGAAGATGCTGCAAAACAAATTAGGTCTGTGGCCTCTTGTGACCCCCAACTGCATGGCTTTAAAGATTGATATATATATCGATGGCGTATGGATATCAAGACAGAGGCCGTCTTCGGTTACCAGTGACTTGACTTGAATGGCAGCCCAGAAAAAATCCATACAGAATATATTCAAACACGTTTTATGCCACCGCAAATATAACACTAGTCATGTTTGAAAGTAGCAATTGTAAAAGCTCAGTCTTTAATAGAGCTGTTCAAAGCAATCATATCGCTAATTTTATATATTATTTTACAATATTTTATCGATACTTCAGATTCCTATATTAATATTTGTTATTTATGTATCCATATCATGTCCAAAACTTTCTAGTTCCAAAAAGGACATTAAGGTAGCATAACAGTAGTCCATACTAGTGATATTTAGTTTGTGAACGAATTAGTCTTTTAAGTGAGAGATCTTTCTTGTTCACCTCCATGCATTGACTGATATTTCTTGTTCACTGGCATCTTTCAAAGCTGATGAGCTCTTGTTTGAAGCGTGAGACTGCTTGGGTGGCATTTCATGCCTGTAGCTTGATCCAATAGGATTCGTGTGTGAGCCGTGAAGGATCATTTCATTGGTTTGACCTCCTGAATGAATACGCCCTTTACTAAACCAGTGGACTGGGTCGTTTGAGTCTGAATGAGATGAGGCATCTTGTTAAACAAGCTGAAGGTACTGATACACTAGTTTGCGAACAAAATCAATGAATCTCTCAGTAATCTCGTTCGTCAAGGAAGATCTGCTGACTGACGGAACAAGGGGAGGCATGTTGTTCGTTCAGTTTGGCATGTGAGTCAATCATGTTTGTCATGGAGAGAAAGGGGTGAAATGCACTTAAGACAAATAAGTTTATAGGAATGCACAAAACATAATATCACATTTATGAATGTGTAAAAATAACTACAGTTAAAATGACATGACTTAAGAATGGAAATGTTGGGCTTGATGCACAGTGTAAAAATACAGGGAAAATAAGACCTGACAATTGTGGTGAAAACGGTTATGGTTATATCTATTTTTAAAGTATCTTCGTACATTTGTAGAAATGCAAATTCTATTTGTGTTGTTTTGTCCTGCTTTTAAAGACTTTAGCGCGAGCCAATAGCATTCGATTGAGGGCTGTGAAGTAGCATATCATCGGTTGGAACCACTGAACGAATACACCCCTTTACTAAACTAGTCGGTCATGTAGTTCGTGAATGAACTGAATGTAATAAGACACGCGTTTGCAAACTAAATTAATGAATCAGTCATCTTGCAAATGTGTAATTAGAAGAAATGGTCAATACACAAATCAATGAAAGAATCTACACGAAACATTTTAGTGAACGGATTCAAAAGGCTCGAGTCACTGATGAATCAAACTCACCTCCACTAGTCCATTCGACACAAGTGGCTTAATTGCACGCTCGCATGTTCGCAAGCCTGTATGCTTAAAGCGAGGATGCATGAGGCAAAGTAAAAAGGGGGAATAATCATTTTTGGATGAACTATCATTTAAAGGCTATGGGTGAACTATTCATGCTAGTCAATGATTCACTATTGAGAGTCAGAAGTAGGTGGTATTAGGCGGTTGAACGTTTTTGTTCTAGAGAGTATTTGATTGGACAAAATGAGTGAGTGATGTATGAATCATCAATATGTGTATTAACTACTTAAAGCCAGTTTTGTTAACTTTTAGGAGTACACTAGCATATAGTTTACATCAAAGCTAGCAAACATCAACAAAAAGCCAAAAAACATTAAATGCATTGGGTCTTTAAAAAGAGAACCAATGGTAGCATGTTTTCAGGCATAGTCTGTGTTCTTTTGTACATAAAAAGCCAGAGCAGGTATAAAGAGCAGTTTAGTCGATACTTACATAAACCAGCTGATCACTGACTTTTATGAACACTTTATGGAGTATTTCGTGAAAGTACGGCAGACAGTGTTCAATTCACATCTGTGATTGTAGAGGGATATAAAGACAGCACTTCTAAAAACTTAGCGAGCCAGCAAGGTAATAAAAACTTGCTTTATTTCCACCATTCATGGCAGTCAAGGAAGCAACATCTGAGACTGCAGGGTCTTGCCTAGGGTGCCAAATGGGGTAGGACCAGCACTGGGTTAATTAAAAGCTGCACACGTTGGCATGTCAACAAAAACAAATAGAGTTAATTTATTGATCTAATAATTACTTTCATTATTATTCATCAAATTATATCTTCTGTCTTCAAAATGGCATAATTCCAGATAGATGTATCATGAATTATGCATTACAAATTAATTCACTATATGGTTTTTAACTCACTGCTTTAACAATGAGCATCAACAGGTTAATCAATATTGGTTAAATAACCATTAAACAAGATTTAATCATAAAGAGTTCCCACTAGTTTATTTACTTAAACAGACTGTCAAATGCCCAAGATATGCATGTGAAATGTAGTAAACAGGTGTCTTATTGTCATCATTTGCTGTCTGTCAAACAATTAAAATTATATTTGAGGTTTCTTACCTCACGTGAGTGGGTGCTCCAGCTTGGCTGGCTCGTGCGAGAGCTGTGACGTCAACAGTATCAAATGGGGAAAAACAAGTACATTTTGTTCTTTTAGCCAGCCAAAAACAATCTGTCCCCGGAAAAATTTCATATAATGAAATGATTGTGGTCAAAATGTTTCTTGTAAAAAAAAAATATTTAGTAAAGAATACATGGTTGTTTTTGAAAAGCCGTCAATGGGGAAACATGCTTTTAAGCACCGGAGGGTGTAGTTCCTGCATCTACCAGCAGGTGCTAACAGGGACCTGCTAACCAGCTAATTCCTTTTTGTACACAGATAATTGTGTAATTCAGAGAGTGCTGGGTTTTCAAGATGCTCCCTGTGATGCGATTAGACTTTTAAATGCACAGAAAAGTTCATATTTACTTTAATTCTAGTATTTATTCACACTTAATATTCATGAGCCAAGCCATTGTAGGATTCGATAATACAGGTCCTTTGCAGACACACTTGAGTTGATAGGTTTTCAGGACATATCATGTTAAGTCGTCATTGAGACTCAAACCAGCTTTGCATTCAGTTTTATTTAGACATTTATTTGTTTTAAACATATATTTTACTGTTATTATTAATATTGTAAACACACACATCCTAACTGATATCTCCAAGATGTATTATTGATCTGGAGAAATGGTAAGTACCAGAGCATTTGTTCACTGAGATGTCAAAACTGTAAAGCTGTCAAAAATATAATGTCAAATTATTATTAGAAATGAAATTTAAAAACTCTCATTGACTTTCAAGTTTTTTCATTCTCTTACATTATTTTTATTATTACTATTGCTAATATTTAGGGTTAGGGATCTGAACAAATCTCTGACTGAAAGTATTCAACTTTGTCAACTATGTAACTGAATGATTAAAAACTTAAGTCTGGTGCATGATAAATGGGTGAAAACCTACCATAGATTTGTACTTAAAGAGGGACCCAAGCCATAGCTTGAGCCACAGAAGTGCTTTGAGATGCTAGCAAGTCCAGGAAATTTATTATTTATGAACTATGAAGAAGCATTTGTTAATTACATCACTGCAAGGCACACTGTCTTGGTGATAAATATATATTAATACTGTATATACATCTACAAGAGAAAAATAAACAGTGTTCAGTGAAAACAAACATCCCCAGTTGCTATGGGAAGTGCTGTGCTTGGCGGCAGTAGAAGCTTAGGAACAGCTTGTGAAGGATGCGCTCTGCACTACCCATTGGCACCACAATCTGGCAGAGTGGGTCCCAGCAGACACCAGCCCCAGCACCAAAATGTGCGGTTCACACCTATACGCTTACATGTGCAAACTGCCCTGCTGTGCTTGACCTTAAAACACACACACACACACACACACACACACACACACACACACACACACACACACACACACACACACACACACACACACACACACACACACACACACGGAGCCATGCGGCCTGTGTTTTATTTAATTTATTATCAAATTTGACACCTTCTTAATAATCTTAATAAAAATAAAATGCCACCACATAGCCATCAAAAGTAAATGACTCGTAATGTATTTAAGGATATCAGTTAAGACATTAAAGAAAAAGTTTACAAAACAATTATAATTCTGTCTTGTTAACACAATGGCAGGGACCAGAACGTATCATAAAAATAATCAGTGCATCATATGCCAAGTCTGCTGAAGGCATACAAGTTATTGATGTCTGTTTCACAGCGGTTTGCACGTTCACGCAATAAGTTTCAATGTTTAGTACTAAAAACAATGCAAGTTCTCAGGCTAATGCACAAGCCATTGTGAATGAGCTCTCCTAATGCACTCATAAATGTGCAACAGATGTCAAGGTTTTCACTGAAAAATAGACGCACACACACAGCGGCCTCTTTCTCGAACTGGCACCCCCGGCTAGTCTTTATCCTCCTCTCGGCTGATTAGATGACTCAGTGCACCATCGCACACCCTCATGGCCCAGCAACGCAACCTCACGGCCTGGCCATGCCCTCCTCCTCATCACATAATCAAATGAAATTTCACTCTTTATTTACTCACCTTCACTTTCTTTCTTCTGCTTAACACAAATTAAGATTTTTAGAAGAATATCTCAACTCATAAAGTCCCCTTTGAAACTATTGGAACGGTAAGGCCAATTCATTTGTTTTTGCTATACACCAAAGACATTTGGGTTTGAGATCAAAAGATGGATATGAGATGAGAGTTTAGGATTTAAGATTTTATTCATCTTGTCATTCCAATAGTTTTAGAGGTGACTATAGGTCCATACAATTCAAGTGAATGGTGGCCTGAACTTTGAAACTTCAAAAATTACATAAAAGCTGCATTATAGTAATCCATACTCCATTTATTAAATCCATGTCTTCTGAAGAAATCCATGTCTTCTGAAGAAATATACTGTGGGTGCAACAGATCAATATTTAAGTCCACCTTTGACCAGCCCAAACCAGTAGGCAGCGATATGCACAGAGAATGTGAACCGCAAAAAAAAAAAAAAAAAAAAAAAAAGAATGTGGAAGTTAAAGTGGAGATTTATAATAAAAAAGGACTTAAATATTGATTTGTTTCTCACCCACACCAATTATAATGCTTTAGAAGACATGGAATTAATCACTGGAGTTGTATGGACAGCTTTTATGCTGCCTTTATGTGCTTTTTGGACCTTATGATTTCTGGTCTCCATTCACTTGCATTGTGAGGACCTGCAGAGCTGAGATACCGTAAAAATCTTTGTGTTCTGCAGAAGAAAGAAAGTCATTCACATCTAGGATGGATTGAGGGTAAGTAAATGATGAGAGAATTTTCAGTTTTTGTGAACTATTTCTTCTTCATATTTTGCTGCAATATGCATCATGCTTGCCATGAATGGTCTGTGGGTATTCCAAGGGCATGCTGTCTGAGACTGACCAACATTGAGCATTTTTAAATTGCCTTTTTAAAATTCCTTGTCTTATTTGTATATTGTTTTTCAAGAACAGCAACTAAAACATAAGGGAGTGCAAAATAAATAATCAACCACCTTTTTATTAACTTATATCTATAAGATATTTCAATATAATTACATGTCTTTTCTTTTACTATTCATGCTAAGATAAAATAAAAGCCATTTCTAAAACTCCAACACGTCACAGAATATGCATTTTCTTATTTCCTGCTTAGTATTAAACACTATTATAATACTTATAGTATATATGAATACACACACTGTATATATATATATATATATATATATATATATATATATATATATATATATATATATATATATATATATATATATATTATTTTTTTAAATAAATGTTTTATTAACATTCATTATAGGACTACTGGTTTAGGAATAGACCACTGAAAACCCCTTATCTGTCGACCGCTAATATGAATAGCCAATTAGAGGAATGAATTGCATGGTGTTTCTCTAGAAACATGCTGAATTCAGTGTTTCAAAAGCTCACCATCTTATCTATAAGTCTCAATAAGCATCTAGTAACTCACAGACTAAAATGAGAGTGCTTGAGATTTTGTGATAGCAAAGTAAACGTCAGCCTCATTTGACATGTTCTTGGATGCAACATTGTTAATAGGTGTAATTTCCCAAGTCCTAGAATGAAGCTTATCGTAAAGATGCAATTTTGTTAAAATGTCTTTTCGCATTATATAATTTTTATTGCAAATGCAAGAAAAATTGTCACACTGTTTTGCTTTAAAGTAAGTTAATATTTTTGAGTGAACTATTCCTTTCACTTTTGAAACACTAAAATAAGAATAATAGTAGTAATAATGCTAAAAAAGTAACAAAAAAAACTTTAAAGCTAGAAAACACAAAAAACAGCAAACTAACGAAAACTTTAACAGACAAACTGAAAAAGGAAATAACAAAATAAAATATATTTGTGGAATTCATATATAATAAAGTGATGATTTTCTGAATTGTTGTTTGAAAACACTGTTTAAATATAGATTGTACCTTAAATTTTGATATACGTTGGAGAGGTTAAAGCCTTAACTTGTGGGCCCTTATCCCCCCAAATCCCCAATCATTGGCTCTCTAATTTGAGTAAAAGTGTTGCTAAAGAACAAATGTACCTGTATTTGCTGTGCATGCCTTTTATTGGCAAACATTGTAATTACAGTACAATGAAAAACTGCCTACAAGATCTTTTGGCATAAAAGCCTACAGTAACCAGAAATACTTGGATCTATGTCAAGTCACAGGCACGCTCAATTCTTGTTGGAAGGTTAGCTTAGGCTGTGTTAGAAGACGACTAATAGGAACAGATCGCAGAGACCACATTTCCCCTCCTCTAAGTTTGTTTGCGGCGAGAACAGCTGTCGCGGGCTCCAGAGGCTCTGGGATTGAATCGCAATGAGCCAGTTCTGTAGTTCGTCAAACAGCGCTGTCAGACACACAACAAAAGAAGACTTGCTTCCCAGTGTAACGCAAAATGCCACTAAGTCAGCTTTCAAAATGATGAGTGGGGCTTTTAGATTACCTCAAATGGCCTAACCACAACCTGTACCTCAGTCTGAAACATTGAAAATGTGATGTCTAAATGCCAGAATGTCACTGTCATCCAGGTTATTCCTGTCATATGGGACCCTTTGAACTCTGTAACATTTAAAAATAAATATGTGTGTGTTGTTACTTACAGTTTCATTTAATTTAAACAGTATAAGGTACAGAAATGTGTTCAGATCAAGCTCAGGCAGTTAACCTTTTTAATTGAAATGTATTTACATAATGGCTAGAAAATCAACATGATGGAACATAACAGTGAAAATAAAGAACTATTGGCCATGGCTGAGTAAGGAATAGCAAGTTACATGCGGATGCCAACTTAAAATAATTTTTTTTTTATATTTAACATATATAAAACTGTTATAACCATCTTTATAATATATATATGACATTGCTATAACAATCTTTTTTATAATTTTGGTGTCATTATACAGATTTCTGTAATTATATCAAACAGAGGGACGTCTGTTAATGTTTCTCTGTTTTCAACAGTGAAACAAACTATAATACCACAAAACATCATAGAATTCATCAAATCCATTAATAATATTTACTGATGTTTGTTTTGTTGTTTTGCTGCCAAAATGATGCCACTTTCTGGATGATGATGTCATTAAGTATTAGCAAGATGGAAAGTGATATTGAGAACATACAATATGAGGGAAAACCTCTAAATTAATTACCAATTAAAACAATAATCCCAAGAAAACATGTTTTGTTTTAAACATTTCAATTAGTAGAGTGAAAAAAGGAAACGCCATGAATATATCTGAATAAATTGTCCATTTTAGAAGTATATCTCTGGGATTCATGGCAAAATGCTAACATCCCCTTAAACAAAAGTAGTAAAAGTATTTGAAATCCACCCCTACGTTTATTTCTGTGTAATACCGTGATACATAAAGGTAATGTAATTTCTATCTTTAAAAATGACAAGTTTAATATTGCCATATATCATCTAATATATTAAGGCATATACTGTAGGCATGAAAATAGTCTGCATAACAGAAACGCACTGGATTTGTTACCAAACCACCCTATTCTCATACAATATAAATGATCTGTTTTCTTCCTAAACAGCCTCCACTCATCCTAAAAACATCATAAATCGTCTAACTTTGGATGACGTAACCTAAGTATGTCAGTGAATTAATTGCTGTAGATGGATTGTATCACATGGGAATTGTGCTCTCTCCGGCATCATCTTCTACTATTTTTTTGTACTTCCTTCTGCTGGAGAAGCAGGAGCAGCGTAAGAGGTGGTTGTCAAGGGAATTATATGCAGGTATATGCAGATAAGTGCTTGCCTTTAAAATCGAGAAGTCCCACTGAACTGTACTTCATTTTGAGAGTCTGCACCATAGGCCTCATTAAAACTGCAGCATAAAAATAATCAACAGCCCGGTACAAGGCTTCTGTTCAAAAACTGGGGTGTTTTTGCTTTCTTTACTTTCTTTCCATGGGAAAGTATCCTATACGTTCTTTGTATTTGTTGGTAGGAATATACATTTCTGTATGCTACCGTGAACTGGAAGGATGGAAATGCAAGGATATAGAACATTCCCCACTAGACAGTAAAAGTCAACATTTGTTAAAAACAAAACATTTTTCTTGTGGTGTTGTGAACAATTCATCTTAAGTTTTATTGCAAAGATTTTTTTTTTTGACCCCATAACTTTTCATTGAAAGGTAATAACTTGCTCCACGTCTGAAATTACTTTCTTTGTCTAAGTTCTATTGTACCTTTAAGATTACATTTTTACTCCACTGATGGTTAGGTTTAGGGATTGGGGGTAGAGTTAATATAATTAACATTCCTCTTCGGTAAGTGGAGCTCAAATATGCCCTTACGTTCCAAAACACTTCCCACTTTGGCCACTGGTGGCAGTGCTTCAAATTTCGGTAAGCACAGGCCGATTTTACCTCTAGAAAAGTCAACCAACTGTTTTCAAATTCACTGTGAGATCAGTATAATAGGCATTGTTACTGCGTAAATTAGACATATTCATAATCAAAAGTAATAACAGCACATTTAGATTGCATTAATTATGAAACTTGTTCAAAGGTATATTTTATGAGTATATACATTATTTTTATTTTATCCACACATACAGCCTGTACACCCTGCGGTTATGGTAAGACCAGGATCCGGTTCATTGCCGTTTTGGGGTTTGAAGTGTCACCAAGCATTTGTTTGTAAACAGTAACTGCATCTATAGTATATAGTAGGTGAATGACAACTGCTAACCAAGTGATGGAAGCGCTAGTTGTGCAATCCAATCAATTCCTGAAGAATAAACTTGGAAGTCAATCAATTCTATCCTAAATTTTCTCCCTCAGAAATATGTCACATTATAAAAGTACAATGGGTTTTAAATGCTATTAGCTCATGTTAGCTTTAACAATTTCAACTACAAAACAAGCCAGTGACAAAGTTAGATAACCAGCCTGGTGTCATGAAATTTACATGACCATGGCAACATTTTTGCAAACCAAAATGACGTGCTGTCTTACACGTTTGGCTGCAGTTTCCCAGTGAAATGTCCAGCAGGGGGTCCAAAAACAAGTCAAATAGTGTTGTAATTAGATGAGTGGTGATTTTAATATGGATATTTTAATGAGTAAAATATATATCTCTACCCCAAAACTTCAGCCTAAACCTAACCAACAGTGTCCTAAAAGATAAATGAGAGGTGAACAAAACAGATATCCTTACCCAACACCTAAACCTAACTGTAATAAAAGCTAATCTTGAACCGCAGTCTTCCAAGTCTGAAGTTCAACCTTTTATCAGGTGAGCTACTGCAGAAGATAGTCATATTGTAATAAGTGTGTAAATGTAGGTGATTCTGTAAAACGAGTGTGTGGCAGGGCGGAGGGCGGGGCCGGGTCGTGATCCTACACACCCGGTCCCCCCCTCCGCCCTGCCACAGAGTGTTAAAATGTTTTGTGTTTTAAATTATGTGTTAAAGTGTTTCGAAATCATAACATAACAGTGTGAGAGTTATAGTGTGACAAATATGTGTTTTTAAAGACACAATCAGCCGCTGTACTCATGATTTGTGTGAAAGTGAATAAAACGCACAGTTGTTGTAGCGCCTCTAGTGTTAATTTCACCAGGAAACTGTGGCGAACACGGCACGAAAAAGTCAGTTTGCAAAAATGTAGTTATTGCAATGTTCATGCTATGAGACTAGGTTGAAAATAACACACAAACTGAGTGATGGAAATACTAGTTGCATGAGTCACTGAGTTCATCATCTCATCATCAAAATCCGCATAGCAGGAATGCTATCTATGAGAAATTTCAATCAGCAAAACAGCTTTTATCTCGATTCCGTGTCTGTTGGTATTCAATTACATACGTTTCAAACCTGATGCACTCTGGGACAGGAATCAATAACGATCCATTAAAAGTAGTCATCGGGGAAAAGGGCGAGCCATTTCAGAACATTGACAATCAGGAATCACATGCAATTATGTTATACATGCAGAAAAGGATCCAGCATTCTGGAAGTTTCCTATTCCTTTTCATGAAAGCCAACTAATCGTTTCTTTGTTGGCATGCCAGGCTCTTTATGAATGACATAATCTCCAGCAGCAAGCGTATTCGGTCATTTGCGGAAACAGACATGAAACAACAGCAGCTAAAGCAAGCAGTCTGTGCCGAGATTACTGTAGCATGCTGGAAACAAACACACACTTTGCATTCTTTGATATGTCACAGTACATTCACATGCTGCTCTCATCAGAGCACTTGCACAAGCTTGCTGGGTGCTTGACATGGCAGAACAAATTTCTAAGAAGATTACAGATTTCTTGAATCGAAAGAGGCCTAATTTCTGAAGTGAACAGAACAGATACAAAAGAATGTTTCTAGGAGCTGCAAATTATGCAGTTATTCAACAAATGGCACACAAAATAATGTCACTGTCATTACTGACAAAAACAGTGAAGGTCACACTCTATTTCAGTGTATCTGGGTTAGAGAAAATTTGGTAGATTTAAAAGTAAGTGAAGCAGGGCTAATAAAGTGCCTGTTCTTAAAAGATATTTAATCCAAAAAGAAATATTCTGTCATCATAAACTCACCCTTCTTCAGATTTTCTTCTGTATAACACACAAGGAGGTTTGGCAGAATGCCTTAGTTGCTATTTTCCATACAAAGAAAGTAATGGTGACCCAGGGCTGTCAAGTTGCATAAAGAACAAAAACACTTTCTAAAAGCATCATAAAAGTTCAAGTCAAGTCAAGTCAAGTGGTTTTTATTGTCGTTTCAACCATATACAGTTAGTACAGTACACAGCAAAACGAGACAACGTTCCTCCAGGACCATGGTGCTACATAAAAACAACAAAGGACCAACATAGGACCACGTGAGACTACACAACGAAATAAAATACCTATATAAACTACCTATATATACCTATATAAAGTGCACGTGCAAACATGTGCAAAAAGTACAGGACAGTACAACAAATTACTGACAATGAACAGGACAATAGACAGTGCAGCGCCGACCAGTACTCAGTAGTGCAAAAAGATGACAGTTTCTAAAATGTAAACATAACATACTATGAGATAATGTTCTATGCACATAGCAGTTATTGAGGTAGCAGACAGTTATAAAGTGACAGTAATTAAAGTGCAACTCAGGACACGTGTGTGTCAAACCAGTCTCTGAGTATTGAGGAGTCTGATGGCTTGGGGAAGAAGCTGTTACACAGTCTGGCCGTGAGGGCCCAAATGCTTCGGTACCTCTTGCCAGACGGGAGGAGGGTAAAGAGTTTGTGTGAGGGGTGTGTGGGGTCGTCCACAATGCTGGTTGCTTTATGGATACAGTGTTTTTTGTAAATGTCTTTGATGGAGGGAAGAGAGACCCCAATGATCTTCTCAGCTGTCCTCACTATCCTCTGCAGGGCTTTGCGGTCCGAAACGGTGCAAGTCCCAAACCAGGCAGTGATGCAGCTGCTCAGGATGCTCTCAATAGTCCCTCTATAGAATGTAGTGAGGATGGGGGTTGGGAGATGTGCTTTCCTCAGACTTCGAAGAAAGTAGAGACGCTGCTGGGCTTTCTTGGTGATAGAGCTGGTGTTGAGGGACCAGGTGAGGTTCTCCGCCAAGTGAACACCAAGGAATTTGGTGCTTTTGACGATCTCCACAGAGGAGCCGTCGATGTTCAGCGGAGTGTGTTCACCTTGTGCTCTCCTAAAGTCAACAACCATCTCTTTTGTTTTGTCGACATTCAGGGACAGGTTGTTGGCTCTACACCAGTTCGTCAGCCACTGCACCTCCTCTCTGTATGCTGACTCGTTGTTCTTGCTGATGAGACCCACCACGGTGCGTGTCATCGGCGAACTTGATGATGTGATTCGAGCTGTGCATTGCTGCACAGTCGTGAGTCAGCAGAGTGAACAGCAGTGGACTGAGCACACAGCCCTGGGGGCCCCAGTGCTCAGTGTGGTGGTGGTGGAGATGCTGTTCCCGATCCGGACTGACTGAGGTCTCCCAGTCAGGAAGTCCAGGATCCAGTTGCAGAGGGAGGTGTCCAGGCCCAGCAGGTTCAGCTTTCCAATCAGGTGCTGGGGAATGATTGTGTTGAATGCTGAGCTGAAATCTATGAACAGCATTCGAACGTATGAGTCCTTATTGTCTAGGTGGGTGAGGGCCAGATGGAGGGTTGTGGTGATGGCATCGTCCGTTGAACGGTTTGAACGATCACGCAAACTGCAGTGGGTCTAGTGAGGGGGCAGCTGGGTCTTAATCTGCCTCATGACGAGCCTCTCGAAGCACTTCATGATGATGGGTGTAAGTGCGACGGGACGGTAGTCGTTGAGGCAGGACACTGAAGACTTCTTTGGCATGGGGATGATGGTGGTGGCCTTGAAGCACGTTGGAACGACGGCGCTGCTCAGAGAGATGTTGAAGATGTCGGTAAGAACATCTGCTAGCTGGTCTGCACATCCTCTGAGCACTCTGCCAGGAATGTTGTCTGGTCCAGCAGCCTTCTGTGGGTTGACTCTACATAGAGTTTTCCTCACATCTGCCGTGGTAAGACAGAGCACCTGGTCGTTGGGAGGAGGGGTGGACTTCCTCGCCATCACGTCGTTCTGCACTTCAAACCGAGCGTAGAAGTCGTTCAGCGCATCTGGAAGGGAGGCAAAGTTGTCTTTATATGTCTTTATATACTTCCTCGCCATCACGTCGTTCTGCACTTCAAACCGAGCGTAGAAGTCGTTCAGCGCATCTGGAAGGGAGGCAAAGTTGGCTTTATATGTCTTTATATGTCTTTATATGTCAGGCACTATATTTCAAGTCTTCTTTAGCTATATGAGAGCTTTATGTTGGCATCAGACTAAAATCTAAGTGTTATTCACTGAATATCTAGCCTTTGAAAATCTTACGTGAGGTCCCTTTTGACTTACATTTAGGGATGTCCCAATACAGATTCCAGTTTCAGTAACGTGCTCATGTACTGGTACACGTACTCATAAAAATACCATACCCTTACCAAAATCCGATACCATCTGACCTACGAATATCCTTAAGTAAACATTCATCCCACAAATTAAAATCACGTTATGTCCTAGTGAGAAAACCTGCGATTTAATGAGATAAATATATACTTTACATGTAATTCAAATGTGAGCACTTGTGAATGTGTGGAGCTGACGCCGGCTGCTCATACATTTTAAAGCTCCTCCAAGACTCATACAGGATAACCATGAGCATCGCGCGCTCTGTTTGTAGCAGATGACGGTAAACAGTGTGCATACTTATTTACTTAAATATAGCAGCCTTTTGCGGTTTAATAATCACTTTGGGTCACGTAGCGACCGTGACTGAAAGTTATTATTTCCCCACTTTTCCAGAGTGGGAAGCTTAACGTCAAAGCTCATTCGACAAAACAACAACATCAAAAAAACTCTTCAAAATAAAAGCTCCGTCATAGGAAAAAAGTATGACAGAAATATATCACTACTGTAAATGTATGTAATATTCACTGTAATGCTGCTACTACACTACTACTACTACTAATAATAATTCATCAGCAGTGATTGTGTTATACTGAAGCAGTATCTCACATCTGTGGTGCTCCCTTATGCCGCACTTTATTCTACAAAATATAATTTCATGTTGTCATTTAGATTGTGCTGTGAGATTCTGTATATAAGCACTTCATTTGATTAAAAGTATTAAAGAATTATGTTGAATTATTTTTTTATATTTTCATTTGATTAAAGTTTTAATGAATTCATTTATTTAAATGCCATTTTGATCAAATTAAAATAAACTGCAGAATTTTTTTTTATAAAAATAAAACATGTATCGGACTCGGTATTGGCGAGTACCAAAAATGAAGTATCGGCACTTGCTTTAAAAAAAAAAAATGGTATCAGGACATCCTTACTTACATTGTATGAAAAATAGTAGTGCGAAGCCTTTAAGGTTTGGAAAGACATGAGGGTGAATACATTTTTGGGTGAAATATGAACTACCAAAAACATGTTGTATCGAGGTTCTACAGGGTTTTTGTCCATCAGTTTTTGGGACGTGGGCTGGAAAAGTCCAATTAAAGTGAAAGTGTCTCAAACCGCAAACTGAAGAGTGAAATTCTGAGATTTGTGCCACACAAACACTTCTCCACCATCTGTAACTGACAGCTGTGAAGATGTGGAAATGAAGCCTCACTCTCTTCTAAGCAGACTGTAAAGATTTGAGAAGGCGAATGATTTATCTGGTTTCCTGAACATATCATTTACATAGGTATCCATATTGTTGTTGTTTATTCTTCGGAGATGTGAGAGATAATTGTCTTTTAGATTCTTGTCTTCTTTCTACCCTTAGTGGTGTAACACAGACCTCAGCAGGGGCAGAAGGGAAAGCAGGGGCTGATGGGAAAAAAAGGGCACTGACATATATTTGAATGAGTAGTATTTAACCAATACTTAACAAATTTCTTTGCTTTTATAGTATTTTTTTTCTTTTATTATATAAATATCCTATTTGTATCTATTATTTCCTTCATCACAAATAAACTTGATGTAGAATGGATTCTCCTACCGAGACTAAAATCTGATTTGTCCCTT
Source organism: Xyrauchen texanus (assembly GCF_025860055.1). Classification (NCBI taxonomy): domain Eukaryota; kingdom Metazoa; phylum Chordata; class Actinopteri; order Cypriniformes; family Catostomidae; genus Xyrauchen; species Xyrauchen texanus. Next base: position 33,697,058 of record NC_068298.1, read on the forward strand.
AGAAGTTTCCTGTAGAATTGATCATTTTTGTTTCTGTATATTGGTTTCACTAATCATGGTATATTTACAAATGTATCTATGTAAAAATGTGTTTGACATTCTATGTGGCTGAAATTATGTGTATCTTGAGATCATGTGTAATAAACATTATAAATAATAAAGCTGTCTACATGCAGGTGTGCGATTTTGGAAATGCAATGGTGATCAAATATTATTATTATTATTATCAACTTACACTATCATACTGTACACAGAATGGATTTTTTGATCTGACCTGTTACTTGTCTGAGGCAACGCCACTTCGATGATACTTGGGGCAAATTTCTAACAGCATTTTTGCACACTTGAAGGGCACTGCGGGAAGGGAACACCACCCGAAGGATTGCTTCATACAAAAGTGAAAAATTAATCTTGTCTCGAAGGGCCCTTCAACAAGACTATTAGCAAAGGGTACAATTCAAACAAGTAATGCCATGTTGCTTTCAGAATACCCACTTCAAGGGCTCTGCACTTCGGAGCAAGTAGGGCATAGGAATGATCACTTTCGATTGGAATTCACCTCTGATCTGCTGCAGTGCGCACTGATAAAGACACCTCCACCTAATTTTTTTTTTTAATTCTCCCTCAATTTACAAGGAAATCTTATATTGACAAATAATTACTGTTATTGTAAGATTATTAAGAGATTTTAATTTTGTTTTATTTAATCCTTTTTTTTTTATTATTATAACAATGTCCCCCTTTTTTCTGCATGACCAGAAGAGTAGCTTTAGACTTTTGAACGAAAGGTGCTCGCGCCTCTGCAGCCCCCTTTCTGTGCATGCCACTGGGCTGTATTTGTTTTTATATGATTTAAAAAAAAAAAAACTTTTAATCCAGTTTAAAGGAATATTCTGGCATATAATTGGTAACACTTTACAATAATGCTGCATTTATGAATCTTGATTAACATTCATTTCTACATTTACTGTATAATATTTTTAATTAAACGTTGCATATATTAACATTAGTTGGACCTTATTGTTACAGTGAGGCACTTACAATTATAGGAGGTTTCAAATATGAAGCTTATAAAAGCACCTAGGTGAAGTCTTCTGTTAAAACTTGTGTATAATTAGTTTAAATAGTTTTTACAGTGGTTTTAGGGCTTACAGTGTTATGTTGTCATGGCAACAAAGTTGTAAAATATGACACTATAGGTACAATTGGTAACTTTACACAGAAAAGGTTAGTAAGAGTTTTTATCACACTTATATCATGTTAACACACATATTGTTTACATCTTATTGATACTTGTTGTGGGATTTTTAACCTTTAGGGATTTGCCACATACACTCATATTGTAGGTGCCTCCGTAGTGTCTGCGTAGGGCACCGACTCCCTAGGGGGGCACCATCTTACCCACCAGACAGTCCATCTTACCCACCAGGAACAGCCTCCCACCCTCTCCGTAGGGCATCAATTTGGCCAGCTGTGGCCCTGGGTGCCTCGTTGTAACCCAGATTTTAGATTTTAGAAAAGGAAGGACAAGTTTTTATTTTATTATTGTTATTTATGTATTTATTTTGTGGTAATCAACATTATGCCACAAATGTTGTCAACTGAGCTTGTATGGAATCTGGAATATTACTATAATAATAATAATAATAATAATAATAATAAGTTAAATCAGATTGCAGTACTGTTTATATGTACCTTAAACCTTGCAAAAGCTTTCTTCTTATGTTACTCACTTTACTTTACCATTTTAGCCCAATTGAGCTATTAACCAATTGAGCTATTAGTTAGATTATTTCCAGAATTTAAGGTTGTATGTGAACGTTGCCATTGTACACAATATCAAAGCATTGCTCTGTTTGTTTGAACATCCCGACCAGCTCATCATAGCAACATTGACTCAATAAATAGTGTGAGTTTACGGCAGGATTTTTCATTTTTCCAACCAATGGAAGACTGGAGGAAAGTTCAGGAAACCTGTTTATTTTTGCAATTCCATTTGCTAATGCTACTGGTGCAGAAATTGCATACTGTACTTCATCTTTAAAGAACTTTACTGTACTTCATCTTTAAAGAACTTGTTAAACACATAACATTTCTCCGAGACTCAATCCCTCACTCTGAAATTCTTATCTTATTGCATTAGTATGGGCTCACTAAAGGACCGCATTAACACAATTTCAGAAATAAATGTATGGAACATTCTTGCCTTGGATTTTGTGATGCTGGGCAATCAATAAGAACAAAATTATAGTGCGGTGGAGTGAGAGATTTTAATCTTGGACTAAATATCCTGCAGTGGATTAGTCTCAGACACTTTCATACCCCCAGTGTTCTTCATGAAATATGGATAAGGAGAGGATTATGAAAAATAAAGGCATTTTCCCAAACCTGCCTCTCTAAAATGGAGATCAAAAGTTGGAGATAATAGGCAGCTAAAGTATTTCTCCTTGCTCCTCTGCAGCAAATGAACCAAGGCTCGTCGTCCCATCGGTCTTGGTTCGAGATTAATGAAAAGCCCTCCTGGTATGATACCTTTCAGAGGGGACAGGACACTTCCTCAAAAGATACTTCTTTCCTCTCTTGAGGGCATATCTCATGGAAACTCTCGCTGATGATAAGCTTTTATAGAAAAAAAAATGCTAATGTGTGACCATTATTTACATAGAGGCAGATTATAAAGGTGACATTGATACAGCACTGATAGCGTGTAATCCTTCCCAAGACCTTGGACAAGCTGTTTCCTGTGAGCTAGTTTCAAAGAGGCATTTTAACATCCTTGGCTAAAGTCTGTGAAAAGATTTGAAAGTAATTATGGCCCCTTTTTCCCTGTGTGATCTAACAATACAATTATAATGGGAAATCTGTGTTGGTTGCATGCAACTTGTGGGCTGTAACGGCTTCATAGTATTACACGAAAGAGGATGATGCTTATTAATATTTATGAGGATGCAAACAAAATCTTTTTTTGGAATGTATACTGCATTTCAGCCCTTGTAACCTACATTTCTGTCTTGCCCCAGGTGGAACAAATTACCTTTTTTATGTACGTGCCTTTGTGTGATTTGTTATTGTGTGCAGGCCTGTATGTGAACATGCATGTAACTGCTTTTGTAAGTTTAGTGACTGCTCAGTTCCAATGAATCACTGCTATGGTTTGATTTTACATTTTTTAACATGATTTCAGTTAAACCTGAAAGTAAAACCATTACAAATTTTAAGCATAATAAAGTTAAAATAGTTATAACAAAGAAATATAGAAATATGTCTAGGTCACTAATCAAATATTAGCACATTTTGGTAACATTTAAATGAACATTTCCTTTGTTAAGGGTTTATAAATGGGTTAATAAATGACTAATAAATCGTTTACAAATGCATTGTAAAAAATGTCAAAACTTTTATAACAACAAACATATATATATCTTATATAGATATATAACTTGTATATCTTATTCAGCATTAGTAACCTATGAAAGTAAACCTTAATGTAAAGTGGACACATATGAAGAATAATTTATTAAAGAGTTTGCCAACATTAGAAACCTCTGTACATAAAGTGCAGTATGGTTTAATGGTCATCAAGCTTTATTACATGATATATGCTGTGAATGAGCATGAAGACCTGACATTTCTTCATTATACTAGTATGTATGGTATGTAAGTCACAATATAAAGTGTGACTCAGAAGTGAATAGCAGGGCAAAGAGAACTACCTTTGTACAGCCTACATGAGATCCATTACAGTAGACTCAACCAAGTATATCTCAAAAAATAGAAATATATACATAGTAATGAGGTAAACTAATGGCAGTCATTTCATTTGGAGAGTTAAGGACTAGGACTAGTTTGCAGAGGTAGGAGTTATGTTGGGACAGAACTTGGAGAAGCACCATTCTTTTGACATCAACTTGACAAGGAAAGTCATGACACAAGTGAGTCAACACATTACAGAAATGAACATAAACACAAAGGGGAGTGTAGTAAAGTGACACAATCCCTCCTTTTAAATATAAATAAAAAAGTCTATTTTTGCTGCATAAATCATGAATTAGGGCATTTTGTAAATGTATTTATAAAGCATTTATAAAATGTACATTAAATGCTCTATATTGGATTAAGATGCCTTTTTAGTTATGTTTTTATGACTGCATATCAATAATTCATATTGCGTTTGTACATGATTTACTAGACATCAATGAACCCTTTATAAACCACTTACAATTAAAACATATTGCAGAATAGAAGCTTTTTTTAACTACTGGTTTCAGACTGGATCTCAATGTATATACGTATTTAACTTCTTCTTCAGAGGTTTTTCAGATGAAAAATCTGTGTTCACAGCTTGGAAATCCATCAAAAAGGACCCCAAATGGGCCAAATGTCAAACTCAAAGACAAAATGTTTTTGAATTAAGCTAAAGCACATAAAACAGAATTTGACTTAAGGATAGTCCCTCAGAGATAATTAGCTTTGGCAAGAAATTCTCTTTTCTGCTACAAGATAAATTAAAAGCGAGGAATCAATGGACATCTCTGTCGGTTAATGCCCTTTAGTAGTGCAGATAAGAAACAGTGATTACAATTAGTTGTGTAATTTTCTTAGGGAAAATACAGCTGTTGTTTGAGATCGATGGGGAGGGTTTTAAAGGGACTTGTAGTAGGGAGCAAGATAATAATACTAATCAGTCTGTCATTGTACAGACTATTCTGACTTTACTAAGGACTTAAAATATTCATATGTTGACTTTTCATGAGGCCAGGGTAATTTTATGAAATGACTTTAGGAGAACAGAGCACTCTAAACAAGTGTGTACCAGTGGGGATTTCTTTAAGACTGCAAGGGAAGCTCAGCTTCCCCTATAATGTCAAAAAAATAATGGTCAAATATGTACTATTGTGTAAACAATTTACATGACTAAAAATGCGTTAGAACACGTTCATCTCGAAGACGAGTTCGTTCAGAATCAGCTACATTACATATAGCAGGTCGGCTGACTCGATTTACTTCTCATACATTCCCGTGAAGCGTCAGTGCATTTCCCTGTTGAAGCCGAGCGTCCATTGACTTCAATGGGGCTGCTCTGAACAATTTATTTCAGTGCTCGAAAATAGACGGTCATTGGATAAATGCTGCGATTATGTCCGCCCACGGACGCTCAGCGTCTCTGGGGGTGAATGAGGAGTGGGCTGGCCCGGACTCCGGGCTTCCGCATGATGATTGGAGGATCTGTCGAAAGACTGCATCTCCTTTTGATTGACAGTGAATCTGTACTATAAGAAGTCACTGAAGCTATTTCGCGCTCAGTCCCATCGCGGATTTCTCAAGTGTATTCGAAAGACAAACTGCTGCAACCTATTTCTTTATATTTGTTTGGCGAAATTGCTAGTCAATTTGCATAATACATTTCACACAATTATACACCATATTCCTTGTTTCAGTTTTACCAAGTTTAATATATTTTGTTTTAGAGCGTTCGTTTGTTCGTTCGTTCGTTCGTTCGTTCGTTCATTCATACAGTAGGCTAGGCTAGCGTTGTACGGGTGAAACTGCGCACGATGGCAGACAGTGCTAATATTGTCGACCTGATTTTGGCGAAGCCATTTGAAAGTCTTCCTTACGAGGAAAAAATTAGAATTAAACAGCAGGGCAGATCAACACTTAAGATTGATTTAGTGCAAAAAATAGGGTAAATAAGTTTATAATGTAGGCCGAAAATGAGCTTCCCCTCTTTGAAAGACCAGCAGCCGCCACTGGTGTGTACCCAGCTGACACAACTCAACTGGGTACAAAGCTTTGTAGCACATACTCTCAGATACATATGCAACATTCACTGAGTTTCTGAAGGAGATCTGCAGACTAAATGTGGGATAAATATGCATAGCCAGTGCAATAAATCGTTAAGTTGTAGTAACATATCACCTAATTTTCTCCCTACATGGGTCAAACCATGCCATGACAATGATAGCAAACAGTATAAGTTATTCTACGTCAATATCACTTCTGATTTGTCATTTCAGACTGATCACATTTTAAAATCAGAGACAGTAGGTTAAAAGTTCTGCTGCTAAGCGAAGTTTTGTCTGTGCTAATCTAAATTTGTACCACCGCTCTGAGTGACCAATGCTGGAAGTGTTATTGATAGTATGGGCACGTGTAAGCTACAGTTTCCGGCGTCAAAGGCAAGTTGTTTTTTTAGATGTAAATGATGTAGAGAACAGGAATGCATATTTTATTAACTCTAGCCCCTAATCTAAACATTAAACCTAGACCTAAGCATCAGTGAAGTAAAATTAATATTTTAGAGTGAAAATGCAACTCATCATTGTTAATGTGAACAGAACTACTTCCTGTTTTCCACGGGACCAGAACACACACCTTTGAGGTTGTGCATGCAATGTGCTAATAGTTGCACTAGAGGGAAATGTGAACCCAGTTAATATTACGCTACTATGTCTGATGGAGGATGGCACTTGTAAGTAATTCGGCAGTATTGGGTCTATTTTATATGAACTTTTGGATACAACATGTTGATTTACTCTGTGATTATGTTGGTTGTTTGTTGGTGCTAACACACTAGGGAAAGCTCTGACGAAGCATTTGATGGGAAGGAATGCTTAACATGTTGTAAGGGGGTTAAGATGGGCAAGGAGGAGGAGAGAACCGGCTTGTCAATATAAATAATAATTTCATTAAACTCAAAACAAAAGCACAAACATAAACACACACACATGACGGACATGCCCGTAATTCTCTCTCTCTCGAACCGTCGTCACCGGCTGCCTTTATCCCTCGCGCGCCCCATCAGGCCGATTGGGGACCGGGCGTGCGACATTCCAGCTGCTTTGATGCAGCTTCACATTTGCTACCAATTAATCCATTGAAATCAATGGATTAATTGTGTAAACTTTATCATGTAAGCCCCCAAATTGCTTATGGACAATTCAGCATTTATGGGCTTAGGGCTCTTTGATAAAGTCTATTTTCCAAACAAAGCCTCCTGGTCATGCCCATCAGTGCAGCTGTTTAATGGTTAGCTGTAGCTAGTGTTTCCGGTAAAGCACATTCAATGAATTAAATGACTGTGGAATTGAAATGTGCAAAACTGTCATTCTCCAAGCAGTGATTTCATACTACAAAATTAAGTAATCTATTCTCCAATGACAGCAAAAAAAAGTTATGAAGGAAAGTCAGAAATTGTATATGTTGATCTAATGTTTGTTAGTGTGAACTAACCTGCTTTAGTCACCTAAGCAGCTTAATATTCAGGAGGGAAAAATTGGATGAAAAAACTAAAACTCACAAAATGAAATAACTGCCATTAGTTTACCTCATTACTATGTATATATTTATATTTTTTAGATATAGTTGGTTGAGTCTACTGTAATGGATCTCATTTAGGCTGTACAAAGGTAGTTCTCTTAGGCCCTGCTATTCACTTCTGAGTCACACTTTATACTGTGACTTACATACCATACATACTAGTATAATAGCTGCCCGCCAGTCAATAGTCTGACTCTATAATAGTCCTGAACACGTGAAAGTCAACAGGGCTTGAGTGTTCAGACAGAGCAGGCTGTACATGGCTTCTTCAGGAATATATGTTTGCAATTGCATACAACTCTGAGACATGTGAAAAGCCATGTTTTGCAAAAGAAATATTAATTACATTTAATTACATTTTTGTCTTCTAGCCAAATTATGACCATGGCCACATGACCAAAAACTCCTCAGGACTAAGAAGATTAAAAAAATAAAATAATTAGTCAATACAACAAACAGTTAAGGATTGCAGTTTTATTATTATTAATGGTTCTTGCCAAAGCAATCATATTATTTAAGGATTGGGGATTTGACCAAGCCCCTACCTTAAATATTTAATGTCAGTGTGTAACTCTTTCCATACTGTTTGTGCAACAGAAATGAACCAGATAGGTAAAGTTTGTCAAGACAAATTGTATGTTGGCATCAGGGCTTGACATTAACTTTTTGACACACCGGCCACTGTGGCTAGTGGTATCCCAAAGTCATGAGCCACTCAGCATTTTCACTAGCCAAAATCCCCTGCCCCACATAAAGTGACAAAAGTAACTGGAGATTGTAACTGCATGCATTTGTTTGGATATTTTATTTGAACAAGAATTATCTGAGTTCATCAGGACACAGGCCTAGTGATTTAAGTCACCTTTAGAATATCTGAAGACAAACATGACCAGTCAGAACAGGAGTAGGATAGAATAGGAGGAAAAATTTGTCCATGGAAGTCCAGATTTGAGCCCCTTTAACCATTCTAAATTGTACTGTCTATGATAGTTTACCAGTGTTCTTCCATTTTGAAACTGTGGCATTTGTATCAAAGTTTAGAATTAATCATAATTCACTTATTAAAGCTAATTCCTTACAATAAAAATTGTGAGTAGATACAACAAGCCAAATCTTTTTTATAATGTTTGTCGAACATGACTAATTACGTTATAAAGTCCTTACATAATGATGGAGTTACACGGGCACTTGAACCCATACTGTTTATATTTATACAGCCAAATTTCCCTACCCATGTGAGTAAAGGCAGCCGGTGGACTTTATGCTGCCTCTCTGGGGTATAAGATGATGCCCCTCTATGGAGTTGGTGCCCTACGCAGGCTGCGTAATATGCGTATAGGGAGTGACGGTACTGTTCAAATGGGCCAAGACTTTTCAAACTTCTAATGTCAAAACATTCAATAGTAAACAAATTATCATCAAAACTCAAGCTTTTTAAACCTTTTGGAAAAATTTCAGGTGAAGCCAAGATCAAAGTTGGTCTTATCTACAGTATAGTCCAATTTTACTGAACGATGGACAATGCCCTTTGAGTAAGCTGGTGTTCAGTGTCTTGTTCATGGGCAAATTGGGGATGGCACGTGAATCGTTCCCTTTGGGATTTGAACTTACAACCTCTCGATCACCAAACTGAGGTGTTACTATAAGTATGGTCACAAGTCATTTGTCTTTGATGAGGCATCTATCTCTTTCATACCAGATATATCTTTCATATTATAAACACTTTGACTACGTTTACGTACATTTAACAAAACAACTTAATCCTGTTTTTTTTTTTTTTAGAAAGCAGCATTCTGAAACATCATGTAAACGCTAATGCAGCCGTTGAAGGGATTCAAGGCTGTTAAGATAAAGCACTTTATAACACATGGATTCTGTCAGAGAACAAATCATTTATGTGTTTATGTTAATGTATAAGTGCCATTTACTGTATATATTTCTGAAGACTGTGCATGTATGTCAGGGGAACACCAAAGTCTGATGTAGAGGGAAACCCCACTATTTCAGCATTTGAATCTGTGCACGTCATTAACAAGAGCTTTATGTTGTTGAACCAATGTGGTTCAAACCATGGATGTGCAACATAGTATCTACGATTTTGGGAAACAGTCATGATAAGCTATTTCTCCAATGATGCATTGTACTATGGTGGTTAAGGAGTGAGTTACGATGTTGTATGGTAAACAACCCCAGACCCCTTATTTAGATACATTTTGAATCTAGAGAACCAGTGGAGATGGGGTGGAGGAGGGATGTCATCAGAATTGTCACAGGAAGCAGGTAAGCAGCGGCATATACACTCACCTAAAGGATTATTAGGAACACCATACTAATACTGTGTTTGACCCCCTTTCGCCTTCAGAACTGCCTTAATTCTACGTGGCATTGATTCAACAAGGTGCTGAAAGCATTCTTTAGAAATGCTGGCCCATATTGATAGGATAGCATCTTGCAGTTGATGGAGATTTGTGGGATGCACATCCAGGGCACGAAGCTCCGGTTCCACCACATCCCAAAGATGCTCTATTGGGTTGAGATCTGGTGACTGTGGGGGCCATTTTAGTACAGTGAACTCATTGTCATGTTCAAGAAACCAGTCTGAAATGATTTGAGCTTTGTGACATGGTGCATTATCCTGCTGGAAGTAGCCATCAGAGGATGGGTACATGGTGGCCATAAAGGGATGGACATGGTCAGAAACAATGCTCAGGTAGGCCGTGGCATTTAAACGATGCCCAGTTGGCACTAAGGGGCCTAAAGTGTGCCAAAAAAACATCCCCCACACCATTACACCACCACCACCAGCCTGCACAGTGGTAACAAGGCATGATGGATCCATGTTCTCATTCTGTTTACGCCAAATTCTGACTCTACCATCTGAATGTCTCAACAGAAATCGAGACTCATCAGACCAGGCAACATTTTTCCAGTCTTCAACTGTCCAATTTTGGTGAGCTCTTGCAAATTGTATCCTCTTTTTCCTATTTGTAGTGGAGATGAGTGGTACCCGGTGGGGTCTTCTGCTGTTGTAGCCCATCCGCCTCAAGGTTGTGCGTGTTGTGGCTTCACAAATGCTTTGCTGCATACCTCGGTTGTAACGAGTGGTTATTTCAGGCAAAGTTGCTCTTCTATCAGCTTGAATCAGCCGGCCCATTCTCCTCTGACCTCTAGCATCAACAAGGCATTTTCGCCCACATGACTGCTGCATACTGGATGTTTTTCCCTTTTCACACCATTCTTTGTAAACCCTAGAAATGGTGGTGCGTGAAAATCCCAGTAACTGAGCAGATTGTGAAATACTCAGACCGGCCCATCTGGCACCAACAACCATGCCACGCTCAAAATTGCTTAAATCACCTTTCTTTCCCATTCTGACATTCAGTTTGGAGTTCAGGAGATTGTCTTGACCAGGACCACACCCCTAAATGGATTGAAGCAACTGCCATGTGATTGGTTGATTAGATAATTGCATTAATGAGAAATTGAACAGGTGTTCCTAATAATCCTTTAGGTGAGTGTATAGTCCTACTTGTGGGCCATAATTTGTCCAATTAAAATGAGCATGCTCCTCCCGAACCTCTGTTAATTAACTCCATATTGAGGGAAAACTTATATAAGGCAGAATGCATGTTCTAAATTTTATATGTCTTTGAGTGTAACCTAAGTCTTTCTATGAAGTCAGTCCACAGTCGGCCATCTTTGGAATGCTCTTGTGAGGCTATTTCCAATCATGCCAGTCCAGCACCATTCTAACTGAATGGAGAAAGACAAATATCTCAAAAACAGTTGGTCAAGATTACGATCAAAGAACATATTTCAAATCTAACAATACTGGTATCATAAATTGTGATTATTTACATAATATTATGTAAAAATATTCCTAATATGTCTCGGCTTGTATAGCTAATGTATATGTGCATTCTAGAGTTGATTGACAGATGATGTCTGTATCTAAAAGGTGATTAGCTTTTTTAACTGTAAGCCGGAATTTCCTTTCTACATCCGTTGACCGCTGGGTGTTCAGAGCACCGTGGTTGAGCGTTCCAATTTCTCCCATTAATTTTAATAAAAGTGGCCCGTCTCTGCTAAATAATCGCTGGTGTATCGCCATTTCAGTGGACAACGCCAGAGCCTCTTCTGCTGAAATGCTGGCATGGAATTCCATTTAAGAACTGCCTCTGTTGCTTGGTTGATGTAGAGGCGTGAATACCTCAACATAGACTACATGACTTTGCAAGAAATTAACATTGAGGAGCTCAGCAGAATCAAAGTGTTTATAGATTGAGAGCTTTACAGCAAAGAAAAAAGGGTCATCCGAGGCTGAAAGGGGGTTATGCATAAACGGCATTGCTGGCCTCAGTTTATTCACTTCTGTCAGTTGATTGGCAAAAGAAAATATTGTTAATGGAATGCACACTGCAAATTTTCCCTTGTCTCTCTCCATTTCCAGCTGTGATTCCAAGCCTCATGACCAGAGTCCAGTGAACCCACTAAAACGATTTTAACACATATCCATTTAATTTTCCACAATTTATCTTCTCTCACATCTTTTATTAATGAGGAATGGAGAGACAGATAGAAAGAGAGAGAGAGAGAGAGAGAGAGAGCGAAGAGTCTTGCTTGATGACCGTCATTTAAGGAAGATGATGACCATTGATACACACTCACTTCCATTTGTCTCTTCAAATCGTTCTCCAATCAGGACACTGCCTCTTCTATCACTCACTCTTTCGCTTTGTCTGTCTGAATTATCTTGGCAACATTAAAATTCCTTTGAATACTCTTATTCCCCATCAAGGATAAATGTTAATTAGATTTATTTGTAAATGGAACCCCTATATGACACACTATTTGGGAGGATTAAATGCATGACGCTTTGGTTTGTTAAATATTTATGACTGATTCCTTTGACTGGAATTTTTTTCTTTTGAGATTTAAGCCCCTCGGAAGATCTTATGGATGCCTCCCTTTTCACCCAAAATCAAAACAAATTGTAATATTTAGCATAAAGAAAGAGAAGCCTATTTTAGGACCATGAATATTATTTGCATAGTGACATTATTTTTTATGACAAATGATTATTTATTTTGTAGTTTTTTTTAGTCATTTCCAATTTTACAATGGTGATCCTCATTAACTTGTCATCACTGTAATAAATTATCATTGTGTATAAATAGTTCACATTTAAAATAATATATCATTATTTGTTCACATTAGTGAACAAATTATTGATATATATATATATATATTTTGCATTCATTTAAGGTAATGATAGAGGGATTGAGAAAAAAAATCTTACTGGTCTGACTACTAAACTAGGCTGATATGAATAGTCTATTTATTGTGGGGAGAGAGAGAAAGAGACATATAGAGAGAGAGAGTGTGAGAGAGAGAAGGGGATGGGGGCCATGATTAGGTTTTAACATGAGACACTATATATATATATATATATATATATATATATATATATATATATATTCTGTTTATAAGTCAGATCCAAACTCCCACATTGCAGCCCACAGCTTTCCATTGTTTATCAATGAGACAAGTTAAAGATACATCTATATAACACCATTCATGTAGCCGACTATTCATAGTGCCCTTTGGATATTACAACACAAACCAAAGCGCCTTTAGATTATTGATTGGGTTTTATATAGAAAAAAACCCCACAACAACAACAAATACTGATCTGAAATCTGCTTCTTTGGTGAAAGAAGAAGGATATCCTGAAGAAGGATAATCATACACATCTGAGATGGCTTAAAGGTAAGTAAATCATGAGAGAATCTCTATTTTTGGGTGAAAAACCCTTTTGGTGGAAATGCTACTGGAACAGTCACGATTGTGCTCATAAATGTTCGGCCCGAAGTTGAAAAAGTGCTCAATCCGTCTTTTCCCTTTAATTTTAAAGGTAATTAATGGTGGGGGATGGACTCAGGACTATGTATATGTTGGATTAGGGATTGGGTTAGGATAATGTTAGTTTGGGATTAGAGATTGTTTTAGGACTAGATCCGTTTGGAAATATGAATAGTTTTTGACCTGTGCTCGTTTGGGGTTAGGGATAGTTATAGGACTATGTCCGTTTGGAATTACGGATAGTATAAGGATTATGATTATTTGGGATTACAGATTGTTTTAGATCTTTGTTTGTTTAGAATTATGGATAGGGTTATGATTATGTTCTTTTTGGATTAGAGATGGGGTTAGTACTATGTTTTTTTAAATTACGGGTAGTTTTAGGAGTGTATTTTCTTGTGATTAGGGATAGTTTGGAGTTAAGGAATACATCCTACTGTATTTAGCAAAATCACCTTTTGGAAAAATAGATTTCAGCACCATGGACAGCTCTAGAACATAGTTTGAATCAGTCAGTAATTTATTATATCCATACCACAAATAAGCTAGCACAAAACTTGACCAAAATATAGCTCTTGAGGACCTGTACTGACAGCAGTTATAGAAGCGCTTATTAATTCTACAGCTGGCAAATCCCTCAAAAGACTTGAGGAACTCAGTATGCTGAAGGTTCTGTGGATGGCGGTGGGAGATGAGTGGCAGCACACAGTTTACTGATTACACGCCTGACAGATCTTTAGGGCAGATGTTTTCACAGCCTCCTCCAGAACTGTTCAGCTGCTTTGCCACATTGCAAAAATGAATTAAAATGAAAAACAGAGGCAGAGTTTGGATGCTTCCTGGAGTGAGTCGTGTAAAGTAGATATCGTTATTTGCTTTGCCGAGTTTGAATGACAGGTGTCCGGACAATATGTCCAATCTGCTTGTGTGTAGAATCAACTCTCTGATGGAGTTCCGACAGTGTATGTGGGAAATTAAATGATGGTTGTTTAGTGGTTTAGGATTTTATATTCTAGTTTTAAAGGGAAAGCTCGTCCAAAATTGAACATTCTCAAAAATGGAAATGTTCCAAAACCCCAATTACTTTTTTTTTAAACAGAACATTGAAAACCATTTTATCTACTCTCACCTTCTTCTGGACTTCAGATTTTTATTTTGTAATTTTTTTAAATAAAAAGAATGAGACTTTCTATCAAGACAACTTCACAAAATGTTTTTATGTACTAGAATTAGTTTCTCCATCTGCCCCTTGGATTTGTATGGCTTTTCCATTTCTCTCTCTCTCTCTCTCTCTCTCTCTCTCTCTCTCTCGCTCTCTCTCTCTCAAGCACTATTGCATACACAGATGGTGAACAACCTGAAAACTGTTCCCATAACAGGACTGAAAGAGTACATTTTGCAGTGATTGTGCCTTATTAATGTGCAGTGTAAATCTGAAGCCAAAATGACAGAATATTGTATGTGCAAACCAGAGATAAATGATTCATGAGAAAGAGAGAATTTCAAAATACTTTGTAAAGGAAGTCAAAAAGTTATAATAAAATTCTCTCAAAACCAAATTATATAAACAATGCTATAGATATTTATTTTATATCTCTGTACTGCCGCGACCCTGTACACAGGATAAGCGGTTGACGATGGATGGATGGATGGATCTCTGTACTGCATGTCAGTAATTTTTGTAAATTGTTTAAAGGAATTTGAGGAGAAACTTCTAAGACAAAAGTTGATACTTATGTAACCAAGGACTCTGTTAAGTCCCTGGTGGCATTCATTTTTTAATGTCTCTGCTTGTATTTTCATTATGTAAGCTCAAGTTTTTCATGCTGTATTTTCATATATATATATATATATATATATATATATATATATATATATATATATATATATATATATATATATATATATTTTTTTTTTTTTCTTCTTTTCTTTTCTTTCTTAATCTGAAATCTTCTAGTGAAAAGTTCAGGAAGTCCCCATTTCTTTTTCATTAGGTCCAGGACAGATCTATACATACGACTTTCTCCACAGCAGTACATGTACATATGAAAATCACATTTAAAATGCAGATTACACTGAAATGAAAATTTCTCTTCCAAGTGGACTGCTTTATTACAGGCCGGCCTGTCAAGATGACAAATGACACGATTTACCTCTCAGTCAAAGCCAGCACTGAGGTGGCTGAAAGTGCTTTGAAACATTTGACATGTCGAACCCCTGAATTTGTCCTAAATTGAAGCAGAAACTTCTTCAATTTTAGCACAACTGAAAGGGGCGTTCACTCTGTCAGCAATTTGTAGCGAACAAAGCAACCGGAAATCATTCATTTTCAATGAGAGCTGTTGATTTGAGGTGACAAGAGTGACAAAGAATGTTGGCGATGCGACAGCTGAGCAGAGTTCAACTTTATGCAAAAGTGCAGTGACATAATTCCCCAATGAGACTGCAGACAAAGGAGCTTACAGTACTTCTGAATGCTGGAGATGAGTAGGAAAACTTGTTAACAACGAACAGTAATCTTCAACATATCAGCACCCAAGAAGATTTTCATAGTTAATGATAAACATTCATATTTATGAAATTAAAACACATCAACAAATGCTAGCATTGAAGCATCAATTATCAATTAATTTGCTAGGAGACGTCTTGGGTGAAGATCAAACAGCTGCTAAGCTAACAGGAACATTGCAGTTTTTTTGCTTAAACGTCATCGTCTGAGCATCGGGCAATGGAATGACTTTATGGTCGGAGATCGGATATCAAGTTGGAATATCCCACATTGACTTCAAATGGAACGTAGCATTAGTATCAGCAATGAAATTGTGATGAAAATGTTTGTTGATAAAGCGTCAACTTTATAGAAATTTCTAAAAGTTAGAGGGACATACTGTACAGTTGTTCTGTACTTGTTGTACTGGAGGCTATTGCCTCGATGATTTCAGTGTAAATGCCCATTATGGTAGTTCATTAGCATTCAAGTAAACTTATAACAGAAATAATCCTGCAACTTTCTCAAGACTGCAATGGTGATAGAATTATCCCTGTAAATTCATGAATAGCCCCTTCCAGGATTTGTACCTCAGTCTTTCTTTTTCAAATATCCACAATGACACAATTGCTTAATAATTAGATATCAATTACCCTCTGTTTTAGTTCACAGGACAGGACTATTTTTAGATAAAAATTCACCAGAGAGCAAATCAGGATTGTGAACTCAAACCTCCATCAATAAATGGGCTTCAAACCCATGCTTGAAAATCACAATGGATTAGCAATCCATCGCCTAAACCACCTCATCATCCTACAGTCGCGGTCTCATTTTCTCTTAAAATAAGATGCACAGCAATCCTCTGTCTGCCTCTTTGTTCAGCTCATTACCATGGCTTGTGTATAACAGGATAGCCTTTACTAATAGCTGTTTATTTATCTTAATTATATCATAACACCAAAGGGCTTTCATTTGTGATCACAAGATTGAATGTCTTCACATTTTTTATTTTTTTTTTCTCAATTTACTAGCTATTCATCCGGCCCATACAGTTGCTACACACCCACACAGGCCAGGTTTTGCTCCAACAAGTGCTACCAGACACTTGTTTCTTAAACTGCAATCAGATGCAACTTTAGTGGTATGTTGCAGAATATTGCATGAGTTATGTTGCACCTAACAAGCTGGCGTGACATGACATTTGAGAATCCACAAAGCAGGAAGTCTGACAGTTTTGTCTCCATCTTGTCCATTCTGTCAGACCTGTTTCTGGATTGAAGGACATTAAATATATACCAGAGCAGCTGAGTTTGGGATGGCAGCCACTCAATTGCTCATATTTAATTGGATCCAGAGCATTGAAATTGTACCTCATTTTCAAAGTGTAATGTAACAAGTTCCCTGTAGCCCAGGATATGAATTTTCTCACATATATTGCAAGTGTTCCACAAAATTCACTGTAAAGAAAATTCCAGATGGTCTCAAAAGCAATTATTAGTTGAAAAATAAGTTAGTTAAATCATCTGGGAAGAAACACACAGGGCATAAAAACTGCATATTGAACGCAATCTCAGTGGGCAACGTAGCTTGTAATGCTTAATTAATTTAACCAATATTCGTCATGTGCACCCAGGCTGAAGAGTTATGCACTCATCATTTACATACTCAGAATTCATTGATCAGAACAACTTCATTGATTCGTGCCATTTATATAAGCATCGTGATCACCCATGCTCGTTGACAGCAGAATTAATCATGTCAAAGATGGCTTCATTAGCGCTGAAACCACTTTCATTTGTATGCTGTACAATGAGTCATTATGTCCTCTGAAATATGGGCTACTAATAGCCAACATTACAATGCACCACTGATTTGGTTTCAATCCGCCTGCTGTAAAATCAGCAAAGTGGCCTTTGACGAAAATATTTGGACGTGTGTAGTAGCGTGTTTGAAGCAATGTCATTTTTACTGTAGAAGAGGATTTAAAGCAGGATTCCCAACTCTTTTTGTTTTATATGCCACCAAAGCCCCATAGGTAAGACTCAAGTCCCCCTTCTTTAGCTTCATTAGCATCACATAAT
The DNA here is from genome assembly GCF_025860055.1 of Xyrauchen texanus. NCBI lineage: Eukaryota > Metazoa > Chordata > Actinopteri > Cypriniformes > Catostomidae > Xyrauchen > Xyrauchen texanus. The sequence goes on from NC_068298.1 coordinate 33,714,809, forward strand.
AAAGGCTGGTTGGAAACACCAAGATGCATCAAAAAAGCATGTGACTTTGCATCAACAAGTCATGTGACTGAAAATTTGCTCATAACTAGAACTAACTAGCAGACTGATATCATTGCATGGCATTTTAAATGTTGCTCTGAAATGAGTCAGAGCCTGTCTACATTTATATTTATTCATTTGGCAGACAGTTTGATCTAAAGCGACTTGCAAAAAGAGGAAGAATACCACATAAGCGATTCATCTTAAGAAGACAGTAGTACGAAAAGTGCTGCATTACAAAGTTTCAATAGCATCAGAAAAATACTACCCAAGAGAAATATAAGTGCAACAAGAATAATACGTTTATTTTTATTAAGAGTGTATAGTGAAGTGCTCATGGAAAAGATGTCTTTAGGCGCTTTTTGAAGACCGAGAGGGAGTCTGATTCACGAATGGAGTTGGGAAGGTTGTTCCACCATCAAGGTACAGTCAAGCTGAATTGGTATTGGTATTGTATTGGTACAACAAGGCGCCACTCATTTGCAGATCACTGGCTTCTGTTGGGAATGTATCTCTGCAGGAATGATTGTAGGTTAGTTGGAGCAGATCCAGTGAATTCTGTATGCTAGTATCAGAGCCTTGAACCTCATAAGTGCAGCAACTGGCAGCCAGTGCAGAGAGACAAGGAGGGGTGTAAAATGCACTCTCTTGGTTTGTTGGAGACCAGACGTGCTGCTGCATTCTTGATCATTTGCAGAGGATTTATTGCTCTTGCAGGAAGGCCGGCTAACAGAGCATTACTGTAGTCAAGTCTAGATATGACAAACAACTGAACAAGAAGTTGTGTGGCAAGTTCAGAGAGGAAGGGTCTTATTATCCTGATGTTGTAGAGTGCAAATCTACATTTATGAACACGCCAATATATGAACATGCAATCAGGCTTGGATCCGAAACAAAACAATTGGTTCCAGACTACCCGGATGAGGTGTTCTCGGACTGACTGCAAATGAACCCTGGTGAGGTTTGCTTGTTGTTAGAATGCAATCTGACTCAACGGACCAACGCACTAAAAAATATCCCTAAAAAAACATGAACATACCTGATGGATCTGCGGAGAAGAAATGTCTAGGTCATAATACATCATCAAAATGTGGATATGGCATTTTGGTGACTATATTAGATTGCACTTTTTTATTTGATTTAATTGCATGTTTAAATTAGGAGCTGTTTTAAAATTCCTGAGGTGACTTTAGTACAATCGGGTCCCCCTTGTGCAGCCAAAACAGCTCTGACTCATCGAGGCATGGACTCCACAAGACCTCTGAAGGTGTCCTGTTGTATCTGGCACCAAGACGTTAGCAGTAGATCATTTAAGTCCCATGAGTTGCGAGGTGGGGCCTCTATGGAACGGAATTGTTGGTCCAGCACATCACATAGATGCTCAATCGGATTGAGTTCTGGGGAATTTGGACGCCAGGTCAACACCTTGAACTCTTTGTCACATTTCTCAAACCATTCCTGAACATTTTTTCCAGTGTGGCAGGGAAAATTATCCTGCTGAAAGAGGCCACTGCCATCAGGGAATACCATTGCCATGAAGGGGTGTGCGTGGTCTGAAAAGTAACATCTGCATGAATGTCAGGACCCAAGGTTTCCCAGCAGAACATTGCCCAAAGCATCACACTGATTCCACCAGCACTTTTTCAGCAATTTGTTATACAGTAGCTCTTTTGTGGGATCGGACCAGACGGGCTAGCCTTTGCTCCCCATGCGCATCAATGAGACTTGGGCACCCATGTACCTGTCAGCGGTTTACTGGTTGTCCTTCATTGGACCACTTTTGGTAGGTACTAAGCCCTGCAAACTGGGAACACCCCACAAGACCTGCCGTTTTGGAGATGCTCTGACCCAGTCGTCTAGCCATTACAGTTTGGCCCTTGTAAAAATAGCTCAAATCCTTACGTTTGCCCATTTTTTCCTGCTACCAACACATGAAATATAAGAACTGACTGTTTACTTGCTGCTTAATATATATCCCACCTCTTGACAGGTGCCATTGTAACGATAATATATGTTATTCACTTCACCTCTCAGTGGTTTTAATGTTGTGGCAGTGTATGAGCTAAATCACGGAAAAGCACAAGCATTCTGATTAGGAGACAGTTTACACACATGTGACTTTTTTGAACAGTTTTGGTTCATTTTGAAATGTTTCCTTTGTAACAATTTTAGCCCTTGTATTGTTACAGTTCTAAAAATGCCCTTAGAGAAAGGAACAAATATTCCCACAAAATAGACTCATCAATTTATGTTTTATGAGTTTTTTTTCCTCATTTTCTACTTGGAATGGTAAGACTCAAGGATTATGATGCATATGGATTTACTTTTAAAGGTAATAAGACAGTCAGGGGGCCTCTCTGCCAGTTGGGATTTGGAGACACAAACGGTGATAATTGAAAATGACAGCAGGTTGAGTACACTGACTGACTGGATAACAACAGTCATAACACCATAATCATCCCAGCAAGGCACGCTCAACTTCCTAGGAAAACAAAATTACCTGACTGGCACACACCTTCTTGTTTCTATCCCTCATATGCCCATTGATTGTGCAATTCACACATTGAAGTGCACCAACAGCAGAGGACTGATGGAGCCAGGTAGAGTTTGGGCTATTTTTATGCTGGAGGCAGTGGTAATGTCAGTCGCTGATGCCTCACTCCACGGCCTCAGGGACAGTCGTGACCACAAACGGACTACCCCTGGCCCAATTTTCCTCTTTCTGAAGTACATTGTGGTATTCAGGTTTGAGTGTGTGGTATTGAAAGAAAGAAGGAAAGAGAAAGAAAGAAAGAAAGAAAGAAAGAAAGAAAGAAAGAAAGAAAGTGATTGATGACTGTGAAATGATTACTACAGCTGTTAAAGAGATCTCACTTGTGATTTTTCTTGTATATGTGACAGATTATATATATATATATATATATATAATAAACAAAATATCAGACAATTCTCACTACAGTTTAATATAAAATTGCTTGAAAAACCAGACTTTCATGTGACTGTCATTGTGTTTTTTCTCTGCTCCTGAGTGCATTTCTCAATTGAAAGAACAGATGTTCTGTGGATCCTTTTGAAATTGTGAGAGCCTTAGAAAACTAGGTAAGTGAAAAACATTTTTCAATCAACAGGCTCCTGAAAATGATCTATCAAGACATTTAAAATGAAGAAAAAGAACAATTCACCCACAGTGCCCTCAGACATGGTAGCACTTCAGATGTTTGATCAATAACAGAAATTTAAACTCATGTCACATTAAATACAATGCACGCCTAAATGAATAATTAACCAAAAACAGAACAATTTGTCATAATTAACAACTCACTCACAAGTCTTTCCAAACCTGTATGCTCTTTTGCTTTTGTTTTGTTTTTCCCTGTGGAACACAAATGGAGAATTTTGGAAAAATCTTTCCTTAGCTCTCTTCCACACTGCTGCTTTGGTTTGGATTTGGACATGTCTCTGAATCCAAACCAAAGCAGCAGAGCCCTGACTGTCTTATTACCTTTAAAAGTCAGTCTATACGCATCAGAATCTTTGTGTCTTCCCATTCTAAGTAGAAAATGAGAAGAAGAATTTTTTTTGCTGTTAGTCTCTGTCATTCTCGTAAATCGAGGAGTCTATTTTGCTGGGCTTTGTGTTCTCTTATCAGGGGCATTTGGGATTAGTTCGATAGCCACTGTTGAAGTTCAAAGGGGATTTTGGGGGGGTTCTCTAAGGACATTTTCAGACCTGTAGCACATTTGATTTGTTCTGAAACAGGGGTCACAATATTACAAGGAAAACATTTCAAATCTGTGTTAATAGAAGTCACGTGACCAAGCTGTCTCCTCATTGGTCAGAGTGTTTGTGCGCTGTTCCTGGGTTTAGCTCATATAGCGATATTTTAGTTCAAAATTTGTCAACCGTTATAAAAGTTTGAATATTGTTTATGTCACGGTTATGCAAATTGCCACTGCATTGTACAGAATGCAGGTTTCAGTCTGAGGTTGTGCTGCAAATACACATTATCTGACACAGATGGATATGAGTTGTTCCATTTGCATTAATTCTGCATTATAAGGTACCAGTTCTCATGGACACAGAGCTTGATAGCTCTCTCCCTTTCTCTCTTGTGTGTGCACACATAAAAAGCAGAGTGAAGCAATGTATATCTGACAAAATGTTGCCCAACTGTGTTCTACCACTATCCGAAAGAGAGAAGTGATTGTACTAAAATCACCTCAACTCCTAATTTATACGTGCAATTAAATAAAATATAAAAGTTCGCCAAAAGGCCATACCCATGTTTTGATGATAAATTACAGTAAAGTGCTGTCCTAGAGACTTAATCTTCACAGATGCATCAGGTATGTTCATGTTTTTTTTAGGGATATTGTTTGGTTCGTTTGTCCGTTGGGTAGATGGGCTTTAATCCAAGTCGCAAATTGAATTTATGCAAAAAAAACTAAATCGGAATATTACAAAAATTATTTGCTCATAAAGAAAAGTTTCCATCCCATGTGCTCAAGAGAATGCCACTTTTTCGTGGAAATTGGTGCAAAATTGAAATATGTTTCAGTTGTTGTCATTCCAGGCCAGCTCCCATAGACTCCCAGAGAAGCACGGTTTCAGGATGGGCCCCAAAATTATGTGTTTGGAGCCTCTTGTCAAATCAACATCGATCCTTTGTGCCATTGACTTATATCTTTAATACACTCCAATTAACGCAGAGATTTAATGGAAAGAAGCTTGACTTTTAAATAAACAGTGCAATAGTGATATTGAAATGCACACATTTATTTTGATTATTCATATTAAACATCATTGCTGCATTTCTTATGAAATCTTAGAGAAAGCCGTGTGTCCTGTGTACTGTAGTCTTAAAACTAGATTTTCCTTGACAGGTTTCAGTAAGAATCTCACGTAAGAAACAACATGAGGGTGAGTGAATAATAACAGAATTTTCAGTTTGGATGATCGTTACATTAAAACACCTTTGGGTAAAACACAGATGACTCAAGGAGATTAATTTCTGGACTCAACAAATGAAAACATTGCTGCAGGACTTCAAAAACATCCTTGTGCAAAGCCACTCTGAATGTAGTGACCTATCTTTCTTGTCACTCTTGTTTATTTGAGAAAATGTCTGGATGCATAGTGTTGACTCAAGCATCAGGGAAAAGGAATTACAGGTTTACATCCTTTGGCAGTGTACCTTGGCATTGTTAAGAAAGAACATGCTCCACTCTTCTGCCTATAACATCAGATCTAGGCTGTGCTGCTTTTACAGGATGTTTACTCCTCCGGGGCTCAGATTCATCCTGTCTGGGTTCAAGTCACCTCTCTCCCTTTCTTTCTCACTTTCTTTTCTCCTTTTCCACATACTATATGGACTACTAAACCACTGATGATATGCTATCTACATGTACATTGGATTCTGAAGCAAAACCAGTTGAGAACCACTGCTTTAAAGCATATTCTCAAGCTGTATCATACTGAAGGGTGCACTCAGGATGACCCACGTTACTCTGGAAGCCCATACCCTAAGCATGATACATAAAAGTAATGGTGTAATCTTGCGCATGAGTGCTTTTGGTGAAGGCCCTGGATATGCTCTATCTTGGCAGGGACACCCCCCTGCCTTCGTGACAGATAATTTCACAGATGATAAATGCCAAAAAAAAAAACTATGATTACTGTATCTCAGCAAGGATCCAGTTGGGGCCAAATGTAATGTAGGTTTTTCACAAGCCATTCACCCACACTGTCACTGTTCCAAGTTGAAGTGTGTCTTTTTGGCAGCACTATAGTAATCAAATTGAATCACAAAATTAATTATTGTTTTTAAGCAAGCTTCCTGAGTGCTCCCCATGTGTCTTCCATTGGAAGATGACATAAAGATATCCTGCATGATTTAATGTCTATTTGTGTTACCGGTCCTGCTCGACCCGCTCTGAGCAGGATTCGAACCGGTCTCAGCCGGCATGGGAGGTGGACGTGCTAACAAGGAGACTAAAGGCTACAGCCCCTAGGGTTATTTGCTAGTGCACCTCTTGAGGCCAGGGGAGTGAGGTTTACACATACTGCACAGCTATCACATACCATGCCAGTATGTGCCAGGAAGAGTAATCGAGTTTCTCCAATGAACGCACCAAGACATCTACAGATGTAAAGGTTTGCAGTGAAAAGAAGTTACATTTAGGTCTGTTTCTCACCCAAAACTGCTTGTGTCGCTTCGGAAGACATGGATTATACAACTAGAGTCATATAGATTGCATTTATAGTACTTTTTGTCCTTTTAGGAGCTTGAAAGGTTGGACCCTATTGACTTGCATTGTATGGACAACACACACATCATATATCCTTAAATAAATCTCAGTTTGTGTTCCACAGAGTAAGAACATACAAGTTTGAGACAGCATGAGGGTGAATAAATGATGAGAGAATTATCATTTTGGGGTGAACTACTTCTTTTAGCCACACTTAAAAATGTATATGACTGTCACTGAAATTGATAACAAAACAGTAAAAAAAGTTGCCATTTCATTTAAAGAAATAAAGCTCATATACACTTTTTAAAGCAAAAAAATTCACAAAACGTTTGTTAGGTTTTAAATGAAATACTGTATGTATGCGAGGGTAATTGAATGAGGGTAATTGACTTCATGCATCCACAAAAATTACAAACCTTGGGACAGGCTGGTTAAAAATAATTGCAAAAATGGTTTAGAAAAGTAAAGTTACTTTGAAATAAATAATTAAAAAGCTCTTTGTTTGCATTTGGTTTGGTATTTTGTTATTTATTGAATGAAACTCAATTCACTCAATTTTCTGCTCTACTAATTTTCCAATTTACTTGCCTTTGGCATGTGTAGCAAAGAGTTAATTTTACACTCTTAAAGGTGCACTTTTGTCTTTGTGTCATCTTGGATTTCAGTGACACTTAATGGCTTGGATGCAGCATCATTCAAATGTAATATATTTCAGTTACTGATACCAGTGTAAACATTCACAATTCACAGTCAGCCATGATTACTTTAATCAATGAGTGAAAGTGTCAAACAACAGGATGGTTTATGAGATTAAGTAAGTAGTATTCCGCTGGTCATGTGATTCAAACATGGCAGCCCCCATGTGCGGACCCTCTCCATGTAGAATAAGACAACTTTTATAAGGTTACTGATATGACTGTAATCTTCATTTTAATGTGTGGTCATGATTTCCTACATATATTTGCAAAATAACAATTCATGTCTTTAGGAGTTAAACTTAAAAGAGGCTAAATTACTGAGTACACCTTTAAGAGTAGGTTTTTAAAAGTTCAGAGAACATAGTGTTATCATAGTGGCATTAAGTTGTTTCATTGTTATATTCAATGTAACAAGTATTTGGTATAGAATACTAACCGGAAATACTATAAGACTGGGATTGCATAATATGTTAAATGGACCATTCAACCTATTTTGGTGATGATAAAAGCACAGCAGGTGATTCTTGTCAGTAAAGTGTGCAGGATGTATGCAGTATATATACTGTATAAGCAAAAGATGTGAATCTTTTAAAAGAATAAAAATGGCCCATGTTCACTCTTCAATCTCACTCACAGAAGCACATTTCAATTAACCATTGTGCCAGGTGAAATTCTACCTAACCCTCGGATTGGAGCAGGACACTCGGTGAGAAAAGAGATTAATCCTGCAGTTCGGGCACCAAATACACATCATCACACCCTGAAATTCTCCTTCTGTCCATCCCAGCCTTCCTTTCTTCGGCAAAAATGGGTCTCCATTGAAAATGTTCCGTTGTTATTGGAAGTCAGGGGAATCAATTAAAGCCCCGGGAGTTTATTCACCAGTCCAGCGAGGGGCATCCACAGTGGGCTCTCCAATGATGGAGAACAGTTAATATTATAACTCATTTCCTGCTGAGCTACAAAGGGCCTCCTGGTGACACAATGACTTCTGAGTGCTTTCTAGAGCTCTGTGAAATACACAGGAAATGTGCTAAAAGGACATAATAGGTGGCATGCAGCAAGAGGACAGGCAGATCCTTGTACAAGCTACTATTTTGTTGGATAACCCAGGGTGACTGATTCGACCACCAACAGATTTGCATTAAAAATGAGTTGAATGTTCTTTCAAACAGATGAGGTTTTAAATGTTAATGCTTATTTGAGTTTTACATCAATAAAACCGACCTCACTAACTTAAACGTTGAACTTTTTTTTTTACGTTTTACATGTGATTTAAGTGAAATCGAATATAAGTAATTGTTGTTGTTGCGCCTCTAGTGTTGATTTCACCAGGACAGTGATGCAATTCATACAAACAAGCCACATAACTATCATTTTTCAAAAATTTAGGTATAGTAAAAAGATACTGTTAGACCAGTTTGACCATAAGACTACCATAAAAGTGAACATGCAGAATCATAAATGAGGGGAAGGGGATTTTAGTGTAATACATCTTGGGTTATGACATACTCATTTTAACATACTAGTGATTACATACAAATTTTATTATCTTCCCTGAGGTCCACTTATACTATATATCTTTTTTTTTTCTTTCAACGAAACAGTCATAATTTAATAGTATATGATAATTTTCCACCCTGTCTCTGGCCCTCTGTCTGAAATGCTCGGTTTCAAGCTCTCTGGCATTTTAAGACTTCAATGTAAACGCCCACTGTTCTGATTGGTTAACTTTGTGCAGTCCCTCAAATACAGTAATATTTGAAACTCAATTGTAAGAAAATGAACAAACTTTCACTGATATGAGCCAAAAACATATAATCAATGCTGAAATATTCTGAAATTTCAAAAATAATACAATACACACCAATGCTGGGTGCTTCATTTTGCTGCAACAGACCTAAGCAGAGACAGTGGTCTTCACAGAAGCGACATCTCACATCTTCCGTGTTTGTTTACACACAGAATGTCTTGACTTTCTCCCAGTCAGTTCACCGAGTGGCAGCAGCAGAATGAGATGTGTTTTTAAAAGTTGCTTTTGTACCGGTCTTAAAACAAGGTGTACATTGCCAGAAATGCATCAAAACGATTAAAGACGTCCATCTAGTCCATGTTTACAAAAGACGACAATTAAATATAGCACAAATGGTTGCAAAAATTGTCCAGGATGCCTTCAAAACACAGCACAGCTGACTGAAATAGAAATGGTCTCCTTCTTAGAGTTCTAACTTGACATTGTGTCTTTTAAAAGTGGCTTGAAATGATAACAGCCAAAGCCATTCATCTAGTGTAGAAAAACGCGGCTGAATGATTGGTTCCTCAGGGAATTGGACAAAGCACGCTTCCTCAATGCCCCCGTCTCCCAGTTCGGTCTCTTCGGCGACACCGTCGAGGACTTTGCCCAGCAGTTCTCAGCGGTGAAGAAGCAGACGGAGGCCATTTCTCACATCATGCCCCGTCGTGCCACCAGCACGGTCGTTCTCCGTCTCGTCCGCAGTGTCATCCTCCTGCGGCTTCCATAAAATGTGCAGCTCCGCCTCAACCCAGGCCCAGCTCTCAGCCCCAGCGTCGAGCGCACGCCCCCCTTCTCACAAACATCCTCCAGGACCCAGAAGGCTCCCAAACGTTCCTGAGACGGAAAACCCAGAGATCGAGACATTTACTCCGGAGCTGGTAAGCAGACCAATTCATCCCCCAGTGGAGGGCTGGGAGGTGAATCTTCAGTTCAGGTTGTTTTCTTTGCTGCACCCCCTTCGGGCTATGGTAACCACATTCTCAATAACAGAACAATTTCCTCTTTCTGTGGGTCACCCGGCCCGCAAATGCCATTCTCACGGCATCCTAGTGCCACACCCGGCACACCGGACGTGGACCCCCTGCCTCCGGACCACGACTGCTGCCTCCCCGGCCAGCTGGTTCTGACAAGTCCAGAGGACTTATCCATAGGACCTCCTCCTCAGTCACTAACCTGCCCCCTGCCGGGTGTGCGAAGCAAGGTAAGTGCTTCGAGTCTTCCCTCAGCACCAGAGCCTCAGGACGTGCTTTTGCCTCCCGACACCATATTGCCTGCTCCGCCCCGCCAGGTACATCAGAAACGATCGTCCCCTTAGTGCCCCTAGCACGGAGCTTGGATGTGTGGCTTTCACTTCCCAAGCTGTTACGCTGGCTGGCCAGGACCTTCCGACTCGGTTATGCGATCCAGTTCGCCAGGCCTCCACCCCCTTTCGCCGGCGTCCGCTTTACCACGGTGCACGGCGAAGATACAAACACCCTGCATGCGGAGATCGCAACCCTTTTACTCAAAGATGCGATAGAGCCTGTCCCTCCAGCCGAGATGAAGAAGGGTTTCTACAGCCCTTACTTCATCATACCCAAGAAAGGCAGCAGCTTACAGCCGATCTAGGACTTACGAGTTTTCAACTGGGCCTTGCACAAACTCCCGTTCAAAATGCTCACGCAAAGACACATCTAACTTGCATCTGGCATTAGATTGGTTTGCAGCGGTAGACCTGAAGGACGCGTACTTCCACATCTCGATCTTGCCTCAACATCAACCCTTTCAACGGTTTGTGTTCGACAGTCTGGCGTATCAATACAAGGTCCTTCCCTTCTGCATGTCCCTGTCCCCTCGCATCTTCACGAAGGTCGCAGAGGCAGCCCTTGACCCACTAAGGGAAGCGGGCATTCGCATACTCAACTACCTCGATGACTGGCTCATCCTGGCCCACTCCTGAGAGTTACTATGCGTCCACAGGGACTGGGTGCTCAGGCACCTCAGCCACCTAGGGCTTCAGGTCAACTGGGAAAAGAGCAAGCTCACCCCGGTTCAGAGCATCTCTTTTCTAGGCATAGAGTTAGACTCAGTCTCAATGGTAGTGCGCCTCTCCAACGAGCTCAGTCAGTGGGGTTGATGCATATGAGACCGCATGTTCATCACCCCCGACTGCCGCCAGACTTTCAAACCCTGGACAGACCTCTGTTTTCTATGGACAGGAGTCCCTTTACAGCAGGTGTCCCCGTTGCGTTGGCACATCAACTGCCTTGACTTTTTGGCTGTACTTCTTGCCCTTCGGCGATTCCTTCTGCTAGTTCAGGGAAAACACGTCTTGATCCATTCAGACAGCACCACGACGGTAGCGTACATAAATCACCATGGCGGCATGCGCTTCCGTCACATATCACAACTCGCCCGCCATCTCCTCCTTTTGAGCCAGCAGCAACTCAAGTCACTGTGTGCCAATCACATCCCGGGCAGCCTAAACGTGGCAGCGGATGCACTGTCGCAACAAGTAACGCCCAGCGGAGAGTGGAGGCTTCACCCCCCAGTCGGTCCAGATGATTTGGGAACAGTTCAGCAAGGCACAGGTAGACCTGTTCGCCTCCCGAGAGATCTTCCACTGCCCGCACTGGTACTCCCGAAAGGAGGCTCCCCTCAGGACAGACGCACTGGCACACAGCTGGCCCCGGGGGCGGCACAAGTACGCATTTCGCCCAGTGAGCCTTCTTGCACGGGTGCTGTGCAAGGTCAGGGAGGACGAGGAACAAGTCATTCTGGTGGCCCCCTATTGGCCCACTCGGACTTGGTTCTCGGATCTCGTGCTCCTCGCGAAAGCCCCTCCATGGCGAATTCCCCTGAAGAAGGACCTTCTTTCTCAGGGACGGGGCACACTCTGGCATCCGCTCTGAAGTGGAGCTTGTTCGTGAATTGGTGTTATTCCCAGTCTGAAGACCCACAGAAGTGTGCAGTCTGGTCAGTGCTTTCATTCCTGCAGGAGAGGTTGGAGGGGAGGCTGTCCCTATCCACCTTGAAGGTGTATGTTGCCGCTATCATGGCCCACCACGACGCAGTAGACAGCAAGTCTTTGGGTAAGCACAACTTGATTATCAGTTTCCTTAGAGGCGCCCGGAGGTTGAATCCTCCCCGGCCAAGGCTGTTCCCCTCCTGGGATGTTCCCTTATATGTCAAATATCAAAGAAAATTTTTGTCCACATGTCATGACCCCTTTATATTTCAATCTAGTCCACACACCAAGTCATCGTACACTTCAAAAGATTTGTTATAAAGTGCACAAGATGCATGTGTAATTGGTCTTGCTCGACCCACTCAGAGCGGGATTTGAACCAGGGTCTCTGGCATGGGAGGTGGGTGCATTAACAAGATAACTAAAGGCTACAGCCTCTAATGTCAGTCGCTAGTGTGCATGTTGAGGTCAGTGAGGTTTACACACTGCACAGCTTCCTACCAGCTGGCTCCCGTTACATATGGACTACCTTTATGAAACTTTTTAACTTGTTTTTTTACTATTTTTGGTGATTGGTCATACAGACTTGGAACAACGTAAGAATGAGTAAATGATTACATAATTATTTTTTTTTGATGAACTGTTCCTTTAGAAAAATGCATGGGGAATATAGTTAAGATTAGTGGTATAAATTTAAAAAATCTAAAATAGTAAAAGTTTGTGATCAATTAACTCAATAGCAAGCTATAAAATGTGTTCTATTTAAAAATTATACAGTAACATGTAGAACAGGAAAGCCAAAAAGGTGCAGTATTCTATTAAAAGCCTGTGAATATATCTGTCTGTAAACTGCTGAAGGCTGATTCATCACCATATATACAAAGATAACTGTAAGGTACTAACTAACATATCGACTTTAACTCAGCAGGATCAGGGATCTCGTTATATTTTTAAATCTCACTCAGCAAAGAAATACTTGCTTGCTTTTTCAAAATAGAAAAAAAAGGGGGGCGGGGGGGGGGTTGTTTAATGGAGATTGGTGATGGATTCACTTTCACGCTCAATATTAGGCGGTAAATTAGAGCGCTGCTTCTAAGCTTCATGGCTTTATCGGCAGGCATGCAGGTCTGCTGAATTTGAATCTGCTGTTTGTAGGTTTGTGTTGTGATGCTGGATGTCAGGCCTGTGTTAACTGACTTTCTGCAGGTGGTTTCCTGCATTTTCAGGCTACAGAACGCAACTTTTATAGTCTTCATCTGGGTTGATGGGTTTGGATTTTCACACTGTTATGCTCTGAAGGCTGACTTCAGTGGGAGAAGCTCCAGACACCGCTCTGTTCAGGTTGGAATTAAAAGGCCGCCTGCACATCAGCTGTATGGAAGGATATACTTCACATATTGCATTAACTCTCTCCCACACACACAAAGGCACACACATGTACTTTTGCCCTTTTTATTCAATACTTCAAACTCAGAACTTATATAATTGACTAAACAGTTTGCTTGAGTGTTTCAGTATGCTATCTTAAATGGATTGTACTGTAACATATATTTAAGTTGACATCTTGGTAAACTAAGTATGTCAAGATGACAGAGACAATCGATGAAGAAATGTTCTCCAAACATTTCAAGCAGGTGACTTGAGCAGATATTGCTTTGTACTGGGAAATTTAATAAAGCAGAACATAGGCTATGTTCAGAATGGAATGCTATCTTACTGCTTACCAAATAATGTGCAGTGTGCACTATACTTAATGTTTGTCACATGACCTCATCATGTTGCATTTTAGTGCCATCAAAGTCCGTTTTAAGGCAAGTCAGTCTACTCAGGAGCCATCTTTGGAATGATCTCAGACAGGCTGGGCAGCTATTTTTCTTATGTAAACAAACAAGAGGTATAAAAGAACAGCTCCTATCTACTTGAATGGGGAAAGACAGAAATATTGTTTGGTCAAGATTATGATCTAAGGACATATTTCAAATCAGCAAGAAAATCTGACAACAATGGTGTCATAAATTGTGCTTGTTTAGCTCAGATCACTCTAAAAAAACGTTCTTGCAGGTTCAACTAATACAGATGCGTTCTCGCATCTTGAATTGACTGACAAGCGAGGTCTGTATCTAAAAGGCTCCTTTACCTGTATGGCAGGATACTTTTTACATCCGTTGGCCATTCCAATTTCTCCCATTCATTTTAATACCAGTGGTCCATCTCTGCTAAACTGTCTTTGGAGCCATCCAGTTATCATTTTGGAAATAGATGTTGTTATTTTGTTTTTAATTCAATTTTATGTAAAAATGTCTAAACTTTGGCAGTCCACCCAAATAATGAATAAAAATAAAGAGATAAAAAATTACTTTTGCAATTACTTTCAGCTTATTTGTTACTGTGGAAATGGATGGTCGAGATCGGTATATTACATTGTGGTATGCAGAATTCCATGTAGTGTGTTTGTTTTATACTCAAGGCTGTACAGTGCGACAGTTTAGCTTGTATTTGCGATTAAAACAAAACATTTTTTTTATCCATTTGTATGTGTGCAGTTAAGTGTAATTTCAGCCTATGTGAAACATTACAACAAAGAACATGTACAATAAGTCTGATGTGCTGTACTATTGCCAAATCTTGAGTGCTCAAACTTAAGCAGGTTGCTATGGACGTGTTTTTAGGGTTGCTTTTATGTTCCTTCTATGCTCCGCGTACAAGAATCGCCACATTACAGCCTGCGAGCAAAAAATAGAGCAGTATGAACTGATGAGATATTATTCTGTTTTCCCTCAAAGTTTATGAGCATCTACTTGCTCGATTTCCAGAGGACAATCTAGAGTTGGGGTACTCAGGTTTTGACTCGGACTCAAGTCTATGTCACAAGTCCAAATTTAATGGACTTTTACTTGTCACGGACTCAGATGCATTTTTACTAGTACTTGACTCGGACTCGAGCCTTTGGGATTTTTTTCTGAGTGCAGCCGAGTCCATGACATTTGTGATGCAATGAAAAAAAATAACAAAACAGAAATTAATGAACACATCTCTGTCTGCATGCAGCTGTATTAGCCCCTGAAGTCGTAGATGTAGCCAGAGTTGTTTCACTGTGTTTAAGCAAACATACACACACATATACACACACACACACACACACACACACACGCACACGTACGTGCACAGGCACACTCACCAGTCAACAATATGCTTGAATGTTACAACAGAGACTACTATATAACATCAAATACCTAGGTCACTGGCATGACCAAAACATAAAGATGGGTATGCATCCAATGTAATAGAAACTAAACAAGGCAGTTTTACACAACACGGTACCTGACAACTGGTAAAATTACATGTGCTGTTTGTGCAGCTAAGACGGTGCTCGCGTTGCGGTTTCATTGTTTTAAAAACTTAAAATCAAGATTTCATTGAGTCAGGTCACCCACATCACGTCTCTCACAGTTTACAAAAAAAGCTAATATTGCATATTAAGTCTTTTTAGGTGTAATACACATGTAGGCTTCTGTAGTCTCTTGTGGTCCACGTAGCGTTGTCAGCTTGAACTGGTCAATAATAGCTTGATGAATTATCTGTGTAACTTTTAAAATAGTCGGGGAAAAAGTGTTATTGCAAAAGCAGACAGCAAATATAAACAGATAAACAGCACTTATGTATTATTAATTGAATATTTTCAAAGCATTAACAAGCTGCTTAAAATATATTCTTTTACAGCATTTGTTCACCATTCACAACATTCAAACATGCACAATAAAATATATGGATATTTTGGGCAGTGAAATGTTTTGCTTACAATATAATTATAGACTATAAAATAAATGTATTATTCGATGACAGAGGTTGTGTATGAAGCTAAACTTTTTTTCATTTTACGAGATGAATGATTTTTTGTTTTAAACGTTTATTGTGAACTATTGGGTGACTTATGCACATCTTTTTTTCGCCTACATCTCTGACACATTTGAAGGACAATTCTGTTAAATTTATGATTCAAAATTATTATTATCCATGTTTTTGCAGGTAAAGAAGAGCTCAATTACATTTTGTTTGGTTGGTATTTACATTTTTTTTTATCTTCTGTGGCAGCTGTGAGATGCACACAAACACACCAGGGATTTAGGTACACAAGCAGCATGCAGAACTGTCCTACATTGTGTGGTTTCCCAAGAATTAACTAGAAAATCATGTCCGTGACACCCTAATATCTTCAGTGGGCTTTTCCATTGTTTTTGGATGTAGCATTTGCAGTGAAATCGTGAGACAAAACTTCATAGTGAGTGCTAATTACTATTGTGTTGACTCATTTTTATGTATTTTCCCAAATCAGTCGGCATTATTAAGTAGAAATAAAATTTAAATTAAAATTTGAAACATAATATCCTAGGTTGTAATGACTAACACAGCTTTCACTTTCTTTAGTCTATGTTTGAGTGGAGGGAAAATACAACAAATAATTGAAATGTCAACAGAATTCAATAAGAAGTGTGTTGAAGGACAGTTTTGTCTTCACCTAAAGCATATAGTTTTATTCTGAAACCACTTTGAAGGTGTTTTTTGGGGTTTTGTTGCATTTATATTGACAAACTGTTTTTCTGTTTTTCAGATCGCTAGATGGTTCGATTGACCAATCAGAATCAAGCATATATCTTTTACACAAGATAAATCACGTTGCTGCAACTCTTAGTAATTTCCTTGAATATAAACCACAATACTGTATGTATTTCCTTACCTTCTACTGTAATTAAAAAATAGTAGTTTAATTTTAAATTGTTCATAACATATTGATTGCAATTATAACATAATACAGTAAA
Source organism: Xyrauchen texanus (assembly GCF_025860055.1). NCBI lineage: Eukaryota > Metazoa > Chordata > Actinopteri > Cypriniformes > Catostomidae > Xyrauchen > Xyrauchen texanus. The sequence continues at coordinate 33,731,356 of NC_068298.1, forward strand.
TATAATGGTTTAAGTATATATCTCTTAAAACTCCATCGACCACTAATCTGAAGTCTATTAGAGGAACTAAGAAATCTCAAAAACATGCTGAATCTAGTCAAAAGTGTCACATTTTAATAATGACTGCATATCTGGTAACATCAGGCCGGTCATCTGGGCATTGAGTCAGCTCTCCTAATTCTTGCATCACTGCAATATCTACAAGTAAGTTAAAAAATAACTTTATTAGTTAAAAAGCTAATAAAATAATCTTAACTCAAATCAGTATGGCATGTCCACTTATTTAGAGTTAGGGTGTAACATGTTACAAATTAAGTAACGTGTTACTGCAGTCTAATTACATTTTGTGGTAACATAGTAATGTAATGTGTTACTTTAAAATTAAGCCTTCTGATTACAGTTACAGACATGAATAACATTCCGTTACTTGGATTACACATTTATTGCTAAAACAATAATATTAATTAAGAAGAATACATTTTAAAATGTATTACGTTCTTATGTTAGTACTTTTATGTGTGTTGCTGTGTCAGCTAATGAGCATGTGCTCTAACAAACCAACATGACATAGAGGACACATATCGGGTCAATGGCAGATGAGTAAGTAATGTCACTATGGACGCAGAGGAGTGTAGTTGTTTATTCAAATTGAAAACAAAAGCGAAGCGTTTCAAGCGTTTCTCAATAAATATCAGCGAGCTCTGGGTCAGCGTGGTCTCAACCCTGGCTGGAAAAGAGAGACACACAAGGCTGGGCCGGTGACAAATCCTCCTAAAATCTATGCGCTCTACCCCATCCTCGTGTGCCTCCTTCGTGTGTCCCTCTGCAGCTGTAGCGGGAGGACAGGGGATCGGCTTCGGGCTGACAGAGGTACATATTACTCACAACGTGGAAACATTTGCAGAACAGCATCTTGAAAAAGACGTCCCTAGGCAAACAGCTCTTTTATGTTCTTTATGTACTGTACACAATTAAACACAGACACAATGCAATAGTGTTACAGATGCACAAGTAATAAAGGAGACTCAATTTGTCTGAGAATAAGCAGGGGGGGTAGAAATAATCCACTCGCTGTAAAGTTGTGTAAACTCACACATGCTGCACATGTACACACACAAACAGACACACTGTTCATGCACATATATACATGCATGATGCAACACACAAGCAATCCTGTATATGCATACCGAAAAGAAACAATAGGTATTCAAATACAGAATGGATTTACTATCAAAGCTGTTTGCAAATGTGTTTTCAGAAATGTTTTCAGTTTCAGTCTTTCACACACAGGTAACGAGCATACTGTACACATACATGCCACACACAGCTAAGAAGTTTGTAGATAGCAGGCACACACACACACACACCTGAAGATACTACTACAGCATATTTGAGATAAGAATGTTATGTTGCTGTAAAGGGATTAATGGAAAGGAGGAGGCGAGAACCGACTTGGCAATATAAATAATAGTTTTAATATAAAACTGAAACAAAAAGACAAGCACAAAAATATGTTGGAAAGCTGTCCGTAAATCTCTCTCTCTCGCTCTCTCTCTTGCACTGCAGCTTCCAGTTGGCCTTTATCCCTCTCTGAGGCTTGATTAGCTTGATTAGGGGCCGGGTGTGCGGAATCACAACCCGGCCCCACCCTCCGCCCTGTCAGAGTTGCATTTTTAGAAATGTATTGGATCTCTTTAGCCAAGTTGATCTCTTTGTCATATCGCTGTAATTTTGTTGTTGTTTTCAGACAATACTAAAGTACTAAAAGAGCACTTAGTTTCACATTTATTTTTAATTGCAGGTCTGATTGGTTTTAGAAAGTAACTTCAAAGTAAAATAATTTGGAATCTAATTACTTTCCCAATTAAGTAATCTGTAAATTAATCAGATTACATTTTTTAGAAGTAAGAAGCAATCAGTAGTGGATTACTTTTTTGAAAGTAACTTACCCAACGCTGCTTATTTATTTGGCAATTAGTCTTGAAATAAGTGGGATAAGGAGCAGTCATATGGTCATTATCACAAAAGAAACCCAATTCAGCCTCATCATCAATGGACTGATTTAGCCTTATCAAAATTGTGTAATGGACATGGATTTAATGATTAAGTTATTCAATGAATATATATATATATATATATATATATATATATATATATATATATATATATATATATATATATATATATATATATTGATCTCTCTTATAATTGTTTTAAATGGTGTAGGCATGTTTGTAAAGAATATTGAGATGATTATTTGAAAGAACTACCACTTTGTTGCTGTTCATACCACAGTGGTTGTACTAGCAGTAAATTGCAGCAGTAAATTATAAAATGCTAAAAAGTTATTAAAAAATAACAATAAAACCATTATAACCATATTCTTCTGTGTGTAGTAAATGTACATTTGTCCTAATTATAAAAAAATTCAAAAAATGTATATGTGACAGGGTGGAGGGCGGGGCCGGTTCGTGATTATACACACCCGGTCCCTTATCAGGCTAACTAAGCCTCCGAGAGGGATAAAGGCCGATTGTGGACGGTGGTGCAAAGAGAGAGAGATTGTTTATGGACATGTCTGTCATGTGTGTGTGTGTGTGTGTTTGTCTTTTGTTTAAGTTAATCATTAAAATATTGTATATATCGCCAGGCCGGTTATCGCCTCCTCCTTTCCATTGAACTCCCTTTACAGTATTATTCATTACCATGATAACGCTTAAAAAAATCTAGTTTACAGACCTGAAACTACAAATTTTTTACATGCATTCCATGGATATTCCATGCATAGAGAAAATAAGCACACAGTATGCATATACTGCACAAATAGCAAGGCACAAATTCACTAAACAATGGTGCAATTGTTTAAAGAGAGACATACATTTTGAATTGAACTTGGCAGCAGTAATTCATCAAATTATGAAGAAATGTGTTATAACTTGTTACACTTTTGGCATTTTAAACAGTCAATTTAGGAGTCTACGTCACAGTGGTGGAGCGATATTGTTCAGTCCCAGTAAATTATGTCAGTTTGCAGTTCTCTAGTGCATCTTCCATAACCTAGCATTCAGAACCCACCTGCGAGATCCGGAACTATTACATGCAAATTGCATTCAGCACCAAAATGTTTGCGCTGTTACCTGATTCGCATAAATACTTTAGTTAATTGGGTGCTAAAACAAAACCGCGCATCCAAATCTTCATTCTTAGTGAATTCCCCTCAAAGAGTAATATGTTAGTTTGCCATTCCAAGTATTTACTTTGTGTTGCATACCCAAACAAAAAACAAAACAAAACCTAAAATAAAAATTCCATTTGAGTAATCTTTTGACAGCATCAACACACTGCCAGGGTCAGATAAACACCCTGCAGTTAGATTGCACCATTGCGCCTCTTCTCAAGTGCTGTTTCCTGTTTCAGAGAGCTGTTTCCTTGGCAATTCTCGTCGGATGACGATGAGAATGCTATCATAACATCTGTGAGTTCCCATATATAATGTGCAGTTCACAGAATGTAATGCAATGCAATTCTGTGCCGAAAACACAAACTTATTGGATTCTGTTTCACACAAAGGTAGGAAACTAAAATTTCTATCTGTATACTTCAGACAAGCGAGATCAATGTGCTTTGTTGAGGGTCCAATAAGACAAACTAAAATGCAATAGGGAGAGAGTATAAATCTACTATTTCACACTACCAGTCCTGCATGATACAATCATGATGGGAGAGAGAGAGCTGCCCAGAAACACACTCAGCCAACACTTCTGCTGTCTGTGGAATCTGACCAGAACATTGTGGCATAATGTATTGTAGCTGATCAGTAAACCTGACAGACTCTGTGGGTGTGAGAGTGGAGTGAGACGGCTTGAAAGGTCACAAGATACAAAGTAGCTATGCTCTTATTGTAGAATGAATCACCTTAGTGCAGTTGCCCTTTCCTCTCGGTCACCCCCAGCAGAATCCTGATCTGTACGTACAACATTCAGTACAATTAAGGATGGCTGTGAAACCTACGCTAGTGACCCTATCACAGTTGTCATTATGAAATGCATAGTTCTGTAGCTGTTGATACATGGTCATAAATGCACTCCTTTTACCACAATTAGATTAACAAACAATATTGATTGGAGGAATACATTATACCTGATTATTAATAGGAGCCTCATAAATATAACTATCTATTGACTACTACTATTTATTTATTTTCGCATAAGGGTTTACAGCATAAACCCCCCTATGTATTGTTTCCTGTATGTCTATTACACTTTACAATAATGTTTCATTTGCTACAGTTTAATAAAAAGGTGAAGTACTGACTAATAATAATTGTTTAAAAATGCATTATAAATAATTGTTATGGGATTATAACATCAGGCGTAAATATGGTGACTTTCATGCGATGCTTGCCAAATAGTCAGCCATTTTACCTCATGTTATAAATGCATAATAACACTTATTCAAATATAATAACTTATGAAAATTAAACCTATTCATTTAACGTTATGGTTTAATGATCATCCAGCTTTATTATATGATATATGTTGTGAATGAGCATTAAGATCTGAAAAGCATTTTAGCAGAGGACTTTAGATAACTAGGAAAGTTAGGACAACACTCGGAGTAGCACCATTCTTTTGACATGGAACAAAGAATGTGACAAGGAAGTTCAAAGACATGTAGTTTAAGGCATCCAATGGTTTGATAAGCCTTTTTACAGCTAAACTATTTCTTAAAGCAGTGTCAGACAGAGACTGCAGAATGACTTCTGACAAATACTTTCCACAACATCTCAAATAAACTTTTAGATTATGCATAATAACAGGAACATTGATCACAGCGGAGGATTTTGACATCTGACAGTGAACAAATGGCACTATGAAGGTTATAGCAGCTGTGCATTAAAGTAATAAATGTAAAGGATTAAAGAGACACAAATTCTCAGAGAGAAAACCTGTTAGTGTGGAACTCTGCACAAATATAGCTTCTTATACTTATCTATTAATCATTGTAGCATTATGATAAATGTATGTATTTTTTATCGAATAAAATAAATTAATAAATAAATAAAACTATTTTTCATCAGGGGGACAATTTTAAAATTGCTTGGCTCAAGAATCACAATTAATAACAAAATTGATTTGATTTCCCCAGACCTAATTTGTAAATGAATTATTAGTCATTAATGAACTCCTTTATAAACTCTTAACAAAGGAAATATTAGCATAAAGTGTTACACATTTATGATTAAAATAAGAACAAACAATTTGCTAGTAGCAAAAGCAGGCTGCATACTTACGGCCTATCATGTGCTAGCCGATTAACCTCAATTGAGATGAATGGGAACGTTAATGCATAGCTCTCTTTAGGTATTATATACCTCATTGATTAAGAATGACTAGTCGATTAAGCATTCAGAGAATCCACAGTTTTTTCTAATATGGACGTCCACTACATACATTTGAAGATTGTTAACATATCACAAACATTATTATAATGTATGTGAGTTAGACAGGTCAAGGTTTTGGTTTGTGAATGGAACTGAAATTTGCATCGGAGCACAAGCAAGAACTCACAGCCAAGAACTCTCACATCTGAGTGGCAACAGGTCAGAGCATTTACCAGCCCAAGCAACAACACCATCAATAAAATCGGCCGACTTAGCCTAAGAATTTTACATGCTGTGTGCTTAACAATTATCAAACCGCAGGGAGAAAGGAAAGAAAAAGGAACACAAGCTAGATAGAGGAAGAGAGAATGAGAGGGTGAAAAAATGGGAAATTAGCTTTAATTAGTTATTTAAACCTGCTGGATGTCAACAAAGCAAAGCCTGTAAGATCTTCATTATTATACACTGGAAACATACAGCAATTTTACCATAAAATGACAATCCCGCTGGTCAGTTTATGTGTGCAGGGCCTCTGAAGATTAATCAAATCACTTAGTCCTTTTCTTTCTCATAATCACGAGGCTAATCCGCACTTCCGTTTCTAAAATCCTCGAATAGCAGGACTTTGCACAATGCAATTCATGCGGCTTCCATGTGCTCTCTGCATGTTAAATTGCTTTCGAAAAACTGCAGACGTATTTAAGCTGTGTGTGTCTTACTGCATTTATCATGCCCTGGGCAACATTGCTTGCAAAACACTCCAAAATAGAACTAGGATTTGAAAATGGTGAATAAAGCCATCAATACCTTACTAAAATGGCGAGAAAATGGTTTGTGCACATTTGTTCGAGGTAGTGTGGCATTACTTATGGCTCTTAAGGCTTGGAGGGCAAATAGAAAGTGGAAGGATGTCAACTCCATTACATTGCTAGCTGAAATGGACATGTGACCTTTCTAAAATCAGATCTGATCTGTATGTCGCATACTACTCCATGCAGTGCTAGAAAATCATAATATCTCTAAATGGGCTGACATTTGGTGGCCGGAATGATATTCCCGAAGATATATGAAAATTAAGAATTCTCCGTGCAGGCAGAAGCTCAGCTTGAATCGAAGTTTTCACACAGTGGGAGGTTTTCCCTCTGAGCCAAGGTTTTAGAAAGTGATATAGAAAGATGTTAGCTCTTGCACTTGGAGTTGAGACGTAAGTGCACAGAAACTTACTCTCATTGCAAATATACAGGATATGGATGGATTTTTTTGTTAAAAGTTGTAATTTTTCTCTGTCACCCAATGGAATTGTTTTAACAATTCTATATTAAGGATTCCACTTAATATAAAGTGGGATCCTTGTGTTCAAAATATGTTTTTAGAACATTCCCATTTGCAATTGGTGGGGCAAACAGATAGTCCTGCCTCTGCCTCACAACATGGGGTGACTTATGTTGCTTTGTCAGGCTGGTATGATGCTCAAACGAACAGAGCAATGTTTATACAGCAGCACAGAGCCATAGTGTTAACACTTTTGGGAGGAAATTAACCTAAGAATGGCTTATTAAGAGTTTTCTCTCCATATTAAGCTATGATTTTAGCATCAAAAAATCTCACCAGCTCTATGTTTTTGAGCACAAAAGAGGATTTACTCTCTGTTGAAGCTTTCATCAAAATAATACTTTTGAAGGGAGACCTGCGGGGTAATGAGATATTGTTGTCAACAAAACACTTTGCATCTTACACTTTGAAGTATAAAATGCATATGATTATAAAAAGTACCACTCACTGAGATGGTCCACAAACCTCGGTTTAGCAGAACAACAATAAGTACATTCTATCAAATGCTTAACCTTTTTTAAATGTAAGTATAGTAATTAATGGCACTTAATATAAAGTGGGATCCTTGAAACAAAAATAAAAAAAGATATGTATTTAAAAAAGTGGAGGAGAGGGCTTTTCAGTTCTCTTTTAAAACATTTAATTCCTACATAATATTGATACATTTGCTGTACTGCCTCTTTCATACACAATATATGAACACAATAGTTTACTCTTTATATGACAGTGCTTTTCCAACCAGGGGTATGTGGGCATCTAAATATTGAAGACTATTTTATGTTAAACAGATTTGCAATAAATATCCAAACCTGTGTTTTAACACTTTAAAATCATGGCAGGTTATATGTCAAGAAAAACTCTAAAATTAAAAACCTTAATGCAGAAAGTGTGACAGGGACTGTAGAATGAAAAGACAATGAAGATTGAAGACGTTAAAATATATAAAATTAAGAGATTGAAAGGAAAAGTGAAACAGAAAGGGGTTTGTTATCAAAACATTTTAAGCTGAGCTGGTGGACTCTTTCTGTTAACTGTGATGTGTGTGGTATGTTCAATGTTAAATTATTATTGAATTACAGCATTACTAAAATGTGGGTGAGATTTAAAAAAAAAATTTTAATAGCATATATAACTAAACATAGCATAGCACATTAATATGTTAAATATATTACAGTGTAACAGGGGAATTGAAAATGATGACATAGGATTTTATACAGGCTTTGGACTTTTTGTTTTTTTAGCATTCTTAGTGAAGACATATAGCAGTCAAATTCAAAAGAAAATCATAGGGGATGAATAAATATTTTTTTGCTTATGTATATAAAATGTTGCCATTAAAATAAACAAAATAACACCCTTTAATAAAATAGTAGTCAAAAAAATGTGGGTGAGATGGAATATTGTAATGCAGCTCTGTGACATCCTTCCTACATGATTGGTGACTGGATGAGTCACAATGACCTCATAAAGACCCCACTACGACATTGTAAAGAACTAATTACGATATTGTAAAGACCCATTTATGCAATCTTTTTGACATCATAGACAACCCATTATGACATAATAAAGCTCCAATTATCCAATTTGCCGCATTGTGACATAATAGTCTTATTATAGCATCATAAAAACCCTATTATTATGCCTTAATTATGACGTCACAATGATAGATGACTCAATCAGAACACTTGCACTTTTAGAGATGAATCTTCTCTTCTAAAAATGTATTCTCCTAAATGCAGAATATGTTATAGTATGTTCTAAAAGTAAAAAAGGTAAAAGAAATCTCTTCACTCACACACACACACACACACACACACACACACACACACACACACACACACACACACACACACACACACACACACACACACACACGCACACAGATCTACTGCTGTAAAAATCAGAGGTGAAAGAAAACATAAAATATATTTAACTGCATTCATTTATAAAAAGAAGCTGATAAAGATTAAGAGCTGCACAAACAGAAGCCACTTTAAATGATGCTTGCAGAAATTAAAACATATGTATGTCTCTTGATGTACAAATTTACAATGACAGATGTTAATCAATAATGAGTGATCAATCAGGATAAGTCTAACAAACACATTCCAAAAGTTTTCCATTTATAAATGTACAGTACCTGCATGTTTTAAAGTGCAGATAATTAAATCTTTACTGTCTAGTGTTAACGTAAGAATTTCTTTCACCATGTTTCATTGACATTAAATGACTTTTATACAAATATACAAGATTAATAAGAATATACACAAGC